>NC_080788.1:21174653-22462653 GCF_028018385.1 Neofelis nebulosa
GAGGGGTCTCATTCTGATGTGATTCATTACGTCCTCTTTGGCTCTGGGCACCTGGCCTATAGGTTAGAGGCTTTTGCTGCCGGCCTTAGGCTGCAGGACTCCCTGGTGACCACATGAGGGGGGTGAGGAGTGGAGGTCAGGCTACAAGGAACAGTAGGATCATAGGCCCAGCATCTCTTTGCTGTTTTGCAGTTGCTACAAGGCCCCCTGTGAGGACAAGATGAGTGTATTGATTTGGATATAGCAACTAGCGCACAGTAGGCTAAAGAGTTCTGCTCCTCAGGATATCTGGACTTAAATCAGGGTGTCCCACAGTCAGTGTGTCTCCATTGGCAGAGTTTGAAATGTGCTGCTCAGTGCCACCTACTTTTGTGCTCCCTGTGTGTGACAAAAGCCATGCTCCAGGGAGAGAGCAAAGCCAAGGACAGAGAGATGGATTTCTATCACAACCCAAACCTACGTACCTAGTACATATGCCCACCTCCGTGTTCTGTCCTCTACAATAATGTTTGCCACCCAGGAGGATTTTAATCCAGACTGGATGTCATGATAAGCAATGGCTGTCATGCTGTGAATCATACAGAACCATCCTGCTGGTGTGTTTATGTGACAGCATCATTGACACAGGGTCTGTCAAACAGATTCTGTGTGCATTGCTGCAGAAGAGAGAGGGTCATCACTGTATTTTAATACTAAGTAGTATTGAGAAGCAGGAAGCTTTGCTTTTTATCTTGTTTTCCATGGCAAATTTATTTGACCTGCATCGGCATTTTTTAGAATCACATTTTTTTTTTTTTTTTTTTTTTTTTTGCCGGGGAGTGGGCTGGGTCTCCTCCCCCAGCCCTCCCAAAGGGAAGGACCTCTCAGGTTCCTGGAAGAAAATGGGTGCAGGGGAGCTGGACGGGTGTCTCCGGCCTAGCTCTCTTCGGAGGGATCGTTTCCCAGGAAGTTCGTGCTCCCCTCCTCAACCCCCAGCTTTGGACGGTCTCAACAGCAGAGCTTTCTTAAGAAAATGCTTGTCATGGCAACAGCTCCAGCCAACTCGGGCCAGACTCCGGCTCACCAGCTCTCCCGGAGCAGTGCGGGAGGAGAAGGGGGAGGAGCGAGAGCTGGAACGGAGGTGGGGCTTGGCTGGAGGCCAGACCATTACTCTACTGTTAAGGTGGCCCGATTTGGAGCCGCAGCTGCTTCCTGGTTTGTCTTAAGGGGGAATGGCGAAATGGAGGGGAGAAATCCTCTCTCGGGTTTCCACCCTGCCCTTGATGTCACTTGTGGGAAGGAAAGTAAGGGTGGGGGGTTGGAGGTGGGAAGTGGATGTGGGTGGCGGTATTCAACCGTTGCTGGGTGGAGGGAAAAAAGGAATACCTAAGACTAGAAAAGAAGTGAGAAATGAAAGAAGCATTATCCTCCCCTGCTCTGTTCCTTTTTAAACCAAGATATGCAGTGGTGAACCTCTGTATTTTCCAATCCCAAAATATATCTCCCCATTATATTATTGTACATTTTTGTGTTTTGTGACCTAATCCTATTAAAATTCATATATGAAATTATGGAACCAAAGCCTGTGATGGTTGGTATTCATATATTGGCGAAATAACTTGTTAAGGTCCTGAAAGTATTGGCAAAATTACAATCAGGCCTCAGCTAGGTATCCTTTGAGTGATACAGGTGAATTTTATTGAAGGTGGGAAAGTGGGATATAAAATATAGCACTCAAGGCAGTGTCTAGTTGTAGAAAATCAGAAAAACATGAGATGGGAGCTGAGATTGTGTCCCACTGTTTAGGTGGTGGACAGTTTCTAAGCTCTCACGGGGCTTCACTCTGTGTAGCTTTAAAAAGATAGCAATAACATTTCCTTTTGTTCTTTTAGCCTGACATTTTAAATGGACATTGAACTACTTGGTATTAAGTGAGGGTCTGGAGAAGGGTGAGGCTGCATCTCCATCTGCCATCTCAGCCTCCCTCTTTGCAACTCCCAGAGTGCTGACTGCTGGTCTGAACCATCCTCGGGCTGAAGCACGAGACTTCCCTTCCATAGAAATCCACTGTCCAAGGGGAGAAACAGTCACAGGTTCAGAGAGGTAGGGGACCCCCCAGTGAGGCCTGCACTGGTAGAGAAGCTCCTCCTAAGGATAGAGAGCATCAGTCATTTTAGGACCTTTTATGTGGTCGCTCTTAAACAGGATTTTATTGAACACCTTCTGTGTGCCAGGAAATGTTCTGGATGCTGAGGATATAGTGATGAAAAAAATAGACAAAATTCCCATTCTCATGAAGCTTTATTTTAGGTAGGGGAGATGGAAAAACATAGATAAATCCTATGTCACATGCAGGTGTTAGAGTGAAAAAGGAAAACCAGGAAATAGATAGGGAGTGTGAGGACTGGGGAGCTATTTAATAGAGTGATGAGAGGTGCTCTCCTGTTGCTGGAGACCTAAGGAAGTGAGGGGGGGTGGGGAGAACTTTCCAGGCAGAGGCACTAGCCAGTGTAGAGGCCTCCACATGTGGGCATGCTTGGCACACTCCAGGAACAGCAAGGAGAGGTGTGGCTGGAGGGGAGTGTGTGAAGGGAAAGTTAGAGGCACACCAAGGGCTACCTTGTGTGGAGACTGGTGGATGATTTAAAGGACTTTGCCTTTTACTCCAAGTAAGGCTAGGACCACTGTAATGGTGAGGAGAGGAGGGGCTTTTGAGAGGGTCCCTCTGGTATCTTTGTCTTGGCAGGGCAGGGCAGAATCCACAAAAGCAGTGAAGAAGGAATGAGATTAACTCATGTTGCATTTAGATGTGGTGCCTTAATTCTCCCTGCTGTGTTGTATTCCATTGTGTGTATGTCCCATATTTTATTTATGTATTTTATTGTGGATGGACAGTTGGATTATTTCAATTTGGTGACTATTGCAAATAATGCTGCTATGAACACTGACTTACATATCATTTTGTGCACCACTTAGGAGTGAAATTCTGGGTGCATGGATTCAATTTTAGTAGATAATGCCAAATAATTTTCTAAAGTGGTTGTTCCATTTACATTATCTCCATTATCACCAATACTTGGTATTGCCACTTATTTTCCTTTGAGCCATATGGTGGGTGAATATGGTAACTCACTATAGTTTTATTCTGCATCTCCTTGATTATTAATTACGCTGAATGCCTTTTCACATGTTTATTTGACATTTGGATCCCCTCGTTTGTGAAGTACCTATAAAAGCTCTTGCCCATTTTCCATTGTGTTGTATGTACTTATTTGTTTTAAAGAGCTCTTTATATATGCTGGAGATAAGCCCTTTGTTCAGTTATTTGTAATTTGTCAGCTGTGTCTATATACACACATATATGGATTATCTTCTTGCATTCAGGGGCTTGCCTTTTCATCTCACAATGATCTTTTTGGTGTCTTGATTGAAATAAAGATTTCCTACCTCAAGGCTAAAAAGATTTTTGTCTTGCGTTATCTTTAAATAGTTTTATTACTTTTCCTTTTGCATTGGAAACTATAATTTACTGAGAGTTGATTTGATTTTTTTAATCAAAAAATATAGTTTCATTTTTCCATATGAATATCCAGTTGACCTAGGTCCATTTATTCAAAAGACAGCCCTTTTCCTCACTGCTATGAAATATCATCTTTGTGATGTGGAAGTGTTCTTATACCCATGGGTCACCTCTTGGATTCTCTGATCTTTTGGTCTATTTGTCCATACCATACATTGTCTTAAGTAACTGAAACTTTATAAGTAAATCTTGGTATCCAATAAAGTAAGCACTTTTTTTGTTCAGTGTTGTTTGGTTATTCATGTCCTTTGCATTCTTGTATAAATTTTGTAGTCAGCTTGTCAAATTCTACAAAGAAACTCTGCTAGAATTTTTGATGGGTTATAGTGGATCTGTAAATCAATATAAAGACAGTGACATCTTTACCATAGTGTGTTTTCCATCCTATGAGCATTTATTTAGATCATCTTTAATTTCTCTCAATATTTTGTTTTATAATTTTCTGAGTAGAGACATTGCATAGCTTTCAAGAGCTATAAATCCTACCTTTTATTTATTTATTTATTTATTTATTTATTTATTTATTTAATTTTGGCGATGTGCATAGTGTTCAGTTATCTATTGCTATGCCACAAGCCACCTCAAAATATCATGGCTTAGATATCTATAGTTTATTATCCCTGATGGTTCTATGGGTATTACGTCTGCTTGTCTTGCCTGGAGTCCCTCCTGTGATGGTGTTCAAATTATGACTGGAAGATGCCTGATAGTCCCAATGGCCTCACTTATATGTATTTGGAACTTTGATGCCACTGAAGTTGGGCCTCTCCTGTCATCATTCAGTAGTCTAGGTGGGGCATCTGTCCATGACAAAGAGAGCTCTGTGAACGGGAGTGTCCCAAGAGATCAAAAGCAGAAGATACAGGCCTCTTCAGTCCTGGGCTCCAAAATCCACATGATGTAACTTCTGCCACACTCTGTTGTTCAGGGCAAGCCATGAAGTCAGTCCACACATGAAGGGTGAAACGATTTTCCCCACCTCTTGATGGGAGAAGCAGCCACTCACATTACAGTACAAAAGCACATGTGAGATCCATCTCTGGGAAAATGTATCACATATGGCATATATTTTTTATTCCATTTTCTGTTTGCCATTGAAAAATGGAAATGAAACTGATTGATGCTTATTGACCTTATACCCAACTACTTTGATAACTTATTGGTTCTGATGGCTGATCTGTACATTCTTTTCAATTTTCCACATATAGAATCATGTCATTGGAAAAAGAAAAGACAATTTTGTTTCTTTCCAATCTTCATAATTAAAAAAAAATTTTTAGCATTTATTCATTTTTGAAAGGCAGAGAGAGACAGAGAGTGAATGGGGAAGGGGCAGAGAGAGAGGGAGACACAGAAACAGAAGCAGGCTCCAGGCTTCAAGCTGTCAGCACGGAGCTGGACGCAGGGCTTGAACTCACAGACTGCCAGATCATGACCTGAGCCGAAGTTGGCTGCTTAACGAACTGAGCCACCCAGGCACCCCAATCTTCATAATATTTATTCCTTATCTCAGAGGGAACATTTTCAACATTTCACAATAAAGAGCGATGTTTAGTGCATATTGTTTGTAGTGATCAGTTAAGTTCCCTTCTATTTCAATATTGTTAAGTTTCTTATTTTGTTAGTATTAAAAAAATTTTTTTAATGTATATTTATTTTTGAGACAGAGAAACAGAGCATGAGCAGGGGAGGGTGAGGGGTAAAGAGAGGGAGACACAGAATCTGAAGCAGGCTCTGGGCTCTGAGTTGTCAGGACAGAGCCCCATGCAGGGCTCGAACTCATAAACTATGAGATCATGACCTGAGCTGAAGTCATTCACTTAACCAACTGAGCCACCAAGGTACCCCTGTTTTTTTTTAAGATCATGAGTGGATACTGAATTTTCTCCTATGACTTTTCTTTCTTTTTTTAGATGACCATAGTAAAGTTCTTTATTCTGTAATATAGTGAATCACGAATCACCTTGATTGATTTTTGAATGTTCGCTTTCCTAGATTGAACTCTGCTTTCTCATGCTGAATCTCTTGATTTTGTCAATGTTTTGTTCAGGGCTTTTGATTATGTGTTTGGGAGGGAGACTGGCCTTTTATCCACACTTTTCAAAATGTCCTTGTCAGGGTCTTGTATACGTTTTATTTGGTTATGTTTTTCTAGGAATTTGCCCATTTCATCTGTTTTCAAATGTATTGGCAAACATTGTAATTAATATTCTGTTATCCTTCTAATATATATAGGGACGTCCCTTGCTGTTGTTCATACCTGTGTGAGAGCACAAGAAAGCTGTTTCTGGGAGTGTTGAAAGAAGTTGGAACCAATTGTTGCTGTCAGGGCAGAGGTATTGCTAGGACCTTACTGGCAGGAAGAACAAGCAAACAGAAAGAAGAAAGTCCTACACCTTACCCCACTTTTCAGGCTACTCCATTGCCCCCTGTTAGAAGACTGCAACATGAAGCCACCTAACAGAAGAAAAACATAGCTTACAGAGATCCAACCCCAGTATTAGAGAGCAGTGGAGGGGCGCCTGGGTGGCTCAGTCGGTTGAGCGTCCAACTTTGGCTTAGGTCATGATCCCATGGTTCGTGAGTTCTGGCCTCGCATCGGGCTCTGTGCTGACAGCTCAGAGCCTGGAGCCTGCTTCACATTTTGTGTGTGTCTCTCTCTCTCTGCCCCTCCCCAACATGCACTCTGTCTTTCTCTGCCTCTCAAAAATAAAGAAAACTAATAAAAAATTTAAAAAAAATAGAGAGCAGTGGATTTGGAACTGAGAGATCATAGCTTAATAAACAGCACACTCTCACACTAAAATATTTTCAGTACCCTCTTGACCTCACCCCACCTGGAGAAGACTCTTAGAGTCATTTTTCTTTCTGTTCCATCTCCCCACTCTTCTCCTTTTTCCTGGGGTATTCAGAGATCGTTTGGGTCCGGGTTCTTACCAAAATCTTCCTTCTTCTATTTCAAGAATCCTTATGAGCAACTGTAGTACAATTTACATTCACATTATCATTGTCCATTAAGATTTTAAAATAAATATTACAAGATTTGTTCTCACTATTGCTTACTAAACTCTGTCTTCACCTCCCATGGGTGCTTGTTTGATTTGGTTCTTTGGCAAGACTATACTGGAGTGTTCTCAGAGAGGACACCTGAGACCACTGCTTCCCACTGTGCACCTCCCATAATCTGCTCCTTGGTACTCACATAATAATATGTTGCCTGGGCTGAGAATTTTTGGATTACAAGTGAAAAATGTGATGTTAAACTGATTGTTTCTAGAAACAACTTACTCATTTTCTCTGGAAGCTGATAGGATTGTTCTTGAAATTTTAGCAGGATGGATCTAAATTCTGCCTTTTCAGAACCCTATCAAATCCAAAGCCTTGTTTTTCCTTTGATATAGTTTCTTTGCTCATTCTCTGTCATATGTTTTGTTTTCTCCCCCAACTTCTGTGATTTATGTATTATGCCTTCTGTTTCTGCCCTTTATATCTTGATATTTCACTTATTATTTTTATTTCATTAACTTTTGTCGTGTATCTTTCATTTGAGCCTTCTAAAATAGTAATTTGGCTTTCAGCAGGGACCATTCTCTTTTACAGTACCTCTACTAGAATTTTACATTTAAAAATCAAGAATTACTCTGTTCCAGAAGTATCTTATTGTGCTCTAATAATATCTCCTTGTGTGTCCTCATTATGTTTTTGATAGTCTTAGTCTGTTTCTTCTATTGGTTGCGCTCCATAGTAGCCATTTGTTCTGGAATTTGGCTGTCTCCTTCCTTAAAACCACTGTACTTAGGTGTATGTATGAGTTTACTTTGCCTGATCATTTTGCTTGGAGTTTCCCCAATGCTGGTTTGGGCTCAGCAGGTGGCCATGACAGGATCCCCTCAAGGCCATGGTAAATAGGAAGAGATGGAAGCAGATAGCAGAAGTATTTTCCCTCTGTGGGGAAGGGGTAACTGGGCCTGGCAAACTACATTGTCTTGCTTTAGATATGGCAGGGGGAGGGGGGAGGAAAGGGATAGTGTCTGTTTTCAGAATCAAATAGGGTTAGCTTATCTTCAGGCCCACCTTGCAACCTTTTTTTTTTTTTTTTTTTTGTAAACATTTATTGTTGAGAGACAGAGAAAGAGCGTGAGCAGGGGAGAGACAGAGAGGGAGGGAGACACAGAATCTGAAGCAGGCTCCAGGCTCTGAGCTGCCAGCACAGAGCCTGATGGGGGGCCCAAACCCACGAACAACAAGATCATGACCTGAGCCAAAGTCATATCCTTAACCCACTGAGCTACCCAGGTACCCTGCAACTTGTCTTTCAACAGGACAGTGGAGTGACACCTCAGGCAAGCCTTACAGGCTCTCTCTCTGCTCGGAAGACCCCCTGGATCATTCCACTGTGGCTTGGAATGGCAGTTTCTCACTCTGAGCTCTTCCAGAAAATGCAGCCTTCCTCCATACTGCCTGACCTTTGGCCTATAGAGTTTTACTGATTTGGGCTTCCTGTGCTGAGCATGCACCTCTACCATAGGCCAGCCATGGGGTGCAACTGTGAGTCAGCCTGTGGGCACATGCTACGCATCATCAGTAGCCACAGGATATAGGAGAACATGTGGCTAGCTGGCCAGCCTGGGGCTGTCAGAGCTCAACTGTACCCTGGTCATCATATTAGGAACACTTCTAGGCAGGAAACAGGGCTAGACTTGGGGGTGCTGCATGAGTCACTTGGGGGTGCTGCAAGGACACACTGGAACTCCTGAAAACCTCCAGAGCCTCAGGTTATAACTTCCTGTCTTCTCTTTCCAAGAAAACACGGGGAACAAGTTTGTAGCATAGAGTAAGGTCTTAGGGGTCAGGGACCAGCTATAGGCCAAGTGGCAGTGAACGAAAGACTCAGTCCCCTGCAGGATGGCCTGGAGAAGCTAAAATTCCAAGTCCATCAGGTGGATAGAGAAATGATGACTTTGCTGGAAAGTAAGAGCAGTGGGAGTTTGCAGTATCCCCTTGTTCTAGTGTATGGCCGGAGTAAACTCCTCAGTAGGTACTCACAGGGAACCACTGGCTGAGGATGGGAATCACTCAGGCTAGGGTGAAGTTCCTGAAAATGAGGATGCATCTTCAGTACTTCCAAGCAAATTCTGCCTTTCCAACTTACAGACTGTAAATATCTGGGCAAACCATAGATCCTCCCTGTTCCCAGATAACATCTAAATGTCTTTTTGCACAGAGAGGGAGGCTGACAGCCACCTTGTGGGCTTGTACCACTACCTTCAGCAGTGCTTCAAGCTGGTGTTCAAATGTCTATAGATCTCAGAGCTAGGTGGAGGGGTTGGCACATGGCTAGTGACTGGGAGCCATGGCTTCACTAGGTGAAATCTGAACAACCAACTGATATATTCCCTTTGTTGGGATTCTCTCATCCACAGAAATCAGTTGGGATGCTTTGGGCTACAAGTGATATAAAGCCCAACTCACAAAAGCTTCAATGCCAAAGGAGGTAAATTATCTCAAATAACAAGTTCAGAGGTGGGCTGCTCCAGAGTTAGTTGGTTCAGCAGCCTAGAGAAGTCATCCGGGATTCAGCTTTTTTCCAGCTTTTCATTCTGCCAGTTTCAATATTTTGATGTGTTGGCTTAGCTCTACTCATGGTCACAAGATGATTGCCACTGCCTGAGGCATTACACACAGATGTAAAATGTGTAGAAGAGGATTTTTTTCCTGTGAACCTCTTTTTGAGAGCAAGTAGACATTTCTCAGACTCCCCCCGACCCCCCCCACCCCCACACACACACTACCAAAATATTCCTCACATCTCACTGGCCAGAACTGGGTCACATGTCCACTCTTAAACCAGTCACTTGTTATTTTGGTTGTATAATTTATTTATAAATTTAAAAAATACTGCCCTTGAATAAGATTAATCAAGTGAACATGTGAATGGATGTTGATATTAAGTGGCAATAAGTTGGGCTAAATTTCTGTAATTTGCACCTAATAATCACACCTGGACACAAAGGATTAGCTGTAAGCATAACAGATATATCCACATTAATCATTGTGTGAAATTTCTCAATATACAGTTTTTAAAGGTCCAAAGTAATAACCACACTGAATTAGGTAATTTGCTTACAGGTGCATGTGAAAGGAAAAGAAAACATGCATGAGTAGTATGAACCACTTGGATAATTACAAACAACTGAACAGCTCAAGAAAATTTCATAAGCACATTTTTAATGACTGATTGGATCCTAGGAAGCAGTTAATTAGCTAACATTTGCTTTTCCCATGCCACCTCTCTCAAACCTGTGGGATTAATAAAATCTGAATTAAAAAAAAAAAAAAAACACCTCTTGTTTCTCTTGAAAGAAAGATGCCCTGCTTTATCCAGCCAGATAAAGAGATGTTGTTGCCAGCTTCAGGAGGCAGGGATCCTTCAGGAAACCAAGCTCCTTGGCCTCTTGTGCATTTAGGGCTGGCTTTCCCACGGTGGCTTCCTGGTTGCTGGATGCAGCACTGAGGCCAAGCCAGCTGGGCAGGCACATTAAGTAGGCAGCAGGTTCTTCTCTGCACTTTCTTTCTTTCCTGATGCATGTGATTCTCACCCGATGTGCAGGGCTTTCTCTCTTCCTTGGATCACTTTCTCACGCACAGCACTGGTACGTTTGCTGTCCAACATGTTTGTATTTATAAGGTTGCTACTTTCCCCTGGTGTTACAGGGTGTGTTCTGTTTTACCTATTCTGTTTCTTCCTTCACCAGGCTTTGTACCTCCTTTTGTCCAATTGAGGTCAAACTTGTTTATTCCCTGGAATGCCATTCTTTCTTATTTTCTCTGTTCAAGGCTTCTGAAAGCTCCACAGAGCTGCCAAAACATCTCATGCACATGCAAGGAAAGCACTTAGAGGATCCGGGACTGAAGTTTCCTTTAGTATTGAGCTTCTGAGGGTATCTTCTAAGAGAACTAGGGACGAGTTGGTCAAATTCTCTTCTTAGCAGGGTCGTCACATATGCCCTATATGATTCACAAGTTTGCATGGAATTAGAGTAGCAATTGGTCTTTTAATGGTCTAAGACAAGTGGATAGAAGTGAGAGTTCTGGTTGAGCATAGGTTTTACTTATTCGAATGGTTTTCATACTAAGAAAGGCAATGATCATCATACCTTTTTGTCCAGGTGAGAGAGAGAAAGTCCAGGTAAGAGAAAGCGTTGCCCATGTACAAAGGACAGAGCATCTGACTTTCGTATTCCCTCCAGGGAGAAAGATACTTTACATCAATTCTTAATTTCTGAAAATATTTTTTGGGGGAAGTATCACACTTACTGGACTATATGAACTGAAAAAAACTATTGTTGCTGTTCTTCTCCTTCTTCTTCTTTTACAGTTAAGATTTTCTTTTTTCTACCAGATGGGCAGCTTCCAGAAGGTACACATGGAAATCTGGTCAGCCAAATTAGTGAGTGGACTGAACCCCATGGTCAATGAGGTGACATGTCTCACCTGAATCACTCTCACATTTCTAGATTTTTTTTCTCTAAATTTTATTAAGTTTCACGATCCTTGTATAGTTCTTGTATATAATCTCATTGTTTCCGGTTGTCGTATTTAAGAAACTGTAGGAGCTAAATTCAATTCAGTATAGTGTAGTAAAGATATGACATCAGGGTAAGGGAGACTATGTCAAAGTTTGGGCTAGATCAATAAGCAAGTTATGTATGTCTTCCTTATTAATCCATTGCATGTGTCTGAAAGGCTATTTTGGGGGTGGGGGTGGGTGTTGCCTTATTTTTTATTGTAGATCTTGTCTTCAGTGTTGTATATGGAAATGAAAAATGAGCCTGTGAAGCAAGGGAGAAGAACTTAAAATCACATACCATAAAATACTTATACTTTTGTAGATGTTAACTTATTTTGCATTTTTTTGTGAATATCCTGCATTCAGTTATACATACTGCACAATGATTAACTCAGAGGCAATTTTCACAGTATAGGTTGATATGTTTTGATATGGTAGATCTCTTTGAGAGAACAGGTACTTGTTCTTGCTCGTGAGTGGGAAGATACAGTTTTGAAACCACTGGATCACAATGCATGCACAATTGACTTTATTACCTATTTTTGATTTTGCCCTTCTCTCAAAAATATTTGAGGGCCAAGGCTATTTATGCAGCCCCCAAAGCCTACCTTTGTCTGATGTCTCTGGTACAGGAAGCCAGGAAGCAGCAGGAACAACCAAAGCCCCCATTTCCTCAAGATATTTTGCTGCTGTTAAAGATTCATTCAACATTAGAGTGGTTTTTAAATGGAGACTTCCACTTGTCCTAGAAGTCACAGAATTGTGTCACTTAAAGAAAAAGAGAGCCAAGTTAGGAAATTTATTGTCTTATGAGCAGATGCTCTGGGAAACTCAGGATGCTCCAGTATATGGACATCTAATAAATGAGGAACCAGGTATTTCTTTACATGTTACTTTCAGGATGGGCTTTCTATTTTCCTTCCAATATGTTTGTATGATTTATGATTTAGAATTCTTTCATATATTAATCATATTTTGTAGCTGAAAGTTTGCCTAACTCAGCCCTGCCTTTCTGCAGGTGAAGAGGCTGAGACCTAACCAGTGAGAAGTCTTCCAGGACCCAGAGGAAAGAAATTGGTGGCAGAGGAAGGATGAAATTGTGTTCCATAAACCATATAGCATAAGGATGTTCATTAATCACCTAAAATATAAACAAAAATCTTTGTGACAGTGGCAGAAATCATTATTTCAACAGTAGACTCTCCTCCACTTTAGTTTAACTTTTTAATTAAAAAAATCTTTCTGTTGGGGCGCCTGGGTGGCTCAGTCGGTTAAGTGTCCAACTTTGGCTCAGGTCATGATCTCACGGTTTGTGTGTAAGCCCCATGTCAGGCACTGTGCTGACAGCTCAGAGCTTGGAACCTGCTTTGGTTTCTGTGTCTCCCTCTCTCTCTGCCCCTCCCTGCTCGCTCGCTCTCTCTCTCTCTCTCTCTCTCAAAAATAAACATTAAAAAAAAATTTTTTTTAATTCTTTCTGTTGCTATTGATCCAGAAAGTCTGGGTGCCCTAACTGCATCTACTTGATGGTTCTCATTACTGTTTTCTTAGTCTTCTTTTCTGATTTCATCTCATTACACTTCAGAAGGAACATCTTATTAAAGATTCTTCAGCTTGACCTTCTTCAGGTTCTTTTTTAAACGGGTTTATAAAGACATAATTAACATATCATAAAATTCACTTGTTTAAAGTATACAATGTCTTCTTAGCATACTTCAGAATTATGCAGCCATCATTATCTAATTTTATCACATTTAATTACCCCAAAAAGAAATCATATACCCTTTAGCAATCACTCCCCATACCCCACCTTCCCCACAACAAAACTCTGTTCCACGGAAGCTGTAGCGTGTTACGGTCCCACCAGCAACATAGGAGGTTTCTCTGCATCCTTGCCAAACTTGATATTATCTGCCTTTTTGTTTAAAGCTATTCTGTTGAATGTGAAGTAGTATATATGGTTTTGATTTTGCATTTCCCTAATGACCAATTGTGGTGAACATCTTTTCATGTGATTAGCCATTCTTACAACCTTGGAGACATGTCTACTTAAATCCCTTGCCCAGTTTTACAATTGGATTTGTGTCTTCTTATTGAGTTGCAAGAGTTGTTTATATGTTCTGTAAATATGTCCCTTATCAGATACATGATTATTTGCAAATAATTTCCCCCAGACTGCATAGATTGACTTTTCACTTTCCTGAGTCTCCTTGAACACACACAAATTTTTAATTTTTATGAAATCCAACTTCTCAACCTTCTTGTTTATCACCTGGGATTTTAGTGTCTTATCTAAGAAATCATTGACAAATGGAAGGTCATGAAAATTTGCTCCAATGTTTCATTCTAAGAGTTTTTGAATTTTAATTCTTACATTTGGGTCTATGATCCACTTTGAGTTAATTTTGTATGTGGTGTAAGGTCAGGGTCCAGTTCATTCATTTGAATGAGGATATCCATTATCCCAACACCATTTGTTGTTATTCTGCTGAATTATCTTGGTCCCTTTTTTGAAAATCTGTTAACCATAGATGCATGGATTTGCTTTTGCACTCTCACTTCTACTCTACTGCTCTGTATGTGTATCAGTTTACTAGAGTTGCCATAACAAAATACACAGACTGGGTGGCTTAAACAACAGAAATTTCCTCACAATCTGGAGGCTAGAAATCCAAGACCAAAGTATTAGCAATAGTGTAGTTTCCCCTGAGCCTCTCTTCTTGACTTGCAGACAGCTGCCTTTCCACTGTGCCCTCAAATGGCCTTCTTTCTGTGTGCACATATCCCTGGTGTTTCCTCCAGGGATGAAGAAGGATGATGTCCTTATGAGGGCATTAGTCTTATTAGATTAGCAACCCACCCTAATGGCCTCATTTTAACTTAATCCATTTAAAGACCTTATTTCCAAAATCAGTCACATTCTGAGGTAGAAGGAATCGGGACTTAAACTTATGAATTTGAGGAGGAGGGAGACACAATTCAGCCCATAACAATATGTCTTATGTTTGTGCCAGTACCTCACAGCTTTGATTAGAATAGTGTTGTTCTGACATTATTGTGGAAGTATGAGGAAGTGGGAGTCCTTCAACTTTGTAATTTTTAAAGAGTGTTTTGGCTATTCTGGGTCCCTGGAATATCCTTATGAATTTTAGGATCAGCATGTCAATTTCTATTTAAAAAAATGCAGCTGCGATTTTGATAGGTAGTGTCTTCAATCTTTTATATATATATTTATGTATATATTATATATGTATACACATTTGGTTTGCTACTATTTTGATAAGGATTTTTGCATCTGTATTTGTAAGAAATGTTGGTTTGTAGTTTTCTAATAATGTCTTTGGCTGGTTTTGGTATCAAGACAGTACTGGACTCAGAATGAGCTGGGAATCGGTTCTTCATTTTCTGGAAAAGTTTGTAAACAGTCTTAATTCTTTTGTAAAGAATTTTGGTTGAATTCACCGATGAAACCATCTGGACCTGGGTTTTCTTTATGGGAAGTTTTTAAACTAAGTCAATCTTTGTTTCTTTATATTTTCTATTTCTTCTTGAAATGTGTGTTTCTAGGAACTTTTCCATTTCACCAAATTTACCTCATTTGTTGGTATACAGTTGTTTATTACTCATAGCATCTCCTTATGAACTTTTTTTTTTCCTTTTTAAGGTTGGTAGTGATATACCCCCCTTCATTCCTGATTTTTTTGAATTTTATTTATTTTGAGAGAGAGAGCATGCAAGTGGGGCAGAGAGAGAGAGAGAGAGAGAGAGAGACAGAGACAGAGAATCCCAAGCAGGCTCCGCACTTTCAGCACAGAGCCTGACATGGGGCTCAATCTCACAAACTGTGAGTTCATGACCTGAACCAAAATAAAGAGTCAGATGCTTAACCTACTGAGACACCCAGGTGCCCACATTCCTCATTTTTTTTTTTTTTTTTTTTTTTTTTTTTTTTTTTTTTTTTTTTTTTTTTTTAAATTTTTTTTTTCAGCGTTTTTTATTTATTTTTGGGACAGAGAGAGACAGAGCATGAACGGGGGAGGGGCAGAGAGAGAGGGAGACACAGAATCGGAAACAGGCTCCAGGCTCCGAGCCATCAGCCCAGAGCCTGACGCGGGGCTCGAACTCACGGACCGCGAGATCGTGACCTGGCTGAAGTCGGACGCTTAACCGACTGCGCCACCCAGGCGCCCCTCCTCATTTTTTTTTTTAATCAATATGGGTGTTCTTTCTTGGTCAGTGTAGCTGTCAATTTTATTACTTCTTCAAATTCTTGGATCATCGTTGATGAGTTTTCTTATTTCACCTGTGCCAGGTTTGCACTTATTTCTTTCCTCTGCAGATCATTCTTTTGGGAGTTGCTGGTAAGGTATTAGACTGGAACAAGTGGTGAGAGGCCCAGAAGTTTCTGGCACAGCTGACTTTGCTTTTATAAGCCATTGTGAATCAAAGAACACACTGTTTACGTGTCTCCTGAGGCACCATGAAGCAGTCTCTAGGAGCCCAGGCTTAAAAGGGAGCAAAACTGCTCAAGGCCTCATAGCATTTGACCTGCCTGCAAGGCTTCTGCTGTGGGCAATTAGTCAGCAGCCTGGGGCAGGTTTTTGGAGAACTAGCCTCAGAAAGAAGACAGCTGCAGGCTCTCAGAAGGGAGACATGGGTTTCTGACGGCTGAATATCCACAAGTACATGATCCTGGGTCTTCCCAGGCCTTGGAAAGGGGCAAGCCTTCTCCTTATCAGGAGCCTAAGTTCTCATTTTCATCTCAGGGAGGAAGAAGCCCTGTACTAACTCTCTTCTCTGCAGACTTTGAAGAACCCATGGTCTTTGTGTACTCTCCAGCCTTGAAAGCATGCCTGCTTCAGTTGTTAAGTTAACTCAAAGGAGGGAACCAGGAAGAAGAGGGAATGAGAAACAGAGGACCTGTGCAAAATTATCATTTCTCCAGGATTCCTACAGCTACCTCTAAAGTACCTCAGAATATTATTTCTGGTTTTCTGTTTATAATTGTTGTCTCCTTCAAGACCACTAGTTATGCATAGGTGGGATCTTTCTTGTCTGCCTTCATTATTTCTGTGTTTCGTTCCAATTCCCTTCTTTTATTCTTAACCCATTTCAATTTGCTCAGTTTTCTCAAAACTTATCTGTCTTATCCCTCTCTGGGTATTAGTTTTGTCCATTCTCCTTCTTGGTTCCCTTGCCCTGTGAGTTACCTCTGTTACAGGCTAAAGTGAAATCTAGAAGAAAAGAATGAGGCTTCTGTCATCTTGAACGGTGTGGCCTGTAGGGAAATGCTTTGGGTTAAATAGGAGAACACAGCTACTCTAGAATAGCAAATGTTTTCAAATATGTTCTAAGTCATCTGAAACTTCTTTCTGCAGAGGTAAATCACCAGATTAGCTCACATGTACATTCTATATGGAAAAACAGTCTTTCCTGGTTTTTACTTTGGCCTTATTGCCAGCAATTAAAATCATAAGTGCATTCCTCAACCACAGAATATGCCAAGAAACAATAAAAATATCAAATTATATTCAGATAACATCTGATTACATTCAGTAACCTTACAGGTAATATTAACTTTGTCTAGCCCCCTCCTTTTGAAACAAAGTCTCATTCCTTAATACCCTCTTTTCTCCTGCTTCATTGGGTTTGGATATTGCTTGGTCAGAATTTTTTCAGTTCCAAGTGAGGAGAACCAACTGGAAGCAGATAAAGCGAAAGGACATCTGACTTGCTTCAGTAAGTAGTTATCCCTAGTTTGACCTTGAACTCAGGATCCAGGAGTTGGCAGCATTAGGATTTCTCCATCTCTTAGATCTCCTTTGAGCTGGCTTCACCATGAAGCAGGTTATGCCCAAGCAAAGGCAAAGGAGGCTAGGCTTCCATCACTGTTTAGCTTGTTAGCTCAGGGAAAGAGAACCTATGTGAGCCTCTGAAAGGATGCTGAATAGACTTCCGAACCAGTCTCTGTGGCTGCCCTGAATCATGTGCACTCAGGAAAGAAAGGTAGAGCCTTACTAAGGTCTCCTAGAGATGGGAAGCAGTTCCTAAAGGGAAAAGATGCAGAACAAGTGGCAAAAACAAGCAAACAAAAAAAATTTTTGGCCACCACTGAGAGACCTTGTGTATTTGCAATTTTATAACTTAACAGACCTTAATGATTTTCATAAGTAAAAGGCTCCAGGTAACTGGAAGGTTTATATTTCTTGAAAAGAGTCTGAGAAGGTGCTTCTGGGCCAAATGGCTGCAATGCTTGGAAAGAGCTATCTCATCAAACTGCACCTCTCCACCACCACCCCCCACCCCCGCCTCTTCCACCAGTCAAGGACAGCTCTCTTGCCACTTAAAAGTATCCTTTCAAGAGAGATAAAGTGTTATCATGTAGTCCTGCTGTGTGATTTAACCCGTATGGATCGTTGTTATGAATGGACACAAGGGATTTTATTACAACCATTAAAATATCTGGAATCGTTTTCCTCCTGTCTACTCACCAAAATAGTATCTGCCTCCCCCGCTCCAACTCCTTTGCTCACATACTGCATACGGTCCCACTTTCTTTCACTGGAAAAGGCAGTGAAGCTGCTCATATATGATGGCTGCATGCTTTTATCATTGCTTTTCTCCCCCAAAAGCCCTTACCTGCTTTTTGCACTAGGTTGCTGGCAGAAAATTTTAAATCTTTGTCTGTTTCTGCAAGAAATACCAGGGAGTGAAGAGGAGAACCTAGTAAATAAAGATGATTAGAGATTGCTGGTAGTCATTTGCTACCAAGGAGATGAAATAAAGCAATTAATTACTCAGACATCTAAAGAGCAAGTGATAGTAGGCATTTCTTTGTTCAATGCATTTGAAATCTCAGCTAGCTTAATTTTTGCCTCAAATAATTTTTACTTTTTTGTCTAGTAATAAAAATATTAAGATCATTACCATAAACCATTTGAAAATGTTCTTCTTTTTAAACCACTTGTCTTTATTACTTCACTGGCTGAACAAAAAGTCATAAATGTCATATTCAAGTCACACTGAATTTGCTGAAAATTTGAATGTGTATAACTGCTACGGCATGGTGTCACCATGAAGTCAAAATCATTGAGAATGTATTTCTCATTTATCTCCCAAGCAACACAATCAACATTAATTTCATTTTTAAAATAATTTTAATAGCACCTTAATATGTTTTTTCCATACTTTTTCCTGATTTTTGTATGTACTTGTGTTTCACTGCAGTAAACATCTTTCTATATACAGCTTTGTAAAGTCCTCAGACACTTTCCTTAACATACACCCTCTGGAAAGAAGCAATCTATTATCAACTACCCTGTCCCACCTTATGCGAGGTACTTGGCAAACCTCTCATCAGTTCCCTAATGCCTGGATTATTATAGTAGTCCCCCCCTTATCTGTGGTTTCACTTCCCACTGTTTCAATTACTCTTGGTCAACTGTGGTCTGCAGGCAGATGATCCTCTTTCTGACATAATCTCAGAAGGTCAATAGCCTAATGCTACATCACGATGCCTGCGTTATCCCCCTCACTTCATCTTATCACATAGGCATTTTATCATCCCATATCAGAAGGGTGACATTTTGAGGGAGACTACATTTACATAACTTTAATTACAGTATATTGTTGTAATTGTGCTATTTTATTATTATTTTCAGTCTCCTACTGTGACTAATTTATCAACTTTGTTATAGGTATATATATGTATGTATAGGAGAAAACATGGTATATATAAGATTCAGTACTGTCTGCAGTTTTAGGTATCCTTTGAGGGTCTTGGAATATGTTCCGCGTGGATCAGGGGAGACTACAGTAATCTCATTTCATTGATTTGGAAACAGAAAGGAGTGTCAGTAGCTGCCTTGTTATCACACAGGTTCCTAATCTAGGCCCATAAGGCTCCATAACTTTGCTTTTTTAAGGACACCATGTTTATGTTCTGTCTGCTTTAACATATGGTTAAGAGGAGTCTCTGAAGGTGCACTGTCTTAATTCAGAACCGCCACTTACTTGCTATAGGACAGTTAATATTTTCTCTGTGCCTGTTTCTTCCTTTGTGAGAAGAGAAACATAATAAACACACAGGCCTCACAGGGTTGTTGTAGTGACTGAAGTAATATATGTACACCACTTAGAATAGTCTGACCCTTTGCAATAATCATTAGCTGTTGTTTGTATGTATTATTATTAGTGTTTGTGTCATTATCATCACAAGTTTTTCCTCAAACATCCATGGCTTCCCATGTCAATCTAAAATGGAGTGTGGGTCTGGGTGACTTCTCCATGTGACGCCTAAACTTCATTCTAGTATTATTGTATGTCTGTCTTTTCTCATGTGCATTCTCCTGGACACAGTGTAGGGAGGTGTTTTAACTGAAATCTTTTCTGACTTTGAGTATGACAATCTGCTGAGTAAAGATGCTGCTGAAGGACACTGCAGATTTACAATGAAAATGCAGCCTAATTGTTGACAGTGGCTTTCATCTCATTTTGCACTTCTCTGTTATCTGTTGGTTGCTGATTCTTCCTCCCTTCTTTCTCTCTTTCATCTTTTTTTTTTTTTTTAATTCACGTTACAGCTGATTCTATTGGACGGGACTTTTGCAGAATTTTTTATTGCAGGAGGTTTAACATGAAGCCCAAATTTGTAAGGAAAATGAAGATGAATTTTCTCATTGTAAAAAAAAAAAAAATGAGTGCCTTGATGATATATTTGTTTTTCTTAGTAGGCTTCTGTCATTAAGATGGATGCTTGAGGATATATTGTTAGATCTTGCGTGGAACAGTTATTACTCATAGCTCACTAGATTTTAGCATACTTGCATCACAACATGGAGTATCATTTTACATTTAGTATTGCAGTTCCAATGCCATTATCAGATTGCATTTTCATATTGAATTACAAACAAAACTTTTATGTTACTAACACTTAATGAAATTTTAATAAGGTTGTGTTTTGATGCTATTATTCAAATAATGTGTTTTGAATTGCTTTCCTTTGAATATATTTGCATTAAAGAGGAACTCACTTTGATTTGGTTCTTTCAAGAGTTTTCCCACTTTCTGGGCGCTGCTTTCAATAAGATAAAGCAGGAAATTCAGTTTCTTCTCTGCAAGTCAGTAAATAGAAAAGGAACACATTTGCTAAGATATGTAGAAGTAATGGCAGCAGACTGCAGATGGTTTGAGCTAATGAAATGACTCATGTTGGCTATGAGGGTTGCACATGATACCCCTGGGTTCTCTTTTCTTTGAGCCCTAAGGCTAATATATTAAAAATTAAGAAATTTAAGAGATTCGCATTATTGCAGTTCTTGATCAGTGATGCCCAAAATTAACTGAGAATCTCTTGAGAGAGCATGTTTCTGTTTGTAGCGTTCTTATTCATTTCTGCGAAAATTGTGGTTGTGGGCCCAACGCAATTTACGTGAGCAAGTGCTTTCCAGGAGAAATAAGCAAGAACACTTGATTGTAACGTGCTTTATGTGGTGGTTTGTCCTGGTTGTCTACCAGGGGGAGTTTGATGCATAATTACAAATACTGAAATAGCGAAAACATGGTTAAGAGTCCTGTTTACAAGGCAAGCCTGTCTTTACCAAACATTCGTTTTTAATAAACTCTTCAGGGCATTAGAGAAAAGTAACTGGTGGTAAATGTTTAGGCCGGTTTGAACCTGCACCGAGGGGTGGGGGTGGCAAAGACAAAGCAAATTAAGAGTCATCTGGGTCTTTTATTTTTTCAACGTCGCTGTATGTAGAGAGAAATGCTTTTACTTCACTTTCACACTCTTACCTTCCTCCTCCCCTTACTTTTCTCCTACATTCGTTCTTTGAGTTCCCTCCATCTGAAAATACTCGCGATTTTAAAACTCGTAATACTTCTGCAGTATTTGCCTGAGTCTGTGTGGTCCTAAAACGAGCCGCACACTTGCTTAGGAGTTTTGGTTCCTGTCCTCTATTTGGGGGCTTGGTAAGGACACCACTTTTAATTACAACAAAAGCCACTGCCGTGACTCGAGATGAAGCAGAGACCACCTTCCTTCGGCCGACGCACGGCGGCAAGGCAAACGCCCCTGACGCAACGCGCAGCCCTTGTGACGCAACACGCAGTCTCCGCCGACGCAAGCGCAGTCTCCGTGATGCAACGCGCCCCCCCCCCCCCGGCCCCGCCCAAGGTCGCCCAGACGTGCCGTACGCCGACCCACAATTCCCGCTGCGTGCTGCTGTCTCGCCGCCGCCTCTGCCGCCGCCCGTTACGGCTCCCGCCGCTGGGGACATGTTGCAGAAACCGAGGAACCGGGGCCGCCCTAACACCCAGGCCGAGAGGGAGAGGGACTGGGGCCGCGGCGCCGCGGAGGAGGCCCCGAGCACCTCCCGCGGGGCGGGAGGCTCCCAGGAGGCCCGGGGCACGTCGTCGCAGGGCAGCCGCCGGGCCGAGGCCTCCCCCGAGGTGGGGCCCAGGTCCCAGCAGCAGCTGGAGCTGAAGGTGGCCGAGCTGGTGCAGTTCTTGCTGATTAAGGACCAGAAGAAGATCCCGATCAAGCGCACTGACATACTGAAGCACGTCATCGGGGACTATAAGGACATCTTCCCTGACCTCCTTAAACTGGCTGCCGAGCGCCTCGAGTATGTCTTCGGGTACAAACTGGTGGAACTGGAACCCAAAAGCAATACGTACATCCTGATCAACACTCTGGAACCGGTGGAGGAGGATGCTGAGGTGAGAGGCGATCAGGGCACGCCCACCACCGGCCTCCTGATGATTGTTTTAGGTCTCATCTTTATGAAGGGCAATACCATCAAGGAAACGGAGGTCTGGGACTTCCTGCGTCGCTTGGGGGTGTACCCCACAAAGAAGCATTTAGTTTTTGGGGACCCAAAGAAACTTATTACCGAAGAATTTGTGCGACAGCGTTACCTGGAGTACCGGCGGATACCCCACACTGATCCTGTAGACTATGAATTCCAGTGGGGTCCCCGAACCAACCTGGAAACCAGCAAGATGAAAGTTCTTAAGTTTGTGGCCAAAGTCCATAATCAAGATCCCAAGGACTGGCCAGCACAGTACTGTGAGGCTTTGGCAGATGAGGAGGCCAGGGCCAGACCTGAGACAGGTGGCCCCACTCCCTCCTCTTGAAGTCAGAGAGAGAGATTTGAGCTCCAGAGGAGGTGTCAAAGGCACTGGGTGATGGGGTAGGGGGGTGGGAGGGAGCATATTTCTGTAACACTCAAATGTGTGTGGCTTTAGGATGTGTTTGCAAACTTCTGTTCTCTTTTAATATTGTAAGTTATTTGGTTCCAGCTTTTCACTTACAAAAATATTAGGAGAGGATTTTTTGTTTTAACTTGTGTTATTGTCTGTGTATTTTGGCATAAAAATTTTGCTAGCTTTATGCAAGTAGTTGGAAAACTTTGCACCATGATCTAGAACAGGTGTTTAAGAAAGAACACATTGGTCAATTGCTTTGGCGCCAAGAAAGTAAAAGCAAAGTGACTACTATCTGGTGTCTTAACTACCCAGTTTGTAAGTTAAAATAAAAGACTTTATAAATTAAAAATAAAAATGTAATTGCTTATACTTTTTTTTCCCTTAAGACAGCTATTATATATTTATATATTTTCTATGTATATAAGCATTATGCATCATCTAAGCAATGTGCATATTGTATTTTCTCCGAATAATAATTTTTTATATTCATAATTCTCACCTCTGGCCAACCATTTAGTTCCATTTAGGTTTTTTTTTCCTGCTATAGTTGTAATAAATACAGTATCTTTGAAGCAGTTAAGCACTGTGCATTTTTCAATCGTGATTCATGAGATTAATTTCTTGACTCAAAACCAGCATCTTAAAAACAGGTTTTTTTCTTGCTACAGATTATTAAGGTAAAAGCGTTTTGTAGAAGTTGCTTTACTTTTGTGTGTGTATGTGCATATTGCATCACAATCTAAAATACATTTCCTACTGGATATAAAAAAGTTGATAAAACTGTTAGTGATTAACCATACTTGGCAATCTGACTACCTGGGTTTAGATACTGGTTTCACATAACTAGCTATATGAGCATGTTACTTATATACAGATGTTTCCTCACCTGTAAAATGAGCTCACGATGCCCATGTTATGTGTGATAATGTGGTAATTTGATACTGGAAGTGTATGTCAAGTTCTTGGCACAATGCCCAGTGTGGAGGATTTTAGTTGTTAACTTTGTTCCTTAATTTTTTAAATTTGTTTTTTGTTGTTTATTTATTTATTTTGAGAGAGAGCAGGGGTGAGGCAGAGAGAGAGAGAGAGAGAGAGAGAATCCCAATTAGTCTCTGCACTGTCAGCTCAGAGCCTGACCAGGGCAGGGCTCGAACTCATGAACCTTGAGATCATGACCTGACCCGAAACCAAGAGTCAGAGGCTTAACCTGACTGAGCCACCCAGGCATCTAATATTTTAATCTTCTTGGTTTGGAGCAGTTAAATTTTTTTTTCAGGTTTTCTTTCATTATCTTCTAAATCATAGAATAGGAGTTCTGGTTCAAAAGTTACGACAATATTCTTCTAGCCTGATTCTATTGTGTGGTTTCATGGGAAAACATAACTCATGGTATATTGTGAGTATAGCCCACATAAAGTAAAACAGGACAGTTAGACCTAAGATCTCCCCTGGGCTTGAGAGCTAATTTTTTAGTGGAAAGGATATGGGTTTTGAGGTTGACTGACAAATGGAATTTGAATTCTGGCTCATACTATGTCAGCATGGTGACTTGGGGTCGATTTTAAGTTTTCTGAATCTCAATTTATCTGTAAGATCAGAAAAACAGTAACTATATTATAGTTTGTTATATGTATTAAATGAATCTGAAGAAAAGAGCTCAGTCTCCTCTCATTCCTCCATAGCTTCTGGCAAAATGTTGTTTATATTCAGAGATTCAACAAATAATTATTCAGTGAGTGAGTAAATTTAATTGTTTGGGGGGAAGGGACTACAAATTAACCCCAAAATGAGATAAGTACTTCAGTTCAAAAAAATGTGGATTTGATCAACACTGGACTAACTGCCATCTAGAAGCGTCTATGGTGGGTTTGTAGTGGTATGACAGAATGTGATAGGCTGATTGTTTTTTTGTTTTTTGTTTTCATTCTGTTGAATTGTAATTTGCATTTATTTCATCAGTTAGAATATAACCGGTGCTTGAAGGCATTTCTCCTTGGTTTGCATTTTATTTCAGTGTATAAATTACCTTGCGACTAAGCATCCTGCTTACTGGTCCCTCACCTCACTGACTGCTTTCCTCTCTGGAGTGTTTTAACACTGGCATTTTCCTCTGTATGTGAAAATTATCATTACCCAGCACCCACTGTCAGTTATGTCTGAGGCAGATATCTTCTCCCAACACTTTTCTATAGAGATGTTAGCCATTTACCTTTAATGAGTTACCGTTTTGTTTCAGGTTTTTTTTTTAAAGTTTTTATTTATTGGGGCGCCTGGGTGGCGCAGTCGGTTAAGCGTCCGACTTCAGCCAGGTCACGATCTCGCGGTCTGTGAGTTCGAGCCCCGAGTCAGGCTCTGGGCTGATGGCTCGGAGCCTGGAGCCTGTTTCCGATTCTGTGTCTCCCTCTCTCTCTGCCCCTCCCCCGTTCATGCTCTGTCTCTCTCTGTCCCAAAAATAAATAAAAAACGTTGAAAAAAAAAATAAAGTTTTTATTTATTTATTTATTTTAAGCAATCTCTACAGCCAACATGGGCTCAAACTCTCGATCATGGGATCAAGAGTTGAATGCTTCCAACTGAGTCAGCCAGACACCCCCATTGTAAAATATAAAACATTACAGACCAGATCAAGTCCTTAGAGGTTCTACCCTTCCCGGAGGTGTCTAAAGTTTGTGGGTATCATTCCATTGTATGATTTAACACTTTTACCATGTATGTGTATATACATGAACAATATATAGTAGTATTTTGTAAGCTTTGATGACTTCTATATGGGGTATCATACTGTACCCTTTTGCAACTTGGTGTTACAACTTACCCTGTTTTTGACATTTAGATACAAAGATCTGATTTATTCATTTTAGTTGTTCTTTCATGTGGAAAAAAAGTTACAAGTTTGTTTATTCATTTCCTAATGGTTAGACCAGTTCTTTCCAATTTTTTGCTATTTGTTTGCAGTATATAGTGCTTCCTTATACATGTGAGTTTCTCTAGCCAGAAATAAATTGAGCAATCATGGGGCATTGCCAAATTGCTCTTGAACTTGTATTAAGTTACAATCCACTAACATTTTATAGTTCTTTTTCACTGACCCACCCTCCTACTTCATATGAAAATTTGTCCCTTCCAGCCGTACAGTGGGTATGTAGTGATAGTTTATTGTAGTATTAACTTGCACCTCTTATTTACTAGTGACGTTAAGTATCTTTTGTTTGGGGTTTTTTTGCCATATTATTTTGTTTTTTTACCTGTTAGACCTGTTTTTTAATGATTTGTAAGATTTCTTTATATGTTCTGTGTATATTACTCCATTGTCATATCGTGCAAATAGCATGTCACGTTTCATTTTTTCTTTTGTCATACAGATGATTTCATTTTAATGTGTCGAAATCATCAGTGTAGTGCTTTAAAAAAAAGTCTCCCTAATCCTGATAAGTGTTAAAATTAATAAGTTAAAATTAATAAGTGTTAAAATTTTTGACTTACATACACATTTTTTTAAAAAGTTTATTTAGTTTGAGCGAGAGATAGAGTGCACGCACTGAGTCAGGAAGGGGCAGAGAGGAGAGAGAATCGTAAGCAGGCTCTGTGGTGTAGTGCAGAGCCCTTTGTGGGGCTTGATTTCATGAACTGTGAGATCCTGACCTGGGCTGAAATCAGGAGTCAGAGGCTCAACAGAGTCACCCAGTCACCTTACATTTATGTTTTTAATCTTTTTTTGTATCATGATTTGAGGTATGGATATAGTTTTCATATTTTTTCCTATACAGATTGCCTAGCATCAATTTCTCATAGTTTATCCTTTCCACACTGATTTATAACATGCTCTCTTATTATAAAGCCATAACTCATATAAATAAATTTATGTCTAGGACCAAATTGATTTATTTGCTATCTCTTTGCCAATGCCATGCTATTATAATTCTATAGCATCATAAGAAGGGTTTTTTTCTCCTTTTCCACTTATACCTTTTATTTTAGTCTTTTTTGCACTGGCTGGAACTGCAATATGTTTTTTAAAAAATTTTTAATGTTTTTATTTTATTTTAGAGAGACAGTGCAAGTGGGGGGAGGGGCAGAGAGAGGGAGACACAGAATCTGAAGCAGGCTCCAGGCTCTGAGCTGTAAGCGCAAAGCCCGAAGCAGGGCTTGAACTTCAGGACAGTGAGATCAACCTGAGTGGAAGGAAGTTGGATGTTTAACCGATTGAGCCACCCAGATGCCCCATGGAACTGCAATATGTTTTTGAAAAGAAGTGGCAATGTAGACTTCAAGAATGTTCCTGATTCCTTGTTCCTGATTTTAAAGGGAATCATATTTAAAGTCGTACATTAACTAGGTTTGCTTTTAATTTTTTCCCCAACAAATATCTTTAATTGTGTTTTTATATTCCCCCTTTCTAGCTTGCCTAAAGATGTTTAAAAAACTTATGCATAGCTTTTTAAATTTGTATCATGCTCTTTATTAATCTGCTAATGTGATTAAATTTTTATTTTTACTAAGTTCAGTATACTTTTTGATACAGTTTAGTGTAACAACACTGATAGGTTTTTCTGATATCTGACCATCCGGCAAATCTTCTTGTGAGTGATACATATAAAAGATAGCTTTTTATTTGCTAAAAATTTCTAAATTTTATGTCTTTGGTCGTAAGGGGAATTAGCCTGTAATTTTCCCATATTTTATTGTCGTTATTGGCTTTGAGATTACACTTATTTTAATTTTTTAATGCCCATACTTACAGAAAAGTTGCAAGTACAGTGCAAGGAATTCCACCCCCCCCCCCCAACTATTTGAATGCATTAGTTATCATGTTTCTTTAGTCTCTTTCAATTTGCAAACAGTTCCTTAATCCTTCCTTGACTTCCATGATCTTGACACTTGAAGACTCCAGGCCGTTATTTTGTGGAACATCTGCAGTTAGGGTTTGTCTGCTATTGCTTTGTGATCAGATTCGAGTTCTGCATCTTTGGCAGGAATACCACAGAAGTGATGACAGTGTTTTTCTTTTTGGATCCTATCAGTGGCACAAAATATCAATTTGTCCTATTATAATCTTGATCACTTTGGTTGAAGAGATTTTGTTTTTTGGGGTTTTTGTTTCTGTTTTGTTTGTTGTTTTTTCATCATTCCTCTCTACTGTGAAATTGTTTTGTTTCTCTCTATAATAAATCAGTAAGTTGTGTGGAGATACTTTGAGACTTTGTAAAATTGTATTCCTCACCAAATTTTCAGTTTATTCGTTGTCTATGTTTATCTGTATCTGTGTAGACTCATGGGTGATAATCTTGTACTGTCATTATTTGATACACAAATCATCCCTGATTTGGCCAGTAATAACCTTTTTCAGCTGGCTTATGTCTTCAGCCCACCCCCATCATTCTGAGACTTCCTAACTTTCTGGATCTGTCCACTATCTACTGAAAACTGGGATCACATTAATAATATCATTTCCACTCTAACACCACAGTGTTTATTCTAGCTTTTCCCCTTTCTGTCTTTGTATTTATCTTCTCCAACGATGAGCAACTTAGATCCTGTTATTCTCATAATGCTTATTTGATCAATCCCCCTATAAATAACAAGTCTCCTGTTGTGGCTGCCATACCCTCCCACATGGGGATGCCCTTTGCCCCCCAGTGCTGAG
The DNA here is from genome assembly GCF_028018385.1 of Neofelis nebulosa. Classification (NCBI taxonomy): domain Eukaryota; kingdom Metazoa; phylum Chordata; class Mammalia; order Carnivora; family Felidae; genus Neofelis; species Neofelis nebulosa. The sequence continues at coordinate 21,202,635 of NC_080788.1, forward strand.
CTGACATCCTGCAGGAACTACCCTTCTGGGCATGCACCCTCCTCACAATGTTTGAGCTCTGGCTCCCTCCTGGGGCTTTTGCCTTTCTCCTCCCATATATGTATCTTGCTCTGTTATGCTTCATGGCTTTAGCACTGAATTGCCCAGGAAATAGGAAATATTATTCTGTTCTCATAAATGAGTTGGGCTGCTTTTCTTCTGCCATATTATATAAGGATTTCATGTTTTTTAAGGTTTTGAAGAAATCCACCTGTAAAATTCTCTGGGCCTGGTGTTTTTGCTGGGTAGATTTTTAACTACTGCTTTTATTTCATTAATAGGATGTTCAAGTTTTCTCTTCAAATTACTTCTGGTCACTTGTATTTTCTAGAAAGTGTTTTCATCAGTTTTCTGATGTATTAATATAGAGTTGTTCTTAGTATTTTCCTTTCATTTAAAAATAATTTTATTACATCTTCTCTTAATATCCACTTTTGCATTCTCAGAATTATTTTTGCTTTCACTCTTCTTTTCTCCCCGCACCCCACCCCCCTGCCCAAAGCCAGTTTTGCCAGGAGTTTTGGTTATCTGGGGTCCATTGAGATTTCATATGAATTCTAGTAAGGGTTTTTTATGTTGATTTATTTTTGAGAGAGAGAGAGAGAGAGAGAGAATGGGTGCATGAGCATGAGTGTGGGAGAGGCAGAGAGAGAGGTAGAGAATCCCAAGCAGGCTCCACACTGTGAGTGCAGAGCCCGACATGGGGGCTTGAACTCACAAACCGTGAGATCATGACCTGAGCCGAAACCAAGGGTCAGATGCTTAACCAACTGAGCCACTCAGGTGCCCCAATTTTAGTGTTTTTGAAAGAACATAAATTCTTGGTTTATGTCAGCACATGGCTTTACTTTTAGCATGTAAATAAAACATTTTCATTTATTCCATAACTATATAGAGAATTGTCAAGTGTTCTAAGGATCCTATTATTATGAATATGTGATGAGAAAAATAGGATTTTTAATTATTTCCTTTCCATTTAGTGAACAGAACATGTATTGAATTGGCCATCTTGTGGCTCCATTGTAGTTTATCAGCCTCGGGATACTCCAGAGTTCCTGAATGTCAAAATCATGTTCTCTGGTTATAAACTGACAAGTCCTAAGGGTAGTCAGGGGGAATACAGTGGGCTTCCATACACATTTGTTTTCTTTGTTCTGATTTATATGGGAGGAAGCAGATTTGAAAAAGTTTAAGTGTTATACCATATGAAGAAATGACATAGAAACTTCTATAGAGTTACTGTAATGACACAGCTGATATCTACACTTGATCTTAGCCAAAAGGCCGAGAAGCGATACACAGCTGATATCTAAAGATGAATTGGAAGTGAAATTTAAAGGAAAAAGATGGTCTTTTAGGGTAACAGAACAGCACAGTGACTTCATTGGCAAATCATTTTTCATGGTAGTTACTTCATTTTGTACATTTGTGAGCTTTTCTTGTTTTCTCACTGGGAAATAGCAAGCTTACACAAGTACCCTATAAAACTTAAAAATGCATTTTCCTTATTTGGCAAATTAGATTCTCATTTTAGCCATTTCTTTTTTTTTTTTTTTTTTTTTTCAACATTTTTTATTTATTTTTGGGACAGAGAGAGACAGAGCATGAACGGGGGAGGGTCAGAGAGAGAGGGAGACACAGAATCGGAAACAGGCTCCAGGCTCCGAGCCATCAGCCCAGAGCCTGACGCGGGGCTCAAACTCACGGACCGCGAGATCGTGACCTGGCTGAAGTCGGACGCTTAACCGACTGCGCCACCCAGGCGCCCCTAGCCATTTCTTTTTAAAGTAACAAATGTGTCATTGTTTCTTGCCCTTATATAGGAGATGTTATAGTTAAAGTAATCAGCCATGTTATGGGCTTTGTGGAGGTAGCACTGATTCCTAATTACTGGGCTGTAATTCTTAAGAGAAATTACTGAGTTTATGACAACTGTAGCCATCATTTGTTGGATTTTTCCCCATGTGCTGTCCTGCATTTGCATTTAGCCCATTACATACTCAGACCCACTTACCTATCTCGTTTACTAATACGTGATGCATTTTGTTTCATAAGTTATGCTTTAAAGGACTAATTAGCTCTTATAGTTTCAAAAAAATTTTCATTGTTAGATCAATAATCTGCCTGAATACTCAGATCCCTGTTAACAACTTAATTTTTCTGTCTTGGTCTCAGATATTCAAAATCGTTTTCCTATTCTAGGGCCAAAGTTCGTGGAATTTTAAATTATTCTGCCACAAAGTATCCATAGCTCTGTGGTCACGAAAATGTGTGTTCATTGCTTGCTTGAGATTGGACTGAAAGTTTTGAAAATCTAAGTAGAAGAGTTTTATATGGACTAGAATTATATCTTAATATCCATGTTTAAAAACTAATTTGGGGGGCGCCTGGGTGGCTCAGTCGGTTGAGCGCCGACTTAGGCTCAGGTCACAATCTCGCCGTCCGTGAGTTCGAGCCCCGCATCGGGCCCCTGTGCTGACTGACAGCTCAGAGCCCTGAGCCTGTTTCAGATTCTGTGTCTCCCTCTCTCTGACCCTCCCCCATTCATACTCTGTCTCTCTCTGTCTCAAAAATAAATAAATGTTAAAAAAAATTTTTTTTTAAAAACTAATTTGGTTCTGTACTAATGCTTGGAATTGGGTCTAGGAGAGCCACTGCAGCAGTACTGATCTTTGAAGATGTAAAGGTAAAGACAAAGAACCTTTCCCAGGTCAAAGACATTCCCTAAAAAATTCCAGATTGTGGGCAGAGTCTCGGTGATTTAATTGGATCTTGACTAGAGAGGAGAATGTGCATCTATCCATTTTGGCATCCACACCACTTTTTACAGCTTCTGGCCCCTGGTGGAGGCTCAAAATATGCTGAATCAGTTAATGAATGAATGGTCCATTAGTCCTTACTTGCGTAGTCATATTAATAACAGCTGACATTTAGTAATCTTGTTCTCTGCTTGCCATTTACGCAGTAAGTGTTTGATGAACTGTCAAGCTGATCCTCAGTGACATTGTTTTCTCCTCCTTACTTCTTGCAGATACTTGTTTTCATTTTGATCATTGTGCAAGAGCTGCTTATGTATTTCCTCACCATAACCTTTCTTGTACTTATTCAATAAATACTTTTCAACACCTCCTGTGTATCAGCCACTGAGAATGCAGTTGTGGGCAGGGTACACACGATCTCTGCTTCTGTAAATCCAGCCTCATCTACAGGGATCAATGAAGGCTTCTCAGAAGAGGTCAATATCATATGATGGCTGAGGGATGAGTAAGAATCAAGTGAAGGAACCAAAAGGGTAAAGCAGCATGTTTTGGGAAAAGAAAATAACATGAACAGAAACTTAAAGAATTCCTGGAATTAAAAGACCCTCACTATGGCTAGATGGTAGAGAATGTGGCAGGGACAGCTGGAGACAGGCTGAGAAAATAGGCAAAGGCCAGGTCAGCCATTTATAAGGTTTGTCAAGTTTTGGAAATCCAAGCCAAGGAGTTGTATTAAGGCAAGGAGATGCTACTGAAGAGTTTTAAGCAGAGGAGTGATGTCATTCATTCATTCATTCATTCATTCACTTATCCAACAAATATATATCAAATGCCTAGCTGGGCTCTTGGGCTAACCAGTAAATAAAATACACCCCTGCTCTTGATAATCCGTTTATATTTTAGTAAGATAATGCCAGTCCCAGACTCAAGGAAGTCAAGACTGGAGGCAGGAAGAACAAAGAAAAGCCATCCATGGAGAAGATGGTGATCATTGAAATTATAGAGTGGCACCAGTAAGGGTGGAGAGAAATTTCTTATGTAGAATTAGTAGGACTTGCTGATTTATTAGATGTGGTCAGAGTAAGGGAGGGTGAGTGGAAAATGTCTCATGGCTCTAATGTGGGAAATTAAGGAGGATGGTGATGCTAATAGTTGAACAGCATTTCAGGAAGATCTTCCTGGGTTTGATTTTCTATGCTAAGTGAGTATGAGGAGCCTCTGAGGTACACAGGTAGAATGTTGAACAGACAATTATGTATATAATTGTACAATAGGTCTGGGAGTGAGACAAAAATAAGAACCATACATCATGTTCTTAGATAAAGTAACAGAGGGGATTTACAGTATAAGAACAATATACGGATGTTGTGGTTATTGGGGATGTTCACAAATAAGTTATTTCCTTTCAGGACATTTGGTAGGACTGTATTTCTTCATCCCATTGGATGTTGAGTGTGGCCATGTGGCTTCTTTGGCCACTGAAATGTGAACAGATCTTGCATGTGACACCTCCAGGCAAGAACTTTAAGTTCTATAGCTGAAATGATTGTAGGAGCATCACTGAACTGAAGCCTTCACTGACTTGAGTGCCTGGGTGAATTTGGGGCAAAACCTACTTGACCTGTTTTGGCCATATAATGCGAGCAAAAAATACACTTCTGTTGTGTTAGGCCACTGAGATTTTAGAGTTATTTTTAACCTATCCTATCCTGATTGATCCAGAAATTGATCCAGAAATCCCACCCTGATACAGAGGAGATTGGAAAATGACCATACATGTTATATAATGGAAAAGCATTTGATAAAAGTGACTTTTGTGGCAACTTGAAGCAGGCCATGCACCTAATGAACATATAACTCTAAAATTAAAGAAGAGAACCCTGGAATGAACATATACCTTTAAAATTAGAGAACAGAACCCTGGAAGTGTGAACGTTGGTGCCTGTGACTGCATCTAGAAAAACTGTCAGGAAAGAGATGAAATTGGAAAACACTTGGTTGGTATGTATTCAGTGATAAATAGAATAGAGAGAATCCAGAAGTGTATAGATATGCAAGTGCTTCTGAATCCCCAACCAATAAAAAATAAAAATGAGGGGCGCCTGGGTGGCGCAGTCGGTTAAGCGTCCGACTTCAGCCAGGTCACGATCTCGCGGTCCGTGAGTTCGAGCCCCGCGTCAGGCTCTGGGCTGCTGGCTCGGAGCCTGGAGCCTGTTTCCGATTCTGTGTCTCCCTCTCTCTCTGCCCCTCCCCCGTTCATGCTCTGTCTCTCTCTGTCCCAAAAATAAAAAAATAAAAATAAAAAAATGTTGAAGAAAAAATAAAAATGAGAGACAACGGTGAATTAAGCCACATTCTTGAGGCAAAGATCAAATACATGGTATAGTTGTCATTCCCATTGTCAAAATATGGGAATGTATTAAAGTGGTTTAGGATAAAGGCTTAACTATGAGTTGGATGTCCAATATTTTAAAAAGAACAAGATGAGAGAAAATAATTTAAATGTGGTCTGTCCACCAAAAGCATGAAGACCGGAAGTACACAATCAAGTAGAGAAAGAGGAACATGATGGGAATGTATATATATACATACACATACATATATATATATATATATATATATATATACACACACGTATATATATACATATATATGTGCGTGTGTGTATCAAATAACATTTCATATATTTTGATATATATATCAAAAATATATATAGCAATACATTATACACACACACACACACACACACACGCATGCATGCAAATCTAAAATGTATGCCTAATGCCTAGAAAAGAAGTATACAGGTATGGCTATTGGCACATGGCACCAATTAAAATCAAATTGTATTTAGATATTTGACCTGTCAAAGAAACCCTGGCCTGAATTTGCAAAAGGTGATGACTATTTGAGGCTTAAAATAACCCTTAGATCCCCACCTTTTGTGAGCCAATGCCTATAGTCCATGTGGCCCAGAAGGGTACTGGAAAAGATAGAACCCCAGATTGGAGTCAAGGTATACAGTTTCAAAATAAATGTCATTACTTTATTTACATAAAAATGATTAAAATCTTATTTTTTTCACCATGGCCAAGTAGGATTTATTCCTAAAATGCAAGGATGGTTAAACACATGAAAAGCAGTGTAATATGCCACATTAACAGAATGATTTGAAGAAAAACAAAGCTTGGGGACGCCTGGGTAGCTCAGTCAGTTAAGCGTCCAACTTTGGCTCAGGTCATGATCTCGCATTTTGTGAGTTTGAATCCTGCGTCGGGCTCTGTGCTGACAGCTCAGAGCCTGGAGCCTGCTTCAGATTCTGTGTCTCCCTCTCTCTCTCTGGCCCTCCCTCATTCACACTCTGTCTCTCTCTGTCTCAAAAATAAACATTAAAAAAATGTGAAAAAAGTTAAACAAAAAACAAAGATTGATTATCTCAGTTGATAGAGAAAAAACATTTGAAAATTCAACAACCTTTCACTATAAAAACACTTAAAAAACTAGAAATAGAAGAAAACCTTTTTAGCATAATAAAGCCAGTATAAAAAAAAAACCACCCACAGGTGACCTCACACTTAATGGTGAAACACTGAAAGCTTTCCAAGATCAATAATAAGACAAGGATGACCACATTCACCACTATGAGTGAGCACAGTATTGGAAATTCTAGCCAGTTAGGCAAGAAAATGAAATAAGATATATTCACACTGAGAAGGAATAAGTAAAATCATCTCTGTTACAGACGTAGATGTATCTTATATGTAGAATTGTAAAGGTTCCACTAAAAAACTCTTTGAATAAATGAATTCAGCACAGTTGCAGGATGCAAAATCAAAGTGCAGCAATTGGTTGCAATTTTATACAACAGTTAACAATCTAAAAGGGGAGTTAGAATAACAATTTCATTTACAATAACACACAAAAAAGTACTTTAACCAAGTGCATGGAAGACTGCAGACTAAAGATGATAAATTTATTATTGAAAGAAATTAAGGGATACATAAATACATGGAAAGACATCCCATGTTCATGGATTAGAAGACTAAATATTTTGAGATGTCAGTGGTGCCAGAAGTAATCTGTGGATCCTATGTCACCCATATCAAAATCCCAACATGTTTTTCAGAAATAGAAAAACTCATCCTAATATTCATATGGAATCTTAAGCAATCCCCCCAATAACCAAAACATCCTTAAAAAGAGCAAAGGTGGAGGATTCACCCTTCTTGATTTCAAAGCTTTTGAAGCAATGTTAATCAAAACTGCATGGTACTGTCATTAATGACAGACATGTAGACCAATGGAATAGAATACAAAGCCAAGAAATAAACCCTCACATATATGGTCAAATGATTTTGGACAAGGGTGCCAAGACCATTCAATGGGAAAAAGACAGCCTTTGCAACAAATGGTGCCAGAAAACTGTATATCCACATAGAAAAGAATGAAGTTGGATCCTTACCTTACACTGTATATAAAAAATAGCTTACAGTGGATTAGAGACCCAAACATAAGCACTAATAATATATAACTCTTAGAATAAAACATAGAAATCTTTATGACATTGGATTTGGCAATGATTTTTTGGATATGGCAAGCAACAAAGCAAAAATAAATAAATGGGACTTTATCAAAATTTAAAACTTTTGTGCATCAAAGGAAAATCAACAGACTGAAAAAGCCCTCAGAATGAGAGAAAATTTTTGAAAATCACATATATGATAGAGGATTAATATCTAAAATGTATAAAATTAGTATTCAGAATATATAAAGAACTCTCACAACTCAATAACCCCACATAAATCACCCCAAGTAACCCAGGTGCAACAATGGACAAAGGACCTGAATGTATACCTCCAAAGACTTCCAAAGAAGATATGCAAATGACAAGCACCTGAAAAGATGCTCAATATCACTAATCAATTAGGAAGATGTAAACCAAACCACATAAGATACCATTTCACATCTATTTGAATGACTTTTATTAAAAAAACAGAAAATACAAGTGTTGATGAGAATGTGGGGGAAAAGCAGAACCTTTGCACATTGTGCATTGGAATGTAAAATGGTTGTAGCCATTCTGGAAAACAGTATGGTGTTCTCCCAAAAAATTAAACATATAATTACCATATATGATCTAGCACTTCCACATCTGGGTATATATCCAAAAGAACTGAAAGCAGTCACTTGAACAGATATTTGTACACCTATATTTATAGTAGCATCATTTACAATAGCCAAAAGTGGAAGTAACCCAATTGTCCTATGGCAGATGAAAAGGTAAAGGAAATGTGGTATATGCACAGAATACAAGGTTGCTCAGCCTTAAAAATAGAAGGAGGGGTGCCTGGGTGGCTCAGTGGGTTGAGTGACTGATTGCAGCTCATCATGATCTCACCATTTGTGAGCTCGAGCCCTGCATCAGGCTCTCTGCCGTCAGCGTGAAACCTGCTTCAGATCTTGTCTCCCTATCTCTCTGCCCCTCCCCTACTCATGGGCAGGTGCTCTGCTCTCTCTCTTTCAAAAATAAATAAACATTAAAAAAAAAGGAAATTCTGACGTGCTACCATGTGGATGAAACTTGAAGACGTTATGCTAAGTGAAATAAGCAAACACAAAAGAAAAAATTCTGTATGATCCCACTTATATGAGATCCCTAGAGTGGTCACATTCATAAAGATAGAATGCAAAACAATGGTTGCCAGGTTCTGAGAGGAAGAGTGAATGAGGAGTTATTGTTTAACATCTATGGAGTTTCAGTCTGGGACGATGAAAAAGATCTGGAGATGGACGGTGGTGATGGCTGCACAACGATATGAACTTAATGCCACTGAACTGTATGCCAAAAAATCATTAAAATGGTACATTTCATGTTATGTACACTTAATCACAATAAAATAAATAATTAAAGCATGGTAAATTTTTTTGTATGTGTTTTACTGCCATTTTTTAAAAGAGTAAACATGAAAAAAATCTTATCTTTTTTTTTTTTTTTTTTTACTTCCTAGCATCATCTATATAGTTGAGCACTTCCTGTGTCTCAAAATAGCCTCTTTTCTTGGCTTCTGTGTAGATTGCTGTCCCAATGTTTTCAATAATAATTTTTGAGCTCAATTTTGAAACTTTTCAGGCCAGTTTATCTATAAATGATTTGAATGATATTATGGTACTGTTGTGACATCTAATATAGAAAATTAATGCTGCCCATTCTGTGAAGTTAAACCTTCCCAGGGGATGCTGTAAGAATCCATAGCTACTAGAATCATTGCAGAAATATTATTAACATGAACTTGAAATATTTCCTAAATTAACAAAACATCCTCTTTTTTTTTTCTATCCTGTATATGTATTTTAAACGAAAAATAGGGGTGCCTGGATGGCTCAGTCGGTTCGGCGACTGACTTCGGCTCAGGTCATGATCTCATGACTTGTGAGTTCAAGCCCCGTGTCGGGCTCTGTGCTGACAGGTCAGAGCCTGGAGCCTGCTTCAGATTCTGTGTCTTCCTCTCTCTCCTCTCCTCCTCCCACCTTGTGTTCTGTCTATCAAAAATAAATAAACATTAAAAAAAAATTTTTTTTAAGGAAAAATAAATTTTGCTACATTTGGTGGAAATACACTACATTTATGGGTAATGAATGGCAATAATGATTTTTTTCTATATTTAATTTAGCCAAAACTTTTTAGGTACTAATAAAATATTAAGACTTTTTCACTTTTATATATTGCTGGTAGGGATGAAAAATGGTACCACTTCTGTGTTGGAGAATTTGGCAGTGTCTAGCAAAATTAAATATTTATCTTTTGATGCAACAATCCTACTTCTAAGAATATATCCCAAAGTCATACTGCAATCATTTAAAAGATGTATGAATATGGCTGTTTATTGCAACACTATAGTAAAAAATAAAAGACCAAAACAACTCAAATGTCCATCAATAGGAACCTGGTTGAATAAACTGTGGTATATCTGAGCAATGAAGTACTAAACAACTATAAGAAGGAATAAGTATTTCTATGTATGCCTATGTATGCCTACAGTTCTTCACTGTACTGGGTCAAAAAAAAAGTAGATAGAGAAAATATTTATAGTATGCTATTATTTATTTACCTTTACTAAAAACCAAATAATAGAAGGATTAAATTTAAAAATAAATGGTTACCTATAGAAGAAAGGAGGGGGAACATAATGGAGATGATAGAATAAAAACTAGACTTTTTTGAGACTTCTTTTATGGATATGACTTCGGAATCCTTTTATACAATTCCAAACAAAGCTAAACTTAAAAAAAAAAATCCCTAACAATAAAAAATGAAACCAATGAATCTGGGTTCCCAGTCAGTAGCATAACCACACATAAAGGAACCATGGTGACTCTATCACACCATAATTTGACTATTTTTTCTTGGTACAATCTACTCTAAGGATAGAAAGAAAAATCTTAAACTGTTTTCAATAATCATGTTTTTGGTGCTAGTATTAGCATTGTTATTTTGAGACTGTTGTGTGGATATCACGAGATTAAATCAGATGGATAATTGTAATGAGAAATAAGGTTTTTGTCATGGCTGAAAGGAAATAGAGATATCAGGTTGATAGAATTAAGAAAAAACCCCGTAGTTTTGAATTTGAATCAGAGACATTAGTATGATCTTATAATATATTGTATCTAACAACTGAAAATATTTAAAACTATGACCAAGTGGCAAGGATACTTCTGGCATGAAGAGTGTGGTATCTAAATATTATTCTCAGTGAAAGGAACCAAGACGTACTGTAGAAATTGCTGATTCCAGGTCTGGGGCAGGGGATACGTATGATGATTCTGGAACATCTTGTCATAGCTTTCTTGAAAGCAGGAAAACTTTCAAAGTCTACTAGAATTGTGTCAACTTGAATTGACTCTATCTTGTTAATGACTCCAGTGAATGAAATATATCAAATTTGTTTGTTTTGGGCTCATAACAAATCAAACACACACAACCCCTAAACAAACAGTACCTTTGGAGGATGCCAAAGACCGAACTAATTTTTTTTAATAAACATATATCAAAGATTATATTTGACTCGTTATTTAATGAGGGAACCAGTAAAATTAACAACCAGTTCCAAGGATAATTCAAGCTATGTGCACACATAGGCCACCAGCAATGCTGAAATAAATTTACAAATAGATGTGAAAGTGGTCAGCACCCATGGGATGGCGATCATTGCATTCTACCAGACAAAATTCATTTATATTTATATTATCAAAAATAATTTACATTACTAGTCTTATTCTGTAATTTAGAGTTGTAAAATAGCTTAAAGACAATGAAAGGCACAAATAACTCAAAAGAGTGCACTAGACAGGATATCCAGTATTTTTTTCCCATTTCAAAGTCTTTAACAAGTTTTCGTGACACTCTCTCCCCTCTTGATCATATTAATATTAAAGATTATTCTTGATTACAAGAAAAATTTTGTTGAAAGTTTTGTTTCATTAGAGTTAGCCTGATTATTTATATAGGTGCAGCAAGAATATTAACTAACCATTATAGGCCCAAGTTTATTTAGTAAATATAGCACCATATCAACTAACTATTTTGAAATCTGGAAAATAAAGAATTGAACATGCATCCTGGTTTTCCTATATGAACTGTACTCTAGAGTGACAAAACAATTGATGAGGAAAAGTATTCTATACTGATCCCTGGGAATAAAGAAAGAAGAAATGATGGATTTTACATAGCGTTTTGGAAACACTAACAATTTAATGATCTAAGCAATCATTAAGAATGGCTGCCAACATCATAGAGAGACACATTATTTACCTTCTATTAGTCTGAATGTTATCAAATCTCTGTGTGTAACCACAAAATTACAAGATATCCAGAGGATATGGAAATTTTAACTAATAGGAGGAGACAATCAGCAAAGTTAGGCTGTAGAAAACTCTATGGGACAAATAAACTAATTTCTTCAATAACTTTCTTGGAAGAAAAAAATACAATGGAGGGGAAAACCCATAAATGAAAAAAAATATCTTAAGATTTAGAACAATTAGTTTCACTTATGGAACTCCTTTGTATCCTGTGTAAACTGATTCAAAATAAGATAATTAAGGAAACGTGAACTGTGAACATTTGATATTAATGAATGATTAATTTTTCTAGAGGTGATGACATTATTTTGGTTATGTTTTCAAAACCAATCTTATTTTAGAAATATTCACTGCCATATTTAAGGATGAAATCATACAGTGTCTGATATTTACTGCAAAGTAATCTAGAGTGGAGAGGGTATAAATGAAATGCAACAGACCATTTGGTTAGTTGTTGAGTCTGGGTGATAGGTATGTGGGACTTGATTAAACTGTCTTCTCTGGTTTTGCATCAGTGGGAAGTTTTCCACAAAGAAGTTAAAAGAAATAAATTTAAAGGCCTTCTAATAAACAAACTCCTTCCATTGGTTTTCTTTAGTAATTTCTAACTTGTTTTCTAGACTGTATAAAACTATTTTGTAGTTTTATAGTATTTTCAAGTTTAGCCTCTAAGATATTTTACAATGTAATTCAAATTAAAAAATAATACTGCCCTTTAAAAAATATAACTGTTATTCATACAGTTTTTTGATCAACTGAAAGCTTTTTTAAAGCCAAATCACTTTTCCTTCAAACTTCTCCAAGTGAATAATCAATTTTTTGTTTGGTTTGTTTCCAGATAACCTTTTTCATGCTGCTCTCTGCAGTGTGCGTAATGCTGAATTTGGCTGGTTCAATTCTCTCCTGTCAGAATGCTCAGCTAGTCAACTCCCTAGAAGGCTGTCAGTTGGTGAGTAATGAAATGCAAACCTTTTGATAAAGGTCATAGGCTTTGATTTTACCTGAAAGTAATTTTAAAGATAAATTTTGTTATATCCTTGGATTTATTGTGATATTTTATAATTGTGTAAGGAATTTAAGTTGACTCATTTCTAAAAACTACGTTAAATTAAAAGCTGTCCTCCTTGTAAATCAGTTACGAATAGGATATTTTTAAGGATCACAGTGTAATGCTGTTTTAGAACAAGTGTCTTTAGTAATGATTATATTTTGGCATTTGTTGCATTGATTTTTATCTGCACTGAATTTTAAAAAAATCAATTTTACAAGTCAATCTTAAGTGCTAAAGATACATGTAAGCTTGATAATGGGTGCTAGTTCACAGTTTTTTCAATTAAAAAAGTGGATTATCTTTTAGGAATAGATCTAGGAAACTTGTAGACAGTGTGCTATGTACATTGTAGGGGATCAATAGATGGTTTGTTAGCTAGAACCTTCATTCCGTATCATGAGTTAGCTCCTGGTACGGTAATATGTGCTTCTGGGTGGGGCAGAAATCGAAGTGTATCCAGTCACATTCAGTAAGGGTATAGTTTGACTCCCGATGTGACCATGGCTGCTGGATGCGAGCCATTGGTATTTGTTTATTTACCTTGGAGACAACACAGGGCTACCTTTTAGAGCCATTCTCCTCCACAGCTGCCTGTGTACGTGCTGGGCCCATGGTGATTATTTCTGGGAGGTCAGGGGCTATACTGAATTACCTAAAGCTTTTCTGTAGCAAGGCCGTGCTTACTTTTCCTGTGGCCATGCTGTTTGTGTTCGAAGGAACAGCTGTTTCGAAGTGCTGCTCTCTACAGTTCTTAGCAGCAAAACTAGAAGGACTAGTGTAAGTTGGCACAGTTTCGATACAGAGGCACCTACTGAGTTCCCAAAACTGTGAGAGCTTCATCTTGCTATTTTCTGTTCGGTATGGCCTAGACCACCTTGATCAGATTTCACCCCAATATGATGTACAGAGTATCCCTTGGTATGATGCAGTATTGCTTGTGACTAAGAAATGATAAAACCTGGAGTGCCTCCACCATCAGAAAGGGTCACTTGCCAGCTTGCATCCATAACTGGGTCAGCCTCTTTATTCCTAAATACAGGGTGCTGTGAATATGATAACATCTGGCAACTGACAAGAGACTGCCCATTTTTCCTCTGATCCCCATTTTTCAATGCAAGGCCTTGTGTTTGGGAGACAGTGTTTGGGGTGATGAGACGTGCATGGAAGTCTATATCAAGCAGAAGGCCCACACCTAGTGTCCCATCTCAAAAGGCTGACTCCTGTGGGTCTTAATCCCAGACCCCATTTTCCTACATCACAAGCAGCATGAAAGGATAGAACAGGTAGATTTGGTTTCCTTTATTCCTTTCTGTCTTCAGTACCCCCCTGAATAAATTTAATGCACATCATGTACACTCATGCACAGTCACATACATCTTGGTTATATAGCACTGTGGAATCATCAATATTTATCTGACTTTAGAGCTTAATCCTAAGCATCGCTCTGCCCTGGCTCATACATGGCAGGTAATTCCTGAATGAGATCAGTGTATCTGCTTACTGAAATGCAGTGTGTATAGTGGAGAGAGTAGTGGATTTGGAATCAGCAAACCAGGATCAAAGTCATGGCTTCATAACCGACTACTTATATGACTTAGGACAAATCACTTTCCCTGTATCAGCTTTACTTCTCTTTCCTCTTATGTGTGGGTATTACCTGCCCTGAGCTTTTCATGAGATATTTAATAAAATAGAATGTATAAAACACATAAAAAGTATACTTCTTATTAAAAATGTATAATTATAATATATAATTACTATATATAAAATATATAATTATAATATATAATTACTATAGAAAATTAATAATAACTATAGAAAACTTAGAAAAAATACACTTGTCACCCTACAATCCAGTCTTTCCAGTCTTTTCTGTGCATATGTGTGTATGTGTATGTATTGTGCATATGTACTTGTATACATATGTGTGTGTATTTAATGTACATTTAAATGTGCTATACTCTTCATGGAGCTTCATGATTTGGTTTTTATTGACTGTAAACATTATTTCATGCTTTAAATTTTTTCTACAACTTTACTTGTAGTGGCTGCTCGGTATGAATGAATATAGCATTATTTATTTAACCAGTCTCTCTCTGCTTTTCTCATGTATGAAGGTTGCCATTATCTTTAAAGCTTTTGTTACATATTGACCTACTGCCTTCTAAAAGAGTTTACCAATTTATAATTCCAATTTATGAGAATGCTTTTCTTCCCACACCCTTCCCAGCCCTGAAAATTGTTACTTTTTAAAATTTATGCTAATTTGAAATGACATCATTGCTTTAATTTGAATTCCTTTAATAAGATTGAACTTTATTTATAATTGTATATATGTAAGTTTATATATGTACATGCATATATGCAATTATATATGTGTGTATACACACCATTTATATTTCTTGTTCAGTGAGTCGACTGTGACCTTTACCCATTTTTAGAAGTATTTATATTAGTGATTTGTAAGAACTCTTTATATATGTAATTGTATAATTCATTTATTTTATAACTGTACATACATATATATGTGTGCATGTACATATATGTAATTTTATATGTATATAATTTATATTTCTTCTATGAATTGACTGGGGCCTTTACCCATTTTTAGATTTAACTATCTTATTGATTTTTAAGAGAGTCTTACATTTTGAGTCCTACAGCTTGTATTGGTCAAATGTATTTCCTGGATTGTTAGTTGCCTTTTATGTTTAGTGTATTTAAATCTATGAATGTTTTCCTTTGTGATCTTATCTTGGAACCAATAAAAAGACATTCTTCCCAAAATCATGTTACCACCCCCCCTTTTTAAATATAGTTAACTCTTTTATATTCTGGAATTTGTTTAATGAATTTAGCTATTTTCCCCAAATGAGTAGCTAACTTTCCTAAAATGATTCCCTGAGTAATCTAATAATTTCCTGATTATTTGAAATGCCACCTAAATTCTAAGAGTCCTTTGGTGGCAAGCTACAAAAACTGACAAAGCCATAGGCTACTTATTGCAAAGACGATAGAGCCTATAACCAAGAGAATTAAAGATTAGGCTTGGGAACTGGCTGGTTCCAAGGAAGCTTCTGTGGATGAAGAAGCCTGTCCCAGATCGGCTGCAGACACCCTGAACTCATGGGGGTTTTGTTCTGCACAAGTGAACAATTCCAGTGCTTTATAATCTCTGTCCTATTTACTCTAGAGTCAGAACCCAGAGAGAGAAAGCATTTGATAGGCCAGGTCAAGACAGAAATCTATGAAACTGTTCCACTAAACTGAATCCAAGGCAATTTAAGAGGTAATTCCCAAAAATGAATTTAGGTGCTATTAGGAAGGGGAGTAGGAGGAGGCAAGAAATGTATGGTAGGTGGTCAAAAAACAACCAATATCTACTCTACCAGCATTATCATATATATGTACACATGCACGTAGATACTAGTGTCTATTTGCGTATGATTGAATTTTTCATTCTCATCTCCTCCTATGTCCATTTATTTATATTCCAAACAATATTACTTTAATTACACACACACACACACACACACACACACACACACACACACACACTAACTTATAGGGCAAGCCCTACCCCCACTGGCCTTCCAGACTTTAACCTGCTTCTTAAAAAATATTTTGGGGGGCGCCTGGGTGGCTCAGTCGGTTGAGCGTCCGACTCAGGTCACGATCTCACTGTCCGTGGGTTCGTGCCCCGCGTCGGGCTCTGTGCTGACAGCTCGGAGCCTGGAGCCTGTTTCGGATTCTGTGTCTCCCTCTCTCTCTGACCCTCCCCCGTTCATTCTCTGTCTCTCTCTGTCTCAAAAATAAATAAACGTTAAAAAAAATTAAAAAAAAATATTTTGGGGCGCCTGGGTGGCTCAGTCGGTTAAGCATCCGACTTCAGCTCAGGTCACGATCTCACGGTCCGTGAGTTCGAGCCCGGCGTCGGGCTCTGGGCTGATGGCTCAGAGCCTGGAGCCTGCTTCCCATTCTGTGCCTCCCTCTCTCCCTGCCCCTCCCCCGTTCATGCTCTGTCTCTCTCTGTCTCAAAAATAAATAAACGTTAAAAAAAAATATTCTTACCTATTCTTAAAAGTTTAGTCTTCCAGATGAGTTTAAATCTTTTTTGGTCAAGACTCAAAAGGAATATATTTAAGAGTTGAATTGGAATCACATTAAAATTATAGATTGTCTTGGGGTAGAATTGACATGTTAACATACCATGTTTTCCCATTCAGGAACATTGTGTGTGTTTTGGTTTATCCAAATTGTTTTAAAAATCCTCTACTGCAGTTTTTGTTTCCCTTTAGGATATCTAGTATATTTCCATATCTGTATGTATGTTTGTCTTTTTCCTCTGCATAATTAAAAATTAACTCATTTTCTCTGCATATATATAATAAAATATAATATAAATATAGAATATAAATATATCTATTTATATATTCTAAATTTCTTTTCTATTCCAAACTCCCACCTCCTTCCAGAAAGTTTTTGGTAGCCAGACATTTTGTATGCTTATTTTGTATATTATCATTTTTACACACATGCAAAGTCTATTCTATAAATCATTATTCACACTGCTTTTGTCAGCCGGCCATGTAACTTGGCAACACATTGTATAACAGCACTTGGAGATCTTCCCAGCTGTTAAATAGAGAGCGGCAGAGAATTCCACTGGATAGATGGATGCAGGATGACTTATTCAACCGCCACTTAATGAAGGACAGGTTAGGGGTGTTTCTAATGTTTTGCTAAAACAAACATGGCAGAGATCACCCTTTGTGCACATTCCTTACTCAACAAATAGAGAGTGGTTATTATCGCTGCTGTGGGGACCAGACTAGAGTAAAGGGTACCGTGGCCAACCAGAGAGGGATATGCAAGTAGATCTCCAGAAGAAATTACTAAGAGTGTCCTTTCAGACAAAGTATAAGAACTCACTTTAAATTTAGAATGTTATTCCTACTTTAACCTCCAAAGATGGGACACTGGACTCTTGCCAACAGTATATGACTGTGCCCGATTATCCAGATGCATGCAAACTTCTGTGTGTCATCAGAGATTTTTTAGTCTTTGCTAATCTGACAAAAATGTAAGATCTTAATCTGTAATTTGGATCTCTTTAATTAAAAGCAAAGTTGAGCATCATTTACGTTTGTTTAGAAGTTATTTCTTTAGGGGCACCTGGGTGGCTCTGTTAAGTGTCCACTCTTGATTTTGACTCAGGTCATGATGTCACAGTTGGTGAGATCAAGCCCCATATTGGGCTCTGTGCTGACAGTGTGGAGCCGGCTTGGGATTCTCTCCCTCTCTCTCTGCTCCTCTCCTGCTCTCTCTCTCTCAAATAAATAGACTTTCTTAAAAAGTTATCTTTTTATTTGCTAACTGCCAGTTCATTTTTATTGTCTATTCTACTGTCATGTTGTTGCTGTTCACAATTGATTTGTAAGTGCACTTTCTATATTAAGGAAACTGCCCATTTTTATATGTGTTGCAGGTATATATTTTTCATAGTTTTTTTATTCATTTCTTGACTTTTTTTGGTATTCTTGTGTGGAAATTTCATACACTCAAATTTCTTTTATTCGTTTATATATTTTTACCCTTAATGATTTCTGGTTTATATGTTTTGCCTAGAAAAGCTTTTCCTGCTCCAAAATTATAAACAGTTTTTTCATTTTCCTTCCAGAATTTTAGGGTTTCATTTTTTAAATATTTATATGTTTCATTAATCTTAGATTTATTTTGCTATAAATATCATTATAAAATATTATTTAAAAATAATATCATTAAAAAAACACATGTGGACGTTCCATATTTCCTTAAAATTTTAGTGCTAGATATTTTAAATACCTTGTTGCTCTGGTGGGTGCATTTTTAAAAATTATTGTTTCATATTAAAAGAAGACCCTAGTGGTGTATAAGACTTTCAGTGATTTTTTTATTATTTATATTTAATGGTATGTGACACTGAATGTACAATTGAGTCTTTGATCCATAGTTTGTCAGAAGAAATAATTATAATATTGTCTCTGCTTTCCAGCATTTTACTTGTTTTTTTGTCCTGCCTACTTATTTTGTTTAAAATTATCAAAATAACATTAGATATTAATGGTGATTCATCATTTACTTTTTATTCCTGAATATAATGATTCACTGTCAAACATGGTACTGAGCTATAGTTTCAGACAGCTTTTTTGTGATGTTAAGGTGATAAAATTCTATTCATATTTTACTGAGAGTCTTTTAAAAATAAAATGGAGGTTAAATTTTATAAAGTTCTTTTGATATCTGTTAAGATTATATATTTTTTATTTTGATCCATTGGCGTGGTATATTACATTAGTACTCTCAAGATTAAGCTACATGGAACATAATTGGAATGAAATCCCCATAGTCTTTTAAAATATTATTGGATTCTGTCTGCTGATATTTTATTTATGATTTTTCATTTGTATTCATAAATGTAATTAATTTGTAGTTTTCATTTGTCTCCTACCCTTCCATATTTTGTTTCATGATTATAAGTAATTTTTTATAAAAATTAGTTGAATAAATGAAATCTCAGGAATTTTCTGTTCCTTGATGAATATTGATACTCAAATGTATAATTCTCTGGGTCCAGCACTGTTTCATAAAATAGTTATTTAATGTAATTTTCTATTCCACCTTTTTTTCTATTTCTTTCTAAGCTTTTGACAATGTCTGTATTATTAACATTTTTTCATTGTATTGGCCTTTCCACATTTATTAATATGAAGTAATGCAGCGAATTGTCTCAAAAATATCTCTTGTAACATTATGTTCTTATTCCTTTTATGTGTATTCATTCTGCTTTAAATTTTCTATTTCTCTTCCTTTCTTGTTATATTTTTCCAGAAATGTATCTATTTTATTTATTTGATGATTCAAACTACCAAAGAAATGAAATTTTGAAAAATTTCAAAACTACAGAAGTATAAAAAGTCCTCTTTAATACCTCTTTAATGCCCTCCATAAGGGCATGTACCCTTATGGAAGTTTCTATATGTAAAATCGAGAAATAGCCTCAGATCCAGTCCTTCTTTTTGACTCCTGCATTAGGTTCAATGGATGCAAGTTGTACCAAGCCCCAACCTACAAGGCACTTAAATGGTCTCTAACTTCTAATGTCATAAATAATCCTGGAGCTCATTGTCTTATAAATAACTCTGTGGACAAGTCTGTATGTATTTATGTAGGACATTTCCTAAAAGTTGGATTGATGGCTCAAAAGGTAAATGTATTAAAATTTTTGGCTGGTAATGCCTTCCAGAAAGGGTTACATTCATACACACTTCCACCTGCAGTCTGTGGGAATGAGTGTGCCCCACTCCTGTGCCAAAGTTACATACTACCAATGTTGAAAACGTTTGCCAGTCTAAAGGATGAAGAAAGAAATCTCCTTATTTTAATTTGCATACCCTGGTCATTAGGTTGAGCTTTTTTTTTTTTTTTTCAGAAGCAGAATTGAATGTAATTGGGAAAGAATTGAAATCTAGAAAGATCAAGTCTTTTTATCCAGAAATGGATTCTCTCTTGTTTTCAGGTCTTTCATGCCTTGAGGAAAGTCTTACACCTTTGTCAAGTGCTTAAACATTTTGTATTAACTTTATTCCTAGTTTGTTTGCAGTTTTTGATGCTAATGTCAAGGGTATTTTTCATCATTTTTTAAATAAATGATTATTGCTGTAATATAGGAAAGCTATTGATTTTTTTTAAATTAAAACTTTCATTTTGAGATAATAATGGATTTGTGAAAAGTTGCAAGAAATTATGCAGACAAATCTTGTAGATTTTCCCAGTTTCCTGCATTGGTAACATCTTACAGGGTTACTGACATTGATATAGTCAAGATGCAGAACATTTCTACCACTATGAAGTTCCCTCATGTTGCTTTTTTATAGATATACTCACTTCCCTTCTACCCCTTCTCCCTCCTTAACCCTTGGCAGCCACTAGTCCACTAGAATACTCCATTTCTTTCTTTCTTTTTTTTATTTTAGAGAGAGAGAGTGCATGAGTGAGGTAGAGGGTAGGAGAGAGAGAGAGAGAGAAAGAGGGAATCTCAAGTAAGCTCCATTCTCAGCACAGAGCCCAACTTGGGGCTTGATCCCACGACCCTGGGATCATGATCTGAGCCAAAATCAAGAGTCGGTCACTTAACTGACTGAGCCACCCAGGTGCCCCTCTGTCTTTTTTTTTTTTAATTTTCAAAATGTTATATAAGTGGAATCATACAATATTTAACCTTTAGAATTGGCTCTTTTTATTCAGCATAATCCTCTGGAGATTCACTCAGGTTACTGCACAGCCTAATAGTTTTTTCCAGTTTACTCCATAGAGCAGTATTCCACCACATGGATATGCCATCGTTTGTTTGACCATTTACCTGTGGAAGGACATCTGGACTAATCCCACTCTATTACAAATAAAGCTGCTATGAACATTCATGTAAAGTTTTTTGCATGAACATAATTTTTCATTTCTCTGAGATAGATACCCAGGAATTGCTGGGTTGTGTATGGCAGGAGCATGCTTCTTCTTCTTCTTCTTT
Source organism: Neofelis nebulosa (assembly GCF_028018385.1). Classification (NCBI taxonomy): domain Eukaryota; kingdom Metazoa; phylum Chordata; class Mammalia; order Carnivora; family Felidae; genus Neofelis; species Neofelis nebulosa. The sequence goes on from NC_080788.1 coordinate 21,223,909, forward strand.
TTTTTTTTTTGAGACACTGCCAAGCTGTTTTCCAGATTGCCAATATCATTTTACATTCCCACCAGCAGCGTACAAGAAGAGATCTAGTTTCTCTGCATCCTTGCTAGCATTGGTGTTGTCATTTTTTTTTTAACTTGAGCCATTCTCATGGTATGGAGTGATATCTCATGGTGCTTTTAATTTGTATTTCCCTGATGAATAATGATGATAAACAGCACTTCCTGTGTTTCACTACCATCTGTATATCCTCTTTGGTGTAGCATCTGGTCATATTTCATATCTTTTCCCCAATTTTTTTAATACTATTGAGTTTTGAGAGTTCTTTGTATTCTAGATCTAGTCATTTGTCAAAGATGTGCTTTGTGAGTTGTTTATCCCTATTTCATCCTCTTAATAGGGTCTTTGACAGAGCAAAAGTTTTTGATTTTGATGAAGTCTGATTTATCTATTTTTGCTTTTATGGAGCATGCTTTGGGTGTCAAGTGTAAGAATTCTTGACTTACTCCTAGATCTTACTAATTTTCTCATAAGCGGGGGCAGGAACTGCATTTCCCTGGTAGGCCTCTAATTATACCTGCCTGGCTGGGAAGAGTGGGGGTGCCTCACGACTGCTCCCCAGATGGCTTATACTGACAGGGGGTGGGAGAGGGCCTCATTCTTACTGTGGGGTAGAAGCCCAAGCTCTCTGTGCCGTTTCCCTCAACACTGTGGGTGGAGGGGAGCTTAGCCTTCATCTCCAAATATGGGATATATGAGGCAAAAAGAAAACCCAGGAAACTCATCGCTGTTCCCTTCCCTGGGTCCTGAGGTCCCTAACCAGTCTATGCTTTTCAGAGTATTTTAATATACATTTTATATATAATATAGGGGTTTGGGGTTGTGTTTACAGAAATAAGAAAAGGTATATCTCTTCTTTTCCAGAAGTAGAAATGCTATTGATTTTTCTTTTATAGAACTTTTTTATTCACTCAAATAGTTTTTCCAATATATCTTTTTCATTTCCAGGTGGACTACCATATTTCTGTGAAAATAAGGGAAGGGTGTTGCCCATTTATTATGAATATTTATGTCCATATATTTTTTCTTGGCTTTTCACATTGATTGACATGGGTTTAAGTTGGCATTCAGTACCCTGCAACATAATATGCTTTTAATCGAACCACTGAGCATCATAGACACAGGGTAGGAGACATGGCAGAAAGAAGGGAGAGAGCATCTTCACACCATTAGGAGGTCCAACAGCTTAACTTACTCATTAGCTACAAAGCTGTTTACTGCTCTCACAGAAGAGGTTCAAGTATGCACAGGCTACTTGACTCAGAGAAGCCACAGCCTCTTTCCAGCAATTGATTTTTTGTTTGTTTGTTTTGTCTAACATTTATTCATTTTTGACAGCCAGAGACAGAGCATAAGAGCAGGAGGGACAGAGAGAGGGTGACACAGAATCCAAAGCAGGCTCCAGGCTCTGAGCTGTCAACGCAGAACCCAATGCGGGACTTGAACCCACAAACCATGAGATCCTGACCTAAGCCAAAGTCAGAAGCTTAACTGACTGAGCCACCCAGGTGCCCCTCCAGCAGTTGTTTTTAATCACATGTTTGTAGTCACAGAGCCCCAAGGCCTGCCTGCCAGAGTTCTCCTGATCAGGTGTCTTCCGAAGGGCAAATGAGGCAGACAGAGCATTTCCACATTGGTCTGTGGTGTCCAAGAAAGCAGTGACACCAGAAGTCAGAACTTTCAGGTCACTTTTCCCCAAGTTAGTCTGGATCAGCCCAAACCCTATGTCACCTCCTACTCATGATGAGGATTTACAAGGGAAAAAGTTTGACTAATAAGAGACCTTTTTTTATACCATGTTTTATTCCTGACTTTCACAGGTTTGAAAGTGAAAAGGGTTGACCTGAGAGGTCACCCTTTAGTGTAATGTTTGCTGTCAGCTTACGAGAAAGGTGCCCTTGGTAACTTAACGGCACTTCTGTCTAGCCTGGCTGGCTAAGATTTTTATTTTAATCAAGAATGCATGTAAATTTTATCACCATCTTTCAACATCTGTGAAGCTGATCATACGACTTTCCTCTTTTAGCTTATTAATGTAGTGATTTGAATTAATAGGTTTTCTAATGCTGAACCAGCTTCCCATTATGGAAATAGGCCCTCCTTGGTCCGGGTGCTTTTAAGGCATACATATTATTCTGCATTCAAATTGCTAATATTTAAGAGCTGTATGCCTAAATTCATACATGGGATTGACTTACGGTTTACCTTCGGTCATAGACTTGTCCAGTTTTTGTATTGGAATTAAGTATTGGATTGGAATGCTATACTTGGAGGCATTTGGTTCGATCTGAACGGAATTATTCAAGTTTGTTACATCTTGGGGAGTTGATTTGGCTGCTTTTAAATTTTTTAATAGGGCCATTGTGTTATTTACATTTTCTTGGTAATTTTTGTTAATACATATCTTTCTAAAATTGTGTATTTCATCTGTTTTCTGATGTATTCTTATAAAACTATGGGTAATGTTCTTTTATAATTAAAACAGAACTGTTTAGCAAATCTATAGACATAGAAAGTAGAATGATAGTTGCCTAGGGCTGGGGCCTTAAAGGAAAGTAGGGAGTTTGGGCAGAGTTTAAGGTTTATTTTTGGAGAGATAAAAATGTCCTAGAATGGATTGTGGCTGCACAACTCTGTCAAGATATTAAACACCAATGAATTGTAAACTTTTCTTGAATTGTATGTGATTTGTCCCTCAATAAGGCTGTTATAATTCTAAAAGTCTTTTGGTTGATATGTTTTCTCTGATTTCTTTTTTTTATAATGTTTATTTATTTATTGAGAGAGAGAGAGAGAGAATGAATGAGCAGGGGAGGAGCAGAGAGAGAGAGAGAGAGAGAGAGAGAGAGATTCCTAAGCAGGCTCCATGTTCAGTGCAGAGCCCAATGTGGGGCTCGATCTTACCACCTTGAGATTATGACCTGAGCCAAAATCAAGAGTCAGACATTTAATTGACTGAGCCACCAGGGACTCCTATTTTCTCTGATTTCTAATGCCAAATTATATTTCCTCTCCCTTGATTTAAAGGTTTTTTTTTTAATGCTTATTTATCTATTTTGAGAGCATGCATGTGCACACCCCAGCGTGGGACAGAGAGAGAATTCCAAGCAGGCTCCAGTCCACACTTCCAGCACAGAGCCTGAAATGGGGATCAAACCCACAAACTGTAAGATCATGACCTGAGACAAAACCAATAGTCAAAGCTTAACCAACTGAGCCATCCAGTTGCCCCACATTTATCTTCTTTTTTTTTTTTTCCTCAAAGACCCAGCTGCTAGTTTTGTTAATCAAGATGTGTTGTTTTGTTGACTGTGCTTTTTTTTAAGTATTAGCATTTTTTTTTTTTGAGAGAGAGAGAGAGAGAGAGAGAGAGAGAAAGAGCAGGGGAGAGCAAGACGGAGGGAGAAAGAGAATCCCAGGCACACTCCACACTCAGCACAGAGCCTGATGTGGGCTCTATCCCACGATGCTGGGATCATGACATTAGCCAAAATCATGACTTGGACTCTCAGTTGACTGAGCCACCAGGTGCCCCTACCGTCTTTATTTTGTTAACCCCCTTCTGCTTTCCCAAGGAATATTATGTTTATTTTCTACCTTTTATACTTGAGTGCCAGGGGTACTACTGATAACCCAGTGCTCTCTCTGAGTGTCACTGAATTACAGTGAAATTGTAATTTCATTTTTGCTTTGCTATTTAAGTATTACTTAAATTTATGTTCTTAAGTTCTAGGTAGCTAGAGTTTCTTTCTTTCTTTCTTTCTTTTTTTTTTGCTGTTTTTTTTTTTACTGTTGATTTCCAATACTATTGCATGAGAACATGTGTTTTCTGAACATATATATGTATGTATGTATTTTCTCAGTGTGTAGGATTCAAAATGCATTCACACATTTTTGTGTGGAGAGCCTCTTAAGATATAAATTCAATCATGTGCTTTCCATCACACATAGGATGCTGTGCAGAGAGCCCTCCTTGTGGCCTGTGAGCTCTTTGATGTGACCCCTCCTGTTTCCTATTCCTTTGGAGCCCTCCTGCCCCACTCCTCCTCCATGGAGCCTCTTGTGATGCCAACCCCCCAGCTTCCCACTCTTCCCCTAGGCCTCCAGCATTTCTCCATACTCCTACAGCCTCCTGTGGTGGTCCTTAACATCCCCTCACCCTCCCTTACAGCTTACCCTGATACAACCCCCCCCCTCACTATATTTCCCCCCAAACTTTCCATGCTGTTCCTGGGCTTCCCCCACTCCTCACCCCAGCTTTCCCAGGGTGCCCTTTGGTCCCCCCACTGCACCCCTGGCCCAGCAGAGGGAGTCCTGGGCTCTTGCTCACCTGGGCTGCTCTTAGTGCTGCACTCTCTGCATGGGCTGTTCTTCCTCCAAAGTGGCCAGTGGGAGGTTCCTTTTCATGCTCTAGATTCCAGAATAAGCGGTATATCCCCTGAAGGGCCTTCCTGGACCACCCTATCCCAGAGGTTCCACACCTGTGTTATTCTTTCCCTAGGGCATTCCGTTTTCCTCTAGAGAATGGGGGGCCTTCCCCCCACCCCCACCCCCCATCATTTCCTACTTGGCAAAGCAACAGAGGGGAAACAGCCACAGCTGTGTTGTGCCTTCTCCTACATCCAGGGCCTGGTGCCGTGCCTGGCCCAGAGCGCCTGTGAGTGAGTCAATCAGTGAATGTCTCCCGGCTGCTATTTTCCTAAGAGCCCGGGGGGGAAGATAAAAAATCATTTTGGGATTTTAAGTAAACATGCTGTTTTAGGTTAATTACAAGAAAAAGCATTGTTGGTTTCAAAAGCCTTTTAAAATGCCTCATCACGTTTTGTTTCATTGGAGGCTGCTCATACAATGAAATATTACAGAATCAAACATTTGCTTAAAGATCTTTTTCTAGGCCTTTTTTTTTTTTTTTTTGGTTCATTCTGCAAAAGTTTTGGATTTAGTTTCACACTTTTCTTGCTCTTTTTAAAAATGTATTTTTGGGGCCTCTGGGTGGCTCAGTCAGTTAAGCATTTGACTTCGGCTCAGGTCATGATCTCAGTTCACGAGTTCAAGCCCCATGTCTGTCTCCGTGCTGTCAGCTCAGAGCCTGGAGCCTGCTTCAGATTCTGTGTCTCTTCTCTCTCTGCCCCTCCCCATCTCCCGCTCTGTTTCTCTCTCTCTCTCAAAAATAAATAAACATTTAAAAAAATAAATAAAAATGTATTTTTCATTGAAGTATAGTTGACACACAATGTTGCATTAGTTTCAAGTGTAAAACAGTGATTGACAGCCCTGTGTGTTAGTTCTTACATTGCTTTTAAATGAAAGCATAACAGAATGCTCTTCAAATGCAGATCAGTACAACATAATGCATTATGTGTGTTGGTAAGTATTTCGTCTTAAATGAGAAGACACTGTTTGCCTTTTTTTTTTTTTTTTTTTTTAAATCGACTTTATTTTTTTATTTTTATTTTTTTTTCAACGTTTTTTATTTATTTTTGGGACAGAGAGAGACAGAGCATGAACGATGGAGGGTCAGAGAGAGAGGGGAGACACAGAATCGGAAACAGGCTCCAGGCTCCGAGCCATCAGCCCAGAGCCTGACGCGGGGCTCGAACTCACGGACCGCGAGATCGTGACCTGGCTGAAGTCGGACGCTTAACCGACTGCGCCACCCAGGCACCCCTGTTTGCCTTTTTTAATATGAAATAAAACATTAATAGATTCTTGTTATAAAAGATGCAAGCAATACATAAATTAGAATAAAAATGAAAGTTCCTCCCTCACTCTCTGCCTCCCACTCCCTGCCACACTGGGTAATTACTTTATGAGGCATCTAACTCTCTTTTTGTGCATTCATATTTATGTGCATCTGTGTGTACATGTACGTGCACAAACATACAGTTTTTTTCACACAGTTTTTTTTTAATTTTTTTTAACGTTTATTTATTTTTGAGACAGAGAGAGACAGAGCATGAACGGGGGAGGGTCAGAGAGAGAGGGAGACACAGAATCTGAAACAGGCTCCAGGCTCTGAGCGGTCAGCACAGAACCCAACGCGGGGCTCGAACTCACACACCGTGAGATCATGACCTGAGCCGAAGTCGGATGCTTAACCGACTGAGCCACCCAGGTGCCCCAGTTTTTTCAGAGTTTTTAAAAATAAACTCACATACTTAAAAAAATTTTTTAATGTTTATTTATTTTTGAGAGAGGGAGACAGAGTGTGAGTAAGGGAGGGGCAGAGAGAGAGGGAGACACAGAATCCAAAGCAGGCTCAAGGCTCTGAGCTGTCAGCACAGAGCCTGAAACGGGACTCAAACTCAGGAACCATGAGATCATGACCTGAGCCAAAGTAGGACACTTAACTGACTGAACCACCTGAGAGCCCCTAAACTTACATACTTTTGCCTCATTTCCCTCCTTGGTAATATTTAGACATTTTCCCTGCTCAATGATATTATTTCAGACATTTGGGTGGAAGTACATAATTGACCCTTGAACAGCATGGGTTCATTTATACAAGGGTTTTATTCAATAGATACAGTACAGTACTGTAAATGTACTCTTCCTCTTCCTCATGATTTTCTTAATAACATTTTCTTTTCTCTAGCTTATTTTAATATAAGAATACAATATATAATTCATATAACATACAAAATATGTGTTAATCAATGGTTTCTATTATTGGTAAGGCTTCTGGTCAACAGCAGACTACTGGTAAAGTTTTGGCAAACTTAAAAGTTTTATGTGAATTTTGGACCATGGGGGGTGGGTGTTGGCACCCCAACCCCCTTGTTGGTCAAGGGCCAACTGTATAAAGGGAGTTCCTCATTCTTTTAAAGGCAGCTGTGTGCACTTCCCATAATGCACCATATTTACCTGTGCTGAGAGGCAGTTAATTCATGCCCACTGTTTTGCTATCACAGACATGACCAGAGTAAACATGCATTTTTGTCCTTGTTTTTTGGTAAATTTAAATATAGTCAGGTACTAACTTTATTAAGAAGAAAATAGGAGTGTTAGGTGGCTCAGTCAGTTAAATGTCAGACTTCAGCTCAGCTCATGAATTCAAGCCCTGCGTTGGGCTCTGTGCTGACAGCTCAGAGCCCAGAGCCTACTTCGAGTCCTGTATCTCTGGCTTCTCTGCCCCTCCCCCACTTGTGCTCTGTCTCTCTCTCTCTCTCTCTCTCTCTCTCTCTCTCTCTCTCTCAAAAATAAACATTAAAAATTGTTTTTAAAAAAGAAAACAAACGTAATCTCCATCACTGTAGTACAGAGTGGATTAAAATATTTTTCCTACTTAGTATTGCTACAGGAACTAGACATTTAAGTGGAAAATTTCATAAAAGATCTATATTTAACTCATTTTAATAGATGTTTAGATATAATCTTAAAATGTGCTCTTTGTTATTTTTATACAAAACGAGTACTGATTGCTATGTGATGATAGCAATGGAGGTGATCACTGAGTTTCTTGAGCACTTGTTATGTTGAAGGCACTGCTCTGAGCACATTATATATGTTCCATTCACTTATTCCTGACAACTAGGAATAGGGGACAGGTACTATTTTATCTCCACTTTACAGGTAAGGATATTGAGACCTTGGGAGTTAGGTCATAGAGGTAGCCGGTGCTGGCTTCAGTCATCCTATGCCCATAACCACTGGCAAATCATTACATTTCTGTTTTACATAACATTTTTGCTTTAGAGTGATACTAACAGCTAAAAAAGGAGGAGAGGATGAGAAGCACCAGAAAGTGGAGGTAAAGCTTATGTCTTATTTATTTTTGGTCAAGTAAATCATTGACTACATGGGAAATACTTTCCTATATAGACAAGAATTTCAAGGAACCTAAAGCATAGTTTATATGTCACAAGAAAGAGAAGTGAAAACTGCACAGTTTTATAAGAACTGTGAGCTCTCCTCCAGCCACATCAAGCATGTAACTGGGAGAAGTATCTTTCCCTGTAAGTAAACAGTAACATGAGTTATGTTGTGCTTATCCATGATCACACCACTGTTTTTCTGACCCTAGGTCCTTTTTAATTAGATCCATCACACTGCAGGGACAGTGGGATATATTCTTGTCAGCTGGAAAGCCTGGCTATCCCTGATCCTGCTGTGCGTGTTATCTGCACACTAATTGGACATCTCTCATCTCTGCCCTGTTATGTACCTGTAACGCCAAGAACAAAATAAAAGGTGGCCTCAGGAGATATGACACCTGGGCAAGTGTTTTGACAGGAAGCAGATCTCTACCTTCTTCTTTCTTGTTTGTTTGCATTTCGGTTTGGAGAGCTTGATTTCAGCCTCTCCCCTGTGAATGCCTCCCAGGTATGATGAATGATTTCTGGTAGGTGAAGCCAGAGTACATCCTCTGTTCCTAAAAGTAATGAGCAAAGAATATTTCATAGAACCCAGGAGAACAGGTGATAAAAGAAAAAGCATTTGATAATGAAGGAAGAAGTCATGATATACTTGGGAATTATAATTTCCACCTTATCCTTATTTCCAAGTCCACCTAAGAGATGTGGAAGGGATTATGATTTTGTTAAGAGACTGTTTCCTGCATTTGTATGCAGAAAGGATGTGCTGGAGTAGGCTTGTATTGACTTGGGAGAATGGCTTATTAAATTACCAGATTTTGTGATCTGGTTATAGCCATTATTAAAAATTATATTACATAAATTACAATTAATTGCTTTCTATTAAAAACAAAGATAATATATATTCAAAATTCACCATTTTTTAAATAAATACACTTTTCTGCTTTCATGATCTTAAGGTTATTTACATCTATTATGTCCTTATGCTAGAAATACTGTAGAATGTATTATATTAATAAGGTTCTCCAGAGAAACAGAACCAGTAGGAGATATGCAGCTGACCCTCAAACAATACAGGTTTGAACTGCTTGGGTCTACTTATATGTAGATTTTTTTTTCATACAGTACAGTACTGTAAATGTATTTTTTCTTCCTTAAAACTTTCATAGTAACATTTTCTTTTCTCTGTCTTACTTTATTACAAGAAATAATAAAATTAGCAAGAACTGAGGGTCTCATGGGTGGCTCAGTCGGTTAAGCATCCAACTTCAGCTCAGGTCATGATCTCACAGTTTGTGAGTTTGAGCCCCGCATTGGGCTTTGTGCTGACAGCCCAGAGCCTGGAGCCTGCTTCAGATTCTGTGTCTCCCTCTCTTTCTGCCCCTCGCTCTCTCTCTCTCTCTCCTTCTCAAAGATAAACATTAAAAAAATTAACAAGAACTTAGATAGACTGATATTCTTTCTGTATCTGATAAACTATAAATAATTATGACTTTAAAACTATAATAGAAAAAGTTAAAACACATGGATGTTTAATATTCAAAATAAGAGTTCTAAGAAAGAGAATTCAGTGTCTTGAATATAATACATATGACATACAAAATATGTGTTAATTGACTACTCATGTCACTGGTAAGGCTTTTACTCAACAGTAGGCTATTAGTAGTAAAGCTTTTGGGGAGTCAGAAGTTACATGCAGATTTCCAACTGTGCAGGGGGCTGGCACCTGTAACCCCTGCATTGTTCAAGGGTCAACACATACATATATACCTGCATATGTAAACATAGATTCATTCAGTCATATGTGAAATTTATTATATACGAAGAGGTCTGTTATGAAGAATTGGCTCACATGATTGTGGAGGCTGAGAGGTCCCATGATCTGCTGTCTGTAAGCCGGAGACCTAGGAAAGCCAAAGGCATAATTCAGTCTGAGTCCAAAATCCTGAGAAGCAGGGGAGCGTACAATGTAAATTCCAGGTGAAGGGCCAGAGAAGGTGAGGTGAGATGTACCAGCTCAAAAATGAGGTAGGAAAACAGGGAGTGAATTCCTCCTTATTCCACCTTCTGTTCCATTCAGGCCTTCAGTGGATTGGATCATGCCTATACACTTTGGGGAGAGCAGTCTACTGAGTCACCAATTCAAATGCTACTCTTATCCAGAAATACCCTACAGACACACCCAGAAACAATGTTTAATCTGGGCACCTGGAGTTGACATGTGAAATTCATCATCACATGTGGGCTTCTCCTGCTTCTCCTCACAAGACTTTCACTGATGTCCTGCTGGTAGCTTAAAACTGGCCATGGTGGGAGTAGATATATTTTTTAATCATGTTGCTTTTACTAAGACATTGGATTCTCTTTCTTAGAACACTTATTTAGAATGTTAAACATCCATGTGTTTAAACTTTTTCTATTATAGTTTTAAAGTCATAATTATTTATAGTTTATCAGATACAGAAAGAATATCAGTCTATCTCAGTTCTTGCTAACTTTTTAGCACTTCAGTGTTAATTTGACTAAGATGCATCTTGGAAATCAGCAAAGACTAAAAATCAGGGGTTTATTTATTATCTTGCTCATTGTCCATGTCAGGTATAGATTTTCTTCTCCCCCTCCCCCTCCTCCCCCTCCTCCTCCTTCCTCTCCTTCTTTTTTTGGAAAGGCCAAGTAGTAAATATTTCAGACTACAGGGCAGGTGGTGTCTACTGCAACTATTCAACTCTAACACTGTAGCACAAAATCAGTCAAAGACTATAATTCAATGAATGGGCATGGCTGTGTTTTGATAAAACTTTATTAAACCAGGCAATGGACTGGATTTGGCCCATGGATGACAGTTTGCCAACTCTGGGTATAGATTTAAGAAAGTAGTGGAAAAAATATTAATAATGCAGATTAAACATTTAAGTGTGTTGTGTCTATAGGCATTACACTGAATATAGCACAAAAAGTTGAGGGCATACTCTTCCACTATCCAAAAGTAATATGATTCAGCAAAGAAGTTTCTCATTTCAGGTAAATTTCCAAAAGTTTTTTTTTATTTCACTTTTACCATTTTGGTTAACGTATACAAAAAAAAAATTACCCATCAATCATTTATTTATAAACTGATTTATTTGAATAATAAAAATGGATAATGAATTTTATAAGAAACAGCAAGTCAAAAAGTTGCTACAGATAAGAAGGCCAAATCATAATGATTAAAATGTCTACACAACAGGAAGATATGGCAATTGTAAACATATATGTTCCAAATAAGAGAACACTAAAATATATGAAGCAAAAACTGATAGAGTCACCTGGGTGGCTCAGTTGAGTGAGCATCCGACTCTGGAGTTCAGCTCAGGTCATGATCCCAGGGTCATAGGATTGAGCACTGAGCACCGTGTCAGGCTCCGTGCTGAGCATGGAGCCTGCTTGGGATTCTCTCTTTCTCCTTTTCTTTCTCTCTCTCCCTTCCCCGCCTCTCTCCCCTGCTTGTGCTCTGTCTCTAAAACAAACAAACAAACAAATGAAATATCTGACACAATGAAGGGAGAAACAGTTTATTCCACAGTAATAGTTGGAAGCTTCAATACTACCATTTCAGTGATGGATAGGACAACTGGACAGGAGATCAAAAAGAAAGTAGAAGATTTGAACCACACTATAGACCTGACAAACATTTATAGCACACTCCACCTAACAACAACGTATTCTATATTCTGTTCATTTGCACATGGAATATTTTCCAGGATAGACCATATGTTAGACCATAGAGTTCACTGACTACAGTGAAATAGTCAAGAAATAGCAAGTCAAATTGAAGTTATGGTTGTATAAATCATAGTTATGTATGTAGAATATACTTATGTATGGTATATAGATTTTTGTATTTTTATTATTATAAATTGCTTGTTACAAATCCTTTGTGCTATTAAAATTTATAATTGGTTCATATATGTATACAGTTTTGTTCAGAAGAATCCATTGTTAAACATTTATTAGCACATCTCTGTACTGGAGTTTTCTCCTTTGATTCATTTTCTTCTTGCTCCTTTCATTAGTACATAATTTCTTCTTTACCTGAACAACTTTTTTTTTTTCTTTTCCCCACCTTGCTTACTACATTCCACTCCAACCTGGATATTTTATTTACCCTTTTGTTCATGTTTCCTTTGTTCCAAATTCTGGCACTGAAAAGAGAAAGAAAAGAAAGAGGAAAGAAGGGAGGGAAGGAGGAAAAAAATAGTTAATGAATTAATGATGAAAATAAAGCACATCTTGTCTTCCATGTATAAATGCCAAAGTGTACTACACCTTACTCAGACATTATGTCTGGAGTCAGGACAAAAGTATTAGGCAAGAGCTTCATCATCCACTATTCCTAGGATGTTATATCATAGACTTCTTTGTATTTGATGCTACTTGACAATGAGTGTTATCACAGTGGTTCTGCCTTTCTTTGTATATGCGTCTGCCTCTATGTTGTTATTGCTCATGTATTTTAGGGCACTTGGTAAAATCATCTAGACCCTTTATTTAAGCTCTTTAGTTATTCTCTCGGCTCTTAACTGTTAGTGGCTAACTTAAAGAAGCAGTGATGTAGTTAATTCAATACAATATGTCAGTCCCAAATTTACCTACTTTGGACAACAAATCAGTTTTACAGTTTATAATTGAGTGTGGCATCCACTGTTTTTGTAGGAATTTTTAATTCAAAAAGGATCATGCAGTTATTCATATTTTCATTCCATTCCTGACCCCAATCATCTCATAAGTTGTTACAAAGCAGTTTTTCAGAGATAAGAAAAGAAATGAAATGTTTTGGTTTAAAGTGTGGCTAAATCTGGTTGTTAAGGACTTTAAAATGCATCCAGACATTTAAAGAAGAGTTATTACCTTAGTACCTATTCTTCTCAAACTGTTCCAAAAAATAAAAATAGAAGGAATGCTTCCAAACTTATTCTGTGAAGCCAGAACTACCTTGATTCTAAAACCAGACAAAGACCACTTTGGTGTTCTACACAACAAAGGAGAGTTACAGGAAAATATCCCTGATGAACCTGGAAGCAAAAATTCTCATCAAGATACTAGCAAATCGAATCCAACAGGACATGAAAAGAATTATTAACCATGGTCAAGTGGGATTTATTCCTGGGCTGCAGGGCTGGCTCAATATTCACAAATCAGTCAACAGGATACACCACATTAATAAAAGAAAGGATAAGAACCATATGATCATTTCAATAGATACAGAAAAAACATTTGACAAAATACAGCATCCTTTCGTGATAAAAATGCTCAAAAAAGTAAGAATAGAAGGAACATACCTGAACATCATAAAGGCCATATATGAAAGGCCCCCCAGCTAATATCACCCTCAATGGGGAAAAACTGAGAGCTTTCCCCCTAAGGTCAGCAATAACACAGGGATGTCCACTCTCATCACTGTTATTCAACGTAGTACTGCAAGTCCCAGCCTCAGCAATCAGACAAAAAGAAAGAAAGAAAGAAAGAAAGAAAGAAAGAAAGAAAGAAAGAAAAGAAAGAAAGAAAGAAAAGGCATACAGATTGGCAAAGAAGTCAAACTTTTACTCTTCACAGATGACACGATAACTCTATATTGAAAACCTGAAGATTCCACCAAAAAAAAAAAAAAACCTGCTAGAACTGATACATGAATTCAGCAAAGTCTCAGGATATAATATCAATGTACAGAAACAGTTATATTTCTATACACCAATAATGAAGCAGCAGAAAGAGAAATCAAGAATTTTATTCCATTTATAACTGCATCAAAAACCATAAGATACCTAGGAATAAACCCAACCAAAAAGGTAAAAGATCTGTACACTGAAAACTATAGAAAGCTTATGAAAGAAATTGAAGAAAACATAAATAAGTGGAAAAACATTCCATGCTCATGGATTGGAAGAACAAGTATTGTTAAAATGTGTATACTACCCAAAGCAATCTACGTATTCAATACAATCCCTATCAAAATAATACCAGCATTCTTCACAGAGCTAGAACAAACAATCCTAGAATTTTCTTGGAAACAGAAAAGACCCTGAATAACCAAAGTATTGGTGAAAAAGAAAACCAAAGCTGGAGGCATCACAATCCTGGATTTCGAGATGTATTACAAAGGTGTATTCATCAAGACAGTATGGTACTGGTACAAAAACAGACATATAGATCAATGGAACAGAATAGAGAATCCAGAAATGGACCCACAAATGTATGGCCAACTAATCTTTGAAAAAGTAGGAAAGAATATCCAATGGAAAAAAGAGTCTCTTCAGCAAATGGTGCTGGGAAAACTGGATAGTGACATGCAGAAGAATGAACCTGGACCACTTTCTTACACCAAATACAAAAATAAACTCAAAATAGTTGAAAGACCTAAATGTGAGACAGGAAACCAGGAGAAAACAGGCAGCAACTTCTTTGACCTGGGCTGCAGAAACTTCTTACTAGACATGTCTCCAGAGGCAAGGGAAATAAAAACAAAAATGAACTATTGGGATCTCATCAGTATAAAAAGCTTCTGCACAGAGAAGGAAACAATCAGCAAAACTAAAAGGCAACTGATGGAATGGGAAAAGATATTTGCAAATGACATATAAGATAAAGGGTTTGTATCTAAAATCTATAAAGAACTCATCAAACTCAACACCCAAAAAACAAATAATCCAGTGAAGAAATGGGCAAAAGACATGAATAGACACTTCTCCAAAGAAGACATCCAGATGGCCAACTGACACATGAAAAAATGCTCCACATCACTCATCATCAGGGAAATACAAATCAAAACCACAATGAGATACCACCTCACACCTGTCAGAATGGCTAACATTAACAACTCAGGCAACAACAGATGTTGGCAAGGATGTAGAGAAAGAGGATCTCTTTTGCATTGTTGGTGGGAATGCAAGCTGGTGCAGCCACTCTGGAAAACAGTATGGAGGTTCCTCAAAAACTAAAAACAGAACTACCCTACGACCCAGCAATTGCACTACTAGGCATTTATCCACGGGATACAGGTGTGGTGATTCGAAGGGACACATGCATCCCAATGTTTATAGCAGCACTATCAACAATAGCCAAAGTATGGAAAGAGCCCAATGTCCATCAATGCATGAATGGATAAAGAAGATGTGGCATATATATATATATATATATATATATATATATATATATATATAATACTCGGCGATCAAAAACAATGAAATCTTGCCATTGGCAACAACATAGATGGAACTAGAGAATATTATGCCAGGTAAAACAAGTCAGAGAAAGACAAATGTAATATGATTTCATTCATATGTGGAATTTAAGAAACACAACAGGTGAACATAGGGGAAGGAAAGGAAAAATAAGATAAAAACAGAGGTAAACCATAAGTGACTCTTAAATACAGAGAACAAACTGAGAGCTGCTGGAGGGGAGGTAGGTGGGGGGATGGGCTAAATCAGTGATGGGCATTAAGGAGGGCACTTGTTAGAATGAGCACTGGGTGTTTTATGCTGGTGATGAATCACTGGGTTCTATTTCTGAAACCAATAGTACACTGTATGTGAACTAACTTAAATTTAAATAAATAAATTTTAATAAATGCATTCAGACTTCGAGCAAAATAATACATGCTAGTGTGGAGAAAGAAGCAAATTACAAATCAACTTCCTCTTTTTTCTTTTTCTAAATTAATACTTTTCATATAAACAAGTAAATTGGAAATTGGAGGAGAATGAACACAGATATAGAGCAAGAGTGAAATTTAGAAATTATTTATGGTTAATCCTCTCATGTTAGAAATGAGCAAGGTGAATAGTTCTATCTATATTGATCAGATAACTTATGTAAAATTAGAATAACTATAAATCCCCCTGTTTTTACTCCCTATAGATACTGGATCTGAAAAATCTCAAGAACCCTGTGAAAATAGGTACAAAGACTTGTTTTGTATTTAATGCTACTCTACAATGAGCATCTATAGAATTGTCACCTACAAATGCTTTGTTTCTAGAATGGAAACAGAGGAGGGTTAGGATTGTTAATATATAATTTAAATTTTTTCCATTGAAATTTTTACTAAGAAATTTGTAGACTCACATGAAGTTGTTAAAAATAACAGAGATCAACTGTATTCCTTTTCCAGTTTCCCCCAATGGCAACAATATCACAACCACAGTATTGACACTGATACAGTCAATTCATCTTATTCACATTTCCCCATTTTTGCTTGTATTCATTTTTCTGTCTGTATGGGTGTTATAGAGTATGTATATGAAGTTTCATGCAATTTTGTCACCTGTGGACGTTCATATATCCACACCACGGTCGAGATACTGAACCACATATTTCAATACCACAATACAAGTATTCCTCATACTAGTCTTTTTATAATGACACCCACATCCTTTCCACCTCATCCTAGGAACCACTAATCTGTCCACCATTTTGAAAATAATGTCACTTCCAAAATGTTACATAACTGAAATAATACAGTATGTAACTATGTGGAATTGGCTTTTTTCATTCAGCACAATTCCATGGAGATTCATCTAAGTTGTTGTGTATATCAGTAGTCTGTTTCTTTTAATTGTTGTGTAGTATTCCATAGTACATATATATGACTATTGAACCATTTATCTGTTGAAGGACATCTGGGCCAACTCCAGTTTTGGGCTATTATGAATAGGATGCAATGAACTTTCATGTACTGGTTTTTGTGTTATCATAAGTTTTCATTTCTCGGGCATGAATTCTGAGAATGCAATTGCTGTATCATATAATAATTATCTGTTCAGTTTTATAAGAAACTACCAAACTGTTTTCAGTATGGCTGTGTCATTTTACATTTCTATCAAAAATGTATGAGTGATCCAGTTTCTCCATATCTTCATCAGCACTTAGTGTTGTCAATATTTTTTTTTTGTTTTTAAGCATGTAGTGATATGATTGTGGTCTTATTTTTCATTTCCTTGGTGGCTAATGATGTTGAACATCTTTTTATGTGCTTCACTGACATCTCTGTATATGGTTTAGTGAAATAAATGTTCACATGTCCATTTTCTAATTTACTTATTATTTTTATTAAAATTTGTATTTTACATTGAATTTTGAGAG
Organism: Neofelis nebulosa; assembly: GCF_028018385.1. NCBI lineage: Eukaryota > Metazoa > Chordata > Mammalia > Carnivora > Felidae > Neofelis > Neofelis nebulosa. The sequence goes on from NC_080788.1 coordinate 21,240,900, forward strand.
TTCCTCACATAATCTAGAAATGTCTTGTGTCAAATATGTGGCTTGCAAATATTTTCTCCAAGTCCATAATTTGACTCTTCAAACTCTTCTGAGAACAAAAGGTTTTGCTTTTAATAAGGCCCAATTTGTTAATTTTTTCCTTTCCTAAATGATGATGTTGGTGTCAAGACTAAGAACTAGTCTGACAATTTTTCTCTGATGTCTTTCCTAAAGGTTTTTTAGTGTTGCATTTTAAATTTAAGTCCCAATTGAATCAGTTTTTGTGTAGGGTATGATGTTTAGGTCAAGGTTCATTATTTTGCCTGTGATTATCTGATTGCTCCAGACCATTTATTGAAAAGACTATCCTTCCTCCACAAAATTGCTTTTGCACCTATGTGAAAATATCAGTTGAGAATATTTGTCTGGGTCTATTTCTCTGTTTTCTGTTCTGTCTCATTGATCTATGTGAAACTGGGAGCACTGTCTGCCAATACTACATTGTCTTGGTAGAGTGATTCTTCCTCCTTTATTCTTTTTTTCAAGATTGTTTTAGCTATTGTACAGGCTGTGACTTACATGTAAATTTTAGAATGTGCTATCTCTGTCTTCAGAAAGTATTGCTGAGATTTTAATAGGAATTATATTAATTTTATATAGCAGTTTGGAGAGAATTGACATCTTCCTGTGTTGAATCTTCCAATACATGAATATGGTATATCTCTCCATTTATTTACATCTTTTTAATTTTTTCAACAGCATTTCATAGTTTTTAGCATACAGATCCTCTACATATTTCTTAAATGTATATTTAAATATTTTATTCTCTTTGGATTGATGGTAAATGACATTTGTTTTTAATCTTAGTTCTCTGTGTTTATTGTTACTATATGGAAATGTGAATGATTTTTATGTGTTGATTTTGTATTCTGTGACCTTGCTGAATTCATTTTTTAGTTCTAGGAATTTTTTTGATAGATTTCCTGGGCTTTGCTTCCAATATGTGTGCATTTTATTTTTCTTTCTTTCCTGTTTGTAATGACTAGAATTTCTAGTATTATTGTATAAATGTGGTGAGAATGGACATGTTTGCTTTGTTTGTAATCTTAAAGGGAAAGCATCCAACCTTCCACCATTAATGTAATATTAGCTACAGGATTTTTTTATACATTGTGTGTGTGTATGTGTGTATGTGTGTGTGTGTGTGTGTGTGTGTGTGTGTACGTGTTTCAGAATGAGATCATTTCCTTCTATTCCTAACTTGCTGAGAGATTTTTAAATGAATAAATTTTGTCAAATGTCTTTTGTTATTAATATGATCACATTATTTTTTCTTATTTGGTTTACCAATGTGGTGGATTATATGGATTGATTTCTAATGGTAACAAGTTATATATATCTAGAATAAATATTTCTTGGGCATGGTGTACAATCATTCTCATACATTTTTTGGACTTAGTCTGCTAGGGTTTTGTTGAGGATATTTTGCATCTAAGTTCATGAGAAATGTTGTGTTTTGTTTTGTTTTGTTTTTTTAATTGTCTTTGTCTGGTTTTGGTATCAGGGTAATAATGGCCTCATAAAATGAATTACAAAGTTTTCCCTTCTCTTTTCTGGAAGAGATTGTGTAGAATTGGTGTTAATTTTTCTTGAAGTGTTTGATAGAATTTTTTAATGAGTCCATCTAGACCTAGAGGTTTCTTTTTGGAAGGTTTAAAATTATGAATTTAACTCCCTTAATAGTTATAAAACTATTAAAATTATCTATTTCATATTGGTTGAGTTGTGGTAGTTTGTGTTTTTCAAAGGAGTTGATTCATTTCATTTAAATAGTGAAATTTATATATGTAGAGTTCATATTACTCTGTTATCATTATTGTAATGTCTTCAGAGTATAGCGATATCTCCATTTTCATTTCTGATATTGTCATTTGTATGTGCCTTTTATTTTTTTCCTTGTTAGAGATTTTTCTTTGCTCTTGTCAAAGAACAAGTTCATCAAACTAAAAATGGTGGTATTAAAGATAATTATTTGTCAATTTTTGTATTTTTTCATATTTGTGATTAATTTCAGCTTTGAGTCATTTTTTAAGTCATAAATATAAAGTTTATAATATTCTTTTATACATATTTTATAATTTTTTGTATATTTTTATATCTCGTGTTCCTCTGTATGCAAGATTTTATCATATCATTGCTAATTTATGCATCTTTCTTTTTTCTTCTTCATTGTGTTTAAGTGTTAATAATTAAATGGTATATTAATCTGCTTATAAAGGCAAGAGTCTTTTTTCTTTTTTTTTCATTATGGTAAAATACACATAACATAAAATTTACCATTTTAACCATTTTTAATTATATAATTCAGTGGCATTAAGTGCATTCACATTGCTGTGTAACCATCAGCACTAGCCATTTCCAGAACTTTTTCATCCTCCTGAACTGAAACTCTGTGCCCATTAAATAGTAACTTCCTGTTCCCTCCTCCCCGCAGCCTCTGGCAGCCACAATTTTTTCTGTCTCTGTAATTTTGTCTACTCTAGGTACCTCATATTAAATCATACAATATTTGTCTTTTTGTTTCTGGCTTATTTCACTTAGCATAATATTTTCAAGGTTGCTTTTTTTTTTCTTTTAACTGGTAAGTTTAGCCTATTTATGAGAGTTTGGGTGTAATTCCTATTGACTTATATGTGATGTGTTTAAATTTTCACAATATGCCTCAGAACTGCAGAAATGCAATCCTCGTTTTCTGTAATGCACCTTGACTTGGCATGTGTCTACTGATTTGGGAAAAATAAATTTGATTCTTATCACTTCCCGGTGATTTAGTCTCTATCAGTTTAAAACAGTCTCTCCTCCAAAATTAACTCTATCTCTTTTCAGAAGGTATTTAGCCCTTCAGCACTTGTTCCCTCTTCATCTTCTTCTTTTCTGTCCCTGGTGTTAATCTGGGTTTGGGAGACGCAGATTTAGCATCACAGCAGTGGGGGTGGGCAACATGTCACCTGTTCTGTCTGTCCTCCGAGCCCTTTCTGGCCTGCGCGGATGATGACCTATGGCCCACCCAGCTGGATGGTCTGTCCTGGCATCTTCTAGGGATGTTTGAGGCCCTTAGCATGGTCTCAATGCAAGACCTACTTGCTTGGGATTCTCCTGTCTCTCCTTAGGACCGCCTATGGCACAAAGGAATTCTGGGACCCCCTCACGTCCTACATGTCCCTTATGAATGTAGATATGAGGGCAACATCTCAGACCCTCTCACCCTAAATATGTGACTTCTTTACTTTCACTTCCTTGCAGCTGTCCCAGGTTAGCTCCAAACAAAGGACACTGACCCACAGATGCACACCAACATGTTTAGGGTTTCTGCAGGCTCGTAACCCTTCTCCCTTATTCTCAGCCTGATGTCAGAGGCATGAGCGTTCTGGGCCTCTAAGAAGGGACCCTGGGTGAATTCTGACCTTCCAGTTCTTTTCCTGGCTGGTCAAGGCATTGCTGTCTTTCTTTTTGGAAACTCTACCCTTAGGCCATATCCTTGGTCATCTTTCCTCTAGCCAGTCCTCTACACTGCTGCTCTCCAAAACTCCTCCTTCTCTTGGGATCCAGCACAAGGCTGTGACAGGAGCTCAGGAAACATTTGCTGAGTGCTGGTCTGAGCAGGATCTTCACAGGAAACCTCACATCCTGTGTGTGACAATCCAATTCACTTAGCCAAAATAATCAGATTAATAGTTTCTTGATTCAATCTGTTACTGTATGAACCAGTTTTTTTCTATCACTGGGGTTTTTCAGGACCCTAGGTTGAGACCCTCAATGGCACATTTTGGAGGAGGCCCTTAATTTTGTGACAATCTCATTCTTTCCAAAGCCTGTTAGAATTTTTTCTTGAGGCTCCTAGCTGCATTTATTACCACCACTCCAATCTCAGAATTGAAAGCATCCAGTAACCAAGCCAACACCAATTATGTAGCCACAGCCCTCAGAAGAGCCCCACAGTAACCAGGGCAACCCTGATTTAGCTTCATCGTGATGAATAATAAATTACGAGAGGACAGGGCCATAGGCTGGGGCTGTTGGAAATGCCTGGCTTTAAAGGTGAAGGGAAAGTTGGCAGAAAGTACACAGCGCCTCACGAGGTCTTGTGGGCCTGAGCTCCTTCATAATTTACCCTATTGCCAAGGGGCGTAGCTTTTATTCTACTAATCAGGGGTCAAGAAGAGTCATGGTGTTGTGGCCTCTCTTGGCTTCACAAGAAATTTAGCATTTGACTGCTCTTTCTGCTCTTTGTGGTTTGTCGTGATGACACAGAATCTTTCCCCATGTAGCAATGTAATTCTGTTTTAACTCATCTTCATGTGAGTGTGCCATTATCCTGGCTAAAGCTGCAATTTGAAAGTTGATTCCAAACCCCAAAGTTTTCTAGCAAAGAACACATTCTCGGCAAAATAAAAACTGATATGTTTAAAGTAGGCCAACAGTGCAGTTCCATACAAATATTTATCTGCCCTGTGTACATTCCTTTACTCTTTAATTCATTGGGTCAGTACAGTTTTACAGAGGCAGAGCGTGTATCTGGACAGACAGGTCCTGGCTCTGTGCCCTCCATGCGTGCAACTCTCCTTCTAAGATGAGGAGTGAATGACAAACAAAGGAGACCATTTCCAACAACTGGAAGCACTACAAGGAAAGAGGCAGGGAAGGGGCACCTGAGTGGCTCAGTCGGTTAAGCATCAGACTTTGGCTCAGGTCATGATCTCACAGTTTGTGAGTTTGAGCCCTGCATTGGCTCTGTGCTGACAGCTCAGAGCCTGGCACCTGCTTCAGAGTCTGTGTCTTCCTTTCTTTCTGCCTATCCCCTGTTTGTGCTCTTTCTCTCTCTCTCTCAAAAAGAAATAAACATCAAAAAAAATTTTTTTTAAGAGAAAGGGCAGGGAAGTGTTAGAAGGAAGCCCTGTGCTTCTCTGAGCATGTGACTTGTGACCTGGGGCCTGAGCAACTCAAGGAAGCACCTGAGGAGCAGAGAGGAGGATTTCAGGAGTGGGCACAGCATGGAGGAGGCCTTGAGGCTAACTGGATGAGTTTGAAGAACAGGAAGGAGGCCATGCAACTGGAGCCCTGTAGGTGGAGAGAGGCACAGGGACTGAGACTCCCAGAATTTACACCTTAGCCCTTGCTCTATGTCCTTCTGTGTGTCCCATGTACTCAGGCCCTAAGACTTCTATCCACTGAGATCACTGGTGGTTTGTGACTTCTTGGCTGGGGCATTTTGTGACCTTTTCACTCTGTCTTTCCAGTGTCCTGCCACCTGCTAGGTGATGCTTCCTCATCCCTGTATGGAGATATGTGTAAGCTGTGGGTGGGACTGTTTCATTGCCCTGACTCCTACAGTTCATGGAAATGTGAGAAGAACTTGAAGGTGAACCATTGTCTGTCCCAACAATGTGGACTCCAATAGAACATCTAGCACTCTTTAGGAGACCCCCAAATGTCAACATGTGTAGGTGTTTCCTCTTGGGCATGCCCCCCTCTGGTTCTCTGAGCATACAGTGGGGCTACCTGTGTTTGAGCACAAAGCAGGAAGGGAGCTCGGAATGGGCAGCTTCAGACTTGACTTAATCCTTTTTGGGACTTTTCCAGCCTCCCAGCCCTCTGTCAGCTGTGGCTTCTCTGGAAGAGGGTCGTCATTCTCCTGAGATGTCCAGGGTATGGAGGGATGAGGCCACCTTGCAGGGGCTGGAGATGGAGCTGGAGGTCTGGGTGCTCCAGGACCAGCTTCTCAGGTGACTTTTCTGTCCCTTCCGCCTCCTGGCCCATGGGTCTAGCGTTGTATTTATCAGGCCTTTAATATCTGCTTGGAGCGTGGTCTCTACAGGGGAAAAAATAGTAATTAAAACCAGCTCATTCTCAAGGTAGCTGACTCACGGACTGCTGAGGGAGAAGCCAGATACAGACTCAATCCAGCCTGCAGCCTTGCCTTGAGGAAGCAGCTTCCACCAAAGACCTAGTGAGCCTGAAAATGGAAACTTTTCAAGAAAAGCTGGAAATTTTATGTGAAGTTCCTCAGTTTTACTCTCAAAATTTTTTATGTGAAGTTCCCCAGTTTTACTCTCAAACGCTAGGTGAGTTCCCCCAAGAATAAAAGAAAGTTAAAAAAAATCATTGTCCAGTGCCCTGAGGGTGACTAGTCCACAGCCTTGCCTACATTCTTCCTCTCTTGGTTCTTCCACAATACTGTTGGAAGATTTTTTTTTTTACCTCATCAATACCCAGGATTCATCATCTCACTGCTTCAAAGACTGAAGAGGTGGACACAGAATAAAATAAGCAGCAGGCAAAAGTTTATTAGAGTATAAGATCATAAAGGAAGAATAGTTTGAAAAGTCTCTTTACAGAGAGGGGACATTCGAAAATGAATGCCCATGACTATAGGCAAGGAACTTTATTTTATAGGGTTTTGGTTGGCCCCTTCCCTCCCCCGCCTTGTTCCTTCTCAGGTCCTACCCTTATTTTTGTGTAGGTAACTCTAAATGCCTGGTCATGCCTTTTTGATTCCCTCCTTTCCATTGGATAAGGGGTGGTCTATGGCCATACAGTTCCTTGTGGGTCATAAGTTTTATGGTCTAACTATTTTTAGTCAGGTTTTTGTCAATTTCCTGAGGGACACCTGAGGGGGAGTAGGTGGTGTCTGTTACATTTTTTAAGAGGAACTTTATGCCTGAGGGAGCTTGCTAATGGTTGGATGCTCCCAGGATTTTTTTAAAATATGTTTTTCCCACTCAGGGGCCTCAGGTCCTAACCTTTCCCTCTCTGCCTATTTTATCCTATATTTCCCTATCATAATGCCCTCTCCCCTTACTGGATATGCTCACACCACTGAAATTGATAAGCAGATCGTCATTTGTTAAGGGCCAATTAGAGGTCTAGTTCTGTAGTAGTAGCAGTTTCAGTTTTACCTAGAAACATACCACAACACTGTGAGCAGTGCATTTTTGTGTATGACTCCAAAAGTTGTGAGAATATCACATCCTATTAGGTGAGAGACCAGAAGGAATTTAAAACTAATAAAAATGCTCTTCTTTACTGGTTAATATTTATGTTATGTTCTAGGAATGAACAGATACTAGTTGACAGGCATTTGCGTCTCTAAATCCTGATTCCAAGTGGGAAGAGCAGGAAGGAGTTGTCAGCCCTGAACTTGCCCCGCTAAAGCAAGGGGTATGGAGGGTAAAGGAGGCCCCCAGCTGCCCCTGAGCATGAGTTGCTGAGATGTGAATGGATGTTCTTTTTTCTTATTTATCTTTAGTTATTTATTTTGAGAGAGAGAGCATGCCAGCATGGGGAAAAGCAGAGAGAGAGAATCCCAAGCAGGCTCCATGCTGTTAGTGCAGAGCCCATTCCGAGCCTCTATCCCACCAGCCCTGAGATCATGACCTGAGCCGAAATCCAGAGTCAGATGCTTAACCAACTGAGCCACCCAGGCACCCCTGAATGGATGCTCTTTTAAAAAGAACGACCAAGAGGGACTACACGCCCTAGGTTAGTAAATCTGAGAAGCCATGCATAGAGGGAGCCCCCTTTAATTCTTTAACACACTATTCTGCAAGTTAATTTGACCACAGAACCTCATTTAGCTTCTTTCCAATTTTTCTGTTATTCCAAACACGGCTGCTGCAAATACTTGTTTGGGCCTTTCTGGAAGAAAAGCATTAAATGCTTCTCATTTTCTTGTTAACCAGCACCATTGTTCCAGCCTTTTCTCCCTTTCTGCCAGCCACGTGGAGCTCTGCTTTGATTACAGTGCTAACTAATGAAATTTCAGTCTGGACTGAAAATGCAAGTCTATGTATGTAATTAACCAAAGGCGTCTCAGAAGGAGATGAAGGCATGGCCCCTCCCCTGTGGGTCCAGAAGAGAAATCTCTGTGTTCAACTAGTTCCACACTTCTCCAGTGATGAGAACATCTCAGGAAGAGTGGTCTCATTTTCATGTGCATAGGGCGGCTGGTGTGAAATATTCATAGCTTTCCAACTTACGCTGTCCTTGAAAGTATCATTTGAACAAACAGGTCTTGTAAAAATTCCCAAGACTGTGGAAATCATTGCCATGTCCTGTGAAGATAACCTTCAAAGAGGGCTGGGAGTCTGGCTTAGTGTTCTCATTTGACCACTGCTGTCTGGCAGGAATGTTGCAAATGGCACCTTCAAATTTCCACACTCCCTAGATTCTCTCTCTTATCAGGATGGCAAACACATGATGAAAATTTTGAATAGGCAGAGTATAACTACACAAAGACAAATAAAAATAAAATAGCTGATGACAAGGAGGTATTTTTTTTCTCCTAAAAGATCAGGGAAAATTATGTCTTAATTCCATGATTATATATATATATATATATATATATATATATATATATATATATGTACACACACATATATATATACACACACACACATATATAGTTATACATATATATGGTATATATATAGTATATAGTTATATATATATATATATATATATATATATATATATATAGTTTTTTTAACAAAGCAGAAACTTTCTTTTTAAAATTTCTTTAATGTTTCTTATTTTGAGAGAGAGAGAGAGAGAGACAGAGAAAGACAGAGCACAAGTGGGGGTGGGGCAGAGAGAGAGGGAGACACAGAATTGGAAGCAGTCTCCAGGCTCTGAGCTGTTTGCACAGAGCCCGACACAGGGTTCAAACTCAACGGACCGTGGGCTCGTGACCTGAGGTGAAGTCCGATGCTTAATCCACTGAGCCACCGGGGCGCCCCTGGTTTATATTGTTAAAAAACAAAGTCCACTGAGTGCATATGAAGATCTAATTGGTGTTATTACATGATTCTTGAATCAGGCAGCACCCCTTCTGGCAAGTAGAGGGAGCCCTGAGTAGTTGTGCAAAACTTGGGAAGTTTTCCAAAGGAAGGAGGGTGAGGCAAAGAGTCAATAGGAAAAGAAGAGAAAGGACTGTTCCATGTGTGGTCACTTTCTCCTTCTTAGGGGGAACAGCAGGGGGTCCTCTCCTGCAGATGACCTCATCTTCCTTTGGGGGATGGAGAGGGCCCCATGACAGATGACCTCCTTGGTACTGACCAGAAAATTCCTGACTGACTGGGTAAAACTACATTTCTTCAACTGCAGTTAGGTGAGATAGTAAGCCCTGGTTTACTGACTTGGGGCTTTAAGCTAAGTAATGCCATTTGGGGCTTGTGGGTTTTTTTTTTAGCAACATAAGCTGCAATAAAAGTCCTATCTTGTGGAATTAGATAACTTTGTCCTTAATTGTTTTGTATTCACATGCACATGTGCACACACATATGGAAACAAAAAAACAAAAACTAGGAGCACCTGGGTGGCTCAGTCGAGCGTCCAACTTTGGCTCAGGTCATGATCTCAGGGTTCATGAGTTCAAGCCCCGTGTCAGGCTCTGTGCTGACAGCTCAGAGCCTGGAGTTTCGGATTCTGTGTCTCCCTCTCTCTCTGCTCCTCCCCCTCTCACACTCTGTCTCTCTCAAAAATAAATAAAACGTTAAAAAACAAACCACCTAGATTCTCCTCAGCTTTGGGGTTTTAAAAGAATACTTTCTATACTGTCCCTTTGATGCTTGTTCCAAAGCACAATTAAAGAATGTTACAGCTCTTTGCTTTCATCAGCATCATGAGTGCACTTCCTGTACCACCTGTCTGTGTTGTAATGTACTTTCATTATATGAAAAGTGGAATTTGGAAACATTGACCCATGGTAACTGCCAAGCTTCTTTGATGGTGTAAAATGTCATAATGAAAGGTGTAGGGACCAAAAAAACTCTGTCAGTGTAAAGATGGAGATTTAAATTCTAATGAGTTTGGAGAGATAAACCTAATGGAACCTTCATGGTGCTAGATTAACCTGGTCAAGCCCCAGCTATGGGGCTCACCAGCAGGCCCAGGCGCCCTGGGGGTGATCTCTGGGGGTGGTTTAGGGCAGAAGGAATATTGCCCTGGAGTGTGAGATGTAGATGCTGGGTGGTTGGGGCTGTGCTCCACTGTGACTGGTTTGCATATGAAAGGCAGATTAGATTCACAGACAAGTTGTTTACTATTTTGGTATTAACTAGCCCTGGGAACAGCAGTCCCTCCAGGATCTACAAGGCCCCAGGATGTCAGAGCATCAGATAGTGCAAAACATAAACATAATTAATACAGAACCTCTTTGAAGCTTCTAAAATCTGACTTAATTAACCCAATCGATACTTCGCGTCCATCTTTTTTGTATACTAACTCTCACACATGCATTTATGTCAGTCGGTCCTGCCAGACCCCAGCACTGGGGTGGAGAAGGCAGTGCTTATCCTAGTATGATAGGGAAAAAGGATGGGATCAAATAGGTGGAGAGGGAAAGGCCTAGGACCTGAGGTCCCTAGGTGGGGGAAACACATATTTTGGAACAATGCTGAGAGTGTCTAACCACAGCAAAACCCCCTCAGGTGTAAGGTTCCTCTTAAGATTGTAACAGACACCACCTACTCCTCCTCAGGTTCCCCTCAGGAATTTGACCAAAGACCTGACTAAAAATAAGTAGACCATAAAACAGATAACCCACAAGGAACAGTATGGCCATAGACCACCCCTCATACAACGGAAAGGAGGCAATCAGGAACGGACAACCCAGCACCTAGAGTTATCAAGCCAATAAGGGTAGGAGTTGAGAAGGGACAAGGGGGAAAAGTCTAATAAACTTTTACCTGCTGCTTGTTTTGTGTCCAACTCCTCATTCTTCAAAGCAGCAAGACAATGAACCCCAGGTATTGAGGTTTAAAAATCCTGCAACACTGGGGCAGTTTACACTCTGATGGGGTGTCAGTGGGCAGTGTGCACAGTGCCCTGAGAGACACTCGCACATGGGGTGCAGGGGAACTTGAGCCTTAGGGTACTGAGTCCCACTGGGGCAAGCAGAGGCAGCTTCCAGAGTGGGGGATGCTTTTGCCAAGTCTTAGAAAATACAATCCTGCCTTTGTATTCTTCGCCTTGGGTGACGGCAACAGTGTGAGGTGGGAAACAGAATGTGTGGGAGGAACCAGAATCAAAATGCAACTTTCTAACTGGTTCCCATCATCACTTGAAGGTGTCCCCCTGACATATTACAAGTGTCCAGCTCCATGACTTTGCATAAACCCATGGAAGCAGCACCAGGTGCAGAGATAGCATGGCCAACATCCCCAGGAGGCCCCATCTTTCCTTCTCCTAGGGGCTCACCCTCCGCAAGAGCAGCCCTATCTTAACCTCTGTCAGCTTTCCTAACTTTCAACGTTTTATAAATAGTATCCTACGTCAGAATATTGTTTCCTGCTTTTTTCATTCTTGTGTCCGTTGAAGTCCATCATCTCATTGCAAGTAGCTCTGGTTTCTCACTGTATGGACATACCACAGTTCATTTTCCCATCCTTCTCTTGATAGACATCAGGGTATTTCCAGAGACGCTGTGGAGGAGGGTGCTGCTGTGAATATTCCAACACGCATCTTATGATCAACATCCCATCCCCATGCCTTTCTGCTGGTCATGCCTACAAGTGCGGTCTCTGGGTCCTGGGGTACACATGTGTTTGGGTTGGCAGATGGTGACAAACAAGTTTTCCAGAGTGGTTTGCACGTCTTCACTTCCACCAGGAGTGTACATGCATCCATTTGCTGAGGAATCTCACATCTGTTGTGTGCTGGTGCCTCCCCCAAACCCGGGCTGTAACTTGGGGTGGAAGCACTGAGGACAGAATCGCTTCTCCCAGCTGCCGGGCAGAGAGGCAAGGAGAGCACTTGGGAGCCTCGTTATGTGCCAACATTTCTTAGCCATTTCAGAGTAGACTATCCATGTTTAAGGAATAGGCTAATTCTCCCTTAGCTGAGCATCAATGTTTTATCCTTATGTACTTCAGTTGGAAACAGGTTTTTATTTTTTGTAGCCACTATCTACTATGGCATGTGGGTTTCACCCATGTGCCAGTTTTCATCATCCGGCACTAAGTGCCGAGAGCAGTGTGTTAAGTAGGAATCTGAGGCTGTGTCTGGGCTCCATGGGGAGCAAGCATGAAAGCTGTTTTTACCACGAGCCAAAGGGGGAAAGGATGGGATGTGTGTCTTGTGTTCACCATCCCTTCTGAGGAGGACGCACCAAGTAAGTCCCAGCTCTCAAGAATTCTAACAACAGTGTTTTAGGAAGAAAAAAACAGGTAGAGTTAAAAAATCATCATAAAGCAAATTAAAGTGAGTGCTATCATTAAGAAATGAGCTGCCATCCGGTGCCTAGGTGGCTCAGTCAGTTGGGTGTCCGACTTTGACTCAGGTCATGATCTCACGGTTCATGAGTTCAAGCTCCGCATTGGGCTCTGTGCTGACAGGTCAGAGCCTAGAGCCTGCTTCAGATTCTGTGTCTCCCTCTCTCTCTGCCTGTCCCCTGCTCTCAGTCTGTCTCTCTCTCTCTCTCAAAAATAAATAAACATTAAAAAAAATGAGCTGCCAAATCTGGGAGAAGAGAAGACAAAGGTTTTAGACATACTGTGGAGATCAGGAAAAGTTTACACAAAGGAGGGCAGCTGAGCTGGGCCTTGAGAGATGTGTTTCCTGGAGGGAGTTGGTTCAAGGGGGCAGTCCAGGGAAGAAACACTAGTAATATGGGGCAGAATGAGAATGAAAATGTCTCAGCTATGGGGTGCCTGGGTGGCTCAGTCAGTTAAGTGTCTGACTTTGGCTCAGGTCATGATCTCGCAGTCAGTGAGTTCAAGCCCCATGTCGGGCTCTGTGCTGACAGCTCAGAGCCTAGAGCCTGCTTTGGATTCTGTCTCCCTCTCTCTCTGTCCCTCCCCTGCTCAGGCTCTGTTTTGTCTCTCAAAAATTAATAAACGTTAAAAGTTTTTTTTAATAATAAAAAAAAAATGTCTCAGCTTGTCCTAGGAACGTAAGCAGTTTGGTGTGTCTGAAACACAGGAAAAGTGGAGAAAGGATGATGTGTACTTAGAGCACAAGTTCTGGATTCAGTCCTCCTCCGTTGCTGACCAGTTCTGTGACCTCAGTCAAGCTACTCTCTGAGCCCCATTTTCCTCATTTGTAGAGATAGTAGAGATACAAAGTTCTTAACACAGTTCCTGGCTCACACAGATTTCAGTAACTGTCACATCATAGACACCAATTATTCATTACAACACAGTGGTTTTGTGTCCACGTATAGTTAAATGTAAATATGCATGTGCATATATCAACATATATGACAGCTGGAAAATTTCACTTCAAAATATTTATGTTTATTTTAGTGCTGAACAAAAGTCATTTTTTTCAATCCTTTTGGTCTTATTTTACCTATTATTATTATTATTATTATTTTGGAGACAGAGCACAAGCAGGGGAGGGGGGCAGAGGGAGAGAAAGAGAGAATCTTAAGTAGGCTCCATGCTCAACACAGAGCCCAGTGTGGGGCATGATCCCACAACCCTAGGATCCCCCAACCCTGAGCCAAAATCAAGAAGAGTCAGACACTCAACCGACTAAGCCACCCACGTGCCCCTGTATTCTCCCTTTTGTTTTTTTTTTCTTTTTATTTCTTTTACATTTTTTTAATGTCTATTTATCTTTGAGAGAGACAGAGTGCAAGTGAGGGAGGGGCAGAGAGAGAGGGAGACACAACCCGAAGCAGGCTCTAGGCTCAGAGCTGTCAGCATAGAGCCCGACACAGGGCTCGAATCCATGAACTGTGAGATCATAACCTGAGCTGATGTCGGATGCTTAACCAACTGAGCCACCCAGGTGCCCCTCCCTTTTCTTTTTAATAACTTTTTTTTAATGTTTATTTTTAAAAAAAAATTTTTTTTAACGTTTATTTATTTTTGAGACAGAGAGAGACAGAGCATGAACAGGGGAGGGGCAGAGAGAGAGGGAGACACAGAATCTGAAACAGGCTCCAGGCTCTGAGCGGTCAGCACAGAGCCCGACGTGGGGCTCGAACTCACGGACCGTGAGATCATGACCTGAGCCGAAGTCGGACGCTTAACCGACCGAGCCACCCAGGTGCCCCAATGTTTATTTTTTAGAGAGAGAGAGCATGAACCGGGAGGGACAGAGAGAGGGAGACAGAATCTGAAGCAGGCTCCAGGCTCTGAGCTGTCAGCACAGAGCCCAACACAAGGCTCGAACTCACGAACTGCGAGATCATGACCTAAGGTGAAGTTGGACACTTAACTGACTGAGCACCCAGGTGCCCCTATATTTACCCTTTTAAACCCTGTAGGAACATAGGAAATTTCACTTTATGTTTCTTAAGAATGTAGAAATTTCTAACTTTGTCATATTTTTAGATTATTTGAAAAATGTATTCGAAAAGGTTTTCTAAGGGTAAATCCATCTTTATAATGTATCACGGTAACTGAATTGGTTTAAGAATTAACTTTGCAGGGTGCCTCATGGCTCAGTCAGTTAAGCATCTGACTTCGGCTCGGGTCATGATCTCATGGTTCATGGGTTCAAGCCCTGCATCAGGCTCTCTGCTGACAGCTCGGAGCCTGGAGCCTGCTTCGGATTCTGTGTCTCCCTCTCTCTCTGCTCTTCCCTTGCTCATGCTCTGTCTCTCTCTCAAAAATAAATAAACTTTAAAAAAATCAACTTCGCTAATGAAAAAGGCATTCCCATTTCAAAGTCCTAAGATGAGGTAGAATCAGTGTATCCTGTATGTATATACCTATTTACTTGACATTCTTTGCATTTTTCTTTCAAAATATTCAAGATTCAGGCTGTGAGTTTTTTAAAATCCCAAACATTTCCCAAGAAATAAAAAGTGGTAGGAAATCTATAACTAATTATTAATAGTTTTTGTCATTACTTATTGCTCTCTTGGCGAAAATGTTCTAAAATAAATTGTTTGATTACATGGTTACATTTTAAAAGGATCGTTTTCTCTTTAAGAAAAAAATATCAGCCAAGGCCCACCTATGTGAAACCCAAATCACAAGAAAGCAGAAGCCATCCACATCTGGAATGTAGTCAGGGGGCTGTAGAGGGGGGCACAGTTCCATATGCTGTGGCATCTCTTCTAGGCCATTAGATGTTGACTTGGCTTATGGTCTCAGAAAGTTAGTTAGTTATTATGGTCTCAGAAAGTTATTTATTTATTTATTTATTTATTTATTTATTATTTTTTTGTCTGAGACCTTATAAGCTGATGGGAATTGAAGATACTGGCTTTTTAAACTCCCACACAAGCCATGGTCTGCAGGTTGGACTTGGGTTCCTTCCTGGCTTCTCTGCGTGGGTCAGTTGCATAGTAACTTTCTCATGAAGCTGTTGTCCTTGCTCCTGCTTGGCCAGCAGGCTGGTTCTGCAGAAGCTATTACTCCTCTCTTCCCCAGGGTAGGTGACCAGCGGAGGCAGAGTCATGGATATACCAGAACTACTGCTGAGATGTGGTACACCTTAAATTCACACAAGGTTAGATGTTGGAGGTATTTCAATTTTAAGAAATACAGCTGAGACTTAGGTATTTCTGTATTTTCTTTTAATGTTTATATTGGGAGGTGGGGGCAGAAAGAGAGGGAGACAGAAAATCTGAAGCAGGCTGTGCTATGACAGTGCTGAGCCCGATGAGGGGCTTGAACCCATGAATGGTGAGATCATGACCTGAGCTGAAGTAAGATGCTTAACTGACTGAGCCACCCCGGTGCCCCTATTTCTGTATTTTCAAAGTCAGAATAACAGGTTACAAGCCATGATTGTAAGGACAGGCTACCCTAACCCATCTCAATCCCATCCCTGCCTAGGAACAACTTACTAAGCCCCTCAAGGAGAACCAGGTCAGGAGGGGTAGCATGTGGGGCTGTGTCACTGGCTTGGCAGGGAAGCTGGAGTGATTGTGATGGGCTGGCTGGATCCCCAAGCCTGGCAGGAACCCTCTGCCTCTCACGGGAACAGACGCTCCAGTCCCTACTGCCTCCCGAGCAAGGAAGAGCCTAAAAGGCCAGGAAAGGGTGCCAGCTGCAGGGGCTCCTGTGGCAAATAGATTCAGATGCTTGGGAAGGAAGGGGGTAGTCCTGCTGTCACCAGCCCAGAGAGTCCCACTAATGCTAAACTCCCAGCAATGTCACATGCGGGAGGGAGACCGTGATGGAGAAGGTAGAGTTCGTTGGTCTTAAACTTTCTGTGTTCATGGCACTCTTGTGAATATTAAACATTATGGCAGAACATTGAAGCTAAGTCAGTAATTATCACAATGTGATGGTTATTGTTTCTTTTTTTCAAACACCTTTATTGTGATATAATTCATATATCACACTAGTTACTCATTTAAAGTGTACAATTCTGTAGTTTCTAGTGTATCCACCAATATGTGTAACCATTACCACAATTTTAGAACATTTTCATTACCTCGAAAAGAAACCCCATATCCTAAGCATCATCCCCCTATGTCCTTATTCCCACCTCCACCCCCAGCCCCAAACAACCACTAATCTACTTTCTGTCTATTGATTTTACTGTGCTGGACATTTCATATGAGTGGAATCCTATACTGTGTGGCCTTTTGTGTCTGACTTCTTTCACTCAGCATAATGTTCTCAGGATTTGTCAGGTTGTAGCATCATTACTGGAGTTTCTGGGGTCTTGTCAGTGTCATTCAGTGTCCTGAGTGCCCACCAGTATGAGAGTTACCTAGTCCTACATCAATAGGGCCTGTGTTTTAGGAGCCCTCCACTGTCAACAGCAGGGTGGCCACAGGACAACAGAGGGGTCACTCAGAATAAGCAGGACTGGGATTGGCTGAGCCGAGTTATTGAGTTTGGCAGATTTGACAGATTAATGAGAATGTCTGCAAAACTGATGTAATGCTAAAAGTATTCAAAAGTAGTGGTGAATTTTTGCAAACCTATTCTCCAATTAAAGTAATAAAATGAAAACACTAACAACTAACAATATTTGCACTTTGCACTTTTACCCCAAGAGCGTGAAGCTCAGAGAACTTCTGTGACTTATCTTGGGTCATTCTTTAGCAGACAGGACCCTGAATGGATCTGACTCTGTCCCTCATGCTTTGCTTTTCTCTGTGGCTCAGCAGGCTTGTCACCCTCAAGGACGGTCTGCCCAGTGAGCGTCCCCAGGGTCTGTGGGCTGCCCCCAAGGTTCAGCCTTCCCCACTGCGTTCCTTTTAGGAGTGTCTGAAGGTCACATATCTGTCTCATTTGTGCATCTTAAAAGAATCCAGGGGCATCCTTCTCTGTTGTCTAAGCCCTTTGTACTCCCAGACAGGCTGATGGACCATAAATAAGGGGTGTGGGGGGGGGCAGGCTGGCTGTTAAATGCTCCAAAGAGATTCATGAAAAATTACTGCAGCTTCATTTGCAAAGCTCTGCTGTGTTGTTCCCAGTGACCCGAACACTGTGGGGGCACTCCTGAAATAAATCTGTCAGCCTTCCGCACACCCAAGATGTTGAGGTCAGAGAACTGATCGGGAGGTTTCCAGAATTTTTCTTACAATTAATCACAAATTCAGTGAAACAACTGATGGAAAAGATTTATTTTGATGTCTATTCCCCGGGGTCACTGAAGGGTTATTTGACGTGATAATCTCTGCTTCCCAGCCAAGCCAGGCCTCTCCCTTCCTTTTTCCCCCCAGGAAGCAGTCTTGCCATTTACATGAGCTCCTTCAGTCTTCGTACCAAGGTAGAGGCATGATCATGTGAAATCATTCTTTGCATGTTTTTGAGATGTGAGAAAGCAGACTATATCAGAACTCTGGACACTTTGTCCAGTTGATCAAAGTGGAAGGACACAACAGAGCCAAAGGCCATGCTCCCAGATCCCAAGGTCGTGAATCCCCAGTGGTGCCTGTTAGCCAGTGGTCATGGCATGATGTGAACTTGCCAGACTGTAATTTGACTCTCGTGTATTAATATAGTTACATGGGTAGAAGAAAAGGAAAACAAGCATTTGATACATTTCTTATAGTTTCTTTTTGTGAGTTGATTAGACTCTAAACCAGATGCGACTTTCTGGAGGACCATTTGGCCCACTTTCTTTTGGGCAACATGTCTCCCTGTTATGTGCATTTCTGGTGCCCAGCACCTACTCAGCCATGAGGCAGGCCTGTGAACCAAGCTGCTCCAACTGGAGTTCTTCTCCAGAACTTGGGATCTTTAGGAAAGTTACCAATAGGTGAGGGAAATGAGGGACCTTATCCCAGCTGTGCATCCAAAGAAGATGGCACATGTTTTAGGCCACTTAGATGTCCTTAGCTGCCGCCTTGTAAGATTCCTTCTATGGTTCATAGTCTGTTCATGTTTTTGCAAACCTGGCTGTTCCAGTCTGTTTTGTTTTTCACATTGCCAATTTTATCAATTGATGTTTGCATAGAAAATCATCTATTTTTTCTAGATTTTCAAATTTGTTGGCGCAAAGTTATTCCTAGCATTTTCTTCTTCTTTTAATCCCCTCTGCATTTGTATTTATGTTCCCTTTCTCATTCCTAAATCTATTAGGGATATTAAGTCTTTGCTCATCTCCTGAAAACATATCTAGGAGCTCTAGACCCATAACCTAGAAGGTTAGCAGTCTTGGTGGACATTGTGTGTATTGTGATTGCTTTGTACTCCAGGCCTGGCTGGCCAGAGCCTTTGTTCTTATCTTTTATTTTGAGACTTTTCTAGCTTTCTGAGATTCTTGGTTTGCCATTAAAAGGACTCTGCACCCCATGTTTGTGCAACCATCCTTTTACATTTTCCTGAGTTTTTATTGTTTTAATTTAGATTCTTAGTTAAATATATTTTATTTTTATGTTTTGAGACAATTATAGATGAATAGCTTACTATGCCAGCACTATTATTAAGCAAACTGTCTTTTTCCTACTGAATTGAAATGCCACGTTTTTCATTTACTAATTTCCTATAGACTATCAGTCTGATTTCTGAAATTTTTCTATCCCATTGTACTCTTTATTTATTTTTAAGCCATGACTTTAGTGTTTTGATTACAACATTAATATCTGTTAAGACATCCACTGCTCTCCCATTATCTCTTTTGGTTTTCAAAAATTTTTTGGATAATTCTTACATGTTTGTTATTTTATAAATCTTTAAAATGATTTTGTCTGGGGTGCCTGGGTGGCTCAGTTGGTTAAGTGTCTTACTCTTGACTTTGCTTCAGGTCATGATCTCATGGCTATGAGATGGAGCCCCACGCTGAGCTCCATGCTGAGTGTGGAGCCTGATTGGGATTTTCTCTCCCTCTCTCTCTGCCTCTTCCCCACTCATGCTTGCTCTCTCTCTCTCTCTCTCTCTCTCTCTCTCAAAATAAATGAATAAACATCAAAAAATTATTTTGTCCAGTTCTATCCACTCCATTGGGATTCTGATTGGAATGCCAGCACAAGTGTGCATTCCTTGGGAAGGATCGGCAGTTTGTAGGATATTACCTCTTTCCATTTAGGAATAGGCTGTGCACCTCCATTGATTCAGGCAGTAGGTGTCAGTCAGGACACATAGTGAAGAAGCCAACTCAAGCTAGTTTTCACCTAGAAGGGACCCAAAGAGTTCACAGAGTCTCCAGGACAGCCAGAAACCAAGTTTGGAGGCTATAAGGCCAGGAAAGGAAAGATGCTTCAAATTATACTCAGGAACTGCTTTGAGGAAGACCCCATCATCACGGGGCCAGTAGTGTGACCCTGCAGACCCTAGGCTTTGGATACTGTCTCCAGAACCTCACTTCCTGCCTCCTCTGGAAACTGGCTGTGTCTGCTGCCCCCTATTTCAGAATGGAGTCCATGCAGTACATACCTGTGTCCCAAGCTCCCACCTAAGTCCTGTGCAGGAGTGTCTCATAGTGGAGCCCTCCTTTAAGGGCTCCCTCCCAATTAGGCAGGCCTGGAAAGCATTTCTGGAGAAGGTAGACCGACTCATAAGGTGAGTATTTCCCAAACTGAGGAAGAAGGCTTAATGGCATTGGGCGGCCAGGTAGAATGACCCATATCTGTTATACCTGAGTTATTGCTACATAATAAGATTTTATATATAACTTCCCATTGGTCATTTTATTTTCATATTTAATTTATTTTATGTTAATGTATTTTTAGGTATTTTGTATTTGTTACTATTAACTGAGTACAATACGTTTGTCATTTTTATTTTTTAATTTTTTTTAAGTTTTATTTATTTTTTTAGTAATCTCTTCACCCAGCATGGGGCTCAAACTCATGACTCCAAGATCAAGAGTCGCATGCTCCTCTGACTGAGCCAGCCAGGCCCCCTGCCGTTTTTATTTTTATTTGGTTGTTACTAGTATCATATTTTTAATAATCAGTATAACAAATAATCTTAATTCCAGTTTTTTTAGTATATTCTCTTAGGTTATTTTAGGTAATCAATCATATAATTTGGAAAGAAAGACAATTCTGTCTTTTCCAATATTTACACAACTTACAATATTTTCTTATTGCATTAGCTAAAACATAGGAATTATCTTTCCATTAAAGGTCACAAGCAACTCAGCTTGAAATACCATTTTGGACTTCCCAGTATCTTTTATGGTTATTGGACTTTGGGTTTACTGCATCTTTTGGATTCAGTACAGTAGTTTATATTTTGCTATGAAATTATCGAGGTTCTCCAGATTTTTGGATTTATGGCCTTAGACCTGCCTCCATTCTCTAAATCTCCAACATTCTATATTTAAAGCTCCTTTCTCATTTCTAATCATGTTTGCTTTGGCTTTTGTTTTGTTTTCTTTTGTTTAGTCTTACCTGGGGTTTGTCTATTCAAGAATTATCTTTAGGCTTTATTATCCTAATATCTTTATTCCTATCCTCTATTCCATTACTCTCGCTTTTTATGTTAAATTCTTTTTTGCTATTTTCTGTAAACTTGGTTTTGTTCTTTTCCTGATTTAAGTTTTACATTTTATTTTCAAGCAGGCCATTCATTTTTAACCTTTTTCCTTGAGAATATAAAACATATTTAAGAAAGTCTGCAAAACAAAAATATAAAGCTCAGCAGTTTATCATAAGGCAAATATGCATGTGACCTCCACTAAAATCTACAAATAGAGCATCTCCAGAAACCCAAGGCCCTCCTTATGCACTCCCAATTCACTGCCTCTCTGTTCCCAGTGAGGATAGTCACTAGGATATTACAATTAGGATATTACATTAGATTGGGTAGAAATCTTTAATATAAATGGATAATGCCAAACTGTATTCCAAAGTTGTCCCAGTTCACAACCCCATCAGGAATGTATAAGAGTTCCTGTTGCTTCACATCCTTATCATCAGTTGGTATTGTCTATTGTAATTATTTTTCAATTTTAGCCATTCTGGTAAGAGTGTAACCAACATCATATTGTAATTTTGATTTCTATTTTTCAGATTACTGTTGTGGTGGGGCTCCTTATCACGTTTCACATTGGGTTGTCTTTTCCTTAATGTTTAAGTGAGGGGTTTTTTGTTTGTTTTGGATATAAGTTTTCTATACTTGCATGTAATGCAAAATCTTCTATTTTACTCTCATTTGGGTATTATTTTATGAAAAGTTTTTCATTTCAAATACATTAGTCATTTGTTTATGATTAATACATTTTGAGTCATGCTTAAGAAGTGTTTTCCTACTCCAAGGACATGAAGGTATTCTTATCATCCTCTCACAGTTTTATTGCTTTGACTTTCATATGTTCATCTATAGTCCATGATAAAAATGCCTCCATGAGCAATTATGAACATTCCTGAAATAAATGAATTAATAAAAAGTCTCAGTAAAAAAATAGAAGATCTAAAGAGCCAAATGAAAATTTTAGAACTCAAAAATGAATGAAATAAAAAGCTCCATAGCTGGGCTCAATGTCAGAATGAAGGGGAATGAGAAAAGAATCAGTGAACAGAAAAATGGAACAGTAGGTAGAAATTACCCAAATTGAACACCAGAGAGAAAATCGACAAGAAACAAAAATGAAGAGAGCCTCAGTGGTTTATGGTCTAACATTCATGTCACTGGAGTTACTGAAAGAAAGGATTAAAAAAGCAAGGCTGGGGCACCTGGGTGGCTCAGTCAGTTAAGCGTGGGCTCTTGATTTCAGGTCAGGTCATGATCTCACAGTCATGAGTTTGAGTCCTGCATTAGACTTCACGCTGCCAGCTTGAGTCTCTCTCTCCCTCTTTCTCTGCCCCTCCCCCACCCATGCTTGCGCGCGCGCTCTCTCTCTCTCTCTCTCTCCCCCCCCTCTAAAAAATAAATTAATAAACTATTTTTAAAAAGTAAGGCTGAAAAATACTTGAAGAAATAATGGCTGACAATGCCCCAAATTTGGCAAAAGACATTAACCTAAAAATTCAAGAAGCTGAGCAAATCCAAACAGGATTCTCCCAAAGAAATCTGCACCAAGACACACCATAGTCAAACTTAAGAAAACTAAAGACAAAGAAAAATCTTGAAGTAAGTCATTAAAATAATGATAATTTACCCATAGGGGAAAAAAAACAATTAGGAAGAAAAGATTCTCTGTTTTCTAAAACCATTATAATAGTAAGTGTCCTGTTTATAGTTTATAATTCCTTATTTCCTCCTTAGAATTCTTTATTTATATAAATGCTTTATTTCCTGTCTCTATTCTTGCCGTAGGGTATTTACATGGTTGCCATAATTTACTGTTTCATCTTACTCATAGTGTAAGTTTCCTTTGCTATTATGGGGAATATTTCTAAACATGTGGAAGTTAAACAGCACACTTCTAAATAATCCATGAATCAAAAAGAAGCCTCAAAGGGAATCCAAATATATTTAGAAAGGAATAAAAATAAAGCATGACATATCAAAATATGTGGGATGCAGCTAAAGTAATACTAGGGAAATTTGTAGCACTAGTTGCTTTCATAAGAAACAAGGAAAGGTCTCAAATCAATAACCTAATTTCCTACCTCAAGATACTAGAGAAGAAAGAAAATCAACCCAGAGCAAGAAGGAAACAAAGAAGATAAGAGCACAAATCAGTGAAATCACAAACAAGAAAATAATTGAGAAAACCAATGAAACAAGGAGCTGATACTTTGACAAGATCAACACAATTGACAAACCTCCCCTAAGAAAAAAAAAGATAAAGGACACAAATTACCATGTCTGGAATAAATTGGGAACGTAACTTCAGACTCTGCAGACATCAAAAGATAATAAGAGAATAATATGAACATTTTTACACAAATAAATTTAACAACATGGATTAAATGGATCAACTTCTTAAAGAACACAAAACTACCATAACTCACACAATATGAAACAGTTTCAATTACACTATAACTATTAAGGAAATTAAACTTTTAATTTAAAAACTCCCCAAAACAAAATCTCTAGGCCCAGATAGTTTCACTGGATAAGACTACCAAATATTTAAAGGAATTAACACCATTTTCACATACTGTTTCCCAGAAAATAGAATAGGAATGAACACTTCCAAGTTGATTTTATGAATCCGGTATTACGATCTACCACAACCAGAGAGAGAATACAGTAAAAGAACACTAGAGACCAATATCCCTAATTAACATAGATGCAAAGATCCTTAACAAAATATTAGTAAGTAGAATTCAGCATATATAAATAAAATTACATATCATCTCCAAGAGAGGTTTATTCCAGGGATGCAAGGCTGGTTCAATATTCAAAAGTCAATCAATGTAATCTATGATATTAATAGATGAAAGAAGAAAATCACATGGTCAGATCAACTGATACAGAAAAAGTACTAACAAAATTGAATATCCTTCCATGATAAACAAATCCTTAGAAAAATATGCTTAAAGGAGAACTTCCTCAACCTGAAAAAGAGCATCTACAAAAACCCTACAGTGAACACGAAACTTAATGGGAAAAGACTGAAAACTTTCCCCCTAAGATCAGAAACAAAGCAAGCATGCCTGTCTTCACCACTATCGTTCAATGTAGTATATATAGTGCTAGAAGTTCTAGTTAATGCAACAATGTAGGAAAAGCAAATTAAAGCATACGAATCAGAAAGGAAGAAATAAAACTAACCTTATTTGTAGATGACATGAGTGTATACATAGAAAATCCCAAGGAATCTCCAGAAATAATCCCTTAGAACTAATCAGTGAGTTCAGCAAGCTCACAGGATACAAGATAAACATACAGAATTCAGTTGTATTTCTCTATATTAGCAATAAGTGTATGGGCACTGAAATTGAAAACACAGTCCTATTTATAATCACTCAGAAAGTGCACAGGGGTAAATCTAACAAAATATGTACAAGACACGTACACTGAAAAACTACATAATGATGAAGTAAATCAAAGAATTCTATGTAAGTGGAGAGACATACTGTCCTCATGAATTGGAAGAATCAGCATAGCAATGTTATAAATTCTCCTCAAATTGATATGCAAACATAATGCAATTCCTATCAAAACCCCAGCAAGTTTTTTTTTTTGTAGACGTAGACAATTTTATACTAAAATGTATACAGAAAGGAAAAGAAACAATTTTGAAAAAGAACGAAAGGGGAGGAATCAATTTTACTTCAAGACTTATAGCCACAGTAGGCAAGGAAGAGAGATAAGTAGATAAATGGAACACAGCAGAGAACCCAGAAATATGCCCAACTGATTTTTGAAAAAGGTCAAAAGCAATGGAGAAAAGATAGCCTTTTCAACAGATGGTGTTGGAACAGATATCTATGGGTAAAAATAACAACTTCATCCTAAGTGCCATAGTAAAAAGTAGACAAGGTCTAACCACTCTCCGAAGTGGCTGTGCCAATTTACACACTCACTAGACCTGTCTGAGGGTCCCCAGTGCTCCACATCCTGGCTTATTCTTGGGAGTTTCAGTCTTTGTAATTTTAGACAGGAAAGTACTGAAGGAACTTACTTCCCCCAAAATGAGATCGTAAACCAAGACACAAGAGAAGAGGGGATCTAACAAAGGAAAGAGAATTCGAGGTGATAAAAGAAAAATGTCCCAGCATGTACATGAGTAGTGTAGACAGACCACTTATAGATTGACGAGTCCAGATTAAAGCAGGACAGAGAGGCTCCATGGAACTGTCTCTAAGAAGAAAATAAAGCTGACAGAACATCTGATGAGTAGGATTACACTCAGGGTATATTTTCAGTTCTCTTGGGGAGATTGGGGGTGAATTAGAGACAAGCACATAGGACACTAAACAAGCAATAAAACAAAAACAGTTAAGACTTTAGAATGAAAGACAAAGATCGTATATAGTACATGGTTTATTTGACTATGTGGTTTGCACATATTTTCTCAAGGTCGATAGTTTGTCTTTCATTCTTGTAACGGGTCATTTGTAGCACAAAAGTCAATTTTTGCTCATTATATTTTTGGTGTTACTCCAAGAACTCTTTGCCTAACCTTAGATCCTAAAGATTTTCTCCAGTGTTTTTTTCTAAAGACCGTATAAGTGTTTTTTTTTTTACATTTAAATTAAATTAAAATTAAAATACATTAAAATTAAATTAAACCCCAGCCACAGCACAACAGAGTTGGTCACAGTAAATTGCTGGGATGTGCATTTACTCATGTGGGTGATGATTGGTCTTGGGCATTACCTGAGGCACTAGGTACTTACTGTAGCTTAAATAGATTTTCCCTGTTTATAGAATCTTAATTCTTCAGTTGGAAAAAATCGTTGTGTGCTCTGTAGCAAGTACTGGGCTGTGGCTTTGAATTCAGAGCAGGCATACTTTAACAAGTATCTAGCGTGAGACACCATTTCAAACTTATTATGCAGACTTGGCGGTGGGTGCCTTGAGAATCTTGTTTCAGGCCCTTCTGTTCCATTGAAGGAGACTTACCTAGACCTGTCTGCTCCCCGCAAATTATCTCCTCCTTCCTCTTCCAGCGTTAGGTTGTTTTATCCCCACAGAGTGCGATGTGATAAGCAATTTACATGAGTGTAGCTAGTGGACCATGCGATGTGCTGCCTCTTTCCAGGAATCTGTTCATTCCAAACAGGCTGCACCTCATGTTGTTCAGCCAGGGTGGCAGGCAGCAATGGAGAGATTGGGAGAGAGAGCCGTTCCCAGCCAGCACTGTTGTAAGTTCTGCGTGCATCTGTGAATAAGACAGACCCAGATCCTTCGCTTACACTCTGATGGGAGGAACAGAAGATAAACAGAATGAGTCCATCTCAGGGCATGTGAGAAGGTGGTAAATGCTATGGTCAGGGGAGAGAGCACAGGAGAGTGAGGGGGATCCAGGGTGGGGCGGAGGGAGGGAGGGAATAGGGAAAGGCAAAAGTGGGACATCAGGGGGAAGAGAGTGGATCTCTGGGGAAAGAGTTTCTACAGTTTAAGTGCCTGACATTAAGCTTTTGATTGTCAAGGTATTCATTTCAAAGACCTCCATCTCAAATAAACACATTGCCCAGAGTTACAAGTCACACAACAAATAAGGAGCCAGGCTGCCCCAGCCATGAAGTTTCCCTCCCCGCTGGGCGACCCAGATAACTGACCTCTTGAGTTATCCTGCTTTTCCCTTCCCATGCCCTAATTCCTGCTCTTAGGGTTTAAACTCACCAATAAAGAACAAACCCGTGAAGCCCTAAACACCCCACCCTGGACCACAGTAAAGGCAGAGCCCCAGGCCCCCTCTACCCTTCACCCCCTATCATGACATCACTACATGGCCCTAGGTATGCTGTGTCCCCTCCAGGAACTGCAGCCAATAAGCTTTGTTTTGTCAAAGTTCCCTGACAGTTGTTGCTGAGGAGTGTTTTGCAATCATTTCAAGAACCACGGGGCTGGTCTAGCCACAAGTGTCTGTGGGGAGCTCATCACAGGTAGCATGGGCCCAGGTGAGTGCCTCCAGGCATTCCTGATCAATAGCATCACTATCAATAGGCTGAGACCACCACAAAACAGTTCCCATTGCAAAAGCAATGACTGACTTCTCAGTCCTTCTTCATTTCATGGCATCTCTAGTTGGAAGAGAACCTGAGGGGTCTGTTAGGGAACAAAGTCCCCACAGCCTCAGCCCAGCCCTGGCCAGCCAGCAGGAAGGGGCCTTGCCCAAAGCACATATCTGGTGTGCAGGATTGAGGGGCCCAATCCCAGCTGTCCCTGAGTTCTGTGTGTTCTGTGGATCAGCAGGACAGGCTGCCTCATACAAAAGGGGGACTTGTACTGAACGACCTGGCCCTGCACACCTCCTGTGCACCTCCACTGTGGAATGTTGTTATGGGTGACAGTGTTGTTAGGGCTCCCTCAGCTGGACTCCATGCTCAGGGTGGACTTCAACTCCGGAGACTGGAGACATCACTAAAAGCATAAAAGCAAAAGCAACCTTCCCAGCCCCCGGCCCGTAGGTGGGGTGGCGGAGGCTCCTGGCAGTGGTTGGTGCAGGTATGGCTCTCCTCCTGCTGGCCTCCGCCCTCAGTTCTCCTCCTCCAGTCTGTCAGTCATCATTTTAGATCAAATTAAAAGAGCAGAAATTGAAGCATAAAGTAGGTAAAGGATAAATTAATTTGAGGTTTAAAAGATGAAAATTTGGCCCTGGACAATACCCTTGACCTATGGCTGTCCCTTTTTATTTCACTTCCCTGGAAGTCTGTGTTAGTGAGCAGTTGGGTGTGTAGGTGACAGCAGCTAGGAGTGGAGGACTCAGCCAGCAATGGGAACAAGTCAGTGAGGGTGGGTGCCTAGGGCTGTGAGTTGCAGAAGGCAGTGACTTCTCATTTCTGCAGGCTGGCGATGCCCGGTCCACTTGAGGCTGCAGGGAGGTGGGGGGGGGGGGGGGGGCGGGGCAGGCGTGCTCTGAGGGTTTCCTCCTGGGCTCCAAGCTTTCAAAACACTTGAACTGCATTTTTTCCTTCCCTGGTTTTTAATTTTCCAAGACATGTTTATTTACACAGCATTTATTGAAATGCCACACCTTATCACATTGTGAATCCTGTGACTGTAACATGTGGTGGTTGCCCTCGGGGAGCACACAGGACATAAATAACTACAGCTAGATAAAATAAGTCTCCAGCAGATCTGGGGGCGGAGTGCGCTGCCCAGAGAAGAAGCAAGCAGCTCCGGAGAGGGAAAACCAGACAAGTCCTCAAGGATGACATGGGAGTTGGGTCTTGACAGATGAGTAGGAGTTTGATAGGCCATGACATTATAGTGAGGAAATTGCTGACCCAGGGAGCGGAACATGCCAAGACACAGAGCTATGATAACATGTCTCCATACATAACTCAATAGGAGTAGCATTCTGTTCATTTCCTTTTGTTTTTAATGTTTATTTTTAATTTATTTTTGAGAGAGAGAGAGCAGGAGAGAGGCAGAGAGAGAAAGAGTGACAGAATCCCAAGCAGGCTCCGCAATGTCAGCACACAGCCCGATGCAGGGCTCGAACTCACAAACCATGAGATCATAACCTGAGCCAAAATCAAGAGGAGTTGGACACTCAACTGACTGAGCCACCCAGGAGCCCTTCTGTTCATTTACTTTATCTCTTTCTGTGACTCCTCTGTAACTGTCTGTTACTATCGCTTAGGTTTCTTCAAGCTTATTTTTTTCTTTTTCATTAATTGCTTTGAAAATCGGAATTTGAAGTTATTCCTCCTGGTGTGTGTGTGTGTGTGTGTGTGTGTGTGTTTCCATGGCTTTTGTCAAGATAAATCATTTGGCTTTATTACTTAAAGAAAACTGAACCAGGGTGCTCTGAACTGAGGCATTTTCACATGATCTTAATTGTGTAGCTCAAGTGTACCCACCAGGGCAGAATGCCGTTTTAATTGTGAGATCTGTCTGTGTTCCTCTGTCTAGATTAAGTTTGACAGTGTCGGGGTGTGTGTCTGCTGTGAAATGCAGCACCAGTCATCCGGCTGCAGCAACCTTGGGGAGACGCTGAAGCTGAATCCGCTGCAGGAGGACTGCAACGCCGTGAGGCTGACGTTGAAGGTGATGGCCAAGGGCACTGCTTATTCATGCATTCCATCCCATGCATTTACAGACATTTTAGGAGGGCTTTACTCATGTATCTATTCCTTCCACTTCTTAATTCATCTCTGTAGCTGAAATGCAAGAGGGAATATCTTTCCGGAGAACATTTTATAGGATTATAGATTTTCACTTTAAAGGTGTTGCTTTCTGGATCTCGTTTTCCATTTTTACCATTTCACTTTCCTGCCTCTGACATATGTGGAGTAGGATATGAATGGTTGAAACAGGTCTTTACAAATGTGGATGTGATGCATTCTACTGCTTTTCTAACATTTTTGCTGGTACACCATCAGGGAACAGATGGGCATTTATTTTGCCTTTTTTAAAGATATTTGGAGAAAGACATTTTACAATTTCCCACAGCAATCTATTCTTGTGTACAGCATCTGATTTTTTTAAATGACATAGAAAATTGTTTATATTATTCCTTTCTTTTTCTTCCTGCAAGTTTTATTTTCTCCTGAAAATCAAAATTGGCTGCTTAAAAATGCATATGAACAATGAACCCAGTTCTTCTCTTTTCCCTGGGTGAAAATGTGCTAAAACTTTTCTAAAAGGATGCAGCAAGGTCAAAGGAATGCTTTATGGTGATAAAATTGTATTTACAGTATGTAGGGAGCTCTAGAGTATGTCCATAGGGAACACAGTATGTGGGGAACTGGAGACTCGAAGAGTCACCCTGGAATCGGGGGAGAAAGGAGGAAAGTGTTGCCCTCTGGAATTGAGTACCTGGGTGTCGTTCCAAATGCTGGCCACAATGACCTGTTGGTCTGGGCGAGCTCCCTATTAGTCCAGGGCACTGTGAAAACATGTGGCAAATCGGCAGTGACGTAAGAGAAATAGGAAATGTGCCTAAAGTACAGGGTGGGACTGACTTCCTCTCGCAGAGTGGTTCCAGCAGCTCTCCAGAGTAACAGATCCAGGAGGCTCAGAGGAACCCAGACTGCAGCACTCAGGGGCCTGTCCTCTTATGTGCAAGGTGGTTCTTGCCACCTCACGTTGCATACAACCATGGTTTCTCTCACTATGGGCTTGCACAGGGTCAGTGTCTGAGGCCCACCGTGGCCTTTCACAGCCCTCCTGGAATGGGGACATGGGCAGCTAGTGCTCACTCTGAGATCTCATTCTGACAACTCCTAAGTCACCTCCTGACTTTTTCTTTCCGTATTTAAAAAAAAAAAAAAACAAAAACAGGGGCGCCTGGGTGGCTCAGTCGGTTGAGCATCCGACTCTTGATTTCAGCTCAGATCACGATCTCACAGTTCATGGGATGGAGCCCTGCTTCAGGCTGTGTGCTGACCATGCAGGGCCTCCTTGGGATTCTGTCTCCCTCTCTCTCTCTGCCCTTCCCTGGCTGGCACTCTCTGTCTGTCCCTCAAACTAAATAAACATTTTTTTTAACTTAAAAAAAATTTTTTTTTAATTAAAAGAAATTTTTAAAGGGTATTTCTTGCTGCCTATAACAAGACAATAGGTAATTATAATTAAATTACAGTGCAGTCACTGCCCCCTGGAAGAGTGCACAAATCCCCTAGGGAATCTCTCAGTCTGGAGGCCACATGGGTGCGTGCATGCAGTTAAATAGCTATGTCATGTCCCACTCAGTTGATGGGCTAGAGGTATTTGGTCTGAAGTCCCAAGACCTTGGAGTCCTTTATGACACCTGTACTCAGTGGGACCCTCCCAGGACCTGTCTTCTTGACTCTCTATCCCCTGAGGAGTGGCTGTGGCCTGAAAGATGGTGCTGGAACCACAGTGCTCCCTCTAAGAAGGCCCAGGCTGGGCTGACAAGCCTGCAGTCCCACCCACCCTTTCCCAGTGTCCCTGGCTCTGGTGCCCTGATGAGGAAACCACTTGGGAGGGGATAACTACAATGAAACAAAGTGAAGGAGACCTAAACAGTTCAAGTCAGTGCAGGGGAGTCTTCTCAAACGGCTCATCCCCATGGGTGTTCAAATTGCCCAAGACAATTGTGAGAGCTGAAGGCCTGAGAAAGACTACACCAAACTTCTGAATAAATTTGTTTTAAAAAACTTCTCTGGATGTAGGAACTGTCAGAGCTGGTGGCATGAGGCTCAGAATAAGGAGGATTTATGATTGAAAAAGAGGGAGAAGTGAGCAGCCTGCCCCCCAGCTGAGGGCCGGTAATGAGAGCAATGGCCTTGAGTGTATAGGGTGGGGAGCTGAGTTTCATCTGGAATCTGGTAGATGAAAGACACTTGGAAGGGAGGGTCTGTTTACTGCTGTCCTCTAGCTTTGTTATTTTCTCAAATCATTTTGGCTATCCTAGTTCCTCTGCATTTCCGTGTAAATTTTGGAATCAGCTTATCAGTTTCTCCAGAAATCCTGCTGGTTTTTTTTTTTTAATTTTTTTCAACGTTTTTTATTGATTTTTGGGACAGAGAGAGACAGAGCATGAACGGGGGAGGGGCAGAGAGAGAGGGAGACACAGAATCGGAAACAGGCTCCAGGCTCCGAGCCATCAGCCCAGAGCCTGACGCGGGGCTCGAACTCACGGACTGCGAGATCGTGACCTGGCTGAAGTCGGACGCTTAACCGACTGCGCCACCCAGGCGCCCCCCTGCTGGGGTTTTGATTGGAGTGGCATTCACTCTGTATCTCAGTTTGGAGAGAATCGACATATTCGTGATATAGCTCTCCATTTACTTAGGTCTTTAAACATTTTTTTTAATGTTTATTTTTTATTTTTTGAGAGACAAAGAGAGACAGAGTGTGAACCAGGGAGAGGCAGAGAGAGAGAGGGACACACAGAATCCAAAGCAGACTCCAGGTTCTGAGCTGTCAGCACAGATCCCAACATGGAGCTCAAACCCTCAAACCATGAGCTCATGACCTGAGCTGAAGTCAGTCGCTTAACCAACTGAGCCACCCAGGCGCCCAGTTCTTTTTATATTCTACTAGTGTTATACAGTGTTTGAGATATCGATGTTAACATATTTTCTTTAGTATTTTTGCTTATGGTATTTCATGTTTGTTAGTGCTATTTTATTGGTGCTTAAAAGTTTTTTAACCATATCTTGTTCATTGCTAGTATATAGAAATTTGATTTTTGTTACTGATCTTGTATCCTGTGATCTTGTTAAACTCACTTAATAGTTCTGGTAGCTCCTTTATAGATTCTTTTGGATCTTCTCTGTAGGCAGTCATGTGAAATGCAATGAGAGGCAATTTTACATCTTCCTTTCCAGTCTGAATACCTCTTCCTTCCTTCCTTCCTTCCTTCCTTCCTTCCTTCCTTCCTTCCTTCCTTCCTTCCTTCCCTCCCTCCCTCCCTCCCTCCCTCCTTCCTTCCTTCCTTCTTTCTTCCTCCTTTCTTTCTTTCTTTCTTTCTTTCTTTCTTTCTTTCTTTCTTTCTTTCTTTCTTTCTTTCTTTCTTTCTTTCTTTCACCTCATTGCAGTATTGGATAGACATGGTGAGAGCATACATCCTTGCTTTCCTGATTTTAGGAACTAAATATAGTGTTAGCTCTAAGTTTTTCTATAGATGCCCATTATCAGGTTGTAGAAGTTATCCCTGGTTTTCCTAGTTTCCTGAGAGTTCTTTTTATCATGGATGGACGTTGGATTTATTCGTCTTTTTCTGCATCGACTTAATGTTCATGTACTTTTTCTTTTTTGGTCTACTAACATGGTGAATAACACTGATTGACTTTTGACAGTGAACCAGCCTTGCATCCCCAACATAAACCACAGTGGGCCATTTTCCCCTCAGCTCTGCTGAGTCTGTTGATGCCTCAGAGACATCCTTCATGTCTGTGATTGTGCCTTTCCATTTGATTCTTCCATATAGCCTCTGTCTCTATGCTGAATTACCTACACGACCCTGCACATTGCTCACCTTTTCACTAAAGCATCTGTCCCAAGTGAACACATGCTCATGTTTCTCAACATGGAGATTCCCATGTCCTTAGAATTTGGGTTGGTTGGTTGCCGTGTGACCTCAGCTGTCTGATGGATTCCAATTAAGTTGTGAATTTACAGAGTGTCCAGCGTTTGGTCATTTAAATGGTAGGGGCAATGCTCTTTTTAGCTTTCTGCATCATTATCCATAATTGAATATTGAATATTGCTACAGAGAAAGACCTTAAAGTCAGCCTAATGCTTTCTCCCTTTTGGGCATGTGGTGGTCATTAATTCTGTTTAAAAATACTTCTAGCTCTCTAACTTCCCTCAATGTGGTAAGATCGTACTTCCTAGTCTCCTTGTGGTTGTTCAGTGCCATGTGAGCAAAACTTCTATGTATCACTTCCAAGCCTGAGTATCCAGTGGTCTCTTTCCCTCTGGCATGGTAATAGGCAAGTTATAGATGGGGGCTGCACCATTAGTCTAGGTACTACAATGGGTAGAGCCCCCATAACTCACCCACATTTACTCACATTGGACATTTTAGCATGAGTGAGAACTAAACTTGTTGTTTTAACCCACTGAGATTTGGGGGATACTTGTTACCACAGCATAACCTAGCCCATCCTAGCTGATGTAAGGCATCATTTTTTGTTTTTTGTTTTTTTCTTGGTTTTCTTTTTCTTTTCTTTTCTTTTTTGGTATAGGTGTCAGTAATACTTTTAAATTATCAAGTCCATTCGCTTCACTGTGATACATCTTGATATTGATCAACCTTTCTCAAATTTCTTGTGGTACCATGTACCCTTTGCACAGTGAGTTTTCATCTTGCTTTATTTCAGCAAAGTTTTCTTAAAGTATAAATCTGAATTTTTCTCTGTTGTCTTTGTTTTAGGATAGCTGAATCTCTTGGACTGCTTTTATCCATCTTTCCTATCATCCCCCCCCCCCCCAATTGTTTACATTCTTCCTTTTCCATCTCGTTTTGCTCAGTTTCTCTTAAGGCTCTCTTCCCACCTTGTTTTCTGCAGTGAATATTATCTTTGTGCTCTGCTTTTGATGCAATCTTGAGCTCTGGGCAGTCCACTTCTCAAGTCTTTGCTTCTCTATTGCTTTTTCCTTACTTATTCCGTGAGCACTTGTGTCTTTGCTTTTAGCCCTTGGATTACAGCAACCTTCTCTGTTTGTTCCCAGTTGTCACCACAGATGTCTCTAGGTGGTTAATTACAGTGGAATTTTCAATGTGTTTCATATCTTTCTTAGATCTTTTCTGATGTGTATGGATACTTCAAAGCACAAAAGCCTATTCCTAACCTATATCAAGCATTGTGCTCTATTTAAATAGGCTTTAGCATAATGAAGATTTTATACTTCCTTCTCATAAATATAGGTACTCCTTCCTCTGAGATTCTTATAGATCTAAGTGCCCCGTTCTCTAGTTTTCTTATAATTGCTGGTGCAGTCATTTTTAATGTGATCATTACTCTTAAAGTCATTCAAGCCACGCTGTGTTGGATGACACCCCTGCAGTAAAAGGCTTTGCAGCAGGCACCTGGTGTTTCTTCTCCGCATTAAAACTCTCAGAACACACAAGGGTGGTAGGAAAGAAAGGCGCTCTTGTAACAAGGAACAAATTTCTGTGGGAGCCCCTCCCTGTAGCCTACAGATGTTCTTAACCCTTAGCCAAAGGAAATGCAAAAGGGGGATATTATTTTCATTAGTTTCTCTTGCTCTTATTTTTTTGGCCAGCAATTAGAGCAGGTTCACTGGTCTCTTAATAGTCTGATTTGAGGTTCTAGCTATCTGATTAGTAATACTTCATGCCTAAATTTCCATATTAAATTATGGATTATCCATACTTTGTATCTAATGAATTCAGTTTGTGCTGGGGAAATCTCATGTAATTGGTTTAGGAATCAAAGCGCCTTTGATTTTAGTTGTGTTTGAGTTAGCTGATAGGGACTTAATGAGATTGGTCTAACTACTCACTTACCATTATGCCACCCTCCTTCCCCCTCCCCTGCTACTACCCACCAATACCAGAAAGTTGTACAGGCACAATCTGTCATCAGGGAAAATGAACAGAAACCAGTCTTCTTCCTGGCTAATGAAGAATATATTTGGAATCCAGAAAATGACGCAGACACTGCTTCACTCACCCCTAAGATTGTTTTCTATGGCTTGGAGGCCTGGAAGCCCTCTGTCCCTTGGTCTCTTTCCTGCCCTTCCTGACCACTCCTATTCCTGGATTCTCTTGTTCTTCAGCAGAGAACCCCCGGGGGCACACAAGCCTCTCGGTTAGGGTATTGATTGCCGGGTAGGGTAACAGGTAACACCTCATGTCCTACCAAAGTTTACTGCTCCACCCTGATAGGAGTGAGGGCAGGGCAAAGGACAGAGGCACAGAGGAGACCTAGAACTCCATTGTGCCATGCAGGGATCCCAGGATTGCAGAACCAGAGTCATGGACCGTCCTGTTGTCCAGCAGCTTATTGTGTGGGTAGAGTGAGGTCAGATGGCTCTGCAGGGGTCCCTGAACAAGTCCAGTGTTGGGCAGCACTCCTCAGAGGGTCTAGTTCTCCAAGACTCAAGTTTCAGCTCCCTGATGACAGGACCTGGCTGTGGGCATCACATTATGAATGTGATGAATGTGATGAATCTGTAAAAAGGGACTGAAAATTAGGATTTCAGAAGCTATTTTTCCAAAGCATTAGACAATGGTGGGCAATTTTACCTAAAGATGAAGTCTACACAGATCCCCTCTCCTGATAAAATAATATCAAGGCTTTTGTAAGATAAGATGATAAAATAAATGATAAAGGATGTTTTAGTAGTGTGATGTTTGCCTTTGCCAAGCCAAACCCAGCACAAGATTGTGACATATTTCCTGATCAGTATTAACAGAATTTTTAAAAGGTTACAAAAATCAGAATTGTTAACTGGTAGAATATGCTTCATCATATGCTGATATGATATCCATCCCAGCTTTAATTCTTTCCTAGATCCCAGAATGTCATTATGGTTTTATTATAATGATATAATTCTAATTCAGAACAGAGTTAAAAATCTATTTCTTGCTTCATCTATCTGGATTTAATTTATTGAGCCGTAGGAAACCAAATTACCCAAAGAAACATTATCAATGGACAAGGAGATAAAAGATTCCCAAGAAATCAGTTATTGAATTTATGTGCTTTCTTGTCTTATCTTACAGATGGTTTATCTTTGTCTCTAAAAACGTAAAAAAAAAAATGGGGGGTGGGGAGGGTGACAAGATAATTTCCAAAAAAAAAAAACACCTAGGGACTTGGAAAATGGACTCATCATTTAGTATCTAATCTTCAGTAAGTTCTTAACCATGCTAAAGAAATAAAAATGATTCTGAGGATAAGTGAATGGTCAACATTTTGTGACAAAAGTCACAGCATGGACTGGCATTGTGCAACACCACACACACAGACACACACACACACACCTGCTAAATGTGATGTTTCCATTTTGGAACTGGGCAGCTACATAGAGTAAGGCAGATGTATCATATCTCTGTATAGCTTTCTTCTCACCTCTGGACTTTTTTAAAGTTTATTTACTTATTTATTTTGAGAGAGAGAGGGAGAGAGAGAGAGAGAGAGAGAACAAACAAGCTGGGGAGGGACAGAGAAAGGAGACAGAATCCCAAGCAGGCTCCATGCCATCAGGGCAGAGCCCATTGTGGGGCTCGAACTCATGAACCATGAAATCCTGACCTGAGCCAAGATGAAGAGTCAGACGCTTAACTGACTGAGGCACCCAGGTGCTCCTCTCACCTCTGGATTCTTAAGGGAAACACCAATGAGTCCCTCTGGTCAGGTGGGATCCTCTCAGAGATGAGGTACTATCACACTTAAACTAGCAACCATGGGACCCATGCAAGGGGATGTCTAGAAATAGTTCTCCTGGCCACTGAACACAACTCATGTCATGATGTCCCTGAGTGGCATGTTCTGTCCCCTCCAACACCACTGGAAGCCTGCCTTGCCACCCTCCGATCTGGTGGCATCACTTTCTGTGCACGGCTGTAATACCGAGTCTTGTGGGACATCTGCAGTTACAGATCCATTTAGCATCAGTACAATTAAATGCCCTTTGGAATAATCCTATGGATCAGAGGTTCCACCCAAGAGAGCTGTGACTGACCTGTACCTGCTGAGTTAAAACAAGGTCCAGGATACTCAACATTTGAGGTAGAAGTATTTTGAGTGATATTCACAGAAGTCCCCTCCCAGGCAGGTGGCCTTGCTGGACTGGTTCCAGCAGTGTCCTCCCAGTGTCTCTTGGCACTTGTAGCCCCACTCAGGACTGGTGGATGGGCTTGCAGGTGCACCTATACCTCCTCATGCAGTCAGTTAAATGAAGGCCCAGGCATGGAGAATGCAGGCCCCAGAGGGGCTTGCTCACTGCTGGGGAGCAGGACACTTTCAGTGGTGCCAGTCCCTTGCCTTTGTCCCTCCCTTCAGTGGTTTTCCCCCAAAGTCTCCTCTTTCTGGGGAAAGTACATGGCATTTCAGGGAGATGCCTCATGCAGAGCCCTGGCATCTCATGCTCTTAACCTCCCTGCTCCAGAACCCACCTTCTGCACAAGCCCAACAGCCCTCTCCAAGGTCACTACACAACCTGGTATTTTCCCTGAACCCAGCCACCCCTCAGGGAGGCTTGGCAGGGCACCCCAGTTCTCCAGCCCAGGCATTGTCACCTTGGGCTTGCTTGTACAGCTTCTACTCCCACCAAGCCTGCTGTCTGGCCTCAGTTGGACTCCACTGTGCAACACCACCCTTCTCCCTGTCCTTGAGACATATTCACCATCTCAAGGACACAGGGACCAGTGCTCAGGCCTCCTGCACTCACTTTTCCTAGCTCCTCTCTGGCTGGTTGGCCCATACTCCCTGGATGGTGTGTTCTCTCTCCATGACTGCACCCTGACCAGCAAGACCCGTAGACCTTGCCACGAACCCTGTGCCTTATGCCTTAAACTCATGGTCACCAGCCTCATCTAGCAGTCTGTGCTGCTCAGCACTTCTCCTGCCTTCCTCCTCTGGCCATCTCATTGCTCAGCTCTGAAATCTCCTCAGTATTAGGGTTCGCCAAAGTAACAGAACCAGTGAGATGTGTGAAGCAGTACACACACATGCACGCACGCATGCACACGTATACTATACACACAGACACACATATACACACTATATTTATATTTATATATGTATATATAGACACACATATATAAACACAGAGACAGACAGATACTTTAAGGAATTGGCTCATGTGATTATGGAGGCTGACAAATCCAAAATTGCAGGGTGAGCCAGCAGCCTGGAGACCCAGGGAAGGGCCGTCATTGCAGTTCAGGTCTGTAGGCCATCAGTCTGTGGAATTTCTTCTTGCTCTGGAGAGGTCAGTCTTTCATTCTCTTTATGCCTTCAACCGATTAGATGAGGCCCACCAACATATTGGAAGACAGTCTGCTCTACTCTGAGTCTGCTGATGTAAATGTTAGTCTCCTCTAAGAACACCCTCATACAAAAATCCAGAATGTTTGATCTCGTATCCAAACACCACTCCAACCAAGTTCACACACAAAATTAACTATCACATCCTCCTCCACCCTGGTCCAAGTACATTTTCTGTCCCCTGCATCACACCATCATACATCGATGTTAAAATTGCACAACTGATTGCGTCACCACTTGCTTTTAGGGCAAAGCTCTAAATCTTGTGCGTGTCTTACAGAGTCATTATCTCCTCTCTGGCTTCAGTTTTTGTGACATTCTTGCCTCTCCCCTTCCCTGCAGTCACACTGGCTTCCTTTAGCCTCCAGGACACCCCTCAGGGGTCTCTCTGCACCATAGTCTTGGCACACAATGCTCTCTGGTCCAGAACATTCCTTCTCCTCATTTTGGTGAGCTTATTCCTCCGCACCCTTCATCTTTCACCTTCCCCCTCAGACTAGCCCTGGCCATCCTTGTGCTAAATTCTCATAATTCCTTGTACTTTATTTTCCCATGAAGCTATCACAGATTGTAGTTATGCATTTGTGTAATTTCTTTATTAATACCTGCCCCCTCTCCAGACTATAAGCTCAGTGAAGGCAGAATGGTATCTTTGCCTTACTGTGGCTTCCAGAGAAGGACATGGCATGATCAGCACTCTGTAAATGTTTCTGAAATCAATGAGTTTTTAATTCATTCATTCAGGAAGGTTTTTTTTTAATATTTTATTTTTTTGTTTTGTTTTTTTTTGAGAGAGAGAGAGAGGTGGGGGAGGGGCAGAAAGAGAGGGAGACAGAGAATCTGAAGCAGGCTTCAGGCTCCAAGCTGTGAGCACAGAGCCCAACATGGGGCTCGAACTCGGGAACAGCGAGATCATGACCTGAGCCAAAGTCAGACACCCAACCAACTGAGCCACCCAGGTGCCCTGAAGTGTTGTTTTTTTTTTTTTTTACGTTTGTTTGTTTTGGAGAGAGAGGGGAACAGAGGATCCAAAGTGGGCTCTGTGCTGACAGCAGAGAGCCTGATTGATACAGGGCTCAAACCCACGAACCGTGAGATCATGCCCTGAGCTGAACCAACTGCCCTGAGATCATGCCATGGCTTAACCAACTGAGCCACCCAGGCACCCCCTCATTCAGGGAGTTTTTTAAGCATCTTTTTTTTCATGCCTGAGTTGGACATCAGATGTGCAGAAATAAATAAAAGGCAGACTCTTCCCACCAGGTCTAATGGGGAAAAAGTCACAAGCACAATAGCAATTTCAGTGCACTATCTTATTTCCACTGTGAGAGGAAATAAAAATATTAAATTATAAAAGAATTTTCAATCCTCCACTCTGTCCTAAGGGAGGGCCATTATTTTGCTGAGTGGCCTGATGGATAAAGTGTTAGGTATACACAGGAGATGGAGGTGGGTTAGCTATAAGGACAGAATTGGTGGCACCTGGGAAACTGAGGGAGTAGGAAGATAGGATAAATATTTTGGATTCTGTCACTGAATGATCCCAAGCACACCCAGCTCTAGGTGCAGTGATAATGTGACCACAGGCCCCACCTAACCCTAACTGAAATAACTGAATGTCTATAAAAATAGATGTATTCGTTCTCCAGAAAGACAGAACCAGCAGGATAGCTACAGTTATAGGTATAGACATAAATACAGATATATGGAGATTTATTATAAGATATGGAGACCAAGATGTCCCATGGTCTGTCATCTGCCAGCTGAAGTACCAGGAAAGCCCCTGGTAAAATTCAGTCCAAGTCCAACGGCCTAAGAATCAGTGGGGAGCGGGGATGGCAATGGTGTAAGCTGTGGGCTGAGTTTGAAAGCTCAAGAAGCAGGTGCACCAGAATCCAAGAGCAGGAGGAGTGGAGAGAGAGAATTCCTCCTTTCTCCCCATATTTGTTCTATGCGGGCCATCAGTGGATTCGATGATGCCCATCCACATTGGTAAGGATTATCTTCTCTACTGAGTCTACTGATTCAAATGCTTCTGTCTTCTAGAGACACCCTCACAGACACTAGAAATAATGTTTTACCAGCTTTCTGGGCATCCCTTAACCCAGTCAAGTGGGCACATAAAATTAACCATCATGATAGGGAAAAGCCTGCATCACAGTGGACATTAAGGGTATCAACCCATCCTTTTCAGAAAGTTCCAGAATTTTTTGCCAGTTATATTGCGTGCAAGACCAAAACAAAGACAGATAGGGGAGCACAGCTCACAACTGAGCTTACAAACTCATCTCTGTGTGATCTTCCTGGAGGTCACTGGAAGCCATCTTCCACACTTTAGGAATGTGCCCTAATTTTTTTAAATATTTATTTATTTATTTATTTATTTATTTATTTATTTATTTAGAGAGAGAGCAGGGGAGGGGCAGAGAGAGAGAGAGGGAGAGAATCCCAAGCAGGCTTTGCACTTTCAGCATGGAGCCAAATGTGGGGCTCAAACTCACGAACCATGAGATCATAACCTAAGCCAAAACCAAGAGTCAGATGCTTAACCAACTGAACACCTAGGAGCCCCAGAATGTGCCCTAATTTTGAAGAGCCAGGACTGATAGGTGAGGTGGTTGGTGGGGCAGATGTGGAAGCAGCAGTGGTGACAAGGGGTATTTTAGACCCTCACCATCTCCATAGGCTGCACTCCCATTGTTTGAAATGGACAACAGACATTTTTAAGGTCTGATGCAATGTGCTTTGTAAACACAGCTTCAGGATCCCACCACCACCCAATTCCACCTAGATTACTGCCCTCAAGCCTCCATCATGTAGATGTTCTGGAGTCACCACCAAGGGATGTGCTGCCTTTGGAGTCCTTTGGCTGTTGTGGTGAAAGCAGGATTACATGCAGCTTCTTAGGGAGACACCAGGACTGGGGTCCTATGCCACACAGGTGGATACCTCTCCACCCCCACACTGGGACCCACAGTCCTTGGCACATTCAGGTAAGGAACCACAAAGAGTTATTGGCCCAATTCCTTCCTCTGTCTGCTACAGGATTGCTTCAGTGCCAGCACAGCCTGGATTTAAAGATCTGAGGGGAGCATTCTGACAAGAGCGAGCAACACACTGTCTGGGACAGTCGCAGCACAAGTAATAATAGACAACCTTTTCACTCGTAAGAGTGTCCCAGTCACTCTGGTGTCCAAACAAAATCAAGGACTCCAGGAGGAGCGCTATTGCTTTGTCTGGGGGCAAACAGACTGGTGGAAATGCTAAGGATTGATATAAATGAACGGGAGGAGACAGTGTGGGGACCACTGTTGGAGATG
The DNA here is from genome assembly GCF_028018385.1 of Neofelis nebulosa. Lineage (NCBI taxonomy): Eukaryota > Metazoa > Chordata > Mammalia > Carnivora > Felidae > Neofelis > Neofelis nebulosa. The sequence continues at coordinate 21,282,513 of NC_080788.1, forward strand.
AGAGGCTATTTCTAACGCCTTTAGTTATTTCCAGGGCTCTAAATTAATATAGGGATGCTCAGAGGAGGAGGGTGTGAAGAGGAAAATAAGCAGTATGGGAAATTTTTCAATATAATTCAATGATGAGGCCATTTGAAGGAATGCACAAAAATGGCAAAAGGGAACGTGAATGCACAAAAGTACTTATAACGAAGGAGCCAGATGCAACTTTTGAGTTCAGGACGTAAGTTCACTGTCTCGATTGTGGTTCTGGCTACACAGGTGTATGTGTGTGTCGAAACTCATCACATTGCCCATTTAGAAATATGTGCACTTTATCGTATGTCAGTTACACCTTAATGCATCTGTTAAATGTCTTTGTGACAGGTTAAGTGAGTAGGGGAAGATGAAAAGTATTAAAGCAAAGACAGGGAAGGTAGAGACGGGACGATGCAGGAATTCAAAGATGAGTTCAGGGCATTTGATTTGATCCAGAAATCAATAAGCAACTGGTTGCTGAAACTTGGGGAAGAAATGACATAATCCTGGCAGGGCTGAACAAAAATGTTTTTGGGCCACAGTGGAAATGGGCGAGTTGACAGGGGTCACAGGACAGAGTGCATTTGACTTAGGAGCAGAAGGGAGGAGAAGGAAACCGCTCAGCAGAGGAATAATGTATAATAGTTTACATTGGGCCCCAGTAGGGCTTTTCTGGGTGGTCATCCTCTGTGAACTAGTTTGCCAGTCTGTTTAAGATCTACCACACTGTTGTTTTTTTCCTACACATTATCCCAGCTCCAGTGAAGTCTTAAAAGGCAGACTTTATCATTTACATTTCAGAGACGAGAAAATGGCTCCAGAGTATGCAGGGACTGAGCTGTGGTCTCCTAACTGGTGGTGGATCCAGATTTCTGTCTTTCATGCCCAGTCTGGTGCTTCCTCCCCCACCACCACCATGATCTGCTCAGGAGGAGGCAGACACAGAGCAGCAACAGGCACAGGGTCATTTCTGTTCAAACAGAGATGCCCTAGGCAGACCCTGCACTGTTCTTCTGCAGGCACAGGAACTGACCCCTCTGCCTTGCAAACATTAGGAGCAAGTTCAACATATTGGAACATCTGAGAATAATGTAGCGAATACCATCCAGACGGGCCCAATCTTATTAGGTTTATAAAATTTGCTTCTAATATTTCTAAAAATAAGACATGTTATTATATATTATTACAAACCCAGCTGAGTGACCCCGCCCCAGCTATGGCTCCCCACTCTCTCTGTCTGAAATTAGAAGGTGCCCAGGGTTAGTTTTGCCATTCCCATACACGTTCCGATACTTAACAAACATTGTAGCCAAAATGTGACATAATCAGTACCATAAGCAGTTTTCTGTCTCACCCACCATCATGGTGTTTATCCATGTGGATATATGTAGCTTTAATTCTGTCTTGTCAACTTCTGCATAGGTTTGTAAAACCCTAATATTCTGCAACTCACTTATCCAGTTCATGTTAACAGACATTAATATGTTTTCAGGTTTTCGCTGTCACAACAGTAATAGAATGGAAGTCACGCACTCATCAACGTGCGCTCATGGGCTAGATTTCCTTTAGCATGCATACTGTAAGGGTGCAGTGATGTGCACCTGCGCTTTTACAGGACATTTCCTATTTCCTTGCAAAGAAATTGCACCTGCCTGCTCTTACATCCGACGGAGGAGATGTCTTTGCTCGGTCCATGTCCTTGCCAAGAATTCTTGACATTCAGACTTTTTATATGATCATTTCCTATTTGTATTTTTCACCTGTGAACTGCCTGTTTTGTCTGTTTGCCTGTTGGGTTATTTGTCTTTTGTTCCAAATGATACCCTTAGTCATAAAAAACTTGCATGCAGTCTGTGACTTGTCATTTTGTTATGTTTTGGATGGCATTTGTCAGAAGTTTTCAGTTTGAATGGAGTCAAATTCTTTTCTAAATGATGTGTCCTTTTTGTGTTGCATTTAAGAATTATTTTCCCTTCTGGCACAGAAAAACTGATTCTCCCAGGATAAAATATAATACAGTTCAGGGATGCCTGGGTGACTGAGTCAGTTGAGCGTCTGACTTCGGCTCCGGTCATGATCTTGAGGTTCATGAATTTGGGCCCCACATTGGCGTTTGCTTCTCTCACTGCAGAGCCTGCTTTGGATCATCTGTCCCTCTCTCTCTCTCCATTCCTCCCTGTTTGCACTGAGTCTTTCTCTCAAAACTAAATAAATATTGCCTTTCCTGATCTTTAAGGTAAAGTTGAAATCACACCCTTACTTGGGCTCTTGATCTATCTTCCTTATTTTCTTTTAATTCATAGCACATTTCACCATGAAACATACTACTTATTTTGCTTTTTCAGTCTCTCACAATTAGAATACAAATTCCACAAAGATAGTGATAGGGCAAGTTATGGTGATGGTGGTTAAATTTCATATTCCCAGTAACTAGAAAAACACCTGACATAATTGGTCTTCAGTAAATGTTAGTTAAGTGAAATAAATATGTTTTGTTGAGTGAAAAAAAAAAACTAAATAAATATTAAAAATTTTAAAAAATGTATAATACAACTGTATTATATATTGTATATATTGTGTCATTGTAAGTACTTATTTGAATATTTAAAGTATCAGTTTAAAATCAGTGAAATTTGGGGGTGCCTGGGTGGCTCAGTGGGTTAAGCATCTGACTTCGGCTCAGGTCATGATCTGACAGTTTGTGAGTTCAAGCCCTATGTTGCACTCTGTGCTGACAGCCTAGAGCCTGATTCAGATTCTGTGTCTCCCTCCCTCTCTACCCCTCCCTTACTTGTGCTCTCTCTGTCTCTCAAAAACAAACAAACAAATAAATAAATAAATAAATAAATAAATAAATAAAATCAATGAAATTTGGGTGCCTTGGTGGCTTAGTTGGCTAAGCATCCAACTCCTGATCTTGGCTCAGGTCATGATCTCATGATTAGGGTGTTCGAGCCCTGCTTTAGGCTCCTGTCGGATGGTGCAAAACCTCCTTGGGATTCTCTCTCTCATTCTCTCTCTCTGCCCCTCCCCCATTCACACTGTCTCTCCTCTTTCTCTCTCTCTCTCAGAATAAATAAACTTGGGGTGCCTGGGTGGCTCAGTTGGTTAAGCGTGCGACTTTGGCTCAGGTCATGATCTCATGGTTTGTGGGTTTGAGGACCATGTCCGGCTCTGTGTTGATGGCTCAGAGCCTGGGGCCTGCTTCGGATTCTGTCTCATTCTCTCTCTGCGCACCCCCCCCCCCCCCCACCTTGCTCCCTGTCTCTCTCTGTGTCTCTCAAAAATAAATAAATGCAATAAATAAATAAATAAATAAATAAACAAACTTTAAAAAATAGAATTATTTTCCCCTCTGGAGGTCATATAAATATCCTATATTTTTTTTCCTGTAAGTTTTGAAACTTGGCTTTTCACATTTATTTAATTCATTAATCCACTGGGGTTTAATGATGCATTTGTTATGAGATATGGATCTAATTTTATTTTTTACATATAATCATCAGTTACTACAGCACCAGCCTGCGCCATTTATTTGTATGGTCATATGTCAACTTTCTATATTCAAAGACATCTATATCTGAGGTTTCTTTTCTTTTTCATTGGTGTATGGCTTGCCTCTTTGTCAATACCACATCATATTAAGTGCTCTTTATTAGTCTTATATCTGGTAGAATAAGCCCCCACTTTGTTTTTCAAAATTGTCTGGGCTATTTTTGGTCCTTTGTCTGCCTTCCCTTTCCTCTCACCACCCCCTGATACTAAAAATAAAAAAGTTCATAACTGCATTGCATTTTTAGGTTAATTAGGTCAGAATGGTCATTTTTACATATCTCTCCATTTATTTAGCTTTCTGTTATGTTTTTCAATAAAAATTATATAAATTTCAGTATACAGTGTTGATCATCTATTGTTACATATGTTCCTAGATGTCATATAGTTTTGTTGCTGTTGGAAAAGTAGAAAATTTTTAAATTACATTTTCTGATTTTTAGATTAAAAAATGTAATGCTTATTTATATTTGAGAGAGAGAGAGACATATGCAAGCAGGGGTGGGGCAGAGAGAAACGGAGACAGAATCTGAAACACATCCAGGCTCTGAGCTGTCAGCAAAGAGCCACACTCAAGGCTCCAACTCACCAGCTGCAAGATCATGACCCGAGCCAAAGTCGTTCGCTTAACTGACTAAGCCACCCATGAGCCCCTCTGATTTTTAGATTTTTATATAGAGAAATCCATGTGCTTTTGTTCATTGATCTCACATCCAGTTACTTCTCACTCCATTTGCTCCAGAAGTTTGCCTGTTTGGTATTGTTTGGTATTTTCTATTTAGAAGGTTATATTGTTTGGGAATAACTTTGCTTCTTCCTTTCCAATCTTGACATTTATTACTGATTTTTCTTATTTTTTCTTGTCTTCCTGAACTGGCAAGGACTTCTGGTACATTGTTTTAACATTTTTATTTTAATCACCTGGTGCTCATCCTGACATGTGCACTCCTTAATCCCCATCCCTTGTTTCACTCATACCTCCTCTGGTAATCATCAGTTTGGTCTCTAGAATTGAGTCTGTTTCTTGGTTTGCCTCTCTCTCTTTTTTCCCCTTTGCTAATTTGTTTTGTTTCTTAAATTCCACATGTGGGTGAAATCAAATGGTATTTGTCTTTCTCTCACTGACTTATTTCACTTAGCATTATACACTGTAGCTCCATCCATTCATTGCAAATGGCAATATTTCGTTTTTTATGGCTGAATAATATTCCATTGTATGTATATACTATGTCTTCTATATCCATTCATCAGCTGATGGACATGTGGGCTGCTTCCATACCTTGGCTATTATAAATAATGCTTCTGTAAATGAGGTGTATGTATCCCTTTGAATTAGTGTTTTTGTATTCTTTGGGCAAATATTCAGTGGTGCAATTGCTGGTTTATAGGGTAGTTAGTTCTATTTTTCACTTTTTGAGGAACCTCCATACTGTTTTCCAGAGTGGCTGCACCACATGGCATTCCTACCAACAGTGCAAGAGGGTTCCCTTTTCTCCACACCCTCACCAACACCTGTTGTTTCCTGTGTTGTTGATTTTAGCTATTCTGACAGGTGTAAGATGATATACTATGTAGTTTTGATTTGCACTTCCCTGATGATGAGTGATGTAGAGCATCTTTTCATGTGTCTGTTGGCCATCTGTGTGTCTTCTTTGGAAAAATGTCTATTCATGTCTTCTGACCATTTCTTAATTGGATTATTTGTTTATTGGGTATTGAGTTTTGTAAGTTCTTTATTTATTTTGGATAATAACCCTTTATCAGCTATGTCATTTGCAAAAATTTTCTCCTATCCTATAGGTTGTCTTTTAGTTTTGTTGATTGTTTCCTTCATTGTGCAGAAGCTTTTTATTTTGATGTAGTCCCAGTAGTTTATTTTTGCTTTTGTTTCCCTTGCCTCTGCAAAAATGTCTAGTAAGAAGTTACTATGGCCCATGTCAAATAGGTTGCTGCCTGTGTTCTCCTCTAGGATTTTGATGGTTTTCTGTGACACATTTAGGTCTTTACTTCATTTTGAATTTATTTTTGTGTATGGTGTAAGCAAGTGGTCCAGTTTCATTCTTTTGCATATTGCTGTCCAGTTTTTCCAACACTGTGTGTTGAAGAGACTGTCTCTTTTCCATTGGATATCCTTTCCTGCTTTGTTGAAGATTAATTGACCATTTAATTATGGGTTTATTTCTGGGTTTTCTATTTTATTCTCTTTATGTGTCTATTTTTGCGCCAGTACCATTCTGTTTTGATTACTACAGCTTTGTAATATAACTTGAAGAAGTCTGAAATTGTGATGCCTCCATCTTTGCTTTTTAAAGATTGCTTTAGCTATTTGCAGTCTTATGCTTCCATACAAATTTTATATTTTTTTTCTAGTTCTGTGAAAAATGCTATTGGTATTTTGATAAGGATTCCATTAAATGTATAGATTGCTTTGGGTAGTATAGACATTTTAACAATATTTGTTCTTTCAGTCCATGAGCATGGTATGTCTTTCCATTTCTTTATGTCGTCTTTAATTTCTTTCATCAGTGTTTTATAGTTTTCAGAGTACACACCTCTTTGATTAGGTTTATTCCTAGGTATCTTATTATTTTTGGTGCAATGGTAAATGGGATTGTTTTCTTAATTTCTTTTTCTTTTTTTTTTTTTTAATTTTTTTTTTTCAACGTTTTTTATTTATTTTTGGGACAGAGAGAGACAGAGCATGAACGGGGGAGGGGCAGAGAGAGAGGGAGACACAGAATCGGAAACAGGCTCCAGGCTCCGAGCCATCAGCCCAGAGCCTGACGCGGGGCTCGAACTCACGGACCGCGAGATCGTGACCTGGCTGAAGTCGGACGCTTAACCGACTGCGCCACCCAGGCGCCCCTTAATTTCTTTTTCTGATGCTTCATTATTGGTGTATAGAAATGCAATAGATTTCTGTACAGTGATTTTGTATCCTGTGACTTTACTGAATTTATTTATCAGTTCTAGCAGTTTTTTCGTGGAATCTGTCAGGTTTTCTATTTATAATATCATGTAATCTGTAATAGTGAAAATTTAACTTCTTCCTTACCAATTTGGATGCCTTTTATTTCTTTTTGTTGTCTGCTTGTTGAGACTAAGACTTCCAGTACTGTGTTGAATAAAAGTGGTAAGAGTGGACATCCTTGCCTTGTTCCTGACCTTAGGGGAAAGGCTCTTAGTTTTTCCCCATTGAGTATGATGTTAGCTGTGAGTTTTTCACATATGGGCTTAATTATGTTGAAGTATGTTCTCTCTTGACCTGCTTTGTTGAGGGCTTTTTAGCATGAATGGATGTTGTACTTTGTCAGATGTTTTTTCTGCATCTGTTGAAATGATTGTGTGGTTCTTAAACTTCCTCTTATTGATTTGATGTATTCTGACATGTTGTTGAGTGGAAATTGAGGCAGCAGGCATCCTTGTCTTCTTCCTGATTTTAAAGGAAATGAACCCAATAATTAAGAATAATATATTCAATAACATTTGTTGAAAATTTCTGGTACTAAATAGTATTTGCCAGGTTCAGTTTATTACCAGTTTGCTAAGAGTTTACCACTATAGAGTTTCAGGGCGCCTGGGTGTTTCAGTTGGTTAAGTATCTGACTCTTTGTTTTGGCTCAGGTCATGATTCTACAGTTCATGAGTTTGAGCCTGGGATTCTCTCTCTCTCCCTCTTTCTTTGCCTCTCTTTCTCTCAGAATAAATTTTAAAAGATTTATTTAAAAAAGAGTTTTAAAAAATTTAGCAAATGCTACATCTCTTGAGATGAGTATGTATGCATGTGTTTTCATATACATACATATACATATACATTTGAATATACAAACACACACACACATATATATATATACTGATCTCAATAAGATACAATGCTCAGACACAGCATTTGCTAAGACTTAAAACTCTAATATGTATTTAATATATTACATAAATAAATGTGAATGTATATCACTCATATATATATATATATATATAACTTGATTCTGTTATATATATATATATATATATATATATATATATATATGTAATGAATTTCTAAAGTGGAACCATTCTTGCATTTCTGGGATAAAACTCAGTCACACTGTTTTCATATGATTATGAAAATCCACTTTGCTTACATTTTATTAAGGATTTTTCATTATTACTCATGTCATATTCCTCCTTCTTGAGATAATCTTAGTATATTTTATTTTTCTGGAAGAATTGTCCATTTTGATTATATTTTAAATTCACTGATATGTGAGTACTGTGCTTATAATTATGTCTCTATTAATTTCTCATCTTTGTAATTTATTCATTCTCTTTCTTTTGTTATTCAGCCTTGTCAGAGACTAACCCATTTTATTAGGTTTTTTTTTCCTCAGAGAACAAACTTTAGGTTTATTGATCCTGTCTACTGTTACTTTCTTCAAATTTCCATAATTTCTGCTCCCATCTCCATTGATTCCTTCCTTATAAATTCCTTTTCCTTTTTTTCCCTTCTTGTATTGTGTGTTTTGTTAATAAACTTCAATCCTTCTTCATTTCTCATATAAGTATGTAAGATTTTAGTGTCCTACCTGCATACTCCAAAATTTGCTGTCTTGTCATTTTTTTTTCAGTTCCAAGGATTCTCTAATTTTCATTATGATTATTTTTCAATCCTTGAGTTTCTTAGCAATGTATTCTGAATTGTGCAGATATATGGAGGGTTTTCTTGCTTCTCTTATTAATAGAAATGTAATTGCACTGCAGTCAGGTAACTAATGTGCCTATGTTTTTTGATGTTAGTTTGCTGAACTTCACTTTGTGCCCAAGTTTGTGTCAAGTCTTTGTAAAAGCCCCACATATCATGTTGGGTACAGGTTCTGGTATGTGTGTATTAGATCTGGCATGTTCAGCTCTTCTCCGTCCTTACTAATTGTCTGTTGGACATGTTGACACAGGTGGTGTTAAAACCTCCACAGCAGTGGTGGATTTGTCCACGTCTACTCCCAGCTGCTCTTGGTTTCTGTCTTCTCTCTGCTCATTTGCATCTCGAGAGGCTCCTCTTCTCCCTCCAGAATCATGACCTGATTCTGGGTTCTAATACAAATGTGCTTTTGGCATTTAAGGAGAAGTGTCTCCTCTGGCCAGATAGGAAAAGAGACATGCCTATACTTTTAAAGAAATGCTAGAAGATCAGTGAAGTACAGATCAGAAATGTTATTTCTGGTTATAAATAGTTCCAAGTACACAAGAGGCAAAGGTTAATGAGATCATTTCAATTACTTTTGCATATGATTTGTATTTCCCACGAGTCCCTCCATTCCTTTTAACTTCATCTTGATCTCCCTGGGCCTCTAATCAGACTACATTCTCTCACCCTTAACCTTGAAGTTGAGGGTTAGGGGAAAGGGCGGCAAAGAAGCAGCCATGGGGCAGAGCTTTGGGGACACAGAAAACTTGCAGAACAATGAAAAGTGGACAGACATAAAATTTTTTTCCCCATTAGTCGAACAAAAAGTGCAACAATATAGGAGCAGTTTAGAATACTGAAGTGTAGTCTTGGGTGGGCACCCAATAATTTTTGGTGCTATTTTTTCCTGAAGCTTTCATGGATGAGGCGTAAAGGTCCTCTGCTGAAATTATGTCTCGGACCTGTGTTTTCAGTTGGATGGAGGCACTCACATGGCCAGCCATGTATAATAATCACAACCAGAGTTGATTGAACCTTGCCGTGTGGCAGGCATTGCTCCAAGCACTTCACATTTATGAGCTAATTTAACCTTCACAACAGCCCTGTGAGGTGTAGATATCGTTATTCCCATTTTACAGATGAGGACACTGAGGCACAGTGAAATGAAACAACTTCCCAAGGTCATGTAGATCATAAAGGTGGAGCCAGGACTCCTGGCCAGGCAGTCAGCTCTGGACACCCAGCTCTCACTGCCATCTGCAGGGGACAAGTAGACCTGCTACCCAGGACCATGGCCATGGGACAGTGAGCACACATGCTCAGAACAAGCTGAGGCCCAGTGGAAAAAAAAATTGCTTTGTAAATTACCAAAAAATTAAATTATGCTCACTCTGCTTTATGGTCATTGCCTTAAAAAAAATCCTTTGAAAATTGATAAACCACAAATTCATGTACTACGTGAGTGATAATACTCTTAGAACAGAATTTTTTGTGATGCATAAGTTCCCTCTCCCAAGCAGGCCAGGTGAAAGGCCTTAGCATGTTGTATATTCTGCTTCTGAACTACTCTGTGAAGAGAAGTTCTTGCTTTACAAAGCAAAGCATTAGGGCTCCCAGTATAAGGTGTCTAGTTTTGACAGACTCCTGGTGAAGTCAGTGTATCCCTTCCTTGCCAGCTGAGTAACATGTCAGTGAAGTTACCCTGCAGTTCCATTCTCCTGTCGTGCAAGGAATAAACTGTCATTTTGGTACACGGGGAAAAAATGATCCTCCATGAAATCAACAGTGACACGCAAGTGATGAACGACTCATAGGGATCTCCTAGGGAGTGAGGACGCATCCCAGATCTCAGGGCCAGTGCCTATAACCAAGTCGTATCTGCAGATATCTTCATTCAGGAAATCGCAATCTTAACAAGTTCTCATTTGCAGATTTTTCTTGAAGGGTTATGACTGTCTTATTTTTCCATTTAAAATAATGCCTGAAATAAGGTCTACTACATTTTCTGAATCCTGAATATTTCCCCATTCATCTAAATGAGTGGCATTTTCTTCCTTTCTTTTCTTTCTTTTTCTTTCTTTCTTTCTTTCTTTCTTTCTTTCTTTCTTTCTTTCTTTCTTTCTTTCCTTTTCCTTCCTTCCTTCCTTCCTTCCTTCCTTCCTTCCTTCCTTCCTTCTGGCTGTCAAGAGATTAAAATATTTTTTTATAGTTTCTGTATTTATTTTGAGAGAGACAGTGAGCATGAGTGGAGGAGGGGCAGAGAGAGAGAATCCCAAGCAGGCTCCACACTATCAGCATGGAGCCCAACGTGGGGCTTGAATTCAGAAACTGTGAGATCACGACCTGAACTGGTCAGACACTTAACTGACTAAGCCACCCAGGCACCCTGGCTATCAAGAGATTAATTTTAACTGTAGAGCTTTCATTTATAAATACTTGTAATCGACTTTTTTTGTACTTGCTAAGTAAGAGATTCCAAGACATTTTAAAGCAACTAAAAATTTAATTAGCATTAGAAAGTAATGCAAATGTGGGTCATTATTATAAGTGTTAAATACCTGGAAATGCTTCATAATGTTCATAGGTGAATTCACAGCTACCTAAGAGTTGGCCTGTGGAGATATTGGTCTCTCCAAGGATGTTCCCATGGCGATGAGGCAGAGAGGAAGATGGAGAGAGCAGCAGGACAGGGAAGCAGCATAGATTTTGTTCAGCTGCCTGCAGGCATCCTTTGCAGACTTTAAGCTGGGAGGGACAGGAAAAGGTACCCAGGAGGCTCTTGGAGGGACAGGAACAGGTGCCAAGGAGGCTCTCAGAGGGGGCACTGCAGATGGCGGGAGAGGACCCTGGGGAATTGGGAGGCCCCCAACAGTCTGAGGACAGGATGAAGACTCTGCTGAGGGACAGGCAGAGGACAGATTCTGGGGACCTTGCTAGACACCATGGAAGATTTGGACGTGGGGGTGCAGGACAAGTGGAATCAAGGATGACTCTAGGATTTTAGCTCCACCAACAGCACAGATAGCATTTTGGTTAAGCGAGAATAAGGGACGTTGTAGAAAGGCAAGGGGGCCTGTGTTCCTCTTATCCTCTCCACTCCCCCTATTCCTTCTCCCCCCACAGACTCTGTGGTGCCTTGGTAATGGGGTGCCTACTTGTTTCCTCTCTCCTCCCCACTGCCCTGCACCTGTTGAGACCTCACTGCCCTTCCCTGAGGATGTGGCCCTCTGTGTACTTACCGTGATGTAGGACCTTATGTGTCCAGAGCCCCTCATCTTCTGACCTCCCTCTTCAGCTGGACCCCCTCCAGATGGCTCTGCAGCCACTCTCCATGGAATATAACAAGAGAGGCACCAAGTGGATTAATACGGTGCCTACCCAGGTAAATGACTCAATCGGTTACTGTCCTTCATAATCAAAATGAATTCAATAAATAATGATGGAGTAACAATTTACTGCTTTGATCTGATCCCCATAGTCCAGGCCTCATGACTGTGTAGATTTATAGGGCCAACTAATTGATTCCTAAAAGATTTCCTTTTAAGCAGGCTCGAATCTAATTGGTCTTCAATTCCTAAGCAAAAGAGGTACATTAAGAGTACTTTCATGAGTTGAAAACACTCCACTGCTCTTGGTCTCCTTAGAGAATTGTTTTGTGGGAGGAGATGAACCACACTAATTGAAGCCAATCAAAGTTAACCAAAATGTGCCTGGCAGCACCGCGTGAGGGGCCTTTTGTACACTTGGTCAGCATTGGTTTCTAGACCTTCACAGTCAGGGTTATATGACAAGAGTGGTTCAACACAAGATTCTAAATCGCTTTCCAAGAAGTGCACAATGGAGTGTCTAAAGCTACTATGTTGTTAGTCTTTTTCTGTTCTTTTTTCTTTCTTTTATTTTTTTTAAATTTTTTAAAAAATGTTTTTATTTATTTTTGAAGGAGAGAGATAGAGCATGAACAGGGGAGGAGCAGAGAGAGAGGGAGACACAGAATCCAAAGCAGGCTCCAGGCTCCAAGCTGTCAGCACAGAGCCCAATGCTGGACTCAAACTCACAAACCTGAGATCATGACCTGAGCCGAAGTCAGACGCTTAACCGACTGAGCCACCCAGGCACCCCTCCTGGTTCCTTTTACTAATTCCTTTTATTGGAGAATGGTATTTAGAAACCAAAGTCTGAGTGTTGAGAGGGCTTGTTGCTACCGAGGTGACATGGTTTCTAGCTCCTCTCATTGGACAGAGATAGGAAATCGAGTGTGTATACTGACCTTTGTACATCCAACATACCTCCCCTTGCTTTTTGAATACATGGCCCCATCTAATAGCCAAGCCCTGGACCCAGTGTCTTTTTCTTTTTTAAAATTTTCCTCCAGGGGCGCCTGAGTGGCTCAGTCATTTGAGCATCTGACTCTTGATTTCGGCTCAGGTCATGATCTCACGGTTTTGTGAGACTGAGCCCCATGTTGGGCTCTGCACTGTCAGTGCAGAGCCTGCTTGGGATTCTCTCTCTCCCTCTCTCTCTGCCCCTCCTCCACTCAAAATAAATAAATAAACTTGGGCCACCTGGCTGGCTCAGTTGGTTAAGCGTCCGACTTCAGCTCAGGTCATGATCTCGCCGTTTGTGAGTTCAAGCCCTGCATCACACTCTGAGCCTGGAGCCTGCTTCAGATTCTGTGTCTCCCTCTCTCTACTCCCCTCCCCTGCTCACGCTGTCTCTCTCTCAAAAATAAATAATAAACATTTAAAAAATTAAATAAATAAACTTAAAAAACTTTCACTTGCAAATCACTTTACATGAAAACACCTCATGGGGCATTGTTTCAAGCGATGACTGATTGAGTTGGAGTCCTTGAGACGTTTTGTAAGAACCTAATCACCCCCTCTGAGCCACCCCTCACGCTGCCTCCATAGGCATTGGGTCACATGACTTACAGAGCTCTTTCATGTGACTTGAGTGTTTGGGTGTCCATCACTGCCTCCAGCAGTGCCTTGTGGACTCTCCTGTCTTAAATGACACTGCTTGGGCAGTTTCTCTAACTTCTGGTCACTTTCAGCTTTTGACATTGAGTTTGGTCCCCTTCAAATCTTCACATACAGTTTAGTGCCCCCTTCTCCATGGTCCCTCTCGACTCTCTCCACCCTAGCAGCTGTGGAGTGAGACCGGCTCCGTCCCCTCCATCTGGGGGCTGGTCTCTCTGGGGTATTGGCAGGTGAAGGGATGAGGGAAGTAGCCTTGTTCTTCTTCTTCTATCAGGGCTGGGCCTGCTCTGCCTGGCCTTGACGAGGCTGATTCCTCAGCTTTTGTGGTCGCCTCTGTGTACATGGTGGGGTTGGTTTCCCATGGCATCAGTGTTACCCTGTCTTCTCCCTTATTCGGAGGGTCATCCATGCTTTCTCTCATCTTGACAGCAGTCCATGCCCCTAAATTCATCACCCCCCCCCCCCATTGCTCTGTGGCTCTGTGGCTCAGGAGCCATGAGGACGCTAAGTTCCAATAGCCAGGATGTGACCCCAGAGTGGCTGTGTCCTTTACTGGTGAGGAAGAATTTGCCAGCCTCTGGACACTGGCTTAGCACCCTCATGTTACCAGTGGAATTGTTTTCAGAACCGGACATGGTGTCAGGAAGATGCCAAACTTCTACCACCACTAAATAGATTTGACAGACGCTCATTCTTTGAACTTCAGCTCAGCCTGAAGCCCTGTGTCTGAGGAAGGCAGCTTTGCTCTGCATTGGCTTTCTTGTCCCAACTTCGCCTTGAATAGCCAGTGACAAACCATCGGTTATCAGTGCTTTTCTTCTCAAAGCATTTGTTGTGAAGTTATTATTGGTGGACAAAACATCTAAAACGGATCATTGCCAATAAAACTTCTCTTGCCTGGAAGGCTGGTTTAAATAATTTGTAATCCATTGGTTTTTCTTTTCCCCGTCAACTATTTTTACATTATCTTGGCATTTATTCAAGAAAACTTATAGCATTAGGACCGACTGAATGTAGTCTCCAGAATGTAGAGAGTTATGACAGTTCCCAAAATTATTCCAAGAGGAATTTTATACAGTAAATTTTAGGGCTTTTCCTTAATATTCCATTGATTTAAAAAAGAACTTCACTGAATGTTTTTCATTGTAAAAGCAATACCTCACCATTGTGAGAGTTTTAAAAACTAGACAGATAGGTGATTGATAGATGATAGATAATACTACAATGGATACATTGTCTTCTAGACTTTATTCTGCACAACACTCACTTATATATGTAAATATTTTAACACATAGCAGGAGCTGTGTTAATAGTATATTAGCAACTTGGCTTTTTTCAATTAATATATCACATAAATAGATAACAGATATGCTAGTTACTGAATATTGGTTATTTCTCTTTACCCCAGCCCCTCCATCCATTATCCACTCTCTCTCAGTCTTGCGTTGGCCCCTCAAGGATGACCCCCTATGTCCTTCAGACTCCATTCCTCTGGCATCTGGTTGGGTTTGCCCAGTGAGAAGCACCAGCAAGATATTGGAAGGTGGGAAGAGAAGTCAGGACATTTATTTCCATCCTCTCCTGCTCAGAGAGAAACTGTGGGCTTTTACCTGTAGCCCCAGGTCTTGTGCAAGGGTTCCCTCTCTTGGCTACACTTTTGCTGAGTCCAGCTAACATGGCTTCCTTCCTTCGTAGCCTGGGGTACTAACAGCTCCCTATTGTTGCTCATTGCTGGATGATGTGCCTTTCTTCATTGATTTAATCAACCCTGTCCACAGAGATTATTCATTAAATTTTCTCCAGTCAGTCTCAATACTTAGTACTCAAGTATGCCAGCTGTGTACTGCCAGGACCCAGACCGACAGAGATGGATGGATGCCTGCATAGATATGTGTGCAGGTGGACCTCATTCTTATAGTGCTGTAGAGGGTTCCACTGTATAGGCTCCTTACTGACATTTTTTATTTACTAGGCAATGCTTAAGATACACAGAATGGTTTAGAAAATGATACAGTTAATTCCCATGTGGCAGTCATATGTACTAGAAAAGAAGGGACTCTCAGTTCAGTAAAAGCACCTCTCCACAATTACATCTTGTGTCCCCCATCCTTTTGTTCATCACAGTTTTTCTGCATGTATTTGTGTCCCTAAATGATGGTTTCAGTTTTTGCATGTTTTGAGATTCCTATACATGGTATTTAATATATCTGTAGTCACCTTTAACTTATGTGGAATATGGTTTGTGGAAGTCATCTATGTCGGTGCGTAGAGCTCTATTTTGCTACTGTTCAGTCTTCTATTGTGTGGATATACCAATACTTATTTACCTTTCCTCTTGTTGAAGGAAATCTGGACTCTTTCAAAGATGTTTTCATTACAGACAGTATTGCTCTACACACCCTTGAACATGTGTCCCTGGGCTCCTGTGTGAGCATTTCTCTAGGAAATGTTTCTAGGGGTGGCATTTCTGGCAGGCATCTTCCACTTTGCTAGGTATTGCTGAGTCATTCTCCAGAGTGGTTGTGCTAACGTGCACTCCCGCCAGTGCTCTTTCAGGATCCCCATTTCTCTATGTCCTTGCCAAGCCTTCTATTTTTGCCATCACGAAGAGGAACAGAGTATCTCATTAAGTATGTCATGTGCATTTTTCTGACCACAGAGAGGTGAAACATTCACATGCTAAGGGCCAATGTGTTGCCTCATATGTGTTCATATCTTTTGTTGTTTTTATATTGGGTTGTCTTTTCATTTTTAAAAGTTTTTTAAATATCCTGAATACTGATCCTTTATTTGTGTGTTTGTAAGTATGCATGTATTCTCATTCTATAGAGATAGGTAGGTAGACAGATTTTTTTTAACCTTTTTATGATGTCATTTGTCATAGAGAAGTTTTAACATTTCAATGTAGCTGAATTTATCAATCTTTTCCTTATGGATTGTGCCTTTTATGTCTTGTTTAGCAAATACACTTGATTCTCGCTATTCATAGTGCTGATGTTCTATAAAGTCATTGCAAACACTGAATGAGTGAATACCGAACCTTTGTTCCTAGAGGAAATATGGAGTTCCCATGAGCCTCTGGTCAAGACATTTTGATCAACCCATCAGTACAGATCCTTGTTTCATGTGTGTTTCTGTTTAAAGACATCTTATTTAATACATATTGTGGATTCACTAACATTGAACTCAAGGCTAACAGCACTATAACTCATCCCTGAATAAAGCTCATCCAGCACTCATATTTTCTCCATAAGGCACATCACAGCCTTCCCGCACTTTAGGAATACCAGACAGCACTTTAGCACCTTGCTTGGGGTACATTTTAAATAGCAAAATCACCAACATGAAGCAGAAACAAAAAATGTGGCACTATTTAGGCCACAAAAAGAATACTTGTTTACAGTGTGAGAACTGAAACAAGAAGATGGAATGTCTCCTTGGTCAACTTCAGCTGAGAAATATGCATGGCAGGCAACTCAAATTTTGTGCATGTCCTCAAATGACCAGAAAAGCCCTGCAGATGATTTTTGGGGTTATAAATAAATTTTAGCAAGTACATGAATTTGTAAATATGGAATTTGCAAATAATGAGAATTGACCGGGGCACCTGGGTGGCTCAGTCAGTTAAGCGTTTGGCTCTTGGTTTTAGCTCAGGTCATGATCTCAAGGTTCATGAGTTCAAGTTCAGAGCCTGCTTGGGATTCTTTCTCCCTCTCTCTCTGCCCCTACTCCACTTTCACACTGTCACTCTCTCTCAAAATAAATAAATAAACTTTAAAAAATGAGTATTGACTACACTTTCCTTTCCCAAAGATATAACAATAATCTCTTACTTTTTCTTCTAATAGTTGTAGAGTTCTGTTTTTCAGATTTAGATTTTTTTAAATTCGCATTTGTGATTGGTTGTGAAATTAATTATGATTCTGTATGGATAAACAAATATCCTAGTACCATTTATCGCTCTATCCTTTTTCTACTGATTTGCCATATGTAAATTTTCTATATACACGTAGTTCTTTTTGTTAACTCTTCTGTTCCCTTAGTTTATTTTTCGGCATTTTATCACTCTGCTTTTATAATAGATCTTGATATCTTATGAGGGCATATCCTTTCACCCTTTTTTCTTTAATTTCCATTTAATATCTTTTAATGCCATAATGGATACAACAATAGAGTATTATGTAGATTATAATGCATAATAATAAACACCTGGGACTCACTAGAATGTCACCAATCCTTGGCATCTACCTGTGTGCTTCTCCAGCAAAGGGAACTACCATCTTGAATTTTGTGCTTTTTATTCCTTTGTTGATTTTTTATAATCACATAGGTACATATGCCTACATTTAATACTGTTTATAGTTCTGTGCTTTGCTTTATAAGTGACATAATGTTGTATAAGCATTTACTACTTATTTATCCATGTTGTTGTGTATAGTTGTACTTCATTCATTTTCGTGGCTGTGGAACATTCTGTCTGTGAATGTCCATGTATTCCTCACTTCCCCTGTGGAATGACATTGGGTGGGTCTAGTTGTTTATTCTTAGTAACCATACTTGTCTGAATGAACACCTGTGCATATGTCTCATGGTACATTTGGCAAGAGCTTCTGATGGCAACAGTCTCAGGAATATGATTGTTGCAAATATTCAACTTAAGAAGATGATGCCCAGTTATTTGCCAAAGTGATTGTAGCAATTTTTACTCCCATCAGAAATTTGTTTCCTCATCAGAAATTTGTTTACCATCAGAAATTTGAGTCCTTATCAATCCACATCTCCAGCATTTAGCATTTTTAAATATATTTTGTCAGTCTAGCAGTTGTAGGAAAGGTACTTTATGATCTCAATTTGGATTTCTCAGTTATTACTGAAATAGATAATCTTTTTAGATAGTTATCATTTATGTTTCCTCTTCTAAGAATTGAGTTTCATGTCTATTGCCTGTATTTTTATGGTTATTTGTCTCTAATTGATTTGTATGAGATTTGTTTTTTTGTTTCGTTATAGAAACCCATCCGTATTTTGAGGACATAAAGCTATTCTCATATATGTATTTTACTTAATTTTCCCTTTCACATTTATGTCCTTCATCCATATGGCAATGATTTTTGAGTATGATGTACGAATAGCCAATTATTTTAGCATTGGTTATTGAATAGTCCATTCTTTTCACAAAAATCTTTGCTCCATCTGTTATGCTTCATTTTAATATTTATTTGCATCTTTTTCTAGGCTTTCTACTCTGTTTAGTTAAACAAATCTTTTATTTTTCCTCTTTTGGTACCACACTGTCTTAGTGGCTATAGTTTCATGATAAGTCTTGATATGTGGTAAGAATTTAGGCTTATAAACTTACTCCAAAGTGAAGCTGTTGTTTCCTCCCTTGAGTGTTAATATGTAGTCCTTACATTTGATATTTATCACTCCCTCTGTCCTGAGCCTTTCCCTGAATCTGAGGACCACTAGGGCATTATGGCTGGCACCCTGGGGCCACTGGTGTTAGTGCTGGGCTCTGTCTGGTTGGCTGGTGCTCAAGCTGTACCAGAGGTTAAATCTTTGAAATCTTACTTCTGCCCTTAGCCAGCAAAACTAAGCAAATCTGTTGAAGCTTAAAAAAAATGTTTATTTATTTTGAGGAGAGAAAGAGAGGAGTGGGCAGGGGAGGAGCAGAGAGAGAATCCTGAGCAGGCTCCACACTCAGCTTGGAGCCTGACGTGGGGCTCCATCTTACCACCATGAGATCATGACTTGAGCCGATACCAAAAGCCAGACAATTAACCAACTGAGCCACTCAGGTGACTCTCTGTTGAAACTTTTAAAATAGTTTTTAAATCTACCTGTTCATTTTTTTGTTTTTTCATAATTTATTTAACACTGGTTTGCTTCGTGAATTTCACAAACCAATAGCATAGTGGATAATGACTCTTAATAAACTAATAAAGTATCAGCATACTCCAAATCAATGATAGAACTATTATTCCATGCAAATGGAGATAAAAGAAATAAAGTCCAAATTTATTTCAGTTGTATCTGGATAAGAGTTGATACTCATGACCTCCAGCTGAAAAAAAACTACCTGTCCATTCTAGATCATCTCTATTCATTATTCATCATTGTGCTTCCATTTGTTAATATTTTCTTAAACATTTTGTACATAGCTATTCCATGTACCCCATGTCTAATAATCCTGGTATTTGAAGTCATTTAGAATCTAAATCTGTAATTTATTCTTTCTATGCCTCCCACTGGTAGATGGCTCATACCCTCATATACAGGATGATTTCTGATTGAGAATTTCATCTTTCCTCTCTTGGAGGCCAGGAACTGCTGAGCACTTTAGTTTCTTTTGAATGTCTGAACTTCATTCTGAAGTCTCTATTCAACTGACACTTCTTACTGCTAGCCCAAGGAACCAAATCTCGATGTTGCTGTTAGCAGTTACTCTTAGGACAATCTTGTTTCTACACTTGCTCTCTGCTCACATTTTGTAGCTCCAGGTTTGGTTCACAAGTTGGTCCTTTAATTTGGAAGGAGGAGTGAAAATGAGGAGGCCTTTGGAGATCGCCTCTGTTTTCTGCAAGGTCAGCAATGTATCAAGAACAATGCGTTGTTCAGAATCTGTTCTGTAGCAGGAGGGACCATCTCAAGAAATCTTCCAGCAGTACTACCTGAAGTGGAAGTCTGCCATGGCGATTCTTGGTCTTATGCTCTGCTATCTAGATTTTAGTGCCATCCTCTTAGTCTGCACACACATACACAGAACCTTGTTGTGATCTTTATTGGGATTCCATTAGATATATAAATTAATTTGCATAGATTAACATATTACTGAAAGTGAGTCTTTTTTGTTTTGCTTTTTTTGTGATCAGACAGAATGTTTATTTTTTATATTAAATATAATTTGTTGTCAGATTGGCTTCCGTACAACACCCAGTGCTCATCCCAACAAGTGCACTCCTCAATGCCCATCACCCACTTTCCCTCTCCCCCACAGCACCTCAACTCAAAGAGTAGAACAGATCAATGAAACTAAGAGTTGATTTTTTGAAAAAAATAAACAAAATTGATAAACCTCTAGCCAGGCTTCTCAAAAAGAAAAGAGAGAGGACCCAAATAGATAAAATCATGAATGAAAATGGATTTATTACAACCAATCCCACAGAAATACAAGCAATTATCAGGGAATACTATGAAAAATTATATGCCAACAAATTGGACAACCTGGAAGAAATGGACAAATTCCTAAACACCCACACATTACCAAAACTCAAATGGGAAGAAATAGAAAATTTGAACAGACCCATAAGTAGGGAAGAAATTGAATCAGTTACCAAAAATCTCCCAACATATAAGAGTCCTGGGCCAGATGACTTCCCTGAAGAATTCTACCAGACATTTAAAGCAGAGTTAATACCTATCCTTCTCAAGCTGTATCTCATTGTTTTTTAGTTATCAATATGCTATTTATCATTTATTCCATTTTTCTATATTCTTAAGTACATTTTGTTTCTATTATAAGTCATATATTTTTTTAAAAATCATACTTGCTGTTTGTTGCTGGTGTATGAGAATGCAATTAATTTTGCACTTTGCTCTTCTATCCAGCAATATTTCTCAATAGTATTATTTAATTTAAATATTTGAACATGTTCTTGGGTTTTATATGTAAATAATCATTTGGGAATAATGGAAATTTTTCTTCTTATTGTATACAGTTTATTTCTTTTTAATGACTTATTCTAATGGTTGAGATCTGCTATATGGTGTTGAATAGAAGTGATAATGCTAGCCATCCCCATCTCCTTCCTGATATTTGCTGTAGGGCTTCTTAACCTAAAGGAGCATTCATCTATTTCTAGTTTATTAGGAGCTTTTAAACTTGTGTTGAAATAAATAAAATAGCAACTGCTATTCTGCATCTATTGAGATTAAATATGATTTTCTCATTTAATGTGGTAAATTCCATTAATATATTATCTTATGTTAAAACATCCTTATAATACAGGAATAGGGTGCCTGGGTGGCTCAGTTGATTGGGCATCCAACTCTTGATTTCAGCTCAGGTCATGATCCCAGGGTCATGGGATCACAACATGGAATCAAGCCCCACTTTGGGCTCCATACTGAGCATGGAGTCAGCTTGAGATTCTCTCTCTCTCTCTCTCTCTCTCTCTCTCTCTCTCTCTCTCTTTCTCTGTCTGTCTTTCTCTCTCTCTCCCCCTCTGCCCCCCTCTCCCACTCATGTGGTCTCTCATTCTCTCTCTCCAAAATAAAAAATAATTTAAAAATACAGGAATAAACCAAACTGGGTCATAATGCATTTTTTAATATGCCATTGGATTTAGGTTTCCAGTAATTTGCTTAGCGTTTTTGCCTTTATGTTCACAAGAACGAATTTTCCTCTCTCATCCTTTTCATATCTAGATTTGTATTATTTGTTTTTTTAAATAGCCAATTATTCCAACATGGGTTATATAATGCACCATCATTATTACAAGGATCTGCATCTATACTCTTCTGTTCCTTATCAGTGTCACATTATTCTGTGATCGTAGATGTATGGTACATTTTGATGTGTGCAAAGACCTTTTTCTTGTCCAAAGATTTCTTGACAACACTTGTTTATTTTTTCTTTAATATAAATATATGGTAATGTTTTGTTTGACACTGTTTTAAAGCTAGAGACTAATTAGAATCACAGTTTTTAGAAATTCAGAATTTATAGGAAAAATATATGTTATAAAGGAATATAAAGAAAGTTATATTTTATAAAATATGTAGACTGTTAATAACTATATTTTATGTAAGCCTCTTGGTAACCACAAAGAAAATACCTATAAAAGTTAAACAAAAGTAAAAGAGAAAGGATTCAAGACCTATCACTACAAAACAAACAAACAAACTGGAACACAGAAGAAGACAGTGGTGAGAGGGAAAAAGGACCAGAGGCCTTCAAGACAAACAGAACACAGTTAACAAAATGGCAATAGTAAATCTTTCCCTATCAATAATTACTAAATAGACTAAATCCCCAGTTAAAAAAAAATACAGAATGGCTGGATGTACAAAAAAAAAAAAAAAAAGCAGTATCTAACTGTAAGCTGCCTATAAGAAACTCACTTTAGATTCAAGAACACACATAGGCTAAAAGTGAAGGGGTGCAAAAGGTATTCCATGCAAACGGTAACCAAAAGAAAGCAGTGTGGCTATACTTATATCAGACAAAGTAGACTTTAAGTCCAAAACTGTTTGTAGACAATGAACGTCATCGGTAAAAAGTCAATTCAATGAAAGATAAAGCAGTTGTAAATATATATGCACTCAACATCGAGCACCTATGTATATAAATTGATATTGACAGCTTTGAAAGGAGAAATCAGCAAAACAATAATAGCAGACTTCAATATGCTACTTTCAATAATAGAACATCCAGACAGAAAATCAATAAAGAAGTGGACTTGAACAAAATAGACCTAACAGATACATACAGAGCTTTTCACCCAACAGTACAAGAATACATGGAACATTCTCCAGGATAGATTACAAGTTAGGTCATAAAACAAGTCTTAAGTCAAAACAAGTCTTAAGAAGATTGAAATCATACAAGGTATCTTTTCTGACCACAATAAAATGAAACTAGAAATCAATAACAGCAAGAAAACAGGAAAATTCATTCTATATATATATATATATATATATATAGAGAGAGAGAGAGAGAGAGAGAGAGAGAAAGAGAGAGAGAGAGAGATACACATATGGTGCATGCAACACACACAAAGAGAGAAATTTATTTTTTACCTGATTATCCTTCCTTAAATTTCAGAAACATGGCAAACAGTTTTCTTGATCTTAAAACTTGATAGAATTATAAGAAAATAATTAGTCTATAAATTACAATTATTTATATAGTTACATAGGCAATTTACATCCACCAACTAAAAACTGAAAGCTATTGCTTCAGAGGGCAGAGAACAGGTTTTGAATTGGCAAATAAGGTGCAGTTCTGCACCATTGTGGAGAGTGTAAATCTCCTCATGAGTCCTTGCTCAAAGTTAAAAGTGCCATTGAACAAACAGCATATATTGTATGAGAAGCAAACCTGTCCTCTCCTGGTAGCATTTGTGTTATTGATGGTGCCTGAGAGACCAAAGCAAGGCCAAAATTCACTTAAATTTGTAGGGATCCTAAGTAGAATGTTTGCATCTTGAAATTACAAGTTTTGCAGATTCCTCCATGAATCACTTACCTTCTCCATATGACAGCCTAATTTTAGCTCCTTTTCTAAGATCAGTATTCAAGCCAGCCACGAAAACCTCTGTCTGCAAGAACTGCTTTCTACAGAGACAAATTAAATGGCCTGGGATCTGTTCCAGGATGTAACTCGTCACTTGAGAAATTTTATGGAAAATAGAAGTCACAAATTTTACACACACACACACACACACACACACACACACACAAAGATCATACTACCAACAAAAGTGTTTGTACAGATACAGAGTCTTGCACATCCATTAATTTGTTTTGGTGATGATGAATTTTTCTCTTTGTGTGGTTGGAAATTTGGAAATTAAGCATAACATTTCCTTCCAGTCTGAACTTTAAATTCAGAATAGAATAATGAAATATCCCATACATTATCAAACAAATGTTTACCAGTCATTTGTTTTGAATGAGATATTCTACTATAGAGAAGAGCAGAAGACTCGTTCTCTGTTCATGATGCCCTCTCAAAATGAAGACGGAAATATACTGTCAGGAACTGTGCAGAGTCTGAGATTTTACTTGCTTTCAAGCTAACAAAGTAGCCTGTTAGAATTAACTGTTACTTCTCTGGCAGAAGACGTGAGACTCATGGTTCAGAGACAAAGGACTTTCTATTCATGGTGAAAGCAGTAGCCTGAGCTTCATGTTGGTTTGTGTGAGTTCCCTGTGCCCAAGTCTTCAGGGATGATACAAAGGATCCATCATGGATGCCTGCACATGCAGTGAACTACATTAGGCAGAGAAGCACTGAGCCTGGGGAATGTGATGCATTTGTAATAAACCCATCCTTTGTCTAGGGGCAGTTACCTCCTTCTTCAAGCTTGCTTGTTGCAAACACAACCCTGGGAAATAGGCAGGGTAAAGAGCTGTCAATGTTTATCTTCTTGGCATGCCCAGCAGGAACTTGCAGGCATGCTCAGGACCCAGAGCAGACTGGCTCTTCCAACACAGATCACATTACATGTCAGGTAACAGTCTGTGACCAGTGTCTAACATCACAGTGCAATAGAAAATATATGGTGCAGGTTGCCCTGTGGGTTCAAAAGAGGAAAAATTTTCTGTGATATCAGCTGTTGGAGAAGATACTGAAGGAAATGAGATTCAACCTGGCCCTTGAAAACAGAATCACATTTGGATCCAAGAGACAAAGAAAGATAAGAAAGAACTGTAATGAGAGAAGCCCTTTAAATACTCCTCCTGGGCAGGGTGAGTCAGAAGAGGAAGAGAGTGGTTGTGAAAATGGGGTAAGTTGTCCAGGGACATAGGTGTTAATGAAGGTCTGAGCTGGATAGGCACTGAATTTGGGAGGGGAGGGACAGATGGGAAGGACCTACGGAGGATATGTAAGTTCAAGCTGGTGACGTGAGAATGGTGTTGAGAGTTTTGAAATCTTCACATATTTGCTTTGTTCTCAGAGCAGAGCAGCCCAGTAATGAGTGTACCTTGTGCTTTAATGCAGGAGGTTCTAAGCTCTGGAAGTCACTGAGCTTGGCCGTCCCCACCTGGAACACAGAATGGGATGGCAACACATGTTGTTTCTGGTCATACTCTCCGTCACTCCCACCCAGCTTTTCTAACATCCTTTTTTCCCCAACATTTGAATCCCTTTCCTTCCATGAAAGACCCGCTGATATAGTTACCCCTGCATCGAGTAATTAGGAAGCTTCAATAGGATAATTCTGATAAAACCCAACTCCCAATTATAACACACTTACAATTACTATTGGCTGTGGTCTCATTGGCTATGGTATAATTTTTATACCATGAGCCTTTCCTTACCTTTTGTCATTACACTTTGGCTGATAATGGGATCTCTTTCTTTATTCAAATTAAAAAAATGTTGAAAAAAACTGGTCAAGGAGCTAATAGAAATGAATGTAAGATCATTTGACCTCTGGACAATGGTATTTCAAACAACCAAAGGAATCAAACTCCTGGATTTTTAATGTTTTTTAATGCATAATTTATCATGTCTGTCACCTTCCTCTGTTAATCGTGTTATTAATATTCAGAATTTACTTGGATTGGAGAGAATTTTAAAAGAATTCATCACATGTAAGTTTACCTAAGTATTTCCTCTTGGTTTTGTTTTATACATGATTTGTTATATACATGATTTCCTAGTTTTATTAGAGGAAGTATGCACAATGGCTGACAGCAAACTTAGTATCCACAGTGAAAGATGCACCCTGTTTTAACACTTGCCATTTTGAATGACCTTATAAAAATATTTTATAGAGCACAGCTTTCAGTACTTATAGAGGATTCTTGATAAAGCTGTCAAAGAGCAGAAGTAAAGGCATTACTTAAGCCAGAGAGAGAATTCCAAAGAAACACATAAACGTAATTCCAGGTGATGTACAGTTATCTAAAAAAAAAAGAAAAAAGAAAAGAAAGCCAAACATTTTAACAGCTGGAAGAAGAAGAAGAAAGAAGAAGAAGAAGAAGAAGAAGAAGAAGAAGAAGAAGAAGAAGAAGAAGAAGAAGAAGAAGAAGAAGAAGAAGAAGAGGAGGAAGAAGGCGTCTTTCTGGTGTGTGTTTCAAATGAATATACGCCATGAGACATAAAGTGGCATTTGCCTCCTGATGCATATTCAAAAAAGGTTGTGATTTGTGTTTTTTGTGTGTGAGTGGTTTTATGTGGTTGCAAATGAGAGTATATACAAAATTAGTGTTCTTTTTAAAAGGGCATTCATTTTAATGACAGTGGAATATGTGGTCAATAAAGTTGAAATTTTTAGATTGAGGACAAAATTCAGGTACTGTTTATGTTTTTGGTTATGGTACATTAAGAGATGTCACTATATTGGTTCTAATTTTGAATTGCCTCCTGAGAGATAAAAAATATATAATTAAGATTTATACATACTATCTGAGGTTATTCTCTGGTGTGTCTTTAAGGGGAGGATGATAATTTCATCCAAGAATGCCCTCTTCTCCAGGGAGTCTGGAGCAACCTAATCCCCTGTGGTCTGGTAGGTCTGGAGATGGGAAAGAGTGAACCCCAGGCCATCAGATACATCAAGGGCACCCACAGGTGAAGGCACATCTTGATTCTGTAGGGATGACACCTAGTCCACATCTTCAGTCCTGACCTCCATAATGTGCTCCAGACCCGCCTTTCCAACTGATCAGTAACGTCTGTGTGGGCAGGCTCCTGGTAGCTCAGCTTTACATGTCCCAGACCACATTGGTTATTCTCCTTTGAAGATTGCTGCTTTCTCACAGGTCCCTGGCACAACTGCTGGCATCTCATGCTCCCACTCACAATGTATGCCTCAGAATCATCTCCTACCCATTCTTCTCCCACATTCCAGTCTGCCCCCAACCAATGGCCATGCCCTGTTGGTTTTAGCTTCAGAGTCACTCTCAGACTCCCGGTCTCCATGCTTCCTCCATGCACTTTGGTTTCATTCCTCTGCAGCAGTGACAAAATGGTTACCCCCATGTTTCCAGTCTCTCATTTCAACACATATTTATTGAGCACCTGCTACATCCCAGTTTCTATGGTAGTAGGCCCTGCAAAAGGTGTTTCTCTCCATCGTTTGTGAAAATAGCTTACATTATCTTTTTCCCAACATCACACATCTTCAGAGATATCTCATCACTTAGGAAATAAAAAAAAACCTCCTTAGCCTTTTTCCAACCACATCGTTGTGTGCTCTTTTCCACAACTGAGCTCCCATCCTGCTCCATCCTTAGTGGCTGCAGGAGCAGGGATGACACTTGAGATGGCCATAGTAATGTTGCACAGAAGACTTAAGGCAGATGTCTAAGCCCTGCTACAGCCGCTGAGAAAACTGAAACAAACAAAAAAAAGCCACCAAGAGCTTTTGGCCAAGACAGAATTACAGGAACTGGATTTAGTCTCCCACCTGAAACAATTCCCCACACCCACTCCCGCCCCCCAAAAAATAGACAAAATATGAAGACATTGAACATCAGACAGTGAAGGACAGTGATCCCTGCAATATGGTCAGTAAATGTCCCAGCTTACAGCCTCAAAAGACTCCAGGTCACAGATCAGGGAAGGGGGACTCAGGAGGATCCCTACAGACTCCCTGAGTTGGGGACACAAAGCTGAAAGTCCTAGGGAGACTAAAGCCTAGGGACTAGAGTTCCCAGGACAGGATAGTGGAGGGGAGAGAACTCTGGAGTCTTTAGAGGTTCCCTCTGGAGTATTCAGTTGGGTAATGATTAGCCCATGCACGTAAAGAAACTATTGGAGTCTAGGGAAAGAACCACAGAAAAGGTTTAGAGAACAGTGTCTATTCTCAGATGTGCTCACACAGGTCTGAGAGTAGCACTTGTTCCCACATTATTCAGAGTAATCAACACAGCTTTCCCTCAGGAGTGAGGAATAATTAGCCTTAGACTGAGCCCTGCTCATTTCTGCCTAACAAATCTGAAAAACGAGACTCAGTTCTCTGTCTTCACATTGTCATTGAACAGTTTAACCTTGGGTATTTGTTTAAACATGGTATGTTAACTTTGTCCCCTATAATATAATAACCCTCCTTTTTGGCTATTTTACAAGTCAGCTTTGAGAACAAATGAGTGGGAAAGGGATTGCAGAAAGACTTTGTGATCATAATGACTTACAGGAGAGTGGGGAACTTTCTTAAAGGATGAGATAGATAACACGTGGGTTCATGTGTAAAGGGAATTACATTCTGGGAATGCTCCCAGAATAGAAAGTCATGTGGACACATACCTCATGCATGTATGATGCATGTCAGGAAATGCAATACTTCCCACCTCCTCTTGAGGATTTGTCAATCCCTTGATTAGATCACTGAAACTAACCTCATTAGTGCCATGGTCTTTCAGGTGAAAGATCCAATTTTCCTGATAGCTTTTTGAGTATGTACAGTATTTTGTACATTTTTGAATGAGTAAAATTGAATTTGAGGCCATATCCTTACAGGTAGACCTTGTTTTATTGTGCTTCATTTTACTACACTTCTTAGATACTGTATTTTTTTACAAATTGAAGGTTTGTTTGCATCAAGCAAATCTACTGGCAACATTTTTCCCACAGCACTTGTTCATTTCATGTCTCTGTCACCTTTTGGCAATTCTCACAATATTTTGACTTTCATTATTATTATATTTTTTATGGTGAGCTGTGAGAAGCGATCTCTGATGTTTTACTGTTAAGATTGTTTTGGGGCACCATAAACCATGCCCATGTATAAAATGGCAGACTGAATTGATAAATGTATGTGTTCTGACTGCTCCACTGACCAGCCATTCTCTGGTGTGTGCTGTCTCTCTCTCTTTCTTTCTTTCTCTCTCTCTCTCTCTCTCTCTCTCTCTCTCTCTCTCTCTCTTTGGGTCTACCTTTTTCCGGAGACATAACAATATTGAAAGTAGGATAATTAATAACCCTACAACAGCCTCTAAGTGTTCAAGTGAAAGGAAGAGCTGAATATCTCTCTCTTTAAACCAAAGGCTAGAAATGATTAGGCTTAGTGAAAAAGGCATGTTGAAAGCTGAGATAGGCTAAAAGCTAGAGCTCTGGTACCAGTCATCCAATTAGTGAATACAAAGAAAATGTTCTTGAAGGAAATTGGAAGTGCTACTCCAGTGAGTACATGAATGTTAAGAAAGAAAAACAGCCTTAATGCTGATGTGGAGAAAGTTTTAGTGGGCTGGATAGATGATCAAACAGCCACACATTCCTTTAAGCAAAAGCCTAATCCAGAGCAAGGCCCTCACTCTCTTCAGTTCTACAAGGACTGAGAGAAGTGAAGAAGCTGCGGACAGAAAGTTTGAAGCTAGAAGAGGTTGCTTCATGAGGTTAGGGAAAGTCTCTGTAGCATAAAAGTACAAGGTGAAGCAACAAGTGTGGATGTAGAAGTTGCACTAAGTTATTCAGAAGATCTAGGTAAGATCATTGATGAAGGTGGCTACATTCAATAGTAGATTTTCAATGGAGAAGAAACAGTTGCCTATAGGAAGAAGATGCCATTTAGGACTTTTATAGCTAGAGAGGAAAAGTCAATGCCTGGCCTCAAAGATTCTAAAGACAGATCGACTCTGATGAAGATGCACAAGGAAAGTAATGTCGTTTTCATGCCTGCTAATACAACATCTGTTTTGCAGCCTAACGATCAAGGAGTAATTTTCAACTTTCAAGTCTTCTTATGTAAGAAATACATTTCATTCAAGCCAAAACTGAGGTGAGATATCACCTCACACCTGTAAGAATGGCTAAAATCAAAAGCACAAGAAATGACAAGTGTTGGCAAGGATGTGGAGAAAAAGGAACCCTCTTGCACTTTTGGTGGGATTGCAACGTGGTGAAGCCACTCTGGAAAACAGTATGGAGGTTCCTCAAAAAATTAAAAGTAGAACTACCCTATGATCCAGTAATCACATTACTGGATATTTACCCCAAAATTACCATAACAGTAATCCAGGAGAGAGTGGTTAAGATGGTGGAGGAGTAAGGTGACCCTAAGCTTGCCTCATCCCTCAAACACAGCTAGATAAATATCAAATCATTCTTAACACCCAAGGAATTGATCTGAGGACTGAGAAAACAAGGCTGAACATCTACAAGTAGAAAAATGACCACCTCATGGAAGGTAGGAACTGTGGAAGTTGATTTGAAGGAGAAAAGAACTGTGGGTGCTGTGGAGGGGAGGAAACCCTGATCATTGCAAGAAGAGTGAGAGAGAAAGACTGAAAAAAGAGTGAAAATGCAGAGGGTACTGCACAAGAAAACCCTTCCTAAAAACCATTGATGGGAAAAGGAGAGGGGCTGAATACTTCAAGTCTTTATACACAACAGACTAAAGTTTTAGAGATCCACGCTGCTGCTGGGGTTGTGCCTGGTTGGCTTAGCAGTGCTCTGGTGGGGAAGGAGGGCAGAAACCCGGGAGCAGGCAGCATGATTTAAAAATGCACTAACCAAGATGCAAGCCTGAATGATGCCAAGACAAGGAGGATGGACGAATCAGAGGAACAAATCAATGATATAGAAGATAAAATTATAGAAAATAATGAAGCTGAAAAGAGGAGGAAAATAAAGGTATTATATCATGAATGTAGACTTAGGGAACTCAGTTACTCCTTAAGGCATAATAACATTCATATCATAGGAGTCTCAGAAGATGAAGAGAGAAAAAGAGGGGCAGAAGGTTTATTTCAGCAAATTATAGCTGAAAACTTCCCTAATCTGAGGAGGGAACAGATGTGAAAATCCAAGAAGCACATGGGAGCAAGAGAACTCCCAATAAATTCAATAAAAGCTGGCCATCACCAAGACACATCATAGTCAAATTCACAAAATACACAGACAAGGAAAGAATCCTCAAAGCAGCAAGGGGAAAAAGTCCTTAAACTACAAGGGAAGACAGATCAGATTCACAGCAGATCTGTCCACAGAAACTTGGCAGGCCAGAAGGGAGTGGCATGATATATTCAATGTGCTGAATGGGAAAATATGAAATATGCAGCCAAGAATGCTTTATCCAGCAAGCCTGTCACTCAGAATAGAAGGAGAGATGAAGAGTTCCCCAGAGAATCAAAAACTAAAGAGTTTGTAACCACTAAGCTAGCCCTGCAAGAAATATTAAAGGGAACTCTTTGGGGAAAAGGGGAACAAAGCCAACAAAGACTAGAAAGGAATACAGAACATCACCAGAAACACTTACTTTAGAGGTAACACAATGGCACTAAATTCATATCTATCAATAATCACCCTGAATGTAAATGGGCTAAATGCTCCAATCAAAAGACATAGGGGTTCAGAATGTATAAAAATAAAAACAAGACACATTTATATGCTGCCTACAAGAGACTTATTTTATAAAGACCTAATGATACC
The DNA here is from genome assembly GCF_028018385.1 of Neofelis nebulosa. NCBI lineage: Eukaryota > Metazoa > Chordata > Mammalia > Carnivora > Felidae > Neofelis > Neofelis nebulosa. The sequence continues at coordinate 21,313,828 of NC_080788.1, forward strand.
TGCAGATTGAAAGTGAAGGGATGGAGAACCATCTATCATTCTAATGGATGTAAAAAAAAAGAAAAAGCCAGAGTAGCCATACTTATATCCGGAAAACTGGATTTTAAAACAAAATCTGTAACAAGAGACGAAGAAGAGCATTATACCACAATTAAGGGGTCTGTCCATCAAGAAGATCTAACAATTGTAAATATTTATGCCCCCCCCTTGAGAGCACCCAAGTATATAAATCAATTAATAACAAACATAAACTCATTGATAATAATAGATAATTAATAATAGATAATAGTAGGAGACCTTAATACCCCACTTACAACAATGGACATATCATCTAAGCAGAAAATCAACAAGGAAACAATGGCTTTGAATGACACACTGGACCAGTTGGACTTACCAGTTATATTCAGAACATGCCATCTTAAAGCAGCAGAATACACATTCTTTTCAAGTGCACATGGAACATTCTTTGGAATAGATCACATATTGGGTTATAAATCAGTCCTCAGCAAGTACAAAATGATGGAGATCATACCATGCATATTTGCAGACCACAACACTATGAAACTTGAAATCAACCACAAGAAAAAATTTGGAAATCCCACAAATACAGGTTAAAAACATCCTACTACAGAATGAATGGGTTAACCTGGAAATTAAAGAAGAAATTAGAAAATATATGGAAGCAAAGGAAAATTAAAACATGAAAGTCCAAGCCCTTTGGATGCAGCAAAGGCAGTCCAAGAGAGAAGTATATTGCAATACAGGCCTGTATCAAGAAGCAAGAATAGTCTCAAATACACAACCTAACTTTACACCTAAAGGAGCTAGAAAAGGAGCAATATAAAAACCTAAATCTAGCAGAAGGGAACTAATAAAAACTAGAGCAGAAATAAACGAAAGAGAAACAAACAAAAACAGAACAGATCAATGAAACCAAGAGCTGATTCCTTGAAAAGATTAATAAAATTAATTGATAAACCCCTAGCCAGACTTGTCAGAAAGAAAAGAGAAAGAACTCAAATAAATAAAGTCATTAATCAGAGAGGAGAGATCACAACTAACACCACAGAAATACCAAAAATTATAAGAGATTATGAAAAAATATATGCCAATAAACTGCACAAGCTGGAAGAAATAGACAAATTCCTAGAAACATACAAGCTACCAAAATTGACACAGGAAGAAATAGAAAGTTTGAATAGACCCATAACCAGAAAAGAAATTGAATAAGCAATCAAAAATTTCCCAACAAACAAAAGTCACCAGATGGCTTCCCAGGGTAATTCTACAAGACATTTAAAGAAGAATTAATACCTGTTCTTCTCACACTGTCCTCCCCCCCCCAAAAAAAATGGAAGGAAAACTCCCGAATTTCTTCTAGGAGGCCACGATTACACTGACTCCAAAACCAGAAAAAGACCCCACTAAAAACAGAATTATAGGCCAGTATCCCTGAACATGGATGCAAAAATTCACAACAAGGTACCAGCAAATTTAATTCAACAGTATTAAAATAATTAGTCACCACAAGTGGTATTTATTCCTGGGCTTCACTGATGGTTCAATACTCACAAATCAATCAATGTGCTATACCACATTGATAAAAGAAAGGCTAAGAACCACATGATTCTCTCAATAGATGCAGAAAAAGCATTTGACAAAATACAGCATCCTTTCTTGATAAAAATTCTTAAGTAGGGATAGATGGAATGAACCCCAACATCATAAAGGCCATATATGAAAGATCCACAACTAATATACCCAATTGGGGAAAAAAATTAGAGCTTTTACTCAATGGTCAGGAACAAGACAGGGATGTCCACTCTCACCATTACTATTTAACATAGTACTGGAAGTCTTAGCCTCAGCAATCAGACAACAAAAAGAAATAAAAGACATCCAAACTGGGAAGGAAAAAGTCAAAATTTCACTATTCAAAGGTGACATGATACTCTATGTAGAAAACCTGAAAGACTCCACCAAAAAATTCGCTAGAACTAATACATGAATTCAGCAAACTCACAGGATATAAAATCAAGGTACAGAAATCTGTTGCATTTCTATACACCAATAATGAAGCATCAGAAAAAAAAAATCAAGGAATCAATCCCATTTTACAATTATACCAAAAACCCTAAGATACCTAGGAATAAACCTAACCAAAGAGGTAAAAGATCTATACTCTGAAAACTATAGGACACTTATGAAAGAAAGTGAAGAGGACACAAAGAAATGGAAAAACATTCCATGCTTATGGATTGGAATAACAGATACTGTTAAAATGTCTATACCACCCAAAGCAATCTACACATTCAGTGCAATCCCTATCAATATGCCATCAGCATTTAAAAACAGTCCTAAATTTTGCATTGAAGGACAAAAGACCCTGAACAGCCAAAGCAATCTTGACAAAGCAAAGCAAAGCTGGGGGCATCACAATTTCAGACTTCAAGCTGTGTTACAAAGCTATAGTCATCAAAACATTATGGTACTGGCACAAAAACATACATATGTATCAATGGAACAGAAAAGAAAACCCAGAAATCTTCACAATCTTGGATTAGACAGAAGTTCTTAAACTTGACACCAAAAGCATGATCCATAAAGTAAAATTGGTAAGCTGGATCTTGTGAACATGAAACTTACAAAACTTGTGTTCAGTGAAAACTTGTGTGAAGAGGATTAAAAGACAAACTATGGACTGGGAAAAAATGTTTGCAAACCACATATCTGACAAAAGAGCAGGATCTTAAATGCAAAAAGAACTCTCAAAACTCAATAAAAATGCATCCAGTGCATTTGGGGAATGGGCAAAAGGTATGAACAGACACTTTACCTAAGAGGGCATAGATATCCAATGAGCACACATAGGGTTGCCTGGGTGGCTCAGCTGGTTAAGCGTCTGACTCTTGTTTTCACTTAGCTCAGGTCATGATCTCACGGTTCATGAGTTTGTACCCCACATGGGTTCTGAGCTGACAGTTCAGAGCCTGTGTGGGATTCTTTCTCCCTCTATCTCTCTGCCCCTCCCATGTTCATTCTCTCTCTCTCTCTCTCTCTCTCTCTCTCTCAAAATAAATAAATAAACTTAAAAAACTGAGCACACATGAAGATGTTTAGCAGCATTAGCCATCAAGGGAATACAAATTAAAACCATATTGGTATATCACTACACTCCCTATCAGAATGGCTAAAATAAAAATGGTGATACCAAGTGTGGGCAAGGAAACAGAGAAGCTGGATCATTCATACACTGCTGGTAGGAACGTAAAATGGTTCATCCACTGTGGAAAACAATTTGGCAGTTTCTCATAAAACTAAACATTCAATTACCATGTGACTCAACAACTGTACTCTTGGACATTTTTCCCAGAGAAATAAAAACCTATGGTCACACAAAGACCTTTACACAAATGTTAACGGTAACTTTATTTGTATAAGCCAACAAACTGAAAACAACCCAGATATTTCTCATCTGGTGCCTGATTGAGCAAACTGGGTACATCCAAGCCATGGAATACTGCTCAACAGTAAAAAGGAATGAACTACGATACGTGCAACAGCGTGGATGAATCTTCAGGGGATTATGCTGAGTGAAAAAAGTAAGGTTACATGCTATATGATTCCACTTGTATATGGTTCTTGAAAGGACAAAATTATAAAAATTGAGACCAGATTAATGGTTGACAAGGGTTGAGCTGGAACAGGGGGAAGGAGGTATGTTGGTCAATGAAAGGGCAACATGGGGCAGGGAGCCTTGTGATGATGGAAATGTTCTTCTTGACTGCATCCACATCAATCCTGGCTATGATATTTCACTATAGTTTTGTAAGATGCTACCATGGGGGAAACTGAGTAAAGAGTATGCAGGATTTCTCTGTATTATTTCTTATATACCTGCATGTGATTCTACCATTACCCCAAGGTAAAAAGCTTAATTTAAAAATTTGGCATTTTAGGGGTGCCTGGGTGGCTTCCTCAGTTAAGTGTCTGACTTCGGCTCAGATCATGATCTCATGGTTCATGAGTTCGAGCCCCACGTAGGGTTCTGTGCTGGCAGCTCAGACCCTGGAGCCTGCTTCAGATTCTGTGTCTCTCCCTCTCTGCCCCTCCCCTCTTCGTGCTCTGTCTCTCTCTGTCTCTCAAAAATGAATAAATAGTAAAAAGGAAGAAAAGGAAGGAAGGAAGGAAGGAAGCAAGCAAGCAAGCTTGGCATTTTATTAAATACTTAAAAATGTTGAGATACATTTTATAATTAATAAAGATTGCCCACCCACTTAAATGCTGGTGATTCCAAGATTTTCTTAGACAGTGACTGCCTAATCATGATCAAAATTGTGAAATACATCATTTAGTATCTAATAATTCGATCAGCATTGTAGAAGAATAAACAGATGTGTCTCTATTAAAGTCCAGTTTTGATTATGAAGCAAACAAAAAGCTACAAAACAAAACCTCCATGGAGTGGATAACAATTGGCCACACTTTTTCTGGACCTTGATGGAAATGCTAAGGATCTGCCTTCTGGGTTGTCAGGATGAGACTGACTTTCTTCTGCCTTTTTCTCTCTCACAGGATCTCCTCTTCAGCGTGTGTGCCCTCAATGTCCTCTCCACCATCGTGTGTGCGTTGGCCACAGCCATGTGCTGCATGCAGATGGTCTCTTCTGATGTCCTGCAGATGGTGAGTGGCCCCCTTCCTTCCCAAGCACGCTCAAGATGGCTAGCCTGACCTCCTTCTCCTCCAGCCAGTTTGAAACCAACATAGAGTGGACACTTCTAGCTTCCAACCAGAAACCCCAAGGATGATAGGCCCTGAGGGTCCATGGAGGCCACCTCATGCTGCCCTCTGGAAGACAGAGAACCTGTACATTTGGTGCCATTAACATATTTATTTTAGGCATTGAATGCATGTTAACAGAGCTGCATGTTAACAGAGTCCGGCCACCCTCATGCCCCTCTAGATGGCCTCTACTGTGTCCCCTGAATAATTTTAGTGACAATCCTGTAGCCCTAGACATCCTCTGGGCCCAGCACCTCCAGAGTGATGTGGCTTCTTCAAGCTTTAATGTTCTCTTTTAATAAAGGGAGGTGAGTTCTTTTCAAATTGAAAAACTGCTCATCTGTGCTTTTTAGACTTCCTAATTAACCCTGAGCTCATAATCTACTGGCAGGTCACTGGCTGGCCCTCATGACCACCCTGGCCAGGGTCTTACAGTCGAAGAACTGCTGCTCCCAAGGGAGAAAGATAAGAACAGGAGCAAGGGTCATACACATATTAATACACGTTTATAAGTACATCCTTAATAAATAATGAAGGCTCTTTATTATTCAGTGTAAATGAAACACAGCCCATTGTTTGCTGTGTCACCACTAAAGTCAGTACGATAAAGAGAAACTAATGGGAAGATATTGTTCTCTAGTGCTCAGGGTAGGAATCATCTGTGTGTGCGTGCATCTGTCTGTCTCTGTGTCTCTGTCTCTTGTGTTGCTTCTTCAAGATCCATCTGCCTCCCCCTCAGTGTTTTATGCATCTCACGAAAAGAAAAGCAAGTTATTCTTGTAGTAAGCTGTTTTATTTGCTCTTTCTTATCCACCCCATGGCAATACATCAGTTCATCAAGATACAGGGCCAGAGAGCATCATTACCAAGATGTTAAAAATTCATTGGTTCTAATCATATGCAACATCCGCCTCTTTGTCCCAGTGTATATCTACACAGCTGTCACAGCCAGGGCTGACCTTTCTGAGAAGTGGCAGTTCTCCGAAAGGTATCTAATTAAGCAGTTATTCAGCAGCGATGAACTTTTGGCCCTGCTCACCGAGGCCTCATGTTGGTGATTTTCTCCGGCATGTTGTGTAAAGGAAAGGTTAAGTACCATGGGGTTCTACTCACCTCTGCATATTTTACTATTGATCTGTAAATATCACACCAATTTGACCAAACTAACAGAACCAAAGGGCTATAAATGTAAACGTTTGCATTTCCTGGTTTGAAGTGTTAGAATGAAACCCACCAACTAAACAAGCATCAGGCCTATGGAAGCTGTGATAGAGTATACAACTGTAACATCAAGAGCAGGGTCATTCTATCATTCTGCCACAGGGAACCTGAGCGGGCCTGGAATCCTGGGCCTGACGACAGCCATGACTGGGTTGGAGTCCCACCTCTTCCGCATATGAGGCAGGGGACACCGGACATGTCACTGAACCCGCCAGAGCCTCAATTTCCTCAACTCAAATGAACCTAATGGTATACCTGGTGAACATTCAAGAAACATGACCTAGTCCATCCATAAATGTGGGCAGAATATTAGTTACTGGGCTATCTCAGCCACGACTGTGAATGCCATGGCCCTTGATGTGCTTTGCCAACTGTAAAACACCACAGGGAAATAAGGTGTTTTTACAATTACCACAGCCACCCTCACAACCTCTGGTTGTTTCATAGCTGAGTGTTTGCGGGTAAGTTTGCTTCTAGCCCCTGGCTTAGAAGTAGAAATCAGTTAAATTCCTGCAGGTGAGTCCTTTTCCCTTTGTGGCTATGGGCTATGGGACCAGACAAGGCTCAAGGGGAACAGGTGGTATATGACCATGGTGCATTGTGGAACCAGTGCATGATCTTGGGCACATCCCTGCCTATTGGTCCCAGTTTCCTCTGCTCTATGTAAGACTGTTCATGTTCTGCTTCCTCTTGGGTCTGCTGACAGAGGAATCACATAATGCATGTGTGTGGACTTTGAAAAACCCTGGTGTCCATGTGAAGGAGGTGGGCTTTTACCACATGGGTCAGAAGCTGGGTGAAGCTGGCCACACAGGCTGCACCCGTGAGAAAGGAGAAGTGGGAAGCCCAGGGGCTCATGGGTACGCCCTGCAGGATGGAACCTGGTACTAGTTATTCATGAAAATGCCTCAGGCTCTTTTTACTTTTTTAGAAAAGTCTTCTCCTTTTTCTCCAGCTCTACTCCATTGCAATTGACTTTAATTTTCTTACTTAATTTCATTAGACTGTTTAATTAAAGAAGTAATGTATGATCACTGAAACAAGTAAAACATAGAGATAAAGGCATAGTTAATAATCTGCCTTCTCCCATCTTATTCTGTTGAGGAAATTTGCATTAAATCCTTCCATTTCTTTATTGACTTCTTAGTGTTTATATTAACATATATATAATCTATTTTCCTTGTTCCTCCTTCCCTTCTTCCCTCCATCCTTCCCTCTCTTCTTCCTTCCATTATTTCTTCCTTTTAGCCAAATAGGATCGCACCATTCATTATCACTCTGCAGTGTGATTTTAATAGCCTGAAACTCTCATGGACATCCCTCTAGGTTAATCTACACAGAAATATATTCCTGTCTACATTGATCCATAATATGGATGTAACGTCAGTCAGTTGGCTATTTTTCTATTCGATCCATGAATGCTTGAGTTCTTTCTTTTTTTGAAAGAGGGCATGAGTGAGCAAGGGGCAGAGAGAGGGAAAAAGAGAGAGAGGGAGGGAGAGAGAGAAGCAGGGCTCATGCTCACCCAAAGTGGGGCTAGAACCACGAGATCATGAACTGAGCTGAAGTCAGATGCTTAACTGACTGAGCCACCCAAGCGCCCTTTTCTTTTCAAAAAAAAATTTTTTATTAATGTTTATTTATTTTTGAGAGAGAGAGAGAGAGGGACAGAGCGTAAGCGGAGGAGGGGCAGAGAGAGGAAGACACAGAATCCAAAGCAGGCTACAGGCTCTGAGCTGTCAGCACAGAGTCCAATGCAGGGCTCAAACTCACGAACCGTGAGATCATGACAGGAGCTGAAGTTGGACACTTAACCAACTGAGCCACCCAGGTGCTCCATGGCGCCCCTTTCTTATTTTTGATTTTGGTTTTGTTTATGTCATTGTGATCATATAGTGGTTAGTACTCTGTGTTGTGGTTTTGTTTATGCCTGTGCAGATGGTGCTTCAGTAAGCACATATAGTCATAACTCCCTTAGCCCACCTGTGCTGACCCTACTAGCCGGGTAGCCATGGTCTCCATTCCACCGATGATGCACTGCCTGCTCCCCACAACACATTTGTTCACCAGCAGCCTCCGTGGTTCACCCATGTGCCTTCTCTGCTCCCAGTAGTTGGGTCACAAGCTTTCCAAGGGACAGTTGTATCTGTCCCCAAACCAGTCTATGTCAATGGTATTTGGATTGTTAAGTGCATGTTTTAGTGCTATATAAGCTGATGAAATAGTGCAAAAAAGAGAATTGTTTATTTTACAAAAAAGGATGGAGTTCTTTGGGAAGATTCAGAAAAAAAAAAGGGGGTCCCTGGATATACTGCTCTCAATTTTTGGTGTGGGTGAGATAATTATAAGAGGTTGAGATACAGAATTTTAAAAATCTAGGAGGCATCTGCACACACATTGTTTCACAAGTACCTTTAAGCTCCAGCCCTGCTCCAAAAGCACAAAAATGGGAAGTGAGTTAATTCTCATAGGTGTAGTTTATACAACAAAGAAGACCACGGGGAGCTCTAGACAACAGACTGAGACTCACAGCAAGAGCCTTAGCCTGGCATGGAAGGAACCCGCAGCTCCTTTCTTATTTCTGGGGATCAGCATTTTGGGATAAATAACCATTTGGGGAACTCATATAATGAATGCATGTATACATGAGATGCCTAGCGTCAGAATTTAGAAAGCTGAAGTACTGTAATATGTTTGGAACTAGTGGCAAAAGGCGATCTGAGTATAAAATTCAGTTTATAGATATGGTTTTATGGAGAAAGCTTTTACCTCCAAAGTGTCTCTAATCTCACATTTTTAGTTTTATTTCTTGAGCATAATCTCATTTTTCCATTTTTCCATTCAGCTCTTTTCCTCCCCACGTACTTTATCGCCAGCCACTTTAGCCCAAGAGACATCATCTGCTATTGCATGCATCTCCATTAGGAACTTGCCTGTGAACTTCATCTTTTATTATTGTCATTTATGTTCTCAACACTAGTCATGTGCCCTGTAAAGCAGAACACCTCCAGAAAGTGCAGACAGAGCATCGTTGCCCACAGAGCTAGCAAGGGGTGTCGCGGCCAGGGACGATTGGGACACCACCTCCTGGGAGCCCCAGAATCGCTCAAGTTCACCAGTATCTTCACCTCTCTGGCTCACTCCACTGCTGGTTCAGCACCCCACGGAGGCTGGCCCTCTTTGGACCCACAGTGGCCTTCCTTGAGGTTTGGGTTTACCAGAAACGTCTCTAGGTAGTAGGTGCTACTTATGTAGGACTAGGGGACTAGGACCAAAGGGTGTCTGGTTAATCTTAAAATCTAGTTACAGCAGACAATCCTAAAAGTGATACATACAAGCTACAAACATTTTATTTTGACTTTAAATATGCAGATGAGCATTTATCCATCAGGGTTTTGATTTGGGGCCAAGATCTTCTGTTCAATTATGGGTCTACACATTGCTGTACTGAGTTGCATTTCTTTTTTTTTTTTTCTTAATATTGATTTATTTTTGAGAGAATGTGAGTGGGGAAGGGGCAGAGAGAGGGGGACAGAGGATCCAAAGCAGACTCTATGTTGACAGGCTGACAGCAGCAAGCCTGATGTGGGCCTCAAACTCACGAACTGCAAGATCATGACCTGAGCTGAAGTAGGACACTCAACCAAGTGAGCTGCCCAGGTGCCCCCAAGTTGCATATCCTGTATAAACTTCATAAAAATATCACTCTCTGCAATTTCCAGATCCTTGAAATTGGCATGAGCCAGGCAAAATGAGATGCACGAACTCCCCTGGATATCTTCTGACTCCTCTCCCTCCCTTACAGCTAGCTGCCTTGCCAGTTCCCATTTTGGCAGTGGTTTCTGCTCAGCTGCTCTCCTGTGTCGAGTCTTTCCAAAGCGTCCAACTTGGTTCTCATAGAACGAGCGAGTTTTCCTGCCTGCATTCATATTTCATTATGAATTACAGTAGTAACTAAAACTGGCCTTTAGCTGTTCGGGAATGCGCCCCTGTGTCCTGGGTAGGCAGGAAACACACATGGTACACCTGGCATGGTGGCAGGACTGGAAAGCAGCAAGGTGCCTCGGGCAGGCGTCACTCCAGGGTCTGGGGCATGGAAGGAAACCCCAGCTCATCAGATCTGTTGGCCAGGAGAGGTGGATTAAGAAAGCTTCTACCATAGTAACACTAGAGTATTTGTACCAAGTCTCAGGAAGGGTAGAGGAAGAGGCCTATTCCTCTGTATTTCTTAGTCCCTGAGGGAAGTCTCAAAGGTGTGTGTGACCCATTCAGGAGCCAGAATGTGGCAGGGAAGCTGGGAAAGTGTGCTGTTCCCAGCGAACCAGAGAGGCAGCTGCTGGTCAGGAGCCTGGGGAGGGTGTAAAAGGAGGCTGGTAGGCTTGTCCTGGGGCCTGGAGGAGACGAGTCTGCTCATAACTCAGAGGAGTTTGTGGAAATTCCAGCCCCTTGTCTCCAGACCCTGCAGGCCTGTCCTGCCCTCCATTCCTTACTTCTCCCCCTCCCCCTGTGGCCAGAGATAGAGGCATAGGGACTGAAGAGCTAATATTTGTGATGTGGTCTTGTTTAAGCCCCACAACACTGCCGTCTGGGTCTGTGACCTAGAAATGGTGTTTCCCAGTATGACCCTGTCAGGCCAGGTGGGGTGAGGAAAGGAGACGAAAACTCAAAGGGGTCAGTAATATGCTTATAGTCTTGTGGGCCCTCAGTGGTCAAGCAGGACCACCTGAGGCCTGCCGACCTCTTCACCCTTCATCTCAGACAACAGACTGTGCGCTGTTCTCACAGAGCCAAATTTTAGGGTCTCTGCTAAGTGGGCCTCAGGAAGCCCACCCTCCACCCTGGTTCCAGGGCACATGTAAGGACAGCACATGCCTAAGTTGGGATTCCCTCTCCAGAGCAGACATATGGGAAGAGACTTCCCTCCAGCAGGGTCTAAAATGCACACTCCTCTTTTGTGGATGATGAAGGCTGGGCAATAATGAAACTCCCATCAGTTGTGTGAACCCCTTGGGCTAGAGGAACACAAGGGTAGGAGTGGGGAAGGAGCAGGATAATGTAGCTCCTTTCTTCCAGACTGCCCCCCCCTCTAGCACCCCCTGTTGGCAGAACCCAACAGTTAGCCAGCTGGCAAGGGAGTCTAGGAAATGTGGTTTGCAGAGGTCTAGCCCCAGCATCTCAGAGCAGAGTCCAGAGCAGGCGACCTTGGCCTTGGAGACAGCCCCTGCCTCATTAAACGGATACTGGTGGGGGCAGGGGGAATATGTCAAGTGTCACTTGCAGCCTCCCCTTGGGGAGGCTGAGAAACCTAGGGGAACAAGCTCAGTTTGCAATGGACTCAGTCTGAGTTGGTTCCATAAAGGTGAAGCCAACACACTACTGGAAAGGCAACGTAGAGTTTAGAGCAGAAGTGGTTAAACCTGTTGTTTAACCTTTAAAAAGCCGCGGGTGTATGGGAGCATTTAAACCTCCTAATAGGGTCATCTGGGGTGCCTTGCCTCTCATTGAAAATGCTCCTTGTCCTCATTCCTGGGGGGATTGTACCTTCAGCAGGAAAGCATTTTGGCTTTTGCATTTCCTGCTTCAGTGTTTTATTGATTTTTCTAATTTGTGATACACACCAAATCAGAGTATGTCTCAATTAGACCTCAAGGACATTTGGCCTTATCCTAACTGCTCAGCTTTGTGCTATAAGCATCGGGGCTGACAGCTGTCCAAGGTGGAGTATGACAGACACACATTCGACCTGCTCATAGCCAATGACTCATCTCTATTTCAGACAATTAAAGCCACGGCTCAGACCCCTTGGAAAGGCAAGGAACGTGCTCTGTGTGTTAAGAAAACCCACACGAGACAATTTCAGTCTGTGATGTTGCATGTGTAGGCATGGTCACTATTCTTTCGCTGTTAGTCTGGAGCAGGCTAGTTTCATGGAATTTGACCATATTCAAAATTGTGACCTGACCCACACTTGGGCAAAAATGTCCTATCATCCCAGCCTTTTTTTCAAGTCCAGACCACCCTACCCACGGCTGCCAGAGGCACTTCCTACCACACAGCTTTAATAGCACTGCTCCCTAGCTCTAGCACCATCACTGGCTCCCCAGTGCCCCAAGAATTAAGAATTAATTTCTAGAGCCTTATATAAATTTGCTTTTCTTAAACACATCTTTCACTAGCTCACCTGTTACCTTCTTGCAGGCCCACCTGTTGATATCCTACCAATCTGCGGACCCATTCAAATGTCATCTTCATTAACCCTTTGTAGACTCCAGGTCTCCACACAGTGCTTGGAGAGCTCACTGACTAGTGGAACTGTCCTTGCTTGGCCATGTACACTTGACTGTCTCACGTGTCCCTCACCCCCCATGCAGTGGGAGGTCCCAGAGCCTAGCATTCACATAACACAGAGTCTTGTTGGCCCTACAGGAACTCACAGTGAGGTGTTGACTGGAACTGCAGCAATGGCTCAGGTATCTCCATGCCACAGGTAACCCCTTGGGAGCAGTGACCAAAGGGTGGGAAGTTATTGGCCATTGCTTCCCATTGGCATAAATGGAAAGCTAGGCAGAGGCAGAGTTCTTTTTGCTTAAGAGATTTTACCTCAGTTTGCTCAAGCAGCATCTCAGTTTTAAGGTTGCCTCACAGAATGTTCTGGAGCTCATCAAGGATTATTTTCCCTCAAAACAGTGTTTTTACAAAGTTTATGAATTCCCTAGGACTGCAAAACACTCATCGATACTATGTGTCCAAAGGGATCCATAATGAAATATTTGAGAAATGTTCCACTAATGATTTGGGGGCACCTGTGTGGCTCAGTCAGTTAAGTGTCCAACTCTTGGTTTTGGCTCAGGTCATGATCTCACAGTTTCATGAGTTCAAGCCCCATGTCAGGCTCTGCACTGATGGCACAGAGCATGCTTGGGATTCTCTCTCTCCCTCTTTTTCTGGCCCTCCCTGCACTTGCACTGTCTCTGTCTCTCTCAAAATGAATAAATAAACTTTAAAAGGGGGGGGGGCGCACTGGTGCAGTCCTTCTCAGGGCCTTTAACACTGTAATATACATTATAGGGCTCCAAGAAGGGAGTACAATATGTGGCATTTCCCAGTACTTGTTTTTTTGTTTTTTTTTGTTTTTTTTTTGCTGCAGGAATTTGGGAGGGGGTGGAGAAGAACATCTTGAGAGTTTGGTGTTTCCTCATGAATGAACTTCGGGAAGTACTGTCTTAAATCGTGGACCTTAGGCACCATTTTTGACTACAGGTTTTAGGTAGTATAATCTGAAGAGGAAGAGTTAGTGGTGGGGATAGAATTAAAGACTTCCTAGATTGGAGGTGCCAGGGTGGCTCAGTCAGTTAAGCGTCTGATTCTTAATTTTAGCTCAGGCCATAATCTCAGTGTGTGGGTTTGAGCCCCGTGTCAGTCTCTGCACTGATAACACAGAGCCTGCTTGGGATTCTCTCTCTTCCTCTCTCTTAAAATAAATAAACATATGTAAGAGAAAAACAAAAAAACAAAACAAAACAAAAAGACTTCCCTGGGGGCATCTGGGTGGCTCAGTTGGTTGAGCATCTGACTTCAGCTGATGTCATAGTCTTGAGGTTCCTGGGTTCCAGCCCTGCATTGGGCTTTGTGCTGACAACTCAGAGCCTAGAGACTGCTTCGGATTCTGTGTCTCCCTCTCTTTCTGCCCCTCCCCTGCTCACATTCTCTTTCCCTCTCTCTCTCTCTCAAAAATAAATAAATGTTAAAAAAAAAAAAAAAAAAAAAAAAAGACTTCCCAGACTGTGTTTTTCCTTAGAACAGAGGCATTCTGCATAGCAGTGTAAGAAACAAAGCCTAATGAAGCTTTGGAGGCGAGGCGTTCCTCACAGAGCCATCATTTTAAAGTGTGTGTTTCGCCGTCACAGCCCGACGGTTTAAATTACATAAGTTCCAAACGGATCATTAAAGCTTATGTGTAATTAGCTTAATTAGACACAAGCCACACAAGATGTCCCAAATAACTCCGAATCTCTCTGTTTTCCAGTTCCTTCCACAAAGGGCGCATTCCGCCAGCCCTGCCTGCGTGACCCCCCATGGCACCGTTCTCCACCAGACCCTGGACTTCGATGAGTTCATCCCCCCTCTCCCACCTCCACCTTATTACCCTCCAGAGTACACCTGTACTCCCACAGCTGAGGCCCACAGGTGGGTCTTTCCGGAGATGGTGGTGGTGACTTGTATTGACACCAGGAAGATAGGAGGCAGTCTGGGAGGTGGGACTGGCAAGAGCCACGCTCATTTTCAGTGGGGCAGTTGAGCCAAGGAGAGCAACCATAGGAAAGCATGTTTGATTAGAGGGCAGGGCGCGAGCAGTGAAAGAGCTCGAACCCTGGCTTAGATAGACCATGTCTACTGGGTATCGCTGCCGTGCAACAAAAGAGAACCTAGCCCGACGTGAGCAGCTCTATTATGTTCTCATGAAACGCAAAACTGCTATTGAGTAGTGGCCATTAACATAACACGTAAAATGTAATTAAAGATTTAATCGGCTCTGTGATTATTTTCATTTTAATGGACAGGGCCATAGAGTTTACTGAAAATGTCGATATCTTTCCAGAAAAAAGAAAAAAAAGAAAAAAAAACCACAAGAGTTAAAACTGCCTAGCAAATTAGACTTTTATTTCACAAGCACGATGAGTAATTGACCAGGGGAAACCCTGACAAGTGACGTGTTGATTGCCTTGAGAGAAATGTCAGCCATCCAGGCTCCTTCCCCCAGGAGTGACAGTGCAATGGTTCTGTCTTTTCAGGGGCCTCCACTTGGACTTTGCTCCCTCTCCATTCAGCACTTTGTATGATGTTGCCATCAACAGCCCTGGCCTGCTGTACCCCGCCGAGCTCCCCCCACCCTACGAGGCCGTGGTGGGCCCGACTGCCACCAGCCAGGTGAGGCCCAGGCCCCAGACAAGCCAGTTTCCTGTACTAAGACGGGCTCCTTGCATTTGGTTTTCTAATGTTCTATTTATTTTTAAGAGGGCACAAGTCAAGGAGGGGCAGAGAGAGGGGGATAGAGGATCTGAAGCGGGTTCTGGCGCTGACAGCAGCGGGCCTGATGTGGGGCTCGAACTCTTGAACCGCAAGCCGAGGTCGGACACTCAACTGACCGAGCCACCCAGGTGCCCCTGCTTCTTGCATTTGTATTTCTCTCTAAGCCTTAGAGCAAACCTGTGGTCTTATCAACGCTCGTGAAGAGCAGGCAGCAGCCTCGGGGAGTAGAACCTGCAGAGGCCCCACCCCAGGCCTGGAGATGCCACCCCAATATTTGTGCATTGCCCTCTTGGCTCTTTTTTTAAATTTTTTTTTTTCAACATTTTTTATTTATTTTTGGGACAGAGAGAGACAGAGCATGAACGGGGGAGGGGCAGAGAGAGAGGGAGACACAGAATCGGAAACAGGCTCCGGGCTCCGAGCCATCAGCCCAGAGCCTGACGCGGGGCTCGAACTCACAGACCGCGAGATCGTGACCTGGCTGAAGTCGGACGCTTAACCGACTGCGCCACCCAGGCGCCCCTGCCCTCTTGGCTCTTGTCAGTTGCATGTGAGCTAGTGTGTCTGGGGACACAGTGCCGAAGGAGCTGGTACAGATTCAAACGCATGAGCAGGGACAGAGCTCAGGCCGTGAACCGGGAACCCAGGGGAGTCTGGCCTGTCCGGCTGCACGCCTCTGTTGCTGTCTCCTGGGAGGTGAGAAGCAGTGCTGGATCCCTGGTCTGAGGCCTGGCAGCTACAGGCCAGGGAAGTGCCAGAGCCGCAGGTAGGAGTAGCTGGCTTTCTCTGAGCTGGGAAAGCCAGGTGCTCCCACAACCTCCCGGTGTCTGACCCACCACAGGCACACACTGGGGATGTGTTGGTGGAGCCTCAGTTTCTTCATCTGTAAAATGGGGATCATAACAGTACCAAGCACATGGGGTGGAACGGGATGTTTGTAATGGACCCAGCACAGTGTTTGATATAGAGTGGGCTCTGATTCAGCAAAAGCCAGTTGCCCTTTTCAATGGCATCATCCTCATCATGGTTATCATCACATGTGTCGCTCCTGAATATCCAAGGCCCCTAGCCAGGGAGGAGAGATGTGAACACTCAGAAGGTCACACAGCACCCACGTGTGGGACAGGCTGTGGGGAGGCCACAGGTTTAGGGGTGCACATGGGGAGCACAGCAGTCCAGCAGAGAACAGGCACATGCAGGGGAGCTGAGAAATCCTGCCAAGAATGGGGGCTGCAGCCTGTTCTGGGCCCCGAGCCCCAGGCAGAGGAGAGTGGGCAAAATCATGACCAGGAGCAACCACAGGGCACCAAGACACAGTCCTGGGCCCGTCCAGATTCACGCACCTTTGGGCTTCTCACCTGGCATCCCAAGTCACCTGCCAGGAAGTGGTGCCAGCCTCAGACCTGGCCCAGACCTTCTGTGTCCTCACAGCCCCTTTGAGATCTGGAGCCCACATGGTGAGAAGGCCAGGAGGCAGTCCTGTTCTCTTCTGGGCCACTCCCTGGGGGGCTTCTGGCCCTAAGGGACCTCTGGGGGTGCAAACCTAAAATGGCTGTTCAGACTCAGCCTCCATAAGCTTCCGGAGATAATTGCACCCACAGGGGAGACCACATTCTGCAGGCTGGGCGTTGTGGGACAGAAAGGGAAGGTAAGACCTGTCCACCTCTGTGTCCAGCGGGACCTTGGCTACACGGTTTTTGCAAGAAGGATTCTCCGCGAGCGTCACTTGCGCAGGTCTGCTCAGCCCATCCTCAGCCCACCCTTGCAGAGGTGACAGCCTAGCCAGCTGAGCCTCTGAGTCTCCCATCTCTGCCTACTCTCGCCCTGAAATGTCCTGGCCCAGCTCACCAGGCTGCAGACAGCAAACAGGGACTCGGCCAAGGACTCGTGGCCTTTTTTCTGTCCACAGATGTGTAGGAACCGCCTGAGGTCCGGGTGCAGAGGCAGAAGGGAGGGGATTCATTAGTGAGGGGGCAAAGTGTGACTGAAATCCCATTTCTAAACTTACAATGATTGAAATCCTCTTGAATTTTTAAAAAATCTGAGTGGAGAATTCTACCTTTCCGAAATGATTTCTTTTCTTCTTGATGATAAAAATAATTCAAATCAATGTTATCAATGGCAACTGTGTCCTGTGAAGAGAGTCAGAAGTACTCTGAGGGGAGCCCCCGTGCACTGCTGGAGGGTGCTGAAAAGGGGCATCCAATCCATTTTTGGGGGACCCGGGGAGCCTCTGTGAGCTGAAGGCTCAGGCTGAGTGGGGTGGCAGGTGGCTAGGCTCACAAGGAGGGACCACGCAGCATGCATATCCTCAAAACACAAAGCCACTCAGGATGAGTCTGAAATGAGTGCAACATGGATGGAGGGTGACCTCAGTGAGGCTGGTTGGATTCTGGGGCCATCAGGACATCCAAGCAAGTGTCCATGAGGTGATAGGGTCTATGGCTTGGAGCTTGGAGAGATCAGAGTTAGCCACAGAGGTGGTCACCAGAGTCAGGGAAACCAAGTGGGGGTGGGAGAGCTCTATGGAATAACAATACTTTGGGGTGCTAGAGAAGGAGGCTCTCCTAGCACAGGCTGCAGAGTAGACAGAGGGCCTGGACTCACAGACACATGGTTCAGGAAGGGAGAGAGGGGCCAAGTGCTGCCCAGAGGCGGTGAAGGGCTGACCCTGGTCCCCCGCTGGCTCACCATCCAGAGATTGCTGGTGACCGTGGCAGGAGGAGCTGCAATGGGGCAGTGGGACAGGTGCCAGCATTGGCTAGAGGCAGGGATGAGACGTGGGGAGGTATAGCAGTGGTCTGTCCCCGTGGTTTTTGGATTCCAGTGGGCATCCCAGGCTTGTCAATCAAATACAGATGGCTGAGCCCACCCCAGAGTTTCTGAGTCCATAGTTGGGGAAGGGGAACCTGCCAAGAATTTGCATTCCGGGGGTTTCTGGGTGGCTCAGTCGGTTAAGCGTCTGACTCTTGATTTCAGCTCAGGTCAGGATCTCAGGGTTGTGAGCTCAAGCCCCATGTTGGGCTCTGTGCTGATAACACAGAGCCTGGTTGGGATTCTCTCTCTCTCTCTCTCTCTCTCTCTCTGTCTGTCTGTTTCTCTCTCTCTGTCTCTGTCTCTCTCTCTGCTCCTCCCCTGCTCTCACTCTCTCCCTCTCTCAAAATAAATAAATAAACTTAAAAAAAAAAAAAAGAATCTGCATTCCTACCTAAGTTCCAGCTCCTGCTGCTGTGTTCCTCTAGGGACATGCTTTGGGTACTGGAGTGGATCACTCTTGTGAGATGCTTGGCAAAGAGGAGAGAAGATAGGAGATAGTTAGGGAGACTGTGGGCATAGGGCATGAGGATGTTACCAAAGGGACGTGGAAGGGTCCAGACGTGGGAGCACCTGAGCCAGGATTGGGGAGGGAAGTCCCTTGAAGGTGGAAGGGGGATGCTGAGCCAGCCTCAGATGGTCTGCTCTGCCCTGTAACCAGCAGGGGCACCAGGCAGGGCAGCAGATGGGCCTGGAAACCCCAGCAAGCCCACAGGGGTATGTGATTCTCCATTGCTGCCTTGGGGAGAAGGAGGAACTCTGCCACCACCCCCCAGCTGCTGCCAGTTGCCATCACAGAATTTGAGCTCCATCCTGGGGCTGAACTTCGGCCTGCCCATCTGTCCTCCCATTTGTGAATGGTTACTCCCATTTCTAGAAGAGAAAATGCCACAGAAGGGTGAGTGACTGTGCACACTGCCCTGTAGAGAGCAGCAGGACTTCTCAGAGCCCTTTGCTTCTCAATCCTGATGACAGGGAACACCCACCCCCAACAACACTCCTCATGATGAGTGTGGAATGCCCACCTCCAAGCCTGTCAGGGACCCTGGATGCTGGAAAGTGGCCTCTGCATTTGGGTGTGACATTCGATGCACACCATACTGGCATACCAGAAGGCTGTTGAGGAGTGTTTTATCGCTGATTTACTCTTTTTTCTGAAGCATATAGAATACAGATCTTCCTTGACTTACAGTGGGATTTTCAATCCAAGAAACCCATGTGCTTTGAAAATATCCTTAATACCCCTAACCTACCGAACATCGTAGCTGAGCCCAGCCCAACTTAAGTGTGCTCACAACACTTCCATTAGCCTGCAGTGGGGCAAAACCATCTAATACAAAGCCTATATTTTAAAAAATATTTATTTATTTATTTATTTATTTATTTATTTATTTATTTATTTATTTATTTATTTAGAGAGAGCAAGGAGGGGGCACAGAGAGAGGGAGAGAGAGAATCCCAGAGAGAGAATCTGCACTGTTAGCACAGAGCCCAACATGGGGCTTGAACCCATGAACCATGAGATCATGACTTGAGCCAAAACCAAGAGTTGGATGCTTAACTGACTGAGCCAACCAGGCACCCCACAAAGCCTATATTATAATAAAGTGTTGACTATCTCGTGTAATTTATGGGACACGTACTGAAAGCAAAGAACACAATGGTTTTGTGGGTACAGAATGGTTTTGTGAGGGTGTCCGTTGTTTACCCAGTCAAGTGGCTGCCTGGGAGCTGTGGCCACCCACCTCTGCCCAGCATCATGAGAGAGTACCATACTGCATATCACTATCCTGGGGGAAAAAAATCCAAAGTCAAAACTCAAAGTACAATTTCTTTCTAACTGAACGTGTATCACTTCTGTACCATCGTAAAGCCAAAAAATCCTAAGTCAAACCATCATAAGTTGGAGACCGTTTGTATGGGGGAGGATAATACTGGTTCTAATATGACACCGTTCTCCAAAACTATTGAGAATTCTCTAAATGGAGATTTCTTTCACATGATTTTGGTGAGAAAATCCTTAAGGGCAAAGGAAGGCCTGTCTCCTATTGCATTGGCTCAGAACCCACCAGCTTACAAGTGCCTGCACAAACATTATGTGTGCAAGAAGTACGTGTCTGAATGGCCTTTCTCTGGGCTGGCTCTTTGGGGAGGGGGGCAGCATCTGGTGATTACGGGGCCACTGCAATGCTCCCCTCAAGGGGAAGCCTGTGCCTTGCTGGGCCCATTCTCTTTGACCCCGTGGTCTGGCAGCACTTTTCAATTCCACAGACACCGCTAGGAGTCTAGAAGCCAATGAAACTCGTTCCCATCCACAGAGGGAAGGCTGCGCCAGCCACCTGCCCCCCTCCCCTGGGGCAGTCCCCCCACCTGAGGACAGCAAGGAGCTGTACCCCCTTTACGGCACAATCCTTTGTCACAGGGCAAGGCAGAGGTTAATTACTTCCCCTTATGGACAAACAGCACGTGAATTGTCTATCAGTACTCGTTTGGATAAAGAGAGGAAGACAGACTGACAGAGGAGCAAAGCAGGCATTGTGTGGGCTCTGGACAGGCGGCAGGAGGCCGCTCCTTTGGGAGAACTTTTTGATGCGGGAAGGAAAAGCTCCCTTGACTGAGCACATTCATTCTGACCCATTCACTCTCCTGGATCGGTCACAGGCACGTTCTGTTCTCTGTTTGCAATGTCCTTCTCTTTCCCATGGCTTAAGACCATACCTTGAGGGCAAGATCAGAAGGAGTGCATTTCTTTCTATAGCCAGAAAGTTACTGAGAATTTGCCAGTGTGCTATTCCTGTGGATGACAAGCTTACATTTCCAAGGACCATGGAAAACTGTGCTGTATTCTGTAGAACACAGAGCCATGAACTGAACAGAATCCCTTCCTTGTGGGACTCACAGGCTGGCATGGTAACAGGACGGCCTCCAGTGAACTTTGCTGGGACTTCAGGGGAAAAAGGTAGAGTGGGATTGGCGTGTGAACAATGGAAAAGGTCTCCAAGGTGCAGTGTAGACAAACAGTGCTGCGACAGCCTGGGACCCGGCTGGGGAGCTTAGGGTAATGAAGGAGGTTCATTGACATCATTTGGGTACAGATTTCATGACCCTGCATGTCAAACTATAGCAGTGCCTTTGACGAGTTTGACATTTGGAGTTGACACGATCCAGCGGCACCTTGGGAATTTGAATTTGGTGGCAGTCTGGTGAGTAGGAGGGCAGCCTGAGGTACAAGGCTAGAAATGCTGAGGCAATGGACACAGGAGAAGTGCAGCCAACCACAAGTCCTAAAAGTCAGTATTTATATTTTCAAACAAAATCACCTTTCCATTCAAAAATCTGTAAGCAAAGTAGCTTCAAAGATTGCCTTGGGACACTAGGCTAAAATCTTAATTCTCATTTTCTGTGATTACAGCCAATTGCCCCCAAAGAGCAGCTCTTTATAGTTCTGATACTAGCTGGTTGACCTGACCCAGGAGTGGGGAATTTGCTACCAGAAATAGGGGAGAGTTTTCACGTGGTGTGTCTTAGCCACAGAGCTTACCAAAAGAAAGGGAGATGAGGAGATGCGGCTTATTTGCATAAATGCCAACTGACTTTTTATTTTTTATTTTTTTTTCAATATATGAAATTTATTGTCAAATTGGTTTCCATACAACACCCAATGCTCATCCCAAAAGGTGCCCTCCTCAATACCCATCACCCACCCTCCCCTCCCTCCCACCCCCCATCAACCCTCATTTTATTCTCAGTTTGTTTTTTTTTTAATTTTTTTTTCAACGTTTTTTATTTATTTTTGGGACAGAGAGAGACAGAGCATAAACGGGGGAGGGGCAGAGAGAGAGGGAGACACAGAATCGGAAACAGGCTCCAGGCTCCGAGCCATCAGCCCAGAGCCTGACGCGGGGCTCGAACTCACGGACCGCGAGATCGTGACCTGGCTGAAGTCGGACGCTTAACCGACTGCGCCACCCAGGCGCCCCTATTCTCAGTTTTTAAGAGTCTCTTATGCTTTGGCTCTCTCCCACTCTAACCTCTTTTTTTTTTTTTTCCTTCCCCTCCCCCATGGGTTTCTGTTAAGTTTCTCAGGATCCACATAAGAGTGAAACCATATGGTATCTGTCTTTCTCTGTATGGCTTACTTTACTTAGCATCACACTCTCCAGTTCCATCCACGTTGCTACAAAAGGCCATATTTCATTCTTTCTCATTGCCACGTAGTATTCCATTGTGTATATAAACCACAATTTCTTTATCCATTCATCAGTTGATGGACATTTAGGCTCTTTCCATAATTTGGCTATTGTTGAGAGTGCTGCTATAAACATTGGGGTACAAGTGCCCCTATGCATCAGTACTCCTGTATCCCTTGAGTAAATTCCTAGCAGTACTATTGCTGGGTCATAGGGTAGGTCTCTTTTTAATTTTCTGAGGAACCTCCACACTGCTTTCCAGAGCGGCTGCACCAATTTGCATTCCCACCAACAGTGCAAGAGGGTTCCCGTTTCTCCACATCCTCTCCAGCATCTATAGTCTCCTGATTTGTTCATTTTGGCCACTCTGACTGGCGTGAGGTGATATCTGAGTGTGGTTTTGATTTGTATTTCCCTGATGAGGAGCGACGCTGAACATCTTTTCATGTGCCTGTTGGCCATCCGGATGTCTTCTTTAGAGAAGTGTCTATTCATGTTTTCTGCCCATTTCTTCACTGGGTTATTTGTTTTTCGGGTGTGGAGTTTGGTGAGTTCTTTATAGATTTTGGATACTAGCCCTTTGTCCGATATGTCATTTGCAAATATCTTTTCCCATTCCGTTGGTTGCCTTTTAGTTTTGTTGGTTGTTTCCTTTGCTGTGCAGAAGCTTTTTATCTTCATAAGGTCCCAGTAGTTCATTTTTGCTTTTAATTCCCTTGCCTTTGGGGATGTGTTGAGTAAGAGATTGCTACAGCTGAGGTCAGAGAGGTCTTTTCCTGCTTTCTCCTCTAGGGTTTTGATGGTTTCCTGTCTCACATTCAGGTCCTTTATCCATTTTGAGTTTATTTTTGTGAATGGTGTGAGAAAGTGGTCTAGTTTCAACCTTCTGCATGTTGCTGTCCAGTTCTCCCAGCACCATTTGTTAAAGAGACTGTCTTTTTTCCATTGGATGTTCTTTCCTGCTTTGTCAAAGATTAGTTGGCCATACGTTTGTGGGTCTAGTTCTGGGGTTTCTATTCTATTCCATTGGTCTATGTGTCTGTTTTTGTGCCAATACCATGCTGTCTTGATGATGACAGCTTTGTAGTAGAGGCTAAAGTCTGGGATTGTGATGCCTCCTGCTTTGGTCTTCTTCTTCAAAATTACTTTGGCTATTCAGGGCCTTTTGTGGTTCCATATGAATTTTAGGATTGCTTGTTCTAGTTTCGAGAAGAATGCTGGTGCAATTTTGATTGGGATTGCATTGAATGTGTAGATAGCTTTGGGTAGTATTGACATTTTGACAATATTTATTCTTCCAATCCATGAGCACGGAATGTCTTTCCATTTCTTTATATCTTCTTCAATTACCTTCATAAGCTTTCTATAGTTTTCAGCATACAGATCTTTTACATCTTTGGTTAGATTTATTCCTAGGTATTTTATGCTTCTTGGTGCAATTGTGAATGGGATCAGTTTCTTTATTTGTCTTTCTGTTGCTTCATTGTTAGTGTATAAGAATGCAACTGATTTCTGTACATTGATTTTGTATCCTGCAACTTTGCTGAATTCATGTATCAGTTCTAGCAGACTTCTGGT
Organism: Neofelis nebulosa; assembly: GCF_028018385.1. Taxonomy (NCBI): domain Eukaryota; kingdom Metazoa; phylum Chordata; class Mammalia; order Carnivora; family Felidae; genus Neofelis; species Neofelis nebulosa. The sequence goes on from NC_080788.1 coordinate 21,337,443, forward strand.
GGAGTCTAACGGATTTTCCATGTATAATATCATGTCATCTGCAAAAAGCGAAAGCTTGACTTCATCTTTGCCAATTTTGATGCCTTTGATTTCCTTTTGTTGTCTGATTGCTGATGCTAGAACTTCCAACACTATGTTAAACAACAGCGGTGAGAGTGGGCATCCCTGTCGTGTTCCTGATCTCAGGGAAAAAGCTCTCAGTTTTTCCCCATTGAGGATGATGTTAGCTGTGGGTTTTTCATAAATGGCTTTTATGATGTTTAAGTATGTTCCTTCTATCCCGACTTTCTCCAGGGTTTTTATTAAGAAAGGTGCTGGATTTTGTCAAATGCCTTTTCTGCATCGATTGACAGGATCATATGGTTCTTCTCTTTTTTTTTGTTAATGTGATGTATCACGTTGATTGATTTGCGAATGTTGAACCAGCCCTGCATCCCAGGAATGAATCCCACTTGATCATGGTGAATAATTCTTTTTATATGCCATTGAATTCGATTTGCTAGTATCTTATTGAGAATTTTTGCATCCATATTCATCAGGGATATTGGCCTGTAGTTCTCTTTTTTTCCTGGGTCTCTGTCTGGTTTAGGAATCAAAGTAATGCTGCCTTCATAGAATGAGTCTGGAAGTTTTCCTTCCCTTTCTATTTCTTGGAATAGCTTGAGAAGGATAGGTATTATCTCTGCTTTAAACGTCTGGTAGAACTCCCCTGGGAAGCCATCTGGTCCTGGACTCTTATTTGTTGGGAGATTTTTGATAACCGATTCAATTTCTTCGCTGGTTATGAGTCTGTTCAAGCTTTCTATTTCCTCCCGATTGAGTTTTGGAACAGTGTGGGAATTTGTCCATTTCCTCCAGGTTGTCCAATTTGTTGGCATATAATTTTTCATAGTATTCCCTGGTAATTGTTTGTATCTCTGAGGGATTGGTTGTAATAATTCCATTTTCATTCATGATTTTATCTATTTGGGTCATCTCCCTTTTCTTTTTGAGAAGCCTGGCTAGAGGTTTGTCAATTTTGTTTATTTTTTCAAAAAACCAACTGTTGATTTCGTAGATTGCTCTACAGTTTTTTTAGATTCTATACTGTTTATTTCTGCTCTGATCTTTATTATTTCGCCAACTGACTTTTTAATCACAACTGGTCAATATAACGTGTCTAGGAACAAATAAATGCAGCCTCTGAGTGTCCCATGTGAGGCCATACACACAGCATCTCCTCTCAGTGGCCCTCTCCTGCAAGAGCTGTGTTATAAACTTTTATTGCTAAACTAGAGTTTCACTTTAAATTCTGTGCCACAAGTATGTTTCTTCTCCACCCTTTTCCGCCGCCCTTATATTTAATCGAAAATGCCGTGTGAACCTCACAGCTATTTCCTCCACAGCTTTCGTGTGGCAAGGTGGCGTTGGCCATGAGGGAAGGCCAAATTCAAATTAAACCCTTGACACCCTGCTTACCAGATGTGATAGATACACTGCCAGGAGCTGTCTCCTCTCAAAACCAGATTTGACCGGGAGCCAGAGGGAAGCCAGTGATGCTTCTATGAAATATGAAATGAATCCAATTTCCTCCTGACCTTGTCCCACGGCGCATTTTATTCCTCTTGTTTTATTTATATTTCTTTATTACCAGAAGCTTTTCTTCAGGCATCAGGCCTGGAAGTTGCCACCCATCCCTGCAAAATTAAAAAAAAAAATGTTAAGGGTCAGGAGTATGGAAGGAAACACACCTTGAGGATATTGTTCCTTTTTGTGTGATTTTGCAGAATATTCTCAACAGAGATTTCCAACATTGGTTGTAGGCATAGTGTGATTTCAGTGAAAAAGAAGGTGAGTGTTGGTGGTGTGAGTCTCCCTCCCCCGATTCCCTCCCCAGCAGAACAGGATTGTGCTGAGGAAGGAAAATAGTGCATGCAGTATTACACATAGGTGGGATCAAAGGGAACATTTAGGCAGCTCTGGTTCTTCCCCGCAAGTGCGGTTCTTGCCCCCCAAACCCTGTCGCACATTCCCCGCCCCCGGGGGCACAGTTCACCTGTTTTGTGTTGGTGAGAGGCCTGCAGCCTGGTTGAAAGAGCCGAAGGTGATCAGCTGTCTGATTGAAGTAGCAGGAGACAAGGGAGGCAGAGACGTAATTACCTGAGCTGGAATGGGACCAAGCCGCAGGGGACCCCCTGAACTTCCCAGGCCTCCCCCTGAGCTCATTATTTGCAAGCAAGTCCCCAAAGCAATTCTGAAATAATACAAGGATTCAGAAATCATTTTCTGAGATAGCACAGGGGCACATGTATGTGGTATTTGTGACACCCAGACACATGGCCCATGTGGGACCATTGTGCCCTACAGTAGGGGTGGAACAGATGTGGTCACAGTGGGAACCGAGTGTGTGAGCAGAAGATGGGCAAGTGAAGACAGGGCAAGAGGGCAGATGTGCCCTACCCTCACCCAACCAAGAAGGCCTGGTCTTCCCCTGCTTGTCCTCCCGATGGCCTCTCTGGGCTGAATGATCTATTTGAGAAGAAATCTGCAAGAGCATGATAACTTCCAACATGATGCAAGCTTCACAGCCACTCAACATGACAGGACAGGACAGTGTGCCCAGGGCCACGGGGCCTGCGCTCAACCCGGCACATGGCCTGAGTGGATCTGGACCTTGAACCCAAGCTTGGACAGGGAGGAAAGCCTTCTGAGTAACCTCTTGATTCCATCTGCAGAAGGCAGGAGGGAAATGGGGCAAGTACACGCTATGGGGGAGTGTGAGAGCTCACCGAGGCCAAAACTGTCTACTAAATGCCCACCCTGTGCCCAAGCCATGCTGGCCCAGAGCATTACAGGTCTCTTGACTGTCCCCCTGTGGCTTTATTCTTCCTGGTGTGGAAGCAGGGAAAAGAGTTGTTGGGAGGAAGGGGTTAGAAGTGAGGCCAGGGGCTCTCCTACCTCCTGCAGTGACTCTGGAGGATCCTATTGTGGCCTCTTTCAGTCCCAAAGAGTGCTCCCTAGAAGTGGAAGGTGAGTGGGCTGAGGGTGGCTGGTACCTGGCTCTGGTGGGCTCTTGGGGACTGCTTGGCACTCTGATTTCAGAAAGAGAAACAGGCTTTGGCCTTGGCAGCAACCCTCTGGCCTTGGCATCCTCACAGCCTGACTGCATAAATTTAGGGGAGAATGGCAGACATGTAAGTACATGTCACTTAGTACTTCTTTCTAGAAGATGAGCTCTGAAGTCAGCCTTGATTTCTGGAGTCTGTTGTGCTGTGCCCTTCAAACTACCTGATGACCTGTTTCTTGCTGTAGCTTACGAGTGTAGATCAGCCGGCGACTGAGCCCAGCCCCGCGGACCCAGATGCCACTGCTGGCTTCAGCACACAAGGTAATCTTACCCTTTTGATCATTTGAAATAAGTTTATACTTCTCAAAGCATGTTTCCTTCCCTCCTCCTACTTCCTTCTCTCCTCCTTCCTGCGACTGCCTTCCCACCATTTCTTACTCTTTAAGGGGATAGAATTTGCTACAGCTTGTGCTGTTTAGTACCATATTAGTTCTCCACAGTTCCTCCCTTACCGGCAGCGGTAGTAAGTCAGTACACCTGGGGGATCTCATGCTTTCTCTGGTGGGATTTGCCCCCCTCTACTCCAGCGCCTTTCTCCTCGACTTGAGGGATATGGGTTTGAAGGAGCGCTTGACTCCATCTGGGATGGACCCTTCCCTGAGCAAAAACTGTACCAAGCTCACATCCACTGGGCTCCTCCCTCAGGAAGGGGCCAGGCCTGGGCCCCTGGGCCTCTGGGCCCACTGGCTTTGAAGGGGGGCACTGGGGAAAGGACACTACCAGTTGTGTCCTGGAAGGCATTGAAGGAAAAATGTGGAAGGTCCGATCTCAGATGTGGGGTGGGAGCCGCAAGGCAAAGCCAGAGGTGAGGAGGTACTTGAGGTGTCAGGAGAGCAGACAAGCCTGAGTAGCAGAGGGACACATGGATGAGGGTTGGGTGTTTCCATCTTCTTTGGGTCCCCAGGTGGGCTCATGGTTCAGAGACAGAACTCAGCTAATTCATGAGAGGACTAAAGGTCTCAGAAAGGACACGCATTATAATCCCGGGGCTGTCTGCCCTTGACCCCAACTCTTAGTTAACATCTGAGAAATATGAAGGGGCCATCCTTCTGTGAGGATGCCTCTGGGTTGTAGGAAGCCTGGTCTCTGCAGTTGTGGGATTTGGAAGTGACCTTGTCCTTTACTTGGTGGCTCCAAGCAGTCATCAAAAGCTGTGTCTAAGAAGTGGTGTCCTGTGACCTTCCTAGAGACTACTTCAGGGCACAGTGTGTCTCAGTCCCCAAGTGCATTCTAGACTTTGGGCTGAGGGGGCTCCCCCTTCTCCATTCCAGCCCCATCACTCCTGAAAACACAAGTTCTGGAGGAAAGCATGGTTGGAAAGGCCGAGCAGCCTGGTGGCTCCTGGAGTCCAGGGCAGATAGTGATGGACAGAGGAGTCAGGAATTCATCTGGGCTAGGCCTTCCTCACTGCTCAGGCTCCAGTTAACTGGGCTTGACTGAGAAGCTCGGGGCTGCTTCCAGCACCGACTCCTGGCAGAGGCGCCAGGCCTAGAAGTGGGCAGGAATATATGGAGAAGTACTGACAGAGGTTCATGGGATGGCAGACCAAGCAGGATTCACTGTAGAAAAGATGCCCCCCCCCCCCACTGGGTAATTTCTGTATGGGCTGAGGTTGAGGTCAATGTCATTTTTGGGGCTGTGCATATCCAACTGTCCCAGATCATTTATTGCTTTTGTACCTTTGTCAAAACCCAGCTGGACATAATGGCATGGGTCTATTTCTGGGCCCTCTTATCCTGTTCCATTAATCTGTGTGTCTGTCCCTCTGCCACTAGAACCCTCTCCTGATGACTGTTGCTCTGTGGTGAGCCTTAATATCAGGCAAGCCCAACCTCTGCTTTGCTTTTCTTTGTCAAGATTGTTCTAGGTACTCTAGGGTCTATGTATTTCCATGTCAATTTTAGAATCCACTTGTCTGTGTCTATAAAAACTCTAGCTGGGAATTTAATAGGAATTTCATTCAATGTGGGGGGGAGGTGGTATTTATTGTTTGAGAGAGAGACAGACGACAGAGCATGAGCAGGGGAGGGATAGAAAGAGGAGGAAACACAGAATCCAAAGCAGGCTCCAGGCTCCCAGCTGTCACCACAGAGCCCAACAGGTGGCTTGAACTCACCAATCATGAGATCATGACCTGAGCTGAAGTTGAACACTCAACAGACTGAGCCACCCAGGTGCCCCAGAATTGCATTCAACCTGTAGAGCAATTTGGGTAGAATTTCTATCCCTGCAAAGCTAAACATTCTTGTGTAGGAACATAGTACGTCTGTCTCTCTGTTTATCTGGATCTTCTTTGATTTCTTTCATCAGTATTTTATCATTTTCAGAATGCAGATCCTGAGCATGTTTTGTTAAGGGCATACTTAGGAATTTCATTTTCTGTGGAGCAGCTGTAAATGGTATTCTGTTTTTACTTTTGGTTTCTGCCTGCTTATTGTTAGTACATGTGCCCAACCATGGGACAGATGTGATTCATTCTTGTGTGATTTCTCTTGCATCCTACAACCTTGTCGGACTCACAAATTTAGCTCTAAAATTTTTTGAGGGGGGGTGGGAGGGAGATAAATTCTAGTATTATTTTTCACCTATTGAAATAAAATAGTAATGGGGATATGGATGCTGGCAAGGCCGCAGGCAGGTGCTTTACCCAGCCCTGACTGGCAGCTTGGAACTCAACCCTTTTGACAGAGCATCTTGATAAAGAGCCATAAAATGTTTATGCCATGAGATGTGGTGATCACACTTCTAGAACCGCCCGAGGGGAATAATGCAAAAAAAAAAAAAAAAAAAAAGAAGAAGAAGAAGAAGAAGAAGAAAACAAAAAAGAAAACCATAAGCATGAAGATAACTTTTGTTTTTCATAAGAATAAAAACTTACAGGGACAATGAAGTCCATTGGTAAGAGTTAAGGAAAATATGTTACGTATGCTAAATATATCATCATACATTAATTAGGAGAAATTGTGATCTATTTAGGTGAAAAACTGCAAGTTCACTGGGATTATTACTACCGTACAGTCTCACAGCACAAGCCAGTGAGGGTGTACAAGAATGAGTTACCGTCTTGGCCTATGAGCTTTTCCTAATCTTATCTTGAAGATAAGATTAGTTACCCTAATCTTATCTTTCCATTACTTATAGATATTCAGAGCTAAGTCACATTTCTCTCTCTGTGACCCTGTTTTCCTGATGAACTCAGCCATTGGATTATCACAGACTTTAAGAAAATTGGGACTGAGGCACCTGGGTGGCTCAGTCAATTGACTGAGTGTCTAACTTTTGATATCAGCTCAGGTCATGATCTCACAGTCATGGGATCGAACCCCATGTCAGACTCCACGCCGACTAAGGAGTCTGCTTGGGATTCTCTTTCTCCCTCTGCCCCTTTCTCTCTAAACAAACAAGCAAACAAACAAACAAACATTATTAAAAAAAAAAAATTGGGACCAAGGGTATATTATTATGTCCAGTCTCATCAAATGGTATATATTAAATACATACAGGTTTTTGTATGTCAATTATACCTCAATAAAGCTGTAAAAAAGCAAGAAAGCTGAGTTCAAGGAGGATCAGCAGGAAATAAATATTCTTCAAAATAGTCTTAATATACTTCTGCGTAATGTTGATAGAATTAATAATTATGCTTTCTGGTTTGAAGTGTTCTAATGATACAGGGAAGTATTTCTTCTCTACATTTATACATTCACCTTTGAGTGTTTGCCCAATCAATTCCTTAGAATAAATTCCTAAAAGTGAAATTGCTGAGGCCAAGAAAATGTGTATTTTAGGTTTTGATGTGTTGGCCACATTGCATTCTGGGAAGGTTTTCTTGCTGGTTTGCACACCCACCAGCAGTGTTTATGACACCCCAAACATCGTCATTCCTGGTGATCTTTGTCACTCTTGCAGGTGACTGTAGTACACACACAAGATTGAGTGTGAACGGCTTTTTACACATTTAGTACCTATGTGTAGGTCAGTTTAGGGTCCACTTTTTTGCAGTGTTTTGTGGGGTTATTTCTTTCTTTCTTTTTTGGTAGATTTATAAGAAAACTGTTACTTAAATAGAGACATTTTCTCACTTTTCCTATTCACTGTAGGGATGGTTCCCTGTTAATGATGCCTGTTGCTATACACAGTTTTAGAATTTTTCTTGCCAGATTTATCAAACTTTTCCATTCTGGTTTCCGTCATGGTGACAATGTCTTTCTCCACCCTAAGTGTAGACTTATTCTCCTATTTTCTACTACTATTCTTCTAGTATTTTAAAAAAGAAAAGGATTAATCATTCTGAAGAATGTTTATTTAAAGTTTATTTTGAGAGAGAGAGCATGTGCAGGGGAAGGGCAGAGAGAGGGAGAGCAAGAGAGAATCTCAAGCAGGCCTCACACCATCAGTGCAGAGCCCAATGCAGGGATCGAACCCACGAACCGTGAGATCAACACCTGAGCGGAAATCAAGAGTCCGACTCTTAACTGACTGAGCCACCCAGGCACCCCTGAAGATTTTTTTTTTTTGCATATGATTTGTGAGGTTCGGTTCATCTTTCTGTTTTCCAGAAACAGCATCTATTGAGAGGGCAAGGGTAGACAGTGCAGGGCTGGGGAAGCAAGAGCACTCTAGAAGTGGGCTGCTTCCAACCGGCTCCACCACTTGGCGGCCTCACACCCTCTTCCCCTGAGGTCGCTTAACTGTGTTTTGGAGTGGTTAGCTGGTGGGCCATGAGGATTACGTGGTAAGTCACCTGTAAGCCTCGTGGCAGTGGGGAAGCTCCCAGAAACAGAGCGCACTGGAAACAGAGAGGCCTCCCACAGGACCCACAGAAAGGGATGGATGGGACAGACCCCAAAGCTTCCCACCCTGGAGTTGTTCAGGCTCATGTGAGTCTTACAAAGCATCCCCCAGGTGAGCTGCTCACCTCAAAAATCTACCCCTGTGGAGTGATTTGCCTCACAGCAAGCAGCTGCGACGTTGCCTGGTGATGGGATCAAAGAGCAGAGGGAGCAATGCTTCTCAAGCTTTAAAAAATGTGCACACAGGTCCCCTGAGATTTTAAGACAGATTTTGATCCAGTACCCCCGGGTAAGGAAGGCCCTTGGAGTAGTGAGGGGCTAGAGCCCGATCTGACCAGCATCACAGGGATATAACAGTGGGTCGCACACTTAAGGGGCATCAGAATCCCCTAGGGGCTTGTTTGAACCCCCATGGCTGGGCCCGCCCCCGAGTTTCTCATTCATTGGGTCAGAATTCTGCCATATCCCCAGGCAATGCTGATGCTGCTGGCCTGACCCACACTTTGAGAACCAGGTGGGCATCACTGGGCTGGTTCCCGTACCTGCCTGACCAGTGCACGGCTTGCACTCGAGGCCCCAGGCTGTACCCCTCTGCGTGGGGCAGGCAGGTTCTCAGGCCCATGAGGACCTGGCTAGGATGCCCTGATGTCCCTCTAAGCCCTGCCCTTCTCTACGTGGACCCTGTTCATCAAGCACCCTCTGACCTCCACCTTCCTGTACTTCAGATCCCCCGAGGGATACCCTGGATAGGAGATGGGGCTGGTTTCCAACTTTTAGTCTCTTGTGGAATGTGAAGGGTATACATGCCCCCACCCTATACCCCTCCTGGGAATGATTCTTGAGAGATCATTTGGTGTCCCCCAAAACCTTTTTAACACCACAGAGCATCTGTAGACCTGTTCGGTGTTCACACGCCCCCAGGATTACAGGTTTGTCTAGATTTGGCATTGAAGGGCAGACTGCTCAGGCCCCCTATGGGGGAGCTCCAGGAGGCTGAGATTTTCACTCTCAGCTCCATCAGGGGTGTGAGCAGGCACTGTGCTTGTCTCGGGTGGCTCTGTGGTGGCCCATTGCCAGTTCTAACACTGGGTCCCTTGCCTTGCAGAGCCCGCAGATAGCTCGAGCCTCCTGGCATCCGAGGGTGCCACCGCACCAGGCCTAAGCCCTGAGGGCCCTGTGGGTGCCTCACAGCCCCTGCCACCTGACCTCGAGTCCCCTGAGGGCCCTGACCAGGGCACGCAGGCACTGCCAGGTCCTGGGCGTGTGGCCCGCTCCACCAGCGACCCCACTTCGTGTGCATCCAGTGTGGCAGGTATGACTGGCCCAGCCCCTTTGTGCCCCCAGCGTGTGCCCTACTCTGCCCTGGACACTGCAGGCCTCAGTGAGCTGAGAGTCAAGGCCAGGCCTTGGGACCTCAGCTTAGGGGCCACTTTGGGAATGTGGTCTTAATGCCCTAGGGCTCTAGGGAGGGAGAGACAGTCAGGGGCCCCTGTTGTGTACCCACCAGGCTTTCCACTTTCTGGCTGGGGAGTAAGGAGAGAAAGGATGGAAGCCTCGGGGTGATGAGAGCCCACTCAGGGTCAGCCAGCCCCTGATATTAGCCTGCTGGTTGTACCCCAGCTCTGGGGCCCAGGTGGGCACTCAGGTCAGGCAGATGACCACAGGCTGTACCCATCCATCAGCCAGGACTACCCTGGGCTCCACCCTTTTGGAAGTGCCAGTGCCTGCTGAGTGGTCTGGTGGGACCCAGGGCCACATAAGGTATGTCTATGTCTCAGTGATGGCTCTAGGTGGGTGGGGTGCCCTCAGGCTGGAGCTGCCCCCAGCAGAAGGGGTGTGTCTCCAGTAGCATTTCCTGGGCACCCTTGGCAGCACTCCATGTGTGTGGCTTGGAGCTGGGGTCAGAATCACCCACATGACTCTTGAGTTGGGCGGTGCCTTCCCTGGGCTGCAGGACATGGCATCAGAGTTCCTGGATTTGCACTTCACACCAGCTCCCCAGGTGGTCTTGTGTATCCTGAGGTTGGAGAACCCATGCTTCCTCCCATGATGCTAGGTTTTGAGGGGGGAGGACAGACGTATCTTTGCCAGTAGAGACTAGTGGGTATCACGGCTGCAGGGCCATTGGACTACACACTTCGTCCAATGAAACTGTAAGAACCCTGAAGAGGCCCCCTGGCTGCCTGGACTCAGTGGTGTTGGGCCAGCTGACCTCCAAATAGACAAGACCCATGCCCCAGGAAAAGTGTATCCCTGGAAGGAACTAGGAACCCACGGAGGTCATTGCCTACCAGGGCCCTGCTGGTGGAGACGTCAGAGTTTGCACCTGGAAGCTCTTTGGCCTGCAGTCCACTATCTCGCTACCTCCCCTCCCACATTCAGTTACCAGCTCACTAGACAAGATCCCATAAGACTCTTCTCCTGAAGCACCCCCCACACACACACACCTCCTTCCCCTGTGCTGGGCTCCTCTGAACCCAGGCTCAGCCTTCTCTCCTCCCTGCTAGGGCTATTACACATGCATGTTTAGGGGAGTGTCTACTCTGTGGCCCCCTGATGGCTTCCTTTGGCCTATCCTCCCCTCAGGGAAATTTGGACTCCACAAACCATTACATTTTAGGGGTGAGGATGGAGAGAAGACGAGTCACAGTGCCTTCTCTGCGTCCCCACACCACCCTGTCGGCACAGCCTCTTTGCAGCTCCACAGGACAGTTACTGTTCTACTTGTCAAAAGCATGTGCCTCCCAGGGGTCTCTGGGGACCTTCAGACATGGGATGGGGCGGAGGGGAGGCATTCTGATGAAATACACTGGGTTTGCTTGTGGCATTGGCTGCTGTGCTGTGCCCAGCCGGGGGACACTGCCTGCCCTGTGGCAGATGCCAGCTGTGGGGCTGCTCCTGTGTGATCCATGCACGGGTTTGTGTAAGTTCACGAGTTTTCCTCTGCTTATCCAGCATCTAAAATCTATCTCTTACCTGAGGGAGGGTGATTATAGTGTTACCGGGAATGCCTTTTTCCGTTTCATGTGTTACCGGAGTTCTCTCTCTGATTAAGGCAACACCTCTTCGCATCCGCCCTCCTGCAGCCAGGACCTTGAAGCAGGACTGGCCAGGGCTGCTCTGGGGACCGGTGAGATACTCTTCTAAAACGCTTTGACACCTGCTGCGAGATGGGGGGCTGGGGAGTGACTGGTGGGCTTTGTCTGAGGCCAGCCCTCCCGTTGTCACCCGTGAGCACGGGCTCTGCAGCCCTGTGGGCTTTGAAAGGATGGCCTTCCCTTCCCTTCTCTCTGAAGAGGACATGTTAGAGCCTATAACTGACTTAACATGCATGCGGCCATTTGTTTCACTGTATTTATGAGATGCTATTTTGGAGGGGAGATTGGCCTCATGTGTGAGGGTTTTTTTTTTGTTTTTGTTTTTTTTGGGGTTTTTTTTACAGTTTCTCATGCTTAATTATCAGGCTTGCTCCATTGCTATCAAAAATAGGTCAGACGACCCAGAATGTGTTTCCTCTGTGGGACCAGACACATGCTGTGGGCAAGTCAGGCCTTAATCTGGTCCTTGGTGAGTTGGTCACAGGAGACTGGCCAGGGCTGGCTTTCTCTGGAGGCACCATCAGACCAGTGCCTGCTCCTTGGGTTATCCAGAGCAGCCATGGGCCCTGTTGGAGCTACTTCCAGGTCCCCTGGCCTTGGGCCTGTGGGTACTAGGAGCAGGGCCCTGATGCATCTGAAGTGGCTCCTGTCCACCCTTGACCTGGTGGGGGGTGCTCTCCTTGCCCCTCTGGCACCCCCAGCTATGATCTTGAGGCAGACCTGTCTCTAATGCCATTGGACCCACAGGGGCAAAGGTCATTGAGGGAGGGAAGGCTGAAAAGGGTCAGTGCCCTGTGAGCTCAGGAATTCTGGCAGAGAGACAAAAGGAAGGGGGATCCCTACCCTGCACCTGCCCTTCTCTCCCCGCCCACTTCCCATTTTGCTGTCCCATCCCCAGTCCTTCAGCTCCAGGGGGCTGTGGGCCCTCTAGGTTAACAGCAGCTCAACTCAGGGCTGAGAGGGGCCAGGCCACACCAGGGATGAAGGGACACAGGACACTCCTAGGGCACCAGCCCAGGATCATGGAAATCCCAGGAAAAAGTTTGTCTCAAGCAGCCTTGTGTTTGCTTTGTAAAGAATTCATTTAACAGCTGCCTTCTGTTTTGTTTTGGTTGTTTTCAGATTTTATCTTTTCCCTTGATTTTTAGTTTCCCTATCTCACTCCGCCACGGCCTCCTGTGCTTGTCGGCACCGGCTCTCGCCACCTGGGCAGCTAGATCCCTGGAAAACGGACCACCGGTTAAAGCCAGAGGCCTTACAGACGGTCTTCAAAGAGCAGCCACACTCATTAATGGACGGCAAGGCCCATGCAGACACCAGGGTTTTGGTGGCTAAATTTTTGGAACACTCGAACTGTGCCCTCCCTCCTGAGGTACGGCACGTGGTGGGCACCTTTCGCCCGGCTGTCACGTCCGATGAGCACCACGTGGACGAGGCCATCTTCAGTGCCAATGTTCTGGACCAGGTGTGAACTAGTCACAGGTCTTGACATGGACACGGACAGGCCTGGGCCAGAGTGTCCTTGCTGGAGGCCACTGTGCGTGCAAGGAGGGGCTGAAGCCCAGGAGTATCTCTGGGTGGCTCAGACGGGGAACTGCTGTCCCTCTCTTGCGAAGGATCCAGTCCATTGTTTTCTTGGGGATGACACCTCCTACCTATTCCGGTGATGCAGAAAAATGACTCTCGTGGCCATTGTGAACTCTTTGGGTTTTTATCAGGCATGTAGCACCTGGAACTGGAGACACTAAGCATCTTCAAAATCATGGCCATCAAAAAGCAAAATTCTCCCTCACTTCTGATTTAGTTGAGTGTTTAGTGGATAGAGGAGGACAAGTAATGAGACCATTTTCTTCTATGGTTTGTATCACTCACTAGTCAACCCTTTATCATGTTCTGACTGGAAAGAAAATGGGTAATTCTAGCATGGATGGCAGCCCAGGCCCAGCTCTCTGCCCGCAGGAAGCAGGGCTGTTGTGGGAACAAATCATTATAGGGGGCCTCACGGTGGCCCAGGCCACCTCCAGGCAGCAAGCCGGTACGACAGGAAGCTTTCCTGGACACGTTCCCCCCCACCCCCCCGCCACCTCTGCCCCACCATCACCTAGTCTCCTGGGCCTCCCCTCTCTACCCTCCCTCCATGGGGTGCCCTCCCCACTTTCTCTCTGGCTCTCTGTCCATGGTCTCCTATTCTGTAGATACTTTTGGGGACCCCCTTTGGGGGTTTTCCCTGTGTCTGCCCTCCCCAGGATGGCCTGGATGGGTGAAGGTCTGGGGAAAGAGGCCTGTGTCCCAGGATCTGTGCACCTCTTGAGAAAGCAAGTCTCTGATGACCCAGAGCAGTCCCTTCCCAGCCAGGCAGTGGCCACATCTGCATTGGAGCTTGCAGGTTGTAAGTCATGTCTTTCTATAAAACACACACTGAGCTGGGGACGTGGGGCAGGCAGGCCCAGCCTCTCTGCAATGGCAGCTTGGGCATCTCTGACTTTCTTGGTCCCCCTGCCCCTCATGTTCTGGCAACATTACCAGCTGCCACTTCCCAACAATGGCCCTGGAGCAGCACTGTCTTCAAGAACTTTCTGCGGCAGTGAGAATGCCTGTATCTGTGCCATCTACAACAGTGGCCACTAGCACCTGAGCTGTGGCCTGCATTGAACAAGGCAGCCCAGAGCTGACATGTCTGAACCAAGAGCCCAAGGGCCTGGCATGTGGAGCGCGGGGGGAGGACCCGACAACTGCCCACTGCTGCTTGGTGTTCAGCAGTCTGGGGTCTGCATGCTGTCCTCTGCCTTGCACCCCACTGTAGCCAATGTGCGGAGGGCACGTCCTTGTGATTGGAAGCTGGGGAGGGAGGGGCAGGGAGGGTCTGCAGCCCAGACACCTGGAGCCCCCAGGAACTGAGGTGCAGGAAGCCTGCAGGGACAGTCAGCTTCGAACACTGTGCTTCAGTGATGGTATTGGCCATTGCCTCCCTCACCTCTGGGTGAGGCAAGAGAGCTGAAAAAATACCCATCAAGGCCTTTTGATGCCAACCGGAATGTTTCCATCGGAAAACCCCAGAGATGAATTATGAGCACTTTATCCAGACTATAAAATGGGAAATCCCTTCTCTAATTTTTCTCAGCTGAGGGCTCTTGAAGTCCCTCAAAGCAAATCCCTTCACAGGTACAGTTAATTGATGGTTTTTCCAAAGTCTCCCCTGAGCCTGCCAGCAAAGCGTCCATGGCTGTCGATGCCCTGGCCTCTGAATTCAGGGCATTTTCAGTGTCTCTGGGGTGGGGAGCCAGAGCCTAGCAAGCTGCAGGGGTTTCCACCTGCATGTGGGGGGCCCACACTTGAGCCTGGGGGCCTGCACACAGCAGTGTCCCTGGGCCGAGCCCTAAGCCTGCAGTCTGAGGCCAGCCCCTTTCCTTCCTGCTCCCACCTCTGGGCTGGAGCTGGGGCATCAGTATTATGCAGCCATCGTGAGCGTGAGCGGCCACTGGGAGCCTGCCCTGCTGTTCTGTGGCTTTTGCTTCTCCTCCCTGCGGTGGGACACTGTTTTCTCCGCCATCTGGGTCTCTTGCTGCAGCCTCTGTCTCCATGTGGGTACAAGTGGGCACTCTGGCCCGAAGTCCAGAGGCCTGGACATTCTCAAGGGCTCTGCCCTTCTCTCATCCTTTCACGCTCAGTTTTGCATTTGCTCTCATAGTAACTCTACCTTGCGATTGAGGAAACTATACCCAATTTTATACCACTCAGCTAGAACCTTCTGCCCATTCGTTCAGGGCCCCAGCTGGCCCACATGGGCTCTGGCGGGGCCCTGGGTCTTGGCTTCCAGCAAAGGTCCCGGGAAGAGAGGAGTACCAGTTAGAGCCACCAGGAATGAGCCAGGGACCCGACTCGCCAGTTCCAGTACCCAAGACCCTGCTCTGCTCAGCGGCATGTGGGAGCCAAGAGCCCCAGCAGCAAGCGCCCCAAGCCCAGACCATGTGGGTGCATGGCCAGGGGGAAAGTTGTTTTCTTTCCCTCGCTGGTGCACCCTCTCCTACCCCTCTTGTTAAAGCATCAGCAGGCCAGGGAAGAGCTTGACGGGCTGTGCCAGAAAGCTAAGGCATGGGACCCCCCACCTGCAAAGGCCTGGGTCCTGGGCACTCTCCCTGCCTTTTCCCCACCACCCAAAGGAGGTCAGCTTGGTGTGGGGCCACAGCCTGTCCAGACACTGCCATTTGCCTGGGGGCCAAAAGAACACTGAGGTGGGGGAAGCTCTGGACCCCATCTCTGTGGCAAACAAGTGGGGACTCATCCTTTACAAGGACTTAGTCTCCTTCAGCTGGTGACAATGCAAATTAAATGCTTGTAACAAACGGTGTAACAGAAAGCTTATTTCAGATGGATGTGTTTCCCCTCCCCCCCCTCAGCTGTATTGATTCACAGATGCTGCTATTAGGCAGAATTTATAGGAAATTGTTTTCAAGCCACAGGAGACCTGTTTGTACAACTTGAAGGTTGTATTTATTTAATGTACCTCAAGGTGTTTTCATAATGATCAGTGTTTTAATAAAAACTATTTCTGGCCTCTGTGTCTCTGGATCTAATTGGGACAGAGGCAGAGAGCCCATGTGTGCCTCTGAAGCCAGGATCTTGAGGAGGCAGCAGGGAGCGTGAGGCATCCGTGGCCGCCCAACTGTGTCTCCCAATATCCTTCCAGAGAAGGGCAGGGATGAGGGGGCAGAGGGCAGGTGACTGCACACATATAGGTACCACCAGTGCTGGCCCAGAGCTGCCCCTCCGTCTGTGCATGTGACATCCGAGGGTTCCAGGAGGAATGCATGCCACTGGCTCAGAGATCTCTTTCAATCTGAACTTTTTATGTGTATCAAAACCTTCTGCCCATTTGTGTGCCCCACCCCCTGTGTCATCTGCCCACAGATTTCCTCCCCAGAGTCTGTTCCCCTGCCTTGTCTTGGACAACACAACCACATACCCCTGGCTCTCCTGAGCTGAGGCCCTTTCCCTCCAGCTCCAAGGGCATGGGCCATTTCTGGCTAGATGTGAAGAGCCTCATCAGTAGCTCACAGCATGGAGAGCAGATCGCTTGTCAGCAGAGGTGGGTCCTACCAGGCCAGGTTCCCTAGATCAACAGGGGAACACCCATCACCAGGCCTTCTAACCAAAGCCTATGTTGACCCCTGCCTCCCCATGCCAGGGGACAGGCCACAAAAGACCCTAGAGGTAAGCAGACACCACTGGGATGGGTGGTCCATACACACATGGACTCACAACTCACCTCTTCTGGAGATCACTGAAATTTAAACCAAGAGAAGCACAAGGCTTCTCTCCCTTATTAAATTAGCAGCCCGTGTCCTCCCTGGGATGGGGTGGGCCAGCAGACCTGGTGACCTGTCTCCGTCACTGACCCTGTAGCCACTGCACGGCCAGCCCAGCCTGACATCTGGTGCCTGGAGCACCTACCTCTCCAACCTCACTGGAAAGGGCCCCCGGAGGCCCTGGCCTGGAAGGGGATGCCGTCAGCACATGGCACCATTGTAGAGCCGTGCTGTGAGGTGTTGAGGTTGAGGGAAGCTGGGCATCCATTTCTCAGTTGACAAACCAGCCACGCACACAGCTTTTTTATTATGACTTCAGTTTATTAGTGATATTAGCGAGTCTTCCTAAGGTCGGCTGCATGCAACACACAGGTCACTCCTTGAATACAGTAATCCTAAAGCTTTAGTTACTGCATGGTAAGGCTTCTTAAGTCACAGTGTATTCTTCAAGGCCTGGGCCAAAAAAAGAGACTTCCAGACAAAATGACGTCGGTTAACATTGACCTCGAAGGAACTGAACTAGACTACGTTTCACCGTATTTACACACGCTGTAATACTTCTCACGGTGACGCCTGGCTCGCCCAGTGATCTGCGCTCACCGCTGGCTGCCCCTGGAAGGGCCGAGATTCCCAGGATGGTTTTGGTTTTGGGGGTTGGGGGAGGGAGCTCGTGTGTGAATGCGTGTGTGTAGACAGAGATTTTTAAATAGAGGGCAGAAGCTGTGCCCCCCGTCCCTGGGAGAAGGAGCCAGTGTGTCCCGGCAGGTGGGGTCTGAGGGGGAAGGGGTGGCCTCGAGGGGAGGACAGGAGTGGCAGGCGTGGTGACAGGTCATCTGAAAACCCTGGAGTCTGAAGAATGGCTTGTCAAAGTAAAAGTCAAAACCGTGAGATTATCTAAATAAATATGGAGTTTCTGTGTTGTAGCCATCATCTTTTATTTAACTCAGGAACGTCTCCCTCCTCTTTAAATACAATCACATGTTCCCAGACGTCACTTACAAGTCACACCCCGAGAGCCGGCCGCAGCGGCAGAATCGGCCCATTCGGGGCTGTTCGGGACTGTCAGGGTGCCCTCCCCTGAGGCACCCCGGGCCCCCAGATGGGGGGGGGCAGAAGGGACGGCCACTGGCCCCCCAGAGCTTGCTGTCCTCGCGGGGCCCCTCCAGGGCCGTGTCCGCAAGCGCCCACGTCCGCTCTCCATGGCTTCAGGGAGGAAAGACACACTCCACACCACACAGAGCTACAGACAAACACCCTTGTCCGTCGCAGTGAGGAAACGGGTCAGAATGTGGCAAAACACTTGACTGTTCTACACAGATTGGTTCCTGTGACTCTCCTTGGATGAAAAGATACCCCTTTTTGTCCAAAAAAAAAAAAAAAAGAAGTGGGTCGTGAGGGCACACCCTTCAGAGAAGCCAGTGTCCTTGGGTGGGCTGTGGGGTCAGGGGTCAAGTCCTGGGTCCAGCCTTCCAGCTCCTCTGAACCCAGGTGGGCTGGGCGGTGCAGGCTGGGTGGGCCTAGATGTACAACGGGGTCTCCTGGCCCGTGAGGAGCCTGAACATAGCCGCAGGCATGGTCTTCATGTGGATCTGTCAATGAGAGACAGGGGCTGAACAGACTCTCGCTGCTCCCGGCTCTCCCCTCCCCTTGAAGGCCTCTCTCCTCCGCCTGATGCAATCAAGTGAGAACAAACACTCCAGCAACTGGCTGGCTGCAGAAACCCCCCAAGGGTTTTCTGTGCAAAGTACCAGCTTTCAGAGTGCAGGAGAAATGACCTCGTCTATGGAGGTTTAGAAAGCGTTTCCTGACACTGTATGCTCTTACTGGACCTCCCCATCCGGGTCTTCAGAGGGTTTCACACAAGCTCAAGTGCTAGTTTTTTCTGCAGCTCAAGCTGACAGCAGAAGGGCAAAAAATCAGATTTTTAATTGTGACTATGATTTGCCCACTCAGCTGGAGGCAGGCTGGGGGGTTCCCAGGCCTCTGAAGCCCTTCCCACGCAGCCAGGGAAAAGTGAGGGTTCTGGGGTCTGAGAATATATGGAGGAGGGCCAGGGACCTCGGGCCCCTCCATCCTTTGGGGTTCAGTTAGCAAATGAGCCTTTGGGGGCCTGGCCTCCCTCCCTGGATCCAAGGGGGCCCGGGGGGCACAAGCAAGGCACAAGATGGCCCCCCAGGGAGACTGCCCTTGTGGGGCACATCCCCCCAAATCCTGTGAGGGCACTGGGAAGAAGAATGAGACCAGTGGATGCACAGAAAAGGTGGTTTCTGCTCCAGCAGGGCCAGCCCAGGGCTGTGCCAGGCTCAGGCCTTGGGGCTCTGGGAGGTGTGGCTGGCACGGGTGCCACTAGCTTCACCCTCCTGGGTGCCTAGCAAGAGGTGACCTATGGCAGGGGGGGACAGTGCATGGTGTGGCCTTCCAGGGGGCCGCCCTTCCTCAAGCAACCAGGTCTCAGGCCCTTGGGTGACCAACCCAGAGAAGCCAGTTGTGCAGATGGCTTTTACAGTGTCACCTGCCCCCTGCCTGTCCCTGCCCCTAGGATATGTTTGATCAATTTAGATTTTAGTGCACCCACCACCCCCAGCATGGCTTTTTCCACAAGAATATTCTGTGTAATTCCTCAATCTGAAACCCACCCCAAACCTCAAGTCTTGTTATCGAGGAACTAATTTTCCAAATGTGTTCAGGGATGGTGGAAAACACAGGCAGATACTTCAGTCTCCTAGCCACACCCTTGGCCGCTTTTGTGCCTCTTTGAATATCAATTCATCTCAGGTCTGAAGAGCTGAAAACATTTCTCCTTCACTCCACTGGCTTCTTCATAGGTGTTGAGGCTGATCGCCCCAGTGGGGTGGCCATTTCAAACATAAGATTTTCCTTCTTTGGAAGGCCTTTGTAAAAAAGGACACTAATGGTGCCAACCTGGCCCCCTCTCCCTTTTGAGAGCCAGCCATCAGCCACCATCAATCTATGGAAAATAGGATTCCTTCCCCAGCCTGGTAGTTTCACAAAAAACAGAGTAGACCTCAGGAATTGTGGTCAGAAACCCCCTCAGAAACAGCATCCACCCAGGGACCAAGCTTCACCCCCAGTGGCTACCAAAATGGAAGCCACACTCTTCCCCACATGGCCACAGAGCCTGAGTCTGCTCTGCCCAGCTCAGCCCCGCTCAGCCCTGGGGGGGACCCCCAACAGCCCTCAGAATTAAATGTAAACTCCCACCCAGCACGGGCCCCTTTGCAACAGACCCCTCTTCCGACCCACCAGACACACTCGTGCTGGGTGAGGCCTCCTTCCGTTTCACATACTCCAAGCACCTTACTTCTCACCCCAAATTACCCTGTTCACCTGTGAACTCCTTGAGGAAAACTGTGCCCCTCTCCTCCTACCCCCGTCCACCTCAGGCTGGCATTACTCCGATGCCAGAAAGAAGTAGAAGAGGAGGAAGGTTAAAGCCAGAGAAGCAGGAAAGGGTGCATCAGCCATGGCTGGCCTGCTCTGTGGATGGGAAGACGGCAGGAAGCAGGCGGAGCAGTGACCCCACTTCTGGGGTGGCCAGAGCCTCGTGCCCTGGAAGGGCAGGGGTCCTGCAGAAGGAAGAGCTCCCAGACTGAGCATGCACATCCAGTTCTAGAAAAGGTGTCAGCCACCTTTGCCCTCTTGTTGGCTGCACAAACAGAGCCAGAGTGAACAGCCAAATGCAGCCGTTCAGCCTCGTCACAGGTACTCCCTGGGTGAGAGGCCCAGCCCAGCAGCTCAGTGGGTGTCCAGGGCTCCCTAGAGAGGAGGTGGGTCACACAGGTCAAGGTGGAAGCACATGACTAGCACAGACACGCTCCAAGATTCCAGCAAGGATGGCTCTCCTGAGAAGGCAGGTATTCCTGGGCGGGGGCGGGGGGGAACCAGTGGCTTTCCTGAGCACCTCACATACCCCACTCAGGACACAGCTGTCAGTCATGGAAATGTAGGGCCCAGATGGCCTTGGACTCAGGTTCTAACTCCAGCAAAGTGACAGGCATGGCCTTACCTCTCCAACTGAGTTAGAAAGAGCCTGGACTATCTTCTCATGGGCTGTGGCCACCACACTCTGCCCGTTGATCTCAATGATGCGGTGGCCGACTCGGACGCCTCCTCGCTCTGCGATGCCCCCTCTCATGAGGCTGCAGATCTAAGCAGACACGCATCAGGTCAGCATGCAAGTCCTCACCATGCCCACAAGGAGCTCACTGCTGTCCCCAAACACAGAAGCAGGGAAATTAATCATGCACAAAGAGAAACCCACAGGACAACTGCTTATGTATGCAATCTGCTGACTACCAACGGGCACATTTATGATTTGGAATAGGCTAAAAACAATAAAGTCAACAGCTTGGCCTGTGGGAGACCCTTGCAGGCCCTCAGATTCCCTACAGTGGCCCTGCCCCCTCAGCCATCCCAGAGCCTCTGTTCCTGGGTCAGGGGAGTGTGGAGTACTGGTAGTGTGTGCAGTTGAAGCACATCCTACAAGATTCTCCACCAGCCACACTCTGCTCCTCTTTGAACTGAAGAAATCACTGTTCCCACCTCAAGAGGAGGTGATGCATTCACGAGCCAACAAACAGAAAGAGCTGGGGGAAATGATGAGGGCCCTAAGTTTTGTGAAATGCACCCACTTGTGGATTCACTAAAGACAGTGGCATCAGAAAGGTGGACGCCCGCCCAGACAACGCAGAGAGGGCAGCAGGTCCCAGATGGGAGCTGCTGGCTCAGGGAGAGGAGGGGGGCCAGCTGCACTCTGATGGCTCCACAGGAGCAGTGCCCAAGTCCTGGAGATACAGAGGCAGGCAGGGGCAGAGAGGACACCAGGTACCTCCCCACCGCACTTTCCAAGGACCCAGTGCAAGGGCAGAAGCAGGTCCAACAGCAGGGACCCTGGAGCCGAGGCATCCTGAGAACCCGCTGGCCACCGGAGGTCTCTCCTGCCTGCCCCACCCTGGCACCTGACCACAGGCACTGCGGCTGGCACTGCCTAGACCCCGGCTGCCCCTTCCTCAGCATTATCTCAGAAGCCCTGGAAGGCTGCACCCCACCACCCGTGCTGGAGAGTGAGCCAGGCAGCAGAGGCCTAGGCTGCCAGGACCCCGTCCTCAGAGTGCCCAGGGGCCACCCACGTCATCTAAAGGCCTCACGAATTCACGGTGGCCCTTTATCCTCACAGTCTGCTTTCCTCAATCAGGAAACACTACCAAAACAGTTCTCATCTCATTGAGGATTTTGTGACTTTTTTGGGCATCTTTAGACTTGAAAAGGCAGGGAACCCCAACCCAGAGTCAGGAAGGGTCATTCTGGTCAGTACCCTAAGAGGTCAAGGGCCAGCCTGCCAGCAGGAGGCATAACCACAGGTGGTGGAAGATGCAGGGGGACAGCCAAGCCCTTCTTCCTGACTCACTGTTCTTTTCATTCCATAGCAAGGCTCGACATGACCCAAGACTCTCCTCCATGCCTTGTGGTGCACACCCCCTGCCCTCATCCTAAGGACCCCTGCCTGTATCAGGCCAACTCCTCATCCAATCCCTTGCCAGTCCTGCTCATTCAGCTGGGGCCTCTGATTTCCAAGGTTGCTGGGGGGAATGACCGTCCCCTTAAACAGGACAGCTTTCCCCCACTTGCCTGCCTCCCCTTCTCTCCCTTAGGACCTGGCATGGCAGCTTTTTAAGGCCACCATAGGCTTACAAGGCCACTGACCACAGGCTGGCCCTGGCACCACACACAGGATTCCCATCTGTCATTTGTTTTGTGGATCCTGTCTTGTCACTAATGTCACTTATGTTAAGTTGGCCTTTCTAAACCAACTTAAAAAGTGGGTCCCTCCCAACCTTCAGGGTCCCTGTCTTTCTGGTAGAGGACATATATACAGACTGATGTCATAGTCCCAGGCCACCACTGCCCAGGCAACTGGACTCCTGCCCAGAGCTGGTCACAGTACTGGAACCTGAGCACTCGGTACAGTCCAGGCTCAACCAGGGGGTAGGCAGAGGGAGAGAAGCAGGGTGAGCTGTGGCCACCCATTTTCCAGAAACGGGGAGCTCCCTGCCTGCCTGACTGCCCAAATTCTCCATACAAGAATTAAGGAGTAACTCCTATTCCTTTCCTCCCCCCTCCCAAATGATTTAAGGGCATTTTGTCCCCACTGTAACTGTTTCTCTGAAGATCCTGAAGAAGGTGCTTCGGGGTGACCTGGTTCACTTCCCAGCCTTACCAAGAAGAACCCAGTTTGCTCCCGGCCACAGCAGGGAAGGAGACACACCAGAGAAGGTGCAATCTTCAATCCCTGGTGGCAGCTTCCTCCATAGTCATGGAGGTTCAGGACAGAAGGTGAAGAGGGAGGAGAAAACAGCTCTGCACCCTCAGAGGGAGTTGCCGGGAGGATGGATCCCAACCCTGGCAGGTGACCCCGGCTGGAATCTGGGGGTCAGGCAGATGGAGAGGACAGAAGGGGAGCAGGAAGTGTTGAGGAGAAGGCCGTGTGCACACACAAGCACACACATGCACACACACACACTGGTCCCAGCCTTCCCAAACAAGGTGCCCACAGGAACCAGGGTGTGGGGCATTCCAACTTCACGGGGTGCACTTCCGTGGGGGAGAAGGCTGGTGTCTCCCAGCGGGAGACATCTTGATTTCTTGAATGGTGGTGTGGAAAGAGAGAGGAAGGATCCGTTTAGAAACAGTGCTAAGTGGGTCATCCGTGGCCTGTCTGCAAACTAATGCACTGTACTCTGGGTGTAATGAAGCTGAAAATGGAAAAAGCACTTGTGCAAGACTAACTCAGATGTCAGCAAACTTTTCCAGAGGATTCAGGGGAACTTGACTGTGTGGCACACCACTGTCAGCGGGCACAATGGTCCCTGCAGTCCTAGTCAGAGGAGAGACTGGCTGGCCCACCACTGAAGCCCTCATCAAGGCTTCAGGAGCACTTACATTGGTTACTAATGCCCTGGGCGCTAGATACAAACTTACTGGCCCCTGCACTGCTCGTAAATGCTGTTAAAGCCATGCACACGCTCCCCCTGACACCCTCCCACTGCATACAAGTGTCTGAAGGTGGGCAGTGGGAGTGTGGGTCTGCTCTTCCCAACAGCTGGCCTCAGGCCCAATGCCTGCTCTGCTCCAGCTGGGAGTGTGGAGGGCAAGTTACTTCACCTCCCTGTCCCTTAGTCCTCTGTGAAATGGTGACAGAAAATGCCATTCCCTAATTGGACCAGCCTTGCAGACACCAGCTCCACAGGGATGCCCTATGGTTGTGGCTCCATTTCCTGGTTCCTAGAACTGACATACAGATGGACTGACACCCCAGACAGATGGATCAGGGGGCCTCCGAGTACTGGCAACAATGAAACTAGATAGACTGGAAAAATGGAAGTCCTGCACACCCATGTTTAGAGCAGCATGAGTCACTACAGTCAAAAGGTGGAGGCAACCCAAGCCTATCAATGTCCATTGATGGATGAGTAGAAGACCACATGGGGTCTATTCCTATAATGGAGTATCATTCAGTCCTAAAAAGGAATGAAATTCTGACACATGCTACGAGGTGGATGAACCCTGAGGACATTATGCTGGGGGTCAAATAGGCCAGTTGCAAAAGGGCAAGTGCTGTCTGATCCCACTTATTTCCATAAAGCACCTGGAGTAGTCAAGTTCACAGAGGCAGAAGATAAAATGGTGGCTGCCAGAAGCCGGGGGCGGGGGGGTGCAGGAATGAGAAGTCAGTGTTTGGTGGGTGCAGAGTTCCACTTTTGCATGATGAAGAGTTCTTGAGATTGGCTGCCCAACTGTGTGAATGTACTGAGCACTTGAAAATGGGTAAGATTATAATCGAGGGGCTCCTGGGGGGCTCAGTTGTTTAAGCGTCCAACTCTTCATTTCAGCTCACGTCATGATCCTATGGTTCATGGGATTGAACCCCTCTAGGCTCTGTGCTAACAGGGCAGAGTGTGCTTGGGATTCTCTCCCTCCTTCTCTCTTTCTCTCTCAAAATAAATAGTGTTTTAAAAGATGATAATCAATTTTATCACAATTAAAACAAAAAACGGATGTCCTAGGAGACAGCTGGGGCTAAAGAAAAGGGGGTGAGAGAGGCCGATTCTACAACATAATGTAGCTTCTTAGCCACATGGGGCCTCTCGTTCTGGAGGAAAGACAGGGTCACTAAGCTCCAGGAGGAGGCCAGAGCCCAGGCTAGCACGTCCCCCAAACACACGTGTGCACACACGTACAAGCACACACATATGCACATACACATATGTGCACATGCACACTGACAGCTGTGCAGAGGACCCCTCCCTCTCACCTATCATGGGACAGCACCAAGATTTACTGAGATGCCCCAGTGGGACATCCTTCAGCTAACTGCTTACCCTGCACATTAACCACTGCCACCTGGTGCAGGAAGTACTTCTGTAGTGATCAAGGCAGGAAACCACAATGGGTCTGCGCAGGAGCTGACTGATGCCGGTCCCAAGCCAGGCATCCTGCCACCATCTACCCAGCTGTGGTCAGGTGCTGTGGAGGCTGAGGGACTCCCTGGTCACAGCTGGCCTGCTTGGAGGACACCGGCTGCCTTGTGGCTGCCCCAGGCCAGCTGGAGCCAGGTCTCCTGGTGGGGCTTGGTGAGGGGAGAAGGGCACATCTGAGAGCCTCACTGGCCCTGGGGACAGGAGGCTGGTGGTCATGAGAGAGGCGCCACCCAGGGGAGAGCTCCAGTACTGCAAGGCAGCAGGACACTACATGGAGGGAAAAGTTACCAGGCCAGGCCCCTGTGGGGAGGCTGGGTGAAGCCACTCCAACCTGAGCATGCTGTGAGGGGTAAAGGATAGCTCTCCTGTCCTCAGAGGAGGCCGTTGGTCAGGAATAGCCAGCACCCTCAGGCCTCCAGAATGTTTTCCCAAACACTCTCCTCCCACAAGGCCCCTGCTGAGCGATGGAGCCTGTGGCACTCATCAGCCCCCACAGATGACTGACGTGGCTGAGCTGTGGCTGTGGTGGCAGCTGCCTGGTAGATGGGCCTCACACCTCCCAAACCTTCCAAGAAGCCCCCCTGCTCTCCTCACTGCCCTCAGCCTCCCAGCCACTTATGTGGAGGTGGCATGGCCAACCCCACCTGCAGAGACCCCCCTTCATCCCTCCTCAGTCACCTGCCTTCTTCCCAGCTATTCCTCTCCCCTGTCTCTGAGAAGGAAGGCTCATGCTTCACCTCAAACCCCCATATCTGTCCTCACCACTACTTCCCCAAGGACGTGTCCCTTTACTTTCCTGCTTGCCTTAATTCACCACTGACCAAACGCAAACAAGAGGCCCTCCCCTTCCAACCCCCTATCCCCAGCCTCCTCCACCATGGTCCCAGATGGCCTCACTAGCTGTGTGACCAGAGCAAGTTACTAAACCTCTCTGTGAGGCAGCCACCTCCTCACCAATACCCATGCTCCTCCTCGGGCTGTTGTGATTTTTTAAATGTTTATTTATTTATTTTTGAGAGAGAGAGAGAGAGAGAAAGCACAAGGAGGAGAGGGGCAGAGAGAGAGGGAGACACAGAATCTGAAGCAGGCTCCAGACTCCGAGCTGTCAGCACAGAGCCTGATGCGGGGCTCGAACCCATGAACTGTGAGATCACAACCTGAGCTGAAGTCGGAGGCTCAACCGACTAAGCCACCCAGGCGCCCCAGGCTGTTGTGATTAAACAAGCTGAAGAAAGGAAAAGTGTTTGTGGGGAGGAAGGGCATCGGGCTTGTTCTGGGCTCATAGTCCCCAAGAACAGGCAGCTCCCTCAGCCACCAGACAGGAACCCAGAAGGGAGGCTACTCCAGAGAATGATACTCAGGTAGGCCCTAGAAGGCCACTCTCAGCCCCTCCCTGAGCACGGAGCCCATGCCATCCATGTAATGTTCACAGCAGCCACAGGCAGAGACCCCAGTCAATTTTTTGCAGAGGCCCTGGGGTAGCCATTTGTGCCCAGGGCACCTATGTATGCAGGGTGTTGGCAGGGCAGGGCCAGGCCAGACCACCAACTGGCCTGCTCCTGGGGCAGATACACTGTCCTGGACAGAAGTCTCAAAGGGGATGCAGACATGGGCACCTATGCCTGGGTGCAAGTGCCAAGAGGTCTTTCGCTGCAGAAAAAATGTCTCAGTGTACTTTATAGGTTTTCTTAATTACTTTCACAACGACATTTCGAGGAAAGCCCCGAGAAGTTAAGTGACTCACCCAGGGCCACACAGCTAGGAAGGTGCAGCCAACATTGGCCAGATGGCCCCACACCCTTCCCTTCTTTGTCATCGACACTGTTGGCCAACTTTCCAGCCTGCCCTGTGTTTTGTGGTGTGAATGACTGAGTTCTGTCTGGCCGGGGAGGGTGGTCAGAAATGGCAAGGGCCACACCCATGTCCCTGTCTTTCTGCAGGTGCCAAGCAGACACACAGCAGCTAGTGGGGGCCACTGAAACCCAGGTGAGGGCAAGCCTGGGCCCCTGAGTGGCTCTGTCAACGAAGACCCCTCCCACAGTGGACTATGGTCTGAATGAGAAATTGGCTCTTAGTGTGTCGAGATCTGGGGACTCTTTGTTATAGTGGTAAGTGTGTGCTAACATGGAAGGGACAGAAACGGGCCTTAAGCCCAACCCCTGTAACTCTCCCCAGCCCCGTGCACCTCTCCACATTTCTGCACCAGACAGCAACAGGGAAAACTGTGACTCATTTACAGTTGCCTTTCTAGAATGTTCTCCCATGGTGTTTCCTCTGTGGCCACGGGTGGGCACACACATCCTCCCCACCACCTGACACTGCTACCACCTACTGCACAACCTCTCCCTCAGGTCTTTAATACCAGGGCTGCCTTAAGCAATCTGGAAATGACTGGCCTCCCCTCTTCTATCCTCCATCTGTAGCCATGTCTTTGCCCACCAGGACCTTTTCAGGAAGAACATCCAAGGAAATGGATTCATGCCAGCCAAACGCAGGTTGAACAAAAGGCGGGAACTCTGAATCCAGAGCTTTGGCCTAAGGAACACGCAATGTTTGGGCAGACCAACACTCACTCAAGCCCAGAATCACCTCCTCCTGGAAACCCTCCTGCTTCCTCAGTGCCTGACATGGTGCAGATACCTCACAAATGGCTCTGGGTGGGTGAATGAACGAGCAAATGATTGAATATCTGTTTGTTGAACACAGGGAGTCAGATGTCGCCATTGGCTGTATGTGTCCAGACTGCACTGGGGAAAAAACTCCTGCCTCTCCTCCAAAGCAGGTGTTTGCCGAGAACAGCCATGACAGGGACAAGGATGCTTCATGTAGGGCCTGAGGACCCATTCCTAGGCCACACGTCAGCCCTCCCTCCCGGCTCAGGCCTGCCCTGGGAGCTGCTGAAAACTCCTGCCCTGTGTGGCCTGGCTGCTGGCCATCGTGCCCACCAGCTGGGGCCTGTCCCATCAGATGGGAGCGGTCTCAGGGACAGAGTGGGTAGAGAGCGGCCATCCCCCAGCCCCCTGAATCTGGGCCCACATGTGCACAATGAAGGTGGCCAAGGTGGAGAGGGCAGACTCACGATCCCGTTCTGCACACTGAAGCCCAGCTGGTACTTGAGGTCAGGCCGCTTGATGAGGACCGTGGTGACTGGCGGACAGCTGACGATGTTGAGTTTCACCTGCGTCTGGTTCTTTAGACCCTGCAGAGCGGGGAAGGGGTCATGAGGGAGCCTTAGATGCCACCTACCAGCACACTCTCACAGGCCTAGACCGAGGAGGAGTCGGCTGGCAGGGGGGTGGCCCCTGGATCCGGTGGGTCAGTCACCTCTCGGCCTCTACGTCCCTCTGTGCTACCTGTACACAGGGCCACTGGCTTTCCCATGTGGCAACGGGTGCCATGGCCCACCGTGTTCTGCTGTGCCCTCTGACCCATGTGAAGACAAGCTGCTCCTGGAGCCGGAGGCCAGGCCCTGAGAACCACTGTACACAACCAAAGAGACAGCACCAGGGTCACCCTCCGAGGATCATGGGAGGGGCCCTCCTCACACTGCATGCAGAGGAGCACTTTCTATCTGGAAGGATCATGGGGAAGCCTTCCTCCAGACAAAACTGCTGATGGGTCAGGAAGTGACAAGCTCAGTGAAAATCTGTAAGCCGGGGGATCTAGCATCCACACAGAGACCGGGCCAGCTGCAGCCAAGGGTGACCTCAGGCCCCAGAGAGGATGCACCCCAGGCCCCTATTGTGAGGTTAAATGCGGGGGTGAGGTGAGGATGGGGGGGGGGCAGGCCTCAATGTGGCTGCAGTTTCAGCTTGTTCCTCTGGCCGGTCGTGAGCGTTGGATGCTGCTCAGAGCTGCCTGGATATAGTGGGCACTCTGCTCCCTGCACAGCCCCATCAGAGCCTGGGTGACCAGGTACCTCAGGAACTGCAGCCCTCGGAGAGAAGCTCCAGGCAGACAAAACCTCTGCTACTGCAGACTGAGGCCTTTCCTGTGTCTACCATCTGTCTTCCTAGGTGGTTACTCATCAGGCAGACGCTCTGCTGGGCTGGCTTTGAAAGCCGGCTCCTGGGATGCTCTGGCCTTGAGAATGCCCTTTATCTCCCAGGTTGACAAGGGAGGGCAGAGGGGTGTCCTCCAGCACCAAGACCATAGCAGATGAGGAGGGAACAAGCCATAGGGGCTGGGGGCAGACCACAAACAGAAGGCCACAGGATGGCCCCCAAGCGGGCAGAACCGTCTGGAGACCCTGGACAGAGAAAAGGCAATGCTGTGCCAGGCCTCCCGGTCTCTCTGCTCTTTCTGTCCTGGGGCTCTTGGAGACCTGGTTTAGGTGTGAAGACCTCCCCCAGTCCCTGCAGGGGCGAGCAGCTCAGCATCTTCCAAAAGCCCAAGCTCACGGGTTGGACGGTAGGAGCAGCCTCCCGGCTCTCACACCCATGCAGGGTGACCATCCCTCTCAGTATGCCCCAGAAACGGGACTCTTGGAGTTAACCTGAGAAAGTCCCATGCAAATCAGGTCACCTTGCATCTGTGGGTCCTCGGCCCTTGCCGGGGGTCCGTGTCCCTCAGAACTGGCATAAGTGAAACCAAACATCCCCTTTTCACCCCCAAGGGCAGCCCAGGTCCTTCTCTGATTTCAGTGATATGGTGTAGTCTTGGGGTCAACATCACTGGGTGGGTCTGTCTGCACCTGTCTCCTCATGTGTCAAGGGGGGATTACCATGCAGTGAGAATAAAACAAGGCAGGGGCCCTGCGTGCGCACCTTGATGATGCCCTGGCAGGTGGCGAGGGGCAGCCCCACCAGACTGGTGCCGTTGATGGACATGATCTGGTCCCCGATGCTCAGCTTCCCTGAGCGGGCGGCTGGGCCGCCATTCATCATGTTCGCCAGGATCACTGTAGGCAGGATGGAGCCCCAGCCTGACTCCACCACCACCACGCCCAGGATCTCCCCCTTGTGCTTCTCCAGCTGCAGCTGCAAGGAAATCAGCAGTGAGAGGTGCCTGTGATGGGGGCCGGGGACCTGCCCGCCTACCCTCCAGCCTCACCCAGCTCTGGCTCCCAAGCCCTCTTGGGGTGCCCCCAACAATCCTGGAAACCAGGAGCAGACTCCCTCCCACCCATGCCCAGCATGGACTCCCCCAGGCCCAAGCATGGCTCCAGTGTCCTGCCTCCCATTCTCCTCACCTCCCACATACCCATGGAGGAGGCAAGAAGAATGTTCTCAGACTCCAGGCCTCATATCTGCCCCTGGCTCTTGCTCTTGTGTAGAAAAGTCCTACATCCCATCCATCCCAAGGGTCACTTTCTCAGAAAGCTGCCCATCATACATTCCGCAAGAAGCCAGGATCATTCATTCATTCAATCATTCAATAAGCAGCCTGATTATTCATTCATTCACTCATTCAACAAGCAGCCAGGGTCATTTATTCATTCAACAAACAGTAAGGGTCATTCATCCACTCATTTGCAAGCAGTCAGGGTATGGGTCATCCCCAGGGTATTTGCTCTTGTGTCTTAGGATAACTTTCTAAGGCCCTCCCCCCACACCCCCCCCCCCGCCCCTGCCCCCCAACAGCACACACAGGAACCTGCTGAGGCCTCCACTCCTGGCAGCTTTGAAACTCCCCTGGGCAGAGCACCCAAGTTCCCTGTTTTAAAGATGCTTCTCATATGCTTTTCAGAAACACCTCCTGGGTGCTGAGCTCCAGTAGATGATAATAGCAGCATTAAAAGGCACATTTTCAAGGTCATTAAGACTGATTGTAATCAGCTCCTTTGTTACAACAACACCTCATTTCACACACAAGCGCTCAGCTCGAAGGCAGGAGCAAGCATTCTGGGCAACACTTCATTCTGCAATGAGGACAGGGATTTGAGGAGCCCTTTTAGGGCTCCAGTCCTCTGGCAGTGAGCTGGTGTAGGGCAGTGCTGGCTGGCCCCAGCTCTTCAGGGACCCAGCATGGGTGGCAGAGGCCAGTGCAGCGTGGTGCCCGGGGCCCGCCGAGGGTGCGTGCAACTCACCTCCTTGCGGTTCTCTGAGTTCGAGAAGTGGATGAGATCATCGTTGTACATCTCCTGGGTGTTGATGATGTCGCTGTACTCTTTCTGGCTCAGGTCTTCTGGGTTGATGCCGTTAGCCCGCAGGAACTCCTGGTAGGCCACACTAAAGGCCTGGCCGATGGACTGTGCGATCAGCTGGGCCTGTGGGCAGGGAGAAGCCCACTGGAGACACCAGCACAGGCTCCACGCTGCCTGGAGCAGAGTGGCTGCGGCAGGGCTGGGGGCAGAGTGCACACAGAAGCCTACAAAGGACCCCTGTCCGGGCTAAAAGGAACAAATGGGGGCTGGTGCCCGAGCGGCCCCGTGGGTAAGGCATCTGACTCTCAGTTTCAGCTCAAGTCATAATCTTGCTCTTCTGGAGTTAGAGCCCCGCATTGAGCTCTGTGTTGACAGTGTGGAGCCTGCTTGGGACTCTCTCTCTCAGCCCCTCCCTTGCTTTTTCTCTCTCTCAGAATAAATAAATAAACAACAACAACAAAAAAGAGGGGTGCCTCGTGGCTCAGTTGGTTTGGCTCAGGTCATGATCTCATGGTTCGAGGATTTAAGCCCTGCGCTGGGCTCTGTGCTGACAGGTCAGAGCCTGGATACTGCTTCAGATTCTGTGTCTCGTCCTCTCTCTCTGCCCTTCCCCGACTTGCACTCTGTCTCTCTCGCAAAACTAAACATTAAAAAGAATTTTTTTAAATTGTAGGCTCTCTTCTGGTGATAGCTGTCTTCCCACTAATGCCCCCTGGTCGGCTGACTATCTGCCGTCAGGGACCAATCCTGACTGCTCCCACCTGAGCTATTTAAGTCCCAGACCATCCAGAACAAAGCACAATTTCAAAAAGTCTGAGAAAATTATGAATTGTTTGCTAAATATATTTTTGTTGCTTCCATTGGTGACTGTCCTATATTTTCTTTCCACCCCTCTTATTTCCAAAATAGACTAGAGGTATGTTCTTCAGGGAGTGTCACAGAGACTGTCAGTTGTCTCCCCAACATTTATGTCTCCTCAACAACTGAACCCAATGGCAACTGGGGAGGCAGGTGTGTGTTCAGCTGTTCTGGTGGGGGGTGTGGCTGTTCCAGGCTGAGGTCTATAAGAAGCACCAGACCTAGGGACACCAGCACAGACCCCACAGAGAAAATCACTTCTTTCCACTTCAGGGAACCACTTGTGTGGACATTACTGAATCTCTGACACTGCAGAGCCCTGGACATTGAAAAGTCATTGTCAGGCATTGCCTGTCACCAGCCAGTGTGCAGATGGGGGATAGGTGGGTGGCAAGAGCTAAACCCCGAGCTCCCAGAAGGATGCCAAGCACACTAACAGCTGTGTGGCCCTGGAGAGCAACAGGGCTCCTGGCGGCTTGGCCCACAACAGGGCCTCCTCCCCCAGCCCTGGAGTGAGGGGACCCCAGTGCTGGTCTACCCCCTGCCACCACCTGCCTCCCCAATAGCCATCAAGGGGGCCTTCTGCATGGGTGCCCTCAGCAAACCTCAGGACTG
Organism: Neofelis nebulosa; assembly: GCF_028018385.1. Lineage (NCBI taxonomy): Eukaryota > Metazoa > Chordata > Mammalia > Carnivora > Felidae > Neofelis > Neofelis nebulosa. The sequence goes on from NC_080788.1 coordinate 21,369,802, forward strand.
GGAAACAAAGGATTTGACCTAAATGCCTAAATCCCTTCTTCCTTCTACACACTGCATGATTTAAGTGCCACAAATGACTATGTCTCTGTAACAAAGTGGGCTGGGCTAGGTAATAATGGCAGAGCGTGGAAGGCTTTCCTGAAATAGGTGCAGATTCTAGATTGAACTGCCCTCCTACACTGGGCCCTCAACAGTTTACAGGAAGGACAAGCCAATGTTCACTGGAGTAAGCCCTGCCCACTCCCAAGATCAGTATTTTGGTATTTTGGCAGTGCTGTTTGGGTGGACAGGGCAGAGATGCTGTGTCCTGGGGACCACTAAGTGACACCCCAGCCTGGACATGCGTGGATCGGAGGGTGGGGAGCCTGGGAGAGGCACATCAGAGAACAGCAGAGCAGCAGCCAAGGCCAGAGGGTGGAAGGTGAGGGTAGGGGGGACAGGGAGCCTGGGAACTGTCCTGACCCCCTGGGGTCTCAGGACTTGCTGCTGGTTGCCCCGAGGCCTCCAGGTCTGTCTCCAGCTGACTGAGGTCCTGACAGGGTGGGAGTCTGAGAGCAACACTCCCTTCACAGCTGCACTTATAGTCTGGCAGGGCTGCCCAGTGCCCTGGGATCTACCTAGGGTTCTGCCTGGGTGCCCCAGCCCAACCCATAGGAGCTCCTAGGGACAGTGGGTTCCCTGGGGTGCCATCCAGGAGCCCTTGGCATCTCCCCGCCAGCTGCTGGTGGCAGTCTCCTATTTCCCCATCCACCCTGTGTCCTGGTGTCTCTCCCCGCTGGACTGAGGGACATGCTTGGAGCCCCTCAGACAAGGGGCTCACCTGCCCCCCAGCTCACAGCCTGGGCCTGTGGGTGCTCAATGCTGTGAGGCCAGGAGTCCCACCCAGGAAGGTAGGGAGTGCAGGGGGCCTCAGCCAGGGGCTGGCATTGGCAGGGTGGTGCCCAGAGGTGACCGACCTCCTGCAGGAGGTGAGGAAGGGAAAAGGGAGCTGCCATACCCCCAGCACTCCTTTGTGTGGCTCATCTACACCGGCCTCAGCCCAGGAGCAACTGTTTCTAGAGGGAAACTGAGGCTCAGAAAGAGCCCTGGTATCCTTACTGCCACTCCTGTTTTCTGCAGGTGTCCCACACCACTGTCACCAGACCCTCAGAGATCCCTTACTCATCCCCAGCAGCCCCCATGGACGGAGCCACCATCCAGGTCACGCTCTGGGCAGCTGCTCAGCGTCCCTGGACACACCCCAGGGGGTGGGTCCTTCCCCTCCCTCCTTCAAGGACCACTTGGGAATCCTATTCATGCCCACCTTTATTGGCCCTCAGCCTTCTCTCCTTGCACTGAAAACACTGGGCCACAGCAGCACCCCCCTACAGCAGTATCCCTCTTCTACCCCTTGGCCCACACCCATCCACAGGGGCGGGCACCTCCCCTTTGTGCACCCTGCTCCTCATGACTTCTATGCCAGCAGACCATTCACCCTCTGCTGCTGGCCTACTCCTTGTCTTACCCTGTCTTTCACTCATAGCCCTTCCCAAGGGCCCATCTTCACCAACCCCCCCCCCCCAAGTCTCTATGACATCCTCAAGCCCTGAGTCACACAGAAGTGCCCAATTAGGTGTCCACAGATATCTGTATTGTGGCAAAAAGAATATGTGTAAGCACCAGTGGGTGTGTTTAAATTTCTTCTCCAATCAGTATGCCATCACTGCAAAGCACTTCTACCTGTCTTCAACTTCTTAATAAAGATGGCTGCCTCCATCCCTACAGTCTCCAAATGTAAAAACTGGGGCGGGGGGGGGGGGGCGTTCCCCTCTGCTTCGGGTTTCTAACCTGCAAGTCCATATGTGAACAAGAATGATCCTTGCCAAGTGTCCATGGAGAAAGAGATTGATTTTTAAAAATTCTACTTTGGGGGTGCCTGGGTGGTTCCGTTGGTTAAGTGTCAGACTTCGGCTCAGATTATGATCTCGCAGTTCACAACTTCAAGCCCTGCATCGGGCTCTGTGCTGACAGCTCAGAGCCTGGAACCTACTTCAGATTCTGTGTGTGTGTCTTTCTCTGCCCCTCCCCCACTCAAGCGCCCCCCCCCCCGCCCCGCCTCTCTCTCTCTCTCTCTCTCTCTCTCTCTCTCTCTCTCTCTCTGTCTCTCTCTGTCTCTCATAAATAAACATTTAAAAAAAAGTTTTAAAAAAATAAAAATTCTACTTTGGCAACAGCCACAACAAGATCTTTCCACCAGGGGGCAGCAGAGAGACCCAGGCCCATTCTCTCCTGTTCTCACCTCCTGGCCCTGGGCTCCCTTCTCCCATCCCTATTATCCAATTCCAGGCTCAGAAAGATGCTCTCATCCCATTGAAGGAAAGAGTCAAAGGGTTCATGGTCTCCTAGCAAGTCTGCAGTATTTAAGCTTCAGAATTATTTTTCAACTTATCATGATGTGAAGTGATCACGAGTGAAAGCAGAGCTACTCCCCAGACGCAGATGTTGCCTTTCTTGTATGCAAGCCCCACATGTGACAATGTGCATCTTGACAACAGAAAAAAGTCAAGGAGTATTCTCTTTTAGGAGGATAAGGTTTTGTTAAAGGATATCTTCAGATAGCTAGCCACCAATCCCCCCGCTCCCAGCCTATTTAACTATGGTTCAATTTATAAACAGCCCTGAAGTGAAGAAGAACTGTGTTCACCATCTCTGCAAACTCTGAGTGTTAGAAAATACATCAATGACAGTGCATGGGATTTCTACCTGAGACTTGGCTTCCAAAAAGCCTGGGATGCCGGAGCCCTGGTGAAGTCTGGGCTGTTGGGAGAGGGGTGTGGCACGCCTGTGTGGTTACTTACGTCCTCGGACTCGAACACGTGGCAAATCATCTTGTACTGCTTCTTCCCCTCCTGGGCCCCGGGGGTGGTCTCAATGCAGTCCTGAGAGGCTGACCGGGGCATGCGGCGCCTGGCCATCAGCACCACGATGTTCCCAATGTCTGCGATATAGGAGATGGTGCGCAAGGCATGGTCCATCATGGTTTCCTGTCAGGAGAGAGAGGAAGGGGTCCACGTTAGGAAACGTCAGGAAGAACAAGCCATTAAAAAACACTCAAATGAAACACCTGGGTGGCTCAGTCGGTTAAGTGTCCAACTTTGGCTCAGGTCATGATCTCGCAGTTTGTGAGTATGAGCCCCGCGTCAGGCTCTGTGCTGACAACTTGGAGCCTGAAGCCTGCTTCGGATACTGTCCCTCTCTCTGCTCCTCCCTGACTCATGCTCTGTCTCTCTCTCTCACTCTCAAAAATGAATAAATGTTAATAATAATAATAACAATAAATAAAAATAAAAATAAAAAACACTCAGGTTCAGAACTTCTCAAACTTGACACTGATGATGTTTGGGGTGGGTCATTCATTGTGAAGGGCTGTCCCATACACTGTAGGATGTTCAGCAGCATCCCTGGCCTCTACCCACTAGATGCCAGTAGCATCTCCCCCTTCCTAAGCTGTGACAACCAAAGATATTTCCAGCCTTTGCCAAGTATCCCCTGGTTGAGAATACACTGCTCCAGTGAACACAGAATTTCAGGGGAGCGATTCACAGTCAAGGTGAATCTGCCTTCACCTTCAGCCTACAGCACCCTTCCACTGCTTCTTGGAGGCACGATGTTGGGGTGGAGCTCATGGTCCCTGCTGGAGGGAGAGCAGGGAGGCTGCCGGCAGTGAAGCCTGTCCCCACCTAATCACAGGTAGTCTGTGGCTCTGGAGAAGCGTTCCTTCCCTGGAAGACATGTGTTTCTCCCTAGCAGATAAGGAAGGCTCGAAGGCCAACATTTTCCACAGATAAGTTCTTCCCAGGGAGCCCAGGCCCCGGTCAGGGGACACTGAGGCAGCTCCCCTGACTGATGGATGGGTCTCAGTAGCCATTCAATTCCCTGGGCTCCTGGCAGGTCCATTACTCTTGATGGCTTTTGTTGTCTGACAGGACTCTCCACTGAGCGTCTTGCTCGTGACCCCTGCCTAACAGGCTGCGTAAGAAGGCTCAGAGAAACTAATCAGTTGTTCTTTTATGTATTTGTGCTTTTTGCACAAAAGAAAACTGGGTGCTTTGGCAGCCTCTGAAGCCCCTTTTCTTCCTCACGAATCCATTTTACAGCAGGTATTGCCCCACGTCTGTCTTCTGGGAGCTGAGCTGTTTTCTGGCGAAGGCTACGTTTAAAACCACAAGGGCCACTTTTCAGAAAGGGGGACTGGAGAGGGGCCAGTGGTGGTGGCTCCTCAGCATTTCCTGATTTCTGCCCGCATGTCCAGGGTAGAGCCATTGTCCTCCCAGACGGAGGGGCACCTAGGAACTCACAGCCTTCTAAAACACATGTATTGTCTAGCTCTGCTCGTTGCAAGGGCCCAGGAGCAACGACGCACCCACAATGCTGAGCACAGCCAGCACGCAGGTCTTTGTTGCTGTATGTCATTCCCCACACTAAAAAGAACTGTGTGCGGCTCCCTGAAGAAATGGCTGATTCCAGGTCTGGGGCAGGGCAAGTGTAAGGGGAGCTCAGAATACCTCACTGTCTCAGAAAGCAACGACAAGAGCAAAGACTAGAGGGAAGATGTTAAAAACACACAGGACCCAGTTTAAAGGTCTCTGGCCGGCTGAATTTGGGATCACTGGAGCACCAAAAAGAATAAGGAAGTTAACAGAGGTAACACAAGTTAAAAAATAAACATCAGTCCACAGTGAAGACAGAGAGAGAGAAGGAAACAAAAGGTCTTCTGCACAGATAGAGAGAGGTCTGATAATACAAGTGGAGAGCGTGACATGATTAGAAAATCACCATTTTGCACTTCCAATGTTCGAACCAACTCAAGCAAGATGATCACTGGATGCTAAAACCTTTAGGCGAAAAAGGGTGTGAGGGAACGGGGTATCCACACATCCAGTGACACCACACAGATTACTCGCTGATGACAAAGAAGCAAAGGGGTCATTACCCCGGCATCTGGCCGTCCTCAAAAAGGCCCAGTAATGGAGATCTGGCCCCAGAGTGAATGGGGCCTCCCTCTCAGCAAACCTCAAGCACACAGCATTGCCTGAGGCCTTCCCGACCCCTCCCTCCATCTAACCCTTGCCCTTGGCCTCCTTCCCTCTTTCTCCTTCTCAGCTCATAGGCGTTTATATCCTGCATGGCTCACTTCCTCCTCATGGATCTGTCTTTTCCACCAACAGCTGTGTAAAGCACAGGAAAAATGAGAAGACTCTGGCCACAACACATGGTTTACAGGTAGAAAATCTTAAGACAGTCCCCCACCGACTCTGGCCCCCTGATGGAGGACCACCCATTCAGAGGGCAGAGGGCTGCCACAGGATTTCCACCCTCCAGCTCCATTCCCCGGACCCAGCATACGGAGGTTTCAGGAAGGCCATTCTAGAATCCTGACGGTGAGCACACACAGCTTCCGAATCCCGATTTCCTTCCCCTTCATTTCGTCTATTTAATTCAGCTGCAGCCAGCACACCTACATCCCGGGCGTCTTTATCTTCCCGGCCTGATGCTCCTCGTTCCCCTGCAGCTTACTCTAGAATCCACAACCCATTCAAGACCCAAGGTCCGGAGGAGCAATGGTCCTTGGGGACAGCCATTCAGCTCATCCCAGAGGGAAAGTTCTCCTGTGATTAGAGGTGGGACGTTAGGGGTTTAATGACAGGATTTTAAACAACGGTCTTTAAAACCTTACCTGTGTGTCCGCATTTAACACCTTGATCCTCTGGGTGGAGATGAAGAGATCCACTTCGGTCAGAGTCTGGGCATCCCCCTCCGAATTCTAAGAAAGGACAGTGGATACTGTTACAAATTAAAAAAAAAAAAGAAAGAAAGAAAAAAGAAACAACTAACTTGAACAAAAGCCTGACAATTTTACTAATGACCCTGAGCGCCCCTAGAGGGAAATGCTGCCCCAGCTTGGAGCAGCCATGGGAAATCTAAATTGCACACCGCCTTCCAGCGCAATCTGTAGCGAAGTGAGTTCTAAAGGCAGTTTGCACAGGGCGTGAAGGAGGAGGGAGGAGACAGCTTCCGGAAGCCTGAGCATGGAGGGGGGCTGGACGCCAGGGGTCTTATGTCCCAGCATCCAAAGCGCAGCCCTTCCACTCCCTAAAAAGAAGGCCTGCCTGCCGACCCTTATCAAGCCCGGTGAAGGTACAGGGTCTCTGTACTCAGGCTACATGCGTTTCCTGGATTTGGGATTCCAAATATCCCCAGGAAATGGGGAAGAAATTTTCAAAGAAGTTGGATTAGATTGTCAGCATCTTCTTCTGATTTAAATAATCCTAGTCATGTCAACCGCCCAGCAGGCTTAATGCTGGTCTTCCAAAAACCCTAAGGGAACTAAGACTCCAGCCGGACTCAGTGCTGCCCTCCCAGCAACATCAGAGAAACCAGAAGAATCTGTCACACAAATGCCCCTGCTTTGTCAGCTCCTGGAATACCTTCATCATATGGTCAATTCTTATGTGTACATGGAATGTTCTAGAAGCTGAGTGCACTATTTATTTAGGGTCTGCCCTCAACCAAGATAGCTTGTCATTAGGTTTTACATCCATGGGAATCCTAACTGCTGCTGCACAGTGGCAATGAAATACAAATTCTTCCGGTGTACCCACTGAGGTAAGTAATTCTTTGTGATCACTAGGAGCCCACAGTGGCATATCTTCCACTTCAAACGAGCAGAAAGTGTGATTTAATTCCTCACTAAAAAATCTGAAATCAGAAATCCCCCTGCTGACGATTCCTCAAGAATTCAGTCACAGAGGGGCCCTGTATAATATTGATAAATTCGTATTTTAGCTCTGTTTTCAAGGGAAGCAGTCTTTGGGGCTTTCAGCCCACCATGAGATGACACTGCTTTTAACTGATTTTAAAGAGAACACACTTCTGGGGCGCCTGGGTGGCTCAGTCGGTCGGGCGTCCGACTTCAGCTCAGGTCATGATCTCACAGTCTGTGGGTTCGAGCCCCACGTCGGGCTCTGTGCTTACAGCTCGGGGCCTGGGGCCTGCTTCGGATTCTGTGTCTCCCTCTCTCTCTCTGCCCCTCCCCTGCTCATGCTTGGTCTCTCTCTGTCTCAAAAATAAATAAAAACATTAAAAAAATGATTAAAAAAAATACAGTTCAAAATAATCCAGGTGAAAATACTTTGCAGGAATGTAGAAGAACTACTTTTTCTCTGATTTGAAAAACCGGGTTATATCCTACATCCACATGCTTCTAAACATTATAGTGTGGGGCTGTTCCTCAAAATCTTTTTGCTAAAAAACAAAACAAAACAAAACAAAACAAAACAAAACAAAACAGGTTGGGGCAGAAGCAAAAAAAAAAAAAGTTTGCAGGAAGTTGAGCACTATGATGTACTTGATCAGAGAACAGGGACACACACATAGAGCTGAATGAGCTCAGACGGGGGCAGGGGGTGAATGGATTAAGCCAAAACCTGATCGGGGCGCCTGGGTGGCGCAGTCGGTTAAGCGTCCGACTTCAGCCAGGTCACGATCTCGCGGTCTGTGAGTTCGAGCCCCGCGTCAGGCTCTGGGCTGATGGCTCGGAGCCTGGAGCCTGTTTCCGATTCTGTGTCTCCCTCTCTCTCTGCCCCTCCCCCGTTCATGCTCTGTCTCTCTCTGTCCCAAAAATAAATAAAAAACGTTGAAAAATTTATAAAAAAAAACCTGATCACTAATGGTGAACAGCAAAGCTCACCCCATTGTACTCTCTGCTGGAAGAAAGGGGGAGTGCACCGTGCATCCAACAGAGGGCCAGCAATCAGGTGGGCATGTCTGTGGATGGGGCCACCATGACCCCACAGTCAGCAGCACGTCAGCTGTGTGGGGATGCTGCTTACTCCTCGTCCTGGGCTCCTATCAGCACTTGCCTGGCTAGATGTGAGCACACCAGAAAAGGAGCCTCAGCCACGATCCTGAACATCCCCTTGCCCGAAGGGAAGAACAACTCTCCATGGATATAATCAGGTGAGCCAGCCGCAGAGGCTCTTCTGAGCTGGGTCTGCCTGCTCCCACCCATTCGGGCTCTCTGGACTACAGATCTGAGGACCAGGCACAACAGAGCCCTGTTCCAGCTGCCTGGTATTTGGGCACAGGGGTGTAGGGGTGCACCGGGCAACTGCAGGCAAGGGACACCTCCTCCTTGGTGGGGCGGGGGAGCACACCCCAATTACAGGTCTGCAAAGCCAACCCATCTGCACTGCCTGGAGGCTCCCAGCAGAAAGCCGGCTTGGGCAGAGGGAGATGGCTGAGTTCCTTCCTCTCCTACAGATCAGGGAATCCAAGGAAACACCGCGGGACAAAGAGCAAATGTCACGGGGAGAGAAGTCTCACTGCAGGACGAAGGGAGCCACCAGACAGGCTCCTCTGGCCACACAGACAGAAAACAGGTGTTCTAGGTGAGGGTGGAGGACTAAATCTCTTGCTGTCAAAGCACCAAGCCTGCACCTGCACCAAGTGAGCATCTTCCAACACCAAGCATTTGAGATTTCCTGTATCGGGAGGACCCAGCATTTACTAAATGACCAGTTTTACAAACAAATGACCAGGGGGTCACCTCAATTTTTTTTTAAAGTTTGCTCATGCCCCAGAAACTCTTACCAGTGGAGAACGCAACTCATGGACAAGCTGACCTTCTCATTATCCTGATTTAGTAAATTAAACTTAATGAGTCTTTAAATATCAGAACAATTTAATTAATTCTGTACAGGAGGCCGAAGCACTCAATGCATCACATGGTCATGTGAAATGCTACATGTGAAAGCCGTTGATGGGAAACAGTAAGGTCACAGCATTAACCATGTTCTGGCATGAGAGACTGAACAAAAACGTAACAAGGGCAATGATGAGGTTCTTCTATAAGTGGGTGGTTAAAAAAAAAGTGTCCGTGGTTTTGTTCAAAAATCTATTTATCTACCAATGGAAGAGGAGGAAAAAGCTGTTTGCCACATGATTTGTGTTCCTACAAATAGGACCGCCCCCCAAACTGCATAGGACAAAGCCCAGAAACACCAGCAAACCCCTTGGTCCTACACACCGCTTTTTTCTTGATTTTAGCAGCCTTTTGCATCCTCTGAGCAGCATGTAAGAGAAAAGAAAAACAGACAAAGGAAGAAAGAAAGGAAGAGAAGGAAGGGCAGCAAAGTTATTTTAGACTTACGGTTAACACCCTGGGACTCAGACCTTGTGCTCAGAGGAAAGGGGCAGGGGCAGGATGGGTGCATAGCCATCACTTCGGGGAGCACACACACTGACCAAGAGAAGCCCACACACGTCCCCCAAGCGCTGGAAATTACCAACAGCCACCCAGATCTACGAGGGTAAGACTAAGGACAGAGAGATGCAGAACTGGCAGAAAAGCGTCAGGCTCTAGGCAGGGGAGCAGGACTGGGGTCTGGGCAGGAGGGCCCGGGGCTCTGTGCATCTCCTCCCCTGACCACCATGGGCTCACACCACAGACCCCTTTGCCTCTATAAAAGAGGTGGGGAGGGGTCTGACACGATTTCTCACCCCATAGAGGCCAGCAGCATCCACAGACCCTGAACTGCCCAGAGGGGCACCTCCTCAAGCCACCACGCCCTTCTCTCCTGACCCCCTTAGTTTTGCTGACTTGGCCTCATCTTTCTCCTGCCCGTCTGCACCCACTGTTCAAAACCAGGCAATTCAATGGGTACCCAGAGCAGCAAATACGTCAGAAATTTCTATTTAAACAAACAATGTGATTCCTTTGTTTCCCCTTCTGCAAGCACTTTGGTGCCAAAGATATACAGACCATCAAAATGGGATTTGAGCCTCCACACAAATGTGTTTTATGAATGGAATGCGGTGGAACCTTTAAAAATTGTGTCTCCAGTGGCCCGGTGGTGGCTCCTCATTAAGGAGCCAGCAGCCTCTGTCCCTAGCCCAGCATTCTTCTAGACAGGCCAAAGTCTCCCTTGGCCTCTCCAGGTGCCTCAGGCATTCCCGCTCTCCCTGCTGAGGGTGGTTGCATCCCCCTTCCCAACTCCAGTGCCTCCCCACAGTGAACCAGGGCTCTGCTGAGCCCACCAGTACCTTGACCCGGCTGACGGCCTCCTGTGCCTGCATCATTCTGATGTTTTTGGAAGGGTTACGTTCTGAGAGCAGCTGGGTGGACCCCAGGTAGTTGGCAGCAAAGATGATCCCATCAATGAGGTCTTCTGGTTCGCAGGGCCCTGGAACTGAAGAGGGCACAGTTAGCATCTTCCCAGAGGACAAAGGAACAAGGCAGCAGGGGCAGGGGACAAGGGAGAAGGGCTGAACCATTGCCCATCTGCAGCCAGCAGAGGGAGGCCAGTCTGCTTCCCTCCTCACTACACAGTGCGTGGTATAAGCAGTTTCACAAAATCAACACCCCGGTCAGAAAACTCTACATGCATGATACAGGAGGACAATTCCAGGCCCCTCAAGGCACCTCAGCCTCCATGGTGACAGCCACTTGCTACAGTCCCAGAGATGCCCCGTCCCCAAGTGGGCAGCATTTCCATGCCTGCCCCAGAGCCCTCTGGAACTCAGGACAGTGAGCAGACACTGCCTGCTACCCTACAGTTCTTCTGGGGCTTTCTCCTCCACTTCTGCACTGTAGGACTCTGGCCCTGTCACATGCCTGGGTGGGCACCCCCATCCCATACACCTCAGGTCCAGGCTGGGTGACATGGTGCTTGCTCCACCTGCTGCCTCTAGGCCAGCGCTGTCAACAGCATTTCCTGCTATGATATTGAACGTTCTATCTTCGTGCGGCTCAGTACAGGAACTGCTAGCCATGTATGGCTTTGGGGCACTTGAACTGTGGCTACTGCAAGAGGAACTGAATGTTTTTTTTAAGTTTATTTATTTATTTAGAGACAGAGAGTGTGAGCAGGGGAGAAGCAGAGACAGAGAGGAAGAGAGAGAGAATCCCAAGCATACTCCACACTGTTAGCACAGAGCCTGATGCGGAGCTCGAACCCACAACTGTGAGATCATGACCTGAGTCAAAACCAAGAGTTGAACGCTTAACCAACTGAGCCACTCAGGAGCCCCAGAGGAACTGAATTTTTTAATTTTATACAACCTAACTAATTTACATAGAAATAGCCACATATGGCTAGTGGCTCCTGTCCTGGACAGGCAGCTGGAGGTAAGATCAGCAAACCTTTTCTAAGGGGCTAGATGCAAAATATCTTGGGCTTTGCGGTCTGTCTGTCCTAGTCACCTCTGCACCTGTAGGACAAAAGCAGGCACAGGCAATATGTCTAATGAGCAAGCACAGTCCTGAGTCCGTAGTTTGTAACCATCACTCAGCTTGCCTCTAAGACCCACCCACCTTCCTTTCCAGGTCACACGGCCTTCTTCCCTCTCCCTGCCTGCCTCTGGCCAGATCCCTCCTTGTGAGGGCCCTTGGCTCTGGTTCTCAGGCTCCCCCTCGCTCCAGTGTCCCCAGGGCTGGCTATCCTGTGGCTCCCCAGGCCCCAGGGCCAGCAGTCCCCTCTGCCAGCTGTTTCATGTTCTCACCTCTGACCCACTCTGCTTCTCAAAGTATCCACTCGCCTAGCCCAGATGCCACCGTTCACCAGTCCCATAACATCTGCCCACTGCCCTTGAACATCTGCCCCCGCCCCAAGGACTCAACAGAACTCCAAACACCCATTTTCTGGGAGGCCTGAAGCTGGAAAGAGAGCCGCCCAACAAGGCAAGTTGGTTCCATTACAAATTCATGGACCAAAATGCCCTCAAAACTTGTTGGCAACCCTGAGAGGTTCCTCTGAGAAGTGCCTCCTCTCCCACTGTGCAAGCACCATTTCATAGCTTCCCCCATGTTCTGGAACTTCCAGTTGCCCATCCCCCTTCACTGTACCTGACAGAGTGTCACCTGTGCTCCCTGAGGGACAGGCAATCTAAGCAGTCTTCCTTCCCAGGGTTCTGTGAGGCAGTGGGTCCCCACTGGGGGCTGAGGATCACCTGTGACCCCATCCCTCTCAGAGTCAAGTCCTATGAGTTGGGTCTTCTCAGGGCTTTTAAACACCCTCCAGTGTCCCCTGGCAGGTTCCAAAGCCTCCTTCACCCATCCCCGCCTCCAGTGGGCCCCCTCACTCCTCCCTCTCGAAGGCAAATATCTGGAAAGAACTGCCTCAGCACATCCCAACCTAGCCGCTGTGTCCCTGCTCCAATGTCCCCCACACTAAAGCTGCACACGACCTCAGTGCCCTCACATTCAGTGGGCCTTCTGGTCATCGTGTCACCTGCCTCCTTCTTGAGACATGTCTTCCTCACTTGCCTGTCACTCAGTGTCCTCCTCCGTCTCTGGCTGTTCTTTCTTGGCTCTCTGCAGGTACCCCTTCCTCCACGAGGCCACAGAATGCTGACATCCTGGGGACTTAGTGCCTTGGGCTTCCATGACCACTTGCTTGCTGATGAGGGGTACTGTAGTTCTCCAAACCCCAACCCCATGTACTCAGCAGCCTGCTTGCTGGCTCTCCTGGGATGGCCCCATCTCAACACGTCCAAAGCAAAGTCCCAATATCCTACCACCATCCGGGCACTGAGCCTGGTTCTTCCTCTTGGACACCACCACCCTCCCAGCTGCATGGCCTTCACATCCATATCCAACCCATCCCCTGAGTGCTGTCCACTTTGCCACCACACCTATCCTGAGTCTTTCTCCAGTTGCCCATTTGTGTCCCTTCATTTCCTATGTTGAAGTCCTAAGCCCCAATGTGATGCTATTAGAAATATGACGTCTGGGAGGTGATTAGGTCAGGAGAGTAGAGCCCTCATGAATGGGGTCCGTGCCCTTATAAGAGGGACCCCAGAGAACACCTTGCCCTCTTTCTGCCACAGGAGGACATAGAAAAATACCATCTGCAGCCTGGAAGGGGGCTCCCACCAGAACTCGACCACGCGGGCACCCTGACCTTGGAGTTCCATCCTCCACAACTGTGAGAAATCAATGTCTGTTGTTTATAAACTGCCACAGCCTCTGGTGTTTTGTTACAGTGGCAGGACTAAGACATGAATCTTCCACACAGACCATGCTGCCACCAGAGGTCCTTCTAGATGGGAGATCTGATCATTTATCCTCCCCTGCTATAAACTTCACGGGGCCTCTGATTGCTCTCAGGATACAGACAGAAGTCCCTGAGCCCCCAAACACAGTGTTCCCATTCAGAGGTACGTGTCCGTGAGGGGACAAGGAGAGTTTCACTGGCCTCATCCTGACGTCAGCAGACCCCGGAGTCTGGGGCCCCGGCTCCAGCCCACACGCCCACCAGGCCACTCAGGTGCCAGGAGCCCAGTGTGTGGCCTGTAGTGAGCAGGCTTTCACCCTGAGAAGTGATTGTGCAACTTCCCTGAAACCAGGCCCACCGTGGGTTCAGGGCAAGTTTTCTAAATGATTCTGAAACTTTAGTTCTCTTTAATCCACAGGAGAAAAGGGCACACAAAGCTGAGATGCCCCAGGAGGGGGAGCGTACATCACGCTTTCACTGGAACAAACCTCAGCTCTGTGGACATGAAATTAAAGCTCCAAAGCGGGTCATAGCATGTGTGCATTAGTCTACATTGTCTGCCTGAAGATCCATACCCAGGGGCACACACATCAGACTCACACACATGTGGGGAAACCACAGATACAGAACTGCTGTCATCTCTTCCACAGCAGTGCCACGGCTCCTGCACCAAAGCCAATTTCATAAGGTGCTTTATTTTTTTTTAACGTTTATTTATTTTGAAAGAGAGACAGACAGAGACAGAGAGAGACAGAGCATGAGCAGGGGAGGGGCAGAGAGAGAAGGAGACACAGAATCCGAAGCACGCTCCAGGCTCTGAGCTGTTAGCACAGAGCCCAATGCAGAGCTCAAACCCATGAACTGTGAGATCATGACCTGAGCTGAAGTCGGATGTTTAACGGACTGAGCCACCCAGGTGCCCCTTATAAAGTGCTTTAGAACAAGGTGAAGTGTTCTGAAGTTTGAAAGAAACCTATTAGTAATACCAGGCCCTGGCAGGTTCCAACTTAGGAATGCCCCAGGTCATGCCCCATGGAACGGTGGGGGCCCTCCCATCCTGACCCCACTGTCCTGGGGACCCCGCCCCTTCTCCCCACTGACCTTGACAGCCTCCGCAGAGCCCCCAGATGATGTACCCCTTCCTCTTGGGTGCTCAGTGGTTTACTCCAGGGATCTTTGATAACACTTGTGGAAGCCTCTAGCAAACCCTCAGGGAACCAATCCCAAGGCTCCAGCCCTCAGCCCCCCAGCACTGTCCGCAGAAGCCACTGATGCCTCAGGACCTCCCTGGCTCTCCCCATAGATGACACTCTGGAAACTTCCACAGGCTGCTGGCAACACCTCTCAGCAAGCCTGAAGCCCCTCACCCGGCCCCAGCTCTGTCGTCCATGTCTGGAGGAAAGAAGCATCGCCTGCTACAGAACCAAGAGAAGGGGTCCCTTCAGGAGACTTGGGCTGGGGGCTGGGTAGGGGGAGACATGACAAAGGGGGTCCCCTTTCCTCCAATGTCCACACTGTGGGTCTGGGCCCTTTGGGATGGCCTCCCCACCACATCCGTGTCTCTGGAAAAGTTCTTCCCACACAGGTGACATTGCTGGGTCTGGAGGAGGCTGCCTGTGACAGCGAAGGTGGGTAGCCAAAGTGTTCAGGGGGTCAGTGAGGACAGAATGGGTGCAGGGGGTCTCGATGGGGTGGGGGGGCATGAGGGCCTGGTGGTAGGAGGGACTGGGGTGGAGGTTGGGAGCTGAGGGAAGGTGGGTGGGAGGGTCTGGGGGTTACCCTAGCTTCTGGTAGGTCTATAAGCTCCCTCTTTTAGTGCTTAAAAGACACCGAAGAAAAGCATACCGACCCCTGATGCATGTATAGATCAAACGTTTTTCATGCCACTGTTACCACCACCTTCCCCAAAACAGTGGCGGTCCTCTGTTGTAGGATGGTGACTTCTCCTCCAGCCCAGCTGACCCACATTCCTCCCAGGCCACCCACTCTGGCCTTCAGTCCAGTCGGCACTGGCTCTGGTGGGAGAGAACCAGCCCATCACAGGTACCTGGGTGGTAGGACCTCTGAGGGCTCCTCCCAGACTCTCCTCACCGAAAGTCCAGCACAGATCAACAAGCCCTCACCCCCCCCCACACACACAACACACAGGTATGCACACACCCACCCACGCATGTACACACACACACACACACACACACACACACATGAACGCCACATGAGCAGCGCTTGCGGCTCTGACCCCCCAGGGCCACACCTCATAACCGGGCCTGTGCACCCAGTGGGGAGTTGAGATGAAGTGGCCACCACGGCACCTGGGCCCGCAGATACAATGCGGTGCTTTCTGTGGGCGGGCACTTTAAATTATCAAGTTAATAAAGCACCTATATTACCACAAGCCCAAACACAAGAGAAAGAGGAGTCGAGACCCGAGAGGAAGGTAATCCTGGCAGCAAGTGGCCTGGCACCCCGCATACCCCGGAGCGTGGCCCTGCTCCATGACCAGCGTCTTCACTCTTGTGCGGAGAGTGACAGGGGAGACCCATGGCTGAGGCCTGTTAGAGAACTGAAGACCAGAAGGGCCACCCAGGAGAGGGGCCACACCTCTGAACCCGCAACTCCCCAGCCTGTGACCCCAGGACCACTCACCCCAGGGCCCACGCATGGTGCAGTGAGGCAGCACCAGCCAGGGCTTAGCAACCCATCAGGCACAGAGAAGGGCTCACCAAGTTACGTCACTGTCATGACTGTTTTAATATTGCAACAAGGCCTGGGGGATCTCTGCTGGGTGGGGCGGGGAACTGGCTGGTCCTCCTGATTCGGCAGAGAGGGAAGGCACCTGCCTCTCCCCCTCCTGCCTGTCAGTGTTGAGGGCCAGGCTGTGTCCCCAGGGCTGAGACAGCCATGGCAATGACTGGGACAAGGCTGGGAGGTGCCCTCTCTCAGATGGTTGGGTAAACAAAGCAAAGGAAAAAGTAAGGTTTTTTCAGACAGGAAGTAGGAGGCAGGAAGCAAAACCTGGTGTGAGGTGACAGGGACTCAGTCGGGATCTGATGAGAAGGGGAAAGGCTGCTCGCAGAAGCTAAGGGGCACAGGACCTGAATGATGGGAAGGGAGATACTTGAAAAGGAGTGTTTTCTGGGGTGTTCTGGGAAACTGACACCCTCCTTTGTGCCCTTTGGACAGTCCTCTTCCTCTCCCTCTCTCCTCTCTCTCACTTCCTCTCTTTTTGCCTCTATTTTCTCACCAGCAAAATGGGCTGAGGGGGAATTCCTGATTTCTATCTCCTTAGGGTTTTCACAAAGTTAAGATTAATAGGATAAGCTTCATAAACACTAAAAGCATATAAAGTACAACACATTAATTGCTGAATTCATAGCTTTTATTTGCACCTAACTCAAAACACAAGTCATAGATGGCACTTAGCTGAGGCAGGGCCTTGAGCACCAGACGAGGGAGGCAGCAGTGATGACAGCAGGCAGTGTTCAAGGCCAGCTAATGCACTCGCATGGCCTTGTGGGCAGGCTGCAGGACAGTGCACCGAGGCTCACAGGACAAAGGGATGCTGTGACCAGGCTGATATTAAGTGACAAAGTGGGGACCAGACCCAAAGGCAGCCACATCCCAAACGGTGGCCTCCACCATCATCAACATGAGGAACCTCCCGGCTGCAGATACAAAGTGGTGCAAACCTTTTCCAAACCCTGTACCGGATGGGGTAGGGGGGATGTGGCAGGTCATTGAAAACACCTGAAGCTGCAGCACATGAGGACAGAAAGAGGGAGAGAAGAAGATCCCAAGCAGCTCCTTCTGTGTCTGGAATCATGCTCAGAGACCAAGGGGCCTGCAGAGTCCCCAGCCCCATCTGAGAAATTCTGCCTCAGTGGACCCAGAGTGGGGCCTGGGAATCTGTACTACACCCCTGCCCCCCAGGTCACACTGAAGAGCAGTCAGTGTGGGGATACCTGATCTCCAGCACACAAGAACTCACCCTCCCCGCCATCTTAGAAGCGAAGCCCTCTGGGAGGCCAGGCCAGTGTCAGCTTTCTCACGCAGCCCCAGGTCCCAAGGGTGAGACTCCCACCTGCTCCTTCCATCTCAGGTGCCTTGGTCCTCACTCTGGAGATGACAAATTTTCTCCAGCTGGCCAGGGCTGGGGGCACCAAGGGAGGGGAAGAGGGGACAGGAGAGGGGTGGCTGCTGAATGGGGAGGGGCATGGAGGGAGGAACCCCTCCCTGTCCATCCATCAGCAGCCCTGGTGTGCACTGCAGGCACACAGGCACCTGTCACCAGCTAGGGGAAGACAGATGTCACCCCCACAGAGGGCAAGGGGACTGCCAATCACATGGCAGCACCTTCCACCCTGACCGTCAGGGCTTCTGACTGAAGTATGTGCATTTCTACTATCTCACCCCATCTTCCCCTCAGGCCTCATTCTCTCCAGTGAGTGTGGTTCCAAGTGCCCATCATTTGCCCAAGGTCACCCCATAGCTGGGCCCAAGCCACCCGTCCTCCCTGCAATGACCATTACTGACCACTAGATGGTGCCTCTGCGTTCTGTGGGAAAGTCTGGGTGGTCCTTGCAGCCTGGGGTAACCACCCACCCACACCCTCAGCCAGCACTCAGGGAGGGATCTGGGCCTGGGCAAGGGTCTTCATGCCCTATCTGTGGGGTGGGAGTCGAATGGCACTCTGTGGAGCCCATCCCTGGGGCAGGGAGGTAGGCCTTGCCTTTTCAATTGACTCCCACCCTCTGAGGTCACTTTTACCAGTTCCCGGGGTGAACATGGGCAGATCGCCAGACCTTTCTGAAGTTCATTTCCTGTTTAAATCTATGTCCCTAAATAGATATATTAAAAGCTGGCCCCGTCTCTCCCACCACTCGAATAAGCCCTGCCGGATCAGGGGTCACAGACTCCTGTGTTGTGAGGACACCCCATCCCAGGCAATGGGGTCTACCACCAGCACCTATGGACGCCTGCTCCCTGGGAAGAAGCCAGTGAAAAATTCAGGTCTTTGTTACAACTCCGACAGATGCCCACCTCCCCCGCCTCCCTCTGCGGGAGGCTCTTGTCATTCCTGCCTTGTTCTTTTTTTTTTTTCAAAAAGGAAAGAATACAAAACAAAAACGGTGCCTCCAGCATCCTGCCTGTCAGACCCACTCCTACCTGCACATTTATTAGGAAGCTGAGAAGAGCGGCCGGTGTGGGGAGGGGGCGTATTTCAGTTCACAGACACTGCTCTCAACTCCAATCATGAAATGCAGAACCAAAAATCAAACAGCTTCATTACAATACTAAAGCAGCTGGCCCTACATGTTTGAGCACAAATTGCTCTAATTTGGCCCATCTCTTGAACTAACCCTATGCCAAGACCACCAGAGGGAGACAGAACAACAAAAGAATAAAGAGAGGTTTAAAGGAGATCCCATCTCCCCAGAGAGTGATTTCTCCTTTTTAATTTTCTTGTTATGACATATATTATACAAACATAAGTGTATGTAGAATGTATCTGCCAAGTTTGGACAAAGAAGAATAGGGGGCAGCAGCCTCCTTCCTGCTGGGGGAAGCCTCCATATGAAAACATCTGTTGGAAAATCTAAGCTCTGCCAACCTCTCTAAACAGGGAAGTGGCGGGGGGGGGGGGGGGTCCCATAGAGTCAGGCCTTGGAGGCCCCTGTCCCTGACAACTTTAGGGGAAATGATCATGAGGTGGGTGGTGGAAAGAGCTTCAAACCAGTAGCCTGGCCCAGGTGATCACATGAACTCCAAGGCCTGTGCCTTTTTCTGTCTTGGATCCAGGGGGCAGCTGGGTAGAGCCAGAGCACAGCCAAGGATGGGAGTGTGGGTGTACATCTGAAAGGTCACCGAGTAGAGCCCCCACCCCCTGACACACCGCACCTCTGTGTGTCACAAAGGTATAGATCCACTCGGTGCTCAACAACTCATGAAGCAGATCTCAAGGTCCCAATTTTACAAATAAGGACAGTATGCACAGGGTCAAATGGCTTTGCACAAGACCACTGCCATTGATTCAGGTACTATGCATTTTTGAGCGTGAGGATAGAAAACATGGAGCTCACAGGCTGACATCACTCCCACAGTCAGCAAATAAATGCATCAGGATGACCCATGATGAACGCCATGGAGGAAGGACACTGTGCCAGGGAAGAAGCAACAGGGAAGCCTGCCCTCTAGAGGAATTTGGGGCAGCTGCTCTTTGCACTCAGGTCTGAAGGATGCAAAGCAATCAAAAAAGCCAGAGACAGAAAGGAGAAGAGAGCTTTCCAGGCTCAGGCAAGAGCAGTGCAAAGCCCCTGGGGTGGCCAAGTACAGCATTTTACAAGAACTACAAAATGTTCAAGCTGCCCAGGTACATGGGGTGGGCCAGCAGTCAAAACAAGTTGAGGCTGCAGAGAGAGTGCCAGCCAGGCCTGAAGGTTCTGGAGCTACACCAAGGACTGTCACTAAAGAGTATTGGTCAGTGGCCTGACCACCGTTTTTAGAAAGCAACTCTGGCTGCATAGAGGCAAACCACAGAAGGGAAGAAGGGAGAGCAGCTGGGAGGCTACTACAGCTGTCCTAACGAGTGATGGTGACGGTGATGGTGATGGTGGTGGTGATGATGGTGATGGTGATGATGATGGTGATGTGATGGTGATGATGGTGTGGTGATGATGGTGTGGTGATGATGGTGATGGTGATGATGATGATGGTGGTAATGATGGTGATGGTGATGATGATGGTGGTGATGGTGGTGATGCTGGTGATGATGATGGTGGTGGTGATGATGGTGGTGATGATGATGGTGATGGTGATGATGATGATGGTGATGATGATGATGATGGTGGTGATGATGATGATAGTGGTGATGATGGTGTGGATGAGGGTAATGATGGTGCCAGAGAGACAGTGATAGACTGGAGGTTCAATTCACAGTCTGGAATATGAGGTGAGGATGAGGAGTTCTGGAAAGCAGGTTGTGTGACTAGATGGACAAAGCTCATCTCACTGAGGAGGGGAACCTGGGAGGGGGCTGGGCTTGGGGATTCTGGGCACGTCTAGATGCAGGAACCTGAGCTTCTTCCAAAGAAGCTCAGGAGACAGCTGGACTCAGGAGTCCTACTGAACTCCTGGTGGCAGGTGAAGCTGCAGACACAGAAGAATCCTTGGGAGAAGGGGTGGGGTGGGTGGGGAAAGGGCCCAGGACCCAGCTCTATCAAGCTCTGTCACTCTGTGCCCAGAGGGGCGTCCCCAGCTGTGCCCAAGCTGGCAGGAGGAGAAAGGATCCCTCATGCTTCTGGTGCATAGTGACCAGGAAGCCAGCGGTGACCTTAGAGAGCTGCTTTGGAGAACACCAGGGCAGGGCAGGAGCCAGCCAGGGGGTTGTGGAGTGTAGGAGAGGTGTGCAGAATGAGACAACCATTCCCAAAGTCTGGTGTAGAAGAAGAGGAAGGTGGATTGGTGGCTACAGACACATGCAGGTTGGGACAGATGTACTCAGAAGCCAGCAGAGGGGAGAGTGGAAGATACAGGAGAGAAAACACGTCAGATTCAGTGAGTTTCAACAGCACATACAGGATGTTCAACAGTCTCAGCTGGGGTGAGGGGCCACGGCCCTCTGAGGAGAGGCTAGGAGCAGACAGAGTGCCAAAGCCACACGCCAGGCAAGCCACGGAGATAAGCACAAGAGCTGACCCAGGGAAGGTGTCAAGAATAGGAGAGGAGGCAGGAGGGGATGAACCTCAGAGCTGTGAAATTGAACCTGAGGTTAGACCTTCTCCCCGCAGACCTGGGGCATGGTCTCCAGGCTCTGGAAGGGTTCTTCCTGCCCTGAATACCACCCCCAGCCCTGCCACCACACCAGCGTGTCCCAGAGCCAGACACCCCTGCACTGCCATGGGCTGAGCTGTGCCTCTATGAAGCCTCTGTTAAAGGTGACCCTGTAAGAAGGCTGATATAAACAAGAAAATGCTGAGAAACCAGAGCCCTGGAACATTCAATGGGGAGACGACATGCCTGGGGCTGCAGGACAGGTTGGGTCATCACTGAAGGAAAGGATTTGAAAGTTCCACAGTGTGGAACATTGGACACCCAATAAGCAAGATGAAGTCACTGGCTGCCAGGAGGAAGAGAAAGAGTCAAGGAAGGCCAAAGCCAAGCTCAAAATAGTACACAGATCTGCCCAAGGCAGGTCCTAAGCATAAGCTTGTACCTGGGGAGAATTATAGCGCAGAAAAAGGAAAATGAATACAAAAACTGGCAAAAATGGGGAAAGGCATAGACAAAGCAGCTCTCTGCAGCAGTATTTATAAGAGCAAAGCCCTGGAAACCATCCTAACATTCCCACAGAGGGGATATCCATCCACACAGTACAGGTCTACAGAACAGCACAGAATACCTCTACTTACTGGTCTGCACTGTGTGGAACTTTGGCAAAATCTCCAGGGTTTAGTGTTAAGCATAAAGAGCAAGATGGAGAAAAGGGTATCTCTAACTCATTACCTTTTACCTAAGAAAGGGGAAGATTTACCTAAGATAAATCTTGGAATGTTAAAACTGGTTACCTCTACTGGAAGGAAAAGATTTGGGGTGTGCGATAAAAGGGTAAGAAACTAGACATCTGTGCACACACCCTGTTTTGCATACTTGACTTTAGAACCATGTAATTATTTTATATAATTATAAAACCAAATTCAGTGAAAAAAAGCAAACTCCTAAGAATTAAAAGAAAAATCCATCTAAATATGTATGCAGTACGCATTTATGACATAATAATGGAAAGAAGAACTATTCTGAATGATTTTAAAACACAGTAAATTGATGGCACATCCCTCTTGGGCTATCCTCTAAAGACCAAAGTCAATGCAAATGATCTTGAATTGTATCTATAATCACATGTCCTTGGCAATGTTGGTCTTGTTATTCTGAGACTATTGTATGATTGAAGAAATAAAACAGATGCAGAATTATGTTGATGTCCTTGAGAACAGGGATTTGGGGCATAGGAAAAAGAAGGTGCAAATGTAAAAACATTACAGTCCTGATAATATGAATCATGATGCATTTTATCTGAAAATCAGTAAGAATCATGATGCACTTTATTTTAAAAACATATAGTATATTAGTTATCTATATACATGTAACAAATGATCCCAAAACTTAGCCTGAAAACAACAAATATTTATTATCTTAGTTTCTGAGGGTGGGGAATCGAGGGGCAGCTGAGCACTTCTGACTCAGGGGCTCCCCCAAGACTACAGCTGTTTAGAACAGAGAAGGCTCCACTTCCAAGTTCACTGATGAGGCTGTTGGCCAGAGAGAGACATCAGCAGGATCTAGATTTCCCAACCAGTGTTTCAAAGGGAGGCTTCTGCCATTTCATATACTAATATAAATGTAATATGTGGCAAATAAAAATGCCAATGGGAATTTTTGTAACTATATAAGCTAATCCTAAAGTTTCTATGGAAAAATAAATATGCAAGAGGATCTAGGGAAGTTCTGAACAGGGATGACAGTGACAGAAGACAGACATCAGCCTTCCAGGTAATAAAATGCATGGTAGGTAAATCCCCAGTCAAATAAAGCAGCCTGGTTCTGGGACCTCAGTGGAGATCCAGAAACAGACCTAGATGTATATGACAATATTATATGATAAAGGCAGCATTTCATTTCAGTGAGGAATGAAATTCATGGAATAGTTTTGGCACAAATAGCTGTTTGGAAGAAAATGCTTAAAATGTAACTCCTTCTGGATCCATATACCAAAATAAATTCTGGACAAATCAAATATGTAATTCATTAAAATCATAAAAGTTCTATAAGAAAAAAAATAATGGTAAGCAGCTAATCCCAAAGGTCATACTAATCCCAAAAACCTAGTAACTTCAAAGGAAAAAGATGCATACAGTTGACTAATAAAATGTTCAACAAAGTAAAAATATGGAGGTTCCTCAAAAAGTTAAAAATAGAACTACCCTGTGATCCAGCAATTGCTCTACTAGGTATTTACCCCCAAAATACAAAAGTACGAATTAAAAGGGGGTACCTGCTGGCACCCAAATGTTTATGGCAGTATTATCTACCATGGCCAAATTATGGAAAGAGCCCAAGTGCCTACTGACTTGATGAACAGATTGAGAAGATGTGGTGTGTGTGTGTGTGTGTGTGTGTGTGTGTGTGTGTAAGGAATATTACTTAGCCATAAAAAGAATGAAATCTTGCCATTTGCAGTGATATAGATGGATAAGATAGAGGGTATTATGCTAAGTGAAATAAGACAAAGAAAGACAAATACCATATGATTTCACTCATATGTGGAATTTAAAGGAAAAAAAGGAGCAAAGGGAAAAAAAGAGAGAATTAAACCAAGAAAAGACTCTTAACTATAGGGAACAAACTGATGGTTACCAGAGGGGAGGTGGGGAGGATGGGTTAAAAGGTGATGGGGATCAGGAGTACATTTGTGATGAACACTAAGTGTTGTATGCAAGCTCTGAATCACTATATTGTACACCCGAAGCTAACACTGTGTGTTAACTAATTGGAATGTAAATAAAAACTCTACTTTTTAAAAATATTTTTTAATGTTTATTTTTGAAGGAGACAGAGAGAGTGTGAGCAGGGGAGGGGCAGAGAGAGAGAGGGAGACACAGAATCCGAAGCAGGCTCCAGGCTCTGAGCTGTCAGCACAGAGACTAATGCAGGACTTGAACCCACCAACCGTGAGATCATGGCCTGAGCCAAAGTTGGATGCTTAACCAACTGAGCCACCCAAGCGCCCCAAATAAAAACTTTAAAAAATGCAAAAAAGCAAAAGATGACAGTAGCTTAAGGAAAACTTTTACAATATAAATCAAAGGGCAAATATCCTTTATATGTAAAGAACAGTACAAATCAATAATAAACACCAAAACTCCAACAGAGGAGTGGGCAAAGGGACAAACAACCATCACGCAGGAAAATCAACACAAACAGCTTGTAAACACATGAAACGGCATTTGGCTTCACTTCCAATGGAAGACGTGCACATAACATCAAGAATATATCACTTTTCATCTGTTGGCCTGGCTAAGACCAAACGGTTGGATGGCATGCAGTGTTGGTAAACCAGCATTCTCACACACAACCCTGTCTTCCTCTTGGGCCATTTCTACCCAAATTGGCATGTGGCAGGCTGTAACCCTGCTCTATCTAGGAATGGCTTCTGTAAGAGAACTCATACATGGACACAGAGACATATCCATGAAGCTGCTCACTGCTGCACTGACTAAACACAACCAAACAATCCACGGGGGACTCATTAATACCCATCATATGTCCATGAACCTGAATCCTGGGCAGTCACTTAACAATTAGGTGGTTCTAGAGCTGTTATCTCCAAGATGTAGCAAGAAATGAAAAAGCAAAGTACAGACCCATTTGTCCCAGTGTAATATCTATTTTTAAGAAAAGGGTCTATAGTTTTATATATGTCCAAGAAATTTCTGGAAGGATTCACAAGAGACTTAACAGTAACTTCTATTCCAGAAAGGGATTGGGGGTCTGGGATGGGCAGACGGAAAAGGGAAAAGTACAGGGATGTGCAGATAGAGAAGGGAAATAAGGATTTCCAGGGTAGAATGCATTTTTAATTCTTAGGGATTTTGGCTTGATCTAAGCACTACTCAGAAATATCTTAACAAACCTCCAGTGAATAGAAGTTCCTATTTTAAAATCTGTCTAATCCCTATTCACGACTCCATTTGGAAAACTGGAGACAAGATCAAATAATGTTTGTAAAAAAGGAAAGTTATTTTTTTTAACTTTATTTATTTTGAGAGAGAGAGAGAGAGGTAAAGAGAAAGGGAGAAAGAGAATCCTAAGCAGGCTCCTCAATGTCCATCTCATGGACTGTGAGATCGTGACCTGAGCTGACATCCAGAGTCAGACACTCAACTGACCAAGCCACCCAGATGCCCCCCAAAAAGGAAAGTTATTTTGGCTTTCACAACTTCCCTTTGGAATGCTCTGGGCCCCTACAGCCCAGGTTTACCTTACTCCCATCCTCCCACCAACAGCATCCCAGACACATGCCCACCAGTCCCCCAGGCCTGCCCACTCTGTGATTCAGGAGCCTGGCCCCTCTGACAGGCTGGAGAAGAAAAGATGTGAGCTGCCTTCATTTTAGGAGTCTTAATCTGAACAGGTTCACCACAAGTGCTCATTTTAAAAGGTCAGATCATAAGTTCCCACTACATGAAAACAACCAAGGGGCATTATCATGGTGAGGACCCCTAAAAGGTGTGAGGGGTAAGCTCAGCAAGGCCAGGAGCCCTCATGTTCTATGAGTGGCCAGCACAAGGGGGAAGTTGACACGGTAGAGACAGGTTGTAAGGGACCCCAGGGCCCTGGCACCTGAGGACAAGCAACGTTCTAGCATAAGCCTAGAGCTGTTGGTGGGGTGGGGTGGGGTGTGTCTTAGGACATCTTGCATAAGCTTTGGCTGTTGGATTAGGAGAACAGTGTGAGGAACAGAATACAATCTATCAGCCTCTGTTGTTTTGTCCTGAAGCTGCCACTGTCAGACTCCATTGCTTTGGGGCCAGCACCAACTTTTTGGTTTTATGGAAAAGCCTTTTATGTATACTCATTTAGAGGTGGGCAACCACCTAGTCCACTTGGACTTATGCCACTGCCAGCCTCCATGTCCCTCAGAAGGGGATATCCTGGGGTCCCGCCATTCCTCACCACTCCAGGATTCCTCCCACAGGGAAAGCAGTGGGTCCTCCGTCCAATGGGCCCTTGCACAAGATTCACCCTGCAGCATCAACCTTTCTGGTCTGAGACGAGCCAAGAGGATCAACAGATCCTGGGGTATTTTCCTGCAGATGGTGGTCATGGGGGCCTCTTCACTCAGGTACCTCTGATGAGACAGGGCTGTGACTCTGAGCCTGAGAGGGGCCAATGGCTCTGACCTCTGGAAGGTTCTCCTGTGGACTCCCTGGAGTCTGAACCACGTGTCTTCTCCATTCTTTTTCTATTCTTTTTCCTCACCTGCTGCATGCTAAGGGTTGCTCAAGCAGTACAGTTTGGGGATAATGAGCTCAGACTCCCACCTGGGTTCCAATCCCGCTCTGCCACATACTACCTGGTGATCTTGAGTGAATGACTTACCCCCTCTGAGCCTCAGTTTACTCATCAGTGACAGCACCTACCTCTTAGTGTTATCAGGAGGACTGCTGAGTCATTTAAGAGCTGTGTCTGGCTCAAAGTAAGCCCCCAATAAGAATTCCCTGGCCTCAAGAGCACCTGGGTAGCTCAGCTGGTTAAGCATCCAACTCTTGATAGCAGCTCAGGTCATAACTCATGGTCCGTGATATCAAGTCCCACGTTGACTCTGCTTTGACAGTATGGAGCCTGCTTGAGATTCCCTCTCTCCCTCTCTCTCTCTGCCCCTTTCCCACTTGTTCTCTGTCTCAAAATAAATAAACATTAAAAAAAAGAATTCCCCGGCCTCTATTGATGGTAGTGGTATATGAAGGCATGTCAAGAAGGCAGAAAACCAGCCTGGTGAGGAATTTATGCTGCTAAGTACCCAGATATGGGTCTAATATCAGCAACCAAATGACCTCAAATGAGTTACTTGAACCTCATTTTTCCTATCCTATAGAATGAGGGGAAGCATCTGCCCTTCCTGTGGTGGCTGACCTGAAGCAGGTGCACAGCACACATCCCTGGCACTGGTGCACACTAAGCCCCCAGTCGATGTTAAGATGGTGTCTGTTGTCATTGTATAGTAACTGTTATTATTTTTCATTACTATTAACAATTACTAGGTGTGAAATAAGGTAGGACTGAAGGCCATCCCTCATAAAAACTCCAAGGAGCTTTTCTTCCAGTGTGATTTCTCAGACCCAGAGGAGGTGGGAGGTCTGTTTTCCTGTCATAGTTATACTGGGTCCTCTCAGCTAATCAGACTTTCAACCAGAAGACTGAACAAGCCCTGGAGGTTCCCCCACACTTGAAATGCTTGTTGGCTGGATTGGGTGTAGCACTGGGGTAGGCACTGGGGGCTTGTTACCCCAATACTCATTTCTAGACCTTCTCCCCTGCCCTCCCGGAAAGCCAAATACTTGATCCTCCAGTCAACACTGAAGTTGACCAGGGCACTGGTCATATGGTACAGCTCTGGCCAATGAGAGACAAGAAGGAGTCTGTTGAGTAGGTCTTCAAGGTCTTTTAAGGTTCAACTAAACATACAGATTCACAAGGTCTCCTAAGTACAAGTAGACATGAGGCTTCTTCCTCAAAAAGAATAAGGCAGGAGCCACAGTTTGCCAGTGGCATTCTTCTGTGAGTGTACACACAGCTGTATAGGAGCTAGGCAGGAGCCCAAGGGTGTGAAACACCCATCAAGGAAGATGTGTGCAGCCATCCCAGTTGAATTCAGACCCTCATATTCTCACGGGCCAATATCTCTGACAACCATTGCATGGGCATAGCTAACAGGAAATTCTAAATTAAGGCTATCTACACTGGTTTGAGCTGGTCACAAGCAGCTTTAGCCAAACTGAATTGGTTTGGGGCATCCAACATTGTTTTGATTTTATATATAAGCTGGTACAGAGAAGTGAGTTTTCTGGAATGCTAGAAGTGAGAGGTACTTCTCAGAGCACCTGGGCATTGATACTGCTTCCTGATCCTTCTCCATCTGCCTCCTCTGTACCTAGGGGGCTGACTCAAGAGCCAGGGGAATCTAACATCCGAATCATTCCCCTAAGCAGTTTGAGGGAGCTCTGCCCAGATGACACCATGATACTTTGAAAAGTGAGCTTCTTGGACCCACAAGAGCCCACCTCACTGAAACACTGTGACTGGTACACCCCGTTGCGGCATTCTGACCACCGAGGAAAGTGTACAACTTTCCCTATTTATGAGATGTCGAGTCCTCTGAATCAGGAACCCAATCAACCCTACAGTGGGGGCATGGAATGGGTGTTGTCTCTTCATGCCAGTCATCGGGTCCTGAAAAAACCACAACTAGCCAGCTGGACCAGAATTATCATAACCTATTGTGCCCTGAAGAAAACCAGTTTGATCCAGTTTTAACTTGCTAAACCTTACCTAGAACCACATGTAAACAGCTGGGCAAAACCCATTTGAGCCTACCTCAATTGGTCGAAATGGAACCAAGTCTATTTGAATGGTATAACATTGATTCCAACAGTTCAAAACTGTTTTTAGTATCAGTTTGAGCCACACTGAGCCAATACAATGTTGAACCAGTTGAAATTGGGTTGAGCCAATAAATTCATTTTCAACCAGTTTGAATTGTGTTAGCCTGGTTCAAATTAGTCCCTTGAAAGGGAACTGGAGGGGGGCCTCAGTTTCCCAGGTGTCACTTCTTTACTAAAAAAGAAAACCAGGGTAGGAAAGGTTTTAAAGTTACTTATCTCTGAAGACTGATTTACCTTGCACTTTTAAATTTTCATAAAAATTAATTACCAGCTTATTGAAAGAATTAATAAAATTCACACTGTTTATTGTAACACTAGCAAGAGCAGGAAACACCCTCCTGGCTGAAGAAAGATCCTATTTAAAAGGCTCCTTAAAGGGGTGCCTGGCTGTCTCAGTCGGTTGAATGTCTGACTTTGGCTCAGGTCATGATCTCGCGGTCTGTGAGTTTGAGCCCCGCGTCGGCCTCTGTGCTGACAGCTCAGAGCCTGGAGCCTGCTTCCGATTCTGTCTCTCTCTCTCTCTGTGCTCCTCCCCCACTCACACTATCTCTCTCTCCTTCAAAAAATAAACATTAAAAAAATTTAAAAAAAATAAAAGACTCCTTATAGTGGTGTTGGAGGACCTTTGAAAGGGAGGGCCCAAGGTTCCCTGAAGCCCTTCAGACAATGCAAAGTTGGTTATGCCAAAAGGCAAGCAGGCATTCTCCCCACACCAACAAGTGGTACAGAACAGATTGGTTCTGGTTTTTTGATCGAATGCCGAAATGCAGTATTAACCCCCTCAAAAAAA
Organism: Neofelis nebulosa; assembly: GCF_028018385.1. Taxonomy (NCBI): domain Eukaryota; kingdom Metazoa; phylum Chordata; class Mammalia; order Carnivora; family Felidae; genus Neofelis; species Neofelis nebulosa. Next base: position 21,398,844 of record NC_080788.1, read on the forward strand.
AGACAGGAGAGCGGAGGGAAATGAAGAGTCTAAAAAAGGAGTAACAGCCTGAATTTGGATGCAATTATATCCACTGTAATCAAAAGTGTTAGATCATAATTAGCTGCTTATACAGACACATTTCAATCTATTAATTCAATCATCAGTGTCATGTGTGAGGCCATTACTGAGGGTGTAATTAAATGGGATGGTCTACCGTTCCCTAATCAACTGAATCCCCCTCCCTCTATAACAATATGGGCTTACAAAGTGCTCAAACAACAAAATGCCTAAGCACCTTTTCTTATTATAATATTGTTTTCATCTTGAAGGTGTGCTTTTTAAACAAGCTTTGCAGGAGAAAACAAAAGTAAAAATACCATTTGCTTGTAGAAAAAAATGCAACTGTTTCCAAATATTAAATTCAAAGTCACTTACCAGCCACAAAACTTGGAAATGATGCCACCTTCTTTGTCTGTTAGGAAATATGAAAAAAAAAAAAAAAGAAAAGAAAAACAAAAAAGAAAACAAACACATGACAGTTTTAAATAGATGGCCCATAAGATCTAGGCTGAGTACCATATGTGAAAAGTTAAACCCCACTGAGTAACTGATGTTCCTCAAAAGTCAGCTCCATAAAGCAAACCAATGTCATTTAGGCACCATGGTGTTTAGGCAGGACATATGGAATCAATTCCCATGAGAAAACATGGGGTACAAAGGCCATCATCTAAAACTTAGGGACCCCCAGATTAGCCTGCCACTGCTAAAAGAGAGCCTAGAGACCATACAACCAATGGTTCTCCAACTGGTAGGCATGAGAATTACCAGAGCTTGTCTTTAAAAGTAAGATAAAGGAGATTGGACACCACTCTATGGGGTGGCCAGAGTTATTTCACCAAAGCTGGAAAATCCCATCCAAACTATGTTCTACAGAAAAGGGAAATAAATTATTTATTAAGGCCTCATTTTAATAACCTCCATCAAGGCAGTGTTTGTTTACACAGAATTGTTTTTCAAAATCATGTTGTTGGTTTAGAACAGTGGCTCTCAACTGGGATGATTTTTGTCTCCAAGGGGACATTTGGCAATGTCTGTAGACATTTTTGGTTGTCACAGCTTGGGGAGGGGGGTGTGAGCTACTGGCATATAGTGGGTAGAAGCCAGAGATACTTCTAACCATCCTACAGTGAAAAGGACAGCCCTTCACAACAAAGAATGTTCTGGTCCAAATGTCAATGGTGCCACAGTTGAGTAACGCTGGCTTAGAACATAACTGTCTGATAGTGGAGTATAATGAGTTTCTGTCAAACCAGGGAGCACAAATGATCCCCCACCCCCCACCCCCCCCGCCAACAAATATACCATTAGCAACACATGAACACACAGTGGTATGAGCCTGAACAGGAAAGAACCTTTCCTTCCTCCTCCTACAGAGACACCCAACTTTGTTTGACTTGAACCCCCCACCTTCCCAGGCACTGGGTGGGATGAGAACATCATGGAGAGGCCGAGAAGACCATGATGGGGTATGCAGGTCCAACATCAGAATCCTAAGCCACAACTCTTATCCTTAGAGAAAATCACCTCTGGGATGTTGTTATTGTCCACGGGTCCATTGAGATCAGAACGCTGCTGCTTCCTTGGCTGCTCCAAGCCATTGCAAACCTGGAAACCGGGAAGGGAAAGATGAGATGGTGCTTTTACACATTAGAGAAATACACCAAGATACAGTATGATACAATTTTGGGAAATGCGTAGGTAGGCATGTGTGTGTACATGTATGTGTGTGTGTGCACATATGGACATAATTTAAACTCTTCTGCAATTAGCTTGTATTCTTTTATATTTATAAAATGTTTTTGAATCATATTTTCTCTTTTTTTACCATCTGTCACCTTTATTACAATATTATTGACTATATTCCTATGCTGTACTTTTCATCTCTGTGACTTATTTTATAACTGGATGTTTGTACCCTTTAATCCTCTTAATTTATTTTGCCCATTTCCCCCTCATTACTCTCAAAACCACCAGTTTGTTCCCTGTATTTATAAGCCTATTTCTGTTTTTTGTTTGCTCATTTGTTCTTTTAGATTCCACATATAAGTGAAACCATATGGTATTTGTCTGTCTGGCTTATTTCACTTAGAATAATACTCTCTAGGTCCACCCATGTTGTTGTAAATGGCAAGATCTCATTCATTTTATGGTTGAGCAATATTTCATTGCATACATATACCACACCTTCTTTATCCATTTATCTCTTGATGGATACTTGGGTTACTTCCATATCTTGGCTATTGTAAATAATGCTGTAATAAACATGGGATGTACATATCTTTTCAAATTAGTGTTTTTGTTTTCTTTGGGTAAAGACCCAGCAATGGAATTACTGAATTGTATGGTAGTTCTATTTTTAATTTTTTGAGGAACCTCCATATTGTTTTCCACAGTGGTTGCACCAATTTACATTCCCACCAAGAGTGCACAAGAATTCCTTTTTTTCCACATCCTCACCAATGCTTATTTCTTGTTTTTTTGATTCTAGCCATTCTGGCACGTATAAGGTGATATCTCATTGTGCTTTTGATATGCATTTCCTTGATGATAAGTGATGTTGAACATCTTTTCATGTGTCTGTTGGCCATCTGTATGTCCTCTTTGGAAAAATGTATGTTCATGTCTTCTGCCCATTTTTTAATCTGTTTTTTTGGTGTTGAGTTGCATAAGTTTTTAATATATTTTGGATATTAACTTCTTATTGGATATATCATTTGCAAATATCTTCTCCCATTACGTAGGTTGTCTCTTTGCTTTGTTGGTGTCTTCCTTCGCTGTGCAAAAGCTTTTTAGTTTGGTATAATCCCAATCATTTATTTTTGCTTTTGTTGCCCTTGCCTCAGGAGACATAGCTAGAAAAAATGTTGCTATGACCAACGTCAAAGAGAAATTACTGCCTGTGTTCTCTTCTAGGATTTTTTTGGTTTCAGATCTCACATTCAGGTCTTTTAATTCATTTTGAGTTTATTTTTGTGTGTGGTATAAGAAAGTGGTCTAGTTTTCCCAGCACCATTACTGAAGAGATTTTCTCTCAATCATATATTCTTGGCTTCCATGTCGTAGATTATTTGACCATGTAAGCATGGATTTATTTCTGGACTCTATTGTGTTTCATTGATCACTATGTCTATTTTTGTGCCAGTACCATACTGTTTTGATTACTACTGCTTTGTAGTGTATCTTGAAACCTGGGATTGTGATACCTTCAGATTTGTTCTTCTTCCTCAAGATTGCTTTGGCTATTTGGGGTCTTTGTGTTTACTTACAAATTTTATGATTATCTGTTCTAGTTCTATGAAAAATGTTATTGGTATTTTGATAGGGATTGCGCTGAATCTGTAGACTGCCTTGTGTAGGATGGGCATTTTAAAAATATGAATTATCATTCTATGAGCATGATATATCTTTCCACTTGTTTGTGTCATCTTCATGTTTTGAATCCAATTTTCTAATTTTATTATCATTTTTTAATTGTGGTAAAACATATATAAAATTTGCCACTTTTAACTGTGTAGTTCAGAGTCATGAAGTACATTAACATTGTGCAACTATCACCACCATCCATCTCCAGAATTCTTTTCATCTTGCACAACTGAAATTATGTATGCATTAAACATTAATTCCCTATTACTGTCTCACTCCAGTCACTGGTCATCTCTATCAATTTAACTACTCTAGGTACCTCATATAAGTGGAATCTTACAGGATTTGTCTTTTTGTGACTGGCTAATTTCACTCAGCATAATGTCCTCAAGGTTCATCTATGTTGTAACATGTGTCATAATTTCCTGCCTTTTTGAGGCTGAATAATATTTCACTGTTTGTATATATTACATTTTATTTATCCATTCATCTGTCAGTGGACACTTGGGTTGCTTCCTCCTTTGGGCTACTGTGAATAACACTGCTCTGAACATGGGTACAAATATCTCTTAAAGTTCCTGCTTTCAATTCTTTGGGTATATACCCTTCCATGGAATTGCAGGATTACACTATAATTTTATTTTTAATTTTTGATGAACCACCATACTTTTTTCCATAGCAACTGTACCATTTTGCATTCCCAACAACAGTGTCCAAGAGTTGACACCATATTTCTAAAAAATATAAATTATTAGTTTAATGCAAATTCTAAACTCTAGGATCTAAATTCTTTAGTTAATGCAAATTGGTCAATCTACTACTAGAAAAAACAAAATGCCCCAAGGACAAGTCACAGGTATTCTCTTAAAGAGGACATCAAACCAAAATTTCTTTTACTTCAATTAACAAAATTTAAAGTTTAGGTATCTCTATTTAGTGCCTTGTACCATCCAGAAGATAAAGGCCAGATCCACAGCACTAAAATCACTGTCCAAATCCCAAAGGAGGTGTCAGTAAGCCATCATGTGAAGTTTCAGAACTTTCTAGAAATAAAGTATCAAGCAGTAACAATATAAGTATGAGGATGATGATAACAATGACATTAATAAGTTATAAGGAAATAAGTTTATATTTATATTATAAATATACACTACACTTGTGTTTATTTATAAATTTATTTTCACTTTATTTATAAAGTTATTTATAACTGACATTATTCCCTCTCCTTTTTTACAGCTGAGACGACCGAGGCTCCAGGTGTTGGCACTAATGGCTAGTTCCCACAGGTCCAGGTGGCACAGTAAGAGGCTGTTGCCAGTCTTCTCTATCTAGATTGTCACTGCTGTGTTCTTTGATGTCATTCAATCTCTCTGGGAGGCTTAGAGAAAGCTCAAGAGACATGGGCCCACCATCCTGGCACTGATGGCACCAAGCAGACCAAAGATTCCTAGCTGAGCATCCCCTCTGTGACTAAAAACACCACCGCGTTTCAGAGGCATTGGGAGGTGAGGAGGACAGGGATGGTTCAGATGGGAGGTGGAAAAAGTGGGACTGGGCTTTAAGCATGGGGAAGATTGCACACAAAGGGGAAAAGGAAGGTGTTGCCATATCCTGAGAGAAATCAGAACTCAAGCTACAGGAAGAAATGAGGCTTTCCTGGAATAGAGGGGATGCAGAGGTGCAACTGGGGCCAGGAGGGTCAGATGTCTGGTAGGTCCCTGCATCCTTGGCTGGAAGCCCAAAACACTGTCTCTATCCCAAGCCCTGTGAACAATCAGACCATGCACATGGGTGCTGGCCTCCCTCTGCTGCCCTAGTATGTCCCCAAGTTGGGGGGCTCTGGGGCTCAGGCCTGCCTGGGACCACTGGCATGCTCCTCTGCCCTCCTTCTGGGACCTGAACCCATCCTTCCCTAGATGAGAGGGCTGTGATGAGTGGACCCTATGCTGACCAAGCCAAGCTGACAGTGTCCCTTCTTGTAGCGCTGACCCTGGCTTGGGGACCACTGCCACCAGGGTCCTACTGGAGTCAGGCTTGTTTCCCAAACTCCTAGTTTAGGTCTTCCCTCTGCCCTACTGGCTCTACACCACCCACTGTGGCCAAGGTATGCCAGGCAAAATCTCCCAAAGGGGATAATGGGAACTCTCACTAGAAATACTATTCCCATCCACTTTAAAGTAAAACTCAAATTTGCGACATCCTCCCAGAAAACCTTCTGTCGTCTTTCATGCGTGGCTATTTCAAGGTCCACTTAGAGCATATCTGTGTTTTCCCTCTTGTTTGTAAGGTCTCTAACCTGGTGACTTTCCCTAGGCTGAGTTCACCGACTTCATTTCCTGAAGGTCCGCACTACCTTACTAGGAGCTGAATGGACACTAGTCATCTCCAAAAACCCTAAAGAAACAAACCAACCACTGACAAATGACAATGGGTCAACCACACCTATTGTAGACTGAATGTCTGTGCCCCCTCCAATTTCATATATTGAAACCTAACCCCCAAGGAGATGGGGCCTTTGGGATATAATTAGGATTAGACGAACTCATAAGGATGCCACCCTCATGAGTAGGATCACTGTCCTTATAAAAGAGACTCCAGAGAGCTCCCTCGCCTCTTCCACCATGTGCAGACACAGTGGGAAGGCGCTGGCTATGAACCAGGAAGTGGCCCCTCACCAGACACCAGATCTGCTGCCGCCTTGATCTTGGACTTCCTGCTTCCACAACTGCGAGAAATAAATGTCTGTTGTTTATAAGCCACCCAGTCTATGGTGTTTTTGTGATAGCAGCCCAAACGGACTAAGATAACACCGCATCTACAAATGTTACAGCTTGGGGTGGAATCTAAGTTTTCTGCCACAGATGTAGGGCGACAGTCTCTCATCCCAGTGCCAAATCCATTGTGAAGAAAAGACTGCTGCTTGTCTTGTCTTATACTGGGTGCCTTTGGCAAATGGAAGAGGTGCCCCTCTGGGGGATGCAGCCCCCACAGGGTTACAGCTTGGCCAGGTGGGCATAAGCTGGCTGCCTACACCTGTCCATGGGACACCTGGCACGGAGCCACGGCATGTGGTGACAACAGGCAATACAGGGTCTCAGATCCACTCACAGAGGCAACTTCTCCCCAAAGCTTCTATAGGCTCGACCCTATCCTCCATGTCAACATTCTCTCCACTCATCACCATGACAACCACAGTTCATAATAAACAGCTGGGGTTGTTTTCAGAGAGGTGGGCTTGGGAGAGGCCATCTGGTGCTCTAATTTCCATCTTGAGGGCAAGGTGGGGGCGCGCTTGGCAGCATGGGGAGCAGCATCTGAAATTAACATCATAGAGGCCCAGGTGGATTTGGGGCTCCCAGCATCTCAGATGAAGATGCTACTTAAATCCTTTTGTGCACTCCCCAAGGTACAGCAGCCAGCCACACCTCAAAAAAAGATGCCAGCCAGGGTTACCTCAGTTCTTTCCAGCCAACAGGGACATGAGGGCCATGTCCCTCGCCAAGTAATTGCCGCGGAGTGTTCCCGCTGCCATGGGCTGGAAGCCACATCAACCATCCACTGAGAGAAGATAGTGAGTGAGACAAGTTAAATGAAATCTGGCATAGGCGGTGGGACACCCTCCCCAGAGTCCTGAGAACAGAACACGGACCTGTGGCACAGACTGGTCCTAACATGTCAGGACCAGAGACTGCTGCTCAGGGCAGAGATGATTTGTCTGCAATAAAAGTATACTAATTTGAATAAATTGCTCTAATAAGTATCTTGGCTCCAGTTGGTGAAACTAAAGCTAGGATTTTTTAAAAGTGTCAATTCTGATTTTGTCTGCTTGATTAAATGGAAAATAAGCAATATAACCCACATTACTTGAGATGAAACAATAGCAAACAAGTGCACACACACTCACGTCATCTGTAATAAAAATCAAATACAAGCATTCTCCTGAGTGACAAGCATGTTAGTGACACATGGAGGGACACAACATCAGCTCAAAGCCAGGCAAGCCACAACCTTCCCACTGACCTGTCCTATCTCCCCTTCCACAGGACTTCTTGTCAGAGAAATTCCAGGCTTGCAAATAACTCAGGGGTTACCTGGGTGGCTCAGTCAATTAAGCTTCTGACTTCAACTCAGGTCATGATCTCACAGTTCGTGAGTTCAAGCCCTGCATCGGGCTCTATGCTGACAGCTCAGAACCTGGAGCCTGCTTCAGATTCTGTGGCTCCCTCTCTCTCTGCCCCTCCCCTCCCCCCTCAAAAATAAATTAGGTGACAGCCTTCTCTGGTGACAGCACTTCATGCTCCCTGTTTCCAAAGGCATCAGTCACCCCTACTGGTCCGATGTTCCTCTGTCCCCACTCAACAGGGGTCAGCCAGAATTTGCTGCATGTTGGGTGCTCCATGGCCGGGCTGAGAGCATAAGCCACCATGGTCCAACTGAAGATCTGACTTAGCACACTAAACATACTTCACAAGCCCCTTTATCTGTCCCCTGACATTCAGGTGGCTCAGAAAAATGACAATATTGTTCTTCTTCTGCTCCTCTTACAATTCTGATCACTCCCATGGTATTTGTCTGGAGGAGAATGAGAGCTTGGATGAAGTATTTATTCTTATAATGGTCATCCCCATGGGGGTGATCATATCTTTCTAAAGCCAATCTGTGGCTTAAAAGAATCATGACAAGATCCATTAGGGAAACCAGCCAGTAGGTCTATCTTTTAACATCTCCTGGCTGGGCCTGTGAACGGGACGGGGAAGGAGAGTTCCCTCCTTACACTCCCTCCACCCTGCCCCCATCCATATTTCATGGAACATACCAATACTAAAAAATTATTCACCATTTGTCTGAAGTTCAAGCTTAACTGGGTATCCTCTTGTTATTTACTAAATCTGGCAGCCTTACCTAGGGGTAGCCTGATGAGCTGCCATTTCCACTGAGCCCTACGTTGCACACTCATGGCCTGGTCATGTTCTCTGTGTCTGGTCTGCTAAAACATCCCCTACCGCTGACCACAGGACCACCTGGCACGTCTTTGACTTTATCATTCACTCTCTTCACTGAAGCTTCATAAAGGGCAGGTGGTGCCTGGGGTACCTCTGCAAGCCAGAGAATGAGAAGACACACGGGCAAACAAGGGCAGTTCCCGCGTGACCAGGCCTGAGGGGCTCAAGAGGTGAGCCCAAGGGCTGAGCCATTAAGGTTTGGGGGCTATTAAATCTCTGCCATTTGAGAGCAGCCGGGAACCCAGGGCATTTCTGGTGGAAACACAAAATCCTCACCATGGTGAAAAACAGTTTGTGAATCCTTAAAAAGTTAAACACCACCCATGTGATCCAGGAACTGCACCCCAAAAAAGGAGCGAGAACAGCTATCTGCACAAAGCCTTGTACCCAAATGCTCACAGCAGAATTAATGACAACAGTCAAAAGGTAGAAACAACCCACATGTCTATCAACCAGTGAGTGGATAAATAAAGTATGGTATATCCCTTGAACAGAAGATCACTCAGCCATGAAAAGGAACAAAGTCCTGATGCGTGCCATAACACAGGTGAACCCTGAAAATATTATGCTAAGTGAAAGAAGCCAGACACAAAAGGTCGCATACTGTATGATTCCATTCGGATGAAAATGTCCAGAAACAGGCACATCTGTACACAGAGAAAGCAGACTTTGCATTGGCAGGGGCTGGGGGGAGGGGAGGATGGGGAGTGACTGATTAGTAAGTATGGGCTCTCCTTTTAGGATGATGAAAATGTTCTGGGGCTAAATAGTGATGGTTGTACAATGCTGTACTAAATGCCACCAAACTGTACATTTTAAGATAGTCAAAATAGTATATTTTATTTCATGGGTATACCACTACAATTTGAAAACAATGTGGAGGGGTGCCTGGGTGGCTCAGTCGGTTAAGCATCCAACTTCAGCTCAGGTCATGATATCACAGTTCGTGAGTTCAAGCCCCACATCAGGCTATGTGCTGACAGCTCGGACCCTGGAGCCTGCTTCTGATTCTGTGTCTCCCAATCTCTCTGTCCCTCCCCGACTCACACTCTGTCTCTGTCTCTCAAGAATAAATAAACATTGAAAACATTTAAAAATAAATAAATAAAAACAAAAATAAAAATAATGTGGAAAGAATAACCTGAAGGTCACCTGCCAGCTTGTGCAGGACTAACCCTCTCCTTGGGCACAAAAGCCAAGAGAAAGGATGGTGGGCCCAGGGAAGAAGGTGGGCGATCCAGATGGCACAGATGTTCTTCTCTCCCGGTTGCCTGCCTCACGTACCAGGATGTCACCCTTGGATTCGTTTGTGGGAAAGGAGGGAAATCTACCTCTTAAAGCAGAGTGTGCTATGGAACTAGGGAGTCTTCCATTTGGTTGTGATCAATTATCAAAGGAGAAAACCTACAACCACCCCTTTCTAAAACTGTGGCTGGCCACCATCATGGCTGCTTCTCCCATAGGGTCTGTAAGTTTGCTGCAGACATTGGCACATTTTCCCATCCTTCTGCTTTAAAGATGAGAAGCCCTGTGTGAGCAGAGTTTCATGGCAGCAGCCCTCCAAGGCAGAAGAACAGTCTCTTGGATTTATGGCAGGCTCCTGCATTTGCTCAGGAGACCCGAGGCCTCTCCTACGCCCAGCCTAGAGTCCTGCACTCACATTCTGAGAAAGCTAGCTTGACAGCTGAAAAATAAAGAAAACGAAGGTCCATAAATTGAAAGGAAATAAAATGACCAATACTAAGTCAATGTTAGAAACCCATTCCCAGGGCATTTCTTTCTTTTATTTCAAGTTTTTATTTAAATTTTAGTTAGTTAACACGTATGGTAAAATTGGCTTCAGGAGTAGAATTTAGTGATTCAGCACTTACATACCAAACCCAGTGCTCACCACAGAAGTGGACTCATACAGGATTTGTCTTTTTGGCACTGGCTTACTTCACTAACTGTAGTGTCCTCGGGGTGCATGCATATTGTGGCAAGTGTCAGGATTTCCTTCCTTTTACAGGCTTAATAATATTCCACTGCATGCCAACATCTTTTCTTTTGTACTTTATCACTATGACTGTGGCACAGTCCTCCCACAAATACTGAAAAAAGTACCATGCCATGATTTCTGAATATAGGCCAAACTGCCCATAGTTTAGATGACTTGGGATTCTTTGGGTTAATTCATTATGTTTCATTCTTCTTGGCATTTAAAAGAGGGTTGGAGATTAAATATTAATGAAATATTAGGCAAGAAAAACCTTGGACAGCAATTTCACTTCCTAACATCTCCCATAATTAGCAAATTCTATGCAGCAAAAAGAGCCCTGACCTGCCATTGGTCTGGTTTCTGGAGCAGGTTTTGAGGACTGGTGGTGGCTAGATTATCCCTTCTCTCTTGAAGATTAACATTCATATTTCTCAAAGTGACTAATGTGCTATTTTTACATACTTGGGCCCGAATGAATGACTAAATGAATGAATGAACAAAGCAGAGGATAGATCACAGTGAGGAAGAGCTTCTATTTTCATGACTAGAAACAAAGGAAACAGCAGCAGCAGTGGTCAAAAGAACCCAAAAACCTCTGAGATACCTGGCGTGGGTTTGGTATGGTCCAGGCCTAAGCCTGTTTGAAGAAGACACGTGGGCAGGTGAGTCTGCATCACAGAGCATCATGGTCAAAGCCAGCAGACCCAGAGGCAGTGGGAGTGAAAGGAACAGATGTCTCCCAGCTGGCACCAAGAGCTGGTGTGAGGGGAAGCAAGAGACCCAAGACTGGGTGGGAAGTGTTGGGGGTAGTGAGGGGGCTGCATCGGAAATCAGAGTGGGCAAACAGATCTCAGAGGCAGAATCAGAGGCCACCTGCAAATGGTATGGGCCAATGGAGAGGGAGACTGACCAAGGAGGGTGAATGGACAACTTTCCTAAACAGCAACATCCCTCCAACCTTACGCCATGCCCAAGCTGCTCTCCTGGGCAGCAACCCCACATCCAGAGTCTAGTTCAGGCACCTGACCTATAACACCTGACTGCACCCACAGCAGGACACAATGGCCAACCATGGGGGCAGACCCAGCAGCACAATGGCACTGAAGACAGCATAAGGCCATCTCTGGAAATGTCTCTTAAATGGAGACAGGAACCAGATGCAGGTCTGGACTATGTGCCCCCTGCTAAAACCAGAGGAGCCAAACAAATAGATTCTGTAAGTCCAGTTCTATAAATCCTTCAGCTCCAACAGTTCGGGCCTTGGCTTGGTCTCAGGTGGAAAGACACCAGCTTCTCTAGTGTGAAGGCTGGCTGTGGAATCGGCTAACAGACCCAGACCTGGCAGGTTCTAGAATGCACCAGCAGCCCTGGGGGCACCATTCTGTCCCATACCTCCTTTCTCAAAGTTCCTGAGATGTGCTTAGTCTTCTCCAGTTGCCCATGGTCTTATTGATACAGAGTTGGGAGGCATTCTTTGTTTGCCTCCTGTGATCATAGTCCCACGATGTTTTTAGTAACTGATTAGCATTGGTCACAATCTGAATGCTTCGGGTTGAAAACCCTGTGCCCTCCATTGCCATGCTGTCACATCTCAGGAGCGGGCACCATGTATTACATTACACATCTCTGAGTCTCATGTTCAGCAATGTGGTCTTTCTTCCTGAACAGCAGATGTTTCTAAAAATTCTTCCATGGAGTCTTGTGCTTCCTCGGGGTTGTCACGTGACAGTTTTGTCAGCTGGATGCGTCTCCAGCCCCTGGAACATGTGAAGGACCATGGGAGGTGCTGCAGGGGCCTGAGGTCGGGAACTGCATGTGGGCCAACCCCCTGCCTCAGTCCCATGCCCACCCTTCCCATTCCCCAAATCTGCCCTAGACACGTCACTGGCAAACTGGTACTACTCAGATCAGTGCAATTCAGTTCAAGCTCCATGTGTACTGGGCACCTCATCAGGCCCCTTGCCTCTCATCCTTATAAACACTCCTTCAGTTCCCACATGTGAACCTCTGCCCTCGCAATCCATCCAAGCTGCTCAGGGGCTCCCCAGAAACATCTCCCCGAACTGCCCTGCTGGGGCTGGCCTTCCAGATGTCCCTGCCCCTAAGCTCCCTCCTGGCTTCCCCCTCCCAACCAAGGGCCTTTCTCCCTCTCTCCTCTCCTATTACCATCAGAATCCCACGTGACCTCTCTCAGGGCTCTCAGCCCCCATCACAATCCCAGCCCCCACGCACCTCCACATTCAGCCTCACCTGGTTGGCTCACTTCCCGAAGCTGCCCTCAAAGTCCCAGAGCCTCTCGGCTTATCATCCTTGCTGCAGCCAGCCCCTCTCCTGAGCACCCAGCCCCATCTGGACTGGGAAGCATCTGTGGTCTATCTCCCTCTAGAAGGAGGTTCGCAATACAGACTTATGCCATTTTTAATCTTTGCACCTCTGGTGCCTGGTACATCACATGGGCTGTGCAGAAAGGAACACAGGGGCCAGCAGCCCCAGGAATCTGAGCAGCCTGGCTGGGGCCAGTTGGCTTTGAAGGAGAGTGGGAGTTATGTGCAGAAACTCGAGGTTAAGGAGACACCTTCGGACGGTGATTTGGAATTAGTGAGAGATCAGTGCGCCAGAGCCCAGCTCATCTGGGTGGGGTTCTTGGTTAATTTCCTATTGGGAACAGAGTGTGAGAAAATCAGGGCAGCCCTTGGAGGTGCCTTGTTGCCCAAAATTAGAGACCCCAGTGAAGAAAGGGACTAAGGATGTCCCCAGGAGGGCATGTGAGAACTATCCCTCCTGGAAGTCCCTGCAGGAGCAAGAGCCCACCTGAGGAAGGCCTGCAGAGAGAGGAGAGACTGAGGACATGTGGGAGCTGCCCCCACCTCACTTGTCACCTCTGCTCCCTCAGGTTTCAGGCTGCACACACACTTCCTCTGTCTCCAGTGTGTCCCTGGCCAGTTGGTCCTCCTCCCAACCTGCCTTATAGTGGTGGCTTTGTCCCTCCCTTAATGGCACTCCAGAAGGCAGTGATAACAACTTGCTCATTGGTGTCCTCAGCCCTGCACAGTGTGGCCCTGGACCTAAACTGTTTGCAGAGCCTCAGCCAGCTGCCTCCCCCATATCCTGAAAGAGGCTCCTATGGATTTGAAATCATCATTGTCACCATCAGGGCAAGGGCTCCACACCCCTTACATCCACTGCAGACTCAGATCCATATCAACTCTGCTCCCTGCCACCCCAGGAGATAGACAGTTGTTGGCGCAGATAATGTGTCCAGAATGTTCCAGAACTGGGAGCCAGATGGGGTGCAGGCTTCTTGCCACTGGCATTTGCTTTCCTAACCACTGCACCTTGCTCTTTCTTCAAGGGCTAGAGGTGGGGAAGTTTCTTTCTAGATTATTGTTAGTGGAAGGGCTCTCCGTGATTTTCTTGGACAATAAAACAGTGTTTTAGAGACCCTGGCTTTAACTAGACTTTAAAAGCGCTGAAGCCATCCCAGATTCCTGCTAAATAAGCTGCTCTGTGACAGCAACAGCCACCTCTGGTCACAGGTCTTCAAGAGGCCTCATAAAAATCAAATAAGGCCATTGTGCTGACTTGACAAATAGGCCCAGAGAAATCAAGTTTGGAAGCCTGAACACATCAAGTGAGGGGCTGACAATGCCAAGGCAGTACCCTCCTGGATTTTGTTTCTCAGGGTGGCCCCAGGAATTAGTTATGGCAGGTGCTACAGCTATTCATCACAGCACTGGGAGCAGAGGAGGCTGGGGAAGAGCACAGGACCCCTGGGAACTCTCCTGTGCTACCTCCTCATGTGCACAAAAAAAAGGCAGGACCTGATGCCAGAAGAGCCGGAGCACCTGCAGAATCAGGGTCAGGGCTGTGGGAAGAAAGAGGCCACCTACACTCGAGAGAGGCATGGGGGTGGGGGGTGAGGACCTTCCCCTTCCCTCGACTGGGCCATGCTCTGTGTCTCCCAGAAACTCCTGTCCTCAGCGCCTACCCATGAGGTCTTTCTCCAGCCCTGCCCTACCTATAGCCAGGTTTGGATAGACCGCTCCCTCCTGGGCACAGTGCGAGCACCAGATACCTTTGCATACCTGCTGCCCTATGACATGCCAATGGAGCTTACCTGAGTGCCAATGATCCCAGGGTACTCCTCTCTCAGCCCCTCGGGGCCTCTTAAGACATGGTACCCTTTACTGTAAAGCAGGTGCCCATATTTACTTCCTATGACACTGAACAGGGCATGTAGGAGAGGCACCAGCCCACAGGAAGCACTCACAATGCCACTGCCCACCCCACCCCCCGGGAAGGCCCAGGTCACCCATGCACTTAGCATCGTCCCTCCCCATCTGGTGCCAGCATTCCTATCACAATCTCAAAAGGTCCTTCACAAAGCAAGCCTCGACTGAATGCGAAATCACAGCAAAGCCATCTCCACAAGGAGCAAGGATAAACACTTGTATGTTTGATGTGGTCTCAGGGCCCTGTATCATGCCTCCATTTAACTGTTGTATTAAGTTGACTATGATGTATTGACTTTCCTTTTTTTCTATTGTCAGAGGGCCCTTTTTAGAAAGTGCTGGCTGGACCGATGATAAACAGAAATCATGAAAACCCCCAATAATCAAAAAATGCATTTGGTGTGCCATCCTAGCACACAGCACTATTCCGTGCAGTTGCCGCATAAATCAAACACCTTGAACTAGATGGCCGTTGAAGTGCTGACGTGCGCCCAGCCCACAGAGTGCATGGAACAGGACAAGGCATGCCTGGCCGCTTGAGAAATCTCCAGAGCCCAAAGGAAAGGAATAAATCTATTAAGGGAGAATTTCAGGCACAGAGAAGATATTTTCAGAGTACTTTTTCTCAAGATATATGTCACAGGCTAACACATGAGAAAGAGGGGGATTCCAAAAGAGTCAGTCCAAACCAAATCCAGTCCTTGCTGAACCCAGATGCACAGAGACTACAAGAACCTGCTATCCCAGGCCGCCACCAGATCTATGGAACTATGATCTTTGGTGCTAAACAAACATGTTCTTACAGGAGCATGGAGAAGCAGCCCCCAGGGGAGCACTGATCAGCAAGTCCCTGCTCCTAGGAGGTGTACTGATGACCCGCCAAGTCCCCAAAGCTCACTCCCGAGCTGTGAGACCAGAGTCCCACTGAGGTCCTCTCTCTACACACACAGCAGAAGTAGGTGCAGAAATGGCGATTCAATCTGGATATTCAATACAAACTAGGCTGGATGCAACTCACATAGTCTTCAGTCACTGTATGTAAACAACAAAACATATCAACAAAGCTCCATAAAAGTAAGGAAAGTGGTACATGAATGATCTCTACTTGACTACTCTAGGACCTGAGCCCTCATGAACTCAGGATGTTGGGATGATTTTACAGACTGGAGGTCTTGTGTCCACTGGTCACCCCACTGGTGTCATGACACATAGGCTACGAACAACGGAGCATGTCAAGCCCTCATAATACTAATGAAATAAGGACAAAATAGAAGAGATGGCCACTCTCTGGGAGGAATACTGCCCAATTCACCTACGTGGACTCACTCACCAGCAGGCAGGTTCAAACACATCCTGCCACAGAAGTCAGCTTTACCTCTTCTAGAGGCCCTTCTAGAACTGCACAGTGCAAGGGCACCTGGGTGGCTCTGTTGGTTAACTGTCCAACTCTTGATTTTGGCTCAGGTCATGATCTCATGGTTCATGAGTTCGAGCCCCGCATCTGGCTCTGCGCTGGCAGCCCCAAACCTGGTTTGGTTCTCTCTCTCTTCACTCTCTTTGTGCCCCTACCCTGCTCATGCATATGCTCTCTCTCTCTCTCTCTCCCAAAATAAATAAATAAAAGTTTTAAAAATTAAAAAAAAAGATAACCGCACAGTGCAGCAGTCAAAGGCATGAATTTTGGTGCAACACAGACTGTTTACCCCTTGAGCTGTGTGACCATGGGTGTGGTAGTTATCCAATGTAGGTCTTAACTGCCTCATCTGTAAAACAGCAGCAACCCTAGTCCCTATCTCTTCTAATCATTCTAGGCTTCACTTAGATCATACACATGAAGTCCTTCACATAATGTTGGCCATGACCACCAACACCAGGGTCAGTTCCACCATCACCCAGGGACTACCCACAAACAGCAAAACAAGAAACATTAACTCCTCAGAAGCCAAGGGTCCCAGTGGTGAAACAGGTGACCACTTGTCCCCCATCAACTTTCTGGGTTGATGTTGAATCATCCTGGGATTGAGCCATGAAGCAGGGAGATCTTGGGAAATTGTGTGATCCGGCTTTCTGTCCCCTAGGATATGCAACTGTGGTCAGTAACTTCCTGATAGGCCCTGCCTGGGGAGAAAAGGGACTAATAACCAAGATTTGGGGGAAACATTGGCCAAGCAGGGCCAGGGGTATCTTTGTTTCAGTTAAGTCTGGGACTTCACACAGCACATGTACAACCAAAGGAGTGAATCTCTGAGATGGGAAATCTTTGCCGTAAAGTTTCTCAAGCTCATCTGCCAATCAGATACAGTCAGTTCTCCTTGTTCAGGGCAGTTACATTCTCTAAACCTGCTGTGAACTCTGCATGTATGAATACTGACCTACTTACCTCCTAGGAGAAATACAGGATGAGGTTCCTGCAAAGCCTCTGCTCACCATTTTTGTCAACTAATCAATACATAACCTTGTTTTCCATCTGTTTCTTTTTTGTTTTTGCCTTATGTGTGTTTCTCCCTAAAGACACCTTATTTAATGTGTATTCCTCACAGATTTTTTCCTTATAATAAAACTAGCTAAGAAGAGTTTAACATTTTCCTGACCCTGGATAAGAAGACCGTAAATTTCTTTGGCTCCCAGCCTCATCACAGTGCCTTCACCATGCTCTTTTTATTAATGGTCACTTCATGAATCCACAAAGTAACCCCCTTTCCCAATGCTTCCTCACACACTATAGATGTTACTTTAGCGCTTTCCAGATCAACCTCATGTACAGATTGGCGAATTTCCTCTTCCTCTTTCTGGCTGTACCATATTGTTGACTCATGGCCAACAGCTCTATCATTCACACCTACATGAAATATCTAACACAACGTATTTTTCTCCATAAGGCACATCATAGCCTTCTCATACTTAGAAACATCAGACTGCACTCCAGCACCGCAAGTGGGGGTCATTTTATCACCAAACAGAAAGCGCAAAAATGCAAAAAACATGGCGCTAAAAGGCCCATGAAAAGGACACCTGTTTGCAGTATGAGAGCTGAAACAAGAAGGCAGAGTGTCTCCTTGTTCAAACTCAGCTGGGATCATGCATGCTGACTGACTCACGTGCCTCTGCCTCTCTGTGAGTGTCCACAAATGCTTGCAAAAAGCACCATGAGTACTGATTTTAAGCTTACACATAAATTTTAGCAAGTAGGCCAATTCACAAATATGGAATACATGAACAATAAGGATTAGTCAGGATTACCTGGGTGGCTCAGTCGGTTAAGAACCGACTTTTGATTTTGGCTCAGGTCATGATCTTGGGCTCTACACTGGCAGTGCAGAACCTGCTTGGAATTCTCTCTGCCTTTCTCTCTCTCTCTCTCTCTCTCTCTCTCTCTCTCTCTCTCTCTCAAAATAAATAAATCAACTTAAAAAAAAAAAAGAACAAGGATCACCCATGCTTTGTTTACACATCTAACAGGATGCTAGTTTGCCTCTTTGATTTGAAACTCTCGGCAACAGAATTTGGCCATGCCATGTGACAAAATATGTTTTTTGCTTATATTTTCCAAATTTTCCTCAATAAACATGGATTGCTTTGAAATAGCTCTTTCTTCTCTAGAAATACTCATGCACAGATCTCTGTTCCCCCAATCACATGTGTCTTCCTGCAGTTTGAGTCTATTTCCTTTGGTTTCTCTCACATCCTGCCCTCCCTCCCCCACCCCCATCGCAGACCTCTTGGTCTCATCAGCATTACACAGGAGAGAGGTCTACCTGCAAACTGGAGCCTTTTCAAAAGCAAACACACCGAAGGAAACATCTGTAACAACAAGCAACATCTAGAGCATATAAAGTTCTCCTAGGATATAGAAAAGCACTCAGACTCCACAAGATAAAGAGCACAAATCAAACATTCATCGAAAAAGAGTAGCAAAGGGTGCCTGGGTGGCTCAGTCCATTAAGCATCTGACTTCAGCTCAGGTCATGATCTCTCAGTTTGTGGGTTCAAGCCCCACATCAGGCTCTGTGCTGACAGCTCAGAGCCTGGAGCCTGCTTCGGATTCTGTGTCTCCCTCTCTCTCTGCACCTCCCCTGCTCATGCTCTGTTCTCTCTCTCTCAAGAATAAACATCAAAAAAAAAAAAAAAAAAGAAAAGAAAAGAAAAAGAGAAGTAGCAAGATAACATGGGGAGACGGTTAAAGTTCATACCCAGTATGGGAATTTATTCTCAGGCAATAAACCAAAAGAAAACTTGTACATAGATGTCTGTGCCAGTCCAATGTGTAAGAAACAATCCCATCTGCAACCTGTATGCTTGGTGGCAGGGTATGTGCAGAAGAATGAATTAGATGGCACGTGGCCTAAATGGAACATTCAAAGGTCAGTAAAAATGATCATGAAAATTATAAGGCAACACAGAGAAACACTTGTAACATGTCAGATTTTAAAAGGTGGATGGCAAAATTACATCTGGACTGCAAAGACAACCACATGCATTATTCATATTCAATGCTAGAGTCTGAAAAGTAACACAAAAAAACCAAAAGAGCTCATCGGCTAAGGCAGCAGGAACCATAGAGGATACTTTTTCTGTCTTCCCATTTCTAATTCCATTGTAATACTGTTGTCCACACAAAGACAAAATAAAAGGCTATGCAATACTCTTCAAAGTGTCCATGATGTAACTTTTCAAGCTTTAAAATGAGGATCAGAGAGGTGAGGGATGCTATGCAATTCTTCCTCCAGCAGAAGCCTTCCACGGTATTGCCTCTCGAACTTGAATGTGACCTCTTGTCACATGTGGATTCAGTGGTTCTCCGGTGGGGCCCTCCAGTGGGGCAACACTGCTGGGCCATGGATCACACTTCAGAAAGCAGACTCCAGGTAGCCACCATTGCCCTTTGGCCGTTAGCTATTTTGTTTTGCTTTGTTTTGTTTTACTATAGCCTTAATCCCAGGCTATGACACACTAACCATAGAAGGCCCAGGGAAAGGCCAGCATGGGACTCTGGCCCCCTGTCCACCTATTTGAGGCTACTCTTTTGTTGGCTCCTGCCACACAGTCTGGCTGTCCTGGGGGGAGGAAGGGACTCCTTTTAGGAAGCAGGCTGTGATCTGAAGCAAGGAGTCACCACATTTCCCACTGGACCTCCTTCACACACTCTGGCTTTCAAGATGATTCTATCACAGTGGTTCTTTTTGGTCCAATTTCAAAAGAGTCCTCATCTGGAGAATGGGTCACCTGAGTCTACAGGATGGGAAGACCCAGGTCACATTCACCCAGGCATAGCAGAGTCCCCCAAAGGAATCCTTAGGCCCCATTTTCATCAGGAACCCTTGTCAGCACTGAGCTTGGCATCATCAGGTACTCTCTTTGATGGAGTTAATTTGTGAATGAATGAGTAAACCAAAAAAGCTATGCAATAAATAACCCGTTTAAATGAGCTTCTCTAGAGTGTCTCAGAATCACTTTGAGGAGACACTATTTAGGGAGAGAAGTTACCTGCTCTTTCACTCAATGCCATGACTCTGAGGAACAGAGCTCCTACTGGGTCTCCAACAATGGCTCAGGATGTCTCCCACCTCCACCTGCCCTTTGAAACCACCACCACCACCCCCATTCATTCCATCCTATTCATCCATCCCTCAGGCTCTCCAGCCCAAAGTCTGCATTTTTGCTCAAATTAGCATCTGGTACAGCACAAAAACAGCAAAACGTCAGGTCTTGCCCACTCCCCGTCATACTCTAAAGATAATGTTCTCTTTACAAGAACTTTGTCAGGGAAGTCATTTGTTACAAGGCGCAGTATGCCCTGTGTAGCCCACGTTAGTCCCT
This sequence comes from Neofelis nebulosa, assembly GCF_028018385.1. Classification (NCBI taxonomy): domain Eukaryota; kingdom Metazoa; phylum Chordata; class Mammalia; order Carnivora; family Felidae; genus Neofelis; species Neofelis nebulosa. Next base: position 21,419,279 of record NC_080788.1, read on the forward strand.
GTGGCGCCATAGCCACTGTTTGGCAATGAGTCCAACTCTGCCAAAGTGAAGAAGGCCGGCAGTGCTTGGGCTTAAAGCCCAGACCTTGGGCCCCGAGCCACCTGCCTTTGGGGGCAGCTCCCCACATCCACTCGTGCAACAGCAGTTTCTCTACATCCCAGAGCCCTCGGTGCAGGCACAACTGCCTTGAATGACAAGAACACCCCAGAAGTGAAGTCAACCTACATTTAATGATCTTTAAAAAGAACAAAAGACATCAACATGCAAGTAACAGAAACCAGCAGCAAGTCATATGACTTATATCCCAAACACACGTCCTTAGTGTATAAACTCATGGACTCCTCTGGGGGAAAAAAAATACTAATTAAGGCTTTAAAAAATATAAAAGCATTTCATTGTCATTTGCCCACAGAATTGGCCAAACAGAAGTTCCTTTACACAAGTGTAATAGTCATATTTTTTTTATATATTCACAGAGGGCTGTTGTTTTTCTTTTGTTTTTGAAAAGCAGCTTTTCAAATGTAGCTATCAAAATATATGCTCACTTTGATACAGTTAAAAGAAAATAAAGTTATGCTTAAATCCATTGGCCTCATTAATATGCATTTCTTCTCCAAGACTTTGTCAAACCTTCAAATAATTATTTTCAAAATAGTTATTTACAGCTAATGGCCCATAATGCCAAGCCCCTGAGCTTTCAGGAAAGTGTTACTGGGATACAATGGTCCCTGTGAAATGCACGCAGGTCACTACCCCTTGTCACTGGGGCATCCAACCACTGCCTGCCACAGTATGCACTCCCCAGCAACCTCACAGCCTTGTCAATGTCCCCTCAGCCTGAGGAAAAAAACCTGGTAGGGGGATGGTAGTCACACGGGGCCACCCCCAACCATGAACAAATCCAGCACAAACAGGCTAGAGACTCAATCTCTTTTAGGTGGGAGGGGGGTACCTTCTGGAAGGCACTAGAATGTCCACATACCTGCTACATAACTGAATTAATGCAGAACTAAACATGCACTTGAACTATGGGCTTTGGCACCTGTGTGGGCAATACCAGAGTATCCTTTGCTCTCTGGGCCCCTCCACCCCCTTCCCTCTGGGGACAGCCAGAGTCCTACCTGCTCTTGGGGCCACTTTGGCCTCTCCTCTGGAGTTCTGGACTTGGTCTTGAAGCCTCTCTGGGGGTCTCCGGAGTGCTTGGCCTCAGGAGGGAGGTTCAGCGATTTGGGCCTTCCCTCATGTCTGCTAGGGCCGTGGCTGGCCTCACTGGGTGGGCAGGCCTCCGTGGAGTCCCCGGGCCCCGGCTCGGGTCCCCGCACCAGCGCGTGTTCAGGGCTGGCCTCACCGGTGCTGGTGATGCTGGTCATGCTCAGACTCATCTTGATCTCAGCCACGATCTGGTCGATGTCCTCCTCCTGGTCCTCCAGGTCCCCGTCCCCACGCCGCGGGTGATAGGGGGAGGCAGTGCCCGTGTTCCCATTGGCCTCCGCGGGGTAGTAGTCCTGGTAGCCCTCTTCACTGGGACAGTAGTGGACACCTTCTTCCTGGTCCTGGGCCTCCAGGACGGAGGCCTCGTCCTCCGGGATGGGGAGGTGGCCGTCCCGGTAGTCCGGGCTGCCTTCGTCCCCGTGGCCATGCGGATGGGGGCCTGCTGAGTCCGTCCACTCCTCCACGGCCTCCTGGCACTCATCCGTCTCCAGGTGGCGTGTGCCATGGGCCAGGTACCCCTCCCCGTTGCAGTCCATGCCCTCCAGGTAGCTGTCATCCTCGGGGCAGTAGCGGATATAGTAGGTGATGCCCTCCTCCTCCTCGGGGAGGCCCTCATCATAATCCTCCTCCTCAGAGGTGTTGTTCACATAGTCGGAGCTGGAGTCCCCATCGGGGCTGTGGTCGTGGCACCCCTGGTCTGGGGGTGTGGGGCTCTCGGGTTGCAAGGTGGACAGCTCCAGGCCCTTGGGCACATACTCTGCCAGGGGCAGCTCTGCGTCCTCGCTCTCAGGCTCCTGGCCATGGGGGACGGGGCCAGGCCTCACCCTGTGGTCCAGCATGCTGCTCACCGTGCTCTGACGCTTTCGGTTGGCCATGGCGGATGCTCACGCAGCCATCATCACCTGCAGGCAGCCACTGTGGGGAGGAACGTTGAAGAGGACAGTCAGAACCCCACAAAACATGGCCAACCCAAGGCTCCCGCCAGGCTGCCAGCAGCAGGACCCACAGGAGTGTTCCACCACCATGTTGTCTCAGAGCAAAGTTAATGCACACCTGTTCAAATAATGTGATGTCCCCACTGCAGCTGACTCATTTGTGGAGAGCAACGCATGCCCATGCCACAGAGAAGGGGGACACGCAGGGCTGAGGGGAAAGGAGGCAGGGGCAAGGCGGGGCACCTGCCATTCACCAGGATGACTGCCTCTTTCCCAGAACCTCACCAGCTCATTCATGACTTCTTAAGAATGCTCACCCCGTTTGGGTAGCCAAGGTGACAAGACAAGGAGTCATCAGATCATGTTATTTTGTCTCAAAAAGCAAAAGAGAAGCTTTCATTCAGAAGACATGAGGAGGTCTAATGAGGAGGTAACACTACCTTCCAAGTCTAAATCCACTGCTCCTCAAAAGCCTCAAGTCCCCTCCCCTACCAGCTGTCTCACCCTCCCCAGTGCATAGAAGCCTCTCCTTCCTCCTCGCTCCAAACCAAGAGGATTCCCCAAGTGACCAGACTTGCCAGGAACTGTCCAGGCTGAGCCCCATACAGAGAAGCTGAACCTGAGCCCTAGCCTCACAGGCTTAGCAGGGTGAGGGTACAGGAAAGGGGGACGCCAGGGGGAGGACAGCACTGCCTGGCCATGGAGAGAGGGCAGAGGGTGTGGCCACAGCTTGCAGGATGTGGATCATGGCTTCACGGGGCACTGCAAAGATCCTGTAAGTCCAAATGGGGGAGGTCCTGAGGTGCCTGGGTTGCTTAGTCTGTTAAGCGACTGACTCTCGATTTCAGCTCGGGTCATGATCTCAAGGTTCGTGAGTTCAAGTCCCGCAACGGGCTTCACACTGTGTACATCCTGCTTAGGATTCTCTCTCTCTCTCTCTCTCTCTCTCTCTCTCTGCCCCTATCCCACTCGCTCTGTCTCTCTCTCAAAAGAAATAAATAAACTTTTTAAAAATGGAGAAGGACCTTACCCCACCCCCCAGGACTCTGCATTTTATCCCACAAACCACGCAGAGTTATCAGGCAACTTTCAGCAGGTGCATGACACGCAGGATTCCTGTTTTAGTCTCATCTCTCTGAGCCCAGGGTGGAAGAGATGCTGGAGGACAGAGAGCTGCAGGGAGGGAGACCAGTGAAAAGTCTATTCCAGCTCTAGGGAATGTGAGGGGCCAGCATCAGGGGAAAGCCATAGGGGATATTCAAACGGATCATTAATGTTTTATCTCTTCAGCTGAGTGGTGACCCAGATGTTTGCTTTATTCTTTAAATGGTACTTTGACATTACTTATGCCTTGTTTTTGTTTACATCATAGTTCATTTATTTTTAAAAACTTCTTCCAGTGTCCAGAGAAGAAATGAGAGCCTGTACACATGAAAATAGTTACAATGGTAAATTTCATGTTATGTATATTTTACAATTAAAAAAATTATTTTTAAGTAAGTGAGAGCTTAAGGCAGTGGAAATGAGAGAGGAGCTGTGGAAGCAATGGGCTCAGCAGGATTAGAGAGCAGAGACAGAGACTCTCATGCCAGTTCCTGCCCAGGCTCTGAGCATCCCTGGCTATACATCCTCTTTCTTCTACCTTATCTCCCCCTAAAAGTCCTAAACTAAAGACCCTTTGCATTCTGTATTCCCCAGAGCACCCACACAGCATTTTGCTTATAGTGGTGCCTAAAACACATTTTTCTACGAGACTGGGTTTACCAGATGGCCACAGTCACAGCATTATGAATATTCCCCAAAGAACGGAAGAGATAATTATTTCATCTGTCCAGACACTCAGAATGCGAGCATCATTACTGATTGAGCCACATGCTTCTGACATGTGAATTCACTCCAAGAAAACTTCCTATTACAAGAGGCTCATGAATGTCTTGGTAGCATCACTAGATGCTGAAAGATTCACAGAGCCTTCTCCAGAGCAGCCCACGGACTAGAAAGATAGCCCACCAGGAATATTATCACTGAGATGGACGCTGTAGGCTATGAATGTCCTCACAAGTTACCCCATCCCCAAGCCCCAAAACTGACAGGATAATCCCAGATATTTATTCCCAGGTAGGGATCGAGGTGCTCAGTGTTCACTAAAATACAGGTGACCAGAGGATGCATCAAAAGCACTGACCTGCCTCACAGCCATTTATCATTTTACAACAGACCTCTTACCTGCACAAAAGATAGCTAACCACCAGGGACATGCATATGCTGTAGGACTGACGGAAGGAACTTGGCAACCACCTTTTTGTGGACACAATCTCTAGAAACAACCCCCAAAATGGTTCCTAAAGCATGCAGTGAATGCAGTGGCTAAGAGACGGCCAGATTCCTACACTTTGAGAGTCAGGATGGTCAAAGGCAAATGGAGCTGGTAGTCAGTTGCCCCTGAACACTCAGTTCCTATTCCTTGGGAGTAACTCTATCTCTATATCTCCCCAGGTCATACACATCCACATCCTTGTTAACAAACAAACTAAGGTACACCGTACCTCTTAACTTCAGATTCCATCTTAACCTCAAATTCTATGTCATTTGAGGGATAAAATCTGTATGCAAATACAGACGTGTGTATGCCCACATCTACATATGACACCATCTAGGCCAATATAAGACTCAAAGATGAAAGTACATACATTACAGTAATGTGGGACAGTCCCTAATCCCATAAATAATTTACCCAAGCAATCTACAATGTGAGGCTATTCCAGCCAAAATTCCAACAGAATATTGGAGAAACTGTGACCCAATAATTCTTAGGTTTATTTGGAAGAATAAATTCGTGAAAATAGCTCAGAAAGTTCTAAAAATGAGAGTAATTAAGAACTTGCCTTATCAAGTATGTAAATATACTCTGAAGTTTGGGGCCTGAACCCATGACCCTGAGATCAAGACCCGAGTCGAGATCAAGAGTCAGATGCTTAACCAACTGAGCCACGCGGGCACCCCCATTTATTCAAGACTTAAAAGGTCTTTCAACAGCATTACAGGATTCTTCATACCAAGTTTATTCTTAGATTTTATTATTTTCTGGTGGCTGTAGTGTCTGCCATTATATATTCACCTGGCTATTGTTGGTACATAGAAAAATACCTATATTGATCTTGCAAAAGTGCATGTTCAAATTCTAGTAATTTTTAGTTGGTAATTTTGTTTCTCTCATTTCCAGCATTTTATCACCCTGTCTGGATGCACTGCCCTCGAGTGCTACTACACAGTTAAATGGTGGAGCTAGTAAAGGTCAGCCTTGACTTATTCTTAATTGCAATGAAGATGTCTTTCTTCACTTCTTACCAGGGCCAGTCCAGGATAAAGCACATATGGCACTCACCTCAGTCATGAAACTTAACAGGGAAGGGGCCCCTGGGTGTCTCAGTCAGTTAAGTGTCTGACTCTTGGTTTCAGCTCAGGTCATGATCTCCCAGTTTGTGAGTTCAAGCCCCATGTCAGGCTCTCTGCCCCCCCTACCCCACGTTTCTCTTTCTCTCAAATTAATAAATAAACTTAAAAAAAAAGAACAAAATTTAACAGGGCAACAAAAAAGAGACTAGTTTAATACAATACTTAAAAAAAAAACTATGCAAAAATAGATGATAAAAAATACCAACATGTTAAATAAAGACAAGATCAGTATTATTGATTTTTCTCTTTGGCTCAGGTTCCCATAGGGCTCTGGCTGGACACTGTGAATGATCCAGTTTTTCAAAAGTTTTCACCATGAAATACCATGCTAGTTGTTGGCTTTTCTAGAGTTTGATAGAGTGGACCTTCTGATCCAGTTCTCTTTTCCATGGATACAAATGGAAAGGGACCCACAACAGAATCCTGGACAGCAGCAGCCGCGTCTTTGAAGGTCTGCAGAATTACATTTAACCTACTGGGGCACTTTTGGTATAAGAGAAAGAACCCTCCTATTAAAGATGAAGACAGAAGGTCTGTGTTTAAATTCAGACCTCCATTTGCTGTCAGGCCTTGGGCAAGATATTTAACAGAGCGATGGTCTTCTGCCCTTGGTAAATTGGAAATGATAGCACCTGCCTTCAAGGCTTGAAGCGGGTTAAATAGGAAAATAACCAGCGGAGGCCTCAACTCCTTAACGTTTGTTTTTTCCTACTATATACAGGGAACTGAGGAAAATTTTAAATGAAATGTGAACGGAGAGAATGCCTGACAAGGTGTGTGTCTTGGGTGGGTGATGGGAACTCTGCCGACACAGCTAGCTAGAAATGGCTGTTGTCAAGTGACAGTTACCCTGGCCAAGGACACAATGTGCATGTCTGCAACAGGATATGGGTACATAAAGGCAGGACTGCAGGAAAGGAGGAGGTGTTGGGGAAAGCCAAGAGCTGCTCCTCAAAGCAGTGGTTCAGTCACTTTGTTGGGTAGAAGGCCCACCTGGGGAGTATGCAGGTTCATGGGCTCGAGATTCTGAGCCGGTGAGCCAAAAGCCAGGCCTAGAGGTGCAGGTGGTTCTGATGTCTGGGGCTCTAGGACTGCACTCCGGGGACTTTCCAGAATGGATTTGACCTCCTTGCCAATAAAATACAAGGCCCTTCCCTAGATGCCCAGGCCATCATGCTCCACGCATTCTCTATTCCTTTTCAAGATCCAACTCCTGGGTCACCTATACTCCCTGCCAGTATGACAAAGGTGGGTGGCCTGGGTCCACAAGGGCTATTCAGAGAACAGCAGGCACCTCCCAGACCAGGAAGGTGTGGTAAAGTCAAAGGGATGGGAGAAGGAAAGGTGGGGCGAAAATATCCTTGAAGCAAAGTGGTTCCTGAAAAAAAAGGAGTTCTGAGTTTATAATATCCAGTGTAGTCCAATAAAGGTGTGTTTGAAAGCACAAGGCACTAACACACTGCCTTTGCATGGGAGGGCTTGCAGCTCGATGACAAAGGATTCCAGTTATAACACCTCAGTGACAAGCAGCTTTTTCAGCACCCTTCATGTCTACAGGGAGGTCCCACACAGCTGCCAAACCTCACCTTCCTGGGCCCCAAGGTTCTGCAAGCTCATAGGCAACATCTCATGGAAAGATCTGCAGTCACTTCAGTGCATTCTCCTTCTGGGGGTGCAACTGTTTCAAGGGGACAGCTGCCCTGTAGGAGGCTATGAGGAGCTTCACTCCCCTTGGGAGAGGGCAGGACACGTGACTAATCTTAGCACATCATTTGTTAAACGAACGCAGGCAGATTTTTATACCCAGAGGTGACAGCTTCTCAGGGCATGATACTTCCCAGAGATAAGGATCACGATTTGTTCTGTGGTGTATTTAAATAGGGAATATAGAGAAGAGATACTCTCTCATAGCTGTTCCATCCACAAACAGCCACCGTTGATTTTGTCCTGTATTGCCTTCCAGAGGTAAGGATCACGATTTGTTCTGTGGTGTATTTAAATAGGGAATATAGAGAAGAGACACTCTCTCATAGCTGTTCCATCCACAGACAGCCACCGTTGATTTTGTCCTGTGTTGCCTTCCATTCTCTTTTCTATACATACATCTCTTTTGTGTGGCTGAAGTCTTGCTATAAACACTGCCATGTTCTCCTCTCCTAACATAATATATAAGCAGTGGGAACTCTCTATAATTATGATTTTAATGGCTACATAGTATTTCCTGGCCGAATAGACAGAATCTAACTATTCTCTATTGATACATGGATGGTGTCCTATTTTTATATGATAAATAATGTCCTGATGGTTCCCCGAGGATATACTCTAGGCCTTTTACCCCCTTTAATCCAGAATCCTTTAAACTTTCCTCCAATCCGAGGTCCAGGTTCTCAGAAAAGCTCCAGGAGGACTGTGGCCAGGAGAGAGTTAACCACCCCTACCAGGGGCTGGGCGGTTTGGCATGGGAACATGTGAACAAACATATTGAGGTCCTCTGCTTCTGATTAATCATATTAAAGATAAATCCTTCACAACAGACCATCTGGAAAGCAATTCAAATGTACAGAAGAAACACGATTACCTGCTATGCATCCAAGAAAATGAAAATGAGGCCCTGTGTCCAGACTCAATTAATTCTAGAACAGCAAGCACATAAATCAGTAGAAAATGCAGACCCTGATTCAGTGCTTACCACTCTCCTCCTGAAACATGCTAATGAGATGTGGGAAATAAAGGCTTATTGTCAACAATGAAGAGCCCCAGTGTCCTTATTCTAAACCACATTTTTCTTGTGCATGGGAAAACAACATTAGCCAGTTCTTAGAAGCACTACTAACAGCAGACCAAGATGAAAAAGAGTGATTCGGTGGCCACACTACAGACCAGGTAAAAATGTTATCATACAAATGTGATATTTACTCAACCAAATGGCTACTGCCCACAATCTTGTTCCTCAGTTCGGTCTCACAGGTTGTAAAGATAATAGCCTTTTCTTCCCTTTCAAGAATTTAGTTGTTTTGACCACACACAATCTGAGTTTACACAGCCCTAGAGTACACCTGTATAATCAGTTCAAGCAACCCAGGCAAAAGTCATCAATAATTTCCCCAAAACCAGGCTGAGTTCTAACACTGTCACACAAGACACTGCAACCTAGTTCAGCTCACACAGGGATATGCTTCTCTTTGAAAACTGGCAGGAAATAAAGGGCAAAAATGTCGAACCTTCAATAATAGGCTCTTAGTTAAGCCAATGTTAACACATCCACAAGACAATTATGCAGCGATTAGAGTATTTACAAAGAGCTTATCATATAAAATGCATTATTATAATTTATTCACAACACAACCAAATAAACAAACTGTGAAGAAATACATTCAAACACCAGCAAGGGTTTCCTTTGAGCAATGGTGGAAAAAATGTATTTACTTCCTTTCCTTCTTCATTTCTGAGTATGGTACTTCTATAGACTAGTAACATATAAAAAGACAAGTACCATGGAGTACAGCCCTCTACAGCCACAGCTGCCAAGTGATACTTCTGCATAGGAAGGGCATAGGTCTCAGCATCCCTTGAAAGAATCCTGGGATGAGGGTGAGGACTGATTTGTTCCATCTGGGCCTTTCAGTATGCCAGGATATCTGCCCCACTGCATCCTTCAGCTCAGAACGAGCAAAAGGGGATGATCTAACCCTGAAATACAATTTAAAAATGCTGTCAGCCCTTCACCAATGGCAAGTCCCCAGGAGCTGGTATTTGTATCCCACAATGTAATCTACACCTGAAACCAGCATTCACACCATAATGCATGGCAGTATGGTACCCATGTGTATGTGTGGGCCAGCAGACACTGCTCTTGTTAGTTACCCCTAATTGTAAGAAGTGAACTTGCTCCCACAAGAACTCCCGGAAGTGTTTGGCTTACCCAAGTCAGCGCCTGTTCTTATTTGCATTCAGGAGGAAATCAAGGGTCTGGGTAAGAAGGCAATGAAACAACACGAAAATTATCGGCAATATGCTTGAGAATGTTGAGAAAAACACATAACGTCTGCATTTGCCAAGGCCTTGTGCCAGGAAGGACATTCTAAACACATCCTTTACCAAATCCATCCTCAGAGACAAAGGACTCAGTACCCCCAGAGAAAGCAGCCACAAGACCAGAGAGAAAACGAGTCGTTTGTGCTGGCTGTCCAGCTATTTTTGTATTTTCCTAATCACTTCCAAACACATGCATCACTCACTGTGCAGATTTAAAATAAGCCATGATGGGCTGAACTGTGTCCCCTCCACCTCCAAATTTATACCTTCATGTCCTAACCCCCAGTGGCTCAGAATGTGGCCTTGTTTGGAAATGGTCACTGCAGATGTAATTAATTAAAAGAAGGTCATTAGGGTGGGTCCTAATCCAATATGACTGATGTCCTTATATAAAGAGGAAATTTGGAGACAGACCTACACAGACGTACATCATGTGAACATCACCAGAAGCTCTGAGAGAAGCAGGGAACAGATTCTCCCTCACAGGAACCAATACCACAAGCACCTCCATCTCAGACTCCTGGCCTCTGAAACTGTGGAATAATAAATTCCTGTTGTTTAATGCCACCCAGTTTGGGCTACTTTGTTACAACATCCCTAGCAAACCAATATGATCCATAAAGATTATGTGTACATTACTCAAAGGAACTCCTTTGTTTTTTTTATCTTCTGGAAAATTCTCCAGCATGTAATCAGGGATGTGTTTCCACCTTGAGTCCGACCATTGTGTCAATTATTCAAGTGTCCTTCCTTGCCTTTCCACCATATGCATTTTAGAATCATCTTATCAATACCTTTAAGTTTATTTATTTATTTTAAGAGAGAGAGAGAGAATGTGCATGTGTGCACAAGTCGGGGCGGGGGACGGGCAGAGAGAGAATCCCAAGCAGGTTCAGCACTCTCAGTGTGTAGCCCGATTCAGGGCTCGAACCCATAAACTGTGAGATCATGAGCTGAGCCAAAGTTGGACGTTTAACCAAGTGAGCCACCCAGGTGCTTCTAATACCTGTATTTTTAAAAATCTTGCTGAGAATTTAATTGGGAGTGCATTAAATCTATAGATCAACTTGGATACAATTAATATCTAAACTATACTGAACTTTCCAATGCATAAATATATCTTTCCATTATTTAGGTCCTCTTTGATTTCTCTTATCAGTATTTATAGCTTTTGGCCTACAGTTTTTGTACACGCTTTGTTGGAATTATATATATTTCTTTTGTCTTTTTTTGGTGCATTGTAAATGTTCTTTTTTACTCACAATTGCTTTATTTATATAGTATAGAAATTTAACTGTTATATAGTGAACTTGCTAAATTCATCTATTTATTTTAGCTTTCTGTAGATGCCATTGGACTTTGCAGACAATGATGAAGTCTGCAAGTAAGAATTGGTTTTATGTATTCTTTTGCAATCTACCTCCCTTTTATTTCTTTTCTTTGCCTTACCACACTGGCAAGGACATCTAGTATGACGCTAAATAGGAGAGATGACAGCCACCAGACCTTGCCTTGTCCCTGATCTTGGTGGAAAACATTCGATCTTTCACCACTCGTATGATCTTAGCTGTAAATATTCTGTAGATGTCCTCTTTCAGATTGAAGAGGTCTCCATTCCTGTGTGCTGAGTGTTTTTTAAATCATTAATGAATGTTGAATTTTGTTAAATGCTTTTTTCTACCCCTACTGAGATGCCCTTGTGGTTTTTATTCTCTATTCTGCATAACACACTGGCTTAGGTTTGACTTTCGAAGCAGTCTTGCATTCCTGAGCTAACCCCACTTGGCCATAATGTATTATTGTTAAGTATTGCTGGATTTACCTTGCTCATATATTATTGAAGCTTTTTCTACCTCTACATTCAGAATTATGTCAAATTACTGTGCATTCAAGCTTTGACCTCCATGCCAATGGTGTTGCTTTTTATTCTGTCCAGAGTTTTTAGTTCTAACGAATGAGAGAGACAGGCTTCAGTGGGCTTAATCTTGGCCAGCACCATATATCCTCCATTGATCTGCTCATAGATTTTGAAAGGTACATTAAGTAAAAACCTACTTATTTTTATTTTGTTCAATTCATCAAACATGTACAACTGCAATCAATGATACTGGCTCAGCCTGCTATCATCAGCACCATCAGCAGCAGAGAAGCCAGGCTGGAGGCAAATGGACAACTTGTACCAGTCCCAGGGTCCTCAGTCCCAGCTGCATGTTAGAATCACCCTGGGGAGCTTTTAAAAACTATCATTCCTGGGGGCGCCTGGGTGGCTCAGTCGGTTAAGCATCTGACTTCTGCTCAGGACATATAATATCTCATCTCATATATCCTCATATAATATCAGGACAATAATGATTCATGGTTCATGAGTTCAAGCCCACATAGGGCTCTGTGCTGACAGCTTGGAGCCTGGACTCTGCTTCAGATTCTGTGTCTGCCCCCCCCTCCCCCACTTGCACTCTCTCAAGAATAAATAAAAATTAAAAACCATCATTCCTGGACCTGTCCCAGTCCCATGAAGTCAGGATTTTGGGGTGAGGCCCTGATACCAGTATTTTGACTATCCCAGTGACTGAAATATGGCCAAGGCTGAGAGCACTGAATTGGAAATATTGAAAGTATGGTTGATGGCCCTTCCAGGAAGACCCTATAACCCTCAAGGTTCACAGTCTCCAGATAAGAAGCTCTGGGCCAGGAGAATAAGGGGCAACCGTGTAGGGAAAGGGAGCTTCATGTTGCTGAAGGGTTGGCCATAGCCTCTCCTCTACCACCCACTGCTGCAGGCATCTGAGTCTTTGGGGCCTTTATCTAATAACACATACCATCTCTAGGGCTCTCCTGACCCTGGTCCTTCATAGCCATCTTCCCCTTGGTCCTCAGGGAAGCAATGCTGCTCTTCAGCACAGGCCCTGACACACACAAAGTGGCTTTCTCTTTTACACCCTGGCATGAAGCTGAAATAAAGTGATATGTTTAGAGGACATTTTTAAGACTGGGGATCTCCCTGCTTCTACCTCCTACTTTTGCCAATAAGGTTCAATCAGCTCCAGCTCCTTCTAGGAAATGCACACAGGCAGAAAAGGGGCTAGGAGGGAAGTGTGCATGAGGCCCCTAGGGCCCCCAAAGCAGACAGGAGTCTAGGGCTTCCTTCCCTTAACACAATGCTTTAGCACTGGCCTGGGGGCTCCAATTACAGGACTGAGATGCTGGACTGTCAAATTTTCAAAGTAAAGCTTTGCTGATTTGGCTCAGCATTGTATAAACAGGATATGAAACCAACCTCTATCATGGAAAGATGTCAGTTTCCAAAGCTAACCATCCAAGGATAACCTGCGATTTAGATTTCCGTACCTCTGACCTCCTCCCCAGCTGGGGTCCTCTTAGTTCTCAAGTATCCCTCTGAAGCTTTGGTCACTTGGAGCTGGAAAAGGGGGTTCCCCAGGGCTGTTGGAGAGGGCAGTGCCTGGAAAACAGCTCTGTGGGAAGCCACAGTTCACTACTACCAAAACCAAGGGGGTCTTAGAATTCAGAAAGTACTGGGCAGAGGCTGTCAAAGCACAGGGCCAGCCATCACAGTGCCACCAGCCCTGGCCAGAGCAGAGTGCCAGCAGCTGGCCCAGAGATGGTAGTTGGAGCACAGATCCAGCACAAGACATAGGAGCCCAGGATCCATGGGGAAGGACAGCCATTCCAACAGGGGGAGACAAGAGTCCCACTCACTCTGGCACTGATTTCTCCCCAGTCCTAGCTCATTCAAACAGGAAATAACCAGGCCAGAGAGGTACCATCCCTGCCTGCCTTGGGCCCTCACCCACAAGGGGTGCCTATAGACCCTCCTCTCCTGTGAGGCTCCCACCCCAGTTCCAGAAAACTAGTGAGGCACCAGCTCACTAGTGATGGCCCACCTGTGATCTCACGCAATTTTTCATTCACTTCACCCTTCTGGCAAGTCCCCCCACCAAGCCATCTGGTTGGCCTTCTGGAACATTCTTTAACTCTCTGCAGATGGTGCCGACACACCCACCTGGTTCATAAGTCAATGGAGGCAGGGGCTGGATCTTGTATTTGGGGGTCCTCCAGTGCCTAGGAAAAGGGGCTCAATGAAAGCGGCTGAAAGGGTGTAAACGAAACTCAATGAGGAGATGAAGCTCCGGAAGTGGATTTAAATTGTCGGCTACTCAATCACTTTGTCAAATGATTATCTTCTGAATAAAAGATCTCCCACAGGAATTTCTTTAAATAGCCAGCTTCTCCTGGCTCATTTAAAATGACTTAACTTTATTTATGTATAACTCTTTTACAAATGTTTCCACTGTGGGAAGCAGGGAACTTGGGTACTTAGCGGAAGCTAGGGAGGTGTTGCAAAAGAGAAGATGCACAGTCGCCTGCGGGCCTGTGGCCACCCCTCCTCAGGGGTGCACCGTGGTCTCCATGCCCCCAAGCCCCCCACACAGGTTCCGGAGCTCCGAGTGAGAAAGCCCCTCATCCTCTGCTGGGGAAAAGCCAGCTCCACCCCATTCCCCAGTTTTGGGGGTCTGCTGACAAGTAGCTCACCAGATTTCTCCAGAGCTGCTCCCAGCCACCCCCTGGGTTGAGCTGTTAATCCACCCTCCTAGCGGACATTTTGATCCTTTCCACAAGATACCCAGGATACCTTTTTCTCCTAAGTAACATTTTCTTCCCCTAGAAAAGTGTGGTAAACAGAGAGATGGTGGGTATTTTCAAATTAGGGCCCTGGCTGTAGCTTTTCAAGACAAAAATAAAAAACAGTATCTGGTGGTCGCGAGTCTGAAGCAAAGCAGCCAAGTGTGGCTGGCAGGTAATGGAGAAGTCTGGGGGCAGAGGCTCACAGCTGTCAGGACTCCTGAGTAAGGGGCAGGATGGCCCCTGGCAATGGCCCCGAGCACTTCTCCAGCCTCCTAGGGCCCCTGGGGTGTCCCAGATGGTGTAGCCAGGGCAAGCTGGCAGGGGCCCCCAGAAGCTTCTGGGCCTTGGCCTCCAACTGGGGACAAATACCCCAGAGCTGCCCTGGGTTTGGGGGCTCCAGAGCCCTGCCTCCTTTGTCCCCACATGGCATCTCTGGGCTGCTTTGTTTCCTGACAGCCCCTTCACAAAGTGGCCCTCACACTTTAAGTCACTGGGGTTAATGGAGAGATTAGTAAAATCCAGAGTGCCATACCCCACTCTCAGTGCTTCTGATTCAGGAGGTCTGGGGTAGGACTGAGAATGTGCATTTTTAGCAGGTGCCAGGTAAGGGTGATGCTGCTGGTCTGGGGCCAAATGTGAGGCACCACATTTGGTGAGACGCCAGGCCCTCCTGTCTCGCCTTCAGCACCTGCATCTCTGGAATCTATAATAAAAACCCCAGGAAAAGTAGCGTAGCAGGTTCCAGATCTGAGAGGGGCTAAAATGCCATCATCACAGTATGCCCCTGAGGCCTCTCTTCTCAAGGTACGGCCCCCAGTCCCACCACCCTAAGCATGAAAGAGAAAACAGGATTTCAAGGCCACACTCACCCATTTAACAGGCCTGCAGATTCCTGAGCTCACAGGAGCCCCTGCTGGAGATAACAGCCGACTCACCCTTTCCTGCCAAAATCTGAGTAAATACACCTAATTGCTCTCTCAGGCTGTTGATGAACCTATTTTTCAACACCTGATGGCTATTTATTACAATTATTCTAATTATCCCTCAACTGTAATCCATTAAATGTTCATTCACTACTTCACTGGCAAATCCTCACTGCTCAGCTCCTCTGGCTCATGGGCTCCTAGCAGTGAGGGAAGGTCAGTGTCCCCAGGTGACAAGGCCCAACAACCAACGCGGAGTCAGCCTATGGCCTCATAACAAGCTTCAAGAGCAGAACGGAGGTCGCATGCCCTCCTGGAAGTCAGGGCTCCAGAACCAAGCTTTACTGACACCCCTATCCAGAGCTGAACACTCACTGCAACCCTCAGCTATCTGAGGCTACAGTCCATACAGGAACTTCTACATGAGTCCAGCAATTTCCAT
The DNA here is from genome assembly GCF_028018385.1 of Neofelis nebulosa. Lineage (NCBI taxonomy): Eukaryota > Metazoa > Chordata > Mammalia > Carnivora > Felidae > Neofelis > Neofelis nebulosa. Next base: position 21,434,926 of record NC_080788.1, read on the forward strand.
GAAAGTCAACCCAGTCATAAGATCCAGTGTCTGAATGCAGCTGGCAGCCGGGCAGGGGCACCACGGCAGGAAGAACCTCCTTGGGAGCCTGTGTGTATAAAGTGATGTCTATTCCAGCCAAGTTTTCCATCCTGTCACTGCAGTTGAAAAACGATGGCCAAGAATCCAAAGTGACAACACAGCAAGAGGATCCACTTTGGTGGTTCTCGAATCGTGGCTCCTGGACCGGCATTGTCGGCATCACCTGGGGAGCTTGTCACAGATGAAAACTCTTGGCCCCAGACAGACTGAAACTCAGGGTGTGGCCTAGCAATCTGTGTTTTCTGATGCATGCTCAGGTCTGAGAACCACTACCCCTCATTACTGTGAATTTGGATTTAGAGCAGCTGTGCCCCAAGAATTTATAGGGCAGCCGAAGAAAATGTGCACTAGTTCTAATCATGCTTCGATCTTCAAGGCAAACAAATGACATACATACATCCTTCTTAACACTTTTTTTTCATATAGCCTTCATCAGAGTGGTTGGAATCTGGCCTGAAACCTAAAGGAACTCCAAGCCATTCTTTGTTAGCTACTAAACATGATAGCAATCCGTGGGTGTGTAATAAAGAACTTGGCTGGCCCACATCCCTGGTTCCTGGGAAGGAGCCTCCAAACACTAGGGATTCCTGAGTGGTAGGAATGTCTTATCAGGTGAGCTTCCCTTTATCTGATTCCTGTCACACTTCCATGCTGGGAGGAGAACACATCCCTGAGGACTACAGTAGCTTCCTGTTTTGGAACCCTCCCAGTCTTTGTCCTGTGTGTCTCTTGGCTGGTTTGGACTTGTATCCTTTTGCTATAATAAAACTGTCATTGTGAAGTATAGTGCTTCCTGAGTTATATGAGTCATTCTAGCAACTTACCAAACCTAAGAGTGGTCTTGGGAATCCCCCAAAATTGTAGTCAGCTGGTAAGAAGTGAGATAGTCCTGGGGACCTGAGGACAATAGAATGTGGCTAACCTTGGGTGGCTGCTTGAACAGCTCCCTATGTACAGAGCATGTGCAGAAACAAAAACAACCTTCAGGAAAGGCCATGGCCCCCAAGGAGCTTCCAGCCTAGCTGGGGTTGATAGGACATGAGTAAGAGGCAAAACAAACAAAAAAACAAAACAACATCCAAAAATGCTAAACATTTGCAAAATGGTTAAGTAAACAGTTACACCCATACAATGGATCACTTGCAGCCATTTAAGGTGGTAGAAGGTCTCAGACCCATGTGCACATTAGTGTTCTCTGGACAGTGTTTTTAAAATGTCAATGCCCCACAGTCAAAGCACCTGATTTAATTGTCAACAAGGAAAAAAAAGGGTGGGAAGGGGGAGAAACACTGTATATGATATCTCTCTCTCTCTTACTATTCCACCTTCCTCCAAAGAAGTTTCAGATGCTCACTGAGTCTATTCTCTTCTTCGTGTTTTTCTGCATCTTCCACATATTTGGTGATAAACACGCTGTGATGGTTAATTTTATTTTTATTTTTTTTAATTTTTTTAATGTTTATTTATTTTTGAGACAGAGAGAGACAGAGCATGAACAGGGGAGGGGCAGAGAGAGAGGGAGACACAGAATCTGAAACAGGCTGCAGGCTCTGAGCGGTCAGCACAGAGCCTGACGCAGGGCTGGAACTCACGGACCGTGAGATCATGACCTGAGCCGAAGTCGGACGCTTAACCAACCAAGCCACCCAGGCACCCCTGTGATGGTTAATTTTATAAGTGTCAACTTGACTGGGCCATGGGACACCCAGATATATGGTTAAGCATTATCTCTGAGTGTGTCCATGAGGATGTTTCCAGAAGAGATTAGCATCTGAACTGGTGCCCCAACATGGGTGGGCATCATTCAACTCGTCGACGGTCTGAATAGAACAAAAAAGCAGAGGAAGGATGGACTGGCTTTCTGCCTGAGTGATCTTTTTCTGCCTTCAGTGCTCCTGACCCTCAAGCCTCCACACCTTCAGACTTGGGATAGAATCTCTACCATTGTGTCTCTGGCTCTTAGATCTTTAAGTTACTCTACTTACTGGCTTTCCTGGGTCTCTAGCTTACAGACGGGGGATCACAGAACTTCTCAGCATGTGTGTATGTCCTGTTTCTCAGGAGAACCCTGACTCAAACTTATGTAACCAGAACAAAATGAATCTCCTAAGGCAGTGATAGAAAGGGTGTCTTGCCAAAATTCAGCACCCTTTCTTAATAAAAACCCTTGAGAAAGTTGGGATAGAAGGAACATACTTAAACATCATAAAAGCCATTTATGAAAAACCCACAGCTAACATCATCCTCAATGGGGAAAAACTGAGAGCTTTTTCCCTGAGATCAGGAACACGACAGGGATACCCACTCTCACCGCTGTTGTTTAACATAGTTAGAAGTTCTAGCATCAGCAATTAGACAACAAAAGGAAATCAAAGGCATCAAAATTGGCAAAGATGAAGTCAAGCTTTCACTTTTTGCAGATGACATGATATTATACATGGAAAATCCGACAGACTCCACCAAAAGTCTGCTAGAACTGATACATGAATTCAGCAAAGTTGCAGGATACAAAATCAATGTACAGAAATCAGTTGCATTCTTATACACTAACAATGAAGCAACAGAAAGACAAAGAAAAAAACTGATCCCATTCACAATTGCACCAAGAAGCATTAAATACCTAGGAATAAATCCAACCAAAGATATAAAAGATCTGTATGCTGAAAACTATAGAAAGCTTATGAAGGTAATTGAAGAAGATATAAAGAAATGGAAAGACATTCCCTGCTCATGGATTGGAAGAATAAATACTGTCAAAATGTCAATACTACCCAAAGCTATCTACACATTCAATGCAATCCCAATCAAAATTGCACCAGCATTCTTCTCGAAACTAGAACAAGCAATCCTAAAATTCATATGGAACCACAAAAGGCCCCGAATAGCCAAAGTAATTTTGAAGAAGAAGACCAAAGCAGGAGGCATCACAATCCCAGACTTTAGCCTCTACTACAAAGCTGTCATCATCAAGACAGCATGGTATTGGCATAAAAACAGACACATAGACCAATGGAATAGAATAGAAACCCCAGAACTAGACCCACAAACGTATGGCCAACTCATCTTTGACAAAGCAGGAAAGAACATCCAATGGAAAAAAGACAGTCTCTTTAACAAATGGTGCTGGGAGAACTGGACAGCAACATGCAGAAGGTTGAAACTAGACCACTTTCTCACACCATTCACAAAAATAAACTCAAAATGGATAAAGGACCTGAATGTGAGACAGGAAACCATCAAAACCTTAGAGGAGAAAGCAGGAAAAGACCTCTCTGACCTCAGCCGTAGCAATCTCTTACTCGGCACATCCCCAAAGGCAAGGGAATTAAAAGCAAAAGTGAATTACTGGGACCTTATGAAGATAAAAAGCTTCTGCACAGCAAAGGAAACAACCAACAAAACTAAAAGGCAACCAACGGAATGGGAAAAGATATTTGCAAATGACACATCGGACAAAGGGCTAGTATCCAAAATCTATAAAGAGCTCATCAAACTCCACACCCGAAAAACAAATAACCCAGTGAAGAAATGGGCAGAAAACATGAATAGACACTTCTCTAAAGAAGACATCCGGATGGCCAACAGGCACATGAAAAGATGTTCAACGTCGCTCCTCATCAGGGAAATACAAATCAAAACCACACTCAGATACCACCTCACGCCAGTCAGAGTGGCCAAAATGAAGAAATCAGGAGACTATAGATGCTGGAGAGGATGTGGAGAGACGGGAACCCTCTTGCACTGTTGGTGGGAATGCAAATTGGTGCAGCCGCTCTGGAAAGCAGTGTGGAGGTTCCTCAAAAAATTAAAAATAGACCTACCCTATGACCCAGCAATAGCACTGCTAGGAATTTATCCAAGGGATACAGGAGTACTGATGCATAGGGGCACTTGTACCCCAATGTTTATAGCAGCACTCTCAACAATAGCCAAATTATGGAAAGAGCCTAAATGTCCATCAACTGATGAATGGATAAAGAAATTGTGGTTTATATACACAATGGAATACTACGTGGCAATGAGAAAGAATGAAATATGGCCTTTTGTAGCAACGTGGATGGAACTGGAGAGTGTGATGCTAAGTGAAATAAGCCATACAGAGAAAGACAGATACCATATGGTTTCACTCTTATGTGGATCCTGAGAAACGTAACAGAAACACATGGGGGAGGGGAAGGGAGAAAAAAAAAAAAAGAGGTTAGAGTGGGAGAGAGCCAAAGCATAAGAGACTGTTAAAAACTGAGAACAAACTGAGGGTTGATGGGGGGTGGGAGGGAGGGCAGGGTGGGTGATGGGTATTGAGGAGGGCACCTTTTGGGATGAGCACTGGGTGTTGTATGGAAACCAATTTGACAGTAAATTTCATATATTAAAAAATAAATAAATAAATAAATAAATTAAAAAAAAAAAAAAAAAAAAAAAAAAAAGAAACTAGAACAAGCAATCCTAAAATTCATATGGAACCACAAAAGGCCCCGAATAGCCAAAGTAATTTTGAAGAAGAAGACCAAAGCAGGAGGCATCACAATCCCAGACTTTAGCCTCTACTACAAAGCTGTCATCATCAAGACAGCATGGTATTGGCACAAAAACAGACACATAGACCAATGGAATAGAATAGAAACCCCAGAACTAGACCCACAAACGTATGGCCAACTAATCTTTGACAAAGCAGGAAAGAACATCCAATGGAAAAAAAAGACAGTCTCTTTAACAAATGGTGCTGGGAGAACTGGATAGCAACATGCAGAAGGTTGAAACTAGACCACCTTCTCACACCATTCACAAAAATAAACTCAAAATGGGTAAAGGACCTGAATGTGAGACAGGAAACCATCAAAACCATCAAAACCCTAGAGGAGAAAGCAGGAAAAGACCTCTCTGACCTCAGCTGTAGCAATCTCTTACTTGACACATCCCCAAAGGCAAGGGAATTAAAAGCAAAAATGAATTACTGGGACCTTATGAAGATAAAATGCTTCTGCACAGCAAAGGAAACAACCAACAAAACTAAAAGGCAACCAACGGAATGGGAAAAGATATTTGCAAATGACATATCGGACAAAGGGCTAGTATCCAAAATCTATAAAGAGCTCACCAAATTCCACACCCGAAAAACAAATAACCCAGTGAAGAAATGGGCAGAAAACACGAATAGACACTTCTTTAAAGAAGACATCCGGATGGCCAACAGGCACATGAAAAGATGCTCAACGTCGCTCCTTATCAGGGAAATACAAATCAAAACCACACTCAGATATCACCTCACGCCAGTCAGAGTGGCCAAAATGAACCAATCAGGAGACTATAGATGCTGGAGAGGATGTGGAGAAACGGGAACCCTCTTGCACTGTTGGTGGGAATGCAAATTGGTGCAGCCACTCTGGAAAACAGTGTGGAGGTTCCTCAGAAAATTAAAAATAGACCTACCCTATGACCCAGCAATAGCACTGCTAGGAATTTACCCAAGGGATACAGGAGTACTGATGCATAGGGGCACTTGTACCCCAATGTTTATAGCAGCACTCTCAACAATAGCCAAATTATGGAAAGAGCCTAAATGTCCATCAACTGATGAATGGATAAAGAAATTGTGGTTTATATACACAATGGAGTACTACGTGGCAATGAGAAAGAACGAAATATGGCCCTTTGTAGCAACATGGGTGGAACTGGAGAGTGTTATGCTAAGTGAAATAAACCATACAGAGAAAGACAGACACCATATGGTTTCACTCTTATGTGGATCCTGAGAAACTTAACAGAAACCCATGGGGGAGGGGAAGGAAAAAAAAAAAAAGAGGTTAGAGTGGGAGAGAGCCAAAGCATAAGAGACTCTTAAAAACTGAGAACAAACTGAGGGTTGATGGGGGGTGGGAGAGAGGGGTGGGTGGGTGATGGGTATTGAGGAGGGCACCTTTTGGGATGAGCACTGGGTGTTGTATGGAAACCAATTTGACAATAAATTTCATATACTGAAAAAAAAAAAAAAGAAAGGGTGTCTTGAACCATTCATTGATTCTTTTGCTAATTCAGATTTAGCACTTCCTGTACCAGGCACCCAGGTCAACTGCTCTGGGGATGGAGTCCTTGCCCTTCAGAATACCCACTGTGAGGGGTGCATGGGCAATAAGGGTCTGAAACAAACCCCACTGGCACTGGGGTTCCTAGAAAGGCGGGTGTCCCAGCCACACAGCACTACAAATGTGGGGGCCCTCCCAACAGAAATGGAACTTGAAGGAGAGTGCATAAGACTTTGCAGGGGAGTGCAGACAGCAAGAGGGAAGGCCTGGATGGATCATTAGTGACACCAACAATGGAAAGGGTGGTTCTGCATCGGGGCTAGGCACTGAGATCATATATCCAGTTGGGCTCTATATCACTGGCCCTAAACACTCTGATTCATTAGAAAATTTCAGCATTCCCAATTACCCAAAGCTCATCCAGGTTGAGAACCATGGATTTAGGGGCAGGGAAAGATGTGGTTGGTGAAGAAGACTTTAAGACCATTCCTGCTGCCAGGAGAGAGGTGTTACCACATAAACCAAGGAAAGAGGACATCAAGAGGCAACATCAGGTCAGGAAAGCTATAAAATAGGAGCAGGCCCCAAGCAGCGGATGCAGGTCTTGTCAAGCCCTGGGTCACAGATCACCCTTCTGCAGCCTTTCCAGCACCCAGCCTCTCAATGTGTCAAGTGCACCAACTACCTGGGCACCATGCTGCTATGCCAACTCAGAGAGATTGGAGTGGACCCACGGCACAATCTCGGAGGGGCCCGCCCCAAGCAGCACTGCTTGGATAAAGACAGAAGATGCCCCCAATACACAGTGGACAAGAAAGCCAGCCTCCTTGTTGACCCATCGTATCAGAACAGCCCATGGAGTGACACTGCCCACGCTGTGACTGGACATTCAGTGCATTTGTCTTTCTGACTGGTCTGCATGTATTGTCCACCCCCTGTGTGATTCCCACTGCAGGGTGGAGCAGGCTGGAAAGAAAGGCTCCCTGACCTCAGGGCTCGGGACGTGGTGTCAGAGGGAAGATTAACAGAAATGAAACAGAACACCGCCCAGCACTACACGAGGCCAAGTGTGAAACTCTAGTCTTGTGTGAACTGGGCACAAAGAACAGAACAGGGCTAGTCAGTGCTACTAAACAGAAGGCAGAATTTGGGGATGGGTGATATAGCACTGACACTGGGGATGAAGAGTCTAAGAGACAGATGGCTTATCTCTGAATCTAAGGCTGTCCCATGTCAGAAGTTAGTAAGATAGCCAGATGGATCACCTAAAGATTAAAAACAAACAAACAAAAACAAAAAACCTGCTGCATCAGTCAGGGGTCTCCAGAAAGAAAGAACCAATAGGATATATAGAGAGAGGCAGATTTATTTCAAGGAATTGGCTCAGAGAATTCTGGCAAGTCTGAAATTTATAGGGCAGGCCAGCAGACTAGAAATTCTGACAAGAGCTGATGTTGCAGTCCTGGGTCTGAAGGTGATTTGGAGGCAGAATTATGTCCTCTTCAGGGGACGTCAGTTTTTTCCCTTAAGGCTTTCCACTGATTGGATGTGGCCCACCCACATTATGGAGAGTAATCTGTTTTCAAAGTCTACTTATTTAAATGTTAATCACAAGCTAAAAAAAAAAAAAAAGAACTTTCACAGCAACATCTAGATTGGCACTTGACTAAGCAACTGGGTACCATAGCCTAGCCAAGATGACACATAAAATTAACCATCACAACTACACAAGTATTATTCTGTTCCTTCAACACACACCAGCCACCGGTACCAGGGAAACACAGGCAAACAAGACAATGTCTTTTTTCTCATGGAGGTGTCACCTCTTCCTGTTCTGCCAACAGATGGACATTCTTCCTCTCTATGGCCCTTCCAAGGACAGTCCTCTTTGCCACATACTTATGGTTCCTACCCATGATCTCCTCCTGTTAACACCACTTCTTTTTCTCAGTATCAAGACAGCATCCTGTCCATGGCTTCCTCTCTACCCACAACCTCCCCTGGGGTAGCTGTGGACACCCTGGGATTCAGAACTTAGGTATAATGTGGCCTGGCTGGCAGAGTCCTAGGCAGCTATGCTGTGGAAATGAGATCTTTACAATTCCAAGCTCAGTTGTCAGGCTCACCTGCTAACTGAGGAACAGGGTCCTTCCTTCAGAGATTTTTTGGAGGTATCAGACCTTCCCTCCACCAAACTAGAGGACTTTATCAGAAATCAATTTTCTCATCCTATCTTCAAGTATACTCAGAAATTTTTGCCATCCAGACACTACAACTCATTCACCAGAAACTCCAAAGGACCACCTTCTATGTAATTTCTATGTAGAGTTGGGTCTCATAATTATAAAATGGTAATATGTATCATATATTGACTTTCACACATATCTCAGAGTCTTTTCCACTTATCCCAAGACCTTAGGAATTCCCCACCTTCTCACAGCAACTAAAGCTACTTTTTCTTAAAATAACTCATTAGTAGACAGAAATGTGTGCCAAAATGTATGCATAACAGAGGGAGTTCTGGGGAAAGTGAACAAGACTCCAAGGTTGCTCTAATACAGTAGATTGAAGGGCATCAGGGGCCTTGAGCAAACAAGGGTGACTAGGTAGAGTTACTAGAGTAAGGATCAGCAATCCTTACCCCTTATGGGTAGAGGCATTCAACTCTACCCATGCCAGACCGCCATATAGTATTGGGGTTTTGTCAGCAAGGAAGAAAAAGAGTGAAGAGAATGAATGTTAAGAGACTGACCAACAGTTGTGCTGCACACATTCATGGTGAATTTTCAGGGTGGCAAGGATGAGAACAAATCCTAAAAGCTTTGAAAGGCAGCAGTGGGGATTACAAAGAAGCAAAAACCAGATTATTGGATTGATAGCAGACTTTTCATCAGCAACACTGAATGCAAGAAGACAATGGGAACATAGCTCTAAAGGTATGAGTAGGGGCACCTGAGTGGCTCAGTGGGTTCAGCATTTCGACCCTTGATTTCTGTCATGATCTCGTGGTTTCATGGATTGAGCCCTACATCGGGCTCCACACTGGCAGTATGGAGCATGTTTGGGATTTTCTCTCTCTCCCTCTCTCTGTCCTTCCCCCATATGTACTGTCTCTGTCTCTCTCAAAATAAATAAATAAACTTAAAAAAAAAAAGAGCAAAAGAAAATTGGTCAGAATTTATATCCGGCCAAACTATCATTCATGTGAGAGGTTAAGATGCAGACGTTTCCAGCCATGTAAACAGAATATGAATTCATAATGACAGTCCTGTCACACTAAGAGGAAGCACAAATACAAGAGGAACAACAATGATGGGGAGAGGGAAGGTGAAACATTACTAATCATAAATAACTGATGAGCATGAAATGGTTCAGTAATCTGGCATTCTAAAAGGAAGATCAGAAATTATATCAACACGGAGGAAAGGGCAGGGGGAAAGTGGAGGGAAGTAGGAGTATGCCAATATTTTTGTTTTGTAAGAGAGGAGGAGGACATATTCCTTTTCTCTGAATGGCAACACAAGATTGCAAGTTTCTCTTTGATCTCTGGAAGAAAGACTGAATGCAGAATTTCTAAAACAAATGGAACTCAGAAAACTCAATCCACTCAACAAAAGGTAGAAGAGAGTCAAAACAGAAACAATAAGAAAGTATCAACAAACTACAGTGTCAAGAATAGTCTGAGCATGTCAGCATCATCTGATTAAATTCACTTAATAAAAGAGATTTTCAGATTAGTCTGAAAAAGCAACACAAAATTCAGTTATGTGCTTGGTTGGGCTGAATCATGTGCCCCCCCCCCAAATTCCTATATTGAAGTTCTAACCCTTGGCACCTCAGAATATGATTTTATTTGGAGATAATTACCTTTAAAGAGGTAATTAAGTCAGGGCACCTGGGTGGCTCAGTCAGTTAAGCATCTGACCCTTGATTTCAACTCAGGTCATGATCTCACAGTTTGTGAGTTCAAGGCCCTCTCGTCAGGCTCTGCACTGACAGCCTGGAGCGTACTTGGGATTCTCTCTTTCTCTCTCTTTCTCTCTCTCTCTCTCTCTCTCTCTCTCTCTCTCCTCTCTCTCTGCCCCTCCCCCAGTCTCTCGCTCACAAAATAAATACACATTAATTTTTTTTTTAAAGTTACCTTAAAATAAAAAGGAAATTAAGTCAAAATGAGGCCTAATCCAATGTGACTGGTGTTGTCCTCATAAGAAGCAACTACCAGTTTATTCTTTTTATTTATAAGTCTGATTCTGCTTTTTGTTTTATTCATGTGGTGTTCTGTTTTTATAGATTCCACATATTAGTGAAACTATCACATGGTATTTGACTTTCTCAGTCTGACTTACTTCACTTAGCATAATACCCTCTAGGTCAATCCATGTTTCAAATGGCATGATCTCATTTTTGTATTTTTTTAAGTAGGCTTCATGCCCACTTAAGATGTATGTGGAGCCTGATGTGGGGCTTGAACTCACAACCCTGAGATCAAGACCCGAATTGAGATCAAGAGTCAGATGCTTAACTGTATATCTCTCTGGACATACAGAGAGACACCAGGGGTGCACAGGCACAGAGGGACAGCCACGTGATGAGGCAGAAGGGAGTAGCCACCTGAAAACCGCAGAAAGAGCTCTCAGAAGAAACCAATGCAGTGGGCCTTTCAGGCTCCAAACTGTGAGAAAATAAATTCCTGTTTCTTAAGCCCCCAAGTCTGTGGTGTTTTATTATGACAGCCCTAGGAAATTAATACACTGTTCTTTACACTGTCTTTTAGTCTGTCTCTTTGAAAAAGATAGATTTTCAGATTGTTTTAGAAAATCCAACCATGCTGTCTTAGTCCATCCAGCCTGCTATAACATAAAGACAATAACCTAGGTGGCTTATAAATGACAAACACTAATTTCTAACAGTTCTGGAGGCTGGAAAGTCAAAGATCATAACACCTGCAGATCTGGTGTCTGATGAGAACCCTCTACCTGGTTCACAGACGGCTGTACCTTCTCACTGTGTCCTCACATGACAGAAGGGGTGAGGGAGCTCTCTGGGGTCTCTTATAAGGGCACTAATCCCACTCATGAGGGCTCCACCCTCAGGACCTAATCACCTGCCAATGCCCCAGCTCCTCATACCATCACATTGGGGGATTTCAACATCAGAATCTGTGGGGAGAACAAACATTCAGACCGTAGCATCGAGTTATTTATGGTCTCTTGCATCATTATACCTAAAACAAAATGATACGAGACTTCTAAAGATAGAAGTGGATAAAAAGATATGCCAGACAAATGTCAACAAGAAGAAAGTAGGTATGGCAATATTAATCAGACAAAATAAATATGAACAGCCAAGTATGGAAAGGGACAAAAAGAAAAATTTCTATTAATACGAGGAAATAGGGGCGTCTGGTGGCTCAGTCGGTTAAGCATCCAACTCTTGATTTCAGCTCAGGTCATGATCTCAAGGTTTCATGAGTTCCAGCCTCACATCATGCTCTGTGCTGACAGTGCAGAGCCTGCTCAGGATTCTCTCTCTCTACCCCCCACGCCCCGCCCCCTCTTGCACTGTCTCTGTCTCTCTCAAAATAAATAAATAATTTTTTTTAAAAAAAAGGAATACTACACCAAAAACATCATGCTCTTGTATCAGTTTAACAGCATTCCTTCAAAATATAAACAAAGTGAATAATTACAATAAAAGGTAAAATTAGTACTCATGATCATATTGGAAGTCTGTAACAGAAGTAAAAATAACTAGATGAAATTAAGTATATAAAGATTTAAATCAAAATTAACAAGTATGACAAAGAGATTTACTTACAATTTTGTACCCAACAAAGAAAGCAGAGTTAAATATATATATGTATACACACACACACACACCATGTGTGGCTCCTCCCCTGATCTTGGTGTGTGTAAATACACGTGGCCTGTATTTACTGAACTTGAAATATCAGAGCTTCCCTAGCATGACCTGGAGGAGGTAATCCAAAGCCTCAGAGGGACACAAATGTTGGACTGGATTTATCATGTGTGACCTACATATTCAATGATTCTTCCACTATGCTCCAAGAGAAAGCCCAAAAAATACTCTATTCACCATGGTTTTGATAAATACATTAGTGAAAGGAGCACTTGTACCCCTGAAAAGTAATGTGGTTGCTCACTTTTCTAGGCCAGCGTGACAGTAGGGGATGCCACCACCAAGATGAAATCCATGATGCAAAGGGAAAGATAGGATCCCAGAATATCAAAGGCCAAATGGTGGGAATGTTAGCCATAGAGAAAAGCAGGAGTGTGTCAGTAATCCAAACGCTTTGGCCTTCAAAGATCTTTGGTGGTGGTTGACTGGTCATGGTACCCCAAGGAATGAAATAGATGGACAGCCTTCTAGAGTATGGCTTCATCTACATGATAGGAAAATCTCAAAATACATGACTTGAGTTGCCAAAGTAGAAAATCATAGTTTCTTACTCAAGTTTCCAGAGTAAGTCAATTCACACACCCAGGGTCCCTTGACTGAAGAAGAGACTGAACCCTCGTGATGAGGAACTCCATGTGCTATAAATCTTCCTTGGTCTGGCCATTCTTTCAGTGCAGAACCCAGAACCCCACATAGCCTGCCTGACAACCCCAGCAAGTCCTGGTGCAGGGTGCAGTCTGGTTCATACAACTGCCTGCCTATGTGTGTCCCTCAGCAAGCACCCCTGCAGAGCCTACACACAGCTACCTGTCTGGGCTTGGCTGGCAAGCCCCTGACAGCCTGCATGCAGCAAGGACAGTCACACACCAAGCAGTCATTACTTCTGCATGCCCTCATGTGTCTTCTGCCCTGGCCAGCATCTGAGCTCCCAGAGAGCCCAAACCACCAACTGCTGATCACCTGCCCCTACCTGCACCCTCAGGGTGGCCTACTGTTACAACACAAACTTCCCTGCTCTCAGGTGACTAATCTATACCTTATCCAAGGAGAGCATGTCCTTCCTTAGATCTCTCCCAGGTTTATCTTTCTTTGGGTACTCTCCATCATTCCTAGGGTACCATAGAGGATTTCCTATATCTTCTAATTATTCTTCTAAAAGATTTAATAATTCTTGCGGTACCTGGGTGGCTCAGTTGGTTAAGCGCCTGACCCCTGGTTTCTGCTTAGGTCATGATCTCACAGTTCATGGGGTTAAAGCCCTGCATCGGGCCCTGTGCTGACAGTGCAGAGCCTCCTTGGGATTCTCTTTCCCTCTTTCTCTGCTCCTCCCTGCCGATCTCTCTCTCTCTCTTAAAATAAATAAACTTGAAAAAACATTTAATAATTCTTTTTTTTTCAAGTTTATTTATTTTGAGAGAGAGAGTGAGCAAGCAGGGGAAGGGCAGAGAGACAGGGAGAGAGAGAACTACAGACAGTCTCTTTGCTGTCAGCACAAGAGCCCTATGTGGGGCTCAAACGCATAGACTGTGAGATCATGACCTGAGCCGAAACTAAGAGTTGGACACTTAACTGACTGAGCCACCCAAGTGCCCCTTATTAATTCTTTAAAGAAAGCTCTCCCCATTTAACCTACTGCATGATTTCTATCACCTGGATGGACTCAAAATGCTACATGGATAGTAAAAAACAACTACTACATACCTTAGGTTTAAAAAGTATGCAAAATGTAAATTATAAATTTTTAGAAATGAACAAAAAGTTGGATATCACAGCTATGGGATATGGCCAAATTAGCACTCAGTAGGAAATACACACATTTACTAGAGAGTTTTTTTAAGTAGAGAAGATGGTCAAAGGTATAAAACAAGCTTAAAGAAAGGAAAAGTGAATATTTAAGATAAAAAGCAGAAATCAGAAGAATGTTAGGTAAAAAATTTTAAAAGACAAAATCCATCAAAAGTTGGCTTAATGTGAAAAGAACATACACTAAGGCAAACATGATCAAGAAAAAAAATGAACAAATATATTTGGAAAAGTGGCCATAATTATAAGTGAACAAAAGTTTTAAAATTATAAGCATATGCTTTTTAAAACTTTATACTCATAAACTTACAAATCTAACTGAAGGAAAAGAAATATTTTCTTAAAAATAAAAATTACCACAACTGGCTCAATAAGTAGAACACATGAATAACCATAGAAGATATTTTAAAATAAATAACAGGTGTAACTTCATAAAGGCACCAGATCCAGATAAACTTATAAAGTGAGATTTATCAAATTTTCAAGGAACGTCATCATGTCAGATCCCAGAAAAAGATGGAAAACTAAAGCAACTTGTTTTATGAAAACAAGACCAATCCAGTCTCCTATGTGGACACAGGTGCAAAAACCCTAAATAAAACTTCAACAAATAGGTTGAATACTCAGTGTAAGTATTAAAAGATTGATACACTATGACAAAAAATGTTTATATCATAAATGGGAACATGGTTTGACCTCAGAAAATCTACCATGCCATTAAAATTGGCTATTATACCAACTTCATATTTTGAAAATTAATAATTGAAGGAAAACAGCCAAGCATTTATTCTGTTTTAACAACAGAAATTATATTTTTCAGGATGGCCCAGTTGATGGGAAAAATCTATTTTTTAATGAAGAATGCCATAAATGTCATAAGTGCAAATGGTATGAGAGAATTATTAAATACAATTTATAACCTTTAACAAGTTAATTGGTTCAGGCCAGGATCATCAATGGATAATGCAAGGTTAAATGAACACCCAATATATATGGTACCAACGAGTCTCAAGAGGAATAAACAACTTTACAACAGATGATCAAGCTGTCATCATCTTAAGCATCATCATAACCAGTCAGATCAATTAGTAAAAGTGAGACAACCATACACCATGTGTGAGTTGTGATATGTTACAATATGAAACACACAGCATCACTTATAAAATATTCTTGCCAAGAAATTTTCATCTGAATCCAAACACGATTTAGTAGATTAATCACTGAATACATACCCCTTCTTCCATGGGAGAAGGATCCCAACACCCCCCCACACCCACTCCATTGATATTGAGCTTGGCAATGTGACTTGCCAATGGAATGTGGACAAAGTGACAATATGCAAGTTCCAAGACTATGCCGTGGGGGGCCATCTCGTATTTCCACTCACTGCTCTCATTTTCCTAGGATCCGCCATGAGCCGTGCATGCCCTAGGCAGTCCCTGGGGCTGAGTCTCAGAATAACCAGGCTGTCTCAGACCAGCCTGGGTCTCAGATTAAGCATGTGTAAGGCAGGGCCACTTCGGCACATCTGCAATCTGAACAAACCTGCAGTAACTGCCCCATAGACTGTGAATATAAAGAAAAATCCTCATTGTTACATGTCAGTTCGATTCTGTTGTTGTGATGCAGCAAAAACTAACACACAAGTGTATGGATCTAAATTCCAGTTTACAAGAACCACAAGAGATGAAGAGAAAGTTAAATGATACCACAAGAAAACAATCAAAGATGTAACTTGATACACAACAATTGGTCTGGTTCAGTCTTTACAATCAGTAAATATAATGGAAAAGAAAGCAGGGGTCGGTGGTGGTGCGCCTGCGTGGCTCAGTTGGTTGAGTGTCTGACTATTGATTTCTGCTCAGGTTATGATCTGGTGGTTCATGGGATGGAGCCCCACATCAGGATTTATTCTCTCCCTCTCTCTCTGCCCCTCCCTCACTTGCACTCACTCTTGCTCTCTCTAAAAATAAGTAAACTTAAAAACTTAAAAAAAAAAAAAACTGCAAGAGCCAAGATGGCAGAACAGCATGGAAATTTTTTGTGTGTCACACATCCATGAAATACAGCCAGACGAACACTAAACCATCCTGCACACCTAGAAACCTGATTGGAGGATTAACACAACAATCTGCACAACCTGAACCAAAGAATTCAGCAGGAATTCAACCCAAAAGAAAGAGTAGGAAGAAACGACAGCCAGGGACTCAACCAACACAGAAACAAGCAAGATGTCTGAACCAGAATTTAGAATCACGATAGTAAGAATACTATCTGGAGTCAAAAACAGATTACAATCCCTTTCTGTGGAGATAAAAGAAGTAAAAACTAGTCAGGATGGAATAAAAAATGCTACAACAGAGCTGCAATCATGGATGGATGCAGCAGCAGCAAGGATGGATGAGGCAGAACAGAGAATCAGTGATATAGAGGACAAACTTATGGAGAATGAAGCAGAAAAAAAGAGGGAGATTAAGGCAAAAGAGCATGATTTAAGAATTAGAGAAATCAGTGACTCATTAAAAAGAAACAACATCAGAATCATAGGGGTCCCAGAAGAGAAAGAGAGAGAGATAGGGGTAGAAGGGTTATGTGAGCAAATCATAGTGGAAAACTTTCCTAACCTGGGGAAAGACACAGATATCAAATTCCAGGAAGCAGAGAGGACCCCCATTAGATTCAACAAAAAACAACCATCAACAAGGCATATCATAGTAAAATTCACAAAATACTCAGGCAAGGAGAGAATCATGAAAGCAGCAAGGGAAAAAAAGTCCTTAACCAACAAGGGAAGACAGATATGGTTTGCAGCAGACCTACCACGGAAACTTGGCAGGCCAGAAAGGAGTGGCAGGATATATTCAATGTGCTGAATCAGAAAAATATGCAGCCAAGAATTCTTTATCCAGCAAGGCTGTCATTCAAAATAGAAGGAGAGATTAAAAGTTTCCCAGATGAACAAAAATTAAAGGAGTTTGTGACCACTAAACCAGCCCTTGAAGAAATTTTAAGGGGGACTCTCTGAGGGGAGAAAAGATGAAAATATAAATACATACATACATACATACATACATACATACATAAAATACATAGATGCATACATAACAAAAGCAACAAATATTAGAAAGGACCAGAGGGGGCACCTGGGTGGCTCAGTCGGTTAAGCGGCCGACTTCGGCTCAGGTCATGATCTCGCGGTCCATGAGTTCGAGCCCCGCGTTGGGCTCTGTGCTGACAGCTCAGAGCCTGGAGCCTGTTTCAGATGCTGTGTCTCCCTCTCTCTGACCCTCCCCCGTTCATGCTCTGTCTCTCTCTGTCTCAAAAATGAATAAATGTTAAAAAAAATTTAAAAAAAATCTTTAAAAAAAAAAAAAAAAAGGACCAGAGAACACCACCAGAAACTCCAACTCTACAAGCATCATAATGGCAATAAATTCATATCTTTCAGTACTCACTCTAAACGTCAATGGACTCAATGCTCCAAACATAAAACATAGGGTAACATAATGGATAAGAAAACAAGATCCATCTATATGCTGTTTACAAGAGACACACATTAGCCCTAAAGACACCTTCAGATTGAAAATATGGGGATGGAGAACCATCTATCATGCTAATGGTCAACAAAAGAAAGCCGGAGTAGCCATACTTATATCAGACAGTCTAGACTTTAAAATAAAGACTGTAACAAGAGAAGAAGAAGGGCATTATATCATAATCAAGGGGTCTGTCCACCAAGAAGACCTAACAATTGTAAACATTTATGTGCCAAATGTGCAGGCACCCAAATATATAAATCAATTAATCACAAGCATAAAGAAACTAACTCATCGATAGTAATACCATAATAGTAGGAGACTTCAACACCGCACTCACACCAATTGACAGATCATCCAATCAAAAAATCAACAAGGAAACAATGGCTTGGAATGACACACTGGACCAGATGGACTTAACAGATATATTCAGAACATTTCATCCAAAAGCAGCAGAATATACATTCTTCTCCAGTACACATGGAACATTCTCCAGAATAGGCCATGTACTAGGACACAAATCAAATCTAAGCAAGTACAAAAAGATCAAGATCATACCGTGCATATTTTCAGACCACAATGCTATGAAACTCAAAATCAACCACAAGAAAAAATTTGGAAAGGTAACAAATACAAAAACTTAGCCCAATGAATGGGCTAACCAAGAACTTAAAGAGGAAATTAAAAAGTATATGGAAGCCAATGAAAATGATAACACCACAACCCAAACCTCTGGGACACAGCAAAGGCAGTCATAAGAAGAAAGTATATAGCAATCCAGGCCTTCCTAAAGAAGGAAGAAAGCTCTCAGATACATAGCCTAACTTTACTCCTTAAAGAGCTGGAAAAATAACAGCAAATAAAACCGCAAACCAGCAGGAGACAGGAAATATTAAAGATTAGAGCAGAAATTAATGCTATTGAAGCCAAAAAAACAAAAAAAAAAACAAAAACAAAAAACAGTATAACAGATCAGTGAAACCAGAAGCTGGTTCTTTGAAATAATTAACAAAATTGATAAACCACTAGCCAGTTTGATCAAAAAGAAAAAGGAAAGGGCCCAAATAAGTAAAATCAAGAATGAAAGAGGAGAGATCACAACCAACACAGCAGAAATAAAAACAATAATAAGAGAATATTATCAGCAATTATACACCAATAAAATGGGCAATATGGAAGAAATGGACAAATTCCTAAAACATATACACTACCAAAACTGAAACAGGAAGAAATAGAAAATATGAACAGACCCATAACCAGTAAGGAAATCAAAGTAGTAATCAAAAATCTCCCAAAAAACAAGAGTCCAGGGCCAGAGGGCTTTCCAGGGGAATTCTACCAAACATTTAAGGAAGAGTTAACACCTATTCTCTTGAAGCTGTTCCAAAAAAATAGAAATGAAAGGAAAACTTCCAAACTCTTTCTATGAAGCCAGCATTACCTTGATTCCAAAACCAGACAGAGACCCCACTAAAAAGGAGAACTACAGACCAATTTCCCTGATGAACACGGATGCAAAAATCCTCAACAAGATATTAGCCAACCGGATCCAACAATACATTAAAAAAATTATTCACCACCACCAAGTGGGATTTATAGCTGGGATGCAGGGCTGGTTCAATATCTGCAAAACAATTAACGTGGTTCATCACATCAATAAAAGAAAGGACAAGAACCATATGATCCTCTCAATAGATTCAGAGAAAGCATTTGACAAAATACAGCATCATTTCTTGATAAAAACCCTCAAGAAAGTAGGGATAGAAGGAGCATACCTCGAGATCATAAAAGCCATATATGAACAACCAAACGCTAATATCATCCTCAATGGGAAAAAGACTGATAGCTTTCCCACTAAGGTTAGGAACAAGACAGGGATGTCCACTCTCGCCACTGTTATTCAACATAGCATTGGAAGTCTTAGCTTCTGCAATCAAACAACACAAAGAAATAAAAAGCATCCAAATCAGCCAGGAGGAGGTCAAACTTGCACTCTTCACAGATGACATGATACTCTATATGGAAAACCCAAAAGATTCCACCAAAAAACTGCTAGAATTGATTCGTGAATTCAGCAAAATTGCAGGATATAAAATCAACGCACAGAAATCGGTTGCATTCCAACAATGGTTGGTGCATTGCACCAACAATGAAGCGACAGAAAGAGAAATCAAGGAATCAATCCCATTTACAGTCACACAAAAAACCATAAAATACCTAGGAATAAATCTAACCAAGGAGGTGAAAAATCTACACACTGAAAACTAAAGAAAGCTTATGAAAGAAATTGAAGAAGACACACACACACACACAAAAAAAAAAAAAAATGGGAAAAGATTCCATGCTCCTGGATAGGAAGAACAAATATTGTTAAAATGTCGATACTACCCAAAGCAATCTACATATTCAATGCAATCCCTATCAAAATAACACCAGCATTCTTCACAGAGCTAGAACAAACAATCCTAAAATTTGTATGGAACCACAAAAGACCCCGAACAGCCAAAGCAATCTTGAAAAAGAAAACCAAAGCAGGAGGCATCACAACCCTGGACTTCAAGCTATACTACAAAGCTGTTATCATCAAGACATTATGGTGCTGGCACAAGAACAGACACTCAGATCAATGCAACATAATAGAGAACCCAGACATGGACCCACAAACGTATGTCCAACTAATCTTTGACAAAGCAGGAAACAATATCCAATGGAATAAAGGCAGTCTCTTCTGCAAGTGGTGCTGGGAAAACTGGACAGCAACATGCAGAAGAATGAACCTGGGCCACTTTCTTACACCATACACAAAAATAAACTCAAAATGGATGAAAGACCTAAATGTAAGATGGGAAGCCATCAAAATCCTTGAGGAGAAAGCAGACTTTGATCTTGGCTGCAGCAACTTCTTACTCAACACATCTCCGGAGGCAAGGGAAACAAAAGCAAAAATGAACTACTGGGACCTCATCAAAATAAAAAGGTTCTACACAGCGAAGGAAATAATCAGCAAAACTAAAAGGCAACCAAAGAATGGGAGAATATATTTGCAAATGACATATCAGATAAAGGGTTAGTATCCAAAATCTATAAAGAACTTATCAAACTCAACACCCAAAAAACAAATAATCCAGTGAAGAAATGGGCAAAAGACATGAATAGACACTTCTCCAAAGAAGACATCCAGATGGCCAACTGACACATGAAAAAATGCTCCACATCACTCATCATCAGGGAAATACAAATCAAAACCACAGTGAGATGCCACCTGACACCTGTCAGAATGGCCACCATTAACAAATCAGGCAACAACAGATGTTGGCAAGGATGCTGAGAAAAAGGATCTCTTTTGCACTGCTGGTGGAATGCAAACTGGTGCAGCCACTCTGGGAAACAGTATGGAGGTTCCTCAAAAAACTAAAATAGAACTACCCTATGACCCAGCAATTGCACTACTAGGTATTTATCCAAGGGATACAGGTGTGCTGTTTCGAAGGGACACACGCACCCCAATGTTTATAGCAGCACTATCAACATTAGTCAAAGTATGGAAAGAGCCCAAATGTCCATTGATGAATGTACACACACACACAAAATGGAGTATTACTCTGCAATCAAAAACAATGAAATCTTGCCATTTACAACTACATGGATGGAACTGGAGGGTATTATGCTAAGTGAAATTAGTCAGAGAAAGACAAATATCATATGACTTCACTCATATGAGGACTTTAAGAGACAAAACAGATGAATATAAGGGAAGGGAAACAAAAATAATATAAAAACATGGAGGGGGCAAAACATAAGAGACTCATAAATACAGAAAACAAACTGAGGGTTACTGGAGGGGTTGTGGGGGGGGGGATGGGCTAAATGTGTAAGGGGCACTAAGGAATCTACTCTTGAAATCATTATTGCACTATATGCTAACTAACTTGGGTGTAAATTTTAAAAAATGAAAATTAAAGGGGCGCCTGGGTGGCTCAGTTGGTTGAGGATCGGCTCAGGTCATGATCTCACGGTTTGTGAGTTCGAGCCCCACGTTGGGCTCTGTGCTGACACCTCAGAGACTGGAACCTGTTTCAGATTCTGTATTTCCCTCTCTCTCTGCTCCTCCCCTGCTTGTGCTCTGTCTCTCTCTTTCTCTCTCTCTCAAAAATAAATAAACATTAAAAATATTTTTTTAATGAAAATGAAAAAAAAATTAAAAAGCAGGGAAGCATCCTAGTTAAAAGAGAAGACTTAAGAGACTTTACAACCCAAAGGGCTATCTGGTCCTTGACTGGGTCCTGGTAAAGAGATCAGCTATAGAAGACATTCTGGGGATGACTGAATATTTAATACAGACAGGGTATTAAGTCATATTAAGGAATTAATGTTGACTTTGTTAGTATGATAATGGTATCAGATAAGTTAGGAAGATGTGCTTCTTTTTAAAGGGCATACTGACTTTTCATGGGCAAACAATGACAGCTTTAATTTACTTTAAAAACTTCAGCAGAAAAGGCAGAAGGAACAAATGTGAGAAATAATCAGCAACAAAAACCAAGTGAATATGGCAATGGATATGCCTGTGTATTATGGCTTTCTCTCTTTTCCTATAAATTAGAAAATCTTTAGTTCAGTGAAAAAAAAGTATTATGACAGTCAGTTAAAACTTATCACCACTACCATCACCTCCTCCCCAAAGCTATCAATGCCAGGCAATGCCATTTGATCATGACAAAAAAAATAAAAAGGAGCTTAATGACATCCATGAATCATTCTTGATTGAAAATCAACCTTAAGAAGTAGATCAAGAAGCAAATTTCTTAACTTGATCAAAGATATCTAGCAGCAAAATGCAGCAAATATTTTATGACAGAACAACAAGAGTCCTCCCTTTCACCTGAGGAACAAGGTTAGGATGCCTGCTATGGCTAGCATGATTCGATTGTGTGCTGGTAACCCCAGACAGGGCTGCAAACACAAGGAAAAGTCTTGAGAGCGGGGAAGCTGAGAAGGGGCATTTTTGCCAACCGTATGGCTATCTTTGGACAAAAGCAAGAGAATCAACTGACCAATTACTAGAACTAAGAAGGTTAGTGAGGTGACTGTGTGCAAGTTCAACATCTAAAACTCAACGGCTTTCCTAAACATTAGCAATAACCACTCAGAAAATGTAATAAGAAAAAGATTTCAGATACAACATCAACAAAACTATGAAGCATCTAGGAAAAGAGCATAACAAAAATGCACAAAGCTTTTATGAAAAACATCAATCATATTCCTGGATGGAGACAACAGATAATATTGTAAATGTAATAATAAGATAACAATATATATTTATATATATGTAATATAAATGTATAAATATACATATGTATATGCACAATATATATTATAACATAGTTATTATATAATTATTATACCAATGTTACAAATATTTTGATTTGGTCCAAATCAATTTATAAAATCTACACAATTCCAACAGAACATGAGTACAAATAATAAAACACAGAAGGCAGAGAAATCAACTGTGGAGACACTGCAGAACAATGAAAGATATAAAAATTTAAAAATAGCAATTTTTTACCAGAATAGGAATACACAAATGAGCCAGTAGGAGTGATGAGTGTCCAGAACAGCCCAACATCTATGATAACTTAAAACACAATAAAGGCAAGATGCTTGGGTGGCTCAGTCAGTTGAGCATCCAACTTCGGCTCAGGTCATGATTTCATAGCTCGTGAGTTCGAGCCCTGTGTTGGGCTCTGGGCTGAAATCTCAGAGGCTGAAGCCTGCTTCAGATTCTGTGTCTCCCTCTCTCTCTGTCCACCCCCAACTCCCATTCTGTCTTTCTCTCTCAAAATATAAATAAACATTAAAACACACACACACACACACACACACACACACACACACACACAATGAAGGTAACATCGCAAATCACTGGGTTGAGGGGGGGGATGGGTATAATCATTGCAACCCACTGAGGAAAAAAGATATGCCTGCTTCATACTACTCATGAAAGTAAATTCTAGATGGACCGGTGATCTCAGTATAAAAGAGATGACTCTTCAATATTAAAGAGTCCAGGTAGGGAAGAAGGCCTTCTTAAATAAGACGTAATGAAAAATCATTAAGACTTATAAATTTCCCACATTAAAATTTTAAACCTGCATGAGAGAAGAAAAAATCCACCTAAAACAAAAAAGACAAATTTACAGACCAGAAGAAAATAATGGGAGTATATGAGATAAAGGATTCATATATAGGATGTGTTACATTGTTTGCCTATGCACCACAGACCCAAACATTCACACCAACACCAAAACACGTCCTATATATCGATAGGAAAAAGACAAATTTTCCAGTGGGAAACAAAGAGCAAAAATAACAAAGGGGAATTGACCCAAGAGAAAACACAGATGTTCTTAACCTCACAAATAATCAGGGAAAATGACAAAGTAATACCGTAATCTTCCTTCCATTATATCAGCAAAATTATAATATCCAGAACTGATTAGGCTGTAGGGACAAAACCACTCTGTAGCCACTCAGGAAAGAACAGTATAATATACTATTACTATAGTAATCCCACTCCTTGCTATGCACTCTAGAGAAACATGAGCCCACAAACATCATTGTTTATACACCAAACGTCAGGAACGACCCAAAAGTTCATCACAGGAGAGTGTTCATACAATACATAGTACACGCAGTCACTGGAAGCCTATGTAGCGGTTAAAACAGAGGTGGTAGCTCTCCTAGGCAGTAAGTACTGTATGTAAGTTCTCCGAAATGTGCCATGAGACACTCAAGGGGCAGAACGATGCACAGACTCTGAGATACGCTCCATTTGTGTAGAAACAAAGTGTAGCCACATGCTTGTACAAATACATATACACTTGTGTAAGTGTGTGATAACAGATCCAGAGGGACACATTCTAAACCCCTTAGCATAGTTCTCTCCAGGGAGAAGAAGAATACTCTAGGTGGTCAAGGGAGCATCTAGCTTTATCTGTGACCTCTCAGTTTTGTTAAAGAACGCACATCTGTGGGGCACCTGGGTGGCTCAGTCAGTTGTGCGTCTGACTTCGGCTCAGGTCGTGATCTCTTTTGAGCCCCGCATCAGGCTCTGTGCTGACACCTCAGAGCCTGGAGCCTGCTCTGGATTCTGTGTTTCCCTCTCTCTCTGCCACTCCCCTGCTCACAGTCTCTCTCTCTCTCTCAAAAATAAATGAACATTAAAAAAAAAATTTAAGTAATAAAAAAAAGAATGTACATCTGTGTTGCACAGATCGTCAAATGTTTTACAAAGAAAATACAATTTTGGCCTTTCTAAAATATCCTTAATCAAAAATAAATTGTCCCGAGCCAACAGAGAATGCAGAAGGCCACCTTCCTCCTTGGAGAAGGGCAGTGTTAGACTCAGCCCCACCCCAGGGGAACAGGACGGGTAAAAGGGAGACATGAGGCTAAGGAACAGGGTTCCCTGGGGCCCTCCCACCCAGAGGCCAGTACCTCTCTGCCCAATGCACTGCAAGTAAGAGGACAGCCTAGGGAGTGTCCTGGTCTTCTGCTTATTCCTTCTCCCCTCCAACTTCATGCCTTATCCAGTCTAAAAGTTCAAGAGCAAACTTGATCTCTGCTGCATGGGAGAAGGTTATACCATAAACACCAAACTGGCCTCTTGTGCTGCAGCCTCCATAGCCCATCCCCCAACACACACCAGCACATTTACTTTCTTGCTAGGCAGGGACCATCATGATCCTTCCTTCCCAGTGGGACAAGCCAAGGCTCCGAGAGGAGGTATGGCTAAGGTGAGGTCACAAGGCAATGAGGGATCGTAGCCCAGGCCTGACCACCTGTCTCAACACTCCTGTGCTGTCCAGTCCTTCCCATGCTGCCTCTTCACTCTCAAACCACAGCCTCTTTTTATTATTTTGTAAAGTTTATTTTTATTTATTTTCAGAGAGAGAAAGAGAGAGAGAGAGAGAAAATAAGAGAGAGAGAAAATAAGAGAGAGAGAGAGAGAGAGAGAGAGAGAGAGAGAGAGAGAGAGAGAGAGAGAGAATCCCAAGCAGGCTCCACACTGTCAGTGCAGAGCCCAACATGGGGCTCAATCCCACGAACCATGACATCATGACCTGAGTCAAAATCAAGAGTCAGACGCTCAACCAAATGAGCCACCCAGGCACCTAGCTTCTTGTTATTACTGATGTAGATGTATTGACACTGATATACCATAACCTGCCACTCCTGTCCTCCACTGTTCTCCCAGTGGTAAGGAGAGGGAGGACTGACCTCACCAGAGCCCAAGGGCCAAACTCTCTGGACTCAGTTGAAGCTCCTCTCACAGGTCCCGTCCCATCCCCCAGCCAGGGCTGCTCCCTGGCCACATCTGCCTCAGATTGGCCCCTCCTGGATCCCACTCTTCAGATCAGCTGGGCTGATCTGCTTTCTTCCCACATTTCTTATTATAGCTGCATAGACGCCTTTGGCAGATATGAGCTTATCCTTCCTGCCCATGGGTTCCTGAAACTTAAGGCACTGAAAAGTCCCACTCTGCAATCTGCCAAAGGTGCAGAAAGACAGAATATCATATGGAGGTAATCAGAGTCTCCTAGGTACCCAGTGCATTAAAAGGCCCTAAAGTGGTTTCAACACGTGGTTATTATGCCAACTCTAGAAAGAACCAGCATTGTCACCCAGATGGCATCCGGCTAAGGAGTGGATCCTGGCTCTGGCTGAACAATAGAATTACTGGTGAATTTAAATCTATGTCTCCATCTCTATATCTCTATCTATCAATCTGGTCAATACCCAGACCACACTCTGAAAGATCTTGGTCCAACTGGCCTGGAACTGACCCCCAGGACTGATACTTTTTAACACTCCCAGGTGACGAATGGGCAGTCACAGTTGCAAACACAGACTCCAATCCACTTTTGGGGCTTTCCTCCCAAATGTGACTAAACCATCAAGGATCATAGACTGGGGAGGAAAGCCTCACACAGGAAAAGGAAAATCCAGATTAAATGAGTGCAAGGAAACCAAAGGAGACAGGAGACACTGTCAAAAACAAAAAAAGTAGTAATTAATACCTTCAACAAATGTAAGAAGTTACTGCTCCCCAAACAGGAAAGCAGAGCTACCAAAAAAAAAAAAAAAAGATGACAGACTAAAAAGAGCTCTTGGAAATTAAAAGTAGAAGAAAGCATAAACATTTATTATGGGAATTCAAAGATAAAGTCAGAAATATCCTAAAAAGCACAATAGAAGGGAGCTGGAAAAATACAAAAATACACAAGATAAGAGAAGCATATAGGATGAAATCCAGAGGTCCAATGTCAGATAAGTGGGAATCCCAGAAAAAGAAAGAAGAGAGAAGGAAATTATCAGTGAGAAAATAAAAGGAAGTTTCTCAGAGCAGAAAAGAGTGCTGGGTGAATCTGCTCTGGGTTCTGATTCTCTCTCCAGCACAACCACTGAGATGCACCAGCTTGGGGAGCAAAAGCATCAAACTCTGAAGTTTCTCATTTGTACACAGCAAGGCACCGTGCTGCGCAAACACATCACTGAAACAGTTTGCCCCAGGACCCAACCCTCCTTCCTCAAAAACTCTGTATACAGCTCCTGGCACATAAATGGTTCTGGTCATCACAATAAGTCTGTGCAAGTAGAAGGGGCAAGGGAGGAAATCGAGACTTTGCAAATAACCTGCCCTAAAGTCACACTGCTGGTGTCCCTGTCTCCCAGCCCACACCTCCTCCTTCCATTCTTGCTACACCCTTGTCCCCTCACATACCTGACTCACGATCTGCTCCTTGGGTGCAGACATAACAGAGCAAGCAAGTATTCCAAACAGTGGGTGGATCTTCCTAAGCTTGCCTGATGACTCCTTTTTTTTAAAAAAAAAAAAAAAAAAAGTATTTTCTCAACTAAGGATTTTCTTCTTCCTGACGTGACAATACACTCCACCACTAACAATGCTGTCCAAGACCTGGGTCCTGAGAGATTTCCATCTGCCCCTCTCCTCCTTACCATCCACCAGCAAACCAAACTGGTGGGTGTAGATCCTGGGGTGGCAGCCAGGCACAGGACAGAGGTGCTACCCACTAGCAGTTGACACTGTCACCCCAGGACAGCTGGGGGCATCTTCTATCGTTTAAAAAACAGGAAAATTTCTTCTGGGGCCCCTCGATGTTCAGTTGGTTAAGCGTTCAACTTCAGCTTAGGTCACGATCTCACAGTTCATGAGTTCAAGCCCCGCATCAGGCTCTGTGCTGTCAGCACAGAGACCACTCTGGATCCTCTGTCCCCCTCTCCCTGCCCCTCTCCAGCTCATGCTCGTGCTCTCTCTCTCTCAAAAATAAACATTTAAACAAAACAGGAAAATTTCTTCTATTAAAGATGTTGTATAAGGCATAAATGAGGGACCCCAGACACTCATTTTACAGGGTCCGCATGCACCATAATTGCCCTCGATGGCATCTACCGAAGGAATAAGACAACCTGGCTGATTCTCCGAGTGCATGCCTCTATTCTCTCTCTGATTAGAAACAGACATTCTGGACAAGCAATACAGATCACATTCTTTTCCCTTAGCAACCATAGCAGTCACATGAACACCAGCAAGATGGACGGTGCTCTTCCTCAGGTACAAATCCTCAGTAGCAGATGTGAAGAAATGTTTCATTTCTTATGCAACCTCCTTGAAAGCCAAAAAGGTAGTCCCTATCCAAGATCCTCCTTATAGACTGAGCTGGGCAACAGAGGAACGGAGTTCCTTTGATGCTGATTTTGGAGGAAATGTGGGGAAAAAAGGTGAGAAAGACTGACTACAGGAAAACACCATGCCAATGTGTGTAAGAGTCAAATGATGACAGGGCAATCTGCAGACCAGTGCGCTCAAATCTGATTCTAGAATCAAGATTTTAGGACAGCTGTTCAATAAAACTTTCTGCAATGTTAGAAGTGTTTTATCTGCCCTGCCCAAGACAGTAGGCTTAGAGCACTTGAAATATGGCTAGTTTGGCTGAGAAGCTGAAGTTTTAACTTGCTTAATTTTAGTTAATTTAAATTAAATATAAATCGCCATGTGTGGCTAGTGGCGGCCATACTGGACAGCAAAGTTCTAAAATGCACTTTTTAATGGGTTGGGTTGTGATCACCTTTAAGAAAAGTAACCACTGCAAGAGCTAACCATGAGTTTGCGAAATTACTCCCATTCTCTCTCTGATAGAGTATGTACAGTGGTACACGAAGGAGATCCTGAAATAAGAATGCACCTGGATTTCAACAAGATACAAGCCAGGTCCTTCCCAACATTCTTGTGAATTATGTTGAAATGGATGTGACACAATGAGATGGATTTGTGCCTAATTGAATGATCATACTAAAATGGCATCAATTTATGGATAACTCAATCTGTGGGGACTTTCCCAATGATTTGGCTGTGTTCCATCATGGGTGATGAACAAGGAAGACAGCTGCTCTTCAGAACTGCAGAATACACAAAACTGGAGAGGTAGGGAAATACAAATGTATTTTCCCCAAGTGTAGGGATGGCAGAGGCAAGCTTAGCCAGAGCATGCTTGGAAGACCTGTTATATACCCTGTTCAATCTAGTTAAAGGGACGCTTTCACTGCCAGACACCCTAATGTGAGTCACAGACTTTACCTCTGATGTTCGTACACAAATCCATCCTTAACCATATAGAGAGACTTAATTTCTTTAAGGTCTAACCAAAAAATTGCATCAGTAATTGTACTGTTGCTAGGTCCCCAAGATCAAAGAGCCTATTTCACAGAGCCCTCTCCATCTGTTCCTTTCATCAGAAGCTTTATGATGAAGGCTATGTTCTTCCAAGATCATTATTTTTTCCCTTACCTTGAAAAGAAGTCAGCAGAGAATCCTTTTTCATAGCCCTTGTGACTAAGGGTATAGATAAGGATATGTAAAGAATGATTCATTCTCCTACATAACATATAAAATATGTATTATTGAGGATACTGGATGACTGGGAGCAAAGTATTAGATCTTCAAATAATATGAGGCACCATTAACCAGGACATAGTGGATGGAGAAAACAAACAATGTTATTATGCCCGATGAATCCTACTTCAGGCTATGACACACCAGCTTGTGCCAGACTAAGCCTTCCACCAAGAACAACCAGCAGCTCTTGATGACTTTTTAAAAAATCTCTATGGAAGCATCAGAGATCTGCCAAGGCAACTAGGACTTGAGGGGCTGAGATCCTGACAACCAAGAAACTATAACTGAAATAAGCCGAGCATTTTGTGTGGCTTCTCTAAAGCATTAGTGGATCCATAACTGGTAGGAGCCAAGAGGTTTAAAAACCAAGCAGAAAATAAAAGTTAAAAAAAATTAAAAAAAAAAAAAAAGAGGGGCGCCTGGGTGGCTCAGTCGGTTAAGCGTCCGACTTCGGCTCAGGTCGTGATCTCGCGGTCTGTGAGTTCAAGCCCCGCGTCGGGCTCTGTGCTGACAGCTCAGAGCCTGGAACCTGTTTCAGATTCTGTGTCTCCCTCTCTCTGACCCTCTCCCATTCATGCTCTGTCTCTCTCTGTCTCAAAAATAAACGTTTAAAAAAAAATTAAAAAAAAAAAAACAAGCAGAAAGTGGTGGTCAAGAAACAACAGGGCTAAGCAGAACTCTTGGCAGTTTTATGAGGGATATAAAAAATTATAGTTTCAAGCTCCTAACGCAGTGAGAACCTGAGAAGCCAAACTCCTGGAGAGAAGAGGGAACAGAAAAGTGAGGCTGATATTCGGATATGTTAAGAAACAGTGAAAGGTGAAACAATTTGAACGACAGTATAAATAACACAGTACTGAGTTACAGCCCAAAGTACAAAAAAAAGATCCACAAATCCACATGGACATAAATAAATGCATGAGTGTATCAATAAATGACAGAGAAGGGACAAATCTGTGGGTTAAGAATTCCATATAATCTGTTAGCTACCGCCCCCTCATGGAGATGAAAGATAACTTACAGGTGATATAGGTGAGTATCAAGGGATGTGTTATGTACCCTTGATTTGAGATGATGGGAACGGTGCTCTTCCCTATGCAGTCTTTTGACCCAGAGCCTGTAACTCCTGTATAACCATCAGAAAAAAATGAGACAAACCTAAACTGTAGCATATTCTATAAAATACCTGAGCAATATTCCTCAAAGCTGTCAAGGTCATCAGAAACAAGGAAAGCCTAAGAAGCTATCACAATCTAAAAGTGTCTAAAGAGACATGAAGGTTGAATGTAATGTGGATGCCTGGAACAGAAAAAGGATGTGAAGTAAAAAATAAAAAATAAAAAAAAATTAAGGATGCACTGTAGTTAATTATGAAGTATTCAGACTGGTTTATTACATGCAAGAAATGTACCATGCTAATGTAAGATGTTAATAGGGAAAAATGGGTGTAGGATACATGAGAACTCTTCTACTATCTATTTGATTCCCTGTAAATTTAAACAGTAAAAAATATTTTAAAGAAAGTTGTTGGTGTAGTTACATTGATAGACAAAGTACACTTTAGGAAAAGAGGCATTTCTAAAAGAGAAAAAGAAATAATTCACAATAAAACATAGGGCAATCTGCTAGGAATAAAGTCTAAATTTAAATTCCAAATTTAAAGTCTAAATTTAAATTCTAAATTTATATGTATTTAGTTATATGCTCTCAGAATGTATAAAGGGGAAAACAGACAGAACTATAAAAAGACAAATCTAACATCACAGTAGAATATTTTAACATACTTCTCCCAGTAAATGATATAACAAGCAGAAAAGAATCAGAATGGAAATAGACATGAACACCATAATTACCAAAATTTTCCTCGTTGATATATGTAAATTACTGTACCAACAAACCACATACAAATGCACACAGAAAATTTATCAAAATTAATCATATGATAGGCAAATCTAAAATGAGTCTAAAAAATTTTGAAATGTTAAAAACCATAAAGGATGTATTTCTGACTATAGTATAATTAAGCAAGAAATAAACAACAAAAATATGACTAGAAAATATGCAGACATTTGGAAATTGACCACTTTGAAATAACTCACATATCAAAGAAGAAAATAATCATAAAATTTAAAAACATTTGAAGAGATTAATAATGAAACTACAACATACCAAAAAATAGTGGGGTGCCCTGGGTGACTCAGTCGGTTAAGTGTCTGACTCTTGATTTCGGCTCAGGTCATGATCTCACAGTCGTGAGATGGAGTGCCACATCCAGCTCCAAGGGAGGCATGGAACCTGCTGAAGATTTCCCTGCCCCTCCCCCACTCTCATGCATGTGTACTCTTTCAAAAAAATAAAAAATAAAAAATGAATAAATAAAAATAAAAATACTTTTTAAAAATAGTGTTGCATACTCATATTCATAGCTGCACTATTCACAACAGCCCAAAGGTGAAAGCAACCCAAATGTCCATCAATGGATGAATGGATAAAGAAAACATGATATAAACATACAATGGAATATTATGGAAGTGGAAGGAAATTCAAACATATGCTACAGCATGGATGAAACTTGAAGACAATATACTAACCTAAAAAAGCCAGTTGTAAGGACAAATACTGTATGATTCCATTTATATAAGGCACCTAGAGTAGTCACATTCATGGAGACAGAAAGAACGGCAGTTGCCAGGGGCTGGGGGTAGGGGAAAAAGAGAAGTTACTGTTTAATGGGTACAGAGTTTCACATTTATAGGATGAAAAGGTCCTGGGGATAAGTTTCACAACAATGTGAATATAGTTAACACCACTGAGCTATACACTTAAAAAGGGCATATTTTATGTGTTTCTAACCATAATAATTAAAAGTAGTAGATTACAGCTAAAGCAGGCTTACGGGGAAATTTATAACTTTAAATTTCTTTATTAGAAAATTTTAAAAGGCTACAAAAATAACCTAGATATCTATTTATTTTCAATTATTTTGAAAATAACAGCAAATTAAACCCCAAATAAAGTTGAAGGAAATAATCAATATGGGGGCAGGAAAAAACTGAAAGAGAAAACAAATGTATAATAGGGGAAAAGCAATAAACCCAATGTTGGTTCTTAGGAAGAATATTAAATTTGTAAATCCCTAGCATGATAAAAGTGGGAGTAGGAGATAGGAAGGGGGAGCATGCACAAACTACAATATCAGAAATGAACAGGTAGATATCATTTGTAAAAGATAATAATAGACATAATAAATGACTTAACACAAATAACTGTCACAGTTTTTATGAAATGCACAGCTTCCTGAAACACAACTTAGTGAAACTGACACCAGAAGAAAAAACATCCAATGGTCCTGTATCTATTAAAGAAACTGAATCTGTAATTAAACTTCTCAAATAATTTCCAACCTCAGTGGCTTCCCAACTCTTCCAAACATGAAGGAAGGAAGGAAGGAAGGAAGGAAGGAAGGAAGGAAGGAAGGAAGGAAGGAAGGAAGGAAGGAAGGAAGGAAGGAAGACAGGGAAGAAGGAAGAAAGGGAGGGAGGGAGGGAGGGAGGGAGGAAGGAGAGAGGAAGAGAGGGAAAGGGAAACACCAATATTGCCCAAAATCTTCCAGGGAACATAAAAAGAGGTACACTTTATAAAATCATCACTACTTTGATGCCAAAACCTGACCTTGACATTATATGAAAATAAAAGTATAGGCAAAACACTGTTAAAGACAGTTGCAAAAAGAGCTATTAAAAATCATTAAATCAACATAAAAACTATATCATATCTCAAATCAGTTGTAGTCCAGAAATGCAAGGTTGGTTTAATATTTGGAAATCAATCATATAATTCACATTAATTAAAGGGAAAATAGTCTTTGACTAATTAGAGGCAGAAAAAATATTTGATAAAATTCAACCCCCACTCATGATAAAGCTGTAGCTAACTAGAATAAAAGGAAATTTTTTGTTCTTATAAATAGTATGCACACACACACAAAAATGA
This sequence comes from Neofelis nebulosa, assembly GCF_028018385.1. Classification (NCBI taxonomy): domain Eukaryota; kingdom Metazoa; phylum Chordata; class Mammalia; order Carnivora; family Felidae; genus Neofelis; species Neofelis nebulosa. The sequence continues at coordinate 21,468,261 of NC_080788.1, forward strand.
GAGCAACCAGCTTAATTCAAAGTGAAATACTGAAAGATTTTCCCCCAAGAGGGAAATTATTGAACTGGGGTTTGCAATCAGCACAAAAAGGAAAAAAAAAAACTCTCATTATTCATAGACAGCATGATTATGCATGTAGAAAATCTAAAAGATCTTACAAATAAACTACCACAACTAATAAATGAATTTAACAAGGTTGCTAAATATAAGGGAAACATTTAAGAAACAATCACATTATAAATACCCATGAAAAGGAATTATAATATAGAATTAAAGAAAAACACTTATGATAGCAATAACAATAGCAAACAAAACAATACCCAAATACCTTGGAAGAAATCTAACAGAAGATGTTATACATACAAAACTATAAAATACATCAAGAAAACTTGCATTAAGTCCAAAGAGAAAGAAATTACATGTTCATAGGTTAGAAGACAATAGCATAAAGTCTCCCTCTTAATGGAGCTATAATTTGAAGAACTCTCATCAAAACCTCAGTAGTATTTCACAAGCAAGTGTTTATACAGAAATTGACAGAATGATTCTAAATTTTACATGAAAATGCAAAAGGCCAAATATAGCAAGATAATATTGAAAAGCAAAACTGAAGGACATAAAACTAACAGAAGTAAATACTTACTATAAAATCACACTAATTAAGATATTGTGGTATTGATGGCATTCTTGGGTTCTAGTGATGCTTTATTTCTTCATTTGGGTAATAGTTTACATGGATGCGTTCACTTTGAGAAAATTCATGGCAATAATTTGCACAAGCAGAAAAGTACACCTCAATTTAAAAAGCTTATTTGGGGGCACCTGGGTAGCTAAGAGGGGTTGAGTGTCCAACTTTTGATTTCATCTAAGGTCATAATGCCAGGGTCATGGGATCGAGCCCTGCATCAGGCTCTGCACTTGGCATGGAGCCTGCTTAAGATTCTCTCTCCTTCTCCCTCTCCTCCCCACCCCCTGCTCATGCTCTCCCTTTCTCCCTCTCAAAAAAAAAAAAAAATCTAAGGGTTTCCTGGGTGACTCAGTTGGTTAAGCATCTGACTTCAGCTCAGGTCATGATCTCAGGGTCCATGGGATCGAGCCTCGGGTCAGACTCTGTGCTAATAGCTCAGAGCCTGAAGCCTGCTTCAGATTCAGTGTCTTCCTCCCTCTCTGCCCCTCTCCAGCTCGTGCTCTGTCTCTCTCTCTCAAAAATAAACAAACATTAAAAAAAAATTTAATTTAAAAGAATCAAAAAATAAAAAGCTTATTTGAAAAAAACATATTATGGTCTATATTGCTGATCTTGCACACTATGCAATTAACAACAGAGGCCTTGAAAAGGTGAGTCTCCAGAGCCTCCTTCTGTTTTCTATCACTTTGTAAGTCCAAGTGGTTGTTATGCGGTGTGGACTGTGACAGGGAAGGAAGAACACAACTCAGATGAGACTAGAGAAGCCACCATATTATGGGCAAAGGCTCACTTTTTAAAGTTTTCTTTCAGATTTTATTCTGAGCCAGGGGCTCCGCCTGCTGTCATGGCACTGTAAACACTGCCCTCATTTCTGTGAGTCAGGCTTCCTGGAGCCTCCTCTATGATGTCCTGGTGCGCTACGGGGTTAAGGGCACCTGGGGACGATCCCCAGGCTAGGCTCTCTTTTACTAGTCCAGCATCTAAAAGGAGGATCCAGCCTGCTTCCCCTACACATACACCCACACCCCCTCACACACTCAGAGACTCACTCACATCACTCTCACCCACAGACACAGACTGATACAGACACACTCACATAGACTGAGACACTCACACTCACAGATTCACACACTCTTCAAACACAAAGACTCATACACATACACACACACAGACACAGACACAGACTTATACATACACACAGATTCGCACATCTCAAACACATAGACACATACACACACACTCATACACACTCACAGACACTCACACATAGACTCATATCCACTCACTCACACTCTCTCACACACATTCACACGCTCTGACCTGATAAAACCACCGTAGAGAACAGCTTCCCATCTGAGCCAGACTAGAATAAGGACAGAGATCACGATGACATTTGGAGCAGAGTAACAGGAGAGAGGAGAGACTGGAAACCAAGTCCCTGAATGATGGGAAGGCACAAACTCAGGGGTGTGAAGAATAATTGTAGATAGAATCTATACATGTTAAGTGTCTCGGTGATGGGCCCTGTGCTTTTAATAACAACATTCAAGAATACGGTGCTGTGTTCCTTCTGTTTTTTACAATGTGCTAAAATATAGGGTGGCTCAGTTGGTTAAGCGTCTGACCTCAGCTCAGGTGATGATCTCATAGTTGGCAGGTTCAAGCCCCGCGTCGGGCTCTGTGCTGACAGCTCAGAGCCTGGAGCCTGCTTCAGATTCTGTATCTCTGTCTGTCTCTGCCCCTACCCCCCCTCAAAAATAAACATTAAAAAATTAAAATGTGCTAAAATAAACATAATAAAATTTACCATCTAGACCATTTTTAGGTGTACAATTCAGTGGCATTAAGCACATTCACACTGTTGTACGCCCATCCATCCCAAGAACTCTTTTCTTTGACAAAACTGAACTCTCTACCCATTAAACTCCCCATTCCTCCTCCCCAAGTCCTTTGTTGGATGAGAAAACAAAGAGGCATCAGGTCACAAAGCAACTTTCCCCTCAGAGCAGGGCTGGGCTCAGGGCCACTGGGGGTCCTCCCCCTGCCCAGAGGCAGTAACTGCAGGAGGCCGGCAGGCACCTCTAAGTCTGCAGGGGAGGTGGGGAGAGGTGTGCTACGTGCTTCATTCACCGTGTTGTGCCCCACAGCGCCCAGCTCAGTTGTATACTGTCTGGCCATGCCTAAGATATCCTGCTTTAAATCTATCTTCTCTGTAAAACAGAAATCATGACATCCACTTACAGAGTTTAAGGAGCTCTGATTAAGCCTGATTCTACCTTTGTCTGGTGCACAACTGTGCTCAATAAAGGAATGCTACTGTTTCATACCTCTGGATCTGAGGCGTAGGGAAAAGGAGTGCACTGGTAGAAGTGAAATCATCTGCAAGGTGCCTTCCATCCAGGGGCTGCCCCTGCTGGACCGCACCAAGAAACGGAGGCAACCAGGGCCTCTCAGAGCCTAAAGGAATCCTTGGCTTCATGACTCGGTGACTAAAAGAAGTCACCCAGGGAGCAATGAATGTGGGCGCAGCTAGGGTGCTGTGAACTCTGGCTTGCACCCGACCCCATCCCCCCAGAGCCCTGAGAAAGGAGAGGAAGTTATGATTTATCTCAAAGCTAATTGCTCCCCAAAGCTGATGGGATTTTCTGATATGGAGTCTCAAGTTATCACACACAGGAGCTAATTTTCTTTGGCAACTGACAGGTCTCTCAGTCTGGAACAACACCCTCGCTCTCCTGTCTTTGCTGCAGGACCATAAACAGGACTGTCAAAACTGCGTATAGACAAAAAGCCAAACACTCCAATGAGTGTCATTTTTCTCAGGACCTGGGGAGACCACACAGATACTCCAGTCTTCTCATGGCTAAAAATAACAGTGGAGGCCGGTTGTCTTTGGGAATGACTTTCAAAATCAGGATGAGTCAAATCCACCCTCCCAAAGTACACTTGCCACTACTGGAGATATTTGCTCAAAAGATTAACACAGGTGCTGAATGTATTTCCATCCTGGTGACTCCTTTCTGCTCTTCACAGACTTGACTCCCACCTCCCAGAGAGAACAGAGGTCACAGCTAGAAAGGCCCAGAGTCTTCTCCTCCAACACTCCCTCCAGGAAACAAGAAGCTCTCTTCATTGGCACCCAGGCCCCACTCCATTCTCCCTCCTCGCTGCGTGTGTTACACGCACCGCTTCTTTCCTCACCCATAAACTACACTGAACAATCAATTTTCCACCTCCACAGAAAAATACCTTGTTCCCTTCTGTTCCCACCCCCTTCTCTTCTCCCCTTCTTAGTCTGTGCTCATGAAAAAGAAAAATCCCACAGCCACATTCTCTGCCTTTTAAAAATCCCATTTGGTCTCCCAGCCGATGAAAATCCTCAGCCCCCTTCCTTCCTGGTTTCCACCCACTTTCTGGCCATTCTCCTCAGGCTCCTTCACTCCCCGTGGGGGTCACCCCCACCCACAGCCTCAGCCAGCCTGGCCTAAGAGACTGACTCCCCAGCCCCACCCCCACCCCCTCAAAAGCTCCTTGGCCCTTCATGAAGTAGGAATTCAATAATTCTATTTCCACCTCAAATATGGTCTTCTCTCCGAGTTCCCAACTCCTGCTCCCTCCACATGGCTCTGCTACCTCTTCCTCCTTGGTGTCTGTCACCTCAGTCCTTGCCTCCACACTCTACCAGCCTTTACTCAGGACACAGCATCTTTCCCCAGGAACCATGTGAGGAGCCTCCAGCACCTGGGCCTTCACTCCCTCTGCCTGCCTTCCACAGTCACCTATGGTGTCAGCCCTGTTAGGCTTCTCTATGGCCATGTGAACAGGACAGTCTGGCCCCTCCTACTGCATCTTCTGTCTACTCTGTCAAGCCAACTGCGGCTGGCCATTGAACAACATGGGTTTGAACTGCTAGGGTCCACTGAGGTGTAGATTACTTCAGCAAATGCAGTGCAATACTATAAATGTACTTCTTCCTTATGCTTTTCTTAATAACAGTTTCTTTTCTCTAGCTTACTTTACTGTAAGAGTGTTGTATATAATACATATAACATACAGAATGTGTTCATCAGCTGTGTATGTTATTAGTAAGGCTTCCAGTCAACAGTAGGCTATTTATTAGTAGTTAAGTTTTTGGTGAGTCAAAAGCTATACACAGATTTTTGACTGCATGGTGTGGGGGGAGTGGGGGGTCAGTGCCCCTAACCCCCACATTGTTCAAGGTCAACTACATCCCCTAGGGCCTGTCATGTCACTTCATGTCTCCATGCTTGAATCATACACATACTTCTGTTTGCCTGGAATGCTCCACCTTCCTCTTTCTCTGTGTCTGTCTGTGTGTCTGTCTGTCTCTCCCCCCCGCCGAGAAATGTATACTCCCCCCTCAAGATGAAAGGTTAAACCTCACTCCTCCTGCATAACCTACAGGACTGATGAGTCACCTCTCCCCAAAATCATCTCCTCTAACACTCTACATTCTACATCACAACACTCTACACTTCCCTGAAGTGGCTGGGAAACAAAATGGAGGGCAGTTGTCCCCTTTCAAACCTCCGACAAAGACCTTGCCAGGAGGTGAGTGGTTCTCTCTCTCTGACCCTGAGGCCAGGACATGCTCAGTAACATGGCCTCCTTTGTAAATGAGGTCTCTGCCAAAACTGGTAACCACTACAGGAGCCCTTCACAGGCCAGGAGTGAAGGAGGCCACTTCTAAGTACTCTCACCTTGACAGCCACCCTGAAGGGCCGGCAAGTCACCACCATTTTCCCCTGCAGATTGACCAAAGGAAATTAACTGATACACCCATGAAAAGAGATTAATCTGTACCAGCCCTGGACTCTGAAAGAAAAACTCTTGGCAGTATGGTCTGCCACAATACAGACTCCAGCAGTGCTACCCTGGAAGACTTAAGGAATGTCCTCATCAACATATATGTTGCTTATCAACCAGTCCAAGCACAAGCTATGGCATAAGAACTGTTCTGACTTCAGTTAGCATTTTCTTATGTATCTAGAAGCACCTGTAGTCAAAATCAGTTTGGAAAATGAGGAGTTAAATAGAATTAAATAAGCAGCTTTCTTGCAGGACTTCAAAAGGTCTTTAATATGGTGCTCTGGGACTCTCCAAGAGGGGGCAGTACAGACAGCGTGTCCCAGCCTGATCTGAATGCGGATTACTATTTTCAGGAACATCTCCTGGGACTCCACCGAACACAGTTTGAGAATGCCAGCTTACACACTCATGTAATTAATTAGAACTTGGTATAATTAATTAGATCTGAATATCATGAATAAAAAGTTACATACAGTAATGGCTAACTTCCTTCAATTTAATCACACTAATTATGTGGAGCTCAACCTAGTAGCAGCTCATACTGCTATTTTCTTAACACGTTTTTCATCCTTTAAAAAAGGTGTTGATGAAATGTTTTCTCTCTTAACACGTTGCAACTTTAAGAAAAAGAAAGTTAGGTGTCAGAGCAGGTATTTTCAAGTATTTGAAAACACACATACCAAGCCTGAAAGCAAATCATAATGGCCAGCCTCAGATCCTCTCCTTGCTTCCTCCGGGGAAGGACACCAATAATATTGGGCAGCAATTACATGCCATGCACTCTCCATCCATGATGTGGTTCATTCTCACAAGTAGCCCCGAAAACCACAAGTCCCCACTTACAGATGAGGTCAATGAGCTTCTGGAAGTTTAAGAAACTAGAGCTACACAGTGAGCACAGCCTTCTGAAGCATCTACTATCCATGAGGTAACTGGGATGGACATTTGAAGGATGCAGAAGAAGCAGGCATGCAAGTCCATGGAGAGATCGGCAGTGAGGCAGGAGAGCACAGAACAGGCTCACCTGGGGCTTAAGTGTCCAATGAAGGCCCCAAAAAGGGTGGCCCTTGAGCCTTGTCTATCAAGATGGGGAGAAGCCCATGGAAGAGGGATCAGCCACACAGAGAAAAACAAAAATAAAAAAACCTATGGGAACATTGCTGTTGAAACAACAGGGCAGATCAGTGTGCAAAGCCTGGCTCATTCAGCCAAGACATAGAAACAAACCAAATGTTCATCAACAGATGAACAGATAAAGAAAGTGAGATATATACATACAGTGGAATATTATCTAGGTTTTAAAACAAAGGAAATCCTGCCATTTGCAACAACACAGGTGGACCTGGAGGACATTATGCTAAGTGAAATAAGGCAGTCACGGAAGAAAAAATATTGCGTGATTCCTCTTACATGTAAAGTCCTCAAAGGTATAGAAGTAGACACTAGAAGGGTGGTTGCCAGGGGCAGAGGGGAGAGAGAAATGGGAAGTTGTTCAATGGGTAGAAAGTTTCAGTTACGCAAGACGAGTAAGTTCTAGAGAACTGCCATGAAACATAATGCCTATAGTTAAGCGAGGTATTATGTACTCAAAAAAAATTTTTTAAGAAGGCACATCTCATGTTAGGTGTTCTTCCTATAAAACAAACAAAACACAAAGGGACACAAGGAAATTTTTGGAGGTAATGAGTAAGTCGTGGTGACAGTAACATGAATGTATGTATATGTCCAAACTCCCTAAACTGTATACATGAAATATGTGCACTTTGTTTACCAGTTACACTTCAATAAAGCTGGGAAGAAAAAAAAGAAAGGAAGAAACCCTAACCATTTCAATGACAAGACAGATGCAGAACTACCCATAAGAAGGGGAGCCTAAGAAGTCAGCAGTTCCAGTCGAGTCCGAGGATTAGCTAGTACATAGGAGCAAGATTGCCCTGCCAGACAGACACAAGAGCAGAGAGGTTTGTGTGGGTCTACAGTGAGTTGTGCATTAGAATCTATTCTTTTATCAACTTTCTCAAATACACAAAAATGAGTGTACAGAGTAACGTGACAAACATCCATGAACACACCATTTAGGCATCCCTAACGTTATCATCCCACCTCCTTCTTCTTCATATCAGTTGCTCATTTTTTTCAATTACATTGTCTTTTTCTAATTGATTTGGAAGAGTTCCTTATTATACAGACAGAATGCTAATCCCTTACAGTAAATACATCTCAGATATTTATTCCAGGTGATAGTTTGTTTCAAGCCTTTAAAAAAAAAATTTAATGTTTTTTATTCTTGAGAGAGAGAGACAGACAGACAAAGAGCAGGGGAGGGGCAGAGAGAGAGGGAGAAACAGAATCCGAAGCAGGCTTCAGGCTCCGAGCTGTCAGCACAGAGCTCGATACAGGGCTCAAACCCATGAACCACAAGATCATGACCTGAGCCAAAGTCAGACACTCAACTGACTGAGCCACCCAGGCCCCCCTAAACCTTTATATGGTGTCCATGCTCTTAAAGAAGCTGCTAACATTGCTGTTTAATTAACTGATCTTTTCTGTGCCTGTGTGTATGTCTTACCTTTTCCTACCTCAGGGACATATAAAAAATCTCTGGTATACAATTTAACATCTTGCCCTTCATAGTCATTAATTCTACTGGCATTTATTTGTGTATATGCTGTGAGGTAGGGATACCATTTTAGCTTCTCCCATGTGGACAACCAGTTGCCCTGCATCACTTCCCACCTTGTCAATAATATATCTCTGCCACCTCCTATGTTCCTGTACATGTGAGAGTTTGTTATTAGGCTCACCATCCGGTCCCACTCATCCCACAAATATCACACAATCTTAATTGCAACCTTCTATCAGGAACCTCACTGCCCCACCTTTATGCCAGCTTCCCCTTAACATTCCAGTTTTGTGTTTTCTTTTAATGTCTAGTAGCTGGGAATTTCACTGCCTTTCTTTGGATCTTATAATTTTTTTTAATGTGTGTTTATTTATTTAAGAGAAAGACACAGCAAGCGAGCAAGCACAAGCAGGAGAGGGGCAGAGAGAGAGAGAGGGAGAGAATCCCAAGTAGGCTCTGCACTGTCAGTGCAGTGCCTGATGCAGGGCTCGAACCCACAAACAATAAGATCATGATCTGAGCCAAGATCAAGAGTCAGATGCTTAATCGATTGAGCCATCCAGGCTCCCCCCTGGATCTTGTATTTTAAAATAATTCTTGGTCAGCTTTTACACAGCATTTTATGTGTTTACACTTGGGCGAGAGCATGCTGACATTACCAAAAATCGTAAAAATTTTTGCGAATGCAACATCTTCTAACTTAACATATTTTCTGAGACTGCCCATGATTTAAACACACCTTATTAATCTTTCCACCATTCCTTCAGGAAATCACTAAATTTATATACAATTGGTCCTTGAACAACATGAGTTTGAACTGTACAGTTCTACTTTTAGGCAGATTATTTTTTTCATAAATATGACAGTACTGTAAGTGTACTTTCTCTCATGATTTTGTTAACATTTTATTTTATCTAGCTTATTATAAGAATACAGTATATAATACATACAACATAAAAAAATTTTACATACGTGTTAATTGAATGTTTAAGTTACCGGTAAGACTTTCAATCAACAATAGGTGATTAGTGGTTGTTTCTGGGGAGTCAAGAGTTATATGCAGATTTTCAACTATATGAGGGTCAGCATCCCTAACCCATGTTGTTCAATGGTCAACTGTAATTACAATCCAAACACTATAGAGATCAACAGCCCGTAGGATTGATATCATAGGATACTGAGGCCTAGGATTTAATCCCCCCCAGGGGGAAAAAAATGGAACACAGCCCCCAACTTTTACCATAAGCGGAAGCATATTCACCAAATTATTTTAGAAGGAGATGTCAGGCATAGACTCTGGGTATTAGTATTCTGATCCTACAGAGTGGTTCATTTGCAGTAGAAAAATAAATAAACCCCGGTCTCTTCTCTCTGCAGCTCTCCTCACAGAGATTCATTCCAGCAATAATTGACATTTAAAAATATCCATCTCATTGCCACTTTTCTCTCACAGAAGAAATACGCTTTTCTGCAGGGAAGCTGCAGAGAATCATGACGAGTGTATTCACTTAAATGGCAGTCCCATTACACTGCAGATGAGCGAGCACAATCGGAAAGAGAGTGAGACGTCTTGTCTATTGCAGCTGACTTTGATACTCTAATAGTCTTTCAGGATACGTAAAAATCCCACTAGGTCTTTTTTGGGCTCAAAAGAAAGAAATACCTTATACCTTAGAGGCACAAACAGAATTGCCCTGCGGTTCCATCAAAAAGCAACAACAGCCCCAGTTTCATTTAGATAAAACTTCAAGAGGCCAATTTCACACTGGACAGTTCTGAGAGGCTGGATGGACTGCACTGGCTGGTTGACCTTGGGCTCCCAGAAGTTCGGAATGTCACCACAATTTGTGAGACCCATTCCCCATAAGAACATCTCTCTTCACAAGCTACCCTTGCTGCTAATTGCAAAAAAATCTCCTCCCTTCCCAGCATCCCCTAAAATTCTTCAGTATTTTCATAGCTAAGGGTAGCTGAGAAATCTATATGGGATGGCTCAGTCAGTTAAGCATCTGACTCTTGATTTGGGCTGACTCTTGATTTGGGCTCAGGTCATGATCTGACGGTTTGTGGGTTAGAGCCCTGCATCTGGCTCTGTGCTGGTAGTGTGGAGCCTGCTTGGGATTCTCTCCTCTCTCTGTCCCTCCCCTGCTCGTTCTCTCTCCCCCTCCCTCTCTCTCAAAAATAAATAAATAACCAAAAAAATGAGTCTAAACAGAAAATCAAACAGGGGGTGCCTGGGTGGCTTAGTCGGTTAAGCATCTGACTCTTGATTTTGGATCAGGTCATGATCTTGTGGTTCATTAGTTCAAGCCCTTCATCAGACTCTGTGCTAGTGGCAGGGCCTGCTTAGGATTTCCTCTCTCTCCCTCCCTCTCTCTACCCCTCCCCTGCTCACATTCTCTCTCTCTCTCTCTCTCTCTCTCTCTCCCTCCCTTCCTCCCTCCCTCCCTCTCTCAAAATAAAATAAACATTTTTAAAAAAAAAGCAAACGAGATTGAAAAGGCCTCGTTGAGAGCATAGAAGTAAATTCATAAACATTAAAGACTGACAATTAAGGAAAAGTTAGAAAAATACTCATTTATTCTTATGCCCAAATGCGTTACAAGTCATGCAGTTCCTGCAACATTTCCCCCTCTACTTCCTTGGAGAGGGGCTGATTATTCTAACTCTTAAATGCCTTATGAATGTGCCACCCTCCCTACCCCCAAAGTGACCACACAATCCAGCCAGGACATGTGTGACAAGAAAAATCCCCAATACAATGTGAGGTGAATTCCTGCCCATGAATAGCACAGTGCTTATGGGGAGTTACCTAATGTAGGATAGAGGCTGGATTAGCAAGTAAAATAAAGGCAGCTGCCTTGACTTACAAAAGAAGGCTCTTTCAGTAGCTCCAAACAGCAGGCCTTGTGTCTTCCTACTGCCCCAGAGGCAAAACGGTGGTTTGGGACCCAGTCTTGAGGCTCTGGTATCCCAATTCTGCCCCCTCTGATCTTCGTCTTTATCCTCAGATTGGCACAGAACTTCCCCACTGGGAAATCCCAAATTACTTCTCTCATTTGGAAGTCCCCAAGCCACTACTTCCCTCCATATGACACTCTGGACTGCTGACCAGTGCTGCCCTATCCAAGCCCATGGATGCATAAGAACCCACGGAATCCATCAGAAGCTCAGACCTGCTCTGGCATCAAGACACAGAGACAATTCCTGGTCCCCAGCTGCCTAACCTCCAACAACAGTCTCCTCTCCACCCTGCTCTCCAAACATACCCCAACCCATACACCAGCTTCTCCACAACCCAGCCACTAGGGTATCTTTGGTCCAGGAAAAAGAACACCTACTCATCTTTAGTCAGAACAAATCTCCTACAAGTGTCCCCTCTACCAGGCAGCCAGCTGGCACTGGGGCTACAAAGACCTATGCAAATCTGCTGCTACAGGTCCTACGGGGCAAGAGCAAGCCAAGGGCTGACCGTGGGTCAGGGGGATCAGGGCTGCAGAATAGCTTCACCCACAGGGCAACAGCAACACGGAGCCATCCCTCATCCCTGAGAAGATTAGGAGGGCTCTTTCGGATCAAAGTTAGAGTCTTCCTCTCGGCGTCCTGATATTTCACAGTGGTGCACTTCTAATTAGACACAATGTCGCCCAAGTTTGAGAGTGAAAGGTTGCAAATGGCATTTATTGTTGGTGATATACATTGATTTTTGATATAAATAGGAATCTAGATAAGAGTTTCACAAATAAATGACTGAAGCTGGTTTGGACTACAGTTTTCAGAAGCACTAGTATAGTGAGGAGGGGATGGGGGGGGGTTGTGATACTGCTGTCTCAGGGGTGACAGGGAAAGACGTCCATTCTAGGCAATATAAGCACTCTGCAGTGAGCCCAGTGCTCATGGGCTCCTTGGCTGTGAATCAAGCCCCAGCCTCAGACTCCCTGTGTGGAGGCTCGCACTGAATTACACATCCCAGCATCCCAGGAAATAAAGAACCGTGGCAGATGCCCAGATCCACCTAAAGTGTGGCATCCCTCGAGGAAAATAATTCCATTTCACACATGTCAGAAGCAAAACCGCACTCCATGCAAGGCGACCTCATATTTCTTACCGAAAACAAGTGGGTTGGTAATGTCCCCCAAAACCTCCTGGTGATGAAATCTTTCTGGAATAAAACAGAAGGAAATAGAGGAAATTACTTGGGTTTCAGAAAAGATACAGGTGATCACATAGCGCTCCTGCAAGTATAGACATCTGAACGAGTGAGAGGTTTTGAATTACCTGTAAAAGTGAACCGGTTCTCATTCTGATGAGACCATCACAAATGACCAGAAACAAATAATTAAAATGTTTCTTTAGCCATTCCTCACATAATTATTGCCTTAAGAACATCATGTTGGGCAAATAAAGCAATGGCTTGTGTATCACTCTGTAAGAAGAGGCCTCCGCATTTTAATGAAGCTCCTCAAAGCCCTCATGAATATGTATTTCCCCACAACAAAGCTTGACCCCACTAGTGTGCAGAACCGGTATTCTGGGACACTTTCAGAGGGAGGTAGGTGTGCCTGTGGGGGCTGGGGAGATGAAGACAGATTAAAAGAAAGAGAAAGGAAAGCGGGCCACTGCTCATTTCCTCTGCCCAGATTCACAGCCCACCCCTCCTCATGGGCAACGGGGTGTCAAAAAGAGAACAGAAAACAGGCCATCAGGTTTCACACTCCTCTTGGACAGACAGCTTTGCAAATGAAAGCTGAAGAGAAAGTCTAATAGGTTCAAGGGCTCAAGGAGAGGCCCTGGGTTAGATCAGGAATTCAAGGTAGGGGCAGCGGACAACCCAGAGAAGCTGGAAGCCCAGGATGGTGCAAGAGGAGGGGGATTTATTGGTCTTATATATCAAATCAAAATTCCTCTTTTCCCAATACTGTATGTTAACCATACTGGAATTAATTTTTTTTTTAATTCCTCTTCTCCCTCCAATTTGGCTAAAGACAGAATGCGTTATAAAGGAATGTCTTTGTTCCTTTCAAAACCACAGCAATGGCAGCCTCTTCCCCGGGTCCTTGTCTGCTGGGAACAGAAGGTCCAAGAGCATAGCATTTCATGAATAGCTGTGCTGGCTGGACAGTTCACCTTCAGTCTGGTCCTGAAGTCACAGGGGATGACATCATTCCTAGGGGGGAAGGTAATATGGTCTTGCTATTGGCACAGGCAGACACTGGCTTCTACTTTATCACAAAGGTCTAACCTGGAACCAGGGTTGACACTTTTTTAATGAAAACTGACAGTCATTCTCATTTCCCGAGACAGACATTTCTAGGAGTGGGTTTTAATTAGGGAATTTGGGGGAGTTCCCTGCCACCCCAAACTGGCCCACTGCAGATGCCTCTAGTTCAGACATTTTTAAAAATGACTAGCTATCCCTTAGAAGGCCGCAGGTACCTCCCTTTTGGCCAAGCCATTTGTATATCTGTAATCTGCTGGTCTCTGCTCAGAGGGAACTTGACATTCACACAGTTGTTCAAATTCTTCCAAAGGGTATGGTGCTTTCTGCTGCCTTTTTTTTTTTAAGTTTATTTATTTCTTTTGACAGAGAGAGAGAGAGAGAGAGAGAGAGAGAGAGAGAGAGAATGAGTGAAAGCAGGGAAGGGACAGAGAGAAAGGCAGAGAGAATCCCAAGCAGGCTCTGTGCTGACAGCATGGCTGCATCCCAAGAACTGTGAGACCATGACCTGAGCAGAAACCAAGAGTCAGATGCTCAACTAATGGAGCCACCCAGGCGCCCCTTCAGTCGCCTTTCAAATCCCCTTACATTGTCGGCCTCAGCTTCATCATGTGCAAAAGTAGACAATAAGTTTGATCTTAAACGTGGCTGGGAAAGCGCAACAAAGCCCCCAAAACGCTGCCTGGGAATACATTACCATCAAACGGTATTTCCTTTTTTACCCCCAAATCCCACCATCCCAGGACTTCCAAAAAGAGGTGATTTCAGGGTCAGAGCACATACTAAATGCTATGTCCAGAGGCAAGAACACTTCACTGGTGGTCGTAAGACAGGGCCTCCATTCTGCACTCTGCTACAAGTTGGCTCTGTGAACTCAAGCAGGTCAGTGAGAAAGACCTTGGTCCTCTCCCAGAATCCACCACTCTAGCAGTTTTGATCAAGAGGGCTGCATGGAAGAGACTAGAAGCCTTGGTCTACTAGCACAGGCTGGAATTCTCCTCACATGTCCACGGTGTCCTCCCCTCCCCTCTCAGAGGTCTACAGCTACCTGCATTGTCCAGAGCCACTGTGGGCCTATGGAAGTGTCCTTCTGCCCACAAGTCCAGCTTCTGCCACTCCCAGCCCAGAAGCAGCTCAGGGAAACTCAGAGCCTGCCTTCAGGCTCAGCTGGGCTTCCCTGCTCCACCTGGAGGAAGGAGCCCCAGCTCACTCACTCGCTCGCTCTTTTTCTCTCTCTCTGCCTGCCCTCAGTCTGCAAGTCTCCCAAGAGGACAGAGTCTCATTCATAGGTAGCCCGAGCATCCCCCACATGCTCCACACAGATTCCCAACAGAGGCACAGAATCGCCAAACTGCCTTGGAAAAAAGGCAGAGCTCTGCACTTTACATAATGCTCTTCCATAGGAGGAAACAGGCCCACATCTTAATTCAATTTAGAATCGGTTTTTAAATGTCTATTTATAGGCATCACACAAGTACCCCTTGTGGACGGTGGAGGAATCAGGGCTCCGGGCTCTGGTCCACCACTATTCATTAGCATTCTTTTCATGTCTGTCTTCTCTAATTTCCCCAGCAGCTTTTTAACTCAATAGCAAGGTCACCTACCACTTGGACCCAGCACCACTTTCCATTTTCTCTGAAGAAAAATATGAATTTTCTCTTCCGTGCAGCAGTGCCCTCTCCCTGTCCTCTCAGGGCCCCTTGCCTGCATTGGCTGAAGCAGGGTTGTGTTATTTTGGTGAACTGTGTCTCTGGACAGACAGTTTACCTTAAAAAAACCAACAAAGTCATGAGCACCGAGACCTGGGAAGGTCCTTGGGGGTCAGCTGGTCCCTGCTGGCTCTGAGTCCCTCACCTGGCCAGGCACATCCAGGGAAGGCCTGCTCCATTCCAGCAGCTGGAATGAACACAAAGGGTCACCTACAAGTTCGGAACAGCCACGCTTTTCTTCTCAGCCATGTTTGGCCAAACACACATCCCATCCTCTTTTCTAGCCTCTCTGGAGGCATTGAGGGCCAGGTTACTTCCCCTGTTCATCTTGGCCGTTTGTGATTAGACAGAAATCTGAGAGTCTGCTCTTCTTCAGGCAATGCACAATCATTTTTGGAAACATCTCCTACTTCTTAGCAAGCCTCAGGGTGGAAATGAAGTACACAGGTCTCCCTGTAAGATTTAAACACTCCACTTTCCAAGTTGTTGGCCCACCCACAAGTTATTTCGGGTGGGTGGGGGGAGGGGGAGAGGGGGAGGTTATCATGTATTCCAGCTTCCCAGGGGAGATGTGAAATACAAAGCCACAGGAGCCTGGGAGATGCCATGAAGGCTCTTTCTGTCTGCATGCTGACAACTGGATTCTCCAGGGTCCAGAGACCCCAGACCTTGGAACCAAGTACAGAAGGAAAGGCAGGCCCTGGCCTGAGGCACTGAATCCACAGCAGAATTCAGGCACAGAGAATACTTCCAATAAAGAGCCCTCCAGCAGCCTGACTTCAAATACCACAAGGCTCGGCTCTCTTATGACTGCTGTTGCTGAGGCAGTTGGTATTTGGTTTCAGGATTAATTAACTTTCTCCCAGGATGCCCACTGCAACCTGCCATTGTGGGTTCTCTATTATGCGGCATGCACATTCCTGGCAATCAATTGGATCTCTGATCAAACAGAGCCTTTGAAATGCCACGTTTTCAGACACTCAGGAGGTAAACAGAAATCCTAAATATTGCCTAGAGTGGACAGTTCATAAATTTGATGATTGCCTTTGATATTATGTCAGGGGAGGCGATGGGAGGCCCCAAATCCACAAACCATCCTCAGGGCTCCTTAGTGACTCAGGTGGTTGGGGAGGAGGCCCGAGACAGGAAGCTACTTAAGAGAACCTCGATGAGCCTGGATAGAGCAGCACGTGCTAGCCTCCACCCAAAGCAGGAGATGCTAGTCCTGGAACACACAGGCCGATGCTGTGCTGGGGGAAGCAGGTGTCACAACCAATCTGTATAAGCACTTCCTTGGCAAAGTTAAGGCAACACTCACAGTTTTATGGACTCTCAGACTTGGAAGGTGTCCTGGGAGGATGCCTGGCGCAGAGGCGGACAGAGGTGGATGTGTCCAGCACAGAGGCAGGAAGGTTGATCTTAGAGCCTTACAAACTGGCCAGGGACCTGCACAGCAGTATCACCACCCCACTGTCATAGTAGCATTTCTTCCTCCAGCAGACCTGAGAGCTACACCTACAGTTCCTTGAACCAAAGAGGCAACCCAGCGCTTTGCAAGAGTCTGGGCCCTGGGTACGCGGGTTTGGGGATCTTATGGTATGTTGGGGTTGGGTTGTAGAACAAGTAGAATTTGATGAGCAATAATAACCCAGATTCAACGAAATACATGCTGATGGAAGACTGTGGTCACAGTGAGCAGAGGACCTGGGAGAGGGCTGGGAAGGGTCTGCACAGAGCACAGTGGCCAGAATGATAGGGGAAGGGTCAGGGTGTATCACAGGCAGAGTGCACCAGCTGCACACTGTAGCCAGTTTGAGTGTAGCTCTTTCTAGTACCAGCCCAGTAGCTGCAAAACCAGGTATTCCATGGGACTGTCGACACCTCTGCATAACAGAGAGCAGGTGGCCTTCATGGGCCAGCCCAGGTGACCATGGGGCTCATCTGCACTGGGCTGTCTCACAGAGTGGAACAGGCAGCTGGCAGAGGTCAGCATCTGGCAGATAAGCTGCTGAGTGAGGAGGCCTCCTGGGACCTGGGACTGTAGCTACCCCAAGCTGCCCTGAGGGGGCTGGAACCACAGGATAGGACTTTGTGGGGGTGAGGATGCTCCCCAGGTTTAATGTGAGGCTGGGGCAAGGGGGGTCTGCCACTTCCTGATGAGAAGGACACACAGGGACAGTGCTAAGTTGGGCACAGCAGGGTCCTTCCAAGGGAAAGTAAGAGGTCCCTAAGGAACCATTTCAAGTACTGGCCCCAGACCAATTACAGTGAGAAAACAGGAGCTGGGCTCAGAGAGGGGCTCCAGGTCCTCAGAGCCAGATAACAAAAGGATGTAGCCCAGGTTATGGTGGGAAGGGGGCTGGGGAAGGGGAGGGGGGTGGGCAGTGATGGTAAGGTTGGAGGATTTTCCAGCTTGAGTGGACATGAATAGACTGTTTACAAATAAAAATCTCAAAATTCTGAATAACTGAGCCCCCTACTAACTGCAAGGTAAAGTCTTCAAATGCTACTAACTCCATTTATAAACACCAGCATGTATTATTTTTCTCCTGGGCAGGAAGCTGCATCTTTAGAATAAAGAGCTCAAACCTTGAGATTCTCGTTTGAGCAAATGTTTTGGGAACAAACTGGATTTAAAACTCTGTCTTCAAAGGTCTTGAAGTTTTAAACAACAATGGTTTCATCTGAGAAGGTGGCTTCTAAAAATGCTATTACAAAGAATTAATTATTGGGGCACCTGGGTGGCTCAGTCGGTTAAGCGTCCGACTTCGGCTCAGGTCATGATCTCACGGTCCGTGAGTTCGAGCCCCACGTCGGGCTCTGTGCTGACCGCTCAGAGCCTGGAGCCTGTTTCAGATTCTGTGTCTCCCTCTCTCTCTGCCCCTCCCCTGTTCATGCTCTGTCTCTCTCTGTCTCAAAAATAAATAAACGTTAAAAAAAAAATTTTAAAAAAGAATTAATTATTAGGAGTCACCTACAAATTGCTACCAACGAAATGGCCAAAACTCTCCATTCATGTAAGCTTATCTTTCAGTCTGGAGGTGACAGGCCACGGAGAATGAGCCACATTCTACCACCAGATTCCTTGGTTTGGGAAGATCCTCATTCCCTGCTCCAGATTCCAACACAGAGACTCTCTATACGTGATTAGTTTCCACAATAGGGACTGTTCTTTCAAGGTGATTATTTGTTTCCTCTCCGTGGGGCCCATGAGGCCACCCCGACGGCAGAGTTGGGGGTACAGACATGGATTATTTCGATCCGTTTCAAAACCTAGAAATTTGCTCTAAACCAAAACTGGCTCTAACATCCAATATCGCTAACTTACTTTTCCCACATTTGCTTTTATGTAAAATCCTCTGAGGCTCTACCAAATAAACCTGAGAGTTCCTTACATCAGTATTGATCTAATTTATTCATGTTGGGGTTGAAACTAAAGGTGACCAGATCCAACCATGTTTTAATCTCAATAGATCTGCCCTTGAGCAGCTGACGGCATTCCATGGACAGACACATGGCTCCCAGGGCTCCCAGATTTACCCTGTAACATCTGACCTGTTTCTCTGATGATTCTTGGTATTAAACAGAGTCCTGTGTTTGGAGTTCTTGCCTGGCTTTGTGGAATGAGAGAAAAGTGCAACACTGAGGTATGAAAACCAGAATGCAGTGCCAAGGCTGTCCATGTGACAGCCAAAAGTGGTGCCGTAAGAGACAAGGGTGAAGGGCAAAGGGAGGGCTGGCAGGGAGGGTTCAGGCAGGTCTGCACAGACCCAAGAGATGCAGGGGAGGGTTCAGAGGCGCCTTCCAAGCCTGCATCTGCCGGGCTCTCCTCATTATTATTCTCTCCTAGGCAAATGAGGCTTCTATTTTTGCTGCAAGGAGTCTGCTGCCTTCCAATTCCCCCACGTCCCCTGGAGGGAGGCTGGGATTTCGTGTTCTATTCAAGCAGCTCAGGGATGCTGAAGGGAGGGTCATCCAGACGGCTGAGAGCCAGAGAGAAGCACTGCCTGCCAATCTTATCAAATGAGGACACAGTGCTTGAGAAAGCTCTGGGCAAGGTGATGATGCATGTACGTGGTCTGGCATGACCATGCAGGGCACATCCGGGTTTATTTGGCCCATACCATGCTTCCTGAAACAGGCACTAACTGTTTCAGAGATGTGAATCTTTTAATCACCCCCATTTTACAGATGAGGAAACTCATCTGTACACAAAAGGCACACAAAAGTTATTAAGTGGTGTGCCTAAGGCCACACAAGAAATTCTGCAGCTGGAACTTCATCCTGGCAGCGTGGCCCAAGAACCCATGCTCTTAGCTCCCACATTTTGTTAGTACAAAGAAATGGGAAAAGATGTTTACAATACATAAATCAGATGAAGGATGAAATGATGGATAAGAAAATTCAAAAAAGGGACAAAAGGTATGAACCAGTAATTCACAGAATAAAAAATATATGAAATAAATATACATCAATATAAGAAAATAAATCCATGAAAAGAGGTGCAACCTCACTGATAGGCAGAGAAATGCAAATTAAGACCCCCTGCAGAGGCCACTTTCACCCATCAGACTGACAAAAATTAAAAAACATCTGATAATACCAAGAGGTATCAAGGACAAGGGGAAGGGGAGCCCACACACCACTGGTGGGAACATTCATTAGTAGGCCCACTTGGGAAAACAACGTGGCCACTTCCAGAAAATGTAAAGATTCATATGTTCTATCCTGTGGCAATTCCAGTCCTTGCTACATATTCTAGACAAATCCAGCTCATGGCCACATAGAGACACACACATGAGTATTCCTAGCAGCCTTGTCTGTAGCAGCAAGAAACTGGAAACCATCTGAACATCCACCAATGAATGGAGAAAGAATAGAGTGTATTATGTTCCTACAATGAAATGCCACACAGCAGTGAAAAGGGATAAGGTCCAGCTACATTTTCACGTGGATGAAACTCACAGATATAATGTGAGGCAAAAAAAAAAAAAGGGCAAGCTACAAACACACACACACACACAATTTGATATGATTTACACAATGCTTAAAAACATGCAAAAATAATTGGCATAGTGACACTGACTAATGCAGTAAGATAAAACGTGCACCAAAACTCTAATAACTCTAATACCTCTGCATGGGAGACAAAGAAATGCAATCAGGAAGGGGCTCCAGGTATACTGGTAATTATGACAGTTTAAAGTATGTCCACTAATTCTTTTTCACTCCCTTCAAAAGGTGGAGCCTAATTCCCCTCTCTTTGAGTGTGGACTGGGCTTAATAACTTGGGTCTAGAGAACAGAACAAGGCAGAGATGATGACGTGTGGCTAAGGAGTCTAGGTCATAAAGGCACTGCAGGGTTCTCGAGACTCTTGGATCACTCGCTCTGAGCCAAGCTGCCCGCCATGTTGCAAAAGAGCACTGTGGAGAGACCCCATGGAAAAGAACAGAAGCCTCCCGCCCACAGCCATGTGAAGTAATCCCAAAAGTGGATCCTCCACGATCGCCTGGGTGGCTCAGTCAGTTAAGCTTCCGACTTCAGCTCAGGTCGTGATCTCATGGTTTCTGAGTTCGAGCCCCGCACTGGGCTCTGTGCCGACAGCTCAGGGCCTGGAGCCTGCTTTGGATTCTGTGTCTCCCTCTCCCCCTGTCCCTTACCCCTCAAAAATAAATAAACATTAAAAAAAATTTTTTAATAAAATAAAAAAAAAAGTCATCTCATACCTCAAGATGACTATGGCCCTGGCCCACACCTTGACCCTGAGACAGAATCATCCAGCCACGCTGCTCCCAGATGGACTGTATGTGTGAAGTATCAAATGCTCACTGTCTTACGCCTTAAGTTTTGGCATAATTGGTTACACAGAAGTACAACCAATATAACAATATTCTTTACTTTAACTGGGTTGTGGATACACAGGTGTTCAGGTACATAATTCTTTTTACCTTTCTGTATGTCAAATATTTTATAATGAAAATTTAATCCAAAAGAGCTGAGTTAGGTCAACACTGGCTAACAGGCAGAAACAGTGGATGGTAAAAGACACAGAAGATGATAGGAAGCACATCACCCTCCTGGGTGACCAAGGAATAGCTTCTCTCCTCAGGAGCATAAGGAACATAGAAAAGTGCCATCTAAAGTGGAAAGTCATGGGTCCTGGTCGGTGGTGGGGAGAGGAGGCAGAAGGATTTGCTCTATTAACATTAAAATAGGGAGTCTTGTTAGGCTAAGAGAGAATATGCCCTGGGGCCCTTGGGTGGCTCAGGCCTGGGTTAAGCACCCAACTTTAGCTCAGGTCATGCATGATCTCATGGTTTGTGGGTTCAAGGCCCGTGTCAGGCTCTGTGCTGACAGCTCAAAGCCTGGAGCCTGCTTCAGATTCTGTGTCTCCCTCTCTCTGGCCCCTCGCTCTCTCTCTCTCTCTCTCTCTCTCTCTTTCTCTCTCAGAAATGAATGAACATTAAAAGAAAAATTTTTTAAATAATTTTTAAAAATATGCCTGAGCCTGAGAGGCAGGCCAGCAGGGATAAGGGGGATGTGGGAGCAACACCCAGGGTGGTCCACCTCCTCAACTGCTCCTCCCAGGTCTTGATGCCACCAGAGAAGGGCAGGGTTGCCCAGAAGCCAGGATCTGGGCCCCATCACGTCTCTCTGTATCTGTCTTCCTCTCTCTGACTTCAGCTTCCAGAAAAAACAAATGTGCGTTCCTTACAAGCAGTTGGGCTGGTCAGAGTCAACTGATCCAGTAAAAGCAGTCAGAACCAGTTACATCTGGCAGAACCAAAGCATATCAATCCCGAGGAACCACCATAAGTACTTCAGACCACTTATTTTCAATCCTCTTTAAGAGCCTAAATCCCCCATCTCACAACTTGTGCTGTTTTCTGCAATTTACTCATTCAAAGAAGTCTGTCCAAAATCCATTTTAATTGAAACAACCACTTTTCTTGCTATGAAGTGACAGCTGAAGCAACAATAATGCTTAATATATATTCCATGCTTGCTTTCCTTCTTAAAAAAAGCAACAACAACAACAAAAACCACTGTCAAGATGACAGAAGGGCGTAGCACTCTCCTTTCGACCTTGACTTGTTGGGAAAATGGCCACTGGGAATCTGGGTCCCCTGCGCTTGTGCTCAATACTCACCACTCTCTGCCTGGCCCTTGTGGACAAAGGGAGGGAGACAACGTGGTGAGAACTAGAAGGAGTGAGGGGAACGTGTGTGGTGTTGGAGGCGCCGATGAAAGCATCAGAGATGGTACAGGACAGGCAGACGCCCCTGTGTGTCAGCTGTCACCTTGCAGGGCGGGCAGACTGGACAGGCCAGGCTCGGCCACTCAGGACCAGGACACCCCAGGGCCTCCCTCCTTCCCCGGCCAGTTAAGGCCTGGCTCAGACAGGAGCCCACACGGCGTGATGCCCCCCAGGTTTCCCTGCCACAACCACCTCAAGCTCAGCCCTGAACCCCACTAATGAGGTATCAGAGCACCGAGCTACACAGAATCCCAGGCCGTTCTTCCACGCCCCAGAGATGGCAGGGGACAGTGAGACGGCCAGTCTTCTGAGTCTGAGACCCAACTTCAGATCCTGCCTCTGCTTACGAGCTGTGACCACAGTGTGTCCCTCCCACTGCCCTGAGCCTCAGAGGCCACATGAGAAACAAAGAAGGCCTCACAGGATCATAAAGCTCCCTCAGTCCCTCCTCAGCCTTCAGGACAGAAAGCAGCCCTCCCTGGGAGGAAATCAAGACAGAGGCCAACTCGGGGCCCGGGGGTGCGTGCTGGAGCAGGACTCAGTAGCTCTGTAATCTTAAGCCTCAGTGTCCTCGGCCATGAAATGGGGATAATAAGAACTGCTTGTAAACCTGCATGGTGGGATTGCTGTGTGGCTTACAGGAGGTGCCAGCAGGTACTCAGTGAGAAATTCATGCTGGCTCTTGTTATAAACCCAATGGAGCCCTGCTGCCCTGGAGCCAGCCCCACTCCCTCTCTCACCCATCCCCCAGTGCCCCCAGAAGGAATGTATCAGGTACGTGTTTACCACCCACTGTGAGCCCCTCAGAGGGAGGACCCCAGACCCAGGCCTGCCTTCACGGCACCCAGCACAGCACCTGGTACGTAGGAAAGGTTCCAGAACCCCCACCCATGCCTCCTCTGCAGCCCTTGGCGGCCCTTCTCTAATGAGCTGGCAGCATGCCTCACAGCAGAGCATGAAAGTCAGGGTGCTCTCCCAGGATGTGCCATTTTTCAGAGAGAAAGCTCAGTAACTCAGAGAGAGGCAAGTTCCTGGGGCAGGTCAGGGGGCTCCCAGGACCCCTTATACCTCAGCAGGACCCTGGCCCAGGGGTAGAGGCTGCAGAGTGGCCTGGGTGCTCTGGGTCACAGAGTCCCACATTACTACTCTGAAACCCCCTTGTGCACATCCCTCCCCAGTCATGGGTTTCCCAAAAGACAGGATTCTGTTGTGGTGGCAATTGAGAGAGGTCCTCCACCTCGTGGGTGAAGGAGCTCAGCTGCCTCAGAGCTGTCCCCAGACCAGGCCCCTCCAACCCACCCTGGGTTGCTCCCTCACATGCTACTGGTGAGGACTGAGTCCTCATGGAGGTCACCTGTTCTCTGTACCACATACCCCGGGGGCTTCCGCACCCCACAGCAGCCTCTATGAGAAAAGTTAAAGTCGAGTCTGGGTTTTAAGTATGCTAGAAGAGACTCTAGAAAATAATATATCAGCAGAAGCTGAAAGGAAACAAAACTGGCCCCCAAACTGCACATCAGAACAGGATCTTTAGCAATGTTAACACTAAAACCAATGACTCACCACACATACACCACCAACAACCAGCCTCTCATCAAAAAAACAAATGCAAAGAAATGAATTTCAATTTCAAAATAGGGCTCTACTCAAGCAAGGATCATCCTGCATTTCCCTCCCCACACAACAGCTGAGCAAAACACACAGGGAGATGGGGGCTGGGCTGGAGCTGTCTGCAGACATGTTCTACCAAACCTCAGACTTCTGGCAGGTAATCCAAGCCCACCAAAAGACGGGAACAGTGTGGTCACTACAGGGTCTGTACAAGGGAATCCCACAACCAGCTTGCAGAGTGAGGACACGAGTAGGCAATGGGCAATGACTTCAGTTTCATGAGCTTCTCCCCGACCCTGATAAACCCATGCCCTTTAGGTGCCAGGACTTTAACCCACATGCAAGGCTGCCTTTGGTTTAATGATGTCTTTCATTATCATTTTCATTCTTACCTAAAGAACACTACAACCTGGACTCATCATCAAGGCTGATCGATTACTGAGGTCTCTAATTGTGCTTCTATGGAGCAGACTGGATGCTGGCCCTACAGGTGGGCATGCAATGTTCCCAGGCAGCCTGGTGAGAAAGCTTGCTCTAAATACAACAGCAAAGTGTCCTTCAGATGGTGGTGGTTGTCAAACACCTCTTGCTATTCTCACTTTATCATAGTAATTTGCTGTTTTGTTTTGGTCCCACCTTATCAATTTATTTTCCAAAGGCTAGTCTGCAAATAAGACAGGAGTACTACGGGAACCTAATATAAGTCCTCTATTGTCAAAGCAGAAATAGACACAATCAGAATATTCTTACTACACCAGCCTTGGGATGAAGCTGATGTAAAAGAAGAGAGGGCTGAGAGAAGGAAACTGGACCCATGATACCAAGGTCAAGCTGCTAGATCAAGCCTTGCCTAAAACCATGCGTCCAGACTTTCCAATTACACAACAAAAGTTTATGTTACCATGAGATGGGTTTTCTGTTAACATCAAGTGTCTTAACGGATAAGGAAACTGAGGCCCAGGGGGGTAACATGACTTTGCCCAGCCCACAGAGCAACAGAATGAAAACTCAGGTATGTTGCAGTAAGTCTTGCCTTGTGTCAAAATCCTAGGCTGTGTTCATTGTGATTTACACAAAATCCTTAATTCTTTACAAGTGTGAAGACAGGTCAGCTAGTCAAGCCTTACATAATCCAAATCTAGCAGAAACTACATTTAACTCAACCAGATCTTTTTTACTTTTCCAAAACCAACAGGGCAGGCCTAAATGGTCAGTGGGATTCTACCAAGCATGCAAGATAAATAGCATAATTTACATCTAACATTTCTGTACCACCTCCCTCTCTCAGACAGCTCTGACCCTGGCTCACACTTTTGTGCTTACAGAAAACCTCAAGGCAGCTCTCAGACAGAAGTGTTCTCTTAATTGACCTCATTAATACGCACTGCTCTGGTGACTGGCTGGCTATGGTTGTGTTGGCTTGCCTTTTCTTTCTCTTTCCTGTCTTTCTTCTTTCCCTCTCTCTCTCCACCTCCTCCTCCTCCATCTTCTTTTCTCTCTCTCTCTTTTTTCTTTTTCTGATGCAAAGGCCCAAGGAAGTATTAGCAAAACCATGTCTTAACACCCCTGTCTGCTTTAGACCTGACAATCCAGAGGTAGGTGACTTTCTCAGAGTCACAGCCTGAGCCAACCCTACAAGGTCAGAGAACCCTGGTTCATTTCACCCTACACTGAGCCTCCCTCCCAAGAAACTGTGCCACAGAGAACACCATCTGCTCACCCAAGCCTGGTGACCAGACGCAAGTCTGGCCTCTGCCCAGGACCCGGGTGACGTCGGGGAAGCAGGAGCTCCCAGTTGCCCATGACCCCTCCAGGTCTCCACAGAGCAGTCATCCACACTGAGAGGAGCCCACCACACTTGGGACACATGTAGGGGAGGAAGAAGGTTCCAGAAGAATTTTCTGCTTCACAATGGCCCCACAGGAAAAGTCCACAAGCAGCAATGATGAAGGTTCTGGAAACCCACAAGGAGTCATAAGCAACCTTGGGCAGCTGTGCCCTGAAGTCTCTTGAGTCTGCCTGTCCTCCATCACAGAGTGTCCGTCCTGCTGTCTCCCCCATCCAGTTGCCCCTTGTACCTCACTAGCCTTTCCACGGGCTCAAACTGGCTGATTGGAGTCTGGCCCACTCCTGGCTACATCCCTGCCCACCCTGCCACCTTAGTCTCACCTCTCCTGAGCCACCCAGGACTGTCACCCACTCCTCCCACAGCTCTGTAGCATATGCTAGAGCTGTGTGTAGCCCCCCCCCCCAACCCTGGGGTGGGTAACACAAGGAGACAGTATGTCTCCCCCTTCCGTGTCCCAGTTCTTCCCTGATGAGGCCTTGGGGAGATGCTTGTCCTGTTTCTGATACAAACAGGCAACTCGCTTTCCATCCTTCTTAGCTGCATTGGAAAGTGATGCTGAAGGTGGTCTCCCCAAAATGAAGAGCAAACATCTCACCCCCGAGGAGAGAAGGTGGGCCCTGCCAAGACCTCCTCCACTTTGTGCCAGCACCTGAGCCCAGCCCAGGGCTCCCACACACTGACACTATTAGCAGCCACTTTTGTTCAAGTGTGACCCTCAGGTGGCACAGCTGTGGGGGCTGGGCAGCAGGTACTGAGGGTGGGGTCAGCCCTCCTGACACAGACAGCATATGCCTACCCACTAGAGCTTGATGGACAAATGGACAGACCAACCAACACAAGACTTGCTCCAGGAACTGACATCGGGGAGGGCTCGCATGGTAAGGCAGGAGTGAGCCCAAGACCGCCAAGTGAGGACCCACACTGGACCCACACAGCCATCTGCCCACAGAGATGGGAGGGGGTATCAGGAGGATTTGACAAGAAGAAACACAGGGCTCCCCCTCAGGAGAAGAGTTCCCCCCAACTTCCCCACCCTGCACTCCCAGAGAAGCCATGCTACCCTGACAACGGCCGGTGGTCCTGCAAAGCTGAAGGGCCCTGTAACCCCTGCCACAGGCAGGTGTCAAAAACACTTGGTGGGCAAATCAAATGATATATGCCTGGCCAGGTAGGGGCTGTCTGACTCAAAACAGAACAAAGGCCCAAAGGAAATTCCATTAGACGTTCTCAACGTTGAGAGAAATGGACCAGGGCTCAGGAGGGCCACTTGATGCTGAGGGACAGGGGGTGGGGGGCAGAGCAGAATGGCCAATGACAGAAGAGGGCTAGTGAAAGGAAAACTGGGGCACAGGCAGGACCCACAAAAGAAGAGCTAAGGAGAGATCAGGAGAGGAGAGGGGATGGGTTAGAGGAGTAAGAGGCCAGAAGTCCCAGGGCCAGGCAGGAAGTATGGATAGGGAGATATGGGCAGTGCACCCTGGCAGGCGCTCAGAGCTCTCCTCTCAAATTTCTGGAAAGTTGAGCAGACTGCAGCTCTTGCTCGACCCCAGGCACAGTGAAGCCACAGTGGCTGGAGGGGGTCAGGGCCACAGGATTTTAAGATCTTAACATCCCCTGATTTGGCAAGTGAAGAGCCTTTGCCCTGATCAAATGCTTTGCACCATTAAGCAGTTCAAGTGTTTGGGAAGATGTATCCCAAACTCCCGGTGGGAGCAGAAACCTCTCGACCGCCTGCTACATTTCAGGCTGTAGAGAAGGACACCACATGCTGCTCCATTCCACAGGACAGACCTGCTGGTTATCACAAAGGGACACGAACCTCACATCCAGACCACAAAGATCCTCACAGTTGATGCTGTTACATCTCACAAGCTGCCAAAATAGCTTTCATGATTTAAAGGAAGGTGGGAAGAAAGAATCTTAGAATGTTACAGAACATTAGCAGTATGGCTCACTGTGTGGGCTCAGAATGGGCTTCATGGCCCAACAGCTGGACTTGAGGGTCCCATCATTAAAATACTCCAAGCACCCTTCCAGGGTATACCATGTGCCCAGAGGGTGTAGGAAGCCCTGTAGCTGTCCCTGGCCCCATGAACCTTGGGTGGCATCCCCTTCCCAACAGTTCACAACACTCAGCTGGGTTTCAGAAAACTCCAGAGCTCAGAATGGTAGGCCACCCTGAATAAAGGTGGCCACAGGTATCTTCTTGCTCTCTGTGATGGTGAGGGTGAATGATGCTTACAACTCCCACTCTGCAGCAAGGCAAAGATAAGCTGGGTAAGCGACATGACCAAGCTGGTGGCATACCTGAACCTTCCCTTGGCAAACACTCAAGAGGGACAAGGCTCTCACCTTTGAGTGAGATGGAAAGGGGGCCAAAGAAGGGAGAAAGATGCTAACCCACCAAGCCAGGGCACAGCAGCCCTTCACAAAAGCCTCCACAGCTTGACCTCACCAGACCCTTTGAGACAGATCTATTCTGTTTCATTTTCCTAGTTTGTCAGCTTTAGATGATGTGGCTCAGAGCAGTCACATAGCCCCTAAGTGTCAGAGCTGGCAACTGAACTGAGGTCTGCCTGAGACCACAGCCCAAGCTATGGATGTGGCAGACTGAGGATGGGGCAGACTGGTAAGCGGGTCCAATCACCCCAACTTTCCACTGTTTAAGAGACATATGGTAGCCAGTCAGTAACATTCTCCTTTCTGTGTGCTTCTCAGCATTTCTGTGCTAGGCATCAAGGCATTTTCTAGAAAGGGTATGTGCCTGACACGCACAAGAACAGAAAGGAAGGCAAAACATGCCATGGTTGGAAGATAGCTCACTTTCCCCAATTCCAGAATGTTCCAGGGACTTGGTGTGCTGGACAGAACCTGGAGGTAGCCCCCAGCATCCTGGAAGCTAAGCATGCCCTAGGCTTGTTTTCTTAATGAACCAGTGTCTCTCACACACGGCATTCACCACCTTCACAGGATAGTGGGAAGGCTGAATCCCAGGGGACGGAATCATGCTCCCACTTTGAGCATCCAACACAGGGAGCAAGGCCAGAGGGCTATTTATTATTTATTCACTTAGGAGAATCCTGGGGTGGGGCTCACACAGTCACAAATAAGAAAAATGGTAGTGTTGAAGGAAACCCACCAGTGAGGCAAGGTTTATTTCTGCATTCTGAATAGACTTTATTAAAGTCAGAAACTGCCCACAAAGTAACCCACCAGGACTCCAAGGTGTTACAGGTGAGCTTTAACGAGACCATCAAGGAACAGATCATCTGTCTCATGTGTCCAAAAAACTGAATATTACGGGTCCAAAATAACCTCTCTACTAAAGCCAAGAAAAAATAAAAAATAAGAATGAGAATGGTAAATTTTGGCCAAACTCACTTATAAACACAGACGCAAAAATCCTAAACGAAACAGTAGCTGAGTGCACCCAGTAATTTCCAAGCAAACACCTCATGACGAAATACTGATTCATCCCAACAATGTCAAATTGGTGTACTATTAGAAAAGCTGTTAATGCTATCACATAAGTCATCACATGAAAAGATCATCTCAATTGTGCAGAAAAAACATTTCAGAAAATTCAGTACTCATTCATAATTAAAGAGGGGGGAAAACTCAAAGGAAATGAGCAGAAAAGGTGTTCGTGAACAGAAGAGTGTGTCCACAGAAAATATCATGTTGGATCATTAGATATGGCCCCACAGGAAGGAACAAGACAAGAATTCACAGCCTCACTGCTTCTGCCTAACACCGTCCTGTCACTCCTAACCAAAGAAATAAGAAAACACAACAAATCAAAGAGTGAGGATTGAACTGGATGAGATCCACCTGGAATTGTTTACAGGGGACATGCTGTCCATGGGGAAAATCTAAGAGTCTATAAACGACTCAGGAAGGTTAATGAACAGCAATACACCAACTCAACAACTATCACAAAAGGTCATTTCCAAAGAAATGCCACTTGGACAGTCGCCAAAAATAGATACCTAGGAATCAACCTAATGTAAAAATACAAGACCTTTATAGAAAAAGACCTATTAACTTTTTAAAAAATTTTTTTTAACGTTTTATTTATTTTTGAGACAGGGAGAGACAGAGCATGAACAGGGGAGGGTCAGAGAGAGGGAGACACAGAATCTGAAACAGGCTCCAGGCTCTGAGCTGTTAGCACAAAGCCCGACGCAGGGCTCGAACTCACGGACCGTGAGATCATGACCTGAGCCAAAGTCGGCCACTTAACCAACTGAGCCACCCAGGCGCCCCTGAAAAAGACCTATTAACTTATTGAAGGATATAAAAGAAAACCTATTAAAATCAGGTCTCTATATGCTATGAAAAAAAAAAAGTGTGTGTGTGTGTGTGTGTGTGTGTGTGTGTGTGTGTGTGTGTGTGTGTGTGTGTTTAGGTGTTCTCTTCCAAGTAAATTCAGGGAAGTAGACGGCTGGGGCAGGGTCAAGGCAGATCCACTGGGGGCCAGGCTGTCCATCCCCTCAGGGGCTTGGAGCATGTTGTTGTTCTCCACAGTCTCACCAACAAAGAGTGCTGTCAACCTTGGATTTATGCCATTCTTGGCAGTGAGAAATGGTATCTTAGGCTAGTTTTAATTTACATTTCTTTTACATCTTTTCATACACTTAAAAGACCATTTGCATGTATTTCTCTGTAAACCCTCTGTTCACATCTTTTACCTATTTTCTATTTACATTTTGTGCCTATTATTCCTTTCAATTTTTATTAATTCCTTATATTTTAGGAAAAATAAGCTTTGTTCATGATCTAAGTTGCAATTACTTTTTCCTGGCTAATTATTTGGTTTTTCCCTTTGCTTATGGTGTTCCCCACACCCCATCTAAAAGGGATTTTTTTTCCTAATGCACTTGAATTTATCAATCTTTTTCAATGATGTTTTTGGATTGTGAATCATAATTTCCTTTACCTGCATGTATAAAAGAATTCATGTGCATTTTCTTCCAGTACTTGTGGTAACTAGCACCTAGAGCCATTTGAAATACATGCCCATAGATAAATTTTATCTTTATCCAAATACCTATTCTGAGATAATGAAACTACATGTTAGTCTCTGCCCAGATTCCTGGCACAGGGCTCCAAAACCCCTTATAATTATTTAAATGATAGGAGCACTAGGGACCTCTTTTGCTAATTTGATCTCTGACCTCTATTCCTGACACAGGGCTCCTGAAAACCTTGGAATTCCCTGAGTGATTGGAGTGTCTTTGTTCTGAGGGTGCCTGAGTGGCTCAGGTAGTTAAGCATCTGACTTTGTCTCAGGTCATGATCTCATGGTTCACAGGTTTGAGCCCCGCATCAGGCTCTGTGCTGACAGCTCAGAACCTGAAGCCTGCTTCAGATTCTGTGTCTCCTTCTCTCTCTTCCCCTCCCTGGCTCTCATGCTCTCTCTCTCCCTCATAAATAAACATTAAAAAAAAAGAGTGTCTTTGTTCTAATGGGGGAACTCGTGGTGGGCTCCCAGATGGCTGTTGGATGGGAGGCTGGTCATCAAAAAGTACAAAGCGTAATTCTCATTCTCTTGAGAAGGGAGAGGGGCTAGAAATAGAATTCATGATTCATCATGGCCACATGAGGAAGCCTTAAAATCCCAAAAGTATGGGGTTCAAAGAGCACCCACGTTAGTAAACACATCTATACTGGTAGGGTGGCGTGCCCCAACTCCACGAGGACAGAGGTTCCTGCGATTGGGACCCTGGCAGACCTCGTCCTATGTATTTCTTCATCTGGCTATTCATCTGTATTCTTTATCATACTTTGTAATAAACTGATAAACATAAGTGACTATTTTCCTGAGTTCTGTGAGCTGCTCTAGCATATTAATTGATTAATTCTAGGAGGAGATCAGGGAAACCTCAGATTTATAGCCAATCTGTCAGAAGGACAGGTGACAACCTGGACTTGCTGTGGGATGTGACGCTACCTCCAGGAAGACAGTGTCAGAACTGAGTTAAAGTGCAGGATACACAGCTGGCGTGCTAAAGAATTGCTTGGTGTAGGAAAAACCTCACACATCCGGTGTCAGAAGTGTTGTGAATGTGGTAGCAGTGTGTGTAAAGGAGAAACACAGGGAGGAGGGCAGGGATGCTGGCTGGGTGTGTTTCCTACTCAGGAGGAAAGATTGCGTTTCTCCCATTCGGTGATCCAGTCGTCCCAAAACCAATTTTTAAAAGGTTCTCTCTGCTGACATTTTATTTAGGAATTTTACATCAATATTCCTAAATGAGATTGGTGTGGAAGCTTCTTTTATCAAATAATCTTGAGGTTTCCATTTTTTTTCTAGGCAGTAGAATAAGTAGCATCGAGATTATCCATTATTTGAAGATTTGACAGAATTCTCCTGTGAGAAGCTATATAGGTCTAGAGATTTTTCTGGGTTTTTTTTTTCCAGTGGAAATTGGGTTGTTTAAACGTTATGTGTCTACTGGGGTCCATTTGGGTAATTCCATTTTCCTAGAGAAGTACGCTTTTTATCCAGGTCTTCACATTTATTCGCATAGCATAGTAAAAAGTAACTTCTAATGATTTTTTTAACATGCTGTATTTTGTTGATTATTTTCCTATTATAATTTCTTATTGTGTGTATTTGTACCCTATCTCTCTCATAATTAGGTTAGATAGTGGTTTATTCATTTGAATTTTTTTTCCTAAGAGTCAGCATTTTGTTATTACTTCTTTGTTTTTCTCTGTTCTAATTCATTGGTTTCCAACTTACTCTTATTTGCCATTCTGCTCACTCAGTTTATTTGGTTGTTTTATCTAAAATTTTCAGTTGGATGTTTAATTCATTTTTTTGAGACACAGTTTTATGTGCATCCCATAGATTGATGTATTTATAGAGTTTAATCTTGTGATTTTCCAAGTTGAAAGGCCTTTTTGTTTTTTATCTCATGATTAACGTCTAGTTTTATTGCATTGTGATGACATAACATTGTTTATATCATTTCTATGTTGCAAAAACTTATTGAAGTTTTCTTTGTAACCTAATAGATGTCAACTTTCATAAATGTTCCATGTATTCTGGAAACAAAGTTGTATCCTCTATTATCATGGTACAAAGTCTGGTATGTCGGGGCATACTTCTTTGTCTACTTCACATGTCTTGGATACAGAGTGGCTCTCATGGTCTCCAGAATTAGTACACTTCTTTCCACATCTCCTGCCTCACATGTGGTCTCTGCTTGATGGAGGTTCTATCAATGTTCAGTGTAGCATTCATAACCACAATTACTATATTTCCTCTGCAAATTGCAGCCTTTTGTGTTATACAGTATCCCTTTTTGTTTCATTGCATGTTTTTGGTCTGAATTCTACCTTGGGGATGTTGACTTTAAAAACAAAAACCAAAAAAAGAGCCAGCCATTTTACCTGCAAAATGAGTTTATTCGGGAACAGCAGAGGAATTACAGTGCAGAAGAAGAAAACCAGGGCAAACCATAGGCAAGTCCAGAGACTAGCAGAGCGGGGCTTGCATTTAGGAGGAAAGGAGGAAGGTGGGAGGGGCTGTTTCATAAAGTCGAGGGTGGTAACTGGTTTCTCATTGGCTAAATGTGGCAGTTTCTCATTGGCAGGGCTGTTGCTGGGCAAGGGAGAAATTCTTCATTCTTCCTGGGTGGAAAGTAAGCCTCCTCCTGCAGGGGTATGGACAGCAGTATTTGAGAGTTCCTCTTCAGGACTTCCTGACTTTGTTTTTAATGAGGTTTCTTTTATTTTCACAGTTGAAATCAGGATTAAAACCCCTAATTTCTTTCTCTTCCCACTGGCTTCATTTCTATACACCCTCCCATCCTTTCCAGCTTTTCTAATTACTTTGTTTTAGGTATGACTCTCTTAAACAGTAGAGCTGGGTGCCATTGCATGAACCAATCTGAAAGTCTTTTAATCAGTGGATTAAATCCATGTACACAGAGAAGGAAAAAAATCAGCAAAACTAAAAGGCAAGAAATGGAATGGGAAAAGAGATTTGCAAATGACATATCTGATAAAGAGTTTGTATCCAAAATAAATAAAGAACTTATAAAACTCAACAACCAAAAAACAATCCAGTGAAGAAATGGGCAGAAGACATGAATAGACATTTTTTTCCAAAGAAGACATCCAGATGGCCAACAGATACATGAAAAGATACTCAACATCAGTCACCATCAGAGAAACACAAATCAAAACAACAATGAATTATCACTTCACACCAATCAGAAAGGTTAAAATTAACAACACAGGAAACAACAGGTGTTGGTGAGGATGTGAAGAAAGGGGAATCCTCCTGCACTGTTGGTGGGAATGCAACATGGTGCAGCCACTATGGGAACAGTATGGAGGTTCCTCAAAAAGTTAAAAATAGAACTACCCTATGATCCAGCAATTGCACTACTAGGTATTTACCCAAAGGATGCAAAAATACTAATTCAAAGGGATATATGCACCCTGATGTTTATAGCAGTATTATTAACAATAGCCAAATTATGAAAAGGGCCCAAATGTCCATCAACTCATGAATGGATAAATAAGAGGTGGTATATATGTATATATACACACACATACATACACACACAATGGAATATTACTCAAACATAAAAAGGAATGAAATCTTACCATTTGCAATGATGTGGATGGAGCTAGAGAGTATTATGCTAAGCAAAATAAGTCAGAGAAAGACAAATACCATATGACTTCACTCATATGTGGAATTTAAGAAGCAAAAGAGATGAACATAGGGGAAGGGGGAGAAAAAACACAGAGAGGGAAGCAAACCATAAGAGACTCTTAACAATAGAGAACAAACCAATGGTTACCATAGGAGAGGTGGGTGGGACAGTGAGTTAAACAGATGATGGGAGTTAAAGAGTGCACTTGTGATGAGCATCAGGTGTGGTATGGAAGTGTTTTACACCTGAAACTAATACTAGACTGTACGTTAACTGTAATTTAAATTAGATATAAAAAATAAAAAAGATGTATTAATCAACTCATAAGTAGAAGGAAAAATAAATACATACTCTTTAAATAGAATTTAAAAATAAAGAGAATTAAAAGAAATAAATCCACTTAAATTTTATCAGTGTTGGCTGGTGTGATTTCAGCTGTCACATTATTTTGTGTTGTAGCTACTGTATTTCACGCTGTAGTCTATTTTCTTTTTTTAAATATAATTTATTAGCTAACATATAGTGTATACAGTGTGCTCTTGGCTTCAGGAGATTCCCATGATTCATCACTTACACACCACACCCAGTGCTCATCCCAACAAGTGCCCTCCTCAATGCCCATCACCCGTTTTCCCCTCCTCCCACACCCCTCATCAACCCGAAGTTTGTTCTCTGTATTTAAGAGTCACTTATGGTTTGTCTCCCTCTCTGTTTGTAACTATTTTTCCCCTTCCCTTCCCCAATGATCTTTTGTTAAGTTTCTCAAACCACATGAGTGAAAACATATGATATCTGTCTTTCTCTTACTGATTTCACTTAGCATTAATACCCTCCAGTTTGACCCACATTGTTGCAAATGACAAAATTTCATTCTCTTTCATTGCCAAGTAGTATTCCATTGAATATATATACCACATTTTTTCTTTCTTTTTTTTTGGCAGGGAATGGCATTTTATTTTTTTTTCCATATATGAAGTTTATTGTCAAATTGGTTTCCATATATAACACCCAGTGTTCATCCCAAAAGGTGCCCTCCTCAATACCCATCACCCACCCTCCCCTCTCTCCCACCCCCCATCAACCCTCAGTTTGTTCTCAGTTTTTAAGAGTCTCTTATGCTTTGGCTCTCTTCCACTATAACCTCTTTTTTTTTCCTTCCCCTCCCCCATGGGTTTCTGTTAAGTTTCTCAGGATCCACATAAGAGTGAAAACATATGGTATCTGTCTTTCTCTGTATGGCTTATTTCACTTAGCATAACACTCTCCAGTTCCATCCATGCTGCTACAAAGGGCCATATTTCATTCTTTCTCATTGCCACGTAGTACTCCATTGTGTATATAAACCACAATTTCTTTTTTAACGTTTTTTTTTTTTTATTTTATTTTTGGGACAGAGAGAGACAGAGCATGAACGGGGGAGGGGCAGAGAGAGAGGGAGACACAGAATCGGAAACAGGCTCCAGGCTCCGAGCCATCAGCCCAGAGCCCGACGCGGGGCTCAAACTCATGGACCGCGAGATCGTGACCTGGCTGAAGTCGGACGCTTAACCGACTGCGCCACCCAGGCGCCCCTAAACCACAATTTCTTTATCCATTCATCAGTTGATGGACATTTAGGCTCTTTCCATAATTTGGCTATTGTTGAAAGTGCTGCTATAAACATTGGGGTACAAGTGCCCCTATGCATCAACACTCCTGTATCCCTTGTATACCACATTTTCTTAATCCATTCATCAGTTGATAGATATTTGGGCTCTTTCCACAATTTGGCTATTGTTGATAGTGCTGCTATAAACATTGGGGTACATGTGCCCCTATGAATCAGCACTCCTATAAACTTTGGATAAATTCCTAGTAGTGCTTTTGCTGGGTCATAGGGTAATTCTGTTTTTAATTTTTTGAGGAACCTCCATACTGTTTTCCTGAGTGGCTGCACCAGTTTGCATTCCCACCAACAGCGCAAGAGGTTCCCCTTTCTTCACTTTCTATTGTCTCCTGAGTTAATTTTAGCCACTCTGACCAGTGTGAGGCGGTATCTCAATGTGGTTTTGTTTTGTATTTCCCTGATGATGAGCGATGTTGAGCATCTTTGTCTGTTGACCATCTGGATGCCTTCTTTGATAAAGTGTCTATTCATGTCTTCTGCCCATTTCTTCACTGGATTATTTGTTTTTTGAGTGTTGAGTTTGGTAAGTTCTTTATAGATTTTGGATACTAACTCTTTATGCAATATGTCATTTGCAAATATCTTCTCCCATTCCTTTGGCTGCCTTTTAGTTTTGTTGATTGTTTCCTCTGCAGTGCAGAAGCTTTTTATCTTCATGAGGTCCCAATAGTTCATTTTTTCTTTTATTCCCCTTGCCTTCGGAGATGTGTCAAGTGAGAAATTGATGCAGCTGAGGTCAAAGAGGTTGTTGCCTGTTTTCTCCTCTAGGATTTTAATGGTTTAGGTATTTATCCATTTTATTTTGGTGTATATGTGAGAAAGTAGCCCAGTTTCATTCTTCTGCATGTTGCTGCCCAGTTCTCCTAGCAGCATTTGCTAAAGAGACTGTCTTTTTTCCATTGGATACTCTTTCCAGCTTTGTCAAAGATCAGTTGGTCATACATCTGTGGATCCAATTCTGGGTTCTCTATTCTATTCCACTGATCTATATGTCTGTTTTTGTGCCAATACCATACTGTCTTGATGATTACAGCTTTGTGGTACAGGCTAAAATCCGGGTTTATGATGCCTCCTGCTTTGGTTTTGTTTTTCAACATTACTTTGGCTATTTGGCCTCTTTTGCAGTTCCATACAAGTTTTAGGATTGTTTGTTCTAGCTCTGAGAAAAATGCTGGTGCTATTTTGATTGTGATTGCATTGAATGTGTAGAATGCTTTGGGTAGTATCAACGTTTTAACAATATTTGTTCTTCCAATCCATTGGCATGGAATGTTTTTCCATTTCTTTGTGTCGTCTTCAATTCTTTCATAAGTTTTCTATAGTTTTCAGCATACAAATCTTTTATCTCTTTGGTTAGGTAAATCAATGTACAGAAATCAGTTACATTTCTATACACCAATAATGAAGCAACAGAAAGAGATATCAAGGAATCAATCCCATTTACAACTGTACCAAAAACCATAAAAAAATATGTAGTCTGTTTTCTTCATTCCCTTATTTAGTTTTTCCCCCCTTTGAGTATTTAGGAAGGTCATTATTTGTTTCAGGCATTATTTTTTCTACCAACACTTCTTACTATTCCATCTGTCAACTTTCAGTGTTATCCTTCACCTCACTTTCCTACCTGCAGGACAATCAATGAGCTTTTTCTACTTTCCTCTTTCTTTCTCCTTATACCACCTATTATTGTTTGATTATTTCCATTTTTTTCAGTTTACATACATTTATATCTATTCTCCCACATCTACCCCTACCTTTATTTTAGTTCCTACATATATAATTAATACTCACTACCAGTCCCTTTCCCAATGTTTCCCCAACTATCTTTTAACTGAATGAAATCTGTCCTCTACCACATGGCATATATATATATTCAACACCCGTAGTGGATCATTTTAATACCTCCACCATCTATATGACAAAAATATTTTCAGTAGTCATCATCATAATAACCAGTAATTGTCATTATTTCCTTAACATGATCTGTAACTTAAAAAACAATTTAAAAGAAAAATCTCTGGGGTACCCAGGTAGCTCAGTTGGTTAAGCATCCAAATCTTGGTTTTGGCTCAGGTCATGATCTCACGGTTCACGGGTTCGAACCCCACATTGGATTCTGCACTGACAGTGTGGAGCCTGCCTGGGATTCTCTAACTCTCTCTCCCTTTCTCTGCCCCTCCCCTACTCGTTCTCTCTCTCTCAAAATAAATAAATATTTTTAAAAATGACATTTACATTTTTGGGGTACCTGGGTGGCTTACTCAGTTAAGCATCCAACTCTTGATTTCAGCTCAGGTCATGATCTCACAGTTGCGAGATCAAGCCCCGCATCAGGCTCTGCACTGGGTATAGAGTCTGCTTAAGATTCTCTCCCTCTCTTGGGGCGCCTGGGTGGCGCAGTCGGTTAAGCGTCCGACTTCAGCCAGGTCACGATCTCGCGGTCTGTGAGTTCGAGCCCCGCATCAGGCTCTGGGCTGATGGCTCAGAGCCTGGAGCCTGTTTCCGATTCTGTGTCTTCCTCTCTCTCTGCCCCTCCCCCGTTCATGTTCTGTCTCTCTCTGTCCCAAAAATAAATTTAAAAAGTTGAAAAAATTAAAAAAAAAAAAGATTCTCTCCCTCTCTCTCTCTCTCCCCCCGCCCCCAATTTTGCCCCTCCCCGCTCGTGCTCTTTCTAAAAAAGATACACACACACACACACACACACACACACACACACACAAAGAAATTTCCATTTTAAAGATACAATTCCAATTCAACACAGTATTTCCTATGTTGATTATTTTGTTATCAAACAAAAATACTACACTTTATAGTACGCTGTTCTGTTTCAATTTTAAACACAAATGAAACTGCCAAGCAGTCACACAAAATGATGGAATTAAAGAAATGAAAATTCTGTTTCTTTGTCTTCACAGTTACTGTGCTAGCATTATTTATTTCTAAGTCTACTATTTAAGTGCAGAAATATGTAGTCCCACAGAAGAAGCCTCTACATGAAGGGAGCTTGGGTGATTCTGAACAGTTACGAACTTAACTCTCAAAATAATCCATGTGTACCTGAGCCTATGTATGTCAGAGGATGACTAATGGGGAATTCTTCAAATTAAGTGCCATGCAGAATGCAATGTTTATTTACAGTTGTGCTAATTTGAAGCTGATGCATGGTACTAAAAGGAAAAATTGCTTAGAAAGTAGACCAAAAAGAGATTTTTTTTTTTCCAGGAGATTTTCATTTTCACAACTGATATTCTTTAACAGTGCTGGAGCACATTGATAATATAAAGCAACTTTTTAGTAATTTTTACTATTGTTTTTAAATTATCTGCAGATGAAGCAACTTCTAATTGCCTTCATCCAGGGCAGACCACTTCTGCCACCCCAGCCTACAACAGAGTCTGGTAGATTCTTAAAATAGGACTGGTAGGTACAATATTCTTTCACTTCTTGCATTTTTTTTTACTATTTTACTAAAACCTTGATACTGAAAGGCCAGTTGGCTGAATATAAAATCCTTAGTTTACATTTTCTTTTCTTGAGTTTCTTGAAAATGTTGTCCCACTGCTACCTTTCTTTGGATGTCATGGTCACAAAGTCTGATCGTTACTTGGCTTTCTTTCCTTTGTAAATAACTTGGTCATTTTGCCTGGAGGCCCAGCTGATGGTACATTTACCTTTAATGTCCAATAGCTGTACAGCAGAAGTTTGAGTTGATCATTCCCAGAATGACAGTGGATTACAGTTGGCCCTTGAACAATGTGAAGATTAGGGGGCCCATCCCCACACAGTTGAAAATCCACATCTAACTTCTGACTCCCCCAAAATTAAACTACCAATAGCCTGCTGCTGACCAGAAGCCTTACTGATAACATAAACAGTTTCAATTAACACATATTCTGTATATCAATTATATACTGTATTCTTACAGTAAAGCAAGCTAGAGAAAAGAAAATCTTATTAAGAAAATCCTATGAAAGAAAAAACATAGTTATATGGTACTGTATTATTCTTTTAAAAATCCACACAGAAGTGGACCCATTCAGTTCAAACCCACATTGTTCAGGGCCAACAGTATTTCCATGTAGATTCAGATATTTTGTTTCAGCAATTTGCTCTTGAATTCTTTTTAAATTTTAGTTCTGTTCATTGCTTCTCTTTTCTACATCAAGGTCTCCAGCTATAGGTATGTTGGATCTTCTTCTATCAGTATGTTTGGGGCCTTTCTATCTATTTCTGTTTCATTTTCTTGCATCTGTCCACTTCTAACCTTACTGTATTTTTGTTTTGAGAAAGAGAAGGGCACACATGACTGGGGGAGAGGGGCAAAGGAAGAGAGAAGGGGGAGAGGGGCAGAGGAAGAGAGAAGGGGGAGAGAGAAAGAAAGACAGGGGGAGAGAGAGAGAGAGGATGAATGCCAAGGAGGCTCTAGGCTCAGTGCAGAGCCCAACGTGGGGCTCAATCGCAGAACCCTGGGATCATGATCTGAGCCAAAATCCAGAGTCAGACGCTTAACTGACTGTACTTTGAGTTGCAATTACTGTCCCCCTGGACACCTTATAATATTCTAGTAATTTCAGAAATACTTTTTTTTTTCAGAGAAACTTCAATTCCTTCCCTTAGTTTAATAAACTCCCATTTGGGGAGCCATCTTGGACCCAGCTTGTCCCCGTCTAGTGACCAGCAGCGCTGGGCCAGGCTCTGTGCAGGGGGTTGGGAAGCACAAAGAAGTTAAGTAATTTTACCAGGTTGACACCAAGATTATAAGCCAGGTAGTCTTCAGAGCCTATGTGCTCAGCAAGATCCAATGCTAGCCTCATCTTCATTCGTTTGGAGGAGTTAAGATGGTGGAGATTTAGGGGGACCCTGGGCTTCCCACATCCCTCAAACACAGCTGTACTGAGGTCAGATTCCTTGGAACACTCAGGAAATCAATGTGCAGAGTGGCAGAAAGATCCCCACAGCTGGAAGGAGACAGCTTAGCAGGTGCAAGGTACATGGATGTGAGTTGGGGGAGAGAAAAATGGTGGAGCCATGAAGGGGAGATAACCCCTTCTGTGGAGAGACAAAAGAGAGAAATAGAGAGGGGCTGAGATAGTGCGGCATCGAGTTAGCACAAGAGGAAAACCTCTCTGGACCACGAACTGGGGAGTGAGAAGCAATGAGTGCACCAGTTCTTTTTTGCAATCAGCGTGTAGAGCTCAAACCCTGAGGTTTTGGAAATGTGCAACTTTCTCCTGAGTGGAGTTGCAGCATGTGCTCCTGGGAAGGAGGGAGCTGTCCCCAGAGTGCATAGCATGGTGTAGCAATCACCAGGGTACACTGGGAGAGAACAGTCCCCTTCCTTGAGTACTTTCGGAAGAAGGTTTATTAGCTCTCCAAGGACAAAAGACCCTGCAGGTGCCACCGAAAGGCTTTTCATTAGAGGTTGGAGAGGCTCTACCACAGAGGAGGGGAGTGGATCTGCACCATGCCAGGTCCTTTAAGATTTTGGGGTTTTTTTCAAAGTTTATTTTTAAGAGGGGGGGGGGGGAGGAAGGGGCAGAGAGAGAAGGAGACACAGAATCTGAAGCAGGCTCCAGGCTCTGAGCTGTCAGCACAGAGCCCAGCGTGGGGCTTAAACCCACGAACTGCGAGATCACAGCCTGAGCCGAAGTTGGATACTTAACCAACTGAGCCACCCAAATGCCCCAAGACTTTGGGTTTTGAATCCTAGCCACAAGCCAAGGAGAAGTCGCAGGATAGTTGTGGCACAGGGCCACCTGACTGCCCTCGCTATTCTTTGAGGGCTGCCTGAACAGCAGGGGCTGAGATCCTTAATACAGGGATGAGAGATTGGGGTAGCAATATTTTTTCTCCCAACACCACTCAGGGTGGTACTTCAGAGAGCAGCACAGTGACCCCCAGTGGAGGCAAGACACACTTACACCAAACCCCGCCCCTCCGTGCCCTGCAACTGCTTATTTACTGGGGCACAAAGGACTCTGAGCCAATGCAGCCAGCCTCTGTTCCACACCAGCATAAACACCACCCCCCCAGGCACCAAAGGACAACTGTTTTCTTTTCTTCCTCTTTCTTTTCTTTTGTAATCAGGCTCATAGTTTCTGACTGGTTTGGGGGTTTTTGTAATTTTATCTTTTTTTCCCCTTGGATCAGGCTTTCTTTTTATTCATTTCTTTTCCTTCTTTTCTCTTTTCTTCTGATTTTTCTTTTTTT
Organism: Neofelis nebulosa; assembly: GCF_028018385.1. NCBI lineage: Eukaryota > Metazoa > Chordata > Mammalia > Carnivora > Felidae > Neofelis > Neofelis nebulosa. The sequence continues at coordinate 21,510,600 of NC_080788.1, forward strand.
CTTCCTTTATCCTTAGAATCAGCCTTATGGTTTTTTGATTCTCTGTTTTGTTTTTTGTGTGTTCCCTTTCCTTTTCTCTTTTTATGGGATCAGCCACTCCCCCCATTTTTTCCAGGACTACGTCAACAGACAAATCAAAGCACACCCAGTTAAAGGTTCAAACACTCCACCACTGCAAGGAAGGGGGAGCTCTGCAGAGGACTGACCTTAGGCTAAGGGCAGCTAAAATGCAACAGCAGAGTGCACACAGCATACACCAGAAACACTTCCTGGAGTACCAGCCCATAGACAGTGTATGACCATTTTTAATAAAGTAGTACTCTCAGGGCAGGACACATAATAAGCTTTTAAAACATGCAAAAGATATAGGGCTCCTGGGTGGCTCGGTTGGTTAAGTGTCTGACTTCATCTCAGGTCATGATCTCGCAGTCTGTGAATTCGAGCCCCACATTGGGCTCTGTGCTGACAGCTCAGAGCCTTGAGCCTGTTTCAGATTCTGTCTCTCTCTCTCTCTCTCTCTCTCTCTCTCTCTCTCTTTCTCTCTCTCAATCTCTGCCCCTTCCCTGCTCACACTCTCTCTCTCTCTCTCTCTCAAAAAAAGTAAACATTAAAAAAAATGTGTTTTTAACACACAGAAGACAGAAACTTAGCTAAAATGACAAGATGGAGAAATTCTCCCTAAAACAAAGGTCAGGAAGAAATCACAGCCAGGGACTTGCTCAAAACAATAGAACAATATATCTGAACAAGAATCGTAAGACTACTAGCTGGGCTTGAAAAAAGCATAGAAGACACCAGAGAAACCCTTGCTGCAGAAATCACAGACCTAAGAACTAGTCAGGATGAATTTAAAAATGCTATAACAGAGATGCAAAATAAACTAGATACAGTAACAGTGAAGATTAAAGAAGTAGAGGAGAGAATAGGTGAAATATAAGATAAAGTTATGGAAAATAATGAAGCTGAAAAAAAGAGGGAAAGGAAGTTACTAGTTCATGAGGGCAGACTCAGAGAACTAAGTGATTCTATGAAGCAAAACAAGATCGGTATCGTAGGAGTCCCAGAAGAAGAATGAAAAAAAGGAGCTGAAGGTTTATTTGAACAAATTATAGCTGAGAACTACTCTAGTCTGGAGAAGGAAACAGGCACCCAAGACGAAGAGGCACAGGTGACTCCCTTCAAAATCAACAAAAACAGATCAACACCATGACATATAGTGAAACTTCCAAAATACAAGGTTAAAGAGAGAATTCTGAAAGCAGCTAGGGACAAAAGGTCCTCAACCTACAAGGGTAGACACATAAGGTTAGTGACAGACCTGTCCGCTGAAATTTGGCAGGCCAAAAGGGAGTGGCAGGAAATATTCATTTTGCTGAACAGGAAAAATATGCAGCCAAGGATCCTTTATCCAGCAAGGCTGCATTCAGAATAGAAGGGGAGATAAAGGCTTTCCCAGACAAACAAAAACTAAAAGAGTTCATGATCACTAAAATATCCCTGCAAGAAATTTTAAGGGGGGACTGAGTGGAGGAAAAAAAAAAAAACCAGCATAGACTACAAAGGATCAGAGAACATCAGAAGAAACATCAAATCTACAGATGACACAATGGCACTAAATTCATATCTTTCCATAATCACTCTGAACATAAATGGACTAAATGCTCCAATCAAAAGACACAGGGCATTAGAATGGATAAAAGAACAAGATCTATCTATATACTACCTACAAGAGACTCATTTTAGACTTAAGGACACCTGCAGATTGAAAGTCGGGGATGGAGAACCATCTATCATGCTAATGGAGGTCAGAAGAAAGCCAGAGTAGCCATACTTATATCAGACTATAATTTAAAATAAAGGGGCGCCTGGGTGGCGCAGTCGGTTAAGCGTCCGACTTCAGCCAGGTCACGATCTCGCGGTCCGTGAGTTCGAGCCCCGCATCAGGTTCTGGGCTGATGGCTCGGAGCCTGGAGCCTGTTTCCGATTCTGTGTCTCCCTCTCTCTCTGCCCCTCCCCCGTTCATGCTCTGTCTCTGTCTGTCCCAAAAATAAATAAAAAACATTAAAAAAAAATTTTTTTTAAATAAATAAATAAAATAAAGACTGTAACATGAGATGAAGAATGGCATCATATCATAATCAAGGGGTCTATCCATCAAGAAGATCTAACAATTGTAAATATTTATACCCCGAACTTGGAACAGCCAAATATATAAATCAATTAATCACAAACATAAAGAAACTTATTGATAATAATACCATAATAATAGAGACTTTAATACCCCACTTACAACAACGGATAAGCAGAAAATCAATAAGGAAATAATCATCTAAGCAGAAAATCAATAAGGAAACAATGGCTTTGAAGGACACACTGGACTGGATAGACTTAACACATATTCAGAATATGTCATCCTTTATAAAGCAGCAGAATACACATTCTTCTTGAGCACACTTGCAACACTCTCCAGAAGAGATCACATACTGGGTCACAGATCAGCCCTCAACAGGTACAAAAAAATTGAGATCATACCATGCATATTTTCAGATCACATTATAAAACTTGAAATCAACCACAAGAAAAAATTTGGAAAGTCCTCAAATACATGGAGGCTAAAGAACATCCTACTAAAGAATGAATGGATTAACCAGAAAATTAAAGAAATGAAAAAATACATGGAAGGCAATGAAAATGAAAACACGACCATCCAAACCTTTTGGGATGCAGCAAAGGCAGACCTAGGAGGAAATTATGTTGCAATTCACACCTATCTCAAGAAGGAAAAAAGGTCCCAAATACACTATGTAACCTTACACCTAAAGGAGCTAGAAAAGGAGCAGCAAACAAAGGCAAAAGCCAGCAGAAGAAGGGAAATAATAAAGATTAGAGCAGAAATAAATGATATAGAAACAAACAAAAAACAGTAGAAAAGATCAATAAAACTAAAAGCTGTTTTTTTTAAAGAATAAAAAAAATTGATAAATGCCTAGCCAGACTTCTCAAAAAGAAAAGAGAAAGGACCCAACTAGATAAAATCACAAATGAAAGAGGAGAGATCACAACCAACACCACGGAAATACAAACAAATTATAAGAGAATACTATGAAAAATGATATGCCAACAAACAGGACAATCTGGAAGAAATAGACAAAATCCTAGACACCCACATGCTACCAAAACTTAAACAGAAAGAAATAGAAAATTTGAATAGGCCCATAACCAGCAAAGAAACTGAATCAGTTACCAAAAACCTCCCATCAAATAAGAGTCGTAAGCCAGACAGCTTCCCAGGGGAATTCTACCAATTTTAAAGAAGAATGAATACCTATTCTTCTCAAACTGTTCCAAAATAGAAATGGAAGGATGGGGCGCCTGGGTGGCTCAATCGGTTGAGCGTCTGACTTCGGCTCAGGTCATGATCTCATGGCTTGCAGGTTCAAGCCCCATGTCAGGCTCTGTGCTGACAGCTCAGAGCCTGGAACCTGCTTCAGATTCTGTCTCTGTCTCTCTCTCCCTCTGCCTCTCCCCTGCTCATCCTCTGTCTGTCTGTCTCTCTCTTGCTCAAATATAAATAAACATTAAAAAAAAATTTTTTTAATAGAAATGGAAGGAAAGCTTCCAAATTCATTCTATGAAGCCAGCATTACCTTCATTCAAGAACCTGACAAAGACCCCACTAAAAAGGAGAATTATAGGCCAATATCCCTGATGAACATGGATGCAAAAATTCTCAACAAGATACTAGCAAACCAAATTAAACAGTACACTAAAAGGATTATTCACTATGGTCAAGTGGGATTTATGCCTGGGCTGCAGGGCTGGTTCAATATTCACAAATCAATCAATTTCATGCACCACATTAATAAAAGAAAGGATAAGAACCATATGATCTTTTCAATAGATACGGAAAAAGCATTTGATGAAATACAGCATTTTTTTCTTAATAAAAACTCTCAAGTATAGGGATAACAGGAACATTCCTCAACATCATAAAAGCCATATATGAAAGTCCCACAGCTGATATCATCCTCAATGGGGAAATACTGAGAGCTTTCCTGCTAAGGTCAGGAACACAACAGGAATGTCCATTCTCACCACTGTTATTAACATAATACTGGAAATCCTAGCATCAGCAATCCGACAACAAAAAGAAATAAATGACATACAAATTGGCAAAGAAGAAGTCAAACTTTCATTCTTCACAGGTGACATGATACTCTATATGGAAAACTCGAAAGATTCCACCAAAACACTGCTGGAATAGATACATGAATTCAACAAAGTCACAGGATATAAAATCAACATAGAGAAATCAGTTGCATTTCTATACACCAATAATGAAGCAGCAGAAAGAGAAATTAAGGAATCAATCCCATTTACAACTGAAGCAAAAACCATAAAATACCTAGGAATAAACCTAACTAAAGAGGTAAAAGATCTGTATGCTGAAAACTATAGAAAACTTATGAAAGAAATTGAAGAAAACACACAAAAAAATGGAAAAATATTCCATGATCATGGATTGGAAGAACAAATATTGTTAACATAGTGATACTACCCAAAGCAACCTACACATTCAATGCAATCTCTATCAGAATAACAACAGCATTTTTCACAGAGCTAGAACAAACAATCCTAAAATTTGTATGGAACTACAAAAGACCCTGAATAGTCAGAGTAATGTTGAAAAAGTAAACCAAAGCTGGAGTCAAAGCTATAATCATCAAGACAGTATGGTACAAAAAAAACAGAACAGAACAATAGAACAGAATAGAGAACTCAGAAATTGGCCCACAAATATATAGCCAACTAATCTTCGACAGAGTATCCAATGGAATAAAGACAGTATCTTTAGCAAATGGTGCTGGGAAAACTGCACAGTGACATGCAGAAGAAGGAAACTGGACCGCTTTCTTATACCATACACAAAAATAAATTCGAATTGGATCAAACACCTAAATGAAACAGGAAACCATCAAAATCCTACAGGAGAAAACAAGCAGCAACCTCTGTGACCTCAACCACAGCAACTTCTTATTTGACATGTCTCCAGAGGCAAGGGAGATTAAAGCAAAAATGAACTATCAGAACTTCATCAAGATAAATAGCTTCTGCACACAGGAAACAATCAACAAAGCCAAAAGGCAACCAATGGAATGGGAAAAGATATTTGCCAATGACATATTGGATACAGGGTTAGTATCCAAAATCTATAAAGAACTTATTGGGGCACCCAGGTGGCTCAGTTGGCTAAGCATCTGACTCTTGACTTCAGCTCAGGTCATGATCTCACAGTTTGTGAGTGTGAGCCCCATATCATGCTCTATGCCAACAATGCGGAGCCTGCTGGGATTCTCTCTCTCTCCCTTCCTCTCTTTGCCCCTCCTGCACTTGTGCTGTCGCTCTCTGTCTCAAAATAAATAAACTTTAAAAAGCCCTGTATATATTTTTTTAAAAAAGAATTTATCAAACTCAACACTCAAAAAACAAATAATCAAGTGAAGAAATGGGCAAAAGGCATGAATAGACACTTTTCCAAAGAAGACATCCATATGGCCAACAGACACACGAAAAGTCGCTCAATATCACTCACCATCAGGGAAATGCATGTAAAAACCACAATGAGATACAACCTCACACCTGTTAGAATGGCTAAAATGAACAACTCAGAAAACAACAGATGTTGGTGAGGATGCAGAGAACTTGGAACACTTTTGCACTACTGGTGGGAAAGCAAACTGGTGCAGCCACTCTGGAAAACAGTATGGAGTTTCCTCCAAATGTTAGATTAAACTACCCTACGACCCAGCAACTGCAATACTGTACAGGTATTCATCCCAAGGATACAAAAATGCTGATCCAAAGAGACACAAGCACCCCAATGTTTATAGCAGTGCTATCAACAATAGCCAAATTATGGAAAGAGCCCAAATGTCCACCAACTGATGATGGACAAAGAAGAAGTGGTATATACATACAATGTAATACTACCCTGCAATCAAAAAGAATGAAATCTTGCCATTTGGAACAACATGGATAGAACTAGATTGTATTATGCTAAGCAAAATAAGTCAGGCAGAGAAAGACAAATATGATATGATTTCACTCATATGTGGAATTTAAGAAACACAACAGACGAACATAGGGGAAGAGAAGCAAAATCAAGATAAAAACAGAGAGGGAGGCAAACCATAAGAGACTATTAAATAGAATAAATTGAGGGTCTCTGGAGGGGAGGTCAGTGGGGGATGGGCTAAGTGGCAATGGGCATTAAGGAGGACACTTATTGGGATGAGCACTGGGTGTTATATACGTAAGTGATAAATCACTGGGTTCTACTCCTGAAACCCAAACCAAACCAACCTGTATGTTGACTAACTTGAATTTAAATAGATAAGTTTAAAAAATAAAAAAACAAATAAACTCCCATTTTGTATCCCCTGGTGTTTATCCATTTTCAGTCTATTTTTTTTTAATTTCTACACTCATCATGTTTTTTTCCATTTGCAATTGCTTGTTAATTATACATGTCTCTTTACTTCTTGACTCTTCATATGCCTATTTTGTGACTCAGTTCTTTTTTTTTTTCTTACAGTAACATTGTATGGACTCTATGTTTGTTTAAATTTATATTTATTTTAGTTAGACTCTCCAGTTTGCCTGGACCAGCAATAGCAGGAGATGGGGGTGGGGGGAGGAGTTGGGGGGAAGGTCCAGTAAGAGAGATCTGTGTGGCTTGCTTAGGCACTTGGCTCAGTTACAGCCTCCTTTCTTACAACTCTCAAATATAGTTTCTTTAATAAATAATAGGATTTTCCTTCTCTTCCCCCTCGCCTTCTTCCTCCTTCTTCTCCTCCTCCCCTCCCCCTCCTCTCCTTCCCCTCCTCCCTCTTACTCTCCTCCCCTCCCCCTTACCCTTTTCCTCCTCCTTCTCCCCCTCCCTGGATCCTCTCCCCCTCCCCTTCCTCCTCCTTCCCCCACTTTTTGGTTTTTCTCATTCTCATTCCTTGATGCTTTGTTGTTTCACTAAATTCCTTACCTCCAGCTGATTCCTTCCTTCTTTTACACCTTGCCTCCAGGATGCACTCTGCTTCCCAAGCTGCATCCCTCTCCCAGAAGCAGAACCTCTGATTCCATGCACTTTCCAAGCCCCTCTTTTTCACTCCCTCAACAGTTATCACATCTCAGACCTACTCTTGGCATTTCCCCACTGATGGCAGGCATTCTCTCTCTCCCTCATACTATAGGAAGTTTTCTGAAAGTAGGCTTCCTGATGACTTAGAATTACAAGACATTAGGATGGATTTTACAGGACACTTTAAATATGACAAGCGGTACACCTGGACTTTGCTACACCGAGACAGTGAAGTACATGTCCGAAACGTTCCTTTAAAAATAGTAAGTAGTACTGATGCTAATAGAGAGCAGAAAATACGTGTCTCTGTGTATTACTTTCGTGTCTCTGTGTATTACTTTCAAAACCAGTGGCATGTATGTTTGTGGTTGCTGCATACTAGGTTGTGTTGTGTACATTGTATGATTTTGGTTCTGCAGAATAATGAGAAGGGTTTAATATTACTCTGCTGCATAAAGGAAAACATGAGAAGAGAAAAGATGCAAAGTCACCCAGCCTCAAAAATCACATTTCAACTTGAACAAGCAGTGAAAAGCTCTAGTGCGTTTCTGAGACACATAAATTTACAAAGCCAGGCAGGCCTTTAGGATGTTCCTCAACTCTTGCTTCACTTGAGAGATGCTGGTGTTTCCTTGGCAGACGCAACACCTCAGACAGGCTTCGTGAGGAAGTGCTGTACTCTCTCCAGGTCTGGCTTAGATACCTAAGTGGGAACATTCCAGGAACTACAAAATGATTCAGACAAGTTTGTCACCATCCCCATCTGGAATTTTGTAAGCTTTGGCCCCTTCATTCCTCTCCATTTTTAGCCTTTTCATTTCCATCACATGGGAAATCTACACACTGGATGATGTCACCTTCCTTCTCTGGACTTCTCCCCCCCAAACCCTCTCCTGGACAACCCAGGGGTCAGAAAACTAATGACTGGTACTTTACTTGCCAGAATGCAGGTTGATTTGGGAGGTAAATGTTTTCAAACCATCCTCTCTGTTTCCTTCTATCTCTACACTCAGGGCCCAGACAGAATATTCAGTTGTTTCGTTTTTATTTTTTTTAATAAAGTCAAGGGGCACCTGGGTGACTCAGACAGTTAAAATCCAACTTCAGGTCATGATCCTGAACATGAGTTCAAGTCCCATGTCGACCTCTGTGCTGACAGTTCAGAGCCTGGAACCTGCTTCAGATTCTGTGTCTCCCTCTCTCTCTTCCCTTCCCCCTATCCTCTCTCTCTCAAAATAAAAAATAACAATAATAATAATAAACTTTTAATAAAATAAAATACATGAAGTCAAAATTGCTTTATTACCTAAAAATCTGCTTCAGTTCTGTCTGGTCCAGTTTGCTAGTCAGAACTGACTAGGTAAAATCAGAACCATCTAAGGGAGCATCACGTGTCTATCTATACAGTCAGACCTTGTCATAACTAATCAGAACATAAGTAGATTCAATATGAATACCACAGCTCTCCAGATACTGTCCTAAAATCAATCTTTCCATGCTAGGCCCAGGTACACAAACCTTCCAACTTTTCTCATTCCCTACAAGGACAGAACCCAAACTTAAATGACCTTCTCTTACTTCTTTTGCCTCTCATCATTACACATGTGTGTGAATACATGTGTCCACATGCACGCGCGCACACACACACACACACACACACACACACACACACTCATCCTTGGTCACTGCCATACTAGGCCATCAGTGTTCCATGGCCAACATGAAGTCACCAACAGCTTGGCTCAGACCCACACAGGTGACAGCTGCCCATGTCCTCTACCAGCAGACACTCCTTGGTCCCACTGATGACTCTCCATTCATGCTTCAGATCCAGTCTAATTTGTGACTCATGACGGACTATAATTACCCCCTAGGTCTATGAGGAACTGTCAGGATTTCACCCCACAGCAGCCATGTTGACAAAACTCCTTCCCATGCAGACCTTCTGCATATCCTATGCTCCATTCCTGTGTGAAGTTCTTAGACTCCCAGCCTCCAGAACTGTGCAACAAGACATTTCTGTTGTTTAAGCCCCCAGTCTATTACAGCAGCCCTGGCAGACTAACACGGTGCCATTCTGCAGCTCTCTGTGTTTGTCTCATATGTGAAAGTCTGTTGGAGAAAAATACCTAATGAAAAGGCCAACCAGCCAGTAACAGTCCTTAGGATGGCCGCCGCCAGAAGAGTGGGCAAGGTCTTAGGTGGGTCATTCTAACCAACCTGCTGAAGAAGACACTCAGCCCAAAGCCACATGGCACTGCCTGGTGACAGGGGAATCCATACCACCACTCACCAAGTCATGGAATTGGCTAGAACAACGGTAGACCAAATTCCCAGGGTCTGTGCACCCCAGCAGCCCATCACAGCCTCTCCTTTGCTATGGTGTCTAAACCTGCCACTTGGCATCTGTAGAGTACATTCTACGTAGACGTAAATGTTGCTTACTTTGTTCTTTTTGCCTAAATCATATTTCTCTGTGATACAAATAAGGGAAAGTTGCAGGATCTTGCCCTCCACAAGGCATTCTCCCACCAACAATGCACAGAAGCATCTCTTCCCTTCCAAATCTACCTTCTAGTGCCATCTGGATATGAACTAGTGACTTCGCAGAACCACAAAAAAGAACAGATGTGCTCCAATGCTGATATTCAGCAGTATCGTATTGACAGCACAGGCAATAAGCAAAACCTAGAGGCAGGGTGTGGGGAGATGTCAGTGTTGTTAGTGGCATGGTTTTGAAATCTCCTGAAATGCCCACATAAAACAAATATAGCAACTGTAGATTCAAACCCAAAAACCACAGACAACATTTATAACAAAACTAGGTGTCAGTGTTTTCCCACAAACCCAAAAATACAAGCAGGTGGGAAGAGACTTCCAACAGCCTCAAGACCTGTGTGGTCTTGACATCTGCAGAAGAAACTGGGAAAGAAGCAGGGTGTCTAAGAAACCTGACAACAGGGAAGCCCCAGAATAGCCAGTAGACATTAACAGAAAAAACCAACAGATAATCTGGGAAGAATGCTGTCCACAACAGTAGTGGGATAAAGAGTCCATAGTAGATAACAAGGTGTTCTGAGTGCTCCGAAAGGAAACCAGAGCTCCCTTTCAACTCAGGGCCCACACGGAGGACACCCACTGGGAGTGGCATCAAAGTTAAACAGGACTGGGGCACCTGAGTGGCTCAGTCAGTTAAGCATCCAACTTTGGCTCAGGTCATGATCTCATGGTTTGTGGGTTCGAGCCCTACATCAGACTCTGTGCTGACAGCTCAGGGCCTGGAGCCTGCTTCAGATTCTGCGTCTCCCACTCTCTCTACCCGTCCCCTGCTCCCAGTCTGTCTCTCTCTCTCAAAAATAAACACTGAAAAAAAAAGTTAAACAGGACGGAGACTACAGAGATGAAGGAATGAGGTCCAGGTACAAGTGGGGAAGAGAAATATTGACTTTTATTATGTAACACTGCATATAAGTAACAGAAGAAATAACAAAACTGTATGTGCACAGAAAAGTTCTGCTAAACCATGTACCCTCCAAAAGTTCAGGAAAACTAATTTCACATTAAAAAAGAATAACAACAAAAAATCAAGATCAAATGCCATGACATGAGACCATGAAAAGGAAAAAAAAATGAGGGGTGTCAGAGAATAAGGAGCAAAATAACACCCTTCCAGAAAATAAAAGCATGCCAACAATATATGCCCACACAGATCAACATCAACTTTGTTCCAAATTGAGCTAAAAGAAATCTTTAAAAAACATGAATCAAATTTAGAAATACTCAGGGGCACCTGGGTGGCTCAGTTGGTTAAGCGTCTGACTCCTGATTTCAGCTCAGGTCATGACCTCACAGTTCACAAGACTGAACCCTGCGTCAGGCTCTGGGCAGATAGAGCAGAGCCTGCTTGGGATTCTCTCTTTCCCTCTCTCTGCCCCGCCCCTCCTCCCACTCTCTCTCTCTCCCTCAAAACATTTTTTAAAACATAAAACATAAGACATTTTTTAAAAAATACTTAGAAATCAGATGACAGGACTCAAGAGAGAATTAGAAGTGTTTTCATTAAAAGAAAATAATTATTTCAGAAATTAAGACTAAACTAGAAACAATGCAAGAGCAAATAAACAGAATAGAAAATTCCATTAAAAAATAGAAGATGAAGGGCGCCTGGGTGGCTCAGTTGGTTAAGCGTCCGACTTCGGCTCAGGTCACGATCTCGCGGTCCGGGAGTTCGAGCCCCGCGTCGGGTTCTGTGCTGACTGCTCAGAGCCTGGAACCTGTTTCAGATTCTGTGTCTCCCTCTCTCTCTGACCCTCCCCCGTTCATGCTCTGTCTCTCTCTGTCTCAAAACTAAAAAAACTTTAAAAAAAAAATAGAAGATGAAGAGGAGGAAAGTGTTAAAAGCCAAAAGGAAGGTAAAAATGAATCCTAGAGGAGCACCTGAGTGGCTCAATCAGTTAAGCATCCAACTCTTGATTTCAGCTCAGGTCATGATCTCACAGTCTTGAGATCAAGCCCCAAGCTGGGGTCTTCTCTGACAGCACAGATACAGAGCCTGCTTGGGATTCTCTCTTGCTCTCTTTCTCAAAATAAATAAATAAGATTTAAAAATGAATTCAAGAGAAAGTGACAGCTACTGAGGATGGGCCAGGAAGATGCAGCACATCCGTAACCAGAGTTCATAAAGAGAAAAACCAAAGTAAGGGAAAAAAACAAATACTGAAAACTTCAAGAAATGTTCTTAAAATTTAAAACATAAAAGTGTCATTACATATTGAAAAAGAAAAGGGTCACCATATACATGAGAATGCTGACCCAACATGACCAACATCAAGACATACTCCAGTAAAATTACTACACACGTGTGCACACACACATGGAAACAATATCCACTAAGCGTATAAAATAAAAGAGGACACCATCACACATAACGGAAAGAAAATTAGATAATCATCAGACTCTTTGATAACTATGATTACCTCCAGAATAAAATAGAGCAGCATATTTAAGACACTCAAGGATCTACTATCCAGAAAAACTGCTTTTCAAGTATGAAGGGCATAAGCAGACTGATACCAAAATGCAAGGACATGAGGATTTCCATCCCATGAGGTCTTCCTGACCTATTGGGAGGCAAGCATCAGAAAACCGAAATGACCAGCAAGCCACCAACATAAGAACTAGTGACCATATGAGTTTGCTAGAGCTGCCATAACAAAGTTCCAAAAACTAGGTGGCTTAAACAACAGAAATGTATTGTCTCACAGTTCTGGAGGCTAAAAGTCTGAGATCAAGGTGCTGGCAGCTCTGGTTCCTTCTGAAGGCCATGAGGGAAGGATCTAGTCCAGGCCTCTCTCCTTGGCTTGAAGATGACCATCCTCGTCTTCATATGGCATTCTTGTTTACATCATCTTCCTTCTACATATGTCTGTATCCATATTTCATCTTCTCCTAAGGACACGGTTGTATTGGATTTGGGCCCACCCTACTGACCTCATTTTACCTTGATTACCTCTGTAAAGACTGCCTATCCAAGTAAGGCAACATTCTGAGAGACCGGGGCCTAGGACTTCAAAATATGGACTTGAGGAGGACATAAATCAACCTATAGCAGTGGTGCTGAGCACTAACAGTTGCTACACTCACAGAGATGATGTGCTTCCTCTAAACTTGTCAAAAATCTGGAGCACCTGGGTGGCTCAGTCAGTTGAGCGTCTGACTTCAGCTCACAGTCAGTGAGTTTGAGTCCCTCGTCAGGTTCCGTGCTGTCGGTGCAGAGCCTGCTTGGGATTCTCACTCTGTCCTCTCTCTCTGACCCTCCCCCACTTGCACTTTCCCTCTCTCTCAAAGTAAATAAATAAACTTTAAGAAAAGAGAGAGAGATAAAATCTAAGTCTGACAAAGGTACTGGATCCAGCTGCCAATGTGCACAAGACAGAAGATGAAGGCACATAGTGAATTGCCTCATAGGTATAATCATCCAAAATAAGACTGTAGGACATTCTACAGGTCAAATATCCCAGAATCTTCAATAGATATTTTCTAAGGAAATGAAGAGGATAGATAGCATGGCAATTCCTCAAAATGTTAAAAATAGAATTACCACATGATCCAGCAAGCTGAGTACATATCTAAAAGAACTGAAAGCAGAGAGTCTCAAAGAGATATTTGTCCATAGCATGCTCATAGCAGCATTATGGGCAATAGCCAGAAGATGGACATAACCACATGTCCATTAACAAAGCCATTAATGGCAGTGATGTATCCATAGGATGAAATATTATTCAGCTTTAAAAAGGAAGGAAATTCTGACACATGCTGTAACATTATAAAGACATTAAGCTAAGTAAAATAAGCCAGTTACAAAAGAACAAATAGTGTAATTATTCTACTTATATGAGGTACCTGGAGTAGTCAAATTCACAGTCATAAAGTAGAATAGTGGTTGCCAAAAACTGTGGAGGCAGGGAATGCAGAGTTGCTAATAGGTAGAGAGTTTCGTCTTGCAGGAGAAAAGAGTTCTGGAAATTGGTTGCATAACAGTGTAAGTGTACTTGGCACTACTCAACTGTACACTTAATGGTTAAGATAATAACGTCTAGGTTATAAATATTTTATAACAATTTTTCAATTTTTAATTAAAGAAAAAATAAAAAGACGAAGAACCTCTTTTTACAAAAGATGTGAAAAGATACATTAACTTCTGGCTCAGAAACAGGATCACATAGGGACAACTGGGTGGCTCAGTTGGTTGAGCGTCCAACTCTTAATTTCCACTCAGGATACGATCACATGGTTAGTAAGATCGAGCCCCATGTCAGCACAAAGCCTGCTTGGGGTTCTCTCTCCCTCCCTACCTCTCTCTCTCTCTCTCTCTCTCAGAATAAATAAAAGAAACATTTAAAAAAAAAAAAAAGGGGGGTGCCTAGGTGGCTCAGTCAGTTAAGCGTCCAACTTCAGCTCAGGTCATGATCTCATGGCTCATGAGTTCGAGCTCTGTGCTGACAGCTCAGAGCCTGAAGCCTGCTTCAGATTCTGTGTCTCCCTCTCTCTCTGCCCCTCCCCCACTCACGTTCTGTCTCATTTTCTCTCTCTCAAAAATAAACAAGCATTAAAAAAAAATTTTTAAAGAAAGAAACAAGATCATGTAAATTACTTTCCTTCTCCTCCTTTCCATGATATGCAAAAATTCAAACTTAAAAATTTATTACATGTTCTAAAATTAGATTGTGGTGATGGATCACAATTCTGTGAATATACTGAAAACCACTGAGTTGTACATTTTAAAAGGATGAATTACATGGTATATGATTTATATCTCCATAAAGCCATTACCCAAGGAAAGGAAGGGGAAAAAACAGACATACTCAAAAAAAATAAAAACTATGAGAATTTGTTATTAGCAGACCTACCTTTAGAGAATGGTTAAAGGAAACTCTCCAAATAGAAAGAAAATAATAACAGAAGACTAAAAATATCCTAAGCCCTCATGAGTTACTTTAATCTTATTTTTATTTTTTTTTAACGTTTATTCATTTTTGAGAGACAGAGACAGAGTGTGAGGGAGGGAGGGGCAAAGAGAGAAAGAGACAGAATCCAAAGCAGGCTCCAAGCTCTAAGCTCTCAGCATGGAGACCAACACAGGGCTTGAACTCGCTGACCATGAGATCATGACCTGAGCCGAAGTCAGACGCTTCACCGACTGACCACACAGATGCCCCACTTTAATCTTATTTTAAAGCTGAAGCAAAAGTCACAGCTTCATCTGGTATGATACACAGTGAATGTGGAGGAAATACTTAAGACAGTTATATTAGAAAATGGTGAGGGTAAAGGGACTACTGTGCTCAAAATGGTAAAACTCTGATACCAGAATTCTGTGACGATATCTACAGTAGTCACAAAGAAAACCATACATAGTGGTATGCTCAGACATGTCATAAATATGGAAAATGGGATGCTAAAATATGTTTAAGTAACCCACAGGAATGTGAGGAAAATTAAACAGTAATAAAAAGAGGGAACAAAAAAAAAACAAATTATAAAATGCAGACATAAGCTGTAACATATCAATAGTTACTTCCAATATAAGAAAGTCATTGGCAGGGTCACTTAAAAAAATATAACCCACTTATATGCTATCAATAAGAAATTCACTTCAAACATATGACATTGATAGATTGAAAGTAAAGAGATGGAAAAGTTTTGCCATGCAAACATTAATCATGAGAAACCAAAAATGGGGCACCTGGGTGGCTCAGTCATTTAAGCATCGGATTCTTGACTTTGGCTCAGGTTATGATCTCATGGTTCATGAATTCGAACCCTGCATTGGGCTCTGGGCTGAAAGTGTGGATTCTGCTTGGGATTCTCTCTCTCCCCATCTCTCTCTGCCCCTCCCCCTGCTTGCACTTGCACTCTCTCTCTCTCAAAAAATAAAAATAAAAAAGAGAAAGCAAAGTGGCTACAGTAATATCAGATAAAATAGACTTCAGAGTAAAGAAAATTAATAAAGACAAAACAGTATATTACATAATTATAAAATTATCAACCTATCAAGAACATAAAGCAATCCTAAATGTATACTTACCAAACAGCAGAGCATCAAAATACATTAAGAAAAAACTGATCTAGCCAAAAGGGAAAAAAGACAAACTCACAATAATATTTGGGAACTTCAGTATCCTAGCTCTCAGAAACTGAAGGAACTACTAGACAGAAAATCAAGGATGCTGAAGAACTGAACAACACCATCAACAATTACAATTAATTGACACGTATAGAGCACTCCCCCCAACAACAGCATGGTACACATTCTTTTCAAGAATCATGAAACATGCAGTAAGACAGATCATATCCTAGTCACAAAATAAACCTTAATCAATTCAAAAGAATTGAAATTAAGCAGAATAACTTCTCTGACCAAAAATGGAATCAAATTAGAAATCAGTAGCAGAAAGACTACAGAAAAATCTCCAAATACATGAAAACTAAATGACACAGTTCTAAATAATCCATGGGCCAAAGTGGACTTCTCAAAGGAAAATTTTAAATACACTGAAATGGATTTTTAAAAACAGGGACGCCTGGGTGGCTCAGTAGGCTAAGTGGCCGACTCTTGATTTAGGCTCAGGTCATGGTCTCATGGTCCGTGAGTTTGAGCACCACATTGGGCTCTGAAGATTCTCCCTTTCCCTCTCTCTGCCCTTCCCTTCCTCTCTCTCTCTCTCTCTCTCTCTCTCAAAACAAACTTTAAAAAATTAAAAATAATAAAGGTAAATAAAAAATCAAAAACCACAACCTACCAAATTTGTGGGATACTGCCCATAGTACTTAGAGGAAAATATATAGTTCAAAACAAGGCTTCAAGATATAAGATCAATACACAAAAATCAATTGTATTTCTTTTTTTCTTTTTTAAATGTTTATTTATTTATTTTGAGAGAGAGAGACAGAGAATATGAGCTGGGGCTGGGGAGGGGTAGGGGGTAGGAGTGGGGTGGCAGTGGAGAGAATCCTAAGCAGCCTCCATGCCTCTGTGCTGTCAGCACGGACCTGGAATGCAGGGCTCAATTTCACAAATCATGAGATCATAACCTGAGCCATTCTCAATGAACTGAGCCACCCAGATGCCCTCAACTGCATTTCTATATAATGACAATAATAGAAATCATGATTTTAAAAAGAAATACCATTTACAATTGCTTCAAAGATAATGAGGTATCTATGAATATTTTTAAATGTACAGGATATGTATGATGAAAGTTATAAAGTGCTGGTGAAATAAATCAAGGAAGATCTAAATAAGTGGAGAGATATACTATGTTCATGAATTGGGAAACTCAACATAAAAAAATGTCAACTCTGCCCTAAAGAGATCTACAGGTTTAACAAAAGTCCTATCAAAATCTCAGCATGTTTTTTTTTGTTGACACAAATAAACTTATTCTACACCTTATTTAGAAAAAAAAAAGAGCCCTTGAATAGCTAAAATATTTTTGAAAAAGAAGAATAAAGTGAGAGAAATCACTCTACTCAATATTAAGGCTTATGGTAGAGCTATAGCAATCAAGACTGTTTGGTATTGGCAGAGGGATAGACAGATCAGTGGAACTAAATACAGAACCCAGAAAAAAATGATCTACTCAAATATGCCCATTTATTTTTTGAAAAAAAGAGCAAAAGCAATTCAACAGATGAGAGATAGCCTTTTCAATAGATGGCACTGGAACATTTGGACATATATAGGCCAAAAAAATTTTTTTTGTCCTATATCTCATAGGTTGTACAAAAATCAACTCAAAGTATGTCATAGAAAATAAAAACATAAAACCTCTAGAAAGAATACCATAGGAGACAACTGTGAGACCTAGGATTTGGCAGAGTTCTTAGATTTGGCACCAAAGATAGTATCCATAAAAGGAAAGTTGAACAATTGGGCCTCATCAAAATTTAAAACTTTCCCTGCCGAAGGTCATGTTAAGTGAATGAAAAGACAAATTACAGACTGGGAGAAAATATATGCAAATCATCTACCCAACAAAGGACTTGAATCTAGAATATATAAAGAACCCTCAGAACTCAACAGAAAAAAATATAATTAGAAAATGGGCAAATGACACAAAAGACATTTCACCTAAGAAGACACACAGGTGTCAAAAGAATCACATGAAAACTGTCCAATATTATTAGCCATTAGAAAAATGTAAAGTAAAACACAATGAGATATCACTACACACCTATCCGAATGGCTAAACTAAAAAACAGTAACAACACCTGGCAAGGATGCTGAGAAATTGGACCACTCATACATTGCTGTTGGAAATACAAAGTGATGCAATCACTGGGAAATAGGTTGGCCGCTCCTTTAAAAATAAAAGTAGATTTACCATATGACTTAGAAACTGCAGATACTTGGGCATCTGTCTCAGAAAGAAAACTTATTTTCACATAGAAACTTGTACATGAATGCTCACAGCTGCCTTATTCATAATAGCCCAACACTAAAAACTACCCAAATGTCCTTTGATGGATGATAGGTTAAAATAGGGTACATGCACACCACAGAATACTATTCAGCAATAAAAAGGAATGAACTATTGACACATCCAACAACATGGATAAACCTCAAAGAAATTATGCTGAGGGCTAAAACCAAATCTCAAAAAGTTACATATCTTAAGACTCCTTACGACCTTGATGAAATAATACAGATATGAAGGACAAAACAGATTAGTGGTTGCAAGAGGTTAGGAATGATGCAAGAGGGGTATACATGTGTGTGTGTGTGTGTGTGTGTGTGTGTGTGTGTGTGTGTGTGTGTATGTGTGTGTGTGTGGCTACAAAGGAGTAGCAGGATTAAGTTTTTGTATGATGACACAGTTAAATATCCTGATTGTGGTGTTGAACCCAGAAGCTAGCTACACATGTGATCGCATCAAACTACACACGTACGCACACATGCACACATACATTTGTACATGTATAACTGGTGAAATCTGAATAAGTTCTATTGTTTACAACAATGTCAATTTCCTGGCTTTGCTATTATTGTGCTATAGTTATGCAAGATGCTAACACTGTGGAAGATTAGGTGAAGGGTGTATGGGATCTCCCTGAACATTTCTTTACACCTTCCTGTAAATCTAAAGTTATTTCAAAATAAAAAAGTAAATTGAAAAGAGTATATCAATTCACCCCAAAAATATGATAACAGTTAAGACAATGCTTCCTTCTAATTTATATTCTAAATCAATTAGAAGCCCAGTTTAATAAATAAACTTAAAAGGGAGGGGGCACTCGTTGGCTCAGTTCGTTAAGCATCCGACTCTTGATTTCAGCTCGGGTCATGATCTCACAGTTGGTGGGTTTGAGCCCAGCATCAGGCTCTGTGCTGACAGCCCAAAGCCTGCTTGAGATTCTCTCTCTCCCTCTCTCTCTCTATCCCTGCCCCACTCACAATCTGTCTCTCTCTCTCCCTCTCTCCCTCTCTCTCTCTCTCTCAAAATAAATAAATAAACTTTAAAAAAATAAAATAAAACAAGTCTATTTGGTCAGAATATGTTGTCAATGAGAACTGATCTCAGCCAGACCCTTTCTTTTGGCTGGAAACAGAAGTCAGACAGACTTAAGTTCAAATCCCAACTCTACTACCTGCCAGCTGTGTGGCTTTAAGAATGTGTCCAGAAGGCTCTCGTGAAGCCTCCACTTTCTCATCTCTCAGATACTTGAAGAACTAACTTACCACACAGGTAAGACCCTCAATAAAAGGTCAGATGCAGGGGAAGGCCTCCCACCTAGAGAAAAGTTGGTGCCTATGAGTATTCAAACTCTCATGCTGAGATTCTTAAATGAATCCCCCTGCCAGCCCTGGGTTGTATAATTTTCATTTCAATTCCTATAGCACCTGAATGACAGGAGGATCTCTGACAAAAGGGCATTCCTCTTTCCCAACCCTTAAAGGATCTATACACTGAAAATGCCACATCATTATATCAGGTCACACCAAACAAACAAAACAAAAAAAAATTCTTAATATATGAACTTGATAACCAACTAAGAAATTCACACTGGTCCTTATTCACTGAAGACTTTTGGTAAACCCCACCCATTCAACCGTGGATGCCACAAAACTCTCCTGCACAACTCTCAAAAAAATACTCATGTAAATTCTTTGTATTGACCAGGAAGTGATTTAAAGAAGACTCAATAATCACTAGAGTTTAGAAGTAAGGCTGCAAGTCATAATGTCTAGGATAACCACTAAAAGAATGATAAAGGAATGTGTAACTAAGAAGCTGGTGGGAAGGGATGGAAAAATAAAATTACTTCATTTAAAAAAAAAAAAGGCAAGGAAGCTATCAAAGA
Organism: Neofelis nebulosa; assembly: GCF_028018385.1. NCBI lineage: Eukaryota > Metazoa > Chordata > Mammalia > Carnivora > Felidae > Neofelis > Neofelis nebulosa. The sequence goes on from NC_080788.1 coordinate 21,530,599, forward strand.
GAACTAGGATTATATCAAAAGGTCTCAAGGGCCAAGTTGAAGACACTCCATTGGCCAAAGGTAGAACAATTTAAATTTCAATAAGGTTTAATGAGAGCAATGGTTTGAAACCTACAAATATGTTCAAGTCCATGAGTTCATAATGATAGTTTAAAAAAACTAACTGATCAACTTTGGAAGATTATGGGAAACACAATCATCATTTTTGAAACTGGTAAATGAAGTGAAAGAATCACGTGTGCACCCTGCCTTGTCTCCATGAATTGTCCCCCTTGGTAAACACAGAGGTGGGAGAGAGGTATCTACAGAATCATTCTGGCTGATATGTGAAAAAGAAATAGAATATTATTTCATTCAAAAAAATTTTTTTAATACTAACGTCTGAAAAAAAAAGACAAAAACAAAAAACCAATGTCTAAGATCTATCCCAGACCAATGAAATCCAAATCCCCAGGAAGGGGGCCCAGGCATCTGTGCTTTCCAGGTGGCTGGAATGTAGCCGGAATGTGCAACCAGGGTTGAGATTTCAGAGTATCCCTTCAATTCCCTGATGCTCTCACCTGCGACAAGCTTCTTCCTTTCACCTCAATCATCTACCCATAATCTCCCCTAGGATGGTGTTCCTCCATCTGGAATCCCCTCTAGCCATCCTTCCTTACCCAAAGACACTCAGTCCTTCACACCCAGCCTACTTCCTCCTTGGAGGAAGGGAGCCTACTTCCTCCAAGAAGACTCCCTTGATTTTCCATGGAGCTGAACTGAGTGTTTTTTACAGCTTCATGGAGGTATAATTTATATACCATACAATCCACCTATTATAAGTGGTGACAATTTTAGTGAATGTATTCAGTTGCTCAACAATTACCACAATGCAGTTTTAGAATGTTCCCATCACCTCCATGTCTGATTGCAGCCAATCCCCACCTACATCCCCAGGCTTAAGCAACCACTAATCTTCTTTCTCTACCTATAATTAGGCTTCTTCTAGAGGCATCATATAAATGGAACCATGCAATACGTAGACTTTTGTGTCTGGCATCTTTCACTCAGCATAATGTTTTTGAGTGAACTTGGGTATTTTTAAATGTAACATGGGACTTTGGTATTTAAAGGAATGCTGGATGAATCCATCTGTAAGCAAATGAATCACTTCTCAGTGTGACTCCTCATCCCCGTCTTTATTGTATAAGAATGGTGTTTGCATCCTGGCTCCTCTTGAGGTCAGCTGGCTCCCAGAGGTAGCCTGAGTCCCCATCCACATGACAGGTTTGGCTTGACAGAGGCAAAGCTTCTTGGGCCATACTTACTCCATTTTCATCCAATTTACACCATAAATCCATCTAATATCTGAAGCCTTGGTCCCTAAACATTGATGCCAGGAGAGCGTTAAGTGTTGAAGGGCTCTGAGAATTCATCTGTATCCCCAGCACTGCTGGAAGACAGACTGCATTCTGTGTTTTGGCAATGGTTTCTGAGGCATACAGATGTTGTGGAATTACAAAAATTCTAAGTGCTATTAATTACAACTTTGCCTCATGAATTTTTCCAGTTCCTATAGATGGCAAGCTTCACAAGAGCAGGTGCTATCTCTAACTCTCTGCTGTATGCCCCATGCTCGTGGCACATCAGAGGCAGCCCATAAAAATTATTTAAATATTGAAAATGCAGAAGCTGGAGGATATTATATAGGGAACTTATGAATCTGCTAAGGCTGGCATAACAAAGTAAAAGTCTGGATGGTTTAGACAACAGCAATTTATTTTCTCACAATTCTGGAGGCTAGAACTCCAAGACCAAGGTGTCAGCAAGTCTTGTCTCTTCTGAGGCCTTTCTCCTTAGCTTGTGGATGGCCACCTTCTCTCTGTGTCCTGACATCATCTTCCCTCTGTGTGTGTCTGTGTCCTTATCTCCTCTTCTGATAAAGACATCAGTCAAATTGGATTGGGACCCATTATAATAAACTCATATTAACTAACTTACCTCTTTAAAGACCTATGTCCAGGGGTACCTGGGGGGCTCGGTTGGTTGAGCATCCATGACTCTTGATTTTGGATCACGATTATGATCTCACAGTTCTTGGGATTGAGCCCCACATCAGGCTCTGCACTGACAGCATGGAGTCTGCTTGGGATTCTCCCTATCTCTCTCCCTCCCTCCCTCTCTCTCTCTCTCTCTCTGCCCTTCCCTCTCTCACTCACTCTCTCTTTCTCAAAATAAATACATCAACTTTAAAAAAATAAATAAAAGGGATGATTGGGCAGCTCAGTCAGTTCAGCATCCAACTTCAGCTCAGGTCATGATCTCACAGTTCATGAGTTCGAGCCCCACATCAGGCTTGCTGCTGTCAGTACAGAGCCTGTTTCAGATGCTCTGTCTGTCTCTCTCTCTCTCTCTCTCTCTCTGCCCTTCTCCTGCTCATACTCTCTCTCTCAAAAATGAATAAACATTTTTAATAAATAAATAAATAAATAAATAAAATACCCGGTCTCCAAATACAGTCACATTCTGAGGTCCTGGGACTTCAGCATATGAATTTGGAGGTGGGGTGGGATGATGGAGTGGGAAGACACAATTCATCCCATAACAGGAACTGATGATGTAATTCTCTCTGCTTTTGTGGGTATATGGAAAATTCTATCGTGGAAAGTTAAACTTTACAAGATTTGTTCAATGAATAGTTACTGAATGACCAAAACAGTATTAAAAATGTGACTACAGTCAAGTAAGGAAGGTCTGGGAAATGTTTTGATGTTAAAAAGGCATTTCCACTTTCAAAACCAGCTGGCAATAATTACTAAAAAGAATGACCCTCCTGCTTTGGAAGTGTAAGGAGATCCACAGAGTTTGGGGTTGTCTCCCAAAAATCTAAATTGGCTCTGGATTTGCTAAGCCCCAGAAAACACAGAAGTCATTAAACGCAGGTGGAGCTGCTCCCATGTGAGCTCCCATCAGCTCCCAGCCCCACCTGGGGCAGGCTGCGGGCCACGGCAAGCCAGGGCTGTGTGCTGCTGGCAAAATGAAACCATTAACATCCAATAATTAATGCTTTAGCCAGAGACTTACCTACAGGAAACCGCAGCCCACTAGATGTTCTGCTACATCTGAGGGGTTCATTACCTCCAGGTATGCAGAAAGATATGGAGTTACCCCCAATGCTACATCTTCATCTTAACCTACCTCTGTATGTAAAACACTTTGCAGGTTCCTCCTAGATCAGTCAGGATAGGCTAGGTTGTGCTGCAGTAAGAAACAACTCCTAAATCACAGTGCCATAGCTTAGTAATCGTTTCTGTCTTGCTCACTCAACGTCTACTGTGGGTCTGGTTTACTCTCGAGGGCAGACACCAGCCACTTGGATATTATGGCAAGAACTTACTATATGCTTCTAGGATTGATGTGACTGAGGAAGACAGAGCATGGAAAGGCTCTTAAAGCTCCTACCTGCCCACCACTTCTGCTCCAATTTCACTGGCCAAAACAAGTCACATAGCCATCTCTAACTGAGGAAATGGAGAAGCACAATCCTCCCATGTACCCAGGAAGAGGAACAGTGAAAATACCAGATGGCAGCACTAATGCCCACCACTCCCACAAAGGCACCCACAGCAACAGCCATGGCCTTCAAATGCTCTCCCAACTGTCTCAGCTCCTCTGCCAGTAGTAGCAGGAACAGAGTCTTGGAGCAATCGTAGTGGGTTGAGTGCAGACAGGCCACCTGTCAAAATAAACAATGCTCCTTCCTGGTTTGGGGACAGTATCCTGGACACACCATGTTCCCACAGAAGCCACCAAAGCAGCATGTAGGAGGCTTGATCTGCAGGTGCAAGGAAGCAGTATCACCTCCACTCTACACCCCCCACCACAGAACTGCTCAAAGTTCCCACGGTGCTCCCACATGAGGGAAGATGCCCCACACCACTGACCATCAGGGAAATGTGATCAAAGCCACAATGAAATACCACTTCACTCCCATTAGAATGGATACTATCAAAAAACAAACAACAGAAAACAACAAGTGTTGGAAAGGACGTGGAGAAACTGGAACCCTTATGCACTTTGGAAATGTAAAAGTACAACCAATGGAAAACAGTATGAAAATTCCTCAAAAAATAAAACTAGAATTAGCATATGATCCAACAAGTCCACTTCTAGGTATTCACCCAAAGGAATTAAAAGCAAGAACTTGGGGTGCCTGGGTGGCTCAGTCAGTTAAACCTCTGACTTTGGCTCAGGTCATGATCTCACAGGTCATGAGTTTGAGCCCTGCATTGGGATCTGTGCTGGCAGCTCAGACCTGGAGCCTGCTTCGGATTCTGTGATCCACTCTCTCTCTGACCCTCCCCCACTCACACTCTGATTCTCTCTCTCAAAAAAAAAATAATAAACATTAAAAAAAAATTTTTTTAAAGCAGGAATTTGGATATTTGTTCACTCACGTTTGCAGTAGGATTATTCACAATAGCCAAAAGGTGGAAATAACCCAAGTTTCCACTGACAGTTGAACAGATAAACAAAATGTGGTGTATTCATATTATTCAGCCTTAAAAAGGAGGAAAATTCTGACACCTGCTACAACATGGATGAACTTTGAGGACATCATACCAAATAAAGTCACAAAACATAGTTATGTGATTCCACTTAAATGAAATACCTAAAATAGTGAAATTCATAGAGACAAGGGGCACAATAGTGGCTGCCACTGGGGGAGGAGGGGAATGGGGAGTTGTTTTGTAATGGGTACAGAGTTTCAGTTTTGCAAGAGGAAAAGAATTCTGGAGATGGATGGTGGGGATGATAGCACAACAACGTGACCGTGCTTAATGCTGCTGAACTAATGATATGCTTGAAAGTGATTAAAACGGTAAATTTTATGTTTTGTATAGTTTACTATATGATATGGTCTGAAGGTTTGTGTCCCGCAAACTTTATAAGTTGAAAATCTAATCTTCAATGGGATAGTAACAGGAAGTAGGGAACTTTTGAGAGGCGATTAGGTCATGAGTGTAGAGCTCTCATGAATAGGACTTGAGTCCTGATAAAAGAGACCCCAGGGAGCTCCCTCACCCATTCCATGATATGAGGACACAGGGAGAAGGTGCTATGAACCAGGAAGCCTTCACTAAACTCCAAATCTTCTGGTACCATGATCCTAATTCCTCATTTCTCATCCTGATTTCCAACCTCCACAAGCATAAGAAATAAATGTTTGTTTTTCCTAAGTCACTCAATCTACGTTATTTTGTTATAGCAGCCCAAATGACTAAGATACACCATAATTTTTAAAAATTTGAATTTTTTTTTTAATTAAAAGAATTTTTTACAGTGGCTCCCATGACCTACTGGATAAAGTCCAAATATCTTGAGTTAAGATTTAAATAACATGTGGTATATAAATATATATATATATATATATATATATATATATATATATATATATATATACATACACATACATATATACACACAATGGAATGCTACTTGGCAATGAAAAAGAATGAAATCTTGCCATTTGCAACATGGACAGAACTAGAGTGTATTACACTAAGCAAAATAAGTCAGAGAAAGACAAATATCTTATGATTTCACTTATATGTGGAATTTGAGAAACACAACAGATGAACACAGGGGAAAGGAAGGAAAAATAACAGTGAGGAAGGCAAACCATAAGACTCTTAAATACAAACAAAAATCTGAGAGTTGCTGGAGGAGAGGTACATGGGAGGATGGGCTAAATGGGTGATGGGCACTAAGGAAGGCACTTGTTGGGATGAGCACTGGGTGTCATATGTAAGAGATGAATCACAGGGTTCTACTCCTGAAGCCAAGACTACACTGTATGTTAACTAACTTGAATTTAAATTAAAAAAATAAACATATTATAGCAGTTCTTTCAACAATAGCCAAATTATGGAAAGAGCCCAAATGTCCATCAACTGATGAATGGATAAAGATGTGGTTTATATATACAATGGAATATTACTTAGCAATGAGAAAGAATGAAATTCTGCCATTTGCGAAGTGGATGGAACTGGAGGGTAATGTGCTAAGTGAAATAAATCAAAGAAAGACTGATATATGTTTTCACTTGAGAAACTTAACAGAAGACCATGGGGGAATGGAAGGGGAAAATATAGTTTCAAACAGAGGGGGCGGCAAACCATAAGAGACTCTTAAATACAAACAAACTGAGGGTTGATGGGAGGGCAGGGGAGGGAGGAAATGGGTGATGGGTACTGAGGAAGGCACTTGTTGGGATGAGCACTGAGTGTTGTATGTAAGTGATGAATCATGGGAATCTACCCCCAAAACCAAGAGCACACTGTATGCACTGTATGTTAGCCAACTTGACAATCAATTAATTATATAAATATAAATAAATAAATACACACACACACACACACACACACAAAATAAAACAAAAGAGGGGAAAAAATAAATAAATAAACATAAACATAGATTTAAAGCCTTCCAAAATCTGGCTATCACCTGCCTCCACTGCACCAGGAGCAGTCCTGCCTCCCTATCATTCTTCATGCAGCTCCCCCTGCTGGGGACACCCTCCCCTCCTGTTCTCCCTCATGCATCCACATCCTGCCTGCCTCTGGGCGCCTACAGCACTCCTGCTTTCTAAAACACCATGATTTATGACTGTGTAGCTTGCCCTTCATTCCCACTAAACAGCAATGCAGGGAGAGCTCTGCCATAACTCTTTCTTTTTTTTTAAATGTTTATTTTTGAGAGAGCACAAGTGGGGGAGGGGCAGGGAAAGTGGGATAGAGGATCCCAAGCAGGCTTTGCACTGACAGCAGCAAGCCTGATGTGGGCTCAAACTCATGAACCACGAGATCGTGACCTAAGCCAAAGTCTAACAGTCAAACAATTGAGTCACCCAGGTGCCCCTGCCATAACTCCTTCTTATCCTAGCACCTAGCATGGTGTCCTAAACAGGTAGCCAAACCCTAATAACTCTGAGTTTTGGAGGCACCTGGGAGGCTCAGTCGGTTGAACGTCTGACTTCAGCATAGGTGGGTTCAAGCCCTGCATCAGACTCTGTGCTGACAGCTCAGAGCCTGGAGCCTGCTTTGGATTCTGTGTCTCCCTCTCTCTCTGCCCCTCCCCTGATCATGCTCTGTCTCTCAAAATACACATTAAAATTTTTTTTAATAAATAAATAGTAATAATAATGCTGATTTTTTGAGGATGACCAATTAGATGATAAAAATCTACAAACCAAAAACCCAAATCCTCAGATTTGCTCCAACCATGATGTGCATATAAATCCTGTGCCTTGTTAACATGGAGACTCTGTGTCAGCAAAGCTGGAGTGGGGCCCAAGATTGTATTTCTCGTAGCTCCTGGCTGGGTCCAACAGCCAAAAACAGCCAAAAGTCAAAAGTAACACCTACACCCAGGGCCCAGTTTTTGTCCCAAGGACACCTAGCAGAATGGGGCTGTGATCCCTACCCACAGCCCTGCACCTGGGGCACTATGTGGGAGCTGGTCCAGAGTCCTACAAGGGCTGGCATACCTCCCAAGGTGAACACCTTTCTAATTCAAATCACTCATATGTTGCCATAGATGAAACCAACTTTCTTACTTAACTTCATTGTTGTCTACAGTTAAATCAATGACTATAAAACCAGCTTCTTAAACTCTCTTAATTACCAAGAAGAAATCCCACAATAGATGCCATTTCCCTGAATAGAGCAGGTGGGCAGCTACAATAAAATTTCTTTAATAGAGCTGATGTTCCTCCTGGAGTAATTTAAATAAGCCACAATGGCACAATCATTAAAATTAATTATAAGGGCCTAAAAAAGCCACAGGATGGGAATCTAAGGATGGGGTTCTAGTCTTGGTTCTTTGGCAAATTAACTGATGTGACCTTAGCTAGACTCATAGCTCTTTAGGGCTCAGAAGTCTCTTCTATAAGATGATAAGCTTGGTGGAAAGAGCCATGGCTTATAGACTGCTGGGAACCCACAGGCAGATCATAAAGTCCATTTACTGGGAAGCAACCAGAATTTTCAAAACAAAGAACACTACATAGAATGCATCACCTCTCATGAGTGCAAAAAATTGTTTCCTGAAATTTCTGTTTGAGATCTATAATGTATGGATGTCCTACACGGTGAAATGAGGTGTTTTTTATTGTGATTTAAAATAAAATGTCTGAAAAAGACCGACAATCCTAGCTCTATTCAATGCAACAAATACAGAGAAGTATTGTTGGGAAGGCCCAGGGACTGAGTCACCCTGTGGGTGACAGGCATGAAGGGTGGGGTGGTTGTGCCTCTGGCCTAGCCCTCTCTGGAGGAAACCAAGCCCAGCAGTCAGTGTCTACTTGTATGCCACCATGGTGCCCAGGGTGAGGGACCCCTCCCCCCAGATGGACACCCACAGAGGCCAAGCCACCAAGAAAGGTTGGTCCTGGGGTTCTGACATTGGGGGCAGACTGGGGCAAGAAGTTACCTGACTTTGCTCCAAGTAGGATCAGGACTAGGGTAAGCCAAGTGAGGGGCCCAGACTACAAAATTTAAGGAGGCCCTTGCTGCTGAGTGAAGACTGTCACCGTACTGGCCTGCCAGCAAGTGCCTCCTTATGTCATGTGTCAGGCCCTGGGGACCCAGGGCTGAATGAAGCCAGCCAAGCCCCTGAGCTTCTAGGCTTCCACTCTGGAGGGGGTGCAGGCAATAATCAATATGTTACAGAGATGACATGAAAGGTGCTCACGCCTGGTGAGGGGGATACCAGGATTAAATAGGGTGGTCTGCAGAGGCCTCATGGAGAAGAAAATGTTGACCCAGCATGTAAAGAAGGCGATAAACTTAACCAGCTAGATTTTTGCAGGGAAGAGTTTTAGTAAATAAGTCAGAGAGAAAACAGTTGAGGGGAGCCACCAGCAATTACTGTGAGTGAGGGTTTTGGATTGAGGAGTGCCATGATCTGATTTCAGATGTAAAGCCAATAACCCTGATTTAGGTCTTAAAGCTGCAGCAGAGACAGACCTGGCTAGGAAGATATGTGGCCAGGGTAGAAATAGGAAACTGGAGACTAGTACAATAATCTGGCAGGGAGATAACTGGGGCAGTGCAGGTGGTGACCAGGGATGGAATTCTGCAACAGCTTAGATGTAGGACTTGAGAGAAAGATGAGAGTCAAGGCTGACTCAGAGTCTATGGTCCAGGCATCTGGAAGGATGGAAGTGCCATCTACTGCAATGCAAAACTCGTGTTGGGAGGGACAATGGGGGACAGATGGCACCTGTTTCTGCAGGATGTCCGCTAGACCTCCAGGGGGAAGCGTTGTGTGGGCTTGGGTACACGAGTCTGGCGCTCAGGAGAAAAGTCTGAGCTAAGATATAAATTCGAAGTTCTTCAGCATATGGATGGACTTAGTGTGACAAAACTGGATGAGACTAACCAGGGTGTGAGTATGGATCAAGCAGGGAAGAGGTACACGGGTTGATCCCGAGGACACTCCAACACCCAGAGGTCAGTAAGGGCACTAAGAGAAGTGAGAAGAAAATCCCAGGCATATGGCTGCCTGAAAGGCAAGGCAAGAAGCATCTCCTGGGGAAAGGAGAGGATAAATGCCACGACAGGTCAAGTAAGAAGAGGACAGAGAAGTGACCGCTGGATGTGGAGTCTTGGAGGTGCTTAGTGAGCTTGATGGGCACAGTGTGGGCAGGGTTGGTACATGTGTCAGCAGAAGGGGCAAACAGCTGACCAGCGCGGGTTTAACAGAGAATGGGAGGGGAGGAACTGCAGAAAGCCAGTAGAGACAACTCTTTCCAGAAGTTCTATAGCAAAACAAAGCAGAAAAATAGGACAGTAGCAGGAGGAGGAGGTGGGAGCAAGAGACTTTTTTCTCCTTTCTCAGATGGGAGAGGAAAGCGGCATGTGTGAATGTGCAGAAAAGGATCCAACAGAGACAAGGGAATGGCGCTGGGCGGGGGGGGGGGGGGGGGGGGGCGCAGAGAGAAGTTCCAGGCGCGGCATCTGGCACTAACATAAAGAGGGGGTGGCTTTGAGCCGGATACATTATTTCCAGTCTCAGGAGGAGTGCAAAGGATATGGGCACAGATGCTGGCAGGGAAGGATGTGATGAGGGGGTGGGGGTCTGAACCAACCATACAAGTCCTTGTTTCACCAAAACTTCTGGAGCCTGCAAAACCCCAAGGGAGGCTGGGATTCCAGGTGAAGGGAGATGTTAGGTCCTCCAGGCCACAGGGTGCAACCAGGTCATGAAGGGACCATGGAGACTAGTTTCATCTTCCCTTCCCTGATGAACTTCAACATGTATGTAATACAACGAGCACAGACTTGGTTTCTGAAGATACACTTTTGAGCCCATTTTTACTAGCCACTTGAGGTTGGCAAAAAATCATATCATTACTGGAAGTTCTGCTTCTCTGTCAGAACCATGGAGACAGTTACTCTCATGTTTCTCAGGATTGCTGAGAAGATAAATACAAGAAGATAAATAAAAGTTCTCAGTTAATGAAAATTCAAGTTGCAGGAACACAATAAAATATCATTATAGTTTTATGACCTACATAATAAGAGATATCATTTATGTATATGCACAGAGTAAAAAAATAAAAATGTGCCCCCAAAATACTAAACAGTAGCTTCGTTTTAGTAGGCTTCAAAAGGGTGATTGTGGAGAGGCATTCACAGCAGCTTGAACTGCACATACTTTATTTCTTAAACTGCGTAGTAAGTACCCAGATGTTCACCTTATCATTCTCTATATTTTTTCTATACCTTGAAAAGGATCTTTTGTTTTTTCCTGCTGTATTCAGCCACCTGTCTAACATTTCCTTTCCACTCTGGGATGTGTCGGCATGGCACCCATGAGTGATCAGGACACTGGGTCCAGGGCTTGGCTATTAGATGGGGCCATGCATTCAAAAAGCAAGGGGAGGTATGTTGGATGTACGCAGGTCAGTATACACACTCGATTTCCTATCTCTGTCCAATGAGAGGAGCTAGAAACAATGTCACCTCGGTAGCAACAAGCCCTCTCAACACTCAGACCTTGGTCCCTAAATACCATTCTCCAATAAAAGGAATTAATAAAAGGAACCAGGGACCCTTAGAGAAACAGCTGATTCTAGGGCTGGGGTATGGAAAATGCAAGACAAGCCTGGAGCATCTTTCTGGGACAGTAAGGAAGTACTTAAAAAATAAAATTTAAGGGGCGCCTGGGTGGCTCAGTCGGTTAAGCGTCCGACTTCGGCTCAGGTCATGATCTCATGGTCTGTGAGTTCGAGCCCCACGTCAGGCTCTGTGCTGACAGCTCAGAGCCTGGAGCCTGTTTCGGATTCTGTGTCTCCCTCTCTCTGACCCTCCCCCATTCATGCTCTGTCTCTCTCTGTCTCAAAAATAAATAAACGTCAAAAAAAATTAAAAAATAAATAAATAAATAAAATTAAAAAAAAATAGGGGCATGTCAAAGAGACAGGTGCCAACCTGGAAAAGCTTCCATTGGTCAAAGCTGGAATAATCTGAACAAAAAAAATAGTGTAGGACTATATTATAAATACCCGTGAGTCCATATTGATATAAAGAAAGGTTTAAATAAATGGGAAAGAATAGACAAGTCTCTGGTACAGAAAAATTGCAAATAATTTATGTAGATACTCTCCCATCAAGGAAGTGGAACATAACTCCCCACTCCATAAATGTGAACTATGCATTGTGACTTCCTTCCAAAGTGGAATACAGAAAGGGGGTTAGGGTAACTTTACAGTGGAGAAACCCAGCAAAGACCACCTCAGCTGGGTGAACAAGGTCAACCAATGGCGATGGCGATAAATCATGTTGACAGATGCACATCTGAGATGATATGTTGAGAATGGCACCTGACCTCTGTGGTCCTCCTTCCAAAGACCTATAACATAGTCTAACCATGAGAAAAATGATCAGATAAACACAAATTGATACATTCTACAAAACACCAGACCACTACATCTCAAAACTGTCCAAAAACTGCCACAGACCAGAAAAAGCTAAGGAAACATGATAACTAAATATAGTGTGGTATCCTGCATGGGCTCCTGGAATAAAAAGAGGACACTGGATAAGAACTAAGGAAATCAGAAAACACTGTGGAGTTTAGTTAGTAGTGATGTACCAAATGTATCATGTGTATGCAAGATGTTAACAAGAAGGGAAGCTGTGGGGTGCCTGGTTGGTTCAGTCACTAGAGCGTGTGACTGTTGATCTCAGGTGGTGAGTTTAAGCCCCAGTTGGGCATGGAGCCCACGAAAGAAAGAAAAGAAAAGAAAAGAAAAGAAAAGAAAAGAAAAGAAAAGAAAAGAAAAGAAAAGAAAAGAAAAGAAAAGAAAAGAAAAGAAAAGAAAAGAAAAGAGGAAAGGAAAGGAAAGGAAAGGAAAGGAAAGAGAAAGAGAAAGAGAAAGAGAAAGAGAAAGAGAAAGAGAAAGAGAAAGAAAAGAAAAGAAATTAAGAAGAAAGAAATTTTTTTAAAAAGAAAGTTGGGCAAGGGGTACTTAGGTACTCTCTATACTATCTGCACAACTTTTCTGTAAAACTAAAACTGAAAACAGTTCTAAAACTCAAAGCTTGTTAACAACAACAACAGGGGCGCCTGGGTGGCTCAGTCAGTTAAGCGTTTGACTCTTTGTTTCAGCTCAGGTCATGATCTCACAGTTTGTGAGTTTGAGCCCCGCATTGGACTCCGTACTGACAAGGCAGAGCCTGCTTGGGATTCTCTCTCTTCCTCTCTCTCTGCCCCTCCCCTGCTCATCTCAAAGTCTACTTTGAGTTCTGTGTCTCCCTCTCTCTGCCCCTCCCCCACCCACACTCTGTCTCTCTCAAAAATAAACATTAAATTCTTTAAAAACAAATAAATAAAACAAACTAAAACAACCACCACCACAAAAAGCCAACAGGAAAGGCATCCCTCCTCAATGAGGGCAGGCACCACTCCTGAACAATCCAGAGAAACTTCTGGTTTACACACCTTTCCACAAACCGTGCAAAGCCTCCAAGACTTCTGCAGAAACTCAGGCGGCTTCCATTCCTGAAGCTGCCGCGACTTGCTGCCTCCACCAAATCCTGGTCTTCTAAAAGTTCTACTCCTTGTAAGCATTCCTTCCTCTCTTCTCTGCCTGATGTACACACTTGCACGCACACACACACACACACACACACACGCTACTCTGTGGGTGTGGCAGCCTTACTGAGGGTTCCAGAGCACAGCAGTCTGTACACAGACATGCAAAGACAGCAGCTTTACCACTACCGCATGCTGCTGAGCCTCCAATCCCTCTCCTCCCTTCTCCCTTCCTTCTCCGCACTTGAACAAGAAACCAAACAGGTAAGACAGACAACAGCCAAATCAGTGCTGTTTCTCAGGCAGAGCCTTTGGGCAACCGTATTAAAAAGTGGACTTGCTGACTACCCCCAGGTGACGCTTGCTCTCTGCCACCTGGAACCTTATCGCCCCCCTGCCCATGCCAAACTCACAGACCACCCAGCCTCTCCTCCAGCAGTATTCACTAAGCACCTACTGTGTGCCTGGCACTGCACAACACTTAAGGGACTCGAGATTTCCCCCATAATTTGGGTCATTCCCCTATAGTTCCATCCTCTGCCAGTTTGAAGTGAGCATCACCAAATGTGACATGAGCCCCCTTAAGAACGAAGATCACACGCCACAGTTTGTATCCACGTTTACAACGTCCCACCTCTAACAAGAGAACAGGTGCAGTAAGCCCACAACACAGGGACACAGGACAAAGAAACATCCTTATTAACTTTCACTGGGCACAGGTGTAGGCAGGCACCACTGCTGGTAAACAGAATTAAGCAGGGCTGCTGACCGTTATGAGGCTGGAAGGAGAAAACTGGGGCCACCCTTGCCCTCAGACACACAGCTTCCCCCCTCACCTGCCCAATTCTGAAGGTACACAGAGCAGGAAGCTCAAAAGTCAAACCAAAACAATCAATCAACCAATCAATCAATAGCAGACTTTTCTTCAATCTCAGGGTCCAAAAATTTTAATGCTTTTTTTCCAAAACTAATCAGAGTCCCCTCGGGTCAAAGGGAACAAGAATATTGGGGAGAAAGAGGAAGGATAAATAGCCATGATGGCAAAGAAACAAAACGTACACCCTGGAAGAGCCGGCAACACAGAGGGGGCACCAGCCTCGGCACAAATGCCAGCACCCCCTGTTAGGAGTGCAAAACCCTGAACTCTTTTGAGTCTCGGGGTCCTCCTCTGTACAAATTAATCCCTACTGGGCTGTTCTGAAAAGCAAATGAATCCACATATGCAAATGTCCCATTTTCCCAATGGTGTAAGGACCCAGATTTCCATGCCCCCACATGGAGAACCGGGCTCTCCAGAACCCTGGGGTGTCTCTGCATCTCATCGTACTAATTATTGTTGAAATTTGCGGTGTTCCTTGAAAAGCTATGTTATTTATAAATAAGTTGCCTGAAAGCAAATCTTGAACCAGAAGCATTAATCAGCATCGAACGTTTCCACTTCAAACATCAGCAATTTAGAGGAAAAACCCATAAACAGACTAGAGTATAATCCGAGTACTGAATAATAAATCCATCATTAGCTCTGAGCACTATTTACGATTGAGCTTTCTTAATCTCGGGAGGCGCATTTTTAGGCTAAAGCAGCTATGATTTTAAGGCTCATTTTATGATGACACAGGACCGGGAGGTCTGGTCCCACAGCAGCTACACAGACAAGCCTTTCTATCCTTCATGGCAGGGGCCAGGCTGCCAGGCTCTGAGCTCCCAGCCGCAGTTGTGGAGTTGGTCAGAAGAAATGAAGAAGCCTACAAAGCCCAGGCTGAGGGCAGCCATCTCATCCCCAAGACTGAGAGGCAGGCAGCTCAAGGGACCCAGTGCTGGTAGCAGGACAGGACAGGACCGTGAGGACCACTTCCTGACAGCTCTGGCTCTGGAATAAGCAGGGAGAAGGCATTGTCCCTCAAGAACATCTCAGTTCTTGGGGCGTCTAGGTGGCTCAGTCAGTTGAGCATCCGAATGCGGCTCAGGTCATGATCTCGAGGTTCATGGGTTCAAGCCCCATGTCTGTCTCTGTGCTGACAACTTAAGAGTCTGGAGCTTGTTTTGGATTCTGTGTCTCCCTCTCTCTCTCTGCCCCTTCCCCATTCACACTCTGTCTCTCTCTCTCAAAAATAAAATAAACGTTAAAAAAAATAACTTGGTTCTCTTTGTCCACCTGCACACACACCTGGCCATGCCACGAGGATGGACAGTTGGTGCAGTTGGCATGCAGCCAACACATAAGCCTAAAATACCCAGAGGGGAGCACAGCTCAGGTGCTAGCTCTCAGGGACACCCTGCAGGTTTCTGTTCATCATCCCCCCATCCCAGGGAGCTGACTTTCATTTCACCAGATGTTTCCCACTAATGGCCCAGCGTATATCATTCCAGAAGAGCAGCAGGCAGAACATCCACCTCCCAAAAGGTACAAGTACATCCAGGCAGGGCAAAGAAGATTTGGTGCCCAAAATAAGCTCCCATTACTTACGAAAGGCAGGCCAGTGCTGCAAGAACTTAGCAAAATGACCAGGACAACTGGTCAACCTTGCCACCCCCTTCAAAACTCAGCCGGTGTGTCTGTCTTAGTTTCCTATAGCTCTTGTAACAAAGTATCACAAAGTCAGTGACTGAAAGCAACACAAATCTACTGCCTCACATGGGTCTCACCAGGTGAAAGCCCAGTTGTTGACTGAGCTGGTTCCTTCTAAAAGCTCTAGGGGAGAATCTGTTTCCTTGACTTTTCCAGCTACTAGAAGCCATCCACTTCCCTTGGCTTGTGGCCCCTTCCTCCATCTCCACAACACATCACCCCAACCTCTGTTCCCATAATCCCATCATCCCACCACCTCTCCTCTGACTCTTCCAGCCTCTCTTAGAAGGACCCGATGATTGCATGGTTATCCCTAGATAACCCAGGATATCACTCCATCTTCGTTCCATTCACTCAGTCACATCTGCAAAGTAACAGACAGGATCCAGGGACTAGGGTGTAGACATCTTTGGGGGACCATCTCCTTAAACTGGAATCCTATCGGGCCACCCGGGCGGCTCAGTCAATTAACTGTCTGACTTGATTTCGGCTCAGGTCATGATCTCACAGTTTGTGAGTTCGAGCCCCATGTCCGGCTCTACACCGACAGTGCAGAAATTCCCTGAGATTCTCTCTCTCCCTCTTTCTCTAACCCTCTTTCTCTACCCCTTCCTCTCTCTCTCTCAAAATATATAAACTTTAAAATAAATAAATGAATGAGTGAACGAATAAATAAGTAAATAAATAGGAATCCTATCTACAACAAAACCAAGATCATAAGTGGCTTTTTTTAAACAAGCAAGGCTCATGAGGCAGAAACACATGACAAGGGTGTGCTCGGCTTCTCCTCATCTGCATAATGGTAATAAGCTCATTACCCATCTACTTCACAGCAGGTGTGGCCAAAACAGCCAAACAGCCTTGTTCGGTGAAAACCTTTTATACCGCAGGCCCAGAATCCCTCTCTATCATGACTCTATTCAAGATGGCCTGTAAATAAAGTGCCACCCTCTTGACCACACTTTCTGCCTCCAACCGCCTTGCCTTCTTGGGAAAGCAACACAACAAAAATCAATGAGTATGGATCATTACTTTAAGACAGCTAGCCACTGGCAACACTAAACACACACTGAAAATCTCACTTCCCCCTTTATTTTGCAATGTGAAATTTTCATTATCAAACCCCCAAATCCTCAATGCTGACAAAACAACCCTAACAGCACCACCCGGTGTGGCTGTTTCAGGCACCTTGGGAAGATGCCAGAATCGACACGCTCATAAACATTAACGGTCAGCGGCCAAAACCACCCCGGGATCACCTTCTGCATTATTACTTATGTTGCTTCCCACGTTAACTTTTTAATTATTGAGATAAGTACTTATGCTCTGCTAGTCTCCTTGCCTCAGGCCCTCCCCACCCCAAACAAAACTTCATTTTTTATATATGTTTATTTATTTTTGAGAGAGACACACACACAGAGTGTGAGCAGGGGAGGAGCAGAGAAAGAGGGAGACACAGAACCCGAAGCAGGCTCCAGGCTCTGAGCTATCAGCATAGAGCCTGATGAGGGGCTCGAACTCCTGAGCTGCAAGATCATGACCTGAGCCAAAGCTGGACGCCTAACCGACTGAGACCCCCAGGAGCCCGAAAACTTCATTTTTCATGAAGTCCCGACAATCATACCATGGCAAGACAACAAGGTACCACATGGGCCCGTACGTTCCCTGCCTGCGTGGCTGTGGTGTGCTTGGAAAGCATGATGCTCCCCAAGATGCCTCTAAGAACAACGCTGTATCCTTCAGGGCAAAGTGTGAAAGAAAGATGAAGCCCACTGCTTCCCTACAAGAGGTGGGAGGGGTTCTCCGCCCCAGCCCAGGGACCTCACACTCCAACCTTCCTGCCGGCCTCTGGGCTGCTCTTCCAGAGTCCACAAAACTCCAGAACCTCCACAAGGCAAGTAGCCTAGCAGGACGGCAGCCTCTGTCTACTTTTCTCCGTGGCACCATCCCAAAACAGGAAGGGGCTCCTGATGACCACCTCTCACATTCTTCCCCATATTCACAACTGAGGCATGAAGCAGTGGCTCTTTCCTACCCCATCTCTGCACATGTCTACATACCTTAGAGCTTTGGCATTCATTCCTCAAATATCCACTAAGCTCCTTCTACATGCTAAGTACTACATTAGGTTACAAAAGGCACAGGTCGTTCCTGCCAGGAGCTTTCACCCCCTGAGGGACATCAAATCCAGGGAACAGACAGGCTGGAAGGTGTGTGACCAGTAGTGTGAACAGTGGTACACAGGGTGGTCCCTCACCCAGCCTGGGAAGGCCTCCTGGGAAGAAGACTAGCTGCCACATGCAGAAGAGAAAGACCACTTGGAAGCGGAGGACATGGGGAGGCTTCCAAGGCCAAAAGCACAGGCCACGGTGCCTGGGCGGTTCAGTTGGTTAAGCGTCCAACTTGGGCTCAAGTCATGATCTCTCATGGTTCATGAGTTCAAGCCCCACGTTGGTAGTTGGTAGAATGGTAGTTGCCAGGGGCTGGGGGAGGGGGAATTGGGGTATTGCTATGAGTGTGGTATATAACTATATATCTACGGGCATACAGTTTTAATTATGCAAGATGAACAGGTTCTAGATATCTGCTATGCAATACTGTGCCTACAGTTAAGAATACAGTCAACAATACCAAATTACGTGCTTAAAAATGTGTTGGGGGGGCACCTGGGCGGCTCAGTCAGTTAAGGGTCCAATTCATGATTTTGGCTCAGGTCATGATCTCAAGGTTCATGGGCTCAAGCCCTGCTTCGGGCTCTGTGCTGACAGCATGGAGCCTGCTTGGGATTCATTCTCTCTCTCTCTCTCTCCCTCTCTCTCTTTCTCTTTTAAAATAAATAAATAAAATTGTTGGAGAGCTAGAGCTCATGTTAAGTGTTCTTACCACAATAAAAAATAGAGGAAACTAAATGGAAAAAAAAAAAAAAGGATAGGAGGCTGGTCTGGACATCCGGGAGAAGCAGTGGGGTTAGGAGGAGGGGGAGCCCTGGCTGCAGATGGAGGCAGCTGAGGGAGTGTGCATTGGGGCCAGCAGAGCACCATGAGGGACCACCCCAGCCTCCCCAAGCAGGCATGTGAGGCCGGCAGAAGGGGGCTCTCTGGGATCCATAAAGAACCTATGGGCGTTTGGGTCTAGAATGAGAAGTGAGGGGTGGCTGGAGCTCAGGTGCAGCTACCACCCAAGGTGGGGATGAAGGAGGCAAGGCAGTAAATGAGAGCCCTGCAGAGCAGGAGCCCTTGACTCAGACTCAGGTCGGAGAAGGTCTCACACGAGTGCCAAGGGACAAGTTTACCTCCGTCCAGATGGACATTCTTGGGATGTCTGCAGCTCTGAGCTCTTACCTCCCAAAGGTAGCACCAAAAGCACGCCCACCTCTGAGCCTCGGTTTCCCAGCCCATCAAATTAGACCACCTGGGCCAAGAAGGCCTTGTTGTGAGGGCCCACATGACCAGTGCTCTCTGGAAGCCTGAAGGTGCTGTGCACACACCGGGGCTGGCATGGACAGCTGCTGCTCATCAAATAGGCTGTGCGTCCCCCACAGGTGTTTCCCAGCCTCCTGGGGTTGGGCTAGTTCTGGCCCATGAGGATAAGCAGAGGGGGCCTGTGTCACTTCCAGACTGAGGCAAGTAAGCTCCAGAAGCTTCCATGGGTCCACCTAGGAGACAGAAGGGTTGCTTGGCCCAGAACCTAGGCACAGGGGCAGGAAACAGGTGTTCAGTGCAAGGCCCCAAGAGTTCACCCACACAACCAGGCAGACATCAGCAAGGCCCCAGACACATCCGAGGCCTTGGTTAGAGGACCATCTCATTCTGAACTGGATTTTCCCCAAACTCAAGGAACCGCATGAGCAAAAGGAAATCTATAAATTCTGAATTCCATATTAGCTTGGCTCTATAATGTTGGGTGAGTCACGGTATTTACAAATTAGACAGTTGAAACCATTACAGAGATGCTCCAACAGAAGCCCCACTTGGCAGTGAGCACACTCATGGGCTGCCCCACGGCTCCACGGCCATGCGATGGGGAAGGCTGGGCCGAGGAGGACCCTAGCCTGACATTCACTCTCTCCTCAGAGGGAAATCCTAGGGGTAAGACGAAGCAGCCGCCCATGTGGATGTGTCCTTCTGGTCTGCACACCTGGGTCTGTTCAACAGCAGGTCACTCCAGTCCCGGGGGTGAGGGCACCTCACGGATCACCTATTGGAGGGGGAGCCGCCCATATGTCAGGGTGCTGGTGGGAAAGAGACAAAGACAGCGGGGAAATCCTGGACTGGTGTCAGTGTGTCCAACTGCAAGGCTGGGTTTGCTGGCAAAACACTGCACCAAGGAACTCCCAAGAAATACCAAAAGTAACAGCAAAAGCTTACACGTGCTCCTCCCACAAATCCTCATAAGGAAGGCCAAGAGGCACTGTAACCAAATCATCAGATGAATGTCTCCTGAGCTCCTCAGAGCGCTGGCTGGCTGGGCCCAACTCTGGAACTCACATCGCTGCAGCTCTGTGCAGTCATGCATTCCTCCTGTCCTGTGGGGCAGCTCCCAGCACCACCTCTATTCCACAGATAAGGAAACTGAGGCACCGCACGGCTACATAACTTGGCCGGGGTCATACATCAGTAGGGGGCGCCACCAGCATTTGAACCCTGGCCATGTGGCTTCAAAGCCCTGCTCCTAACCACCACACCACACTGCCATCCACAGGGAATTCTTGTAAAGTCCCGAGGCAAAGCCAAATGGCAATCTGCCAGAATCAGGGTTTCAGTGATTCACTCGGTCACCTTGAGATGCCACACAGCAGATGCCACACAGCAGTGTCTGCACAGGCCCCACATCCCAGGGACTGAGCACAGAGGGGACACTAATGCAGACCCCTCCTTAGGAGCCACAGGGCTCCCCCATCAGCACTTCTGGTCCAAAGGGTATATAGGTATCTGTGCCTTCCTTGGACTGATGCCTGGAAGCTTCCACCCACCCACCTCCCCTTCATGTCTGATGGCTCCCCCTGCCCACCCTCAGGCAGTTCTCCCAATAAAATCCATACATATCTAATCCTGCCTTGGTGTCCGCTTTGCAGAGGGCCGGCCCCTAACACAGCTCCTTACAAGAAAGAAAATGGAATAAAAATCACAGAAACAACATCCAAAACACCCTTTGTAAAGCACAGAACCAAAGACAACAAACAGGGATGCCTGGGTGGCTCAGTCGGTTAAGCGTCCAACTGCAGCTCAGGTCATGATCTCACACTCTGTGAGTTCGAGCCCCGCATCGGGCTCTGTGCTGACAGCTTGGACTCTGGAGCCTGCTTTGGGTTCTGTGTCTCCCTCTCTCTGCTCCTCCCCCACTCATGCTCTCTCTCTCTCTCTCTCTGCCAAAAATAAATAATTTTTTAAAAAGTTTAAAAAAAAAAGACAACAAACAGATTTAACGGTAAGTTTACAATAAAAGATCCGAGATACAAAATACTAGAAATGACAGCAGTCAGCTGCCTGTGCTGTAGGAACGGGCAAAAGGGATTCAATGATGGGATATTTCACACTGCCAGGACAAAGCAGGGTCAGAGAGTAAGCAGACCATACGAGGCCGTTTCTCCCCTGGCCTCTGACCCCCAGCCCTGCCCTCTCAGAGCAGCCACGCTCCATCTGACCCCGCCAACTGTGGTCATGGCCACACACCAAACACATTCAGTGATGTGTGAATTCAGCCACGGCAAAAAATCGCCAGGAGGGGCTGCTCTCCCATGGAGGAGAGCATGACCTTCCCACCTAAGAATGACCTTCTCAACATATCCTTGGTCATGGCCAAGCCCACACAGATGGGGAAGGAGACGAGATGGGAAATGCCCTGCCTCCCAGCCCAGCCCCACACACCTTCACTGCAACAATGCCTCTGCTGGGCCTGCTGGCCATACTCTGCCTCTATGGCCAAGGCAGGCGTGCATCTTCTGCAACAACAGGGATAACTCTCATGGAGGTAGAGCCAGGAAGACCTGAATAGTGCTTTGCTATCTGTCAACTGCTTTCTCTTTCTGCATAAACAGATTTCCATTACGCTCATTTCAGAGACTGGAAGGAGGAGAGACTCAAAGAGTCTCAAAGAGGCCTGGGGCTCCCACTGGGCATCCCAGTCCGCGAGAGGATGAGTCAGGGCCCGTTTCTGCCTCTGGTCCCATTGTCCTCTCTCTGCTCTCTTGGGGACTCTGTCTCCCCACCCCACCTGCTCTCACCCATCTTTGCCAAATCCCCCAATGTGCACCCTGTCCAGGCCCTTCTGCTTCCCTTTTGCTTTCCTTGGGGTCCATCTGCCCGTCCTTGGGTGGCACAGTCCGCTGGGAGAGCCCAGGACCTCCATTTGATGGGCTGGAAATGGCCAGGTGAACTCTGGCCATTGCCAGCCCACTCTCTGAGCCCCCTCTCTCCTCTGTGGGGGAGCTCAGCCACAGAGAGGAACACATAGACATCAGGCACCCAGTTCTCATCTCATGCATGGGTATCATCTTTCAGCTGGAGCCATCAGTGACTCCTGGGGGGTGAGCTAGCCACTCACCATGTCCACACATGCTCTGCCAGGGCGCTCCACTCCCAGCTCCTCAAGGATGCTTTTCCTGCCAACGGCTTTGCATCCTGGGGGGCAAGGGGCCCACAACTCCCAGCATAGAGCTGGTCTGGAAGGTCACAGGGCAGCAGACGGGAGACTGACAGCCCACAGCTTCCACCAAAACATCTTCCTCAAAAACGAAAACGTACAAGAGGGCTGGCCGAAAGGGAGCCACGTCTCAAAGCTGGAGGAGCAAATGCAAAACCACCAAACATCACACACGCGGGAGGCTCCCAACACCTCCAACAGACCCACTGCTGCAGTTATTGGAGATGCCAGGATCACTGCAGAAACAAATTCTGTATCTACTTTCAACTAGATTGAAATACCTCTGGGGGGGCGGGGGGGGGGGAGAAATTCCAGCAAGCCAAAAGCCTTCATTCCTCCACAGGCAATCGAATCAACAGGCAACAAGACAAAATGAGGGTCTCAAAAACTTATCCAAATGCACATTCTCCATTTCACATTCCGGTTTGGGAACGGCAGCTCTGCCTGATCATGTATCCTGGTTCATAGCGATGTGCCCTGCCTCTACAACTAATGGTTAAGGAATGGGACACAGCATGACACTAAGCTAAAGAGAAATTAACTGTTTTCTTCTCTTGGATAAGTAGGGGTCACGCTAACCAGGGACACGCTCGCTAGCTGCTGCCTCCACTCCATCCTCATGGTCTACACCATCCTCACACCGGAGCAGGAAGCTAAAGGAAGGCGTGTCAGATGGCAAGGGGTCCTGAGGGCTCAGGCCACTGTGCAGGGCTCTTGCTCTGTTCTGGGAGACCTGTGATTTAGGGAAGTTTCAACCAACATAAAAATTCAAAGAAATATGGTATAGGAGAACTGCCTCTCCCACTCCCAGTTCCCTGTGGGGGGAAAAAATGGAAAATCCCTGCTTTTATCTTTTATAATAACAATAATGGCTATACCAAGTGTACCGGGACCTATGTGGGGCATAGTTTACTGTTATCCACTCATTGCTCACCATGCCCTGGGAGGATAAAGAAACCCTCACTTTATGAGCACACGGCTAGTCAGTTCTACAGAGTGGATTACAGTCTAGATCTTCAAACTCTGTCCCATTCAGCAGCCTGCCTCCCCTGCCACCCGCTTGTCTTTTAAGGACACATTGCAGAACCAACCACAGCAGTATCCAAGCAGCAGAGCGGGCAACAGCTGAGCCTGTGAGGTCCATGACTCCTCTTCGTCTTATTCATCTTTGACCACCAGTGCCTAGCACATGGTGAGCACCAGCAAATGCTTGGGAAAGAGGTGGCAGACAAAGGAGAGGCAGAAAGAAGGCAGGCCAATAGGCTGGCTTGCTTTGGAGCAGAACAATGCCATTGGGCAGATGTTTCCGGGAGGGCTGGTACTCTGGAAAATAAAACTCATACTTTAATCTGAACTGTACAGCCTCCCCCATTTAGCTAATCGGGGCCATGTAACTAGCTTCTGGCCAAAAAGACTTTTTAAAAAATGCAACAGGGACTCCCAGGAAAGATCCTTAAAGGCAGCTTAATCAGCACGGAGGTGGGCCCCATTTGCTCACCCTTCCTCCTTCTGCTGCTTGGAATGCAAACCTGATGGCTGGAGCTCCAGCAACCACGTAGGACCATAAGATGCTGTGCAATGCAAGCCATGTGTTAATACAGTGGAGCAAAAAGGCCTAAGGGTTCTTATCTCTGATGATCCCATGGAGCTGCCTACATCTAGGCTTCTTTCAAGTGAAAAAAAACATTAACCTCTTTCTTGTTAAAGATACTGTTACTTTGCCATTTCTGCTTTATGTAGCCAAACTTAGTCCTAACTGACGTTACAGGATGAAGCTACTACTTCATAGAGCAGGTCCTTTGCTTAAACATTGTTTTTCCTTTTCCTGACCTCACTCTCTGACAGTAAAGCTACGACCCAACAGCCCTGGGCAGCCAAGCTACCAGGAGCAGCATGGGGAATCTTTCTTTCTAGGACTATGAAAATCCTCTCTGGCTCTGGGGATGCCCCTGAGGATAAAGCACTGAGGCTGACAAGTGACAGCCCAGAGCCACCACAAGCCCCAAAAACCCACAGCCAAGGCAGAGCCCACACAGGCGCCCCAGAAACCACGCCTGCCCAGGCCCTGGGGATCTCACTGGTCGCTGCATGACCTGCACTCTGCTTCCAATGTGTTCCCCTCTTTGTTGTCTCACAAAGACTAGCATTTGTAGACAAGGTCTACACAGCAGACAAGGATGACTGAACCCCAAGCAGACAGGCACCTGCTTTTGGACAATTGGGGCCAATTACTGATCCCTGGTCCTCCCCTGTGGAAAGGTGTGCACAGCCATTAGCGGCATCTGCCATCCCCCACATCCATTCCCACATTCAGAATCACAAACAGCAAGTTCTGTCCGGTCTCCCCCAACCCCTGCTCAAAACCCTACAAAGGCCCCACTGCCCCAGGACATAGTCCAAGCTCCGTAACTTTGTTCTCGAGGCTGCAGGGGTCTGGCCACCCGCCTGTTCCACTCACCTCTGCTCCAGTCTCTTCTACCCAGAACTTCCTTTCCTTCAATTTATAGGCCAGTGGTAAATAGCCCTGCACTCCCCACCTTGTCCCCACACACGGGCAACTCTCTCTGCCTGGAAGCCACCCCCCATCTCCCTTTCTCCTGGGCTGATCTTCTCCTACCAGCCTCAGCTAGTAATCACATCTTCCTGGAAACTTCCCCAGTGCCCTTTGCTCCAGCTCACCATGGGCTGACCCTCCTTGAGCTCCGGCATCATACCCCAGACCATGGGCTCCTTGGGGCAGGAAGTGTGTCTGTCACGCTTCCCCCTTCCACAGAGAGCCAAACTGGCACACAGCACAGAGGACAGGGTGCACCTGAGAAAATGTCTCCACAGGCTGACTGTGTAGCCTGTCAGCACCCGCAATGGCCCCTCACTTCACGCCAGCAAGCTGTGGACTCACAGACTCTGCTTCCAACTCAAAGGTAAGATCTTAACACCTGAGGTTGCATTCAGGGCTTGCACTTGGTTTTAGTGACTGCTAACCAGCAGACAGGGCCTCACCTGGCATTCCCCACGTCTCTTTCAAGGAGCAGGACGTAGTACACTTGTCTGAAGGGCCTTGATGTTCATTCCCACTGCAGGTTGAGACAGAGCTGGCTTTAATCTGCCCAGTGCTGAAATTCATAGGCTGGCCATTGAGGTTGTGGTCCCTTCTGCTGGCAAGACAGGACTAACCCGCTTCAGGGGGGGCCATCCACCGACCATTAGAAAGCGATAGTCATCCTGCTAATGGCCCCTGCAAGAAGCTGAGGCATTTCTTTCACTGTCCAGGGGGATAATAAGAGTGTGGTAAAACTCACGTGCACCTTTGTGGCCGCGAAGGCAGGTGAACTGCAGAGAGCACACGCTGGCCCAAAGACCCTCAACATTGCGTGTGGGCACACTTCCCTCATGGTTGCAGAGTCCACCCACTGGTCTCACCTCACAGACTGGCTCTCTGCTGTTCAAGAGGTTTCCTGCTCTTAAAACTGCCTGAGGCAGGGAGGCAGGGTCTCTCCACGCCCATCCCTGCACAAAGTGTGGCCTCCTGCCCAGATGCCATCACTGCTCATCCGCACATCCTGGTAGGCTCACTGGGCTCCAGAGTCTGGACAACACCTCTGTGCCAGGGCCTAGCCCAGCCTAACCTGGGGCCTAGAAATTCCTGAGGGGCTGGAGAAACTTGTGTGTCCTGAACGGAGTGCTCTGAATGGGACCTCAGGGGTAAGGTGTATTAAGGTGCTGAGTAAAATCCTCTGTGCCAGGAAGTGCCACAAACAAGCATTTGCAAGTGCCACAAACAAGCATTTGCAAGTGTCACTGCGAGTCATGCCCAGAGCTCTCATACAAGATGCCTCTGGGGCATGGAAGACATGGTGGAAGTACCCAGCAGGTCCTGCCTGGAGACCATGGTGAGGGGCTCTCTTGTCCCTCATCTACCCCTGCCCAGCTGCTCTGTAGGACAGCAGGAAGGAAGGGAGCATTCGGGGACCGTCCCAGGACCGACACTTAGAAGTCAACAAAGACAAAGGGAAGAGGCCCACTGGGTGGCTGCCAAGGCCTCCTGGGACACTCCCCCTAGGTCAGCAGCCCCCAGCGCTCTGGTCACAGAAGCAGCTCCCTCTCATGACTGCCCAGTGGCCAGCAAGCACCCACATCCTATACATGAGCAGGGGAGAGACCCTCGGAGCTCCTCGGGGACATCCTGTGGGGTGAGCTGTCCTCAGATTTTAAAACCCTCTATGCTGGGTCAGCTATTCACCATGCCCATGACTCCTGGGCACAGGAGCCAGTAACCCCACACAGTGCAGGGTGCAGGCCCACCTGGGGACTCCAGAAACAAAGTCCTGGTGAACCTGAAGCCCCTCTACCAGCACCACCTCTGACGCCTGCCCTCATATACTGTCTCAGAGTTTTAAGGGTATACCTCACCCTTTTACCCCTCCTGCTCTCCCCACCTTGGTTTCTCCCCTCCCTTCTCACAGATGCCTCACCAGAAGCAGAGACATAGACTGACCCAAGTTCAGGCCGTGCCACAGTGACAATGCAGCCTCTGTTTCCTGGCACCTGACAGCAGCCAAAAGGAGGGCTGGATCCAGCCAATGCTGTGTTTAAAGGGGCTTCACCTGCAGCCTTGTCCAGAGGCAGACCAAGGCGGAGGTGGAAGTCACCTGTTTCCCTGCCGCGGAAGCCGTCTTGCACACCCTCTCCCCGCCAGGGCTGAGGCTCACCCACAGGGACCTTTCTTTCCTCGAACATCTGTGCATTTTAATATAACTTCCCAAAATATTACTCTGCAATTATTTCCAGGGACTTAAATGGGATCCCCAAATACATACAATTAAGACTAAAATTGTAATTTTAAATTAACTGCTAATTTGAATAAACATAAAGCTTTCCCATCTCCAAACCAAATGCAGACAACAACATCCCAATTAACCCTTAGACACCACCAAACTCACGAAAACAACCACTCTGGAACCCTCCCAGGGAGAAACCGCTCCTAAACCATGTGGACCCCTATCACTACAAACCCTGGAAATAGTCATTTTTTTCAGCTTTGCAAAATGAGAGTGTGTCTCCAGCCAGCAACTAGAGGAGAAGCACTGCCCTTGTTGAAAAGGTGGCAACGACTTGATCTCTGGTCTCCAGCACCAGGTCTCTGCAGGCAGGGGATCGTCATTTACTGGGTGGAGGCACGGAACTCCCTCTGAATCACAGTGCCCTTTAGCTCTCTGTCCTCACTGTAACTTAAAATGTGGGGGCCCCCTTGAAAGTCCAGGAGCTCCAGGGTGACTGACTCCGGGCTGTCTCTCTTGGGAGGCTACCAGCTGTGGGACAACACACTGTGAGAGCAGTCCAGCTGCCCCTGGGCACCGGCAGAGGCGGCAATCATGCCCATGTCCTGCATTGACAGAGGCCCCCTGACCACATTCCCAAGCCATTTTTCCCAGTGTTCTGGCCCACAGGAGACCAGGAGAAAGGCAGAGGCCCAACCCTGGCCAGCAGGGACAGAGGCGAGAGAAGGGAACAGGGGACACACACAGCCCTCTTTCCACCGCCCCTTCCAAGACAGGTCAGGCTCCAACCACCTAGAAGAAGCTCCAGAGATTCTATGATTACTCATTTTGTTACCGAAATGAGATTCCTAGGACTGAAAGTAACCAGAGGAACATTTTATTGCCTTAGACCAACGGAAAGTTCCAAGACTTCCCTGAATGTTCAGTTGGGCAGGTTCGAAGTGACAGCAGTGGTAGAAAGAAAAAAAGAAAAAGAAAAAGCTATCTTTCACTCATTTCTTCCACACCCCAAATCATTCAATGTAGTGTATATAGTGGCATCAGGCTCTGATGTCTCAGTGGACAGCAGCATTACCACACGCTGGGTATGAGACTAGACACACTTCTCCAATAACATTCTCCTGGTGTCCTCCAGCTGCAAAACTCCACATGTGCTGTATGTATGTGCATTTTGTTCCAAGTGTTTGGCCCAAACCTGATTCAAAACCACAGAATATTTGCCCACATCCACATGTGGGGTTATGATAGGGAAAGATAGGATTCTGTAGACAGAAAGGGAGAGGCTGGGGTTTGAAGGTCCCTCCCTGGGTGGGGGGGGGGGGGACACATATTTTAAAACATTTCTTCTTGGTTAGATGGCGGCATAGGAGGATGCTGGGCTCACCGCACGTCCTGCTGATCACTTAGATTCCACCTACACCTGCCTAAATAACCCAGAAAACCGCCAGAAGACTAGCAGAACGGAGTCTCCAGAGCCAAGCGCAGACGAGAGGCCCACGGAAGAGGGTAGGAAGGGCGGAGAGGCGGTGCACACGCCACAGACTGGCAGGAGGGAGCCGGGGCAGAGGGGCGGCCCGCCGGCCAAGCAGAGCCCCCGAGTCTGGCTGGCAAAAGTGGAGGGGCCAGACAGAGTGTGTTCAGACAGCAAGAGTGACTTAGCATCTGGGAGGTCATAAGTTAACAGCTCTGCTCTGAGAGCGGGAAGGTTGGAGGACAACGGGAGGGAGAGTTGTTGAGCCCCAGAAGACAGAGCTCAGCTTGGCGGGGAACAAAGGCACTCGCCAGCGCCATCTCCCTCGCCCATCCCCCAGCCAAAATCCCAAAGGGAACCAGTTCCTGCCAGGGAACTTGCTGGCACCACGCAAACACCCAACGCTGTGCTTCTGAGGATCCATCCCTCCAGCGGGTCTGACTCCCTCCCGGTGCCGCAGGGCCCCTCCTGAAGCGGATCTCCAAAGGAAAAGCGAGCTGAGCCTGCCCATCCCGCCCCTGTGCACCCTGCCGATCCATCCCAGGTAATACGCCAGATCCCCAATACCACAACCCTGGCAGTATGCAAGTAGCCCAGACAGGCCACGCCACCCCACAGTGAATCCCGCCCCTAGGAGAGGGGACACACCAGTCTGACTGTGGCCCCAGCGGTGGGCTGGGGGCAGACATCAGGTCTGACTGCAGCCCTGCTCACCAATGCAAGTTATTCAAGACAGCACAGGGGAAGTGCCCCGCAGTCCCGCACCACTCCAGGGACTATCCAAAATGACGAAACGGAAGAATTCCCCTCAGAAAAACGTCCAGGAAATAACAACAGCTAATCAACTGATCAAAAATTTTTTAAACAATATAACAGAAAGTGAATTTAGAGTAATAGTCATAAAATTAATCGCTGGGCTTGAAAACAGTATAAAGGACAGCAGAGAATCTCTTGCTACAGAGATCAAGGGACTAAGGAACAGCCAGGAGGAGCTAAAAAATGCTATCAACAAGTTGCAAAATAAAATGGAGACAACTATGGCTCTGGTTGAAGAGGCAGAGGTGAGACTAGGTGAACTAGAAGATAAAATTATGGAAAAAGAAGAAGCTGAGACAAAGAGAGATAAAAAACATCCAGGAGTATGAGGGGAAAATTAGTGATGCACTAAAGAGAAATAATCTACGCATAATTGGTATTCCAGAGGAGGAAGAGAGAGGGAAAGATGCTGAAGGTGTACTTGAAGAAATAATAGCTGAGAACTTCCCTGATCTGGGGAAGGAAAAAGGCATTGAAATCCAAGAGGCACAGAGAACTCCCTTCAGACAGAACTTGAATCGATCTTCTGCACGACATATCATAGTCAAACTGGCAAAATACAAGCACAAAGAGAAAATTCTGAAAGCAGCTAGGGATAAACGTGCTCTAACATATAAAGGGAGACCTATAAGACTCGTGACCGATCTCTCTACTGAAACTTGGCAGGCCAGAAAGGAATGGCAGGAGATCTTCAATGTGATGAACAGAAAAAAATATGCAGCCGAGAATCCTTTATCCAGCAAGTCTGTCATTTAGAATAGAAGGAGAGATAAAGGTCTTCCCAAACAAACAAAAACTGAAGGAATTCGTCACCACTAAACCAGTCCTACAAGAGATCCTAAGGGGGATCCTGTGAGACAAAGTACTAGAGACATCACTACAAGCATGAAACTTACAGACATCACAATGACTCTAAACCCGTATCTTTCTATAATAACACTGAATGTAAATGGATTAAATGCGCCAACCAAAAGACATAGGGTATCAGAATGGATAAAAAAACAAGACCCATCTATTTGCTGTCTACAAGAGACTCATTGTAGACCTGAGGACACCTTCAGATTGAGAGTGAGGGGATGAAGAACTATTTATCATGCCACTGGAAGTCAAAAGAAAGATAGAGTAGCCATACTTATATCAGACAAACTAGACTTTAAATTAGAGGCTGTAATAAGAGATGAAGAAGGACATTATATAATAATCACAGGGTCTATCCATCAGGAAGAGCTAACAATTATAAATGTCTATGCACCGAATACGGGAGCCCCCAAATATATAAAACAATTACTCACAAACATAAGCAACCTTATTGATAAGAATGTGGTCATTGCAGGGGACTTTAACACTCCACTTACAGAAATGGATAGATCATCTAGACACATGGTCAATAAAGAAACAAGGGCCCTGAATGATACATTGGATCAGATGGACTTGACAGATATATTTAGAACTCTGCATCCCAAAGCAACAGAATTTACTTTCTTCTCAAGTGCACATGGAACATTCTCCAAGATAGATCACATACTGGGTCACAAAACAGCCCTTCATAAGTATACAAGAATTGAGATCATACCATGCATACTTTCAGACCACAATGCTATGAAGCTTGAAATCAACCACAAGAAAAAGTCTGGAAAACCCCCAAAAGCATGGAGGTTAAAGAACACCCTACTAAAGAATGAATGGGTCAACCAGGCAATTAGAAAAGAAATTAAAAAATATATGGAAACAAACAAAAATGAAAATACAACAATCCAAACGCTTTGGGATGCAGTGAAGGCAGTCCTGAGAGGAAAATACATTGCAATCCAGGCCTATCTCAAGAAACAAGAAAAATCCCAAATACAAAATCTAACAGCACACCTAAAGGAAATAGAAGCAGAACAGCAAAAACAGCCTAAATCCAACAGAAGAAGAGAAATAATAAAGATCAGAGCAGAAATAAACAATATAAAATCTAAAAAAAACTGTAGAGCAGATCAACGAAACCAAGAGTTGGTTTTTTGAAAAAATAAACAAAATTGATAAACCTCTAGCCAGGCTTCTCCAAAAGAAAAGGGAGATGACCCAAATAGATAAAATCATGAATGAAAATGGAATTATTACAACCAATCCCTCAGAGATACAAGCAATTACCAGGGAATACTATGAAAAATTATATGCCAACAAACTGGACAACCTGGAAGAAATGGACAAATTCCTAAACACCCACACACTTCCAAAACTCAATCAGGAGGAAATAGAAAGCTTGAACAGACCCATAACCAGTGAAGAAATTGAATCAGAGATTCAGAATCAGAGATTTTGATAAATCTCCCAACAAATAAGAGTCCAGGACCAGATGGCTTCCCAGGGGAATTCTACCAGACATTTAAAGCAGAGATAATACCTATCCTTCTCAAGCTATTCCAAGAAATAGAAAGGGAAGGAAAACTCCCAGACTCATTTTATGAAGGCAGCATTACTTTGATTCCTAAACCAGACAGAGACCCAGTAAAAAAAGAGAACTATAGGCCAATATCCCTGATGAATATGGATGCAAAAATTCTCAATAAGATAGTAGCAAATCACATTCAACAGCATATAAAAAGAATTATTCACCATGATCAAGTGGGATTCATTCCTGGGATGCAGGGCTGGTTCAACATTCACAAATCAATCAACGTGATACATCACATTAGTAAAAGAAAAGATAAGAACCATATGATCCTGTCAATTGATGCAGAAAAGGCATCTGACAAAATTCAGCAACCTTTCTTTTTTTTTTTTTTTTTTTTTTCAACGTTTTTTTTTAATTTATTTTTGGGACAGAGAGAGACAGAGCATGAACGGGGGAGGGGCAGAGAGAGAGGGAGACACAGAATCGGAAACAGGCTCCAGGCTCTGAGCCATCAGCCCAGAGCCCGACGCGGGGCTCGAACTCACGGACCGCGAGATCGTGACCTGGCTGAAGTCGGACGCTTAACCGACTGCGCCACCCAGGCGCCCCACAGCAACCTTTCTTAATAAAAACCCTCGAGAAAGTCG
Source organism: Neofelis nebulosa (assembly GCF_028018385.1). Taxonomy (NCBI): domain Eukaryota; kingdom Metazoa; phylum Chordata; class Mammalia; order Carnivora; family Felidae; genus Neofelis; species Neofelis nebulosa. Next base: position 21,562,985 of record NC_080788.1, read on the forward strand.
GGATAGAAGGAACATACTTAAACATCATAAAAGCCATTTATGCAAAGCCCACAGCTAACATCATCCTCAATGGGGAAAAACTGTAGGAACACGACAGGGATGTCCACTCTCACCGCTGTTGTTTAACACAGTGTTGAAAGTGCTAGCATCAGCAATCAGACAACAAAAGGAAATCAAAGGCATCAAAATTGGCAAAGATGAAATTAAGCTTTCACTTTTTGCAGATGACATGGTATTATACATGAAAAATCCGATAGACTCCACCAGAAGTCTGCTAGAACTGATACATGAATTTAGCAAAGTTGCAGGATACAAAATCAATGTACAGAAATTAGTTGCATTCTTATACACTAATAATGAAGCAATAGAAAGACAAATAAACTGATCCCATCCACAATTGCACCAAGAAGCATTAAATACCTAGGAATAAATCTAACCAAAGATGTAAAAGATCTGTATGCTGAAAACTATAGAAAGCTTATGAAGGAAATTGAAGAAGATATAAAGAAATGGAAAGACATTCCGTGCTCATGGATTGGAAGAATAAATATTGTCAAAATGTCAATACTACCCAAAGCTATCTACATATTCAATGCAATCCCAATCAAAATTGCACCAGCATTCTTCTCGAAACTAGAACAAGCAATCCTAAAATTCATATGGAACCACAAAAGGCCCCGAATAGCCAAAGTAATTTTGAAGAAGAAGACCAAAGCAGGAGGCATCACAATCCCATACTTTAGCCTCTACTACAAAGCTGTCATCATCAAGACAGCACGGTATTGGCACAAAAACAGACACATAGACCAATGGAATAGAATAGAAACCCCAGAACTAGACCCACAAACGTATGGCCAACTAATTTTTGACAAAGCAGGAAAGAATATCCAATGGAAAAAAGACAGTCTCTTTAACAAATGGTGCTGGGAGAACTGGATAGCAACATGCAGAAGATTGAAACTAGACCACTTTCTCACACCATTCACAAAAATAAACTCAAAATGGATAAAGGACCTGAATGTGAGACAGGAAACCATCGAAACCATCAAAACCCTAGAGGAGAAAGCAGGAAAAGACCTCTCTGACCTCAGCTGTAGCAATTTCTTACTTGACACATCCCCAAAGGCAAGGGAATTAAAAGCAAAAATGAACTACTGGGACCTTATGAAGATAAAAAGCTTCTGCACAGCAAAGGAAACAACCAACAAAACTAAAAGGCAACCAACGGAATGGGAAAAGATATTTGCAAATGACATATCGGACAAAGGGCTAGTATCCAAAATCTATAAAGAGCTCACCAAACTCCACACCCGAAAAACAAATAACCCAGTGAAGAAATAACCCAGAAAACATGAATAGACACCTCTCTAAAGAAGACATCCGGATGGTCAACAGGCACATGAAAAGATCCTCAACGTCGCTCCTCATCAGGGAAATACAAATCAAAACCACACTCAGATATCACCTCACGCCAGTCAGAGTGGCCAAAATGAACAAATCAGGAGACTATAGATGCTGGAGAGGATGTGGAGAAACAGGAACCCTCTTGCACTGTTGGTGGGAATGCAAATTGGTACAGCCACTCTGGAAAACAGTGTGGAGGTTCCTCAAAAAATTAAAAATAGACCTACCCTATGACCCAGCAATAGCACTGCTAGGAATTTACCCAAGGGATACAGGAGTACTGATGCATAGGGGCACTTGTACCCCAGTGTTTATAGCAGGACTCTCAACAATAGCCAAATTATGGAAAGAGCTAAATGTCCATCAACTGATGAATGGATAAAGAAATTGTGGTTTATATACACAATGGAATACTACTTGGCAATGAGAAAGAATGAAATATGGCCCTTTGTAGCAACATGGATGGAACTGGAGAGTGTTATGCTAAGTGAAATAAGCCATACAGAGAAAGACAGACACCATATGGTTTCACTCTTATGTGGATCCTGAGAAACTTAACAGAAACCCATGGGGGAGGGGAAGGAAAAAAAAAAAAAAAGAGGTTAGAGTGGAAGAGAGCCAAAACAGAAGAGACTCTTAAAAACTGAGAACAAACTGAGGGTTGATGGGGGGTGGGAGGGAGGGGGGGTGGGTGATGGGTATTGAAGAGGGCACCTTTTGGGATGAGCACTGGGTGTTGTATGGAAACCAATTTGACAATAAACTTCATATATTGAAAATAAAATAAAATAAAATAAAATAAAACATTTCTTCTGGGAATGTCTGACCTTGAGCAAATTCCCTCAGGTGGAAAGTTCCTCCTGAGAATGTGACAGACACTACCTACTCTCCCTCAGGCTTCCCCCAGGAATTTCACAAAAGACCTGACTAAAAACAAGTAGACCATAAAACGTATGACCCACAAGGAACAGTATGGCCATAGACCACCAACAGTATGGCCATAGACCACCCCTCATACAACAGAAACAAGCCAATCAAAAAGGCACGACTAGGCATTTAGAGTTCCCTAGACAATAAGGGTAGGACCTGAGAAGGAACCTGTAAATCAAAGTCCCTTGCCTATAGTTGCAGGCATTCACTTTCAAATGCCCCCTCTCTGTAAAGAGAGCTTTCAAACTATTCTTACTTTCTGATCTCACACTCTACTAAACTTTTTGCCTGCTGCTCATTTTGCTTTGTATCCACCCCTTCAGTCTTCGAAGCCACAAGACAACGAACCCTGGGTATTGAGGTAAAAAGTCATGCAACAGAATGGGAGGCACAGGTCTGCCACGGACACAGAGGCTCCCCACCCAGTGCCACAGCTTGGTGGTTATTAGCACTACCAGCTGGGCACGGGCCTGGAACAAACTCACAAGAGCTTCTGAGGGCAGAAAACAGCCCCCAAACTTGGCCTTCTTCCGGAAACATCCCCAGCAGCAGCTGGCGCAATGTATCACTGCCAGCCCATTCTCACCCTGTATCCTAGAGGGCTGAGGCCTCAGAGAGGTGAAGAGACATGGTCTTTGGGCCTTTGCATTGTTAAAAAGAAAACCCCAGGCCCAAAATGGCATCACTTAGGCTAAGTCACCAAACAGGGGCTTAATATCTAACCCAATTACAGTTTCAGCCTCCCCCAGAAATGTAGTCTTGCTCAGTTGGTGTAGAATTTTCTGATCAGCATCAGTGAGGTCATCTGTCACAGGGCCCTCTCCATTCCCCAAAAGAAAATTATATAATCTCCATGATATGGGCCACCTAACTCTTACCCCAAAGGGAAAGTGACCCTGCCTGAGACAATCCTTTCTTTTCTTTTGCTAACAACTTCCTTGCTTCACCCTCCTTCCTATAAAAACCATCCATTTTGTACAACTCCTCAGAGCTCCCCTCTACTTGCTGGATGGGGTGCTGCCTGATTCAAGAATCATTTAATGAAGCCAATAAGATTTCCAAATATCCTCAGTTGGATTTTTGTTCTTTAACGGCATCAACTTGGCTACTTCTACCTTTCTCCAAAAGTTCGTTTTATACAGAAGTAAGTGGGCCAATATTGTCCTTTCAGTAAAATAACTGTTGTGAATGCCTCAATTTGGGGCAGAGGCAACCTTATCTTTAGTGAGTGGGTGCCAGATCCACACTTCCTCCACGAGAACTTTAGTCTTTAAGAATACATATCCCTCCCCCTTCCCCATTCCCCTGATGAAATCGGGATAACAATATTTCTTACACTCGTAATTAAGAGCAGAACAGATGGCAATGGTTGAAAAATCTGTTCATGAGAAGTGATGCTGGCAGCAGGATCATCAGCAAGATGGGGAGCACGGGGGCGATTTTGTTTTTCTTGATGTGCAGAAGGCCTACCACTGTAATCCCAAAAACAAGGTCCTGGGAATGGAGGGGAAGGGGTGGGATGCAAGATTCATCCACAATAAGAGGGCAAAACAGCTGGGCCATTTAGAAGCGACCACAGAAAAGTCACCTGCTTCTGCACTGGCTGGGCTGACCCTGCCTCCCAGGGAGCTCAGCTTCCAGAGCCACCATGATAGACCATCAGCACCTGTGAGAGGCAAACAATAGCCTCCTGGGCTTTTTCCTCTGTCTGGTGAGGACACCTGGACACCTCCTCTATGTAGTCACATTCATCTCTGCTTCAAATCTACCAAAACCACAATGCACAGGAGAAAATGTACAAATTAGCAGCCACCCATGCCCAGGTGGCCTGGCAACATACTTTATCACTTTTATTCATTCAGAATGTGCCAGGCACTCTTTTGGGTGTGAGGATGGCAGGGAATAGACGGACGATGTTCCAGTCTTCCGGGTTTTATGTTCTAAGGAGGAAGCCAGGCAAAAAAATGACTGAACCATCAAATAAAGTACAGTAAAACCCTGGATTGCAAGTAACTTGTTCTGTGAGTGCTCCACAAGATGAGCAAACATTTCTAATAAATTTTAATTTTAACTTGATAAAGGAGTGATGTCTTGCAATACAAGTAGTACATGACGCCAAATGTCACATGATCACAACTGAGCCAAAGGTTCTTGAAATTCGCTTTGATATACAAGTGTTTTGGATTACAAGCATGTTTCCAGAATGAATTATGCTCGCAAACCAAGGTTTTACTGTATGTAATTCTAGGTGGTGACAAGAGTCATGAGGAAAACTGAAGCCCAGGGAAGGACTCTGTTTCAGCTCGAACACGAAAAGAGCTTGGAAGTTGCCACTTGAGCCCTTACAATAAGAAAGAGCTGGACAAAGCGAACATCAGTGATTTTTCTTGGACCCATCAATGAACTAAGTTTGCAGACGGCCCCCCGAAATCTGAAGGACCAAGAAACATCTCTTGATTCTGGCAGAGGGAGGAGGAAATAACCATTGTGAAACACCCAGAAACTTCTCCATAACAAAGGTCTGCTGTCCAGGGGGAAAGACTTAGCCAGAATCTTGTCTCTGGGGACAAGATTCCCTGTCCAGGGAAGGGTGGGGAGGGCATTTTGCTCACTGAAGCCACTCTAGCCTCTCTCTCTAGAGTGTGCCAGGCACTCTAAGGGGGCTGGAAGAGCCATGTGAGAAGAAACTCTGGCGAAAGTCACAGGCTGGGAGCACAGGCCCACCTAAAGATGGAGATTTCATCATAAGATTACAGAATACTTCTGCTCCCCCACAGCTTCCACCACACCACAGGGCTCCAGTATGACACCAGTGGATTAAGCTAAAGGAGCTACCCCAGATTCTCTAACCAGGAGCGCCAAGGGAAGGCCACAGTCGAGGTGGGACAGACAAAACCAAGGAAGACATGACATATAGCCCAATCCCTAATGAGATTTACAAACACTCACACTAAAGGTTTCCAACATAATATGCCTGGCTTTTAACAAAATATAAGGCATATCAAAGGCAAAATAAGTAAGTAAATAAATAAATAAATAAATTTTTAAACCCATGTTTAAAAGAAGTAAAGCAAGCATTATAACCAGATTCATATGATAGTTTTTGGAATTATCATAGTGGGAAATTAAAGTAACTATGACTAATGTGCTACGGGTTCTAATGGGAAAAGCAGACAACACAGAAGAACAGATTGGTAATATAAACACAAGGATAGAAAGTCTGAGAATCAAAAAGAAATGCTAGAAAAATTTTTTTAAAAATAGTCTATAATAGAAATGAAGACTACCTTTGAAAATGAAGAATACCCATCAGTAGATTCGAGATGGTTGAGGAAGAAATCAGTGAGCTTAAAGACAAGTCAACAAAATTTCCCCAACTGAAACACAAACAGAAAAAAGAATGGGTGCAGGGTGGGCCAAACGAGTATCCAAGAACGGTGGGACAATATCAAGAGATGTAACATACATGTAATTGGAACATCAAAAGGAAACAAAAGAAATAATGGAGAAGGAAAAATATTTGCGGTAACAATGGCCAAAAATTTTCCACACGAGGCTCAAAAAACACCAAACAGAATAAATAAATATTTTTAAAAAAGAAAACAAAAACAAAAACAAAAATACCTACTCAAACTGCAGAAAACCAAACAGAGAAAATCATGAAAGAAGCCAGAAGGAGGTGTGGAAACATTTTATCTAGAGAAGAACAAAGAAAAGAGTTAACAGCAGATTTCTCCTCAGAAACCATGTCAGCAAGAAAAGAGTAAAGGAAAATCTTTAAAAGTTTTAAAAGATAAAACCACCAACCTACAAGTCTATGTCCAAGCACAGTTATCTTTCAAAAGTGAAAAAGAAATAAATATTATCTCGGACAAACAAAAACCAAGGGAATTTGTCACCAGCAGCCAGATCGAGAGAAATGTTCAAAAACTCTTCACACAGAAGGAAAAATATATAGTTGGAAACTTGAATCTACATAAAGAAAGAAGAATATCTGAGAAGAAATGAATGAAGGTAAAATAAAATCTCTTATTTTTGTTACTGTTATCTGATCTAAAAAAATAATTTTTTATTTAAAGCAATAATAGTTACAACATGTTGTGTAATTATAGCTTATGGGTAAGTGGAATGAATAATAGCAATGTCATGAGGAATGGGAATTACTAATACTCTGTTTTTACTCTGTTACTTGCACTAATATGAAAAGGTATTCTTAGTATTATTTGAAGATAGACTTCAATTATTTTAGAATGTATATCGTAAACTCTGAGGTCAGAACTAAAAATTTTTAAAAAGAAATATAAATGATAAACTAAGAGAACATTATGGAATCATATAAAATGGTCCATGAAAACCAGAGAAGAAAAAAGAGCCTGTTGCAAAAATAAAAGCTATTAAAAAGTTCGATATTAATCTAAATACTCCAACAATAACCTTAAATGTGAATGGTCTAAAAATACATCAAGTAAAAGACAGAGGTTATCAGAGTAAATAAAAACACAAGATCCAACCACATGCTGTCTATAAGAAACCCATTTTTTTCTTTTCAAATTTTTATTTAAATTCCAGTTAGTTAACATACAGTGCAATATTGGTTTCAGGAGTAGAATTCAGAAATTCATCCCCTACATACAACACCCAGTGCTCATCACAAGTGCCCTCCTTAATACCCATCACCCATCCCATCCCCCACCCACCTCTCTCCTTCAACCCTCAGTTTGTTCTCTATCTTTAAGAGTCTCTTATGGTTTGTTTCCCTTTTTTTCTTTTTTTCCACCTCCCATATGTTCATCTGTTTTGTTTCTTAAATTCCACATGAGTGAAATCATACGGTATTTGTCTTTCTCTGACTTATTTCCCTTAGCATAATTCACTCTAGCTCCATCCACATTGTTGCAAATGGCAAAATTTCATTCTTTTCGATGGCTGAGTAATATTCCATTGTGTGTATATGTGTGTGTCCATATATATGATATATATATCATATACATCATATACATATATGTATACATGTATACATGTGTGTATATATCATGTATACACATATCACATACACAAACATACACACACACATTGATATATATATATAGATATATATAGATATATATATATATCACATCTTCTTTATCCATTCATCAGTCAATAGACATCTGGGCTCTTTCCATAGTTTGGCTACAAGAAATCCATTTTAACTATAAAGATTCTGGGGTGCCTGGGTAGTTCAGTCAGTTAAACATCCAACTTTGGCTCAGGTCATGATCTCACAGTTCTTGAGTTTGAGCCCCACATTGGGTCTCTACTGTCAGCATGGAGCCTACTTCAAATTATCTGTCTCTCTCTCTCTGCCCCTCCCCTGCTCATGCTCTCTCTCCCCAAAATAAATAAACATTTAAACAAGGAATAAAAAAATAAATATAAAGACTCTGATAGGTTAAAAGGAATGGAGAAAGATAAACCATGCTAACTCCAATCAAAAGAAAATTAGAGTACCAATATTAATTTCAGACACAGCAGACTTTAGAACAAGGAAAATCATCATGGATAAAGAGGGAGCATTACATAATGATATGTAATTCTATTCAATTATTCAAGAAGATATTACAATCCTAAACAGCTATGCACCTAACATCAGAGTATTAAAATATATGAGGCAAAAATTGATAGAATTGAAAAGAGAGACAAATTCATTATTATAATTGGAGGCTTCACCATCCTCTGTCAGTAACTGATATAACAAGCAGGCAGAAAATCAACAAACATAGTTCACTCAAACAGCCCTATCAATCAACTGCTTCTAAATGACATTTATAGAATATTCTATCCAACAACAGCAAAGCACACATTCTTCTCAAGCTTGCATGAAACATTCACCTAAGTGTCTTAGCCCACTGGACTGCTATAACAAAATACAACAGACTGGGTGGCTTATAAACAACAAACATTTATTTCCCATAGTTCTAGGGACTAGAAGTCTGAGATCAGGATGCCAGCATGGTCAGGTGTGGGTCCCCTTCTGGGTCTCAGACTTCTCACTGTGTCCTCATACAGCAGAAGGGGATAGGGAGCTCTGTGGAGTCTTCTTCATAAGAATAGTAACCCCATCCCAAGGGCGCTGCCTAATCACCTGATCACCTCCCAAAGATGCCATCTTCTAATACAATCACTTTGGGGGGGGTATGATTTCAACATAAGAACTTGTAGGGGCTGGGGAGATACCAATATTATGATCATAGCACAAAAAAAGACCACATTTGGGACCATAAGACACACCTTAACAAGTTTTTTACAAAACAGGTATCATACAAAGTATTTTCTTAGACTAGAATGGAATTAAACCAAAAAGCAATTAACAGGAAGACAGGTGAAATCTCCAAATACCTGACAATTTAACAACACAATTCTAAATAACACATGGGTCAATGAGGAATTACTGACAAATTTAAAAAAAAAAATTTTTAACTAAACGAAAATGAAAATACCAGTTGTCAGAATTTGCAGAAGGCAGCAAAACCAGTATTTAGAGAAAAATTTATAGCACTAAATGTATACATTAGAAAAGAAGAAAGATCTAAAATCAATAACCTAAGCTTCTACCTCAGGAAATAAGATAACAATTTTTTTAATGTTTATTTATTTTGAGAAAGAGAGCATGCATGCATATATGCAGGGAAGGGGCGGAGAGAGAGGGAGAAAGAGAATCCCAAGCAGGCAGGCTCCATGCTTAGTGCAGAGCCCAACACAGAGCTCGATCTCATGACAGCGAGATCATGACCTGAGCCAAAGTCAAGAGTTGGACACTTTACCAACTCAGTCACCCATGCACCCCAAGATAAAGAACAATTTTAAGCCTAAATCAAGCAAAAGAAATATAGTGAAAGAGTATAAATCAATGAAATCAGGAATATGATAGGAAAAAAATCAACACACTAAAAATCTGGTTTTTTGACCAAGCTAACCAAGAAAAAGGAGAGAAGACACAAATTACTAACATCAGAAATGAAAGAAATACTGATCCCACAGACATTAAAGCCATAATAAAAGAATACTACAAAGAACTCTATACCCCCAAATTTGATAATTTAGATAAAATGGGCCAATTTCTTAAATGATACACACTACCAGACTCATACAAAGAGAAAGACAAACCAAACAGCTATCTGTGTTAAGGAAATTGAATCAATAATTAATAATCTTCCCCGCAAAATCACGAGGCCCAGATGACTCCTCTTAGGAATTCTACCAAATGTTTAAGTTAGATAGGATACCAATTCTCTACAATCTACTTCAGAAATTAGAAAAGGAAGGAACCCTTCCTGACTTATATCATAAACCCAGTATGACCCTAATATCAAAAACAGATAATTACAAGAAAGAAAACTAGAGACCAGTATCTCTCATGAATACACACCTAAAAATCTTCAGCAAAATATTAGCAAATAGAATCCAACAATATCTGAGAAGAATTATATATCACAACCAAATGAGATGTATTCCAGGGATGCAATGTTGGATCAACATGAGAAAATAAACTGATATAAGCCATCACCACACAGACAAAAGAAGAAAAAATATATGATCATATTAATTCATGCAGAAAAAGCATTAGACAAAAGACAACACCAATTCCTGATTTAAAAAAAAAAAATTCACCAAATTAGTCATTGAGGAGACCATCCTTAGCTTGACAAGAGGAAATACAAATCAAAACCACAATAAGATACACTTTACACCCGGATGGTTGGCCATCACTTTAAAAAAAAAAAAAGAAAGAAAACAGTAAGAGTAGGTAAGGTTGAGGAAAACAGGAACCTTCACATCCCACTGGTGAGAATGTAATAAAGCAGTAGTGGAAAACACATTGGTGTTTCCTCAAAAATTACCATGTGATCCAGCAATTCCACTCCTAGGTATATACACAAAAGAACTGAAAACATGTATTCAAATACCTGTACACACACGTTCATAATAGCATTATTCATAACAGGCAAAGGTTGAAACCACCCAAATGTCCATCAACAGATGAACGGATAAACAGGACGTGGTATATAAATATACAATGGAACAGTACTCAGTCGTAAAAGGAATGAAGGTCTGATACCTGCTACAACTTGGATGAACCGCATAAACATTATGCCAAATCAAAGTCCATTTGGGCTGCTGTAACAAAGTACCAGAGACTATGTGGCTTGTAACAATAATTCTCACAGTTCTAGAGGCTGTGACACAAAAGGTCACATACTGTATTATTTCTAACTGTATAGGAAACATCCATTATAGGTAAATCCACAGAGACTGAAAGCTGAGTGATGAGGTTGGGGGGTGGGGGAGAGGGAATGGGGACAGAACACTTAACAAACATCAGCATTTCCTTCTGAGATGATGAAAATGTCTTGGAACACAATCGAAGGGATGGATCCCCCACGACACAGGAGAAGCATTAAATGTTACTAAACTACACACGTTAAGCTGGTTACTGGTTAATTTCTGTTATGTGAATTTTATCTCAGTTTTTTAACAATGTAGATAACATCATATTTAATGGTGAGAAACTAGAGACTTTCCCCCTAAGATAGAGACCAAGGCAGAAAGAGAGAGAGGAAAAAACAACAACAACAACAACAACAACATCCAAACACTGCAGGGCACTCAGGATGTTGACAGAAAATCATGTGTTGGATTTGTCAACACTGGGTGTTGGTGACCTGGATGAGAATTCTCAGTGGGATGAGAGAGCAGGAAGCCAACCAGAGTAAGCTAAAGAACAATTGGACTGACTTCTGGTGTTTAGGAAACAGGGTTAGAAACCTTTCTTCATCTTCTCTTGAAACTGCTCAAAAACAAAAGGAGAGCCAGAAACATAAATAAACACTATACCTGCTAATCAGAAACTGAATTTTTTCAGATCTAGGGGATGTGTGTTAACTGTCTCCTGATTTAGTCTATCCTGACTGATACACGTTTTATAGGGATTTAACCCAAAATTATGAAATAACTATACTGGTTAAATAGAGCATCCCTACAAAATGAAAACTGTGAGTTAAAATCATTTTCACCACCATAGGAAGTTCAGAAATAAGAGTGCATGCATAATCTTTACAAATGTGTGATAAATCTCAGAAGAAACAGCTGAAAGCTGGAAGTGGTGGTCCACAGGGAACAGGATAGGGCAGGGCTCGCGTGGGGATAGTAGGAGCGATAGCCAAGAATCTGCTATTTTTTCACAAACCTTACATAACTCCTGACTTCTTAAAACATGTATATGTATAGGATATCAATAAAATAAAAATAATATTTGAAAAAGCAAACCCAGAGCTGTCAGGGGGGCTAAGGGCAGGTGGGGCATGTCATGTCACAGCCTGAAAGGACCTGGCCAAGAATGCTGTGTAAGCACACCTGTGCACAGGGCTGGGTCCTAGCTGCCTCAGTTTCCACAGCACCCAGAACAGGACCCAGCATAGTGTTGGAGGTGTGGCTGAGGCTTTGGAACTGCAGCCGTGATTTTAAATCCCAGCTCTGGCACTTTCCAGGTCTGTGCATGTGACCAAGAACCTCACTTTCCTCCCTGGCCTTCAGCGAGCATTCAGGGAGTCACTCTGTGTGGCTCCCCCAGCACAGTGCCTGGCCCACTCAGTACAGAACAAATAGTGCTCTTACTGCTTTTAAGTTCTCCACGTAAACTTGAAGGAGCTGCCATGCTGCCAGGTTGAGAGGCAGGAGGGAGACATAATGGGGTGGGTCAGGATGTTTCCCGAAAGACGGTGTAAAGTGGGGTTGGCACTGAGCTGCTCAGTGGGGTCTGGATTAGGGACCAGATGGTGGAGAGTGAAGCACAGCAAGGATTTGGGGGGAGGGCAGAATGGGAGCCAACGAAGGTGCTGTATAAAAACAGGGAGCCGGAAGGCCAGGCAGACTGGCCACTGAAGGATGGAACGTGGGCTGGGAGCTGTGGCTGGCTGTAAGCTGCACTTGGGGACCCTGCTAGGAAAAGGTCTCATGTGGGATGATTACACAGCTGTTGATGTCCTCTCCCCTTTGCAGGACAAGCTGGGCCGCTCCACTGACCACACCCCACAGGCACCTGGAAGATGGGCCCTGTCCTGGGAGGGGGCTTGCTATGGGTTGAATTATGGCCCCCAAGGCAATATTCAAGTCCTAACCCTCAGTAGCTGTGCATGAAACCCTAATTGGAAACAAGGTCTCTGCAGGTGATCACGAAGATGAGGTCATTGGAGTGGGCCCTAATCCATTTTGAGTGGTGTCCTTTTAAAAGGGGAAAATTGGGGGGCACCTAGGTGCTCAGTGGGTTAAGTGTCTGACTTGTGGTCTCAGCTCAGGTCATGATCTCACGGTTCATGAGTTCAAGTCCTGCGTCAGGCTCTACACTGACAGTGTGGAGCCTGCTTGGGATTCTCTCCCTCCGTCTCTCTGTCTCTCTGTCTCTCTGTCTCTCTCTCTCTCTCTCTCTCTCTCTCTCTCTTTCTCTTCCCTTCCCCCACTTGCTCACTCTCTCTCAAAATAAATAAACTTTAAAAAAAATAAAAAGGGGAATTTTGGACACAGAGATAACGACGCAAGGAGAAAGCTATGTGGGGGTTACAATAATAGCAGCACAAGTCAAGGAAGGCCAGAGACTGTCAGCAAACTACGAGAGCTGGAGAGAGGCCTGCAACAGACTCCCCCTCGCAGTCCCCAAAAGGAGCCCTCCCTGCCAACACCTTGATTTTGGACTCCAGAACCGTGAGAAAATAAGCTTCTGTTGTTTAAGCCACCCAGTCTGTGGTACTTCGTCACAGCAGCCCTAGATAGCTAACACAGGCTTGCGGCTCTCACTGCCAACAGGTGACACCCTCAGACACAGCCTTATCTAATCCCTCAGTCACAGCCTGAGTGCCCGGCTCCATCCACTTGGGGAGACTTTCCACAGTGGCCCCCAGTCCCCAAGCTGCCCTGCCCCCACCTGGTGACCCTGGAGAGAGCCCCTAATGGCAGGACCTCAGGTCAACCACCTGGGTCGATGAATAGCCTGGAGTTGGGCAGGGTTGGGCGGGGAGACCCTGCCCACATCCTGCTGGCCCTGTTGCACTCCCAGGGAGAGCCACTCACTTGGATGTCCCTGGCCCACATGCACCTAACTGGAAGGGGGGCTGCCTGGGGAGGCAACACAGTGCCACGCAGAACACAGTGCAGCAGAAAGCACCCTGGTGAGTCTGATAGGGGACACAGGCGGGGTCATAGGAAACAGTCTACTGTGTGGCCATTGGTCCTCTAGGGACACCCTGGACTCCTTCTTGCCTTTTTCTGCAAAATAAAGGTAAATTTGTAAAAACAGAAAGCAATGAAAAATTTTAGTGTGGGTGCATTTAAGCTTTTCTTAGAGAGAGGTGGGGGCCACAGGACACAACACTGTTCTCTCAGCTCCCATTCAGCATGGGAGCCGAGGTGTATACGAAATGGCAGGTGGGGCCCAGCACAGTGGTGACTATCACCCAGTGAGTGGTGAGGTCCTACTCACTCGCAGTCGCCAGGCCCAAGAGGACTCTCAGCCATCCGCAGGACGGTCCTGGCCTCAGAGGCTGGTTTGCCCACACGGGATTCAGCAAAGCTTAAATCTTCCAGAGACTGAAACAAGAGAACACAAATAGGGTATCAATGGGCTGCAAGCAAGCTGCTTATGTATGAACACATGGCAGCTCTCTTATCTGAGCGACGGACCACACGTTTAAAAAAAAAGAGGCTAACAACTCCCTGCACCGAAACGTCAAAGGCGGCTCGGAACTGCGGGATCAGAACTCCAAGGTTCTGCAGAACAGCTGAACATTTTGAAAATCAAAGACCTGCAAATAGATCGTGAGTCTCTCCAAGTTTTCAAGTGAGCCCTCCTGCTCATTCCCAAAGGTCAGCACACACAGACAGCTAACGATTTTGAGGCCACCAGCGGCCGGGCCTCGATAGAAAAGAGTGGGGAATGTATTTCTCTAACCCTTTTGGAAGAAGACACAGGAAACCCTATAGCATTAATATTTCAGGTTTCACTTGCTCTAACAGGAAATGAAGCACATTCTTCAAAGTTCTGTTCCCAATTTGTTTTCCAAAGAAGCAAAACACTACACAGAATACAGAGCTTCATGTCACCTGCAGTATCTTAAAATCGTATGTGACATACATGGCTGGGAGTTCTACAAAATATACTGAACAAAGCCTTTTCAAAGACAGAGTGATCATATATGCACATGTGGGGGCACAGTGCAAGTCATCCCCTGTGCAAGTGACATCATTTCCTCCCTGACACATGGGGGCGCAGCGTCCAGCCTGCAGCCTGCAGACCAGGGCCACCCTGGCATGGGCCATTGCCTGGATCTGTGCAAGGAGCTGGACTACGGAGGCACCTTGGTTGACATCCTAACTCTGCCTCTTACAGCCTGGGAGGACTAAGGAACCTACCCATGCCTCAGTATCCCTACTTCAGAGGAGGATGGGAGCACTAAGATATTGGGGTTCAGGCCTCACCTCCAACACCAAGACCTTGGTCTCCCTATCATGTCAAATGAAGGCACCGACCCCCATGACTTACAAGGTTAAGCTTTTTTTTTTAATTTTTATTTTTTTTTTAGTTTATCCATTGTTTGAGAGAGAGAAAGAGAGAGCAGGAAAGGGGCAGAAAGAGAGGGAGAGAGCATCCTAATTAGGCTCTGCACTGTCAGCACAAGCCAGATGCAGGGCTCGAACTCACGAACCGTGAGATCATGACCTGAGCTGAAATCAAGAGTTGGACACTCAACCAACTCAGGCACACTAGGTTCCTTGAGCTTCAGTGTCGATGGCTGGTGCCATGTTCCCTGTCCACAGAACAGGCCATCCAGCTGAAGGCCTCCTAAATCCAAACATGGAGCCCACCCCCAACCATGGGCCCACTCCAATACCGATGGACGAGGGCATCACTGTCCATGCAGGTAACAACCAGGCCAAACCACACCTGTGCCTGCCCCAACCACAGCCAGGGACACTAATGGGGTGCATGGAGGCATGATACTACATGACATGGTCATTGACTTGACCACAGCATGCAAAGCAGCCAGCTCCCAGGCCTCAGCCTTGACCACTGCTTCAGTCTCCCCTCATCATTCCCCAAGGCCCCATGCCACTGGGGCTTCACCCCTTTCCTGCCAGTGTTCGAGTCATTCCTTTTTTTGTTCCTCCAGAATCTTATTGACAAACTCCTATTCACTCTTCAAAACCCAACTGGGAAAGGCATCCCTGAACTTCAGTAGTAAACACACTCTTCTCAGTCTGTCCGGCTTCTGCAGTTTTCATTCTCAACCATATCCCCTGCTCCCTCTAGGAGCCTACCTGGCCTCATGAAGGCAGCACTCCAGACTACAGATGCCACAGCAGCCAGCAAACCAAGGACACGGGCCTCAAACATAGCCTTCAAGAAAGGGGAGGGTCAATGCAAGGAGCTACAAAGACCGGGAAAGGGCTCTGAACGGGAGCACTGGGTTGGGGTCACAGACACCAGCCACAGCAGAAACGGTGAAACATGCCACTGAAACCATACTGAGCACTCAACACCAAGCTCTGAGGCCACCAGAAGTTTCTGACTGTGGAGGGGGGTTATCAGGTCAGTTTGGTGCAGGATGACCTGGGAAGAGAAGGGCTCATCCACGAGTCCCCGGAAGAAATGCAGAGGTCCCTGTAGGGGTCAGACTTGCAAAGTCCCTTGGAGAGAAGTCCCCCAAAGGGTATGTTTATGGAGCCATTCAGAAGAGGCTGCACAGAAAAGCTCCTTCATGACTTCCCCCTGCTCTCCATGACTCCAGGCCCTGCATTCTGTATGGAAAGCCTCCTGCCAGCCCCCAGAGCTGCATAATTACCACACTGCACAAAACTGCCTTTCACCAACCTGCTAACCGCCATGAGCCATAGGCTGCCATGTGCAGCATGTCCCTGAGGCTAAAAATACAACGACCTTCTCAGGGACACTCCTCCTCCAGAGGCCATCCACAGAGGTGGAGGTGAGGCTGCCTGGGAACCAAAGAGTCTTTCTTGGTTGCTTACCTCCCTCCATTCAAAAGCCAACTGTGGAGCCAACCTACTATGTGCCCAGGTTGGGTCCTCAGCTCTCTGCCTTCTGCAATGTCTGGCAGACGACCCTCCCTGGTAAGAAGCAGGTGACACTGTGCCCCTCCCCACTCCCCCCTGCCC
Source organism: Neofelis nebulosa (assembly GCF_028018385.1). Taxonomy (NCBI): domain Eukaryota; kingdom Metazoa; phylum Chordata; class Mammalia; order Carnivora; family Felidae; genus Neofelis; species Neofelis nebulosa. The sequence continues at coordinate 21,579,521 of NC_080788.1, forward strand.
TACACTCAGCAGCTCACAAGGCTTACCCAGAAAAAAGGTTCACAAGGAAATGGTAAACACTCCAGAAACTCATATATCCCCCCAGTCGTGAACTGACTGGGAGTAAAGTTCAGCGGTGCCCTCCATGACTCCTCTTCAACCCCAGAAAGAATACGGGAAGACACGGGGGTAGACAGGCATGCCAGGCCAATGCTAGTGCTCTGCTCATGACAACCAGCCAGCTTGGTCCACCTCACAATGAATGGTGACTGGTGGGATGAAGTGACCCTGCTGTGAACAGACAAGCTAGGGCTGGGCCAGCAAAGGGAAGCTGCCTGGCCTGTTGGGAGGGACACGATGCTGGCAATGTCACACCCAGCTCCACCAGGTCCACCCTGACACTGGGCCCCTGGACAGCAGATAAATGACCAAACTCAGGAAGGCAGAGCTCACAGGGTCAGGCCTGTCCCCAGGGTCAAGGGCAGCCCTAACCTTTGTAGCCTGCTAGAGTCACTTCTTGCCTATGGCCCTCTATGTGCAGTGGCTGGACTGCCCATTCCTGCCCCGCCCCTGCTCACACTTCAACAGACCACTGTGCACAGAGCATATTGTCTTCTCTCAGTCAGAGGAAGGTCCCACCATGTCCCTTCCCCCAGGCCAACAGCGCAAGTGAGCTTGGTGAGGCCTTTCTCCACCCAGTCCCTAAAGAATCTGAGACAGAAAACACCCAGATGACCAACAGGTACATGAAATGCTTCACACTGCTGATCATCAGAGAAATGTAACTCGAAACCAGAATGAGATATCACCTGACACCTGTCAGAATGGCTAGTATCAAAAAGACAGGAAATAACAAGTGTTGATGAAAATGTGGAGAAAAGAGAACCCTTGTGCGCTGTTGGTGGGAAGTATGTTGGTGGAGCCACTGTGAAAAACAGTGTGAAAGTTCTTCAAAAAATTAAAAATAAAACTCCCATTTGACCCAGCAATTCCCCCGGCGGGTATTTATCTGATGAAAATGAAAGACTAACCCCAAAAGATAACTGCACTCTTATGTTCATTGCAACATTATTTACAATAGCCAAGATATGGAAGCAACCTAAGTGCCCACTGACAGATGAATGGATAAAGAAAACATACTAAAATAAGTGTATATATACACACAGTAGAATATTATTGAGCCATTAAAAAGGGGGTGCCTGGGTGGCTCAGATGGTTGAGCATCCGACTCTTGATTTTGGCTCAGGTCATGATCTCACTGTTGTGAGACTGAGTCCCATGTTGGGCTCCACGCTGCGCATGGAGCCTGCTTAAGATTCTCTCCCTCCCCCCCCCCCGCCCCTCGCGCCCGTCTGCCTCAAAAAAATTAAAATTAAAATTAAATTAAATTAAATTAAGCATTTAAAAACAGGAAATCCTGACATTTGCAACAATATGGATGGACCTTACCAGCATTATGCTAAGTGAAATAAGTCAGACAGAGAAAAACAAACACCATATGATCTTGCTTATATGTGGAATCTAAAAAAAACAGAAACTAACAAACAAAAACCCTGAATTCATAGATGCAGAGAACAGATTGGCAGAGAACAGAATGCCAGAAGCGAGGGATGGGGGTTGGTGAAATGCGTGAAGTGGGTCAAAAGATACAAACCCCCAGCTGTAAAATAAGTCCTGGGAATATGATAGAGACCATGATGACCATAGTTAATATTGTATTGCATATTTGAAAGCTGCTTAGAGAGTAAATCTTAAAAGCTCTCATCACAAGGAAAATAATTTTGTAATCATGTGTGGTGATGGCTGTTAACTAGACTTAATGTGCTGATCATTCCACAATATATACAAACATCAAATCATTGCTCTGTATACCTGAAACTAATATAATGTTATATGTTAATTATACCTCAACTTCAAAAAAAAAAAAATCTGAGAAGGAAAAAAGATCAAACCTAGGTCTGAGAAGACAGAAATGAGAATATACAGACCAGGGACAGGGACCCAGATATGCAAGCCAGAAGGTTCTGCCCTGAGGCTCTGCCCTGCACAGACACGGCCCAGCCTCCAGGTGGCAAACAGCAGCTGGGGGAGCCATATCCTCCTCACAGCCCTCAAGCAAATGGCACACAGCCCTGGCAGGTATCCTGACACAGCCCAGTCAGTGTCCAAGAAGCCCTTCATATCTCCTCTACCTCCAAGAACCAGAAAATCAGGGGCTGCTGTAAGTGTCTGTCTGGGAAGCCAAACATGGGTCCGCTGATAGACAGAACATGGAGAACTTGTTCTCAACATCTCCCAAAGCCTTCCCATCTCAGCTGATGGCTACTCCCTTCAAATTGCTTAGGCTGAAGCCTCAGAGCCATCCTGGGCCCTTCACCTTCCCTCGCCCTCACACTAATCAGGGAAATCATGCTGGCTCTACCTCTGAAGTCAACACAGACTCCCAGCACTGCTCCCCCATGACCACTGATGCCTGGGCTGAGCCCCCATGCCCTGTATGGCTGTATGGCACCTAACATCTCATTGCCTCTATGCTGGCCCCTGCAAATCTAGCCCTGGTGCACCAGACCAAATGATCATCCCCAGTGGTAAGTCCTCACCACAGTCTCTGAGACCTTACACAATCTAGCATGCATCCCTTCCACCACCCCTCGTGACCTCTCCCTCTATACCTGTGCCCTCGCTCATTCAGCACCAGCCACCTGGCCTCCTTGCTCTTCCCTCAAAGATAACAGACAGATGGTACCCCAGGGCCTTTACAGGGGCCATGCCCCTGGCTATCCACATGGCTCCCTCCATGCCGCTGCTCATACCTTACTCTCCCTAACCACCCTACTTAAAACCACGATACCATCCACCAGCCTTCCCTGGCCTCCTCCCCTGCTCTATGTTTCTCCATAGTTATTGCCACCATCTAATACCTGATATGTGTCTTTTATTTATCTTGGTTATTGCCTGCCTGCCCTCCCTGGAAAGCCAGCTCTATGAAAGCAGATTTTTTCAACCAACATTCAATAAAAACACATGGAATGAATGAATGAGTACATCCTCCACCTAGGAAGAAAGCAGGACATGCATATGCCACAGCCAGAACCAAGTGGCCCAGGGAGCTGATGGGGACACAGCACTGCTGCCCACTTCAGTGACAATGACATGACTCCAGCACCGCCAAGCGGCCCAAAAGGAAGAAAAGGAAGCCCTTCTTGGGTCCAGATAAGCCCCAAAAGGATGCTACCTAGAGCCTAGAGCTGGAAGCACCAGCTCCGCCCTTTCCTTTTGCAGATGAGGAGCTGAGGCTCAGAGGCCAACACAGACCCTCCACACCCCATCCCAAGCTTTGCTGTAGTCTGCCCCTTGACCCCGGTAGCAGTGAGCACAGGGCCCAGACCCAAGGCTGGCCACAAGCACCCCCACAGGCAGTTGCAAAGTGGCGAAGAGCCCATCTGGAGCCAGACTCCCTGGGCTTGCTTCCTGAGAATCCCAGCAAACTATTTAACTCCCCTGTCCCCTCCTGTCCCATCTAGAACATGGGGGACCTCAGACATCTCAGAAAGAACATTAACATGCACCAAACTGCCCAGAGCAAGATCAGCCAGGGATAAGTAAGCACTGTGACACTCTAAAGCAACACCTTCAATACGAGGCTGTCCTGGGGCATGGGGAAATGAGAAACGAGAAAAGCACCCTGAAAAGATGGAGAGGAACTAGAACTTTAAGCAAAATAATGAGAGGAAATAGAATTAAATGGTCCACATATCTAATGGCTCTGTCCTCAATACTCTCCCAGAATTCTCCTTACTGATCTAACGTGAGCATGCTCCACAAGGTCTTCTAGAGAACACTTTGCAGACAGGAAACACCAAGATTCACCACAATTTTCCTGAAAAAAAAAAAAAAAAGTTCTTCCTATGATGGTGTGGAGTAGGGGGTCTGGAACAGTAGTCCTGGCTCAAGTCCATGGCTGGATGACAAGAGCCTACTCCCTGTTGCTGGGCTCCCAGACACAACCCACAACAGATAAACCCAGACAAAGACAGGCACCTCCATGTCCTGCTTTCCCAGGAAGGGCAAGCGGGTAGAGAAATGACACCACCCTGTGCCCTCATGTTCCAATCCTCTACAGAGCCCTGGTCTCCCAGAGCACAGATAAGTAAACGGGACTTGAGTCCACCCCAGCCAACAGCTGGCAGGCAGAGGGGTACTCCCTAGCTTTGGGGGACCATGCTGGGCACTGGCTTCAGGGAAAGTCTAGGGTGGCCACTTCTGCAAGACTAGCCATGGGGGCGTAGGGCTGTGCTCTCAGGTGGAGTCCAGGCCCAGGACAAAGGTAAAGGGGGTCCACTCCCTTTCACAAAATTTCAAATCCACAGGTACACCCCACCTCAATGGTGCCACCCTAGGAGTCAAGGTGTGTTCTAAAAACATCTGTGCCTGGAAAGGTACTCTGCTCTGTTACATGTGACAATGGCCATATAAGGCCATATAAGTCTGCCATATGCAGACTCCTAAGGCAGCAGGGCCACCCAGTCAAGTGAGTGGGATCAAAAAAAAACAAAAATCAGGATCGACTGTGAAAGACCCAAAATGGTGACTTTGTTTTTGTTTTTAATGTTTATTTTGAGAGAGAAAGAGAGAAAGCATGAGCAGGGGAGGGACAGAGAGAGAGGGAGACACAGGATCCAAAGCAGGCTCCAGGCTCCGAGCTGTCAGCACAGAGTTCGACGCGGGGCTCGAACCCACAAACCATGAGATCATGACCTGAGCCGAAGTCAGACGCTTAACCTACTGAGCCACCCAGGTGCCCCTAAAATGGTGACTTTGCAAAGCAGTGACCACAGCCTCCATGTATCTCACAAAGTGGTGCCGGGGGTGAGAGGGATAGCAAGACACAGGCCCCAGCAGAGAGAGCAGAGGGGCACACAGTGTTTAGGGCAGAAGGATCAACACAAATCGAACCCACTGGCCCAGAGTGGAGGGTCCTGGTCCTTGTCAGGGAGCCCCTTGTCCTGCAAAATACACCAGGGAAGGCCCGCCTTCCAGGAAAGACTCCAGGTCCATCTGCCCAGCAGGAAGGAAGCCAGTGAGTCTGGAGCCTCACCCCCAGGGAGTCAGCACAATAGCCCTGAGGGAATTCTATTCTTATCCTGCACGACCAGGCCAGCAGAAGCTAAGGAAGGGCAAGTAAGTCACTTGCTCAGGGTGGTAGGGCTAAGCTCCAGGAGAAGTCGGGGCCCAAACCCTGGGGTGACCACATTCTGAAACCCTCTCTTTTCTTATGCCCACTGTGCTGCCTTCCACCTGGGCATCAGACACGTAGCATCCAATGCAAGATATGATGATGTGGCCGCACTGAAGCACTTGTAGGTATACTGTTGTACTTTGCCAACTTTTGAGAGTGTTATCATTTTGTTCTATGCCAAAAGGACACTTCTCTTTGACTGTCACAAAAATCTCAATATGATCAAACAGGGTAAGTAAGATGATGGAAATCCCACTAATTGTGTAAAAATTCTCCAAATGGACTAAATTTTTTGCCTACTATATGAGGTATTCTTAATTTGATGGATCTGAATTGGGAGGAAATTTGAGGGGAATCTGGCACCTGACTGGATCCCCAGATAAGTAAAAACTAGAAATAGGTGCTAAGCCCCCAAACAGCTCCCTCGACTTCTGGTTGGGTCACCACACCTGCCACAGGAAGCTGATGCCCCTGAACTGCACCCCAGGCCTGCCATGACTTCAATAGTCTACAGCTGTGGCTGGGTGGGCGGTCCTTTGATGGATGTGCAGACACCAAGTACAGGACCATGGACTGAGACCCATCTAAGCTGAGCACTCCCTCGTGTGTAACTCCAGCTGAGTTCTCTGGAAGTCCACACCCGCCATCCACTTCTCAGTTCCTCCAATGCGTGTCTATCAGGCATCTTGACCTCAGCATGTCCAAGGTGGGCCAAACTTTACCTGGAGATCCAGCTCCACCCACAGCCTCCTCCACTCCCAGGTGATTACAACTCATTGCCCAGTTGGGGACACCCTTGACTCCTCTCTCACCAGTGCCCAGTACTGGCTTGAGCTTCAGGTGCCTCCAGAGCTCTACCTCCTCTGGTCCTCCCCACCACCCTCCCCAGCCATGGCCTCCATGGTCTTGTGCCTCCTAACAGGGCTGCCTGCTGCAACCCTCACTCTATATAGCACCCTACCTTAGCGGCCAGGGTGGTCCTGAAACACAACACAGAGGAACTACATAGTGTCTCAGTTAAGCTTGGGCTACTAAAACAAAGTACTACGAACTGGGTGGCTTAGCCACACAAATTTATTTCTCACAGTTTTGGAGGCTGGAAGCCTGAGATCAAGGTGCCAGCATGGTCAGGTTCTAGTGAGAGTCCCCTTCTGGGCTGTAGGGCACCAACTTTTTGCTATGTCCTCACATAGTGGATATCCTCACAGAGCTGTCTGGCCTCTTCTTATAAGGGCACCAGTCCCATCATGAAGACCCCACCCTCGTGACCGAATCACCCACAAAGGCCTCCCTCCTGATATGGGGACTGGGTATTTATTTCCATAATGAATTTGGGGGGACACAAACATTCAATCCAGGATGTGTGTGCATGCCCTTACGGTAGGTACACCTCAATAAAATGTTCACTTAAAGAAATCAAAAAAAGGGGGGGTAGAGGGGTGCCTGGGTAGCTCAGTCAGTTAAGCGTCCAACTTTGGTTCAGGTCACAATCTCACAGTTTGTGAGTTTGAGCCCCTCGTCGGGCTCTGTGTTGACAGCTCAGAGCCTGGAGCCTGCTTCAGATTCTATGTCTCCCTCTCTCTCTGCCCTTCCGTCACTCACACTCTGTCTCTGTCTCTCTCTGTCTCTCTCAAAAATAAACATTAAAAAAATGTTTTTAAATAAAAATTAAAACAAAAAGAAATCAAAGGCATTGTAATAGGGAAGGGGAAATGGGGGGTGCCTGCTGAAGGGTATGGGTGATGGGAATGTTCCAGGATTACAGGGTGGTGGTGGTTGCATAACGCTGTGAGCATATTAAAAAACTCTGCACTGTATACTTTAAAGGAGTGAATTTTACAGTATGGGAATTATATCTCAATAAAGCTGTTATAAAGCTTTTTAAATCATAAGTCAGATCACATGTTCCTCTTCTCAACCTCTTTCTTCCTCCAACAGCCCACTGCCACTCAGAGTAAAAGCTCTCACGATGGCGGAGAAAACTTCCTCTCCCGCATCCACACCCTCTGGCTTTCCACCCAGTCACTTGCTCTGCCCCTGCCTCACAGGCTCTCTGCTGTTCCTCAGACACATCCGGCCTGACCTCCATGGTGTCCCACTCACCCCGAGGCTGCATCCCTTGTCCTGTCCTGCACCCATCCTGATCCACCTCATCTGCTGGGGTGGACACCCCTCAATTCCCACCTGCTGTGGTCTATGAAATACTCCCCTACCTACAGCACCTACAGAAATGCTCAATGGCAGCCCCTTGGATGTTGATTCAATGACAGGACTGTCCCCAGGACACACACAGACTGATGCTCAGGGAGACCCATGGCCAGGTGGGCAGAGTGGCCACTTCAACCAGGGTCTGAGGACTTCAGCTATAGCTTGCCTACCAGCCCCACACCATGTTTGGGACCAGCTCACTCATCAATACTTCCTATGTGCCAGGCACAGGCTGGGGGTGAGCAAAGGCCCCAGAGGTAGGACCTGGAAACACAGATCCCATCTGTGACTTGAGGGGAAACTGCCTTCCCCACTCAAGCCTCCAGCTACAAGGGCTTGTGAGGCCTATAGAGCCAGGCCTGCTGGGGAGGAGGGCCACATCCCCACCAAGCACACAGAGGGGGACACAGGCTCTGCCTTATGAATGGTCACAGTTGGAAGGATGCCGTTAGGGAAACCTCCCCTGTAGGACTGTGGGAAAACAGCCTGTTCCAATTGAGACACCCACATCCAGGCTATTTCCTGTTTAACAAAGAAAGGTATCGGTTCTCATATGGAAGAGACCTCAAATCCCATCCCATCTTCCTCTATATTCACATCCTCCCCATGAGCCAGCGGGGACAGGAACACGGACTTCCCTGAGCACACGTGAGGCCACAGCGGCCCGTGTGTCTCCTGGCTGTGCCATGGCATCAGCCCCCACAATACACCACACTGCTGCCCACTCTCCACCCACTATAGGGACAACAAGGCCGGGCAGCGGCCACCCTGATTCCTGCCTCCAAAGCCTGGCTCCTGCACAGGCCCCGCATCCCCACCCCCCACGCACACCCATCCCCACCCCGATATTCCTTTAAAATCCTATATCTTGCCAGAACATTACAAGACAAACAACACAGAATCCAAGAGGGAATAAGGAACAAAAACTGATGAAGAGGAGCATTGGGGGTGGGGGGAGGGGAGGGAGGAGTGCTTCCTTGCAAGGCCACCTTGCCTCACCTTGCTGCCAGTTCAGAATCTCACAGAGGCTCCCAGTGATTATTATTATTGTTATTTAGGCTGAGTAGTTGGGGACCAATTAGGGCAGCCAAGTCGCCAGCCCCTCTTTGCCCCACAATGGCCCATAAGCGGTGGGCAGCTGTGCTGAGACAGGTGGACGCAAGTGGACATGGGATAAGAACCGAGGAGTCGGGGGACCAGGCCACCACAGGAGCACCAGTCCTCAGACACAAGCCAGCACCGCAGCACCCCGGCCCTCCCCCATGCCACAGAAAGCAAATACTCAATGGGTTATCACAAGTGGCGCCTGGGTGGCTCAGTCGGGTAAGCTTCTGACTCTTGATTTCAGCTCAGGTCATGAACTGACAGTTCATGAGTTCAAGCCCCACTTCAGGCTCCATGCTGACAACACAGAACCTGCTTAAGATTCTCTTCCCCCAACTCATACACATTCTCTCAGTCTCTTTCTCAAAATAAATAAACTTAAAAAAGAAAAAAAAAGGCTATCACAAAAGGCTAGTCCCAAAACAAGTACACAACTAGTTGAGTCAAAACATTTGTCAAAATCCATGAATGCACAACACAAAGAGTGAGACTTCCCCTAATTTATAGTAACAATAATATATCAGTATTGGCTCATCGATTGTTAACTAATATGCCATATTAAGACTGTATGTGAATAATAGGGGAAAGCAGGCATTTGAGAGTGAGGAGGCAAAAGGAAACTCTGAACTTTCTGCTCAGTTTTTCTGTAAAGCCTAAAACTGCTGAAAAGCATTAACCTGCTAACTTTTTTAAATATAATGGCTGATTGAGAGCTAAATGTAAGAATAGATACCACTGAGGAGCTAATGGGTAAACTGGAAGATGAGGTTTAGGGATTCTCCCAGAATGCAATGCAAACAGACCCTAGGAAGCAGCCCTACAGGAGGCCAGGTTTCCCCTGACTGCTGAGAGCCATTAGGCTCCAGGAACATCCTCCCCAAAGCCAGCCACCACAGCCTCCTGCTCCTCAAATTGAGGAATGTTAGTAAGTTCTCAGGGTTTCAGTTATTCACCTTCTTCCCCACCCCCAGACTGGTTTTTGTAGGGTTGGGGGAGGGGTGGTGGGCAGCAAGTGTGGAGACAGCAAAGGAGCCTTAGAAAACACGCAAAACCTTAGCCTGCGTCCTTGGCCTCTCCCAAGCTGCTGCATTTCCGAGTTCATGGCCTGAGGGAGTATTCTCTCTGTATTTGGCTGCTGGTGGTGAATGACCTTTTTTGCGAGCTTTCTCTTTTTTTAAAAAAAACTATTTCTTTAGGAGCCCCAATGAAGCCTTTCAGAAAAGCATTTCAGCACTCTCTTTTCAGAAACTTAAATATGCACATCCTTTCATGCAACAACGCCATTTCCAGGAGGACTCACACAGATCTGAAATGATGTCTGTATGAGGGTTTTTCATTGCAGCCATCTTTTTAAAAAACTTAGGAAACGGGGCGCCTGGGTGGCGCAGTCGGTTAAGCGTCCGACTTCAGCCAGGTCACGATCTCGCGGTCCCTGAGTTCGAGCCCCGCGTCAGGATCTGGGCTGATGGCTCGGAGCCTGGAGCCTGTTTCCGATTCTGTGTCTCCCTCTCTCTCTGACCCTCCCCCGTTCATGCTCTGTCTCTCTCTGTCCCAAAAATAAATTAAAAACGTTGAAAAAAATTTAAAAAAAAAAAAAAACTTAGGAAACAACCTAAGTGCCCATAAATAGGAGAGCAGTTAAATAAATTATGGCAGAGTCCACACACTGGAATACTCTGAGGCATTTTTTCTACAAGAGTACAGACCAGTACGTACTGACAGGGAGAAATCTTAAGGCCTACTGTTGAGTGAAAAGCGGAAAGATAGCTGGAGGCTGAGCGTCTGTGTACAGATCCCAGTTAGAGATCCATCAAACCAGCTAGAAAATGTATACGTATCTGCAAGTTCATGTATGGGTGCAAAGGCATCCAGAACAGGCCAGAAAGGGCAGAACGCTTGTCAGCAGTTTCCTCTGGGGAAGGGAGTAGAAGTACGGGAGGGAGGCTAAGGGGGTGTTCACTTTTAATTTATTAAATATGTGTGTACTTGTTGGGTCTTTTGCCCAAATACATTTATTATTCCCCAGCACTGTAATGACACCCACAGCCCACGCCTTCCAGGATTTCATATTATAGTCAGGGAGCTGTCTGCAGTAAGAAAAATGACCAAGGGGAAGGGGAAGGATCAACGGGAAGAGAGCAAGTGGAGCTTCCCACGCAGGAGCCACTGCTCCTGAACATCAGGAAAGGGTGGGGGGGAGTCGGAGTCTCTTCAGGAAGGCAACCCCTGGCACAGAGATGCAACCCTCCCAATTGATCAGAACATCCACACACATCACAGGGTGAGCCCAGAGATGACAAAAACACACGAGGAGGCCGTGGCCCAAGAGAGAAATAAAACAAGGGCTGGGGGACCTTGGGGACTAAGATGTTCTAGGCCAGAACAGTGGGTGATGCTGGAGTATTAATCTGGGAGGGGGAAGGTAAGGAATTCAGTTCCATTCACTGAGCGGTTTAGGCACAAGTGTGTCAGGGGTGTGTGGATGTGTGTGGTGGGTGGTGCGTGTGCGTATGAGGGGGTGGACATGGGAGTGTGCACGAGCATGGGTGGTGTGTGTGTGTGTGTGTGTGTGTGTGTGTAGGAATGTGTATGTTGTGTGTGCCGGGTGTGTGTGCAATGTGTATGTGTGGTGTCTGTGGTGTGCACAGATGGTGTGGGCTTATACATATGTGCTGGGTGGTGTGGCTGCTGTGTGTGGAGGACTGGGGAAGACAGGCAGGCCGGCAGCCTGGGACACACCACAGTGACCTGCTGTGCCTGGGCAGGGTTCAGGGCCAGGGGGTGCAGAGCAGCAGCCCCTCCCCTACCCCACACCGTGACAACCCCAACAGCTCGGGCATTAGGCTGTGGTGCTGAGCCTCTAGGTGGAGAGAACTAGAAGCATCTCCTTCTCCCAAAACAGCACTCACGAAGGGCAGACCCCAAGTGCTCTGGATGCTTATTTTCTTTAACCTTCTCTGGGGAGGGGGAGGTCGGGAATAAGCTCAAAGGGAGAGCCCCGTGAGGGGGACTGCGCCACAAGGAGGAGCAGGTGGCAGACATGCAGAGTCCCTGAAAGTGCCGCGGGGAACACAAGCAGCTTGTCAAAACAGCCACCCTTCTGAAATCTGGGCAGCATATCTGCTCCCACGGTGCAGCGTGGGCCTCGCGGGCGTCCACAGCACAACAAAAGCATCCAAAATAGAGACTTTGCTGCAAGATGGCCCCAAAACCCCAACCTGCTTCAAACTTCTGCTGCAATGTCGAATCCTTCCTAGGCTCAGAAGCAAACATACGTATCTTCCTGTGTACAGATCTTCCCTTTTAAAGCCACCTAATAAAAATTAAATTCTCAGGGCGCCTGGGTGGCTCAGTCGGTTGAGCGTCCGACTTCAGCTCAGGTCATGATCTCACGGTCCATGAGTTCGAGCCCCGCGTCAGGCTCTGTGCTGACCACTCAGAGCCTGGAGCCTATTTCAGATTCTGTGTCTCCCTCTCTCTCTGACCCTCCCCCATTCATGCTCTGTCTCTCTCCGTCTCAAAAATAAATAAAAGTTAAAAAAAAAATTTTTAATTAAATTCTCATATAGACCATGCGTGGAAGAGAGCCAATTTCCCAGGGTGCAGAGACCCCGGATGCTGTGGGCAGACTACCAGATTCACCCCATCTCATCTGCACCATCCCAGGCACTGATACCCAGAAGGGCAGCAAGGAGATTCTCTTCCAACCCCGCTGTTAGGAGGTACTCACTCTCACATCATTAAAAAGCCAAGAAGTTGGGGCGCCTGGGTGGCGCAGTCGGTTAAGCGTCCGACTTCAGCCAGGTCACGATCTCGCGGTCCGTGAGTTCGAGCCCCGCGTCAGGCTCTGGGCTGATGGCTCAGAGCCTGGAGCCTGTTTCCGATTCTGTGTCTCCCTCTCTCTCTGCCCCTCCCCCGTTCATGCTCTGTCTCTCTCTGTCCCAAAAAATAAAAAAATTAAAAAAAAAAAAAAAAAAAAGCCAAGAAGTAATTCTCAGACCAGACACAATGGAAACCTAGAATATTTTCTAAAAACCAAGTTTCTTCTAAAGTTTCTCTCCTCAGGGCACCTGGGTGGCTGAGTCAGTGAAGCATCTGACTCTGGATTTTGGTTCAGGTCATGATCTCACGGTTCATGGGATGGAGCCCCGCATCGGGCTCCACTCGGACAGAATGGAGCCTGCTTGGGTTTCTCTCTCTCTCTGCCCCTCCCCCCTGCTCTTGCTCTCTATCTCTCTCTCTCTCCCTCTCTCTCTCAAAATAAATAAATAAACTTTAGAAATAAATAAATAAAGTTTCTCTCCTCAAGGACTTCCACAAGGAGAAAGAAATACCACGTGGCTAGCATAGTTATCCAAGACAAAGTGATTTTATGTCACAACTAATGGAACTTCTTCCAAACTTTTGATAACTGCTAAAGTTGTAAAGACCGCGAGCCACACGTGGTGGGAGATACCCTCTCCCATCTGCTTCTGTAACTCCATCACCTGACCCAGCGCGCACTGGGCAAGGGCCACTGCTGAGACCCCAGCCTCAACCCGCTCTCCTGCCAACCCCGTGGGCTACTGTGAAGACAAAGCAACTAACAGATGTGAAGGTGTTGGTGTCACACACAAATGGCAGGGATGGCAGTATTAGGAGGGGTGGACCCACCTGTTTTAAAGCCAGTCACTGAGCAGGCTGCCCCAAGCCCGCCTCCAACTGTCCAGAAGTTCTTGCACTCAGGCCTTGTATGTTAACACACGCACACTGTGGTGCGGAGGTGTTCTGCTTTATATGTGAAAAAACTCAAAAGACCTTGCCCCAGACAGTGCTGATGTGGGAAATATTAGAATGCAAGGCTCCATGCAACAAGGAAGCCCTCGGCTGGCCCACCGCGGTGCTTGGCAGTAGATGTTCAATAAGTATTTGCCGAATGATGAATGAGTGGATAAATGGATGGATGTGATGTGTCTTTGAAATCTTTTCCTTGCAAGTTTTTAAAGGTGTATTTTTAAAGTAAATACACACACAAGATATCTTCAAGTAAAAGGCCCAGGGAACAAAGGATAAAAATCAGGAAGCATTAGGGCCAGGGGCCTGCCCTCTGACATCCTTGCAGCTTGAAAGGATTTCCCGATAACTGCATAAGAGTGCCTAGAAGAAATGAGGCCAGCTCTTCTTTTGTTTCCAGAGAATCTGAAGAGTAAAGAGGGACAGCCCCGGGAGGGTGCCGAGTTTTAGCCTCCCACCAACCAGCCATCCAGCCTCCTCACTCCGCTCCTGCCCAGTTAAGTGACCAGCAGCCTGGAATTCGTGGCTTTGCATTCGGGGTATGCATCATCTTAACAGCCTGTCTAGAGCTCCATGTGGTTCCGGGGGGGGGAAAAAAAAAAAAAAAAGCCAGTCCTGAATGAAGGCAAAAGCCTATTCACAGATTCTAAATCTCCATGTCACTGAGGCCCCAGTTTCTCCATTTCAGATTTCAAAGCATAAGAGGACAAATCTTTGAATAACCCATGCTTCCTAGTCCATAGTATATCCTCAGAAATAAAAAGTCTCTCTTCTGGCCTTTCATTGAAATAGCCTGGCTCTTACATGTGACAAAATGATGCAAAGTGGCATCTCCATGACCCAAATACGAATGCTAGAAATACCCCCATGTCTTCCGAGTGGCAAAAAAAGTATTTAACATAATTTAATAACAAGCCCATTTAACAGAATTCAAAATAGCTTCAGCAAATACACTATTAGAACGGATATGGAATGACAAATTCCAACAGATACAGCTATGTAAGTAGGATTGAAAAAAGAAAAAAAAATCACTTCATAGCTATATAGGATTTCCAAAGATGACGCTCTTGAAATCTCTTTTAAAACAATATGTTCCAACTTCCTACTAATCCAAATTACTCTAGTGACGTCTGGCTTCAGCGCTAGCTGCAAATATGCTGCTTCATTATTGTACTTGGAATGGCAATAACAAGGAAGCATCTATTTCCATCCTGCCATCACTAAAGCTAACATACATCTATAATCTGCATTGTTACAGCTCCCTTTCTGAGGAGAATCAGAAACACTTTCAGCTGGGAACAGTCCAGGGGACTGTCCACAGGGCACGGTGTGGGGGTGGGTGAGGGGGTCACCACGACAGCTACCTTTTGTTTGTTTTTTAATGTGAAACGTTTCTGGATAGCTTAAGCACAATGTATTTTGATTTAAAAGCTCTACTAAATTGAAGAGAGAGAACCCATACACAGCCCCTGACAGAACGAGTGAATATCATCAGCCCCAAAACTGTAAATGAAATGCAGGGAAGTGCACTGAATGAAACCCCCTCCCTGACCCCAGCATAGGTCCGGGCATCTTATCTCCACCAACCAGGCCAGCAGACAAGCCGCAGCCACACAGTCCTGTGCAAGCCCCAAACGCCAGCATAACACTATCTTATTTGTTCAGGGGAAGCAAAATGGTCCAGCGCTGGTGGCTGTGTTCTTTTTTCCCGACAAGGCCTAATTGCTATTGTCCTTCTCTGGGATCCAGTCTCCCTAGATAAAGAGCAGGAAAGCAGCCAGCAGAACTCAAACCATTCACTCACAGGCTCTTCCCTCGTAACCAGACCTCAGCGCACCATAGTTTCCAAATCAAAAATGCAGAACCCATGAACAGAGAACCTTCTGTTCCAGAAGGTATTTATATGAAGTCGAAATCAAAATCACATCTTCCTATGGTTGTTTTTTCTTTTAACACAATTAATCAACGTTTCTTACTGCAAAGCCTAGAAGAAATTTAACATTTATAACCAGAAGCATTGTTCTTATTGGAAAACCAGAAAATGTAAGTTATTCATATAGTGACCCTTGTTTTTGGAAAAGAATCACATTTAAGAAATTGGGACATGCCCCAAAAATCACGACTTTATGATCCTAGAAACTCAAAATATCCTAATTTTTAAATAATTTCATATCAAGCCCAGGGAATAGAATGCAAACTATCTCTAAACCAGATACACTACTAAACAGAACTGATACAAAACTAAAATTTCAAATAGATACAGCTACATAACAAAAATGAAAAGATAAAAACCGGTTCATTGCTATGTAGGATTTCCAAAGATGATGTTCTTGAAACCAGTCATGGTTTTGATGTTCTTGAAACCAGCCATGGTTTTGACATCTATAAAAGCAAATCACTGCAGTGCAATGGGACAAGTGTTCTAAGAGAAAATGGTGGGCACACACATTATTAAAAAGAACAAAGTTGGAGGGCTGGTATTCCCAGACTTCATGACTTACTATAAAGCTACAGTAATCAAGGCAGTATAGTATTGGTGAAAAGAATAGACAAAAAGATCAATAGAATAGACTAGAAAGACCAGAAGTAGGTCTACATAATAATTATCAATTGATTTTCGACAAAAAAGTCAAAGGCAAATACAATAGAGTCATTTCTACAAATGGCACTAGAACTGGACATCCACTTGCAAAAATATGAATCCAAACACAGACTTCAGATCTTTCATAAAAATTAATTCAAAACGGGTCACAGCCCTAAATGACAAACACAAAACTACAAGACTCTAAGAAGAGAACATAGGAGAAAATCTAGATCTAGATGACCTTGTGTTTGGCAATGACTTCTTTTATACACAACACCAAAGGCAAAAACCATAAAAGAAAGAATTAATAAGCTGAACTCCATTCAAATTGAAAGTTTCTGCTCCGTGAAAGACACTGTCAAAAGAATGAAAGACCAGCCAAAGACTGAGAAAAAAGATTTACAAAAGACATATCTGATAAAAGCCTGTTATCCAAAATATAAAAGAACACTTAAAATTAAACAATAAGAAAACATACACTCCAACTATAAAATGGGCCAAACGTGTGAACAGACACCTCACCAAAGGAGATATAAAGATGATCAATATGCATATTAAAAAATCCTCCACATCGTGTGTCATCAGAGAAATATATTAAAACAACAGCGAGGGGCACCTGGGGGGCTCAGTCGGTTAGGCGTCTGACTTTGGCTCAGGTCATCATCTCACGGCTCATGAGTTCCAGTCCCGTGTCGGGCTCTAAGCTGTCAGCACAGCTGCTTTGGATTCTGTGTCTCCCTCTCTCTCTGCTCCTCTCCCGCTCATGCTCTGTCTCTCTTTCTCTCTCAAAAATAAATCAACATTAAAAACAAGAAACAAAAAAACAGTGAGACACCACTATACAACTATTAGAATAGCCAAAATGTGGAACACTGACAACACCAAATGCTGGCAAGAATGGAACTCTCATTCATTGCTGGTGGGACCACAAAATGGGACCGCAAAATGGGACAGCCAATTTGGAAGACAGTTTGACAGTTTCTTTTTTTGTGTGTGTGACAGTTTCTTAACAAAAATAAGCATACTACTCTTACCATATGGTCCAGCAATTGCAATCTTTGGTATTTTAACCCAAAAGAGTTGAAAATACATGACCACACAAAAACCTGCACATGAATATTTATAGAAGTTTTCTTCATAACTGCTAAATTTGGAAGCAACATGATGTCCTTTGGTACATGAACAGAGAAACTGTGGTACACCCAGGCTATGGAATATTATTCAGCACTAAAAAGAAATGAGTGATCAAGCCATGCACAGACATGGAGGAACTTTAAATGCATACTACTAAGTGAAGGAAGCCAAGCTGAAAAGGCTACTTACTGGATGATTCCAATTACATGACATTGCGTAAAAGGCAAAACTATAGAGACAGTAGAAAGATCAGGGGTCGCCACGAGTCTCTGGGGTATGAGGATGAATGAATAAGAACACAGGAGACTTTTAGGGTGATGAAACTAAGTCTGTTGGGCTGTACGACACTCTAATGGCGGACACACATCATTATACATTTATCCAAACCCACAGAATATACAACCAAGTGACTCCTAATGTGATCTATGGGCTGTGGGTGATAATGATGTGACAGTGTAGGTTCACCAATTATCACTAATGTACCACTTTGGTGGGGATGTTGATAATGGGGAGGCTGTGCATATGTGGGGACAGAAGGGATATGGGAAATCTCTTTACTTTGCCTTCAATTTTGCTGTGAACTTACAACTTCTCTAAAAATAGTCTACTAAAAAAAGAAGACAGTAGAAACTTTCTTTCCCAACTAACCCTGTTGGGCATGACATGGAGGCTTTAAGTCTAGGTGCCACAGATTGAAAACTCCTTCACCAACCCCCTTCATGGACTAGAAATGCTCCAATCCTCGTTCCTCTGACACAGGACAATAAAGGTTGCTGTCAAGATGCAAGTAACATCCACCTAGGGCAGGACATTAATTTATTGCTCACCATTAATTTCATTAGGAATTACTGTGCCAGATACTATTACCCCACCAATCACTGAGCACTTCTCATTTCCTGCCTTCTGCTGTTGGGCACGTTATGCTGTGGCCGCCGTCCCCGCCCTACCCACCTGCAGACAGACACCTCTGTCTCAGCCTTACCAGGTAAGCAGGCAGATCGGTCAGTCGCAGGCTGCTGCAAGGCTCTAAAGAAATGACATGATTCTTTCACTCAGACTAAATAATCAAATGAGGAAAGGGCTTATAAAGAAAAGCCACATTCCCTGACCCAGACTTCCCCACTCCATGGCCAATCTTTTTTATCATTTCTGATTCTAATTCTCCTGGTAGCTGTTTCCACCCCTCCAGATAATGGTTTTAAACTCTGTTTTAAAATAGACACAAGAGGCACGTGGGTGGCTTAATAGGTTGAGCATCTGACTCTTGATTTTGGCTCAGGTCACAATCTCACAGTTTGTGGGATTGAGCCCCACATTTGGCTCTGTGCTGAACATGGAGCCTGCTTAAGATTCTCTCTCTCTCTCTCTCTCTCTCTCTCATTCTCTCTCTCTCTCTCTCTTCCAGTGCCCTTCCCTCTCAAAAACTAAATTAAAAAACATTAAAAAAATAAAACAGACACAATAAGGGGCACCTGGGTGGTTCACCTGGTCGAGCATCCAACTCCTGATTTCAGCTCAGGTCATGATCTCACAGGCTCTGCACTGACAGTGTGGAGCCTGCTTGGGATTCTCTGTCTCCCTCTCTCTCTGCCCTTCCCCTACTCACTATCTCTCTCACAAAATAAATACCTTTTAAAAATGAAATAAAATAGATACAATAATATATACTCTGAATATATTATTGACTTTAGATAAGATGTATTGACATCCTTATATGAGAGCTGACATTTGAAGGACCTCCCACACTCTGGTGCAACTGACCATGATCATAGTACCTACTATAGAACACACAATGGGAGTTCCCATCTGTGGTGGGAGCTCTGGGAGAAACACATCCTTCCAAGAAGCTCCCACCCAATTCTGGAAACAGATAAGCATCCTTCAGATGGCTTATAATCATGCAGCCTTCAGGATGAATACAGGCTCTTTTCAAAAACCAAAACAAACAAACAAAAAACCCCAAAACCTTTAAAAGCCCTAGATAGGAGCTGGCATTAATTTGGTATGTCCCTGCTGATCACTGTGAACAGGAACGGACTCCTATCACATGTGCATTGCCTGCACTCAGAACCAGGCTCAGATGCCTAGAGGGATACCGTGTTTGTCTGCTAGGGGGCAGGAGTGAGCAAATACCACTTCAACCAAGCCAGTGCCTCCTGACTCTTTGACAGCAGAGGGTGTGAGTAGCTGAGACCAATTACCTACTCCTCGCTTGTTGCTTCATTCTTTCTACTATGTGAGATACCATTGATGTCTGATGGAAAAATGGATAAACAAAATGCAATGTATACTTACAAAGGAATATCACTCAGCCTTAAAAAGGAATGAAATCCTAAGCATATAAGGAACTCACACAACTCAGCAAAAAAAAAATAATAATAAACTGATTTAAAAATGGGCAGAGGACCTGAATAGACATTTTTCCAATGAAGACCTACAGATGACCAACAGACACAAGAAAAGGTGCTCAACATCATTTATCATCAGGGAAATGCAAATCAAAACTACAGTGTGATATTACCCTGCACCTGTCAGAATGGCTAGTGCCAAAAAGATGAGAGGTAAGTGGTGGCAATGGTATGGAGAAAAGAGAACTCGTGTGCACTATTGGTGGGGATGTAAATTGGTGCAACCACTATGGAAAACTGTATAGAAGTTCCTCATAGTATTTAAAATAGGACTACCATATGATCCAACAGTCCCACTTCTGGGCAAATATCCATAGGAAATGAAATCAGTAACTCAAGGAGATATCTGCACTCACATGTCCATTACAGCACTATTCACAGTAACTAAGGTATAGAAACAACCTACATGTCCATCAACAGATGACTGAACACACAGAGACATACACACACACACACACACACACACACACACACACATATTCAGCCATACAAAAAAAGGAAATCCTGCCATTTGCAACAACCTCGACGAATCTTGAGGACACTATCCTAAGTGAAATAAGCCACACAGATAAAGACAAATACTATGTGATCTCACACACAGAATCTTAAAAAGTTGAAACAGAACCAGAGAACAGAATGGTGATTACTGGGGTGGGCGGTGAGGAAATGGGAAGATGGTGGTCAAACGATACAGACTTTTAGTTACAAGATGAATAAATTCTGGGGACCTCATAGTGACTATAGTTAATAACACTGTATTAAACACTTGAAATTTGCTAAGAAAATAGATCTTAAGAAGGCTGCTATATAAGGTGATATAAGGTGCTATTTTGACTGAGGCGATCATTTCACAGTGCATACCTATGCACTATCATCATGTTGTACACTTCATGGAAACACATCACACTGTACAACCCAAATATAGAGAATTTTTATATATTAATATGATTTTGATAAACCTGGGAAAAAAAGGGAAGGAAATCCTGACACTTGCTACAGCATGGATGAACCTTGAGGACATTATGCAGAGTGAAAAAACCAGTCCCGAAAGGACAAACATTGTATGATTCCATTTCTATGAGGTTCCTAGTGCTGTCAAATTCATAGAGACAGAAAGTAGAATGGGGGTTGCCAGGGACTGGGAGGAGGAGAAAACAGAGTCTGATGGGGGCCAAGTTTCACTGTGGGAGGTTGAAAATATTCTAGAGGTGGATGGTGGTGATGGGTGCACAGCAATGTGGATGTATTTAATGGCAATGAACTCTACAATTAAAAATGGTTAAAATGGTATATTAGGTTACATATATTTTGCCACAATTTAGAAAACTAAAAAAAAAAAAAATTATAATATCCTGGATACTGGAAGACAGAAGAGGGGTGATGCTCCCAGAGCATTTCCTCTGCCCACAGAGTAGCCCCAGGTCTGAGGTCACCCAAAGAGATGCCTCAGTCTAAGAAACAATCAAAGCCTTGGTGGAGTGGCTCTGAGCAGGAAGCACACAGCAGCAAGACAGCACAGGAGGGGAGGCAGGGGCTACAGAATATACTCTACTCCCATGAGGAACTCAGAGGACCTTCTCAAAATCAGGGAGAAGTGCCTTTTCTACAGTACAAGCAGTTCACAGCAAGTCACTAGGCCAGTGAAAATATGTAAAATCCAGGGGATCTGGCCATGCAGGGGCACCATGATGTGCTCAGGGGGGACCGGAGAGAGGCCAGAGGTGTAATTTGCAAACTACATAAGAGGTATTTTTTTTTTTTTACCAAAGGTAAAGTTAATTTTTGTTAAGAACCCTAAGAGTTTTTAACAGACTTTCAAAATGAAAGGGCTCCCTTCTGCATGTGTCAAGAATGACATTTTCTTTCTGACACTTCAGCAGGCCTCGTCAGGGTCGGTTCAAAGTGAAAACACACCTTCGGCATCTGGGATAAGGCAGACTTTGTGGCCCAAAGACACTCACTCCCTCCAGAACATGTCAAGGGACAGCTACAGGGAGAGGTAGTAGGCAGTCATGTGAATGACAGGGCAGGGGGACTTAGAGCATGACCGATGTCTACAACAGCAAACAGTTTTGGTGCAGAGTGGCCAGGCCCTGCCAGGCTCCTAGGGACCTGAGCTTCCATCCCACCTCGGTGCATGCCCGCCTCCTCATCGGGCCACTGTCTCTGGTCTTCACGCAAGCCCGTGTACTACTGCTCTGCCTTGCTCCTGCTGAGGGCCGACAGCAGCACAACTCTGCCCTGAATACAAGTGTTTCTAGGCAAAACACAGTGAAATAAAAGCCACATGGGTCCCTGAGTTGGATCTGGGGCCCCTCTTCCGCTGCCCTCCCCTCCCCTTCTGGCTGTGGCTGGCCCGTGTGACCACACACACAGGTGGCCTCAGAGATGAGCTGGGATCTGCCCAGGCCACTGTGGGGAACAGAACTGTGAAGCAGGATTTGGCTACACATTTCCCATTAAAAGAAAGAAAAATGGGCTATTGTGAGCAGGCATATGAATGCAGTGAAATTCTGTCACAGTCCACTCATTTGAAATAAAACCCACCCGATTGGGAACACCGTAATTACAGCCCATTTCCACATTCCGGTCTATGAGGCCGACTGTCGGAAGATCAGGTTTAAAACTGCATATCAAAGAGCTATTCCTCAGTGGTTCCCAGGAAATGAGGTGCACACGAGCAGATATTAAACCCGTCCCCACACACAGCAGCCCCTGACCAAGGTTCCTAAAAGTTACCTTACAGATTTCCAACTTTCAAGCAAGACATAATTAGGTATGTAAGTCCTTACTAATGGTGCACAAGCTGAGTTACTGGATTTTAACAACACCACCTCTCCGGTTCAGGAGCACCTGACAAAACTAATCCCACTATCATGAAAGGCTGCCTGTGCCTTTTTCATCACTTAGAATTCCAGAACCCATCCCAAACTGCAGGGAAGGACTCAAACAAAAGAGAAACCGTGTCTGGCTAACCAGGGAATAAATAAGTCCTTCTCAAATAATGGAGACCCAATGACCCAAGACCCTCAGATTTGCCATCTATCTTCCTGTCTCCATATCCGTCCTTCTCAAATAATGGAGACCCACTGACCCAAGACCCTCAGATTTGCCATCTACCTTCCTGTCTCCATATCCCACATCCTGGGGGCTACCTGCTCTTCAAAGGGGACTTCCTGTCCTTACTCCCAGCCATTCCTCTCACCAGAGTTTCTTGAGCCACAGGCAGAGTGGATTTTCTTGCTAGTTTCTCTTCCAGTGGGTTGTGACATGGCTGGCCTAGTTTTGCCTCCATCAGCTCTGAAGACAGCATGGAAAACCATGCAGCCTCCTCCTGCTGTGCACCCTCCTGTGAGCAGAGGAAATGAGCCTGAATGAGGCTGGAAATGGGGTGTCAAGGGGCCTGAAGGAGAAATGACTTCCTGCCTGATGGGATGCTAAAAAACAAAAACACCAGGTCTCGAGGCCACACTTCCAGGCAGGCTGCCTCTCCTCTCCATCAGACTTCCACCCTCCTGGACCTGGATCTCCCATCCGGGAAGTCTCAGACCCCCCACCCCGGCCTGCCACCAAAGGAAGGCGTGGGTCATGCCACGGCACAGCTCAGTCCCCTCTGGAGGCTTAACCTGCACAGTCAGTGCCCATCATACCCCAAAGTGCCAAGCATCAGCACCACCTCCTAAAGGCACTAGGTGGCTGGTTAACCTCGTAAAAGGAGGAAATAGTGTCCATTATCCCAAACATGTTATTAACAAGTATTGATAGCTATAATATGCTCAACAAACATTCTACATGAAACTGGTGAAAATTAATGCAAAAATTCCATGGCGTGCAAAATAAATTAGGAAACCTAACTTGCAAGAGCAGTTCTCTGCCATCTGTCAGAAAGAAGCACCAAGAACTGGACAATGTGATGCACCAGGGCCAAGGCTACAGCATAAACAAGAGGAATCAATGTTTTTGTTAATGGTTTGAACAAAGGGATTCAAGCAAGGGGATCCCATATTCAACTCATCTCCTCCTCCCCCTCCAACCCCCTGACCCTTCCCCCCCACCACTGCTGCCTGGGCTCACTTCCTGAGGGTGACCCTGAGTGACTATCACCACAGATTCTAGGGCCTGCCCCAAGGATCCAGGTAGGAGTTTTGTAACCTTAGCAACACACTCTTGGCAAAGTTGTGACAGGGCATTCTTTGGGCAGTCTTGGCCAAGGCCCACACTCCCCTGCTGGGAGCCACCTCACTGGGCTCCCCCAGCCTCTGACTCCCATATGCTGGCCCACCATCTGAAAAGGGGAGCTTCAAGAACCCGGGCTGTATCCTACACTCTTCACCCCACCTCACCCCCAACTTGTGCACCCACAGGGCCACCACTATTGACTGGGAGGGCCTTACCAATTCAGGGGAGGAGCAGATGCCAGGCTGGCATGGGAGCCCACAACATCCCCCATTAGCCTGCCCCTACTTCAGGACCGAGCATGTGGCCTGAGGGGCTGTGAACCCACTCGGGTCCCACGAAAGGGCCAACCCCAGTGACGTGAAGTAGACAGGCATCCTGAAGGGGCCTTCAGAGCCCAGGTGCTCACAGAGCAGAGTAATCAACACTCCCTACAACAATGAGCCAGTAACAAAAAGGCACAGATCAGGAAGGAAAGGTCAACATTGGCAAATGATCCCCCAATTAGAAATCCAAGAGGAACAACTAACCAACCAGGTAAGCCAAAGGAGAGATTTAAGCCAGGTGGGCAAAGAGGCCAGCTCTTCAGAAGTCAACAGCTTTCCTGTATACCAGCCACAATCAGCTAGGAAAGGAGGCCGGAGGACGGGATGGCCCCACAGACAGCAGCAACAGGAGCCACAAAATGCCTATGAATAAATGCAACAGGAAATGCTTCAAATGTACACTAACGAAGCAATGAAACACTAGCAACAGATATAAAAGGCCTTCTGAATAAGTCAAAATATCCAGATAAGAAAATATACAGATGTCTCTTCTCCCTCAAATAAACCTCTAATGCAATCCCAACTGAAATCCCAATCAGATTTTGGGATGAATTTAGTTTATTCTAAAGTTTGTCTGGTCAAGGAAATGTACGAGAAAGGTTAGAAAAACACGGGAAAAGGAAAATAATGAAGAGGCAGTGGCCCTTTAAGGTCAGAGAGTATAACAAAAGCCACAGTAACTTAAACAGGAGATGTTGGCAGAAAAATACACCAGGGGCACCTGGGTAGCTCAGTCGGCTAAGCATCCGACTTCAGCCTAGTTCATGATCTCACCATTCCCAAGTTCAAGCCCCGTGTCAGGCTCTGGGCTGACAGCTCAGAGCCTGGAGCCTGTTTCAGATTCTGTGTCTCCCTCTCTCTCAGCCCCTCCCCCACTCATGCTCTATCTCTTTCAAAAATAAATATACATTTAAAAACAATTTTTTTTTAAACGGACAGTCCAGACACACAGGACAGTCCCACATGCCGGGACACAACAACAACTTCACACATGACAAACACGCATCACAAAACAGAGACAGAGATGGGCTATTAATAAATAATGCAAGAAAACTGTGTGAAAAACCTCCATCTCCAGCTTACACCATACCTAAAACTAAATTCCAGATGAATAAAAGATGTAAATGTCAAAAAATCTGAACTGTCAATATTAAAAGAAAATACACCTATACGGAAGATACTTATATAGACTTAGGGCAGAGAATTCCTTTCTCTAAGTAAAATACAAAATTCAGGAGCTCTAACTTAGCTTGATAGATCTGACAACATAAAACTTCCACATTTTTCTACCATCAAAGATGCCTTTAAAATGAAGTTGAAGAATAGAAGACAATGGGGAAAAATAATCTACAATGTATATAGTAAAGGAGAATTATTATTCAGGTACGAAGAACGCCTTTTAATCAACAAGGAAAAGATGAACAGGTCAACAGAAAAACAGGCAAGGGTGTGAAGCAATTTAGATTCCTATTAAGCACCTGAAGGGAAGCTTGTTGTTAAAATTCATAATTTTAAATAAGTGATAACTTTATACCAATACAACTGAGTGAAACTACAAAGATCGTCATCATCTGTTGGGGAGGACATGGAGAAACAGCTGTCCTACACAACCAACATACTTTAAAATGGTCAGAACTTTGGTGAGATCTATTCATGCTGGAAATGCTCAGACCATTCGGCCCCACAAGTTTGCCCCCGTAACCTTTGCTACAAAGACATCCCAAGGCATGTGCAAGGATATACGTGTGAGACACCACATTTCAGCATGACCAATGTGTGGACAATGGGAATGACCCAAAAGTCCATCAGTAAGGAAACAGTCAAGTATCGTGCAATGTTTTAGGAAGGATAACGTTACTATGCACAGCTGACAAGGAACGTCTAAGACACAGTGATAGGGGGTGGGGGGAAGTCTAGATACAAATCACATTGATAATCTAATCTCAGTTCTTTGAAAAATATTAAAAATAATAAACAAATACGCATTTGTGTAAAACCTAAATAAAACATTTCTATAAACAGACAAACAAACAAAAAGGAGGAATCTGTATCAAACCTCAACAATGGTTGTCTTTACGGGGCTTTCATTTTCTACATTATGGATCCCTATAAAGTTTGAATCTTTATAATGAATGGATATTAGCTTTATAACCAGAAATAAAATTAAGTAAAAAAAATATATATATATACCTATATAATATATATTATATGTATGTACCAATAGGTACATGTACCTATATAGGTATATACATACATATATAGGTATATACATACAAGTATATACATACCTATATACACATATATATACACCTGTTTCTGCAAAACCAAGACCAAAAGAATCCCAGATCTACAGTATGTCAGACATCTTCCTTGTCAATAAGGCCAGGGTCCTTCTCAATTTCAAACTCTGCTGCCAGAAAAATGGCTCTTTCGTCCTCTAGAGATACAAGATACTTGTTAGAAGGCACTGTTTTGAAAACAGAGATGTATCTATTCATTTTAATTATTAGCTCTTTCACCATTAGCTAATGCCACTGCACGCAATCTCTGAGTATCACCAGGCAGTATATACCCAAAACAAGTTCAGGGTCACTCCAGTGTTGCATCTCACCCTTCTGACTTCTTCCAAGATCTTTAGGAGGGGGTGGAAGGAATATTTACCCCTGGTTACAAACAATGCTGCCAACATGGGGAGAGGGGAACTGGGGCAGAGGAAGGTAGGTTTCCCCAGCTGTCCCCTACTCAGGGTGGGGGAGTAATGCCTTGCAGGCCTTGATGGGGCAGCTTCTGGTTTTCAAGACTCCCAGTATTTGAGAATGGGACTAATAGACAAGCACTTTAAAATTCGTTACCAGAAGGCTCCCACCAAATGTGCTTCCACACATAGAAAACAGTTCATTTTTCCAATAACGTGCTTAAAAGTCCAATTTTGGGGAATTGATACAGATGTCCCATATGAGGTTCTTCAACCAGAGGAAATTTCAAAATTCTTCCTTCCAGCTCAGCAGAGAGAATCCATGAGTCTATTGCTTCTGCAAAAGGAGGACAAAGATCCTCCTGGGGCCGCAGAATTCGGCAGATTTTCCTTGGATTCTCAGGGCAGCCAATGGCTCCAGGACAGGACACCAGGCCAAGTGTCCCACAATGGCAACCAGCCACCTGACTCACATGCAGTCTAAGCAGTCTCAGGCAGTTCAGGAGGAGAAGGCTTGGCATCACTCCACTTGCCAAATTACCAGAAAAATAAGACTTTTTTTAAAAATAATAATGGCTCGTGAGCTCAGGGTTTGGGTCTAGCCCACGAGGCCAACACCCAGTGCCCCCCACATGGTGGGGGGTGGGGGCAATCAGGAAAGGAATGTCTCCCTGTAAGAAATGGTACCACACCTGAGTCATCAGCCCCACGCTGACTGGCCACCTGTGTGTCATTGGGAAGTCTCTGCAACTCTCCAGAGGCTCCCCCACAAGTTATTGGTTTCCTCTTGAAGCACCACAAGGAAATCCTGTAAGACGAGCCACAGGGAGCCAGTGTGCCATGAGGCACCAGGGGGTGGCTGGAGTGCTATCTACTGGACTGCTGTTCAATGGGGTCCCATCCAATGTGGAGGAGGGGAAAGGAGAGATGGGGGAGAAGGGAAGGAAGAGAAGGGAGAGAGAGGGAGGGGGCTGCCTTCCCTCCCTCTCACACCATCAGCGAGCAAAGAACCTTTCTTGAGATCAGTCTGAAGCTTTCACATTTGGTCCAGAAATTGTACTAGAAATTTATCACCAGGAAAGAAACAGAGTTATCTGCAAAAAAAAGAAAAAAGGAACTGCACAAATATTTATAAACAGCATCATTCATAGAAGAAGAACATTCAAAATAGCTCCGACGTCCAAGCCTGGGGGCCTGGGTCAATGAATGATGTGCAACAGCTATCACAGCCAGGTGTAGAAAAAAACACGATAGCCAGAGATCCTGACACACAGGGAGAATCAAGTCAGCAGCCACGCAAGTGCCCAACTCGAGGAACCCAGTGTGAACAACAGTCCCCTGGCAGGGAGACCTGGGTGTTACAAAGTTTCTTCTGCTTGTTTACCTCTATTTTCTTTAAGTTTATGTATTTATTTTGGCAGGGGGAGGGACAGAGAGAGAGATAGAGAGAATCCCAAGCAGGCTCCAGGCTCCTAGCACAAAGCCCCACACAGGGGCTCGATCCCACAAACTGCAAGATCATGACCTGAGCCGAAATCCAGAGCCAAATGCTTAACCAACTGAGCCACCAGGCACCCCAACTTATCTCTACTTTCTAACACAATGAATTTGCAAGTATGGAATAACTAAAAATAAACTTTTTAAGATAAAAAGTATTCTCTCTTGCCAAAAACTGCTTTAACACTAAACTATTGAATTGAACCATAGGAAATTGTTTATATTTGACCACTTCTGACTTAACAAAAATAGCAGGTTCACACAGTTCAACTTGATGTTGTCATAAAATCCAGGTGAGTTGTAAGACTCACTTGGGAATCATTTCCTCTGGCTCCGGGACACGTGAGGGGCCCTGACTTGCACAAGGTCCTCAGAGGTGTAGGTACCCTTTCCATAAGCCACAGCACACAGCCTCACCCGCCCCACCCCAAGCACCTCCCGTGTGCCAGATCCCACAGTGACGTGCTGCACACATCATCTCTCTCATGACTCGTGCCATCTTGCAAAGCAGGTGTCACCTCTGGCTACAAGTGGAGGAGCTGGAAGATGCACCCACCACTGCCCAGCTGGGCTTCAGGGAGCAGACTAAGCCCCAGGGAGGCCCTTACAATTCTCCATAAACCACAGCCATCCTGGCTGGCTGTGCCCATTTACAGGACAGCAGGGATCCTAACCAGGCTTTTCCCTCCCCCTGGGGACTCCTCCTTTCCCTGTCTCCTATGCCTCCTCCAAACATATAGGAAGTGATGTTTAAGTACATTAGAGAAGATGAAATTACCCAAAACCAGGGGATCGGCTGCAAGGCAGACCTGTTCTCCAGCATCCCTGCCAGCCGGCCCTTCCTATGGGAAAAAAGCCATTCCTACCACCTACTTGGTGTTGGCCATGAATCCTCAGCACCAGCCCAGCCCAGAGACACCCGGCTCCTTTTGCCTCCTCACTGGACCATCAACCACACACACATCAGCTTTGGTCCACATTGCCTTCTGTGACCAATGTTACCCCTGAAAAATGGCCTCTGGTCACTAACTGTAGGTGACCCAGGGACAGATCAGGGAAGGGCGGCAGCTCAGGAAATTTACACTTGGAATGCTTTCCTTTTCCAGCACACATAAGGAACCAGAAGGAAACTCTGCTGTCCAGTCGTCGGACAGAGGGAAGCTGGCCCACGTGCTCGTGAGTTTCCTGGCTGGGCTTGGCTCACATGGGGGAGGTCCCCAGCACCCAGGCAGACCACGTCTGAGACACTGTTATTTTCAAGCACCCAGAAATGCAGGGGCATACAAAAATATATATTCCAAGTTCTACACTGAACTTTCCCCCCAGTTTTCCTGCAGAAAGTAAAGGAAGAGGACCAGCAAGGACGACAAAGTCAAGAGGGTCTGAGCTGGATAAGGAGCAACAGCGAGGCTCAGACTTTACTTTTTAGAACAGTGTGAGGCCTCCAGGAAAACTGAGCGGGGAGCAGAGTTTCCAGATACCCCAACATCCCATTTCCCATTAATGTAAGATCACTAACATCCTACATTAATGTTCTACATTTGTTACAGTTAAGGAACCAGTATCAATGCATTACTGTTAACTAAAGTTCACACTTTACTGATATTTCCTTAGTTTTTACCCATTGTCCTTGTTCTGTTCCAGGTTCCTAACGAGGACACATCACAGTTCATCATCATGCTTCCTTAGGCTCCTCCTGGCTGTGACAGAGTCTCCGTTTTTGATACATCAGTGTTAAGGAGTCCCAGGCAGGTATTTTACAGACTGCTCCTCTGTCGAAATTCAACTGCCATTTTCCTTACAAACAGATGGAAGTTATGGGTTTGGGGGAGACAGACCACAGAGGTAAAGTGCCATTTCCATCGCATCCTATCAAGGGTGCATACAGTCAACATGACTCATCGCCACTGGTGTTGACCTCAACCACCTAGCCAAGGCAGTGATGGTCAGGTTTCTCCACTGCCAAGTTACTGTTTCCCTTTCCATCTGTGCTCTCTGGAAGGATATAACCCAGTACAGTCTCGTCTTGGTATACACACCCCCTTATCACCTTCTGATTTTTATTAGCCACCATCAGAATGACCACCTCATTCAAGTATGCATCTTCCTCCCTGATGCCTCCTTGCAGGACCCCTTTTGACCCTTTATTTTTTTAATGTTTATTTATTTTTGAGAGAGAGGGAGAGCACAAGCGAGGGGAAGGGCAGAGAGAGAGAAGGAGACAGAAGATCTGAAGTGGCCTCCACATTGTCAGCAGCAAGCCCAATGTGGGTTCAAACTCACAAACCATGAGATCATGACCTTAGCCAAAGTCGGATGCTCAAATGACTGAGCCACCCAGGCGCCCCTGACCCTTTATTCTTATATCCATTGATGATGACATCCCCCCCTCAACAACAAACTCACCAAATCAAAAGCCCCAAGGGCAGCATCCAGTCCTCACCACACTGTTTCCTGTGTGTATCAGAACCCAGCATGATGCTTTGCATACACACACATGGAAATACTCGCCCCTGAGCTGTGCCAATGTCCCCAGGGTGGCCAGGCCACCAGGAGTAGTCCTTGGACCAACACAGGCAGGGCATGCTTCTGGCAAGAGTCCAGCTCCATAGCTAATCGTCCAGGGCCAAAACTGCTACCGGCCCAGGCCCGCCCCCAACTCCTCCCACCCTCCCCCCACAGTGGAGCACCCCCATCCTCAGCGGGCTCTCCATGCAGTAGGATGAGAAACTCACAGTATGATGCCAGGTGAATGGTAAGTGCCAAGAGAGAAAACAACATCAAGTAAGAGGAGGGAAAGGGAAATGCATTTCAGACAGGGATACCAGGGACGTGTCTTCACTGGGAATAGGTCTCAGAAGCAGCACCGAGAGAAAGGAGGGAAGAGTTAGGAAGCTATGTCTGGTCCAGGAGAAAGGGGACAGGGGGCATGAGGAGGTGAGGGAGGTGAGGAGGACTTGGGTTCTGGGCCACCCAATTCTCTCCCCAGCCTCATAAACAAAGCTTCCACACACACGCTGGGATGGAGATACAGCTAGAGAGCACCCATCAGGGACTCAGAGACTCCACGCTTCTAGATGTCTGATGTACACCACCATACACACCAAACACGTTCCTAAAATCACAGTGACGCCCCCCACAACAAGCAGAAGTGCTCCCCACATCACAAATACCAGCCAGAACCAGGGCCGCAGGGCCCCACTGCACCAGGCTGGCTCCTGATGGGCCCAGGCCCCACAGATCCCCCAGCCTCTGCCTGCCTGGGAACACCCCTCAGGCATCCCTTCCGGCCCTCTGGCCATGTGGAAGAAGCCACCATGATGTCCCTGTGCCAAGTCAAGGCTGACAGTTCACCAGAGTGAAGCCAGGGACACACAAGGAACCTCCAAGCCTGCACAGTGACTCTGTCACATGTCACCACTCTGCCTCCTCCTTTGCCATCTCTGGAGAGAAAACGTGGAAAAGACCACTGGAGCAGGCTGGTTATGTAATGCAGTCTCAGGGACAGAGCCTCCCAGCACAGCAGGGGTACCACCCATACAAGGCCGAGAGGGATGAGAAGGAATTCACAGGCAGAAGGGGTAGGAAAAATAGACCAGGGAGAGACACAGGCAAAGACAGCAGGGACCTCTGGGGACCTCTGTGTGATGGGCAAGGTGGCCTGAAGGGTGCATGGGGTACATGATGGGAACCTCTACCTGGATTTCTGGGCTGACCCAGAGCTCATACACACCATTTCCCTCTACTCGGTCTTAACACTCTTGGATTTCCTTCATGCCCACCTGAAAGCGCACAGCATCTGACGCTCACAAACCTGGGTTGTTTATTTGCTTGTTTCTTAAAATTCATTTATTTTGAGAGAGAGCCTGTGCGCAAGCAGGAGAGGGGCAGAGAGAGGGAGAAAGAGAATCCCAAATTGACAGCATGTAGCCCAACACAGGGCTCAATCCCATAAACCGTGGGATTGTGACCTGTGCTGAAACCAAGAGTCAGACGCATAACCGACTGAGCCACCCAGACGCCCCAACACCTGGATTGTTTGTGTCTGGTTTTAAGAGCACAGCTGCCTTCACATGCAGGGATTAAAACTCATTCCATCTAGATAATTTACCCATGATAATTACATGCATATAGATCTTAACATCTTACTTGGGTTTTTCTCTGATTTCATTTAGAAAGTACAGTTGGGATCTAAATATTAATAAGCACTTGTTGGAATAGCAAAACTTCATTATCTCACATTAAATGTAATCTTGATTTTGATATTATTGTTCCAGCAGTAAAATAAGCCATGAGTCAGTCAATTGAAAGTTCTTCTTGAAAATCTCAAGATGATGCACTGCTCTTTTTTTTTCCAGCTTTTATTGAAGAATATGTACTGAAAAGTTTCGTATCATAAATTGGAACTCACCCATGCAAACCACCACATGGCATGTTTCCAGTACCTCCAGAAGCTCTGCCTGGCCTCACCATGCCTTCTCTGATCACCATCTCCCAAGGGCAACCTGACTTCCAGCCCCACAGATGAGAGTTGTCTGTTGACCTTCCTATCATGGAAACATGCAGTAAGGGACTCTGAGCTGTGGGTTTTTTTCACTCAACAGTAGGTGGTAAGACTCATCCATACTGTTGCACACACTTATAGAATATGCACTCTCAGCTTGCTTGAGGGCGTTCCACCTGTGAGTAAACCTTGGTGTGTTGGGTGAGTCTCGGTGTGCTGGGTGAGTCTGCTGCCAATGGCATCTGGATTGTGTGCAGTTTGGCAATGACAGCCATGCTGCAGTGAACACTCTCGCGCATGCCTCTTGATGGCCACCATAACAAATCACCACAAAACTGAGTGGCTTAGAACAACACACATGTATTCTCTCACAGCTGTAGAAACTAGAAGGCTGAAAGCAGTTCCACTGGGCAAAAACCAAGGCCTCAGCAGGGCCATGCTCCCTCCAGAGGCTCAAGGGGAGAACTCATTCCTCTCTTCTTCCACTTTCTGGGGGCCATCAGCATTCTTTGACGTGTGGCCACATCACTCCAATCCCTGCCTCTGTGGTTACATAGGCTCCTTCTCTCCTCAAATCTCCCCCTGCCTCTTAGAAGGACCCCTATGTCTGCATTTAGGGCCCACCAAGAAGATCCAAGATTACCTCATCTCAAAATCCTTAACACATCTGCAAAAGCTTTACCATATAAGTTAATGTTTATGGGCTCCTGGAATTAGAACCTGATTATCTTTAGGGGCCAGCAAACAGCCCAGGGGCCATATGCATATTTCATGTAGCTTTATTCAGAGGGGGGTTGCTGATCAGAGAGATTATGTATTTTTAACTTTAGTAGGTACTATAAAACAGCCTCCCAAACTAGTTGTACAAATATATACCCCAGTCAACAGCGAGAGTTCCAGTTGCTGCCCAACACCTATTTTCTTTTAACTTTAGCCATTCTGGTGGGTATATAATGATATCACATTGTGATGGTTAATTTGATGCATCAAACTGACTAGGCCACAGGGTGCCCAGATTGATCAGTGTAGTGTCTCTGGGAGTGTCTGTGAGGGTGTTGCTGGATGAGATCAGCATCTGAATCAGTGGACTCAATATAGTAGATGGTCCTCCCCAATGTGGGTGGGCACCATCCAATCCATGGAGGAACTGAACAAAAACAAAAGGTAGAGGAAGGTAGAATTCACCCCTTTGTCCTGCCTCCTGGTAGAGCTCATTTCTTCTCCTGCCCTTGGATTGGGGTTTATACCCCTGGCTCTCCTGGTTCTTAGGCTTTCAGACTCAGACTAAACTACACTACCAGCTTTGCTGGGGCTCCAGCTTCCAGATCATGCGGCTTCTCTGCCTCCACAATCACATGAACCCATTCCTCATAATAAACACACACACACACACACACCCGTATCCTATTGATTCTGTTTCTTTGGAGAACCCTGACTAATGCACATGTTTATAATTTATTTTGCATCTCCCTGATGACTAATGGAGTCAAGTATCTTGCCATATGTTTACTGGGATCTTTTTTAGGTGAAGTGTCTTTTATCCCCTTTTTCTACTCAGTTGTCTGCCTTTTTCTTATTAATTATGTAGTGCATTACTTTAAGGTGAGTAATTTGTTAGACTACATTCCACGAAGCACATGTGTCTGAAGGGAAAAAACATTTTTGGTGTCAGGGCCTGAGATGTGAGGTCTACCTGTGTCCACATGATTACCTGACATGAATTCTGGACAAACGAACACCCATCATGGACTCCAGGCCTCTGTGAGCTTACAGTTTCTAGAAGGAATATGCAGGAGAGCCTGGGAACTGGGGTGGGTGAGTTAAAAATAATCAGCCCCAAATTCATGACTTCTCTATTTACCTCCTGAAACCAAAGCTAATTTCACTGCAAGGATGGTCATTAAGAAAATAAACTCTAGGGTACCTGGGTGGCTCAGTTGGTTAAGCTTCCGACTCTTGATTTCGGCTCAGGTCATGATCTTGCAGTTCATAAGTTCAGGCCCCACATCGGGTTCAGCACTGTTGGTGTGGAGCCTGCTTGGGATTCTTCCCCTGCCCCCCCCCCCCTCTACCCTCCCTTCTCTCGCTCTCTCAAAATAAATCAATATACTTTATTAAAAAAAAAAAGAAAGTAAACTCTATTTGTACTTCTACAAATATGTGTGGATTTTACAGGACTCTTCTGGCTCAGGAGACAGTGACGGCCAGTCCCTCAACAAAGACATTCATTGGTTCCCTGCTGTGGATGTCATGCATGAGCATGGACAGGCTGTCATGCCACCAACATAATTATTTGATTTCTGCTGTGTATCATCAGACATTGAATATGCCATGGGTTGGTTTCTCTACCATGGTAAAGGAAGAAAGCAGCTTTGGGAATCAGTCAAAGTGAACTGCAGTGTGGTATCAGGTGCTTGATAAAATCGTCAGGAGAGTGAGCCCTGAGACCCCCTCTCCAGCACGATGCTCAGTGCTGCACCGCACTCTTCCTTGCCTAGTGCAACCTCGTGGCCCATGGGCAGGATAAAGGTCAACACACAGGTACCACCCCCCCCCCCCATCAAACAAAGCTTTCTCTCAACAAATCACGATTTCTAAATAGCCCAACAACCAGCAAGCCATTTCCAGACACTGTGTTTGACAGTAAGTAAAGGAGAAGACGTCAGCTAGCGCCCAAGCCTGGTCCAGCAGGCAGTGACAAGGGCCATGCTACAGGCCTCAGCGGGGAGAATGGCGCTCACCCCCATGCTGTGCCAAAGCAGAAAACAGGCTGACCACTCTCCAAAGAGGAAAGCAACTGTAACAGATGTTTTTGGAGCCATCACAACCCAGAGGAAGAAGAGCCACTGCAGCCTATTAGAGCCTGAAAAGGGAAGCAAGGGCACGGGGTGTGGGTGCCCTGGGGAGTCAGGACCACTGACAGGAGGCGTCTGGAAGCCAGCCCCCTGTGTGCCTCAGCACATCTGTCCAGCAACTGCACCTCCTCCTTCCTTCCCCATTCCCTCTGCCCTCTGCAACAGGGGTCAGTCCCCCTCCCTACAGAAGGCCAGAAAGCCACCAGGAGCCCTTGCAATGACCACCAGGCTGCCCGAACAGGGCAAAGATGGCCATGTGGCGGGCAGGGCGGCCACTGCGACCAGGCTGAGGCAGCACCTGCCACTGTGACCTGTGTCCCTCTGGTCTTTCAGTGCTCGCTGACAACTGGAAACTAGGCTCCTCTGTTTTCATGACCGTCCTTCCAGTAAGTCAGCAGAGCTGCAGAGGTTAACTCTATGTGAGCAAATTAATAATGTGATTTATGGTTTGTCATGGATTTTGTCGTTTTTGTAGAAGAACAGTGGCAATTTAATCTAGAAAGCCTGTAAATCTCTAAAGGGTAAAATTAAACATCCGTGCCAGCAAGGCTGGGACTTGGCAGCAGCAGCGGCCTCCTCCTACATAAGACGGTAGGGAGTGAAGGCCCTGGAGCCACATGGCTCTGAGAGGTGCCAGGATGCGGCCTCGGCCTTCTTTCAGCCATGCATGGGCTCCCACACCCTCCGCACATGCCTCCCCACGCGCCCCTCCTGAAACCCCTGCATGGGCCCTCCACATGCTCTCAATGAGCCCCTCTCCCATGTTCCAACTAGTTGTGAAGTCTGCTGATAGAAAACACTGTCCTAAAGATCTCTCGGCAAAGTGCATGTCATTTTTATCCCACCTCCTCTGCCCCCAACCCGCAGCAAGGACACCCCAGGGCTTCAAAGGGCAGCTCAAGGCCCTGGTGGTCAGGACATCCCTTCCCCCATCTCCAGCTCTGATTGGCACAAACCACAAATGCCTGGTGCCAACTACACAGTCCATCCCTCCCCCCATCCTGCCCGCCGTATGCCCCACTCCAGGCTGCCCCCCTTCTGTCTGGAGGGTTCTTCTGGCCTGAACTCTGGAGAGGCAATTCCACACAGTCTTCCAGGATGACCACTCCCACCCATACTGGGGCTCTCACCCTCCAATCTGTGCTTTGGACCCAGAGCCAGAATTGAGGCCTCTGATGCCATCCCACATTTTCCAGCAACGCCTCTTTGCTCCTTCTCTCCTGACTTCACCTAGCTCTAGACAGGGCTTGGGAAAGACAGGACAGAGCAGTTGTTCAGAAAATACCTGTTGAGTGGATGGATGGATGGATGGATGGATGGATAGAGCTCCCAGCAAAGAGTTCAGAGATATCTAACATGGAGGCACCTGTCCCCAATGCCTGCACTGCAGAGGCCCCACTTATCAAAGGGGGGTGAAAGACAGGTGAATGGCAGGGCAGGGTGAGGGGCTGCCATTTAAGTGTCCAGCACCCCACTGTTTCCATCAGTAGTAAGCCATGGATACAGGCTGGATAAAAAGAATGGATAAAAAGAATAACACATACAGAGAGTTAAGACAGGGTTCCCATAGCTAGCAGGGGGAGAACACTGCCACATCCAGGGGTCCCCCCAAGGCAGGCACCGACACGAAGCTGATGCAAGTCAGAGGTGCCTCTGCAGGCATCACATCAAATCTAGAGGCACCAGCTCATCGCTGATTAAGCACAGACCAGCCTGTGATGAGGAAGAAAACCATTACTTAATGAAATGCAATTAACTTAGAAGCCGAAATCTGTTAAAGCCCAAAGGACAGACACAGTCAGGAGTTCTGGGTCTGGAGGGGCTTCTGCTCTCAGAGTTTCCGACCCAAGAAACACCTCAGAGACGTCCCCGCAAGAACCAAAGGCAGATGGCACATCCATGCTGCCATACGTTGGCATGCTCCTCTCCAGCACCCAAAGGGCAGAGAAAGGCCACAAGCAGAATCTTCACAGTACATACACAAAGAAAGGCGCAGCTGGTAGGGGGTGTGGGTCAGGCTTAGCCCACCACCGCTCCCTGGAGAAACAGCCATCCACACGAGCAGGCTGCCTCAGGGGCGTGATCTAACAGTCAGGCCAGGTGGGCAGCATCAATTACCCATCCACTGGTCAGCTGCCCGCTTTCACTGTTACCAGCCAGCACCAGTTAGGGACCCAAGGAGTTCCTGGTGTCTGAGGCCCATCAGGCAGGCTGGGGAGAAACACACACACACTCTCTCTCTCTAACCCTGGTGACTGGCACTGATCAAGCAAGCACTTTACTGTAACAAAACGCTCGCCCACATCTTACCTCACTTCATCTGCATAACTCAGTGTAACTCAGCGGCTGGTGCGGAAGGAAGCGCAGACCTACGTGTGCCCTTTTAAGAAGGATTTAAGTCTGAGCAGCGACGATCGCTGGCTGTTTGGAGGCAGACCAGGGCTTTCTAGAGCTTCCAATTCCTAACACAGGCCCCGCTCCCACTCTACCCCACCCATGACAGCTGTCACCAGCTCTGGATAATACGGACAGATGTTAGAGCACATGGCTCACTTATTGCACCAAAAGACCGAGAAACGTAAAGTGTGTTTTATTTGAACAATGCACACACTTGCTGCCGGAGGACCTGAGAAATCCATCATCACTAAATGCATGCACTCACTCAGTTAATGGGGCTCCTGTTATTGAAACAATGGATTTTTCCGAGACAAGTGATAATCAAGCCAACAGGGAAAAACAATACATTATATATTTTTTATTAAATTAATGACGCATACAACAATTCAGAGAAATTCATATTTAGGGCTGCCTTGCTGGGGAATCAATTCCAGGAATGTAAATTTTAAATCAATTTTATTTTTTTTTTATTTTTTTTATTTTTTTTTTAATGTTTTTTATTTATTTTTGGGACAGAGAGAGACAGAGCATGAACGGGGGAGGGGCAGAGAGAGAGGGAGACACAGAATCGGAAACAGGCTCCAGGCTCCGAGCCATCGGCCCAGAGCCTGATGCGGGGCTCGAACTCACGGACCGCGAGATCGTGACCTGGCTGAAGTCGGACGCTTAACCGACTGCGCCACCCAGGCGCCCCTAAATCAATTTTAAAATAGATAGATAGATAGATAGATAGATACAATGTATACATGCATATATATATATATATATATATATATATATATATAAACGTGTATTATATATAGATATATCCCAACCGAGAATTCTAAATGCAAATATTGTTCTCCTCACTATTTACTTATTAGAATTTTCAGAACAAGGGCCTGAGCATTTCAGAGCCAAGTGACTCTCTGCACAGTTAATTCTTGGGGCAGGAAATGCAAAGAATCCATGTTAGCTCAAAGTGCAAAAAGGAAAACACCTTACAGACCCACCAACAGTGTTAGCTATTTTGCTGGGTGGCAAGCTCCCAACCCTCTCTCTGTCCCCATGAAGGGCCCCCGGGCATCTGTGACATGTCCATGACTCTCCAAACACCAACCAGCACTCACGTCCCACTGGTCACAAGCTATCAGAGTCTCTAA
This sequence comes from Neofelis nebulosa, assembly GCF_028018385.1. Lineage (NCBI taxonomy): Eukaryota > Metazoa > Chordata > Mammalia > Carnivora > Felidae > Neofelis > Neofelis nebulosa. The sequence continues at coordinate 21,618,542 of NC_080788.1, forward strand.
GTACATGTTGAAAATTAACCCTTGTATGTATCACATGAGTGGTCATAAACCCTACTCACACCCACCCAGTTTAAAAACTTAGTATGATAAGAACTAAGCTGCAGTGGGATGGGAAGTTTGGGGGAGAACACGGGCCTTGTGCTCTCTCCAACTGAGGCCAGAATCCCAGCTCTAACTGCCCTGAAGGTGCTCTCGAGCCAGTCACAGTCGCCTGGTCTTCAGCCTTCTTGCTGCCAAGATGAGACAACAGATCTGCCTCTCAGGCAGATTTGGGATTAAATGGGAAATTATTAAAAATAGCAAACACCGAGGAACAGAACTCAACACACAGAAGTGCCCACCAACTGGGTGTTTAATTGGGTTGGTCTCTCCATCAAAAACCATCTTCAGATGGAGTGCTTCAGTTTTCAGAACCCCACCAGACAAAAACATTTTCTCAGTCGGTAGATGCAAGAAACTCAACCGCATGTTTTTTTCCTTCTTCATTTTGATCTTTCAGACACAAAACAACAGATGTAACACTTAACCTGAGAACAGCACTTTGGAGTTTACAAAACACCTACGCTACATTCTCTTACAAGGCTGTAGTTGAAACTACCAAAACCTGACCCTTCAAACTCCCCAGTAAAATAGGAAAAACCACAACAGGCCTGCAGGCCACATAGGGACTCCACGAAGCCCTAGCCGTGGTAAAGATACCTCGCATCAGTTCAATCCTGGGGCTCACCTATGCCCCCAAAACAACCACAGGCAAGAGCTATAATGTAAGTATGACAGATGCAGAGAAAGACTCCCAAGGCTGGTGACCTGTCCAAGGCCCCAAGGGTTAGTGGCAGAGGCAGGTTCTCTGAATCCAGTTCTCAGTACTCCAAACCCCATCCTTTCCCAATCTCATGCTGCCTTCCTCCTTATAAAACCAACACACCTTCCCAGGCAAGGCCACGGCACAGGCACAGAGAATCAGGTTGGGGGAGGCTTCTGGAATGGAAGGCTGGCAAACGGGCAGGCAGGGCTGCTGGGAGCCCTAAGATGTCGGGTCTGACGTAAGGTACAAGACAAGTTTAGAAATATCCAGATGGAGGAAGAAGGGAACCTGGGCAAGAGGATGCCTCATTCCCAGCGCCTCTATCTCCCAGGTGACTATAGGGATAACGCAGGGCTGGCTCTGGCAGTAGGAACAGCCCTAGTGCACACCAAACAACCAAGAATCCAAAAAGGAGTTTCTGTGAAGAATCAGAACACCCACTCCTTGGGCCGGCTTGCCTTTCCAACCGTGTTGTCTCCTGGCCTATGTGAAAACACGCCTGCACTGTATAATTCCCCAGCTCTTTCCTGTCTGCCCACTGAGCACAAGGTTCTGTGCAGAGCTCTAGGAAGGATCCACCAACCGTGAATACAAATGTGACTAATGTGACTACAGCTCAGTTCCAGCCCTGGGTCTTAGAAAAAGGATGAGCAGGGAGCCAGGCTGAAGGGAAGAAGACCCCCACTCCTGGGGGTCTCACTCATTCATTCATCCACCACGTAGCACTGAGGGTCTACGAGGTGCCTGGTACTGTTCTAGCTGCCAGGAATACAGAGAACAAGGTCTTTACATTGGAGTGGTAAGAAGCAATTTAAAAAAAAAGCAGCAGCAAGGGGTGCCTGGGTCGTGCAGTCAGTTAAGTGTCTGACTTCAGCTCAGGTCATTGTGAGTTCGAGCCCCACATCAGGCTCCATGCTGACAGCGGGGAACCTGCTTGGGATTCTCTCTCCCTGTCTGCCCCTCCTCCACTCATGCTCGCGCGCTCTCTCTCTCTCTCTCTCTCTCAAAAATAAATAAATAAATAAACTCTAAAAAAAACAGTATGAAAATAACAAATCAAAGGTTAAGTACTAAGAAGAAACACAAAGCAAGAAGAAAGGGGGAGGTGATGGAGGCAACTGGCACAGAGACAGAGATCTGTGAGGGAGAAAGCAAGGTGGACACCTGGAGGCCATGCCAAGGAGAGGGAAAAGCAGGTGCCAATGCCCTGAGGCAAGTATGATCTTGGCAAATTTGAGAACCAGGGGATAAGAGGAAAGCAGTCCACATTTAGCTGGGATCATCAAGGATGGACACAAGGGCCCCAGGCCAAGGTGGCAGGCAAGGACAGGGTGGGAACAACCCAGGACAAGCCTGGGCAGTGATCCTGTCTGCCTAGAGGAACCAGACCAAGGGATGTGCATGTGGAGTAGGCACTGGGAAGCCACTGAGGACTTGAGCAAGAAACACCAGACCTGGCCTAGGCCCCATCTGCTGAGAGGCAACCCTGCAGCCCAACTTAAAAACCCCAGAGCCAGCCAAGAAATCCTAATTCACAGAGCAATGGCACCCCACCAATATGTAGGGCTCCCAAGCAGACTGGGGAACCGTAAGCCCCATGGAGAGAGCCTGGCTTTGTGACCTTGAGGTTACTGTCCTCCCTGGGCTCCCTCGTGTGTCCAAGAGAGGACAGGGAGAGAATGAACTGACTTCAGGAAAGGCGAGGGAAGACAGCCCACGCCAGTTGACTCAGCCTATGCCAGCAGGCTCCTCAGAGACACAAACTGGACCCAACCCAGGTGGTGGGCGGGGGACACAGAGAGGGGGATGGAGCCACAGAATCCTCCCTGTGGGCACATGGTCCAACCACCAACAGGCACCTGGGCTGCCTTTTGGTGAGCAATCATCAGATGGGACTTACATTAGGGACTGAGCTGCATGAGAGTCCATGCCTACACCTGTCCATTCGTCACAGCCACCTGGCAAGGTCAGAAGTATTGGCACCTGGGCTCTCCCTCTCTCCATTTCTCTAAGGCCGAGTTGCAAGGCAGGCATGCTCGTTTCTGCCACTTGTTCCAGAAAGCCCTTAAGGTCAGCAGCTGATGTGTTCAGGGCCTCTGTGCCCACCTGCCCTCCCCTGACAACAAAGGTTTCTCCAAGAGTTCCAACTGCGGTGTCACCAGAGGCCCTCACCTGTTGAGTCACCAAGTCCAGCAAGCCGAGCCAGGATAGGGAGAAGCTGAGGCCTAGGGGGGGTCCCCCGTGTATCTCTCCCCCGAGACAAGCCACACAGTCACCCAATCCAAACAAAGTCCAGCCCGATGCCAACCTCCCCATCCAATGTGTCTTTCCTCTGAATTCCTCAGTTGTGTCTAGGAAACATCAAGGTGTTTTAGCGCTCCCTCTCAGCTTCCAGGGGTGCGACTGGTATCTTTTACAATTATCTTTTATTTTTATCAAGCATTTCTTAGCTCGGTTGGCAAATTGAATTATTTATGCACCTCCATTTCACAATCCATCTCCACCAATTATTCCTGTGAAACTAATATTTTATATTTAAAAAGGCGGCAGGGAGAGAGACAGAACTACTCAGAGGATGATCATGCAAACAAGTTAACGAGCCACACTCGGCCTTGGGTGTCCAAGGAAGCACATACCGGGGAAGAGTAAGAAGTTGACCACCACAAGCTTCACTCTCCTGACAGACCTACCCCACCTCTCTCTCTCTCTTTCTCTCTCTCTCTCTCTCTCTCTCTCTCTCTCTCACACACACACACACACACACACACACACACACACACACACATACACACACACCCCATCTGGTTCAGCCTGCAAATCTCCCAGGTGCAGAAGCCCAGTACTGGCTGGTGGTGGAAAGGCAGGCAGTGGGGGGAGGGGCACCACAGTGCCCCCTAACAAACGACAAGAGGTCTGGAGAGAGAGAGGCCCACAGAAGACCCTGGCTGTGCCCCATCACTACTGCCACCACCAGACGCAAGCCCCGCTCTGGACACCACTCCAAGGGTCTCCTGGCCAGTGCTGGGGGCACCCCCTGGAGAGGCTGCCAGCTCAGGGAGCTGACCTCTAGCAAGCTCCAACTGGTCCACTAACTCCCTGGACACCACCCAGAGTCCCAGCAGCTCCCAAGCCGACGTGGTCCTTCATCCAGGAGACCCACTGCAGCCCACGCTGTAGACGCAAGCAGTGGAGATCGTCACCCTGGAGTGAGGACACTCCAGGGCAGGACATCCTGGCAGCTCTGGACTAAGAAACAGGACCGTGTGGCCTTGCATGGTGGCGGCTGCCCACAGGAGGAGAAGCCTCCACTATCACCTCAGCAGGAGGAGGTCTAACCGGGAGGCCGGGTACCCACGGAGCACCTCATATGTGTACTTCAGGAAAAGTTGTCCCGCTTCTTCTCCGGAAGCTTGCGGGGTCATCATTTCTAAAACCACTGTTGTTTCTTAAACTGACATTGGGGGGCGGGGGGGGGGGGGGGGCGGAGTCCCAGAAAAGAGGGCAGAGGCTGAAGAGGCCAGGGACCACCCCACCCACAGGAAGAAGTGTTGGGATGGGATTCCTGATTGGGGGTACTTCACCGTCTGCATGGCCATTTGTGAGTTTGTTTTAACCGCAGATTTGAGTCCGGTCCCTGTCAGGCAGTGAACGAACTGATCTGAAAGAATTAAGTCCTCCTCCTGCAAGTAAATACGAAGTTAAGACCAGCAGGCTCAATCTCAGCCTCCGAGCACTGGGAGGCTCAGACAGGGCGGGCCCCTCGCGGGCGCCCTCCGGACCCTTCCTCGGCGCCCGGCCCCGGGCAAGTTCGCCCCCAGCCTCGGCACACCAAGGCCCGCCGCCCGACCCGACCCGCGCCGCGCAAAGCCCGGCTTGGGGGCCGGGGACTCGATGTCCGCCCGGATCGTCGGTGGCCCGATGCCCCAACAGCAACCTGGCCAGGCTGTGCCCTCCGTGAGGCAGGGGCCGACGCGAGTGGCGGGTCGCGCCGCACCCCCAGCCCCGTGCCGGTGGCCCAGAGGAACCAGGGGGTGAAATTTTTAATTGAGGAGTTTTTCCCTCTGGGCCTCATTATAAAGGGAAATTGGGGGGGGGGGGGGGGAGGCGAAGATCTGGGCTGGCCTTCCCGGGAGGCAGGGAACCCATAAGCGACCCCAAACTCAGGACTTGCTCTGCACGGGGACTTGGTGCCAGCGCCAAGCGGGGTCGCGGTACGCACCAGCGGCCCGGCCAGCCCGGCGGGACCGGAACGGGCAGCCACCGCCGGCCAGCGCCCCTTGTCCGCGCAGGGTCGCCCCTCGCCGTGGCGCCCCCCGCCGGGCATGCCTTAGCCTCCGACTCGGCCTCGCCGCGCCCGCCCGCCGGTCGGAAGGGGCGCCGGTCCGCACCCCCAGACTCCAGCGGCGCCCGGCGGCGCCGCAGTGCCGCCGGGTCCGGGGGGCAGCGCTCGGGCCGCGGCATCCGCGCCCCGCCCCGCGTCCCGGGTCCCCCCACCCCCGCGCCGCGCCGGCCCGGGAGCCCCCAGGCTGCGGCCGCGGCCCCCAGCTTACCTGGGCCGGGCGCCGGGCTGCGCGGGTCCACGGCCGCCCCCGCCCCGCCGCCTCCGGCTCCGTCCGCGAGGCCGAGCGCCCGGCCGCCGCCGCAGCTCTTTGTGAGCCCGCGCGGAGCCGCACACCGAGACTGCTAATGAGCCCGGGAAGCTGAATAGCGGCGGGCGCGCCCCGGACGCGGCGTACGGCACGCAGGGCCGCCTCTGCCGGGCGCACGCGGCGCGGCCGCCCGGCGCTCCCCGCACCGGCCTGCGGCGGCCGCCCGGCGCCCGCACCACCGCCCCGCCCGGCCTCGCCCGCCGCCCCCCACCCACAGCGCCGGCGAGCCGCGCGGGTCGGAAAACGCCCGCGGGCGAGACCGTGCGGCGGGAAGAAAGGGAGGACAAAGATGCGCTGATGCCCAGCCCCCTGCCCGAGCCCGGCGCCGGGACAGTCGGCGGGGCGGGCGGGCGCACCTGGGGCCCCGGGCTCTTCGGGGCTGAGCTCGGGGACCGGGACTGGACCCCGGGCTCTGGAAGCCGCGGCGCCCCGTCACCCCCCCCCCCAACGGGACCCTGGGGAGCACACAGATTCCCGGGAGCGCCCCGGACCTGCCGGATCGGGAGCCGTAGTGGTCTGGTCCTCTGGCAGGTCGAACAGGTGACGGCGAGCTCCACCGCGCCCGCACTCTGCCCCCGGCGCCGCGCTGCCCCCTGGCGGGCTCGGGAGCTCGTGCCGCGTGGTGGGGCCGAGGCGACCGCGCCCTGCTCGGCCCCGCGCGGCCGCGTGCGGAGGCCCCAGGCGAGAAGCCCTCGGGGATCACAGCCTCTCGGGAAAGCCCCATCTGGGAGGGGAGGCTCCCCCACCGCAGACCCCCCCAGTCGTGGGCTGTATTCCAGGTCTCCAGTCTCTTGTAACCACCCATCACCCTTGTTTCTAATGCCCAGGGCGACCTGAGCCCTCCACTGCTGACTTCCCCTACCTAGAGCCTCGCCCGAGCCTCCTCTCTCCTCGCTGTCCTGAATGCAAAGGGCCCTAACCTCGTCCATTTCCAGATACCCACACACATCCCAAACAGTGTCGGTGATGCCCCCCCCCGCCCCCCGCCCAGAATGTGAATAATCCCCCCTGAAGTCCTTGGAGGTTGTGCTGGAGACGCTAGTGTCACCTTTGACCCCTCTGGCCTTTTCATTCAGTCCTGGGGCAGATGTAAGCTGTGGGCTATACCTGGATGCCTTGTGCACAGGGTGCCTTGTATGCTCAGGGCAGAGGCTCAGGTACCTCCTCCCCCATGTCCTGCTTATTTGCCTTCTGTTTTCTTTTCTCCTTTGGCTTGATTAGGGTGAAAACGAGGAGGGCCGCAAAAGGAAGAGGAGGCCTGGGTGGGGGGAGGGGCTCCTGCAGCTCTGAGGGCCAGAGCTGAGACCCTGAGGAGAAAGAGCTGGGTAAAGCTAAATCCTGTGCCTGACTGGCACTAACAGCAGACTTGGTGTGGACTTCCTGTAGCCTTGGGCAACCTTCCACTCCCCAAACCTCTCTCCCAGCCCAATAAACACTCACAATGACGCAGAGGGCCAGAGCCTCCCCTTAGAGGAGAAGCTGGTCCTGGCAGGGCAGCTTTGTAGCCCAAGTGCCAAACAAAAGCAGAAACAGCAGAGCCCAAAAGCAGGCCAGGAGCAGATTCCTGACCTACCGCCCCTTGCTGCTTGAGGTGGGCTTGTCTCCACTGTTTGTGTTCCACCTACTTAAATATGCTGTTCATCTAGCCAACAAAAAGTTCAGCTTCATCTAGCCTTCTAGGGGCCCAGCTTCCCACCCCACCCCCCACCCTGAATGTCAATCACTGGATAGCAACAATTGGGAGGAAATGATTCCATAGCCTTAAATGTCAAGTATGGAATACAAATGCTTTCATCTTCTTGCCTTTCTCCCATGTGGTCAAATCCTGTAGGAAACCAGACACCTATGCCTAGAGATGATCTGCACAGCCTTGTGCATCTGTGGATAGGGGTGGGTGGCTAATTCTGACCTGTTCCCTTCAACAACTCTCCTGAAACTCTTCCCATGGGCAGCCTCTGGGCTAACCCTGGTGTTGGACCCCATCCCTTCACGCAGGAGCAGTAGTGGCTGATGTCCACATTCCACAGGGTCAAAGGCACAGGCCTGCCTCCACCTAACTCAGGACTCCTAAATCTGGTGAGCCATAGCCAACCGTCACTATTGAGAGAATTTTGAAAGAATTTTGGAGCAGAAAAGGCCTTTGTGTCTTCCACAAAACTAAAAAGCCATAACATAAAAGATGCTAAATTTGACTTCAGAAAACTTCCTACATAGCAATCATCACCATAAGCAAAGTCAACACAAATAAGGAACAAAATACTGTATTTGCAACTCAGATCACTAACAGTTCATTTCCCTAATATATACATAGCATCAAAAATAGATAAGAAAAAAGAACAATTCAATAGAAAAGAAACAGACAAAGATATGGAGCAAACAGTTCACAGGAAAAGAAATACAAATGACTTTTAAACATCTGAAAAGGTATCCGTCTTATTCATAATTAGAAATGTGAGTTTAAAAATACACCTAGGGGTGCCTGGGTGGCTCAGTGGGTTGAGCATCAGAGTTGGCTCAGGTCGTGACCTCAAGGCTGTGAGTTCGAGCCCTGCGTCGGGCTCTGTGCTAACAGCTCAGAGCCTGGAGTCTGCTTCAGATTCTGTGTCTCCCCACCCCCCCATCTCTCTCTCTCTCAAAAATAAACATTAAACACACACACACACACACACACACACACACACACACACATATACCTAAACACCACAATTTTTACCTATCAGAGACCCAGGAGTGCATCAACACAATATATCCCGAGTGCGAGGGGAAATTTTGGAAGCCTGCACTGCTCCTGGGAGTAAAAATTGGTACAACTTCAATAGAGGAAAATTAGATCACTTCTATTGAAATTACAAGTGCACAAGCCCTTTGACCTAAAAATTCGGTTCCTAGGAATTTATATACACATATACTACACACATGGAAGATAGCCATGAGCAGAGTTGTTTTGTTTGTGTGGTAAATGCCTGCAAATAGTCTTGATACCCATGAATAGGGGACTCTTCAAAACGTGAGGGCACATCTACTCAACTTATATGCAGCCATAAAAGGAGAGAACAAGGAAATATGATGAATTAACATGGAACATTCAAGATATATTGTTTGAGAAAAAAAGAACAAAGAGAAGAAGGTGTATGTGACATACCCGTGTGTGTAAAACAGACAAGAAAAAAGAGAGCATATGCATGTGTGTTAAGCAATCATAAAGCCTCTGTTGAAGGATCATAAGAAACTAATAAATGTTGGTCATCTATGGAAAGGAAACTGGTGGCTAGAGCAGAAATGACAGAATGACCTTTTACTGATTATATTTTTTGAAGTATATAATATTATTTATCTTAAAACAAAAATTTTAATTATCTCTCATAACCATGATTCTTAACCCTTTGTTTTTTTAATGCTTTATTTTCGAAAGAGAGGGGGAGAGAGACAGAGCATGAGCTGGGTAGGGCAGAGAGAGAGGAAGACACAGAATCCGAAGCAGCCTCCAGGTTCTGAGCTGTCAGCACAGAGCCCCTTGCAGGGCTGGAGATCATGACCTGAGCTGAAGTCTGACACTCAACCAGCTAAGCCACCAGGTGCCCTGATGCTTAACCCTTTAAAGAGTAACAGATTTTTGAAATCTCTGGTCCTTTCCCAAAGGGAAAAAAAAAAATAAGACACTCTGATCCAGAAACTAAAGTACATACACTGCCATGACTCCCAAGATTGGACCACAGGGCCATGCCACCTACCGCCACTTGGTGGCACCATTCATGAATTGCAAGCTTGGTGCCAATATCATTCAGACCAGAGGATCTCCTCGCCAGGACAGATTTCCTACAGGGCATTTATAAAGTGGAGCCAAAAACTTGTCAATTCCTCAACACTCACCATAACTTAGTTGTAAAAAACAACACACGCCTTCCTTATATAGGGCAGAAGATTAATGCTCTGCCTTGTTGGCTGGGGAGGACCTTCCCTTATAAAACTCCTGCATGACAGAATATTAATTTTTCTTCCTAAGCTGAGTGTATAAATGGGTTTGACTGATAAAGACATGTCCTCTGTCTGTGGGGAGGGTAGACTGATAAAGATATGTCCTCTGTCTTTGGGGAGGGTAGAACAATTCATCTCCCATAAAGCTACCACTAGGCCATGTTGGGTCTCCCCTCTCTTGTAATTCTGCACACTTGAGCTTTTCTTCCTTACCCCTTCAACCCTTCATCCTTGTGTGGTCAAAATACCTTCAACTGGCAGCCAAGGGTCCTCAGTTCTGACCCCAGCTAAGGCACCAGCCAGAACAAGGCCTCAGGTAGATCGCCTGGAGCCTCAGTGGTATAATTTCCTCCTCTGTTTAGGTGAGGAAGTTGGCCCCCAAAATCCCCAAGGTTCCCAATGTATCAGAAGAAATGTCATCTAAACTACCCCTGGAGAATCTCTTCATTCTTTTTTTTCAGGATTTAAGTCAGTGGGAAAATTCACCAACCACAACACACTCTGGTTCTTCCAAGACCCAGTGCTTTACTTTAGAAAACACAGAGATAGAGTTGCCTGGGTGGCTCAGTCAGTTAAGCGTCGGCTTCAGCTCAGGTCAAGATCTCACCATTGGTGAGCTGAAGCCCCTCATCAGACTCTGTGCTGACAGCTCAGAGCCTGGAGCCTATTTCAGATTCTGTGTCTGCCCCTCCCCCACTTGCACTCTGTCTCTTTCTCTCTCAAAAATAAATAAACATTAAACAAAAATTTAGAAGACACAGAGACACATAGCATGAAAATGCCTTGACAATTGTGGAAGCAAAATATCTTCCTAAAAAGGAAATACCATTGATTTTTTTTTTTTTTTTACCGATTTCAGGACACAGATTCTGCACCAAATTCCAGACTTTTATAGCAATAAATGGATTATTATAAACAATGAAACCTCTGCCTCCTGACCGTCCAGATCCTGGCCTTGGGAGCTACAGAGAAAAGGCTCCAGGAACATTGGAGCACAGAGCTTACCCTTGCATTGGACCTTTGAAGAGGGACCCATTGTGTGGGCGCTGGCATGAGTCTGGGAAAAGCAGAGGTCTGTTGTTTCTATGAGAGAAGATACCCATTGCGTTTTGATAACAGCACGGGGCAAGAAATCACCACAGTGCAGACCTTCTTTATCATACAGACTCTCTAGTGTAGATAATGGAGGGGAGATAGCAGAGACCGTGAGGTATGAACGTGGGTAGTATGTTGGTGCAGATGGGAGGTAGATCGTGCAGCAGAGAGAGCAGAGTGGATCAAGTGTGATACAGTGTGGACAGTCACTTGAGCATGCCTACTTACAAGGAATGGGACAGGTCACCACCAACAATCTCACTGGGGTACAGAGGATGGGCCAGATCGTGACAGGCACAAGGCTTCTCTTGTGTCCAGAGAGCATGTGTTTGGGGATCAGTGGCCAGGCATGGCCATAGACTGGGGGCAGAGCCCACTGCGCAACTTCATCAGAGCGGGGATCAAGCAGGGCCAAGAGGACCGGCAGGACCCATCTTGAGGGCTCTTGTTGGTATCGAGAAGCTTCTGCCTTCAAGGTCTGACTGCACCTGTTCTGGATCTGCTGAGCATTTGGAAGGGATCTGCACCCCTTCAGCAAGAACAGTTTCAAACAAGATGCTGATCACAGACTGAGCATTAACAATTAACAAGGAAAGGTAAAGGAGCAGTAGCCTCGATTTGTAACTGGTATTTGTGAGGCGGGTGGTATGATAGGGTAACACATCCTTGGCTCTGGGCTATGGGGTTCATCTTTTTGCTTTTCCCTAAGCACCAAGACCATCAGATAGTTTGTGTAGCAATGAGTTGCCCTTCTTCTGGTAGTGGCCACACAGATGTTCCTCTGAGGAGCTGCACTTCCCTTATCCTCAGTCCCTGTAGCTTAGGAGAAGGGGCCCCTTCGGCCCACTCACCCCTCCCATGGAATGGGTACCTGGAACGGGCACATGAGTTGGGTCAACCCAAATCTGTATGTTCTTTTCCCCTGACTTTAGGGCTTTGCTCAGGAGTAGGTATGCAACCCAAGTAAGTCCCTTAAGATTTAGTCCTGGGGCACCTGGGTGGCTCAGTCAGTTAAGAGTCCAACTCTTGTTTCGGCTCAGGTCATAATCTCTCGGTTTCGTGAGTTTCGGCCCCACATCAGGCTCTGTACAGTGTGGAGCCTGCTTGGGATTCTCCCTCTCTCTTTCTCTCTCTCTCTCTTTCCCTCTCTCTCTACCCCTTCCCCCACTCATGCTGTCTCTGTCTCTTTCAAAGTAAATAAGTAAACTTTAAATTTTTTTTTTAAATAAAAAACAGAGGGGCGCCTGGGTGGCTCAGTTGGTTGGGCGGCCGACTTCGGCTCAGGTCATGATCTCGCGGTCCGTGAGTTCAAGCCCCGCGTCGGGCTCTGCTGACAGCTCAGAGCCTGGAGCCTGTTTCAGATTCTGTGTCTCCCTCTCTCTGACCCTCCCCCATTCATGCTCTGTCTCTCTCTGTCTCAAAAATAAATAAACGTTATAAAAAAAATAATAAAAAATAAAAATAAATAAAAAACAGAAAGATTTAGTCCGAGGACTTTTGCTGAAAGTACTGTGAAAGAGACACACTTTCCACTGAGATTGTACACAGTAAGGATAATGCAAGCCTAGAGCTGTCAGGGCCCCCACGTGAATGGGGCCTGCTACAGACTAAAGCTAAGACAGAGGAAAGCAGGGCTGAAGGGAGGAGTAGGCCATGATGATCTCATTTGAAGCTCAGGATCCAGCCATGCCTGATCTCCCTGCTGCTAGACTTTTCAGTTATGTAAGCTAGTTTAAGCTGAGTTTCTGTCTCCTGTGACTTTAATCGTCTTGTCTGATACAATGAGAATCATGAGGGTTATTCATGGTAGCTTCCACCAAGTACTAGGAAGAAAGAGAACCAAGAGATTCCAGAAAAAGCAGCAGCATTTACTGTCACAGGGCCTATTTCAGTTCCAAAAACAGTCACACTTGAGCACCCGGAGAACCTTGGAACCATGTCTTAAAAGGAACTTTGAAAACTGGGTACATAAAGCTTGCAGAAGGAGAGCTTTGGGGAGGTCTTCAGAGAACCACTTCTGTAGCTGGACCAGTTATTGTACGGGGAAGGACAGATCCATGCTGGATCACAATGGGGTCCACGGTGGGGGTGTTGCTGTACAGAGCAGCTTTGCAGTCACTGGTGCTGGGCTCTGTAGGGACCTTCAACATTTGCATGGGCTCACGTGGTGCTCAGATGAGGGCTCCAAGCACAGCTGTACAATGTGGTTTTTCCAGGGGGACCCCAAGCTGAATGACTTCACTCCAGGTTCAGAGTCCACCTTGTCTCCAAACCTGCTGTCCTTGGTTTACACAAGATGAACCACATTTCCCAGTCACACATCAGAACTTGGAGCCTAACCCTGGCAGTGTCTGGAGACATTCTGAGTTGTCACAGATGGGGCCAAAGTTACTGGTATCCAGTGGCTAGAGGCCAGGAGTGCAGCTAAACAGCCACAATGCTCAGGACAGCTCCTCACACAAAAAGCAATTTGGTCCAAGCCCAGATGTCAGTAGTGCTGAGACTGAGAAACACTGCCATATTATCTTCTAATGTGCCCATTTATCTACATGAAGAAAATCTTGTGAATACCTAAAAGTTAATCACATGCAGGGAATGACTTAAAATAACAAAAAGCCATTACTATATTTCCATGGCATGGGAAGATGCGGAACCAGACAGTGGCAGGGCTGTGGCCCCAGACTTAAGTCCTGGTCTGAAAGAAGCCTGACCCACAGTTAGGGCAGGGTCCTCCTCATAGCCTGTTGAGTCGTCGTGACTGGCTGCTCCAGACCTGAACAGTGGCCCTTGTGAAGAGCTTCCCCCTCGCCCAGACAGAGGGCTAGAGCCCATCATCCCACATCTAGGTACAAATGAATGCATGGGGCACCTCGATGGCTCAGTCATTTGAGCGTCTGACTCTTGGTATCAGCTCAGGTCATGATCTCAGTTTATGGGTTTGAGCTTCACATCGGGCTTTGTGCTGACAGCACAGAGCCTGCTTGGGATTCTCTCTCTCTCTCTCTCTCTCTCTCTCTCTCTCTCTCTCTGCTCCTCCCTCACCTGTCAAAATAAATAAACATTTTTTTTTAAATGTAGGCCCAGCACCAGAGGAAGGGACTGGTTCCTGGCATGTTCATTGGCTCCTCTTCCACAAGCATGATTGAGCTCCTGCTCTGCTGGTGGAGGTCCCAGGGCCTCGGTCTGGCAAAGCCTGATGACAACCTTGACCCCTACATTAGGGGCAAGGTAACAGATAGATGGTTCCCTGGTGAGGAGAAGGGCTGTGGGGAGGGCTTCCTGGAAGAAGTGCATCAAGCCCACAAGAGGCTGCCTTGTACCTTGGTTCCCTCCCTGCCACAGCCCTCTAATTCCCCATTTCCCCACTGGTACCCTGCCCCAATCACTGGGCTGGATCCCCTTTGTTTCTTTGGGTCAGTCTTAGAACCCTTTACACAGAATGCAGTGACCCCAAGAAGCCTCCTCATAACTTCCAGAAAGGACTTTGAGATATTGTTCCTTTGCAGCAGGGTTCCTTTCTCTCTGGAGTGGGCTCTTTGATGCTTTCTCAGGGAAGCTCTTGTTAAAGACACCCCAGGCAGAAAGCCCAGTCTTCCTGGCAGTGCAGGGCTCCAGCGGACTGGCAGCTTCCCCCACACCCCTGCCTGACAACTGTTCCATTTTCTCAGCTGCCTTCTCTCCCCACAGGGGCCTTGGCAATGTGGGTGCCCCCCTTGAGGGCCCTTCTTACAGGGCCTCTTCGCTCTCCAGGAGAGTCTGCTCTCACCATTTCTTTGTATGATCGCTGATACTGGAGGCTGTACATGCTACTGATGCAATGAGGCCGCTCAGATCAGCTTTTGCACTTGAATTGTTGCCATCTCTATCTAATGGATAATCATGGGGCTCTATCCTATTTGGGAGTATTTCGTGGGTTTAGGAGGCCACGTCTTGGTCAGTAAGGCAGATAAAGATACATGCCCACAGCTATCCAGCTCAAGAGAGCCCAGAGCATGCCACAGTGCATCAACTTTAGCATTTCATATTTTAGCATCCGTGATGGACTGAGTTGTGACCCCCAACAATGTTAAGGTCCTAACCTTTAGTACCTATTGATGAAGTTTTGGAGTGATGGTGGGGTTCATGGGGTCTGGAGCTGATGGCCAAGAAAGAATTCTTGAAGATGTCTTTGGAGCAAAAAGGTGATTTTACTAAAGCATGGGATGGGACCTGTGCACAGGAAGAGCTGCACTGGGGTTGTGAAGAGTGGCTCCTTCTTTACTATGAAGTTGGCGAAGTACAGTCAAAAGGGAGACCACCAGAAGGACTTTGATATGCTAAAGAGGAGTCCTAACACACCTAAGGCCTTGCTATTGTCAAGCTAAGGTTGTTTTCCCTCTATTAAAGCATTAGGACGGTAGGGGGTTCCTGGAGAAATGTTATAGTCTGTATTTACCTCAAGTATTTGTCAATGGGCTGCAGGTTGTAAGGAAATTTAATTTTACCTGCAATTTCCTTCTTGCCTTTGTTCCTCACATCACTATGGAGGGGTGATATTAGGGGCTCCAGGAAACTGAGGCTTTAGGTTTTTGGAGATTAGGCTATTGATAAGATTGCCTTTTTCTTGTAATTTACCAAGACATTTGCAAACTGATGGAGATTCATGTCCTGTATGACTGTGATCTCTATTAGTTAACCATTTGTTTTCTTTCCTTTCCTTTGTCCTTGGGCAGCCAAGAGTGCCTGGGGAATATCACACATATCCCACTTGGGGGGGGGGGGATGGGGGGGTGGCTACCTTGCACTTTGTCCTCAGCCTGCCCCATACTCCCTCATCACCTGTGAATGTGACTTATCTGGAAATAAGGTCTTGGCAGATGACCAAGTTAAGATGAGATCATTAGGGTGGACCCTAATCTAATATGACTGATGTCCATATAGAAAGAGCGTATTTGGGGGTGCCTGGATGGCTCAGCCAGCAAAGCATGTGACTCTTGATCTCCGGGTTGCGACTTCGAGCCCCACATTGGTGTAGAGATTACTTAATAAAATCTTGGGGCGTCTGGGTGGCTCAGTTGGCTAAGTGTCTGACTTCGGCTCAGGTCATGATGTCACAGTTCAGGCCCCTCATTGGGCTCTGCACTCAAAGTACAGAGCCTGCTTAGGATTCTCTTTCTCTCTCTCTCTCTCTCTCTCTCTCTCTCTCTGCCCCTCCTCTGCTCATGCTCCCTCTCTTTCTCTCTCAAATAAATAAACTTTAAATAAATAAAATCTTTAAAAAAGGGGGGGAGGTATTTGGGGGTGCCTGGCTGGCTCAGCCCACAGAGCATGTGACTCCTGATTTCAGGGTTGTGAGTTTCAGCCCCACATTGGGTGTAGAAATTACTTTAAAAAATAAAATCTTTACCAAAAAAAGAACGGGGATATTTGGACGGAGACAGACATGCACAGAGGGAAGATAATGTGAAGACACAGGGAGAAGACCATCTATAAACCAAGGAATGCCTGAGGCCACCAGTAGCAAGAACAGGGGCCTGGAAAAGATTCTCCCTCATGGCCCTCAAAGGGAACCAGCCCTACCAACACCTTCATTTCAGACTTCTAGCCTGGAGATAATACATTTCGGGTATGTAAGCCACCCAGGTCGTGGTACTTTGTTACAGCAGCCCCAGGGAACCAATACATCTTTGAAATTAGGATGCTTCAGCGACACGTTGCAACTGACACCAACTGTGCCCACCTGATCCCATGAGCACCCTTCCGCCAGCTTTGATGGGCTTTCCTTCTAGGCTGGTCCCTCCTCTGCTGTCCTTGGAGAACCACCTTCACACCACTGGAGGGCTGGAACTTTCTGGGAGTAAACATACCCCAGGGCAGCAAGTGGTACAGAAGTTGGAAGTTCTCTTACCATGGAGTGGGACAAACCCAGAGGGGTATATTGACCCTTCCCAGCCCCACATGGGATGGACCTGATCTGGGAATTCACCTGAAAATTCACCCTTCCTCAGCTTCTTCCAGGGCCTTGTCCTGCTTCTCCCAACCCCCTTGCCAGGCTCTCCTGGGAGCGGTTTCCTAGAAGCCACCTCCACAGGCATATCCTTCTCAGGCCCCCAGACCTAGGAACAAGGGTGCAGAGTAGCCCTAGGGTGCCGCCCCTGGGGCTGGGACTCTGGAGACAGATGCCTTACCAGGCAGAGGTGAGTGGAATGCCAAGAAGCCCACAGGCTCCCCTTCTAGAGCACTGCAGTCCTAAGACTCTCACCTGTGTTGAATAAGACTAGAAACCAAGAGGAAGGGGATGCACTGATTGTGTGGTTCCTGGTGACCCAAGTAAGTGGGAAATGACAAGAAACCATCAGCTCAGGTTGATCAATTACCATTTCAAGGCACATGGCAGCATTTGAGCAAACCCTCCTCTCCTGCATCAGAGAAGAATTGGTCAGGTCACCTTAGGGGAGATGGCTGCATTCAGGGCCTCAGCAATTCTCCTGGAGCAGAGGCAAGGCCCTATTAGCAAAGGAGTGAAGCCCCACTCAAGGAGGTCCCTGAAAGGTAGTGCTGAGGGGGAATCCTCCCATAGTCAGACTTCAAGCAGTGTACCTGGTCAGCCATTCTGAATGGTGAGAGAAATGACCCATATTTACATAAATTGAACATACTTATGAGTAGTAGTAAATGTCTTGTCTGGTTGGTCAGTACCTAAGGAGCAAGACTGGAAGCTCTGTGTCATGGTGACCACATGTGGATGGACCTATGGGAGTAAGCACCCCGTGGAGGGATCTTGGCATTGCACATTAATGCCCACCTGACAACACCCAGTGCAAAGGAAGTATGACATAACCAGGTAAACAAAGGGACTCATCTGAGAGAAGTCCACCAGTGTCTGTCCTCAGCCGGCCCAGGGTTTGGACGAGGGGCCTGTGAAAAGTTACCATGATGGCAGAGAAGGCTATGCATGTCCCAACAGCATGGACTTCCTCTTATCGAGACTGATCTCTAGCTACAGCCACTGCTGAATGTCCCACCTGTCAGCAACAGAGACCATGCTGACCGCCCCCAGATATGCCACCACCCCTAACAGAGACCAAACAGCCACTTGGTGGCCAATGAATTACCCCTTCTGTTCTGCAAATTCCAACAATTCATCCTGATTGGGAATGTTGCATATTCCAGGGACGGATTAGCATTTCCTGTCAGAACCACTATTTGAGTACTTATATTGTCTGATACGAGGTCCTGCACATTACCTTGGACCAAGAGGCTTACTTTATGGAAAAGGAGGCATAGGTAGCAATGAGCACATGGTCCTAAGATCCAGGTTCCCACAAGATTCTACACCAGCCAGAAGGTTTTGGCCTAGTGGGGCATGGGAACAGCCTCCTAAAGTTTAGCCTCCTAAAGTTGCAGCTAAGTTGCCAACATAGAGATACATCCTGCAAGGTTGGGCACTGCTCTTCAGGCTGGCACAAGCCTTCAACTAGAGGTTAACGATGACTGGATGCACAAGCCGAGGAACAAACAGGGGTCCCTTGTGGGAATCATCCTGCTCATTATCGTTCCAAGCAACCCACACAGGGAACTGGTGCTTCCCACCACCACAATTGTAAGTTCTGTGGGTATGCTGAGGGTCTAGGTGTCCTCGTTGCCAGAGGGGGAGGGATCTTCCACTGGAGATCCAGTAGGAGTCACACTGGACTTACATGTACAGTTACTACCTGGTAATTCAGGGTTCCCTGTGCCAGGAGACAAGTGGGTCAAGAAAAGAGTTGCCATCCTGTAAGGGGATAGCCCTATTCATCATGTAGAGAGAGGAACAGGAGAACTGTCCTCGAATCGGGGCTCCGTTGTGGCATCTCTGGATGCTCTCAAGTCCAGTTTTAACCCTGACCAGACAGCACTGCAGCCATGACCTGGTAAGTGCATGGTAACCAGGGGCTCAGATCCCCAGAGATGAAGGTGATCCCACTGGGCATACCACCCAGACAGTAGTGCTGGCCAAGCATGAGAGGAGTTTAGGACAGATGGTAGCAGTGTGTATTAGTTTCCTGGGGAGCTCATAGCAAACTATCATAGACACGGACATAAACAACAGAAATGCCTCACAGCCCTGGAGGCCAGAATCCCAAAATCAAGGTGTCAGTAGGGCTGTGAAGGAGAATCCGTGCCAGGCCTCTCCCTCCTTGGCTCGTACGTAGCCATCTTCTCCCTGTGTCCTCACATTGTCTTCCACATGTTCACATCTGTCTCTCTGTCCAAGTTGCCCCTTTTTTACAAGGACACCACCCCTAGTGGATTAGGGCCACCCTAACAGCCTCATTTTAACTCTATCACCTCTGTAAAGACCTTCTCTCCAAACAGCCACATTCAGAGATATTGAGGGCTATGATATAATATATGAATTTGAAGTGGGGGATGAGGGGGAATTTGGTGGGGGACACAATACAGCCCATAACACAGAGGAAGATATTGAATATCATTTATGGCCTGAGGACCAACTGCAGCTGTGGGTCTGAAGCTCATCCCCTGACTCTGCCTGGCAAGATCTCCCTCAGATAATACGACCAAGCAGGATCCCCAAGAAGCCAGGACAGGATTAGTAAATTTACTAGGAGAAGCAAGCAGCGCCAGAGAGGTATAAGGGCTGGGCTTAGCAGACACTGTGGGAGTTCCTGTCAGATCACTAGTATTCTTTTCATCATTGTGTGCTCCTGGCTACAGCTTGCAACACACTTCTCTCTAGAGACCTGCCATTGGGTGACTGAAGTTGCTGTGGGTGGAGAGCTGGACATGTCTGTCACTTTGTAGACCCTCAGAGCAGCCTGAAGACAATGACTATTGTGTATAATGGTAGAAAAATGATAATTGCAACAGTAATCATTGGTAAGGATGGGTGTCTTCTCTGCTTAATCACTGGACATCTATGTATGTCACTGAACGTCTGAGCTAATTTGGCAAAATGACTGAGCCATTTCTAGAGAAAGGCTGCTCAAAGGCTCATACCCAGTGTGCTGTTTCTGGGTATGAGGCAGATTCCTATCCAGCAGTTGAAGCAAGGAGCCATCTACTTGGCTTCAGGGGAGGGTGCATGTATTAGTTGCTATTGCTGCCATAACAAATCACCACAAAAGTAGTGGCTTAAAACAACACGTTGATTTTTTTTAATCTTTATTTATTTTTGAGAGAGAGAGAGAGAGAGCAAGTAGGGGAGGAACAGAGAGAGAGGGAGACACAGAATCCAGAGCAGGCTCTAGGCTCTGAGCTGTCAGCACAGAGCCTGACACAGGGCTTGAACTCAAGAACTTTGAGTTCATGACCTGAGCTGAAGTCGGATGCTTAACCGACTGAGCCACCCAGGCGCCCCCACAGTTGTTAATTTTAACATATCTGTAGGTTAGAAGTCCTACAGTGATCTCACAAGGCTAACATTCAAGGTGTTCACAGGGCTGGTTCCTCCTGGAGGCTCCAGAGGAAAATCTATGCCTTGCTTCTTGCAGCTTCTAGAGACCA
Source organism: Neofelis nebulosa (assembly GCF_028018385.1). Lineage (NCBI taxonomy): Eukaryota > Metazoa > Chordata > Mammalia > Carnivora > Felidae > Neofelis > Neofelis nebulosa. The sequence goes on from NC_080788.1 coordinate 21,638,552, forward strand.
CTCACACACCTTGACTCATCACATCCTTCCTCCATCTTCACAGCCAAGAAAATTGTATTTCTCTGGCCTTGCTTCTGTCTTTGCATGTCTCTCTCTGACCACAGGTGGGAGAGGTTCTCTGTCTTCAAGGACTGAAGTGATTAGATTCTGCCCACCCAGATAATCTCCCAATCTCAGGTCCTTAACAACATCTGCAAACTCTCTTTTTCCTGGAGGGTAATTATTCACAGGTTTCAGAGATTAGGATGTAGGCATCTTTGGGGAGCTATTGTTCTGCCTACCACGGCGCACAGCTGCTTAGAAATGTCTGTTCAAAGGAAGCAGTGTGCATCATGATGAAGCAACCAGACAGTCAAGCCAAAATTCTGGGCTATGACCCCAGGTAAGTGGTCCTCCTCTACACAGCCTCAGTTTTCTCAGCTGTAGAATGGGGGGAATATCATTACCTGCCTTAGAGGTTTGTTGTAAGAGTTGAATTAGGTGGCACATGTCTCTTAACCCAGAGCCGAGCATATAAAAAGAGTCAATTCAGGTTGGTCAATTATTTTAATCACCATTGCTGTAAAATGCACATGTCCATCTATGATGGCTTGTTGCCTTCTTGACATTTTTTTAACCTCCACCTGAAACTTCAGGTCCATGGGGTTCCAGGTAGGGCTGGGATTCCTCAAATGCAAAATGGGATCGTTGTTTCTTCTTTAGAAAGTAGTTGTAAGAATTTATTTCATCATTAATCGTATGTGTTAAAAATACTCCTGTGGGGCACCTGGGTGGCTCAATTGGTTAAGCGTCCGACTTTGGCTCAGGTCATGATCTTACAGTTCATGGGTTCAAGCCCTGCATCAGGCTCTGTGCCAACAGCTTGGAGCCTGGAGCCCTGCTTCAGATTCTGTCTCTCTCTCTCTCTCTCTCTCTCTCTCTCTCTCTCTCTCTCTGTACGTCCCCTGCTCACTCTCTGTCTCTCTCTCTCAAAAATAAAATAAAACATTAAAAAAAATACTCCTGTGCCACACACTGACCTGGAATGTGACCTGAGGCCTGGAATGTAGCAATAGCAAACTGGCTTGAGCCCTGTCACTGGCACACTGATAATAAAGGCCTGACTGGGAGCAGACAGCAGGGTGGCCTCCTTGGGCATGGACGCTCAGACTGAGAAAGATGGATCAGGAGGTTTGGCCATGCAGGATGTGCTGGCATTGATGCACTCATCTGAGATTTGGCAATAGTAGCTTCAAGTGACATAATAGTCAGCTGAGTTGGCTGAGTCCTCCAATACCTGTTTAAGCAATTCTATATCTTAAAATCTCTCTTTTAAAATAGCCAGAGTGGGTTTTGTTTCCAAGCCTAGACCCTGACAAACACAGTGGCAACACTTGTCATGTTCCCTAGAAACAGACCCTCTAAGACAGATTCTGGAATTGGTCTGGTCATGTCCCAAGGCTTGAGCACAGTGCTGAGCTCCTTGACAGTGGGAAACATGGTGCTGGTAATCCATGCCATGCTGGGCATTACAATTCGTCAAATTATTGCCCGTGGTTGCTTTGGGTGAAGTCCTTACTAAAGCCAGAGCCCTGGGGGACTAAGTAACTGCCACCCTTACATACAGTAATGGTGACTTCAAGGGCTATGGAACTGGCTGGGTTTTCTAACTATACCAGAGATCCTACAGAAAGAAAATGACAAATTTGGAGTTTAAACTTAGAGCTCAAATCACAGTCAGGAAACCAGAGAACTTCTGTCATCCTCTGTGTTATAGCCATAGGGTTAACTTTGCCTAACTTTGTGAATATTGCAGAATTACAATGTCGGTTGAATTCAAAGACTTGACAGATATCTAAGCGAACATGGAAAGGAACATGGCCTTGAGGTTTGGAATGCAACATGTTAGGAGACTCAGATGAAGGTGAGAATCTTGAACCATGAGTCTGTCTGAATCTGAGTCTGTGTCCAACTAGTGGAAATGGCCTGCTCTACTGTGTCTAAGGATACTAGCCTTCTCTGGCTTAAAGACTCTGGGCTTGGTCTCCTGTAGACCAGGTCTGATGGTGGGAAATGTCACTACTGTTCTCCTTTGTGTTGGTGGGACTGCACAACAGCAGAAACCAAGTGGCACGTGCTTAACAACCAAAGACAAGGGAGTATATTTGTTGTAATGAGCAGTAAGACAGAAGTCAGCAGAATGCTTCGACCCACATGACCTTTGGCAATGGCTAATGGACCCTTGAGAATGAAATTAACAGCAGCCACATTTTCAGACTGAAGCCAGTTCCCAGACCCAGAGTCCTTTGATTAAAGGGGAGACCTAGCATCCTGAGAAAAGACCCTGCAATTGCCACAAAAATGGGCTGTAAATCTTCCTCCAATTCTTCCCTGTTGGGACTTATGGTCATGTATAGGGTGGAAAATTGGAAATGGCCAAGACCTTTTGGAGATTTCTGGACATTGGCTCCAAAGTGACATTAATTCTTAGGTACTGCTATGAAAGTTTTTCAGAAATCAGAATGCCACACACTCTACCAGTCAAAGTGGGGGCTTGTGGGGGCTTGAGTAAATGGAGCTTGGGCCCAAATCTGACTCATAATGGGCCTAACAGCCTGCAGACCTACCATGTAGTTATTTTCCCACTTCCAGAATGTATCATTAGAAGAGACATTGCGGAGTCCCCAGATGGGCTCCCCTGACCCATGGGATGAGGGCCATTGTAGGAAGAAATGGTAAGGAACTGCTCTTCCCTCCTGGGATAGCAAACCAGAAGCAGCACTGCATCCTGGGAAGCTGAAAATATCACAGTCATAATCAGAGACTGGAAGGGGTCGGGGGGCAGATGTCTCTCACAGCCCCATTTGATTTGCCTCTTTGGTCTGTGTAGATGGCATATGGATCTTGGGAAATGACAATGGATTGTCATAAAACTTAATCTGGCAATGATTCCAACCACTGCTGCTATTCTAGATGGGGTTTGGAAATATTCCAGATGTACATCTACACTGGAGCAAAACAGAGTGCCTGGCACCTGGTATGCTTTAAGTTAGCTGGCTGTTTCTTTTCCCCTCCCCCGCTCCCACCTCCCCAAATGAACAAACTGGTTAACATTTTAGGTTCCAACTGAGAATTTGCCTGAGCTGACATGATCCTACAATAATAATATTGTGGCCAATGAGACATCTTCATCCAGGCAAAGAACAGGAGGGTAAAACAGCGGGCTGCAAGGGATATCTCCTTGCCTGCCCCTCCAGACTCACTCTGTACCCTTCCTGCCCTGCTCTGTGCCTAGGAAGCTGACCTCTGTAAACTGTGTCCATGGAGTCCCTGGCCCTCTAGCTTCCAGTTGGGCTTACCTCTGATGGGAGATACTGGCAGGAAATTGGAGGGAGTAAAAAGGGTGATGTTGGTGGATTTCCCCCAGCTCTCTTCCTTCCAGAGCACCATGAACTGGCCATGTTCTTCTAGCAAAGATTACAGCTCCTACCTCACAGCCCTTTCCCACAACTGCATGTCTCACTAGATTGCCATAATTGCTCCCTCAACTTGCTCCTGGGGTACTAACGGCTCCCCAATGTTGCCAGCCCCAGAGTACTAGATTGTTGATTTCTCTTAACCCTGCCCCACCTTTGAGACAGTTCTTTCCCTAAACTCTCCTCATTTATTTCTTATGAAGATACCATCTATTTCCTACTAGGACCCTGACCAATTCAAGGAAAAGACTTAATTCATTCACCTAATATTTATTGAGTAGTTACCATGTAATTTAGGGGTAGGCCTTGGGGAAACCATTGAAACAAAACCAGACACACTCTCTGCCCTTCCAGAGCTTTCTGAGACAGGCATTAATCCAACAGACATAAAGGGGAAGGTAAATTAAACAGAGGAAAGGATGGACACATGGTCCTACAAAAGCTCATAGTGGGAGAGGGTAGTGTTTTCCCCTTATATTTGAGTCAACATTTCAGGTAGTGAAAACAGCATGTGCGAAGGCCTCAGGACTGGCAGGAGCACAGCATGTTTGAGGAATTTAAGAAAGGTTTATGTATAGGAGACTGAAGGGGTTTGGGGGCGGGTGGGGGGCGGCATGCAGATGGCAGGCCAGGCTTACTAGGCCTTATCAAAGTCTTTGTCTTAATCAAGAACAAGTAAAACCATCGGAACATGTGATATGTGGCCTTTTAGACAGGCTCAATGATCCACACCTCCTGAGATTCATGCCCTTAAGATTCCTCTCCCTTTGAGTGTGGGCTTGACTCATTGGCTTGTTTCTAATGAACAGAACGCAGAAGTGATGGGAGATCACTTCTGAGACTAAATTATAAAAAGACTGGGGCTTCTATTTTGGATGCTTTCTCTTTTTCTCTCTCTCTTGGTTTACCAGCTGCCATGTTGTGAGGACACTCAGGCAGCTTATGGGTGACCCATGTGGTGTGGTCATTGTCAACATACACATACATGAGCCTGCAAGCAGATTCCCCAGCTCCAGCTAAGCCTTCAGGTAACTGTAGCTCAACCATACCTTCACAAGAGACGGCGACCAGGGTCACCCAGCTAAGCCATGCCCAGATTCCTGACTTACAGAAACAAGGGAATAATAAATGTTGGTTGTTTTATGCCAGCAAGTTTTGGGATAATTTGTTACATAGCACAAGATCATTGATACAGAGCATATTCCTTAAGGGGCTGGCATATTTCCATCATTTAGCAAATACTGGGGAGCTACCATGTGCCAGGCCTGTTTTAAGCGCTGACATGATATATTTTATAAATTTCTATGCACTTTTTGGAGTGGGTAACAACATTGTTAACACGGTTTAAAATTCCAAAGTAATGATAGGGGACAGAAGGAAAAATCTCTCCCTACAGGCACTCATCTCCTTTGCCATGGCTTACTTAATGTTATCCATTTCTGGATACTTCTAAAACTCTTCTAGAATACTGGTACTCTTCTAGAATACTAGTATCTTCTGGATACTTCTAGTGTACTCTTCTAGAAAGATTTTATGCACATACAAACAAATATACAGTTAACTCTTGTACAACATGGGTTTGAATTGAGTGTATCCACTTATTTTTTTAAAATTTTTTTAATGTTTATTTATTTTTGAGACAATGCCAGAGACAGAGTACAAGCAGTGGAGGGACAGACAGAGGGAGACACAGAATCTGAAGAGGGCTCCAGGCTCTGAGCTGTCAGCCCAGAGACTTACGTGGGACTCGAACTCACGAACTGTGAGATCATGACCTGAGCTGAAGTCGGATGCTTAACCGACTGAGCCACCCAGGCGCCCTGAGTGTATCCACTTATGTGTGGATTTTTCTAGTACAGTACTGTAAATGTATTTTCTCTTATGATTTTCTCAATAACATTTTCTTTTCTCTAGCTTACTCTATTGTCAGAATACAGTATATAATACATACAACATACAAAATATGTGTTAATCAACTATTTGCATTATTGGTGAGGCTTCTGGTCAACAGTAGGCTACTAGCAATTAAGTTTTTGGGGAGTCAAAAGTTAGACACAGGGGCATTTGGGTGGTTCAGTTGGTTAAGCATCAGACTCTTGATTTGGGCTCAGGTTGCCATCTCATGGTTCATGGGATTGAGCCCAGGCTCTGCACTGACAGCTTAGAGCCTTCTTGTGATTCTCTGTCTCTTTCTGTCCCTTCCCCACCTGCACACACAACACACACACTCTCTCTCTCTCTCTGTCTCAAGATAAATAAACTTAAAAAATTAAAAGGAACATTCTATGACTATACATGGGGAATTGCCTCATTGTTTTTCATAGCCATATAGAATTCCATTATATGAATGTAACCCCTTAGCCTGTCCCCTATTGATAAACCCTTTGCTAGTTTCCAATCATTTGCTATTACAAACAATGGTGCAACAAATAATCATCACCATACAACATTTTCCCCTATAGGATAAATTTGTAAAAATGTATCCAAAACTATGCAAAAGCATAACTTTGATAAATATTGCCAAAGTACCATGGCCGTGGTACAGCTGGATAGAAGCTTCCTAATGTACACGGCCATCAGCAGCAGTAAGAGTTTCTGCTTCCCCACGATTGTCGACAGTGTTATCAAACGTTTTCATCTTTGCCCATCTGATCAGTAGGAAATGGTATCTTAGTGAGGCCTGAAGTTATCCTTTCTGTATTATGTGTGAAGTTGACCTCTTTGACATGTTTAATAGCTGCTGCATGATTACGGGTGTTTTGTAAATAATAGTAACAATAAATGTCATTAATGATAATAATAGAATCAAACAAAAAACACTCTTGCTGCCAGAGTGTAGAAAGACTATGGGGACCAGAGCTGATGCAAGGAGCCCAGACAAAGGAGGAGGGACTGCAGCAGATGGACCCTGGGGTCTTTCAAAGACTAAATAAAGAGGACTTTGTGAGCGCTGTGTGTGTGTGTGTGTGTGTGTGTGTGTGTGTGTGTGTAGGCGCGCATGCGCACTTTGGGAGCCATTGGTTGGGGAGAGGCTGTGCCAGGATTTATTTTCAGTCTCTGGCTTGTGCAACTTGAACAAAGATGGTACCCTTCCCTGAGACAGGCAATGCTGAAGGAGGGCCAGGTTTGTTGGGAAAGATCGAATATGTTTTCCACTGTTGCTATGAGAACCACTAACTTCTTGCCTTTACTGAATGTGCGCATTACTCCTACACCTTAGTGGAGTTTTAAACAGCAACATGTATCTTGGATTTAAAATACCAAGCTAGTAAATCACATGTGCCAAGAGGTATGTCAGTCCATCTATAAAATGTTAATTCTTTCCCTGGTCTTCTGCAATGTGCTGGGGAATGGGGTGCGGGAGAAAGTGGCAGAGGCTGGGAGTCGCCTGGAGTTGTGTTCAGAGCAGGAAGTGGCGGCTCAAATATAAACTCAAGCAAATGATGCAGGTGAACAGGCTTCCCTGAAATTGGTTTTCTCCCGCCTGTGGCCTGTGAAGCCACTTGAGGCATCTGAAGCTCTTCAACTTTTCACTTCCCAGGAGCCTTCTGATTCAGAGTGTATAACATTAATGTTCTGGTGGCTGTGCTAGATCCCATTCAGTTCCTAGAGTCTGTCATTCCAGGTGGAGGAGGAAGTAACTACCAAAAAAAAAAAAAAAGAAAGTATTGTTTACAGTGACATATGTATATATCTTCTTGGAGGGAAAAAAAAGACTATCATCTTAAAATACCAACTAAACTGGACAGATGATACTGTGATAATCCATGTTATTTTTTTACCACCCTTCTCCTAACCTTCCAGCTCAGGCTCCTACCTGTAAATATTGTCCCCAAGCCACCAAAATCAGAGACTATGTCAGTCAAATTCCTGGCTCTTCTACTTCTGAAGCTAAGGTCTGGGGATAAGAAAGAAAGAACAGTTCCTGCTCCTCTGTCCAGGACAGTGATTTTCAAATTGTGGTCTCCTAACCAGCAGGATTAGCATCATCTGGCACCTAGTTAGAAATGAAAATTCTCAGGTTTCGCCCCAGACCTACAAAATCAGAAGCTCTCATGTGTAGGGCCCAGAAATCTATATTTTTAACACCCTTGGGGTGATTCTGATGCACAGTGAAGTTTGGGGACCACAGGCTGAGAGAGTTACCAGGTCCCAATGTGGAACAGTAAAAACAGTTGAAGTACTACCTGAGCAGTGGGAACTGAAGCATCAGCCTCACAGAACTCCCTGGAGAACAGCCAAATGCTTTCCCATGAGGCCTGGAGGCTTGTTGGATGTAGATGGTCCACACCCCACTTGGTGCCCTGACCCGTGACAAATTGAGCTGAGATGTGGAACCTGACCAGAAATCCCCAGCCCAAAAGGGAATCACAGATACCTCAGCCAACACCAGCAGGAGCGCTGAGTAGGCACAAGAGAAGACCATACACCATTGCCAGCAGGAGACAGAGGACCCCTGATGAGGCCCAGATATTGCTCTGCCACTCCAGTCTGGTGCCAGATTTGGCTAGATATAAACATCTACTATCAAGACAGCAGCTTGACCACATGCTAAAATTTCTTCCTTCTACATAACATCTTTAGATGTGGTAGAAAATACATGTAAAAGCAGAATAATAAATTCATAGCTAAGACTGAAGTCAAGAAAGGGAACTTCCTTGGATTTGAAATGGTAAAGCTTTTCTTAAAAAAAAAGAGAGAGAGAGAGAGAGGAAAATGCATATGGGAAATAAGAGAGGCTGTAGCCATCTGTATGTAGCCTGGAGGCCAAGACTGATACTGGCTGCGCAGAGATGCCTCCAGCTGGCTGCCTGCAAGGAGCAGTTCACAACTCAGAACACACTGGGGAGAGTTTTCTCCTAGAAGATAAGTGCAGAACCAAATATTAACAAATACCCAAGGAAGTTTTATACTATAAATGCAAAACAATACAATTGATGGAAGAACCAAGGGTATAGTGATAGTAGAGCATCTGAAAAAAAAATATTTAAAATACATATACCTTAGAGAAATAAAGGAAGAACTCATACTAGAACCAATTTTGATCTTTCAAAATTAAAAAAAAAAAAGCAATTACTAAAATTAACAATTCAATACAGGGGCTGGGCAGGCAAGGTGCTGAACAGAACTTGCAAAGAATCATGTGAATGTGTGGCCACGTGCATGCACACACACACACACACACACACACACATAGACACACACCATGAAACTTCAACACATCAAGGATAATGAAAAAAGAGAGAAGCTTCTAGAGAGAAAAAAATAGATTATAAGCTAGTTACAGAGAAATAAAAATTGGACTAATCAGATTTCTTATTAGCAAACTTTGAAGCACAAAGATGATGAATAAGAGTTTCAAAATGCTGAGGGAAAATACTGGCATAACTTGGAGCCCAGAGTACCATACCTAGGAAAATTATCTTTCAAGAATGAGAATGAAACAAACTTTCAGGCACATTTAGAAAATTTCCCACCCAGGTATCTTTGCACAAAGAACTACTAAAGGATAATGCATGAAGGAAAGTGAACCCAGGAGGAAGTAATAAAATTCCAGAAACATTAATGAGCATATAAGTCAGTAAAACACTTTAGTAAATTTAAGTGAATTTTGATTTGGTGGAATTGGGAGAGTGCTTTTGAACAGCAGGCTGGGAGTAAAATTCATTGGGCGGGAACAAAAGAACCTCTCTTGGCTACTTGAAGTAGAAAAGGAACCTATTAAATGAAATTAGATAAATTAATGAATCTGCAGGTGGGCCAGAGACTCTTGGCAGGAGCTAGATGGTAGAAATGGTGCTCAGATTACACTGCAGGACACTACAGGTGAATTTCTGCTGTTCCTATTGACACCTCTACGAGTCACAGGTAAGTTGTCTCTCCATAGTTCATGCTACTACCACTGCAGCCCTGGGAAGCTAGATGTCTACCACTACTGAGGCCAGAATGGCTTCTGCATAATACTTACTTCTTATTCTTTCTCTCTTGAATAAAATCTTATGGAGCCTCACTAATGGCATGTTTGCACCCTGGATGCTATGGAGGCTGAGATGTCAGTTTCTGGTTCCTGCCTTGGGGAGACATAAGCTCAAAAGATAAGAAATTCCTCCAAACTTAGAAATTTATGAAGAGGTTGAGTAGCCCCCAAAAGCATGACAATTTTCTGCTATGAGCAAGAAAAGATAATTTAAAAAAAGAGAAACATAGATAAAGCATAATAAATAAAAAACAAAAAATAAGATATCAGAAAAGAGTCCAAATATTTCTTTAATCACAATAAATATAAGTGAGTTAAATTCACCTATTACAAGACAGAGACTCCCATACTGAATGTTTTCAAAAATAATTTAACAATAGAATTCATTTATATAATTATTATATATTTGACAGGAGCTTGATGACCCACTCAAACTGGGTAATTTGAAAAGAGTTTATTAATACTAGTTACTTTAAAGAAACAATAAAACAAAACCTTTCGCAAGTGTGATAAGAAAAATCAACATTAGGGCCAAAAAGAGATGAGAGATCATGGCTGCAGAGTTACTTTTCAAAATCATAATACATAAAAGGCATATTGCTGGTTTTAAGAGGACAGAGTTAAGATTTATGTGCCTCCTTCTCCTATTATAAATTACTCTGAAAAGTTAAAACATTATGAAACAGATATATGAAATCTATTTCAACTAAAGTAGACATCTCTAATCTTCAGTCACAGTATAGGAATATATATGAATAAATATATCACATATCATATATAAATGATAATTTAATAAATGTGATATATATCTGAATATATATATTTAATTTTCCAAATTAAAAAATTATTGTCAGATTGGACTTCAAGAAAAAAAAAGTAAATTTAGTTATTTCTTGCTTCTGAAAGACATGTATAAAAAAAATGCAGATATTGGGGCACCTGGGTGACTCAGTCAGTTAAGCATCCAACTCTTGATTTCAGCTCAGTCATGATTTCATGGTTCATGAGATCAAGCCCCACATTGAGCTCTGTGCTGACAGTGCAGAGCTTGCTTAGGATTCCCTCTTTCTACTCTCTCTGCCCCTCCTCTGTGTGTGCTCTCTCTCTAAAAAATAAATAAATAGGGGCGCCTGAGTGGCACAGTCGGTTAAGCGTCGGACTTCAGCCAGGTCACGATCTCGCGGTCCGTGAGTTTGAGCCCCGCGTCAGGCTCTGGGCTGATGGCTCGGAGCCTGGAGCCTGTTTCCGATTCTGTGTCTCCCTCTCTCTGCACCTCCCCTGTTCATGCTCTGTCTCTCTCTGTCCCAAAAATAAATAAAAAACGTTGAAAAAAAAAATTTAAAAAAAAAATAAATAAAAAATAAATAAATAAACTTAAAAAAAAAACAAAGCCTATTCTAAAATGCAGATACAGAAAAACTGGACTGACCAAGCAAAGACTAACTAAATGAAAACAGGTGTAGCTAAATTATCAAAATAGTCATTAATGAAACAGCAGTATTTGAGATAAAGAGGGTATTTCATAATGATAAAACAGAAGCCACTAGTAAGAAACAGGAATTCTAAATTTGTTTATACTTAATTACATGGCCTTAAAACACAGAGAGCAAACATTCACAAACCTAAAAGAAATAAATTAACAATAATTGCGGGGAATTTTAATATATCTCTCTCAGTACTTGATAAAACTGACAAAAATATCAGTAATAGAATCTTTGAACAAGAAGCCAGACCCAAACTAATACATCTCGTATAATTTTAGTCATATAATGTTCAAAATTAGGAAGTCTATCCATATCAGAAACTAAGGTATTGGTTACCTCTGCCATGGAGAAAGAGGAAAAGGATTGGGAGAGAATATGGGAAGGGGGTGCCGGGGTGGTTCAGTTGAGCATCTGACTCTTGATTTCAGCTTTGGTCATGTACTTGTGGTTTGCAAGTTCAAGCCCTGCATCAGGCTTCATGCTGACAGTGCAGACGCTGCTTGGGATTCTCTTTCTCTCTCTGCTCTGCCCCCACTTGAGCTCTCTCTCTCTCTCTCTCTCAAAATAAATAAATAAACTTTAAAAAAATTTTAAAGAGAATATGAGAGGGACTGCTGGGTGTTTATATAAAGTTCTTTTTTGAAATTTGGATAATGGTTACAAGGCAAGTTCACTTTGTCAAGTTCCTCAAAGTGTAAACTTATGATTTATGCATGTTTCTTTCACTTTATTTCAATAAAATGTTTATTAAAAGTAAAACTACTATAAGATGACAGAATAGATTTTATTCCATATATTTAAGGATAATCTAAAATTATAGTAAAAGATGAAAACAACATGAGCTATTCAGTTGATGCCCCTCTTAAATAATATCAAGTAGGATTTCACATGTGTTAATCCAATAAGAATAAGTGAAATTTATAACCTGGTGAGGACAACATGAAAGATACTACTTGTTGCTTACTTGTTATCCCCTTCTTATTAATGGAAGAGGTGGCAACATGCCCAGTTATAAATACTTACTGCTTGCAGTTGAGGACTGTGACATAGCCTAGTTGCAGCCAAAAAAGATGAAAATGGAAGTCTAATCCTTAAACTTTGGAAAAATCTATGTTTTTCAGATAAAAGGAGATAGACTTGGCCTTTTACTCTACCCACTCCTTCTACCTGGAAAGCAACCCAAGCCTGGAGGAATAGCAGCCATATTGTGACTATAAGAACAAAAACCACACAGTAAAGATGATATCAGGAAGTTGGAAAGAGACCTGGCTTGCCTTCCTCTGCATATTTTAGGTGACAAAAATGAAACCTATATTTCTTTAAGTCATTGAACCAGGTTTCTTTTTTATGCAGCTAAATGCAGTCCTAACTGATATATCTACCAAAAATCTACAGCAATCACCATGCTTAATAAACAAATAATAAAAGCATTAAATTTAAAAATAATACAATGATGCCTCTTTTCACTACTGCTAAGTAACATTGTATAACTATTCTCTCTGATAAGATCAGACAAGAAAAATACCTAATATATAAATATTAGAAAGGCAGTTGAATAATTATTATTTGCAGACCATATGATTGCCTCCCTGGCAATCCTAGGAAAACCAACTAATAAACTATTAACCTATTAAAATAATTCAGCAAGGTGATGAGATACAATACCAAACATATAAAATTCAAAAGTTCTCATATACTTCATCTATAATTAATCAAAAAATTAAAAAAGAAAGATGGTGATATAAATAATAGAACGTAAAATTTAATTGAAGGACATAAAAGAAAGACTGAATAGACAAAGCAATCCTGAGAAATAAGAACAAAGCTGGAGGTATCACAATACTAGACTTCAAGATATACTACAAATTTGTAGTAATGAAAACTGTATGGTACTGGCACAAAAAATAGACACATAGATCTATAGAACAGAACAGAGACCCCAGCAATAAACCACATTTACATGGTCAATTAAATTATGACAAAGGAGGCAAGAATATATAATGGAGAAAAGACTTCAATAAATGGTGCTGGGAAAACTGCACAGCTCAATGTAAAAGAAAGAATGTAGACAACTGTCTAATACCATACACAAAAATAAACTCAAATTGAATGAAAGACCTAAATGTGACACATGAAACCATAAAAGTCCTAGAGTAGAGTACAGGCAGTAATTTCTCTGACATTGGCCATAGAAACGTTTTTCTAGATATGTCTACTAAGACAAAGAAAACAAAAGCAAAAATAAACTATTGGGACTACATCAAAATAAAAGGCCCTTGTACAGTAAAGGAAACTACCAACAAAACAAAAATAAAACCTACTGAATGGGAAAAGTTATTTGCCAATGATATAGCTGATAAGGGGTTAATATCCAAAGTACATAAAGAACTTTTACAACTAAGAAGAAGAAGAAGATGAAGAAGAAGAAGAAGAAGAAGAGGAAGAAGAAGAAGAAGAAAGAAAGAAAAGAAGAAAGAAAGAAAGAAAGAAAGACCTAAACAATCAATTAAAAAAGGGACAGAAAACCTGGACCTGAATAGACATTTTCCAAAGAAGACATACAGATGGCCAATAGACACACGAAAAAAATGTTCAACATTACTAGTCATCAGAGAAATGCAAATCAAAACTACAATGAGATATCACCTTACAGCAGTTAGAATATCTGAATTCAAAATGGCAAGAAATAACAAGTCATGGCAAGGACGTGGAGAAAAAGAAACTCTCATGCACTTTTGGTGGGAATGTAAATGGTACAGCTACAGTATGGAGGTTCCTCAAAAAATTAAAAATAAAAATACCATATGATCCAATAATTCCACTATTGGGTATTTATCCAAAGGAAATGAAAACACTAATTTGAAATGATATGTTCACCCTTATGTTTATTGCAGCATTATTTATAATAGCCAAGACATGGAAGCAACCTAAGTATCCATCAAAAGACAAATGGATAAGAAAAATGTGGTGTAAGGGTGCCTGGGTGTTTCAGTCAGTTGAGTGCCTGACTCTTGACTTTGTCTCAGGTCATGATCTCACAGTCATGGGATTGAGCCCCACATGGGACTCCCTGCTGAGTGTGGAGCCTTCTTGGGATTCCCTCTCTCCCCCTCTCTCTGCCTCTCTCTCTTTCTCTCTCTCTCAAAATAAATAAACTTTAAAGAAGAAAAAGAAAAAATATATATTTACTATGCAGCCATAAAAAAGAATGAGATTGTGCCATTTGAGACAACATGGATGGATCTAGAGGGCATTATGCTAAGTGAAATAAGTCAGACCAAGCAAGACAAGTACCACTTATGAATAGAATCTAAAAAACAAACAAACAAAAAGCAGAATCAGATCTATAAATACAGAGAACAAACTGATTATCGCCAGAGAGGATGAAGGTGTGCGAATGGACAAGATGGGTGAAGAGGAGTGGGAGATACAGACTTCCCGTCATGGGAGGAGTAAGTCACAAGAATAAAAGGCACAGCATAGGGAATATAGTCAACAATATTGTAATAGCATTGTATGGTGATAGATGGTAGCTACACTTGTGGTGAACATAGTATAATGCATAGAGTAGTTGAATCAGTATCTTGTACACCTAAAAATAATGTAACATTGTGTGTCAATTATACTCAATTAAAAAAAAAATTAGGTGTGCCTGGCTGGCTCAGTCAGTTAAGCGCCCAACTCTTGATTTCAGCTCTGGTCATGATCTCAGGATTTGTGGGGTAAAGCCCCCATCAGGCTGCGGGCTGACAGTGCAGAGCTTGCTTGGGTTTCTCTCCCTTTCTCTCTCTGCCCCTTGCCCACTCTCTCACACACACTCCCTCTCTCTCTCAAAATAAATAAATAAAAGTTTGTTTATTTTGAGAGGGAAAGAGAGCACAAGGGGAGGGGCAGAGAGAGGGAGGGAGAGAGAGAATCCCAAATAGGATCCACACTTTCTGTGCAGAGCCCAATGTGGGGCTTGAACTCATGAACCATGAGTTCATGACCTGAGCTGAAGTCAGACACTTAACCAACTGAGCCACTCAGGCGCCCCGCCCCCCCACCAAAATGTTTTTAATGTGAAATACTATGACCCACAATTCCATCTCTAAGTGTCTAGAAAAAGACACATGTTGCTAAGGAGATTTGTAAATGTTCTCTGCAGCATTATATGTAATAGTGAAACACTGGCAATCACATAACTGCTTAGTAGGGAAACTCCTAAGACATGGTGGACCAGTAAGCATAGTGTGCCAAGTGCTTTTGTTTATGAGGTAAGCTGTGAGCACATTGGAAGGAGAAATGAATTCTAACTGTGAGTAGTCAGGAGAGGCTTCATGAAGAGACACAATTTGAACAAATACTTGAAGACAGTTGGAGATGCCTATGGGCAGGAAAATGGGATGAAAGGTATTCTAGGAAGAGAAAACAAGTGTGTAAGACATAAAGGTTTAGAACAATGTTCAGGAAATACATAACACTATGAGTCACCATAATAGAGACTGAATAGCTGAATTCACCCTTTCCAAGACTTTCTTCCTTCTAGGGGGACACATGGGATGCAGATGTGGTCAATGAGACAAAAGAGGAGGTCTGCTCCAGGGGCTGTGCAGCTGCTTTCCTGATAAACAGAAAGATATTGCTTATGTGTCCTCTTTTTCTGTCTTCCTGTTCTAAATGCAGATATAATGGCTACACAGACATCTTCTAATCATGAAGGATAGGTTGAAAGAATCAGAGATGGTTGACCCTGACAATATGGAGCCTGCAAATGCCTACCTCAAATTACATAAGAAAAATTAACTGTATTTATTTAAGCCACTGTAGTTAGGTTTTCTCTCACTTGCAGCTCAAATAATTTCCAATTGATTTACATTTTTTTAATTTAAAAAACTTTTTTATTGTAGGCTCCACACCCAATGTGGGGCTTGAACTCAAGACCCTGAGATTACAAGTCATATGCTCTACCAACTGAGCCAGGCAGGTACCCCTGATTTAGCATATTTTTCAAGTATGACTATCATAAAAGAGAGCCAAAAGAAGCCCCGAAAATGATGATGAAAATCTCATAGTAAAGCTGTTGACTGTTGACCTACCAAACTACCACCGGAAGATCCTTTTGATTAAACATACCTAAATCTATTAGGCCAACTGCAGTAGGGAAGAAAATCACGTTGACAGATCTTAGTAATGTCTCAACAGTGGGGAATCAGTGAAAGATATTTATCAGGTTTTAGGGTCCAAGCTGGGTGATTTTCAGAAGGGTCTCACAAGATGGGAAAGTGGTTGGATGGATAATGTTTATGACCTGATGGATTTGGATCATTGGGCACAATGAAGCAGGGTTCTTCGAGAGCCTTGATGAGTATGTTTTGAGTCCTGATAAGTAAAGTATTTTAGTTGATTCACTCCTTAGAGCAAGTGTTTCCTGAAGTAAGTAATAAGTTATTTTGCCATGTCCCAGTAATGTTTAGTACAGGGATAGGAAAGAATTTTGGCTGAGTCCTTCCAGCTGAGTGCAGAGGACAACTCAACCTTACTGGAGCAGGTCAAAGAGTTTTAGGAAAGGCCTATTAAATAAGATGAAAATTACATCACCCTTTAAGAAACATCTTAAAGCTGTTTCAACATGTTGATATAGGAGAAGGCAATTGAAGGGTTTGGGTCATTTATAACTGATCAAGCAAAGAGACAAAATTCAATCATTTACTCAAGAAAAAAGGAAAGCATTCTGCAAGGAAGGAAATTACAGACACTACATAACTCTGCCATAATCATACATGACCATAATAATGAAATGTAATAATATAATTACCTAATACTAATCTAACCAAAATTATTATGTTTGCATCATGGGAAGAGAATGGGGTATGTATGTGTGAAAGCACACTAGGTGCCAAGGGAGATATTTAAGAGATTAATTTTTAATCTTCCATAAAAAATGTTAAGAAAAATTACAAAATAGTAATGAAAGTATATTATTTAGTGATATGAAAGTAAATATTAAAAGAATCAGCTAAAATATTTTCAAGGGATTGTGTCTGGAGAGAGAGAAATGGTATAGTGGTATGTTAATATTGGAGGACTTATGTTTTTCATTAAAACTCTTGAGAAGTGTTTGATTTAAACTATGTGCTTAAAATTTTTTAACAATTTTTTTTAATTTTAAAACTTGTAAGACAGAAAACTGTCATTCATAGTCTGAGACTGAGTTGCATCCAGACTGGATTTTGTGGTCTAATTATTTTTTATCCATTTTTACCACATCTTCTGCCACAAACTTTCTTAGAGAAATTGATCTTGAGCACATGTCAAAGTTCATTAACTTGCTAACAAGGGAATCAGTCAGGGGGTGAAAGAAACCCTGGTGCCAGGCCCAAGAGGTTATGGACAGAATGCATACATAAACGGCTAGTTTTAAAAAATAAACATCTAATTAAGTGGGGCATCTGGCTGGCTCAGTCAGTTAAGCATCTGACTCTTGATTTCAGCTCAGGTCATGATCTCACAGATTGTGAGCTCAAGCCCTGCATCAGGATCTGCACTATTAGTGCAGAGCCTGCTTGGGATTCTCTCTCTCTCTCTCTCTCTCTCTCTCTCTCTCTCTCTCTCTCTCTCCCTCTTTCTCTGCTCTCTCTCGCTATCTCTCAAAAGAAATAAATAAATTTTTAAAAACCAACTCCTTAAGTAAATAGTGCAGTTTTATGTCACATGGTCATAGAAACACCATGTTTGTATCAGTTCTGAGAAACAAAATCAGGAACAGAAAGCCTAAGGAAAAAAGAACAGATGATAAGGGAACATCTGTGGTCATTAAGTGAAGAAGAAAGGTTTGCCTCCCAGATGGCCCATTTAACAGAGAAGCATTTAAGTTTATAATATTTATTTTACATAAACCTTTCACTGTGTCCCATCTGTTAGAAACAGATCGTGGAGGAGAGCTGACTTTGCACAGTGAATGCACATGCTACTAATAAAGTTGGAGGGTCAAACTGACCATTTCTAATTTAGGGACACATATTTTTGACAATTCGCACTAAAGTAAGATCAGGGAACCAGTAACGATAAAGAGAACTTGGGTTTCTGTTTTCTAGAATGATAAAATCATAAAACAAAAGAATTTCAGGCCTCAATAATCACACTAGAGTTTTAACAACTCTGTCTCACAGTATGCTTTGGGGGACAGAGCACCTGGTTTTTCTTTGATATATTCCTGAATTTTATGTGTTAATCTTGTATTTAGAATTCATGCATTTATAGTTTTCCTTTGTCAGTGTTCTTAGGTTTTGAATTAAAGTTATAGGATATTGTACAATGAGCTAGGAGAGCTTTACATCATTTTCTTTCTCCTGGACTTTTCCAGCTAATTAGCTGTTCTTTAAAGTTTACATAAAATTCAGTTATAAACCCATCTGTTCCTAGAGACTTTTCAATGGTAGAATTTTAATCACAGTTTAAATCTCTTGTATTTGAAATTGGTCTATTAATGTTTTCCACTTCTTCTTAGTTATGGTAATTCATACTTTGCTAGGCCAAAAAAAATTCTCCCTGGATTTTTATTATGTCCTCTCTGTCATCCATTTTAAAGGAGAATACATACTTTATTTTTAAACATCTTTAAGTATTAAGGCATTTAAGTTTATAATATTTCTTTTACATAAATCTTTCACTGTGTCCCATATGTTTGGGCGTGGAATGTCTGACTCTTCATTGTTTCTAGATAGCTTATAATTTTCCCTCGTGGGATACAACTAAAGCAGTACCTTACTAAATGCCTATATTAGAAAAGAAAAGTCAAATCAATGAATTCAGTGTCCACCTTAAGAAATTAGAAAAAGGAGACCAAATTAAGCTCAAAGTAAGAAGAGGCAAGGAAATAATAAAGATCTGAGTGAAAATCAGTGAAATAGAAAACAGAAAAAGAATATAATCAATAAAATCTAAAGATGGTTCTTTGAGAAGATCAATAAAATTGATAAACCATTAGACTGATGAGGAACAAAGACAGAAAACACATCTTACAAATATCAAGGATGATAGAGGTGACATCATTACAGGTCCTACAGATATTAAGATTATAATAAGGAAATATTATGAGCAATATTATTCAATAAATTCAACAACTTTGATGAAATAAACAAAATCCTGAAAGACATAAATTGCCAAAGCTCACTGAAGAAAGACAAACAATATAAATGACCCTCTATCTATTAAAGGTACTGAATCTTAATTAAAAACCTTTCCACAAAGAAAACTCCAGGACCATATAGATTTACTAAGGAATACTTTCAAAATTTAAGGAAGAAATAATTCCTAGTCAGCATGAACTCTTCCAGAAAGTGGAAGAGGAAATAATGGTTACCAACACACTCTGTGAGGCAAACATTACCCTGTTACAAATCAGAAATTGAAATAAGGTAAACCTCTACCATAACATCAAAAATATTAAATATTTAGGGATAAATCAAATAAAAGATATGCAAGATATGTACACTAACAAACCAAACATTGCTGAGAAAGATTAAAGAAGACCTAAACAGAGAGATACACTACATTCATGGACCAAAAGATTTGACATTGTTGACATATTAATTCTCCCCAAATTAATATATAGAGTCAGTGTGAACCTAATCAAAGCCCTGCTTTTTGGAGGAATTAATAAACTGATTCTAAAATTTTAGGGAAAGGTATTACAAGAGCCAAAACAACTTTTAAAAAGAAAAACAAAGTTGGAGGCTTATATTACCTCATTTCAAGACTTAGTACAAAGCAACAATCAAGAGAGGTTTTATAGACAAAAGATAGACATAAAGACATATAAACATATAGACATAAAAGTAGACAAAAACATAATAGAACTGAATACAGGATGTAAAAATAGACCCACATATATATGGATAATTAATTTTCAAAAAGGCACAAAGGTAATTCAGTGAAGAAAGGATAGGATACTGGAATAAACACAAATCTATATTTTAAAAAATGAACTTCATATCTTTACCAAATACAAAAACTAACTCAAGTGAGTCAAAGATCTAAGTATAAAACTTAAAACTATAGAATTTCTAAATCATATGAGAAAATCTTTGTGACCTTTAGCTAGGCAAATATTTTTGGTAAGACACAAAATCATAAGTCATAAATGAAAGAACTGATAAATTTGACTTCATAAAATTTTAAACTTCTGTTCTGGAAGTGGAAAATGCTATTAAGAAAATCAAAAGACATATGGAGTAGAGTTAAGATGGCAGAATAGTGTGGGGACCCTTAGCTTGTCTCATCCCTGAAAGGCAGCTAGATCAGCATCACACAATTTTGAACACCTAGAAATTGATCTGGGGATTAACACAACAATCTGTATAATTGGAGCCAGAGAACTTGGCAAGAATGCGGTGTGGAGAAGTGAATTGGGGGACAGAAAAGCTGCAGGGCCATGGAGGTCAGGGAGCTGTTTTCACAGAGAGAGAAAGAGAAAGGGTGAGACTGGAGTGCATCAGGATCGTACAAGAAAGGCATTCCCCCCCAAAAGTAGCTGGAGAGAAAAAAGAGAGAAAGAGTGAAAACACTTGCAGGTCACTGAACAAGAAATCTGTTCCCCAAAACCATTGACAGGGAGAAAGGAGAGGGTTTCGGTACCACCAGGATTCTACAAACAGTGGATCACAGAGTCTGAAGGCTGGGAGCTCAGTGCCTGGCAGTGCTCTGGTGAGGAAGTAGGCTAATCCGCAGCAACAGGCAGGAGGGTCTGAGGGGTCCATATGCCACACGGGGAGAAGAAGTTTCCTTTATGGGAGTGCATTTGGTAGAAGCTATATGGCATCCCTGTGGGCAAAAGTTCCGGCCAACCCTGGAGACCAGCCACATTTACCAATATGTGAACAAAGACACCAGAGTACAGCAAAACCTGGTGCTGTCTGTGTGTTGTGATTTAACATTAACTCTGAGCCTCTGCCACCGCACAATTGTGCAAACATTTTTTAGGACAAGCTGGCACCCGGCATTGCTTGGCGAGAACTTCCCCCAGAGAATCAGCATGGGTCCAAGCTGTGGGGGTCTCTGAAATGTGTGGTTTTGAAACACAGCCCCATCTGAGACAAAACTCTGGAGGGAGGCACCACCTGGCAGGCAGATAGCTCAAACACAGAGTAAAGGCGGGAGTGGATGAAACTTGAGACTAAGGAGGGGTGCTTATTTCATGTCTGTGAGGGCACAAAATTCCTGTACCAGAGATTAGAGAGCTGGGTGAAGCCATTTTCACTCCTATTGTGTGTGCTCACACACTGATCCACCCGAGTGGTTCTAAGCAGCACCACCAAGTGGAGAGTGAAGTTGATACACCAAACCCCACCCACGCGTGTCCTCGAGTCACATCCCCCAGAAGACCAGCACAAATCCCTTCCACCTGCTTAGTATGGACTTTGGTGTGCTGCAAAGTTTCAATTCTAGGGGAAACTGGATGTAAATTCATTCAGTTTCCATTCTGTTTGCTTGTTTGTTTGTTTGTTTGTTCATTTTCTCTGTTTCTGTTTTTGCTTATGTTGTTTTCTTTTTTCTTCTCTTTTCTTTCTCTTTCTTGGATACAGAAAGGGCAATTTTTAAAAGTTTTGTTACGTTTTTATTCTATTCCATTTTCTTTATTTTATTCTATTTTATTACGTAATTTTGTTTTTAATTTAAAATTTTTTAACTTTTTTTTCTCTCTCATTCTCTCTCTCTCTCTCTCTCTCTCTCTTCCATCAAGCTTCTTTCAACAAGCAGACCAAGCTAGGATCTAGCTTCATTTATTTGATTTTGTTTTGTTCTGTTTTTAATTTTTAAATTTAAATTTTTTTATTTTATTGAATTTTTTTCTTCCTCCAAAATGACGAGATAAAGGAATTCACCCCAAAAGAAAGAATGGGAAGAAATGATGGCCAGGGATTTAATCAACACAGATATAAGTAAAATGTCTGAACTAGAATTTAAAACCACAATTATAAGAATATGAGCTGGGGTTGAAAAAAGCAAAGAACACACCAGAGAATTCTTTTCTGCAGAGGTAAAAGAACTAAAATCTAGTCAGGTCAAAATTAAAGATGCTATAGTTGATATGCAATCTTGAATAGCTGCCATATGCCAAGGATGTATGAAGCAGAGCAGTGAACCAGTGACATAGAAGATAAAATTATGGAAAATAATAAAGCAGGGAAAAAAAGAGGCAAACAAAGGCAAAAGATCACAATACAAGGTTTAGATAACTCAGTGACTTATTAAAGAGGAAGAACATTCATATAATAGGAGTTCCAGAAGAGGAAGAGAGTTAAAAGGGGGGACAATGTTTATGTGAGTAAATTATAGCTGAAAACTTTCCTAATTTGGGGGAGGACACAGACATCGAAATCCAAGAAGCACAGAGAACTCCCATTAGATTCAACAAAAGCTGGCAATCACCAACGTTTATCATAGTCAAATTCACAAAGTACACAGACAAGGAAAGAATCATGAAAGTAGCAAGGGAAAAAAGTCCTTAACCTCTCAGGGAAGACAGATCAGGTTCACAGAAGATCTGTCCACAGAAACCTGGCAAGCCAGAAAGGAGTGGCAGGATATAATCCATGTGTCGAATTAGAAAAATATGCAACCACAAATTCTTTATCTAGCACGGCTGTCATTAAAATAGGAGAGATAAAAGCGTTTACCAGAAAAACAAAAACTAAAGGAGTTCATTACCACTAAACCAGCCCTGCAAGAAATTTTAAGGGGAGCACTTTGAGTGGAGAAAAAACAAGAACATCACCAGAAACAGGCAACACAATGGCACAAAATTCATACTCTAAATGTAAATGGACTAAATGCCTCAATCAAAAGACATGGGGTATCAGAATGGGTAAAACAACAACAACAACAAAACAACAAAGATCCATCTAAATGCTGCCTACAAGAGACACATTTTAGACCTGAAGACACCTGCAGATTGAAAGTGAGGGGATGGAGGGGCGCCTGGGTGGCTCAGTCGGTTAAGCGTCCGACTTCAGCTCAGGTCACGATCTTGCAGTCCATGAGTTCGAGCCTCGCGTCGGGCTCTGGGCTGACAGCTCAGAACCTGGAGCCTGCTTCCGATTCTGTGTCTCCCTCTGTCTCTGCCCCTCCCCCATTCATGCTCTGTCTCTCTCTGTCTCAAAAATAAATAAACGTAAAAAAAATTAAAAAAAAAGAAAGTGAGGGGATGGAGAATCATCTATCATGTTAATGGAGGTAAAAGAAAGCCGGAGTAGCCACATTCATATCAGGCAAAATAGATTTTATTTTATTTTTTTTTCAGGGAAAATAGATTTTAAAGGAAAAACTGCAACAAGAGATGAAGAAGGACATTATATCATAATTAAGGAGTCTATCCGTTAAGAAGATTTAACAATTGTAAATATTTATGCCCCCAACTTGAAACACCCAAATATATAAATCAGTTAATCATGAACATGAAGAAGCTCATTGATAATAATACCTTAATAGTAGGGGACTCTAATACCCCACTTACAACAATGGGCAGATCATCCAAGCAGAAAATCATCAAGGAAACAATGGCTTTGAATGATACACTGGACCAGATAGCCTTAACAGAAATGTACACAACATTTCATTCTAAGGCAGCAGAATGCACATTCTTCTCAAGTGCACATGGAAAATTCTCTAGAATAGATCACATACTGGTCCACAGATCAGACCTTAACAAGTACAAAAAGATTGGTATTGTACCATGCATATTTTCAGAACACAATGCTATGAAATTTGAAATCAATCACAAGAAAAAATTTGGAAAGATCACAAATACTTGGAGCTTAAAGAACATCCTAGTAAAGAATAAAATGGTTAACCAAAAAATTACAGAGAAAATTAAAAAGTACATGGAAGCCAGTGAAAATGAAAATACAACAGTCCAAAACGTCCCATTCTGGGATGCAGCCAAGGTGGTCATAAGAGGAAAGTATATAGCAATCCAAGCCTTCCTAAAGAAGGAATAAAGATGTCAAATATACAACCTAGCCTTACATTTAAAGGAGCTAGAAAAAAAGAACAGCAAAAAAGCCCAAAACCAGGAAAAGGGAAATAATAAAAATTAGAGCAGAAATCAATGATATCAACACACACGCACACACACACACACACACAGTAGAACAGATCTATGAAACTAGGATGGGGTTCTTTGAAAGAATTAACAAAACTGATAACCCCCTACCCAGATTTATCAAAAAGAAAAAGGAAAGTACTCAAATAAATAAAATTACAAATGAAAGAGGAGAGATCACAACCAACACCACAGAAATATAAACAATGATAAGAGAATATTATGAGCAATTATATGCCAACAAACTGGACAACCTGGAAGAAATGGACAAATTCATAGACACCCACACTGTACCAAAACTCAAAAAGGAAGAAATAGAAAATTGAAACGGACCCATAAAGAGTAAATAAATTGAATCAGTAATAAAAATCTCCCAACAAACAAGTCCAGGGCCAGATGGCTTCCCAAAGGAATTCTACCAAACCTTTTTTTTTTTTTTGGTAAGGAATTCTACCAAACATTTAAAGAAGAGTTAATACGTATTCTTTTGAAGCTGTTTGAAAAAATAGAAATGGAAGAGAAATTTCCAAACTCATTCTACGAGGCCAGCATTATCTTGATTCCAAAACCAGACAAAGACCCCACTAAAAAGAATTACAGACAAATTTGCCTGATGACCATCACGAATATGAAAATTCTTAACAAGATACTAGCAAATTGAATCCAACAATACATTAAAAGAATTATTCACCATGATCAAGTGGGATTTATTCCCGGGCTGCAGGGGTGGCTCAATATCTACAAATCAATCAAAATGATACATCACATTAATAAAAGAAAGGGTATGAACCACATGATCCTCTGAATAGATGCAGGAAAAGCATTTGATAAAATAAAGCCATCCTTTCTTGATAAAACCCCTCAAGAAAGTATGGATAAAAGGAACTTACCTCAACATCGTAAAGGCTGTATATGAAAGACCCACAGCTAATATCATTCTCAATGGGGAAAAACTGAAAGTTTCCCCCTTGAGATCCGGAACACTAGATGAATGTCCACTCTCACCACTGTTGTTCAACATAGTGTTGGAGGTCCTAGTCTCAGCAATCAGACAACAAAAAGAAATAAAAACATTCAAATCAGCAAGTAAGAAGTCAAATATTCACTCTTTACAGATGACATGATACTCTATGTGAAAAATCCAAGACTCCACCAAAAAACTGCAGAACTGATACATGAATTAAGCAAAGTCACAGGATATAAAATAGATGTGCAGAAATTGGTTGTATTTCTCTACACCAATAATGAAGCAGCAGAAAGACAAATCAAGGACTCAATCCCGTTTACAATCTAATTTACACCAAAAATCATAAAATACCTTGGAAAAAACCTAACCAAAGGTTAAGTACACTGAAAATTATAGAAAGCTTATGAAAGAAATTGAAGAAGACACAAAGAAATGAAAAAACATTCCATGCTCATGGAAAAAACATTCATGCTCATTATTGTTAAAATTTCTATACTACCCAAAGCAATCTATACAATGCAATCTCTATGAAAATAACACCAGGATTCTTCACAGAGCTAGAACAAATAATTCTACAATTTGTATAGAATCAGAAAATACCCTGAATAGCCAAAGTAATTTTGAAAACAAACAAAACAAAACAAAAAGCTGGAGGCATCACAATTCTGGATTTCAAGCTGTATTTCAAAGGTGTAATCATCAAGACAGTATGGTACTGACACAAAAACAAACACATAGATCATCGGAACAGAATAGAGAACCCTGAAATGAACACACAAATGTGTGGCCAAATAATCTTCGACAAAGCAGGAATAAATATCCAAGGAAAAGGACAGTCTCTTCAACAAATGCTATTGGAAACACTGGACTCCAACATGTGGAAGACTGAATGTGGACAACTTTATTACACCATACACAAAAATAAACTAAAAATGGATGAAAGACCTAGATGTGAAACAGGAAACCATAAAAATTGTAGAGGAGAAAACAGGAAACAACCTCTTTGACCTTGGCTGCAGCAACTGCTTACTAGACATGTCTCCGGAGGCAAGGGAAACAAAAGCAAAAATGAACTATTGGGACCTCATCACAATAAAAACCTTCTGCACAATGAAGGAAACAATCAACAAAGTTCAAAAGCAACCGGTGTAATGGGAGTAGATATTTGCAAATGACATATTGGATAAGAAGCTAGTATCCAAAATCTATAAAGAACTTATCAAACTCAACACAAAAAAAAGAAAGAAAGAAAGAAAGAAAGAAACAAAGAAACAAAGAAAAAAAGAAAGAAAAGAGAAAACAAATAATCCAGTGAAGAAATGGGCAAAACATATGAACAGACGCTTTTCCAAAGAAGACATCCAGATGGCTAACAGACACATGAAAAGATGCTCAGCATCACTAATCATCAGGGAAATACAAATTAAAACCACAATGAAATAACACCTCACACATGTCAGAATAGCTAAAATGAACAACTCAGGAAACAACAGATGTTGGCGAGGATGTATACAAAGAGGAACCTATTTGCACTGTTGGGAATGCAAATTGGTGCAGCCGCTCCGAAAAACAGTATGGAAGTTCCTCAAAAAATTAAAAATAGAGCTATCCTGTGACCAAGGAATTGCACTATTAGGTGTCTATCCAGACGATACAAAAATGTTGATTCAAAGGGGCGTGTGCACCCCAATGTTTATAGTAGCGCTATTAGCAATAGCCAAATTATGGAAAGACCCCAAATGTCCATCAACTGATGAATGAATAAAGAAAATGTGGTATATATATATATATATATATATATATATCCCATTGAGTAATATTCCATTATATACATTGTATATATTATACAATGGAATATGTATATAATGTATTATATATAATATATATACTTTATTATTATATTATTATTATTATACAATTTATTATTATATAATAATATATATTATAATATATATATAATATATTTTATATAATGGAATATTACTTAATGACCAAAAAGAATGAAACCTTGCCATTTGCAACAAAATGGATGGAACTAGAGTTAATATGCTAAACGAAATAAGTCAGGCAGAGAAAGGCAAATATCATATGTTTTTACTTATGTGTAGAATTTAAGAAACACAACAGATGAACATAGGGGAAGGGAAAGAAAAATAAGATAAAAACAGAGAAGGAGGCAAACCATAAGGAGACTCTTAAATGCAGAGAACAAACTGAAGTTTGCTGGAGGGGTGTTGGGTGGGGGGATGGACTAAATGGGTGATTGGCATTAACCTTCATAGAGAGACCCTATGGGAAATAGCTGTTTGAAATTTTCTCCTTATTTATCACAGGGATGTGATGGAACATTTTCCATAAGCTCAAAGTGTCCTCTCTATGAGAAAAAATTCTCTCAGGTGTCACTACTAGAAAATCCTGATTGTTTTAGGTTATGGGCAAAGTTTTATCTTCTGGAACCTCTGCAATTTACAACCAATTGTTTTCTTATGTTATTTGACTATTAAGATCAGAGACAAATGTGTGTTGACCTCTGGAAATTGCACAGGAGTGCAATTACTTCACTATTTCACTAATCATATCTAATTCCAATTACTGTGACCTTTAAAATCTATTTAATTCTGTTGTATTACATATACCTTTGTAACATGTATATATATGTACATTGCCCTCACATGAGGCAATATTGCATAAAACGAATTCAAAGACAAAAATAAGTAAAATGTTGACTTTTCCATTGTCTTTTGCTGCAATTTATATCAGGCTATCTTGCAACAATGGAGACTAATTTCAAAAAACCCAGCTCTTTCCCAAGAGGCCTAGAAGTGACATTTACTTTGGTCTATCTCCCAGCCTGCCCAGATCAAAAGATTGATTTGGGCATAACCCAAGTGAGCCTGTCTTATAGGGGCAGACATACATTAACCAAACCAACAGAGACTGATATACGAAACAGAATTTTATATTATTAATTTTGGATGAAAAATAAATTCATCATGTAGTCCTTGGATGTTGCATTGACATGTTTGATGAACTTGGAATGCCAACCAAGAGAGTTAATTTTATGCCCAAAAATAATAATAAACAAACCCGAACATCTAGCATCAGCGGGGATGGTGTGCTCTGGGATGGTGATTAGAAATGTTCTGCTAATCTTCAGCTCATTGGCCATCCCTTTTCCCTGTTCTCAATCTTCCTTGCTATGTCCATAGTCTTGTTGCAAAAAATCAATATTTTAGTTAGTAAATTATTTTTGCATTCCTGTTTTCCACTCTGAACTTAAATTTTTATTCTGATCAACTTGATAGGAGTTTGGGGGATAACTGCTTAGTTGTGCATTTGAAAACAATATCTTAGTTTGCTTTCTGGAAAAAATTGCTAATCATATCCACTACTTGTGGATTTTACTTGTGTGCCTGGCAAACGGCAACCCCTTTTTTCTCATCTCTGCATTCTCAGGAGGAGTTACTTGACACTTCTCTTAGTAAAAACATGGCAGCCTTCTTCACTTACAAAAAACAATTCTTTTGATTTATAAAAACAAAGACTTTATTTTTTCTTTTAAGCAACTAAGATTTGGATGCAAACAGAGGTAGCTTTCTATATACAATAAGCATTCAAAAATAAATTACTTGTCCTACTGGTGAAAGGAACAGAAATAACACCTACTATTGCTTTAAACTCAGCAGGGTCACACCATCCACACCCACACCCTGTGGATGCTGGGGAACTCTTTGTAAGTCACCCTGAGATATAGGATCCATTTTTTGTAGCTGCAAGCTGAACATGGCTGTCTGACCAAAAGGTACATACAAGCCCACAATACTCTCAGTCCATTCAACAGCTCTGAGAAAAGTAAATTAAAATATTTTGGTTGAGAGATACAGAAAAAAAAGTTTACTCTCCTACCCCAGACTCCAAGAATAATTTTCAAGACTAGATCTTCTCATTCACTAGATCATCACTCTGGTCCTGTTCTTTTCTAGAAGCGTGCTTGTTGCACGAGTACCCACATCCACTCTGTGCCCATTGTCAATGTAAAGAGAGCAAGGAACAATGGATTTAGATGGAATATCTAGAGATATGCAGGTCCATATTCAGGCCTCCAAACAGGTATATATTCCCCTAAGACATTTAGTTGTTTATTTCTTAGAGACAGAAATACTGGAAGTAGCATGATTTAGAGACATCAGGCAGAAGTGGGTTTTTACCCCAGCTCTTTTCTCATTTGTAAAAGGGGGTTAATATTAGAGCCCAATCTGATAGAACTGTTGTGAATTTAAAGCATTTAGCATAAGTTGAGGGATGGTGATTGTGCCCATGTAAAAATTATCTTTAAGCTGAGGTGAGAATTATCTACCTAGGGAGGTGACTCAGAGAGAAGGTAGGTGGGACAAACCCTTGGGACACAGGAGGGATAAAATTCCCCCCCAAACTCCCACAGACTGAAGGTTCTGACAGCTGTGACTGACACCTGTAATAATGCCTATACTAAATAGAGTAGAGAACACTCAGCAAGCCACTGCAAGGTGGAGCAGATTTCAGGACGGTGTTCTCCTCAGAGTTCAGTAAGAAAAACCTCCATTTGTTGGCTTAACTGCCCAGTGGCATGAAGCTTCCTGGATCTCTACGATCCTAGTGGTCTCCTTCCTTTGCCAATACTAAGGAGGCCAGTGGTAAGTGGGCCAACTGCAAGCAACCCCTGTTCCTTCACCTTTCCCTTTTGTCCTCAAGAGACACAGAGAGGAGCAAGTATAATGGTCTTTAGACTTTCCTAATGACATTTTCAGTAAAAACATATTGTGTATGTCTCCCTATATAGGTGTACTTAATTATTATAAATATATATAAATATTATTATGTACATTATGGAACATAAAAGCAAAATTTGCAATGACATAAAAGAGAAATGGAAATGGAAATTTTAGTATTTTCTTTCTGTATTCCAATAGATTGTCTCATGCACAATTTAAAACCATGGGGATTCCCTATCCCCTGCCCGACTAACTACAGATTAAGAAAAAGTCACAGTAATGGGAACTTTAAGAAAACCTGAATTGGGCTTTGAAACTCAAGTCTAGTCTTTCCACCAAAGAGCCATTCTACATGTTTTTAAAATGTTTCTCCGAGGGTGCCTGGCTGGCTCAGTTGGTGGAGTGAGCAACCCTTGATCTCAGAATTGTAGGTTCAAGACCCACGTTGGGTCTTAAAAAATAAAATCTTCAGGGAAAAAATGTTTCTCCAGCTTCACCACAGATTCTTTAGATGTTGGTGATCAAATTTTTGTATAATTAGAAAGCTCCAATATATGAGTATCTAGATTTGGTAAAACCAATAGGTATTGGTTTATATCCATTGTGAAAGCAATGTGAAGGCGTTCCCCACCTTGTGTTTCTTCACATGCCACTATTCCTGAGACATTTTAGTTAATTAACTTGTCCTTAATTTTGGTTTTTAGAATCTTTAATTCAGCTGACTTTCTCTGAAGTCTCAACATAGAAAGACAAGAAACACAAGGTAATAGTTTTAGTAATTCTGGAAGAAGATATTTTGAAACTGCTTTGAAAAAAACCAGTATTAAAAAGCTGATGCCTTTATGTATTCCCTAGAGAGTGAAGTGTCTGTTAGCCATCAAGCAAGTGTCAAATGGAATGGCTTACAAGTATTTGTCTTTTCTGGGGACCTTATTTGATCTAAATTCAGCAACCCTAACACCCTGAGATTAGTGTCATCAACCTCATTTACAGCAATAAGGTGTGCACCTGCAACACGCTAATTCAAAGCTCAAACAGGTCAAAGATATGGTTTAGTTGCCCCTATCTGCTGTAAGCAAACTTATCAGGATTAAGAATCTACAATTTTACATTTTATTAAACTGATTTCTAAAAAGGTTAAACCAACAAAAGTAATGTATTCAACAATTTACTGAGCATTGGCTAAATGCAAAGTGTTGTATGAGCACTGGAATATAACAGTGAACAAAACAGCTTACACCCTAAGTCATTCTCACATGTCAACTACAACCATTACTAACTTGATGAAATAGTTAAACAATTTAAAATGTAATATTTTAAAATCTATTTGAAAAAAAACTACAAGTGGCCATTAGCTTTTTTCTCAATGATATACTATTGAGTTATTCTTGACATGAATTGTGAACACTTCATTATTTTTTTTTCTGTACTTGAAACTAATTAGAACTTTTCCATGTAGTTGTGGGGATTTTTGTTTGTTTCATTTTTGTGGTTAATTGTACTTTACTAGGATGCTTTCAGCTACATAGAGATAGCAAAAAACTCTAATCAAAGTGGCTTAAAAACTAAGGATATTAATTAGCTCATATAAAAGGCAGTTCAGAGGGAGAGTGATTTCAGAACTGAACAATCCAGCAATTAAAAATATCATTGAAAACTGTAGACTTCCAGTTTCTGATCTGGAATATAAAGATGTTGCACCTCATCATTCCATCCTAACAACAAGTGAAAAGCTAAGCAAACTAAAAAATTAATAACTCATTTTATAGCCATCAGAGAAGTGAGGTCACAGAGCAAACGGCAGCCCCCAAAATTGGAGACACAGAAAGGTAGATACAGAGAATCACACCTTACCAGAGCAGAACTCACAGGCAGAAACCACTGTGGGGACCAGTGCCATAGTGGAAAATGTATATTATAAGTGATGAATTGCTGGAGATACATTGTGGACATGTCTATGAGTTAAAAATTCCAGTGGGGACCCCACGCTTTTGTGAGTTTTACCCCCAGAAATTTTACCATGTTCCCTCAGTGAATATAAGAAAAAGAAAATTTCCCCTGGGTAGGGTGAAAGCACCCATTTTGAAATGTGCCAGAGCATTTTATTCTTTTTAACAAGAAAAACAATTTTGCCAGATCCTAACTTATTGGTATTTTATTAAAGTCTAACCAACATGGGGGAAAGAAAATATCCAACTCCAGCCATTCTGTCTCACTTAAGGAGGAAGAGGGAGGAATTCAGAGGCACTAGTGAAATTCACAGCCCAGGGTACAGGTTCACTAAAAGACATAATCATAGGACTACTGAATGTTTCCCCTCCTTCCAGACATTACCACCACATTAATACAAGTCCTGTTTATTGGGATTTCTTTTACCCACTGCATCATAAATGGCTTTCAACAACCACAAAAACAAATTACAAGACATACTAAAAGTTAAAGCACAGTTTGAAGAAACTGCGAGCATGAGAACCAGACTCAGGTACAACAGGGATATGGGAATTATGAGACTGAGAATTTAAAACAACTGCGGTTGATATGCTAAGAACTCTAATGGATAAAGTAGACAGCATGAAAGAACAGATGGGCAATGTAAGAAGAGAGATGGAAATTGTAAGAATCAGAAAGAAATGTTTGATATAAAAAAGAGACACTGTAACAGAAATAAAGAATGCCTTTGATGGGCTCACTAGTAGACTGCACATGGCAGAGGAAATAATCTCTGAGGATGTGTCAGTATAAACTTTTAAAACTGAAAAGCAAAGGAAAAGGCTGAATAAAAAAAGAACAGAATATGTATGTAATTGGAATAACAGAGAAAGAAAGATAGAAAGGAATAGAAGCAATACTGGAAGTGATAATAATAAGAATTTCCCTAAATTAATGCCAGACACCAAACCACAGATCCAAGAAACTCAGAGAACAACAGGTAAAATAAATTAAAAACAACAACAAAAAACTACACCAAGGCATATCATTTTCAAACTACAGAAAATTAAAAATTAAAAAAAATCTTGAAAGAAGCCAGAGGGAAAAACAGCTATAGAGGACCAAAGACAAAAATTACATCTGACTTCTCCCCAGAAACCATGCAAGCAAGAAGAGAGTGAAATAAAATATTTACTGTTGATAGGAAATAAAAACTACCAATCTAGAATCCTGTAACTTGCAAAATTATCCTGCAAAAGTGAAGGAGAAATAAAGACTTCCTCAGACAAACAAAAATTGAGGGAACTGGTAGCCAGTAGACCTGCTTTGCAAGAAACATTAAAACAAGTTCTTTAGAGAGAAGGAAAATGGTATAGGTCGAAACTCAGACCTACATAAAGAAAGAAAGAGTATTCCAGAAGGAATAAAAGAAGTAAGAATAAAAACATTTATTTTTCTTATTATCAATTGATTTAACAAGACAACAGTTTATTCAAATTAATAACAATGATATATTTGATGATTATAGCTTATACATAAGTGAAACAAATGGCAGCAATGTTACAAGGGATAGGAGGAAGGAATTAGAAATATTTTGTGACTATAAGATAACTGCACTACCTGCTAAATGGAATACTGTTATTTGAAAGTGGACTTGGATTGGTTATAAATGTATATTGTAAACTCTAAAGCAATCACTAAGAAAAAGTTTTAAAAAATGGAAGTAAAACTTATGTGCTAAGAAAGGAGAGAAAATGGAATTATATAAAATGCTTAATGAAAACTAAAAGTGGCAGAAAATTATAGAAGAGAAAAATAGGGAGAAAAAAAGGCAATACATAGAAAAAAGTAACTGACATGGTAGATATTAACTTAACCGTATAAATAATAACTTTAAATGTTAATGGTCTAAATATGCCAAGACAGATTTAAAAATTTAAGACAGATTTTAAAAGTCAAAATGAATAAAAAAGAAAACAAGACCTAAGTATATGTTGTCTACAGGAAATCTGCTTTAAATATAAGGACACATATAGATGAAAAGTAAAGTGATAGATGTACCATGCAAACATCAGTCAAAAGAAAGCTGGAGTTGCTATATTAATTTCAGACAGGGTAGACTTCAGAGCAAGGAAAATTACAGGGATAAGTAGGAATATTACATACTGATAAAGAGGTCAATACTCCAAGAAGATATAGCAATCCATAATGTGTGTATGGCTAACAAAAGACGGTCAAAATACACAAGGCAAAAACTGATAGAACTGTAAGGAGAAATAGATGAATCCATGACTATAGTTGGAGACTTCAACATCCCCCTATCAGATATGGACAAAAAAATTTGTGAGGACATAGCTGAGCTTAACAGCACCACCAATCAACGAGGTATCATTGAAATATATAGGCAACTTTATCCAACAGCAGCAGAAAACATCCGTCATAAACTCACAAAGAACATACACCAAGAAAGATCACATTCTGAGCTACAAAACGCATCTTAACAAATTTAAAAAATAAAAATAATACAGTGCATTCATTCTGACCACAATGGAATTAAAATAGAAACCACATAGAGATTAAACAATGCACTTTTTAAACATGGGTTAAAGAAGAAACCTCAGGATAAATGTAAAAATATTCTGAACTAAATGAAAATGAAAATATAACTTATCAAAATTTGTGGGATGTAGCAAAATCAGTGATTAAAAGGAAATTTATAGCAAGGAATTAATACATTAGAAAATATCTAAAATCAATAATCTAATCTTCAACCTTAGGAAACTAGAAAAAGTGCAATTAAATAAAAAATAATACAAGAAAAGAAACAATAAAAATTAGAGCAGAAATCAATGCAATTGAAAATAGTAAATCAACAGAGAAAATAAAACCAAAATGTGTTTTTTAAAAAAGATCAGTAGGATTGATAAGCCACTAGCCAGGCTAACAAATAAAAATTACTAATTTAGAAATTACTAATATTAGAAATCAAAGAGGAGACATCACTACAGATCACATGGACATTAAAAGCATAGTAAAGGAATGCTATGAACAAATGTATGCCCACAAAATTGATACCCTAGATGTAATGGGCCAACTTCTTGAAAACACAATCTACCAAAACTCATAAAAGAAATAAGTCAATCTGAATAAGCCTATATCTATTAAATAAATTGAATCAATAATTAATAACTTTACAAAATAGAATGTACCATGGGGAGCCTGGGTGGCTCAGTCGGTTGAGTGTCTGACATCAGCTCAGGTCATGATCTCACGGTTCCTGTGTTCGAGCCCTGCATTGGGCTCTGTGCTGATAGCTCAGAGCCTGGAGCCTGCTTTGGATTCTGTGTCTCCCTCTCTCTCTCTGCTCTTCCTTTGCTAGTTCTCTGTCTCTCTCTCTGTCGCTCAAAAATAAATAAACGTTAAAAAAAAAAAAAACAGAATGTACCAGACCTAGATGGGTTCACTAGTAAATTCTATCAAACATTTAAGGAAAAACTTATACCAATTCTCTACAATCTTTCAGAAGATAAAGCAGAGAGAATACCTCCTAACTCATGCTATGAGGGCAGGATTACCTTAATCCCAAAACCAAAGGCATTACAAGAAAACTACAGACTGATATAGTTCATGAACATATATGCAAAAAACATTAATATATTAACAAATCTACTCTAACAATGCATAAAAACAATTATACACTAAGGCCAAGTGGGATTTATCCCAAGTATTCAAGGCTGATTCAACCTTCAAACATCAATTAATGCATTCCATCACACCAACACGCAAAAGAAGAAAAATCAGATGATCCTATCAATAGATGTAGAAAAAACCATTTGACAAAATCCAACACCCATTATGATGGTTAGTTTTATGTGTCACTTTGAATGGACTAAGGGCAGCTGAGATAGCTGGTAAACATTATTTCTGGGTGTGTCTGTGAGGGTGTTTTTGAAAGAGATTAGCATTTGTGTTGGTTGGTAAACTGAATAAAGCAGATGGATGGCTCTCCCCAATGTAAGTGGACATTATTCAATCCTCTGAGGACCCAAATAGAACAAAAAAGTGTAGGAAGAACAAATTCACTCTCTGCTTCAGATGAGGCATCCATCTTCTCATACCCTCAGACATTGGCTCTCTTGGGTTTCAGACTTTTAGATTCAGGTTGGAATTTACACCATTAACTTCCTGATTCTCAGGCCTTGGACTTGGACTGAACTACACCAGTCTTTCCAGGTTCTCCACCATGCAGGTAGCATATCTTGGTACTTGTTGGCTTCTATAACCATGTGAATTAATTCCTGCAATAAATTGTATCTATCTATCTATCTATCTATCTATCTATCTAT
This sequence comes from Neofelis nebulosa, assembly GCF_028018385.1. Classification (NCBI taxonomy): domain Eukaryota; kingdom Metazoa; phylum Chordata; class Mammalia; order Carnivora; family Felidae; genus Neofelis; species Neofelis nebulosa. The sequence goes on from NC_080788.1 coordinate 21,674,545, forward strand.
CATCTATCTATCTGCCTGTCTATCTATCTAAATGTATATATATTCTATTAGTTCTGTTTCTCTGCATAACCCTAATACACCTATCCATGATAGAAAAACAATCTCAGTAAACTAGGAATAGAGCAGAATTGATTGATTTTTAAAAATTTACAAAAACCCTACCACTAACATCATACTTAGTGGTTAGAAACTTGAAGCTTTCCTACTAAGATCAGGCACATGGCAAAAATGTCCTCTCTCACCACTCCTTTTCAATATTGTATTGGAAATTCTAGCTAATGCAATTAGACAAGAAAAAGAAATGTATACAGATTGAGAAGGAAGAAATAAAACTCTTTGTTCACAGATGATGTCATCATCCAAGTAGAAAATCCAAAGAATCCCTCCAGGAAATACTAAGTAATTACAGCAAGGTTGCAAGATACAAGGTTAATATGCAAAAATCAATTGCCTTACTATATAGCAACAATGAAAAAGTGGAATTTGAAATTAAAAACACACTATCATTTCCATTAGCACTTCACAAAAAATGAAATACTTTGGTAAAAATCTAGCAAAATGTACAAGATCTATATGAAGGAACCATAAAGCTCTGATGAAAGAAATTAAAGATGACTTAAATAAATGGAGAGATAGTCCATATTCATGGTTGGGAAACTCAGTAATGTCACGATGTCAATTCTTCCCAACTTGATCTACAGATTAAATACAATGCCAATCCACATTCAAGCAGGTTATTTTGTAGAAGTCAACAAAGATATTCTAAAGTTTATATGACAAGACAAAAGAGTAAGTACAGAGAACTCAATATTGAAGAACAAAATCAGAGACTGATATTACCTGATTTTAATATGTACTGTAAACCTGTAGCACTCAAGCCGTGTGGTATTGGTAAAAGAATAAACAAATTAATGAAACAATAGATAATAGAAATTAAAGAAAATGTGAATAAATGGAAAGATAGGGATGCCTTGGTGCCTCAGTTGGTTGACTATCCAACTTCAGCTCAGGTCATGATCTGGCAGTTCATGGGTTTGAGTGCCACATCAGGCTCTGTGCTGATGGCTCAGAACCTGGAGCCTGCTTCAGATTCTGTGTCTCCTTCTTTCTCTCTGTCCCTCCCCTGCTTGTGCTCTCTCTCTCTCTTTCACTCAAAAGTATATAAATAAACATTAAAAATAAAAGAATATCTAAATGAGAAATAAGCATATGAAAAGGTACTCCACATTATATGTTCTCAGGGCAATGGAAATTAAAACAACAAGATGTCATGACATATCTATTAGAATAGCCAAAATCCAGAACATTGGCAACAACAAATGCTGGCAAGGATAGGAACTCTCCTTCATTCCTGATGGGAATTTAGAATGGTACAGCTACTTTAGAAGACATTTTGGTGTTTCTTAAAAGTAAACATGCTCTTTTTTGGTGGGGAGCAGAAAGAGAGGGAGAATTTTAAGCAGGCTCCATGACCAGTGTGGAGCCTGATGTGGAGCTCAGTCTCACAACTGTGAGATCATGACCTGATCTGAAATCAAGTCATATGCTTAACTGACTGAGACACCCAGGCAACTCAAGTAAGTGTACTCTTACTGTAAGATCCTGTATTTATGTTCATTGTATTTACTCAAATAAGCTGAAAAATACGTCCACACCAAAACATAGATGTTTATTGCAGCTTTATTCATAACTGCCAAAATGTGGAAGCATCCAAGATGTCCTTCACTAGATGAATGGATAAATACACTGTATTATATCCAGATGATGGAATATTATTCAGCACTGAAAAGAAATGAGCTGTCAAATAAAAAAGACAATAAAAAAAGACTGAGTACTGTATGATTCCAATTACATGACATTCTGAAAAATGCAAAACTATGTAGATGCTAAAAATATCCGGTGGTTGCCAAGGGAAAGACGGGAGGGTGGGATGAATAGAGAGCAGAGGTGTTTTAGGGCAGTGAAACTAATCTGTATAATACCATAATGGTGGATACATGTTGTTATACATTTATCAAAACCCATATAAGGTTTAACACCAAGAGTGAAGCCCAAGGTAATCTATGAGCTTTGAGTGATAATGATGTGTTAATCTAGGTTAATTTTAACAAATGTACCATTCTTATGTAGAAGTTGATACTGGGGGAGGCTGTGCATTTATGGGGAAGGGGTTATATGAGTACTCTGTGCTTTCTGTTCAATACTGCTGTGAACCTAAAACTGCTCTAAAAAATTAAGCTTATTTAAAAGAAAAAAACATATATGTTCCACACAGAATAATTGGACATATCAATAATTTCCAATATATAAATTCTCAATTATAATTTTGATGAAAATATAAGCATTTTGTATTTTAAAATATTATCATAATAGAAAATTTTTTTTGAAAAAATGCAATGAGGTATTACAGATACATAAGACTAAGGCATTTATTAAAGTATATGAGTAACAAGAATAATTATTTTGCTTGTTTTTTAATGTTCATAAAGCCACATCAAGCTTTTAAAATAATTACGTAGATGTACTAGATAATTATTTTTATTTTTTAGAAATAATTTTTCAGTGAAAATAGTTTTCTTTTAATTAAAAAAAAACACTGATAAAATGAACTCAACTTGTTATTCAATAATGAACACTTTTAAAATACCATTGAAAACAGAAATATAGATTACATGTTATGAACCCATCATTGGCAAGGTAGATGGAATTTAAGGCCAAATGTGAGACTTTACCTGAGGTTTATGTGTGTGTGTTGTGGGGGGGAAGGTAGGGAGGGAGCATGAATAAGCATCGATACCTAACAAAGTCAGAATTTTATTAGGGAGAAAATGAATGGACGCTAAGAGGCTATCAACACTATAACACATAATATTGTGTATATATTGCTACCAAATTTTATTCTGCTTATGAAAACAGAATTGTATTATTAATTGATGAATTAAATTCACAAAGTTAATTTTATTTAAAAGATTATGGATTTTAATTTAGTTTAAGTGTTTTTTATTTCCCTGAGATTTCTTTCGTCTTTGACACATTATTTAGAAATTTGCTGTGTAATTTACAAGATTCTGGAGACTTTTCCTATTATTTGTGGTTTCTAGTTTAATTCAGTTATGACCTCAAGGCATTTTTTATGGCTTTACCTTTTAAAAATATGTTAATGCTTGCGTTATGACCTAAGATATGGTCTATCTTGGTGAAGGTCCCCATACATTTGGAAAAAATGTGTATCCTGTATTAGTTAATGGTACTGTTCAGTTCTTCTGTATAGTTGTTGACTTTTGTTTAGCAGTTCTATACAATGCCAAAAGAGGTGTTAAAGTCCCCAATTTTAACTGTGAATTGACCTATTTTTCTTTCAATTCTGTCAATTCTCACTTTGTACTATTTTGTAGCTCTGTTGTTTGGCGAACGTACATATATTGTTATGTTTTCTCATGACCTGGTACTTTTATCATATGCAATGTACCTCTTTGTTCCTGGCAATTTTCTTTAGTTCTAAAGCCTACAACCACCCTAGTTTTCTTTAGTGTTTGCAAAGTATATATATTTTTCATTCTTTTATCTACTAATACCATTATATTTGAAGTGAATTTATTTTTTACTTTTATTTTTAGAGTGGGAGAGAGAGCAAATGAATGGGAGATAGGGAGAGAGAGAATCTTAAGCAGGCTCCATGTTCAGTGTGGAACCTGATGCAGGGCTCAATTGCACACCCTGGATCATGACCTGAGCCAAAATCAACAGTTAAATGCTCAACAAATTGAGCCATCCAGGAGAACCTGAAGTGAATTTCTTGTACATAGCATGTAGCTGGGGCTTGTTTTTTATCTATTCACTGAATATCTCTAAATTGTTGTGTTTAGACCATTTACATTTAATGTAATCATTGATGCATTAGGATGTAGGTCATTTTATTGTTTTCTGGTTTTTTTCTGTTTCCCCTTATCTGTCTTCAAGTGGGCTTGAAGAGAAATTCAAGTGAATTTTTTATATTAAATATTTTTATATTTATATATACTTGTATGTTTTTATATTTTACATATAAAATATAATATTTTAATACATTATCTACTATTCCATTTTTATTTGTCTACATATTTTAGTGTTAACTCTGTATAGTATTTTCAGTGGTTACTCTAGGGATTATAATATACATACACAGTTTATCACAGTCTACTAGTATCAAGTTACCTCTTCAAGTGGAATGTAGATACTTAATCACCATTTAGGTTCCATTATCCTTCCCCCTCCCTTATGTTACAGTTGTCTTGAGTATTACCTCTACATACATTGAGAACCACATCAGATGCTATTTTTCCTTTTAACTTTTAAGTGACAAGTATAACTAGATGTGTACTTGTCTTTTATAACAAGTTCAGTGTGTACCCCACTACTCATTTACTCAACATCCAATCATCCATGAATCTGAGACATTAACCACTTTCCCATACATTATGCATTTTATCCATCCATCCAAGATTCTTGAAATTCATCTTGATACTTCTACTATATTATAATCTGATATACCCCTAAGTTCATCCTCTGAGATTGATATTCCTTTCCCTTTCCTTTTCTTTTCAACTCCTTCATATTGCTTTGTGCGTATTTACATTTACTTCATGAAGTAGTTTTCCCAACTGGACCATAATTTCTTGGCAATGGGTTTCTATTTATTTTATATTTTTCTCTAGGATGTGGGGTATTCCATCACCTGAAGTGATAGATAACCCTACAAATTCACTGCCCTCTCAGGCCTACTGATTAGAAAAAAAAAAAAAAATCAGCTACCTATGCACTCACTAGATCATGCATGAAGTTTTCTGCAAAACTTATTCATATACCTATCACTAGCACCCAAAATACCTGCCTATATGGAACCCGAACATGAATTATTCCAGAGGAGCACAAATTTTGTCAAAATTCCGTTAAGTTTAAAAGTTTGTTCTAAAAAACTTTCCCTGGGGCGCCTGGGTGGCTCAGTTAGTTAAGCATCCAACCTTGGCTCAGGTCATGATCTTGTGGTCTGTGAGTTCAAGCCCTGCATCCAGCTCTGTGCTGACAGCTGGGAGCCTGGAGCCTGCTTTGGATTCTGTCTCCCTCTTTCTCTGCCCCTCCTCCTCTGATGCTCTCTTTCTCTCTCAAAAATAAATCATTAAACAAATTTAAAAAAATTAAATTAAAAAAACTCTCCATAACATCCTCAGAAAGCACTTTGTCCCAAATATGTAGCTATGCAACTGTCAGGCATCATTTCATAACTCCATCCCACCTCACACACATGTGCATGTGCATGCACGCACACACGCGTGCACACACACACACCGTCACACAGTAACATATTGTAATCAGTTACCCCATTTTGGACAGGAAAAATTTATTTCTATGAATATGATTTTAATAATATTCCCTAAGTATTTAATAACCAAGGATTCCTCCAAATCAGAAAAACCCCAAATTAACAAATATGTCAAATATATATTATGTGTATATATAATTTTTAAAAAATCTCTTTAATTTGGCTTTTAATTTTGAACTTTTCATTGATAGAAGGAGTGAAGAATTCAATGCCGGAGTATAATTTGATGGGGTTTTTCAGTATATGTTGATGGGAATTTTTTAAGTTTCTTGCAAATATAAATCAAGCTTGCTCCAATTCCACAAGAACACCACCACAGTCTTTAGGATGGAGAAAAATCACTGGTTTTCCATGTGCTCCTATTTTGGGATCTTCACTTAGAATACGAATCTTCTTCTCTTTCAAATCCATCACAGATGCATTTATATCATCCACCTTGAGAAAAGGAAATAAATAAGAACACATTTGAGATCACAAAAATACCAAATTATAGCATCTTAAGTATCTCAAGAGTTTGAAGAAGAAAATATCTCCTCCAGTAGCTTTAGGCAAAATCATCCTTAAACTTTCAAAAAATTTCAGCTTAATGCTTCCAGAAAAGTAAAAGAAGTTGCTAGATTTCCATAGGTGAGCAACCACAATGCTTAAGAATTTTCACCATTATTAACCATTTCTCCTTGTAACCTAAAAAATGTATAATTTACAATATTTTCTTCTAGAAGTACTCTTGGTGATACTGCACATATTGTTTTTTCTTAAGAGCCCTGGGTTCTTAATTTAATAGAGAGAAGAGGCCTACCATATAAATGGGCAAGAGATTAAAATGGTAACAGATAAGAGTTTATGACACAGATTATGGTAGGTACTCAAAAGGTAGGAGTGCTTCCCTGGATCCCCAAACCTCCCACCTGAAAAACCACCAGGTTATGACTTTTGAGATTAAAACTTGGTATACATGGGGTGCCTGGGTGGCTCAGTCGGTTAGATGTCTGACTTCAGCCCAGGTCATGATCTCACGGCTTATGGGTTCTAGCCCCACATCTGGCTTTGTGCTAACAGCTCAGAGCCTGGAGCCCACTTCAGGTTCTGTGTCTCCCTCTCTCTCTCTGCCCCTCTCCTGCACACACTCTCTCTCTCTCTTAAAAATAAACATTAAATAAATAAAAATAAAACTTCATACATATGAAAATGACTATTAAATTGCCACCAAAATGTTTTTCCCCATTCTGAAAAATCCAAACATTTATAGTTGTATAACTCTCTTCTCAATCATTTCTATTTTCTTCATATATACTGGCAGGCTAAAAAAGGAGCAAATGTGTTTCTATACACTTCATGAAAGAATGATTCTCCACTATTTTGGAAAGTCATCCTCCTTAGACTGGCTCAGTTGGTTAAGTGTCCCACTCTTGATTTCAGCTCAGGTCATGATCTCACCGTTTGTGAGTTTGAGCCCCGCATCTGGCTCTGGGCTGAGAGTGTGGAACCTGCTTGGGATCCTCTCTTTCCACCGCTCCCCCACTCACACTCTGTCTCTTTCAAAACATAGATTTTTAAAAAAACTTTTAAAGTTTATTTATTTATTTTGAGAGACAGAGTGAGCAGAGGCAGAGAGAGAGAGAGAGACAGACAGACAGACAGACAGACAGGATCTGAAGCAAGCTCTGCACTGACAGCAGAAAGCCTGATGCAGGACTTGAACTAACGAACTGTGAGATCATGACCTGAGCTGAAGTCAAATGCTTAACCAACTGAGCCACCCAGGCGCCCCAATGGGAATAAATAAACTTAAAAAAAAAAAAACTACTTTATAAAAATAAAAAGGTTACCTAATCATTCCCCTACTAATAAACATTTAGGCTAGAAGGGAAACCTAGACCCTTTTCAATGGTTAGATGCTAAATTGCCAATAGAACACAAGAGAGCTTGGTGATTGAGTTTATGGGCAAGATTCCATTGACATTTGAAGATATAAGCACATGGCAGGAACTGGTGGAGATATTTAAGAAACATTAAAACAAAATTAAGAGAACAGATTGACATATTCTACCAAAACTGAGCTAAATCAAAAAAGAGAAGGGGTGCTTAGGTGGCTCAGTTGGTTAAGCAACTGACTTCGGCTCAGGCCATGATCTCACAGTCCATGAGTTCAAGCCCCATGTCTGGCTCTGTGCTGACAGCTCAGAGCCTGGAACCTGCTTTGGATTCTGTGTCTCCCTCTGTCTCTGCTCCTCTCCCACTCATGCTCAGTCTCTCTGTCAAATAAATAAACATTAAAAAAAATTGTACATAAAATAGCAGAAGGAATGTAAAAAAGAAAAAAAGCTAGTCAATCCAAAGAAAGGCAGAAGGAAAAAAATAACAAAAACCAAAAATGGTAAAAAGAAAATACTATATGATACAGTAGAAAGTAAGTTCCAATATGGAAAACAGATTAAATGAATTATGAGATTGTCAGAATGAATATAAAATTTAAAAAATATGTTTACTGAAAGAGATATATGCACCCAACAATAAAAAAACTGCAATTATACGCTCCCTAGAAGAGACTTACCTACACAAAACCATAAAAGATGAGTAAAAGGATGGAAAAAAGATATACCAGGCAAATATTAACCAAAAGAAAGTTGATACAATATTAGTATCAGCTAAAACAAAACTTAAAGTGAAATACACTAAAGACAGATAAAACATAAAATGAACAATCCACCAAGATGACAAAACGATATCAACTCTGTGTGTACCTAATGATACTACCTTGAAAAATAAAAAGTAAACAAACATCCATAGCTCTCAGTATCTGATATATCTATCAAACAGACAAAAGATTAAGGATAAAGACAAGTCGTAAGTTCTTTGAATATAAGTCTGGATATAACTCCCTTATCAGATATGTGATTTGCAAATATTCTCTCCCATTCTGTGAATTGTCTTTACACAAAACGTTTTAATTTTGATGAAGCCAATGTTATTGGTTATGTTTTTGGTGTTATATCTAAGAAACCATTGCCGAGCTAAGGTCATGAAAACTTATGCCTTTTTTTTTTTTTTTCTAAGACCTTTATAGTTTTAGCTTTTACATTTAGGTCTTTGACCCATTTGGAGTTAAGTTGTATATATGGTGTAATATAGCTTTAAGCGTTTTTGAAATGCTGTCCTGACCCAGTTCTGAGTCCCTGGCTAGAGGCTGGTCAGTTCTTGAGCAACTGATAAAAGGCCACCTCTCAACCATCTCCCTTATTAAGCTCTCACACTCTAGGGCCATTATGTGGCCACTTTAATTGCTCCAGAGACAGTACCAAACAACCAGGTACAGTCCATATACCCCAGAGCCCACAGAATTATTCAAATTAACCAGGCTGAAAGGAGCCTATGAAAGCTAACCCCAACACATTTGCTTCATTAAGCTGCCCCCTACAACTGCAGCTTGCTGTTACTCTGTCCCAGGTGCAATCCCATGTGGCCTACATGGCAGCGTTGTCATTTGGAGCTCTAAAGAACAGTTTTGCCTTTGTGTCCCCACCATCAAAAGAATCTTATAAATCTTTAAATCTTATCAAACATATGGTGTGACCATGTGGCTATCCAGCTGTCCTAAATGCCATCTGTTGAAAAGACTGGTCTTTCCCCATTGGATGGTCTTTGTACCTTTGTTGAAAACTTACTGTAAATATGAGGATTTATATCTGACTCTCAGTTCTATTCTATTGATCTGTATGTCTATCCTTATCCTTGTACCACACCATTTTGATTACTATACCATTGTATAAAGTTTTCAAATCAGCAAATGTGAATCCTCCAACTTTGTTCTTCTCTTTCAAGATTGCTTTGGCTATTTGGAATCCCTTGCGTTTCCATGTGAATTTTAAGATTAGTTTGTTCATTTCTGCAAAAATGCCAGCCAGAATCTGATAGGGCTTACATTAACTCCATGTATCAATTTAGAGAATGTTGCCTCCCTAACAATAGTCATCTGATGCATGACAATATTTTTTTTAAGATTTAAAAAAATTTTTAATGTTTATTTATTTTTGAAGAAGAAAGAGACAGAGAGTGAGTGGGAGAGGGGTAGAGAGAGAGGGAGACACAGAATCTGAAACAGGCTCCAGTACAATTTCTGCAGTTCCCTTGTTCAATTGATTCCTAAGTATTTTCCTCTTTTGATGCTATTATAAATGGAACGGTTTTCTTAATTTCATCTGCAGATGTATAGATTTTAAAAAAAATTTTTTTTTCAACGTTTTTTATTTTTATTTTTGGGACAGAGAGAGAGACAGAGCATGAATGGGGGAGGGGCAGAGAGAGAGGGAGACACAGAATCGGAAACAGGCTCCAGGCTCCGAGCCATCAGCCCAGAGCCCGACGCGGGGCTCGAACTCACGGACCGCGAGATCGTGACCTGGCTGAAGTCGGACGCTTAACCGACTGCGCCACCCAGGCGCCCCTGCAGATGTATAGATTTTTTTAAATGTATGGGGTTTTTAAAAATCCAGATATATAAACTTTGCATTTTAATTAATGTTTAATCCATTTACATTTAATTAACATTCATACAGTTGAATTTGTTTACCATCTTATTTTTTTGTCTCATTAATACTTCATTCTTTCTTTCTTGACTTCTATTGGTTGAACATGCATTTTGGGGCGGGGGGGAGGAAAACCAAGAAACAGACTCTTACAAAAAATTTTTTTTAATGTTTATTTATTTTTTGACAGAGAGAGCATGAGTGGGGGAAGTGCAGAGAGAGAGAGGGGGGCAGAGGATCTGAAGCGGGCTCTTCATTGACAGCAGACAGCCCAGCGCGGGGCTAGAAATCATGAACCGTGTGAGATCATGACCTGAGCCAAAGTCAGATGCTCAATCAACTGAGCCATCCAAGTGCCGTCCCCCCAATTTTTAAAAAATTTTTATTTGAGACAGAGAGAGAGAGAGAGAGAGAGAGAGAGAGAGAGAGCGCGCGCGCATGTGAGGGAGAGGGGCAGAGGGAGAAAGAATCCTAAACAGGTTCCACATTCAGTACGGAGCCAGACGCTGGGCTCAATCCCACAACCTGGGATCATGACCTAAGCAGAAATCAAGAGTCAGTCACTCAATGGAATGAGCCACCCAGGCGACCCCAAGAAACAAATTCATAACTACAGAAAACAAACTGATGGCTACCAGAGGGGAGGGGGAGGGGGATGGGTTAAATAGGTGATGGGGATTAGGAGGGCCCTTGTTGTGATGAGCAGTGGGTGTTCTAAGTGCTACATCACTAAATTCTACACCTGAAAGTAAGATTACACTGTATGTTAACTGTAATTTAAATAAAACTTGGGGAAAAAAATGTATTTTTGTACTTTTTATTTTATGTTATATTTTAGTTTTCCCTTGTTTAATTTTCTTAATGATTATTCTAGAGTTTACAATTCATATTTTAATCTTATTAGTCCACCAATGCACATATAAGAAACTTACAACAGGATACTTCCATTTGCCCAATTCCCGTCCTTTACACTTATTTATTCTGTTATAAACTCTACATTTAAAAAACTTCAAGTCAATTATCTCTTAGATAATTTAAGGTAAGAAAAAAGTTGTTATTTTAACCTACAAATTTACCATGTCTAGTACTCTTTGATCCTTGTAAAGATCTGAATTTTCATCTGGTATTATTTCCCTTCATCCTGAAGGGATGAATACTAAATATACATCCTGAATACTTCCTTAGTATTTCTTATAGCGCAGGTCTACTGGACAGGAATCCTCTCATTTTCTTTTAAGATGTTTCCATTTCACTTTCATTGTTGAAGGATATTTTCATCAAGTTCAGAATTCTAGAATGACAGCGTTTTTGTTTTGTCTTAAACTATCTTTTTAAAAGCAGTTTTACGTTCACGAAAGTGAGCAAAGGTACAGAGATTTCCTATTCATATAACCCCTGACCACATGCATGCATAGCTCCCATCATTATCAACACACCCCACCAGAGTGGTACATTTGTTACAACTGATGAACCTATACTGACAGCATTATCACCCAAAGTGCAGTTCACCATAGGGCCACTTTTGGTATTGTACATTCTACAGGTTTGGACAAATGTATGACATGTACCCATCATTGCGGTATCACACAAGGTACTTTCACTGCCCTAAAAATCCTCTGTGCTCTGCTTATTCATCCTTTCTCTCCTCTCCCCCCGACCCGTGCTTTGAACCGCTGATCTTTTTACTGTCTCCAGTTTTGCCTTTTCCAGAATGTCACACACAGTACGTAGCCTTCTCGGACTGGTTTCTTTCACTAGTAATATGTACTTAAGATTCCTCCATGACTTTTCATGGCTTGATAGCTTACTTTTTTTCAGTGTTGAAAATAATCCACTGTTTGGATGTACCAACTTATTCACTTACTGAAGGACCAGAGCAGCCTTGAATCTAGGACTGATTTTCCTCACTGATAAGGCAAAACCCTTCTAAATACTCTACCCAACACTCCGTAAATTACAAGAACTTCCACTATGGTGGGTAAGAACACAAACTGGTCCAACTGGTGTAAAGATTATTCTGATGCTTTCAAAGGGTTCTACTCCCAGGCTCAGGTAGCTTCCTCACATGTATCATGCACTGATCAATACTCAGATGAAGACTTGAGAAGTACTGCAGATCTCTGGAAAACTCTCTCTGGAGCTCTCTCTTCCTGTACTTTATACTGCAAACTCAATCCCCGTGGCCTCCCCAGACTTCAACTTCTATCTCCTCAACTCAGGGAGGCTGCTAACCTTCACTTGGATTCCCCCTTCCTATACTGCAGCCTGGAAACTCTCTCCAGCCAGTAAGCTGGAAAACTGCAGGGCTCATCTTGTTTCCCTTCTTTCATGAATCAATGAGTTGTGCTGTCTAATGTCAGATTTTTTGTTTGTTTGAGGCAAAGGGATAAACCTGGCCTCTGTTAACTCAGCTACAATTAGAATTCTACATTGGCAGGGGGTTTTGTATGTTAAAAAAATGTCATTACATATTATGTTATTTCATCATTTCTGTTGTCTTTTTTTTCCCCCCTCTGATTGCTTTTAAGATTTTTCTCTTCATTTTGGCTTTCAGCTTGATCATAGTGTGCTTACGTACTGTTTTTTGAATGTGCCCTACTTGGGGTTGCTGAGCTTCCTGAATTTGTGGGTTGATGTCTTACTTCAGATTGGTAATGCACTTGTACACTATTTCTTCAATTATTACTTATGTTTTCTTCTCCTCTTTTTCCGGGATTCCAACTATACTCTGATAAAACCTTTGACCATGTTCTACATCTCTCTCTTATGATCTACACTGTTTTGTTCTTTTTCTTCTTCCATATTTCTTCCTATTGATTTTGGACTCTAGGCTCTAGAACTTTCTAAGAAGATAAATTTCTGCGGTTTTAAGCCACCAAGTTTATGGTGATTTATTATAGCATCCCTAGGAAACAAATACAGCCATTATATATCCATACTGAAATTGAACAATTAAATAAATGGATAGCAGATGGTGGGAGCCAAGTTTCTCACTGTTGGAATGGGCAGTTATGAACAAAGAAGGCTACAGTGATCCATGTAGTAATGGGTTAGAGTTGGAAACATCAGTATAAACTCATGAGTTCATGAGTATGCTATACATAAATCTTGTAAGTTCTATCTGGTTATATAGAGAAATATCTATAGATATATGTATATATACACATATATACCCTTGCTGTTAGCTCAAAAGGCCAAGAAACAGTGACACTCTAGTAGCAACAAGCACATACAGAGCTCAGATCTTGGTTTCTAATACCATTCTCTAGTAAAATGAACCAGGGCTCCTTGGAGAAATGTCTGGTTCTAGGCTAGGGCAGGGAATACAGATGATGAGTCTGGAACATCTTATAGTACCAGAAAGTAAGCAGGTGTGGGAGGAAAACAAACAAAAAAGACGGGGTATATCAGAGACACAGGAGCCAACCCAAAGTGCCCTTCTGATAAGCTGGAACAATTTGAGCAACAAAACAAAGTAGTTTGGGATTATAATCCGAAGTATAAATACCTATACATCCTCACTGATGCAAATAAATGTCTGAATCACTAAGTAAATTGCTGAATAATGAATAATTGAGTAAATAAATGGGGAAGAACAGACAAATCTTCCATTCACAAAAATTTCAAGTAATTTATGGAATTATCAAAAAGATGGAGCATAATTCTCCATGCCTTCAGCACTGGCCTCACACAGTAACTTCCTCCCAAAGTTTATATTATGGAGAATGGGGGGGGGGGGGGAGTAACTTTACAGTAGAGAAACATGATGACATTGCCTCAGGTAGGGGATGAAGGGCAGTATCAACAGTAGTAAGTCATGTTGATAATATATACCCTTGATGTGATGTGATGAGAATGACACTTTACCTCTGTGGTCTTCCTCCCAAAAATCAATAACCCAAGTCTATCTAATCATGAGAAAAAAATCTCATGAGAGTTCAGGGACTCTACAAAGTAACTGGTAATCCTCAAAAATATCAAGGTCATCAAAAACAAGGAAACTCTGAGAAACTGTCACGGGCAAGAGGAGCATGAGGAGACATGATAATTAAATGTACTGTGAGATCCTGGATGGGATCCCAGAACAGAAAAAGGACACTGGGTAAAAACTAAGAAAATCTAAGCATAGATTTTAGGTAATGATAATGTTATCAATTTGGTTCATTAATCATGACAAATGTACTATACTAGTAAGATGTTAATAATTTTTTTTAAAAAAGGACCTAAAGTGATTAACAATCATTTGTAATAAATGGACACTGTTTAAGTCTTGATTAGAACAAGTCAACTCTAGAGACATTTGTGAATTAATCTGATAAATCTGATTTATGGACTATTATTTATGATGGTGACAAAAGATTTATTTTTAATTTTGATCAATATGATAATGTCATCATGCTTAATTTTTTAGAGACACAAACTACATAAAGGTGAAATGACATGTTGTGAAGGACTTTTAGTTTAAGGAAAAAAGTAATAAAGCAAATGTGCCAAGATATTGAAAACTGTTGAAATCTGGGTGATGGGAATATGGGACTGCATTACATTTTTTTTCTACTTCTTGTATGTTTGAAATATTTCATAACAGAATCATGACTTTTTTCAGTGTCCTTTTGATAACTTCTACGCTAAATATGATCATGGATATTTTCATTAAAGAACATTCTACCCAAGTACAAATATCTACAATTCTGATATTGTACTCAGTTTTTAGTATACTGCTTCTTCAATATCCTTTAATCCAATAAATACGTCTAAGATTTAGTAAGTTAATGTCCATCAACCGACGAATAAATAAAAAAGATGTGGTTTACATATATAATGGACTACTACTTGGCAATGAGAAAGAATGAAATCTGGCCATTTGTAGCAACATGGATGGAACTGGAGAGTATTATGCTAAGTGAAATAAGTCAGGCAGAGAAAGACAGATATTGTATGTTTTCACTCCTATGTGGATCCTAAGAAACTTAACAGAAGACCAGGGGGGAGGGGAAGGAGGCAAACCATAAGAGACTCTCAAATACTGGGAACAAACTGAGGGTTGATGGGGGGGTGGGGGAGAGGGGAAAGTGGGTGATGGGCATTGAGGAGGGCACCTGTTGGGATGAGCAATGGGTGTGGTATGGAAACCAAATTGACAGTGTGTGTATATATATATGTATGTGTGTATATACATACATATATATATAAAAGATTTAATAAGTTAGATTTATGTTTTGAAAAACTGCCGAATTAACATTGCACTAGCATCAATTTCTATTTCTGTTACTGTTTCTATTACTGATTTTGATTTTAAAGACCTCTACCACATTTATCCTTCTGCTACAGTGTTGCTATAAACTTTACAATTCTTTTTTTTTTTTTTAATTTTTTTCAACGTTTTTTAATTTATTTTTGGGACAGAGAGAGACAGAGCATGAACAGGGGAGGGGCAGAGAGAGAGGGACACACAGGATCGGAAACAGGCTCCAGGCTCCGAGCCATCAGCCCAGAGCCTGACGCGGGGCTCGAACTCACAGACCGCGAGATCGTGACCTGGCTGAAGTCGGACGCTTAACCGACTGCGCCACCCAGGCTAAACTTTACAATTCTTTAGACGTACTCCTAATGTTTTGCTTGGCAGTTATAAAAAGAATGAAATGAAAATGTTTTAATTTTCTGAATTGAAAGTAGATGCATTATCTACTTTAAGGTTATAATAAATGCAAAGCAACTTGAATTGGGAAATTAAGTCTTTCCCCCTAAGTAATAAAAATGACAGTCAATAATAAGCCATCTACAAATTTTTCCTTTTACAGTCCTTTGTACAATTACAGTTGTGCATCTTATAATTCCATAAGACCTTAAATACCACTGGTGAAAATCTGGGCTACTGATTTCAACTTATTGGCTTTTTTCTTTTCTTTCTTTCTTCTTTCTTTCCTTTTCTTTCCTTCTTCCTTCCTTCCTTCCTTCCTCCCTTCCCTCCCCCCTCCCTTTTCTTGTCTTGTCTTGTCTTGTCTTGTCTTGCCTTGTCTTGTCTTTTCCTTTTAGTGGTAGTGGTCATGGGATTGTACCTGGTATCTGGAAATCTATTTTGATTTTCTCCTGTCATTTGTAAATTAAGAGTGACAATACTCCAAATAAAAGATGTTCAGACTGTCACAATTAGAATTCAGAATCTCTACGTAAATCTTATACTCTGGTCCTTAACTGCCTCATCTGAAAATGTCAATGCAATCTTACTTGCTTGAAGGCAAGGAGTTGAACTAAATAACATCTTTTTTTTAAATCTTAAGATATGGGGGGGTCCCTGACTGGCTCAGTTGGTAGAGCATGCAACCCTTGATCTCAGGGGTGGGAGTTCAAGTTTCACGTTGGGCATGGGCCTACTTAAAAAAAGACAAAAAGAAATTTAACAAAAATCTTAAGGTCTATAATTCTCAGTGACCAAATTTTATGAACAATAATGTGCTGCTTAAAAAAAAGTTTTTATTGAAGTATAATTAACATACAATGTCACATTAAAATCAGGTATACAACAATACTAATTCAATAATTCTACTTTGAGTAATGCACAGAGTAATGTGCTACTTTCAAGGATGCATGTTTTGACTAATTTCAAAGATATAGGCTTTTTATTTTATATAAAATTATGAGGCTAAATGATATCAACAATGAATGAAATGTAATCTTCAAATTGATATAAATCCATGACAGTTAAAATTAAAAGCCTGGATAAAATATTTGTTTCAACTGTCTTTCCCCCCCAAATTAAAAACTAACTAACTAAATTATGCAAACTTCACAATGTTCTCACTTCGCATGGAGTTCAGAGGGTTCCTGTGTATTCTTGAGAATTATTTCAGAAGTGCATATGCCACCTCAGCTTTCACATTTGTTTAATTGTAGGACTCTCTTATTTCAAGAGGCTCTCTCCTTTTCCTTCTTTATTTTTTCTTGGTAATATATTGCTCTTAGTTTTACAAAATGATTTTAGCTGTAGTTGGAAGTTAAAATTTTTTCCTTACTTAATAACACAGAAAGTTTAAAACCTCATCACACCGCCCCCTTTTTTTGTTTGGTCTCTGGAAATGTTATCTTTAAATGAAACTCCCACATCTGGGAACTGGCGACATACAATTCACTGGAGGAGCTTAGCTATTCCCTAGGGCTTATCATAAAGCCAAAAAGAAAATGGAAATTTTTAAAAAACAGAATTTTCTGCCTTCTTGGTTGAAGAACAAACACTCCTCAGCATGCAAAAAATAAGTTGTCTTACTAGCCTTACAATTTTTCTTTCATAAATAATATATGCTCAATGGCAAAAGATCTATAAAAACAAACAAATAAAAAAATAAGTCATCCATTATGGGACCACTCAGAAAATAAAACTGCTACATTTCTTTACGCTGTATCTTTTTTTTATTATTTTTTTAAATGTTTATTTATTTTTGAGAGAGAGACAAGAGCACAAGCAGGGGAGGGGCAGAGAGAGAGAGGGAGACACAGAATCTGAAACAGGCTCCAGGTTCTGTGCTGTCAGCATAGAGCTTGACATGGGTCTGGAACTCAGGAACGGCGAGATCATGACCTGAGCCAAATTCAGACACTTAACCAACTGAGTCAACCAGGCACCCCTGTATCTTATTTTTTTTTAATGTTTATTGAGAGAGAGAGAGAGAGAGAGAGAGAGAGAGAGAGAGAGAGAGAAAGAAAGCCCACAGAAGACGAAAAGAGAGAGAGGGAGAGAATCACAAGCAGGCCCTGTAAGGTCAGTGCGTGATCTCACAAACCATGAGGATCAAGACCTGAGCTGAAATTAAGAGTCAGACACTGGGGCTCCTGGGTGGCTCAGTTGGTTAAGTGACTGACTTCAGCTCAGGTCATGATCTTGTGGTTCATGAGTTCAAGCCCCATATCAGGCTCTGTGCTGACAGCTCAAGGCCTGGAGCCTGCTTTAGATTCTGTGACTCCCTCTCTCTCTACCCCTCCCCTGCTCCTGCTCTGTCTCTCTCTCTCAAAAATAAATAAACATTTAAAAAAATGAAAAAATAAAAAGAGTCAGACACTTAACTGACTAAGCCACCCAGGTGCCCCTGTCTTATTTTAAAAAATTAAAAAAAAATTTTTTTTAATGTTTATTAAACATTAAACTGTAAGATCATAACCTGAGCCGAAGTCAGGCACTTAACCAACTGAGCCACCTAGGCACCGCCCCCCTAAAATTTTTTAATGTTTATTTATTTTAAGAGAAAGACAGAGCATGAGCAGGGGAGGGGTACAGAGAGAGGGAGACACAGAATCTAAAGCAGGCTCCAGGCTCTGAGCTGCCAGCACAGTGCCTGATGTGGGGCTCGAACTCATGAACCGTGAAAGCATGACTTGAACTGAAGTTGGATGCTTAACCAACTGAGCCACTCAGGCACCCTAATCCTGTCTTATTTTTTAAATAACATTTTTATCATGTGCTTTTCCCCATCAGTCTGGTGCAGTGAGGATTATCTCCAGATGAAATCCAATATCCTTTCTGTGCTTGTAATGCGATTTCTTGACTGGGAAACCTGACTCCCATGATTTTCACTGTACTTACTTATTTCATTAAACCCTCTAAGAAATCAGCCCCTATCCCTGCTGCTGTACCTCCCTCAGCAATGCACTCTTCACCACAGGTGTGTCCCCTGACTCTTCACCTGGCTGCATCCCCCACTCCCCCTGAGCTCCCAGTCACCACGCCATGTTACCAGGCCCCATGTGGAAGCCTCCTGACCCACTTGGGTTCGGGCACTCCTACTTTAAGCCCTCCTCACCATGTCTGGGCCCCAACTTCCTGCACAGAACTGTCCCGATGTATGCATACCCTTCACTCCTTGTTTGAGCTCTGACTCCCTATATCTTCTGCCACCCCATGTGGATGTCTACCTCACCCTGGTCAGGCCCTTGCTCCCCATATCAGGCCACCCCATGTGACAACATGCACTGTCCCACTTGGCTTCAGCTCCCCACACTGAGTCACCATTTCCCCTTGTACTGATGCACTCCTCACAGGAGCCAGGCCCTGATTCCCCATGCTGGGTACCCCCTACACGTACGTGTGCGCACACACACACACACACACACACACACACACACACACGGTGTTAATGCCTCCTTCACCCTATTCAGGCTCTTACACTCCATGATGCTCCCCCCACCCCCATGAATGTCACCCTCCACTAGTGTCAGGCCTACACTAGGTTAGCCTTCCATGCTGATGACCTTCTCACTCTGACACCTGAAGCTGAGCTGCCTCTCTGCAGGTACGACCCCCACCCCACTCTGCTCAAATACTGCACCCCGAGCTGGACCTCCCCAGGCATGGGCATCCTACTTGGTCTCTGGCTTTCCCATGGCAGGCATCTCCCACCTAAAGATGCTCTTTTTACCCTACTCTGGCCACAACACACCCTGATTTGGGCTACTTCGGCTCTCCCCCCAAACACGGGAGTGCCCTACCTAACGTCTTCAAGATTGAATTGTACAGGAAGGGAAGGAAGGGAGAAGGAGCCATAATTATTTTGAATACTGTTCATTTTCTCATTTGTTTTGGCCACCACAAAGCATTCTTTGGCAAAGCAAATAGGTGCACTAATCTTACCTTTAGTTTTATCTTGCCTTACATTTCCTTTTTGTTCTAACTTGCACTATTACTACTGTCCTTGTTTTATTTCTTATAAGCTGCATTTTGGTCAGTCACCACTAATCCTCTGTGGAAAATGCAGGGCATGTTGTAAACACATGAAGCAAGTGGGCCACTCAGCTACGTGTCCCCAGCAGCTAATACAGTGAAGATCAGAGTGAAACCGAAAATACTCAACAACCAGCAATATAATATAGACAAAGACACCAACCAAATAGAATGGGGGGACCTCACTGAGGATCGGAGTCCTGGAAGACCCCTGCTGAACGTGTTAACCCTTTAGGAGATGAATTGTGCGTGTGTGTCTGTGCATGCGTGTGTGTGTGTGTGTGTGTGTGTGTGTGTGTGAGGAGTGTAGGGGTCTCAGGGAAGGGTCCTTCTGGAAGAGGGATGTTACTCAGGAGGTTTAGAGCAGGAGCTGTTTAACCAACTAGCATGGAAGCATTAAAAAACATTTTGAAACCTTAATACAAATTTGCTGAACAAGAAAGGCTTGCACCGTGATACACCTTGCTGTCTGGGCAACTTCTTTAGTGAAGTTCTTTAGTGAAAGCACAGCCTATTCTCCTCAATACCAGAACCATCTCCTCAGGGAGGGGCCTGCAGAAGGCAGGAAGTGCACATGGGCACCATCAGTACAAGTTGTGCCAGGAAACAGCTGGCTACCTGGTCCACACATAAGCAAGAGAAGACTTCGAAACTTCCTCTAGTGAAAGACAAACCACACAAGTGTAAGAAATGTGGGCAAACCTTACAAGAAAAAATGGAAACCAAAAGCCAACTTTGCCAGAAAAATGTTGGTAGTGGGTGAGATACTAATCTACGTACAAGAAAAAGTACATTTTTGTCTAAAATCTGTTAAGCCTCATGGGAATCTACCCCCAAAACCAAGAGCACACTGTATACACTGTATGTTAGCCATCTTGACAATAAATTATATTTAAAAAATAAAAATGAAAAAATAAAGTCTCTGTTAAGTCAACTAAGAGCTATGATGCACACCCACAAGAGATAACCTGCTAAACCAGAGGTTTTATGTGAGGTCTCAGTGAAAAAGAACATAAAGCATCCTTGTGATAATTACAAAGAAAGTCACTTCTCTGAAGGGGTAGATTTAACATTTTAAAAGAAGGAATGGTGTTAAGAAATAAATGGCTATGGGCCATAAAATAGAAGATTATGAGCATTTTCAGAAGACACATTTCTGAATGCTGTCTATTCCCAAAACAGGAAAAGCTGAAGTCTCTGGTTTTTGTTTATGTGATATTTATCATCTTCTACCTTATCAAGCACCAAGCTCAAGTCTCTTTACATTTACAAAGGCTAAATAGGTCACTTCCTCATGCATATGAGAATATTGTTGGTTCCCACCTCTGGCTAGTTGAAAATAAAATCATTCTACAGCATTTAAAAGTTTTCCACATTGTCCTTTTGTTTAGAGCACATTAGTATATTGATGGCTATACACTTTTAAAACTTGTCCATGGACTCTTTGCTGCTCCTCCCATCAAGAGGTAGGGTCTTTGTCCTCTTCTCACATAGTTGATCTGCCTGAAAAGTTTGTTTATGACCAAGACTGCTGTGGGCCTTTTGAGACTAGGACAGAAATGGCCATATGGTCCTGCCTGGCTCTCCTGGGACACTCACTCTGGGGGAAACCAACTGTGCAGTTAAGAAGTCCAACGATCCCAGGGTGCCTGGGTGGCTCAGTTGGTTAAGCATCCTATTTGGACTCAGGTAATAATCACATGGTTCGTGAGTTTGAGTCCTGCATCAGGCTCTCTGCTGTCAGCACAGAGCCTGCTTTGGATCCTGTCTCCCTCTCTCTCTGCCCCTCCTGCATTCATGCTCTCCCTCTCTCAAAAATAAATAAACCTTAAACAAAAAGAAGTCCAACTATCCTTAAACTACTGTCAGCAGGTGAAGATGAATAGGTTACACGCAGGTGCTCCTACTGGAAAGCTGGGCTGAGCAACCAGCTGCTGGCTGGAATCAACCGCCACCTCAAGTGAGGCATGTGGGATGCCCAGCCCAGTTGAGCCTTCATATGACTGCAGCCCCAGCCAGTATTTGACTGCAAGCACGTGAGAGAGCCCAAGTTAGAACTGCCAGGCAGAGCCTTCCCCCAAACTCCTAACCCACAAAATCCTAACCAAAATCAAATAGTTGCTGTTTGCCACCCCAAAGTTGTGGGATAATGCGTATCAATGGCAACAGTAACTCTAATGACCAAGGAAGTATTTTCTGACCAATTCTATCCCTTTTTGTACTTTCAGTAGAAAGCAATTTCAGACCCAAATTGTATTAGCCAGAATAGACTAGGTTACACTGTGCTAAAATAATTTACCCTGAAATCTCAGTGGCTTTATTCAGCAAAAATGTGTCCTGTTCAAGTATAGGCAGGGAATTTTGTTCCATTTGGTGAGTCAGGGAATCAAACACCTGCATGTGATGACAACTTGATCTCACATACTGCTGCAGCAGGTAACACTAACTCTCTAATGCTAACATCCCATAGCATATCTTCATTCGGAACAAGGGTCAAGCTATCTCGGCAATACCATTTTTTTTAAATTACCAAGTGCAGCATAGATTGGTGGTCTCCAACATGCATTCTCCTCTTGCTCCTTTTTAAAAATTTTTTTTAATGTTTATTTATTTTTGAGAGAGAGACACACACACAGAGTGTGAGTAGGGGAGGGGCAGAGAGAGAGGGAGACACAGAATTTGAAGCGGGCTCTAGGCTCTGAGCTGTCAATATGGAGCTTGACATGGGGCTCGAGCTCACCAACAGTGAGATCAGACCTGAGCCGAAGTCCGATGCTTAACTGACTGAGCCACCCAGGTGCCCCACCTTTTCCTCCTTTTAATTATAGCAACAGCCCAAGTTTTAGCAGGGCACATAACTGCTTGACTCAGACTGCACTTGCAGCCAACCATACCATGTGACTAAGCTTGGGCCAACGGGACGTGAACAGGAGTGATATGTGTAATTTCCAGGTCCTTTCCTTACAGGACTCGCCTCTAGGACACTTAGCTTTTAGACTAAGAACAGAAAAAATAAAATCATTCTATCTACTTACCTACCTATCTACCTATTTCCTATCTATCTATTGATTGATCGGTCGATCTAGTTAAGCCACTTTAATTTTTACAAAGAACAGAGAGCAATGGCAGGGGGAGGGGTGTCATGCTAACGTAGCAACAACTAACTTTTCACACCTTTTCCTATTACACACCTTCATTTTATACTGCTATACATTTTTATTTCCCCCTCTTAATCTGTACTTTTGAATTTGCCGTTACATTACTGAACTTCCACTATTCTTACTTAAACTGAACTCACATAGCAGCTTCCTTTGAAGACATGGGCTCTCTGATGTAGGACACAGACACCGTAGTGTGGGAGAGGGAAGAGTGAATTCAAAGGTTTATGATCCTGCCTCTCATCCTGGAGAGATCTTTTTCTTTTAATTTTTTTCATGCTTTATTTATTTTTGAGAAAGAGTGAGAGAGAGAGAGAGAGAGAGAGAGAGCACGCATGAGTGGGGGAGGAGCAGAGAGAAAGAGACAGAGAATCCGAAGCAGGCTCCAGGCTCTGAGCTGTCAGCACAGAGCCCGACGTGGGGCTCAAACTCACTGACTGTGTGATCATGACCTGAGCCAAAGTCGGACACTTAACCGACTGAGCCACCCAGGCGCCCCTCATCCTGGAGAGGTCTTAAACAAACCCTCAAGTCTACTAAAATAAAGACCGGCAGGCAAAATTAAACTCCTAAAAAAGGGGGTAAAAGTTAAATATTAACAATAAATAATACCATCTTACGGCTCCCTTACCTCAAATTTTAAACTCAACCAATACAATGAAGGCAATCTGGCACCATTGCCAACAGTGCAGATCCTGGAATCAGAACAAATCTGGGCTTGAACCTCAGCCTTGCCACTTACTACTAACTTGTCTATGGTAAGTTAACTGCTCAGGGGTGCCTGGGTGGCTCAGTCAGTTAAGTGTCTGACTTCAGCTCAGGTCATGATCTCATGGTTGGTGGGTTCGAGCCCCGCACTGGGCTCTGTGCTGACAGCTCAGAGCTTGGAGCCTGCTTCAGATTCTGTGTTTCCCTCTCTCTCTGCCCTTCCCCCCACTTGTGCTCGCTTGCTCTCTCTCTCTCTCAAAAATAAACATTTAAAAAATGTTTTCATTTAAAAAAATAAAAAATAAAAAAGTTAACTGCTCAAGTCTCTGTTTCCTCACCTGAGGAAGGTGAGTAGAGTAGCTCATAGAATAGCGATGAAAATTAAAGAAAATAATACACATAGAGTACTTCGTACACAGCCAAAGGATTCAATGCCAGTTGTTACGGTAACTCTATTCCTTTCCATATGCTATTCCCTCTGCCTGGAATACTTCCTCCTCTTGTGGACCTGGGGAATTCCTTCACATTCATTACAACTCATGCCCTGTGGTGTGTTCTCACCTCTTCCACCTGCCAGGGGCAATCAACCTTTCCCTCATTTGTGTTACCGAGAAGACATGTATGTTAATTCTCCTTATCAAAGGATACTGTAATTGCTTGTTTAAACAGCTGCCCCTCCTCACTGTGAGCACAGTCCATTTCTTCTTCGCTAAATCCCACTCTCAGTACAGTACACATTGTAGGTTCTCAAATATGTTTGTAATATGAACTGAATAAACCTTTGAGTTCACTCTACAGTCAACCCCTTTGTTTTCTACATTAGGAACGAGGCCTACTTATTAAATATTCCATTCTTTTTTATCAAAAGAATTGTCCTACCAAAATAATTTAAACCAAAGCATAATTAGTATTGATATTACAAAAGGCAGTTGTCTGAACATGAATATCTACAGATACAGGCTCTCTAATGAGAATATTCTTATCTAACATTTCAAGTTTTTCTTGGGAATTGTAAGCAGATGCGATTGAAAGGTCTTAAAAACCACGGTCAGTAATTGAAAATGTACTGCTTTTGTAATAAGGAACAAGGTATTAGAATTTTAAGGATAGAAAATAATCATAAGAATACTTAGCATATATACGGAAATTATTACTGTATAAAGTCTTTTCACCTGCTTCTTCTAATCACCTTGTGATAGTGAAAGCAGCTGTATTCCTATTATATGGAAGGTCATGTATAATCAATAAACACTACAGAAAAGATGTAAATCTGTTTTGGCAGCTTTGGTGGCCTTTATTGTGGCCATTAAATCCAGACTTCAATAAAAGATGTTATTATTATTATTTATAATTTTCTATAGGGCAAGAGAATATACTGATAGATCTACCTTAGAGTAAGACCAGAATTACCATTCCCTTTAAATAACTTACTACCAGTTTCTGATGACAGTGACAATACATGGTCTTAAAAAGTAAAAGACACTTTGTAAGAGAAATTGGAAACAACAAACATTAAAATAAAATACCTCAATGCAGACATGATGCATTCCTCCAGCCTTGTTTCTCTGCAGAAAACCTGCAATTGGGCTGTCATTTCCCAGTGGATGAAGTAGTTCCATCTTGGTATTTCCCAGGTTGACAAAAACAACAGATACACCATGCTCAGGAACAGGGACCACCTCACTTACCTGGGCCCCCAGAACATTCTCATAAAATGCCTTGGCTTTTTCTAAGTCTGGCACTGCAATTGCTACATGATTGAGTCGACCCAGGTTCCACACAGGACCTGCCACTTGATGCGAGGACTGTGATGTGGAAAGAGCTTTTACTTTCGGAGCTGAAGTCTGAAGTCTGGAAAAAAGCCCTGAAAAATTGAACAGCCATTGATAGCCTTCTTGAGAATTGATGGATTTATAAAATTAATTAAAAAAAAAACTAAATGACTAATACATATAAACATTATTTATATACATATTCTGGTTTTAATTACTGAAATTAAATTGGGGAGTTTAATGGAAAAATGACGTCAAAATTACTCACTCTGCCATTAAACAACTGTCTGGAATTAAAAAACTAATTGTGAGCTTTTTAGATTTAAAACAAAGATGGCATTTTTCATAATAATTTCTATTTATTGATAATACTTCAAGGACAGCTACATAGCATTAAGAATGACTTGCAGGGCACCTGGGTGGCTCCATGGGTTAAATGTGTGACTTCAACTCAGGTCATGATCTCGCATTCGTGAGTTTGAGCCCCTTGTTGGGCTGTGCTGACAGCTCAGAGCCTGGAGCCTGCTTTGGATTCTGTGTCTCCCTCTCTCTCTGCCCCTCCCCCACTCACATTCGTTCTCTCTCTCTCTCTCTCTCTCTCTCTCTCTCTCAAAAATAAGCATTAAAAAAATTTAAAAAAAAGAATAACTTGCTATTCTCTGTATTTCACAAGGGGTAAGTTTGAAGCTGACAGGGACACAATACTCATTTAATGATGAGAACAAGCAATTTTCTCCTCTACCTATAACCAATTTTTTGTCTTATATTCTGCAATATGTATTAAAGCCATGCCCATTACAGTGCTCTTTAATAAGATTTTATTTTAATGATTACTAAAGAAAAGAAAGACAAGCAAACATTAAGAGGATCCTTAAACTTATGAGAATTCCCTCTGAGACCAGTTTTTTCTTATTGTTTCTTTTTATAATTTTGAAGACGAGAAGAATTGCTTCTGAATGTGAAGAAACTTCTTTCATTAAGAAACTGAAGAGACCTATAATGTGTCCTCCCTGTGGATTACTGTTTCCCCAGTTCCCAAAACACTGGACTTTAAGAGCCAGATTCTCCCCAAGATGAAAACTGTATACATATATGAGGTCTAAGAATAATCTTGTAAAACTACATCACTTAATTAAAAAAAAGTACAAAATAGCATATTGAAGAACACATATTCTAAACAATCAGGTTTAGCTCTTAATGGAAAATACTTTAAATAGTACTTAGTATCACAGAGCTAAAAATAGTTAATTCCTTTTTACTGAAATTTTTGATAACAAGGAAATTAAAGTAACACTACTATAGACCATAGACCTTGTGGGGAAAGGCAGTCTCATATGTTAACCCCCACTTAACCACAGAAGGATGAAAAGTTCCTTGGCAAGAGATAAAGAGCCCACACAGCCTGTGTATCACACTGTGCTGGGAATATCTTTCCCTCTTCCATACTCAGTGAGTGCTCTTTTGTCTCAGTTTAACGTGTGTGCATCATACGGCAAACCTGTTATAGCGGTCCTCTGCAGAGAGGGAACAGGGTTCTTTGAACTGTGACACAAGAGGGGCGTGCGCAAACTGTCCTGCACTGACCACTGGGAGAGACCCATTGGTGATGGTGGACCAAACCCACCATTAAAGATAATCTTGCCCTATCTCATTTCTATGTAAGTAAAGCATTGTTCCATCTCTGATGGACTCTGATACCAAGATGCAATGGGCAGAAGTGTTTAGATTCTTCCTCTGGGACTGGTAACCAGTGCATGGTACTCTGCTTGACAAATGTGATGCATCATAGGTCAGCAGAAGGCAAAATTCCACCTAAGATAGTCTTCTGGTATGCTCAAGCCTGTATTATTGGTTACTGAAATATCCAAAGTTTGTCATTATCAATAGGTTGACACAGCCCAGTTCTATGGACTCATTGTATTATGAAATTCAAGCATATGACAACTTAGTAAGCACATACATAAATGTACAATTGAAAGTAAATCTCATGAAAGGCATACCTAATCCTCAATAGATGTGATGCACTCTGATATTTTCTACTCTGTTGTATTTTATTTCAGTTTTTAAAAAATTCTGGTACTACCTACCAAACATCTACCTTGTTAAGTTTGTTGTATAGATATTTGATGTAAAAAATATAATACAGTGCCAGACATATATAACAGGTGCACAACAAATTCAGCCATTCTTATTGTTACTGACATACAATAATTGTTTGCTGAGTGGCATGCAGAAATTATCTCAAGGGCACAGTGGTAGTGAATTTTTAAAATGCTAACAACCGGAACACCTGGGTGATTCAGTCAGTTGAGTGGCTGACTCTTGATTTTGGCTCAGGTCATGATCCCAGGGTCGTGGACTTGAGCCTCTCACTAGGCACTGCATTGGGCATGGAGCCTGCTTGGGGTTCTCTCTCTCTCTGCCTCTGCCCCTCTCCCCTGCTTGTGTTCTATATAAAATTAAAATTAAAAAAATGAGAACTAAAAAATCATTGGTCAAACTGCTCTTTCCTTCTTTCTTTGCATCTCTGTCTGTGCATTTTACAACGAAAGTTCGATACAGAATGTGTTTGTATTTAAAAAAAAAAAAACATGGTAGGTAGGGCCAATGAGCTTTAGAATAAAATGGATAAGTCCTTTGCTCTGTGAAATTTTAAGAGTATGTCAAATACGGAGCCTAGGTATTTCTGAATTGTCCTTACCAGTATTATCTCTACAAGAGATGGGGCAACTGGTATTTCCTTGGCAGGCATCCTATTACTTAGCAATGGGACATAAATATCAAAGGAACAAACAAAATGTCCAAGCAAAGGTAAAGTTTTACATACTATACCAGTTTTTTGGGGGACATTTCTAAACCTCTGGCACTGAAAAGGAAGTCCAAGCAAGCCATGTCATTAGAAGCCTCAGTATAGCCTGTCTTTCTCCATAACCACCTTACCATTTGGAAATGGGAGAAAAGGAAAAAGTTTATTGGAATGACTGGTTCTGTTTCTTTTTAATAGAACATAAAATGAATCTTCACTCTATGTTAGGAAAAATAGATAATAACATCTTTATGTAATGTAAAAGTCAAGACTTTGTGGCTCTACAGGCTTATCTTATCTCTAGAAATGTAAACTAGATTGAAAAAAGAAACATCACTATATTGGTTTTATTTGAGCCTTAGGAATAGAGTAAAAATAAACACAGGGATGCTGGTAAGAATTCAATAATTCTATGCCACATTGGCATAGAGATTACTTAAATAAATTTTTTAAAAATGAAGGGTTAAAAACATAAAAATAGCCAAAAAGCACATTAAGATCCTCAATATCATAGCCATTAGGGAAAAGCAAATCAAAAACACAACAGGATACCATTTCATACCCATAACAAAACCTGTTGATGAGGATATGGAGAAATTGGAATCTGCTTTTTACATTGCTGGTAAGAATGTAAAATGATAGAGCTGCCATGGAACAGTTTGGAAAACTCAAAAAGTTAAATATACAATTAGTATATGACTCAGAAATTCCACTCCTAGGTACCTAAAATAATTGAAAACATGACTTAAACAGAAACTTGGACACAAATGTTCACAACAGCACTATTCCCCAATAGCCAAGCAATGGGAGATGATTCATAGCCATACAATGGAACATTATCCATACAATGAATATGAAGCAATGATACAACATGGATGAACCCTGAAAACATTATGTGAAGTGACAGAGTCAGACATAAAAGGTCATATACTGTATGACTCCATTTATATAAAATATCCAGAATGGGGAAGTCCACAGAGACAAGAAGCAGGATAGTGGTTGTCAAGGGCTAGAGGGAGAAGGGAATGGGGATTGACTGAATTGGCATGAGATTTCCTTTTGGGGTGGGGAAAATGTCTTGGAATAAATAAAGGTGAAGGTTGCACAACATGATAAATGTAATAAATGCTGCTAAATTGTACATTCAAGAATTTTGTGTTATGTGAATTACCTTAAAACAACAACAACGGGATGATGCTATGGGCAAAATGTGAAATCCTGTAGACCAAGCAAACTGGAGCAGGAAACACGGAATAAAGGGGTACCGTGATATAGATCCTTGTAGACACTTAATAAAAAATGATCTCTGAAAAGTCTGTGAACCTTTAAAAAGTTATACTTTCTCCTTTGCCTTTGGCAACTTTTATTTTAAAAGGTTTCCTTTTAAAAAATATTTATTGTTTATTTTTGAGAGAGACAGAGAATGAGCAGGGGAGGGACAGAGAGAGAGAGAGAGACTCTGAAGCAGCCTCCAGGCTCCGAGCTGTCAGCACAGAGCCTGACACAGGGCTCAAACTCATGAACTACAAGATTAAGACTTGAGCCGAAGTTGGACGCTTAATTGATTAAGCCACCCAGGCGCCCCAAGTCCTTGGCAACTTTTAAAAGATATTTTTATTTAAGGTTGACCTCTGACTGGTTGGAATTTACAAGTGTAGCTTTACGTTTCTCTGTCTTCCATCTCAGAAAGGTACAACTGCATTACTTTGAACTCTATAATGTGCAATTTGTGACTATTCCACATAGTTTCACAATAAACTACAATGTACAAATATATGAATAAATACATCAGAT
The DNA here is from genome assembly GCF_028018385.1 of Neofelis nebulosa. Classification (NCBI taxonomy): domain Eukaryota; kingdom Metazoa; phylum Chordata; class Mammalia; order Carnivora; family Felidae; genus Neofelis; species Neofelis nebulosa. Next base: position 21,704,377 of record NC_080788.1, read on the forward strand.
ATTTAAAAACAGGAACATTAAAATCCAATAGGATTGCAAAGATGAGTATCTACAGATTTATAAAACAAATGACGTCCACATATCAGGAAATCTGATATGCAAGAAATAGATATGTTACCAAATCTGGTGTGTATGTTAACTCTGACTCCTATCTGTCCCTCAATATGGCTCTTGCTAAATACTGTTAGTGCCATGACTTAAAAATAACATTGCATTTCCTTCCATCCATTTATTTCATACACCAGGCTTTCCAAACATTGGCTCCAAATAAGTAAAGGTTTAGTTGGAAGGGTCTATACTCAAATGGATTAATGGTTCTTACTGTTTAAAGACACTGTATGTTAAATTTGTACATAAAGTTTCACAGAATTGTGACAATCACTTGTAATAAGGTCTTGCTAACATCTTATTGAGATATAATTTATACACTATAAGGATCACCCATTTGAAGTGTACAATTCAATGTCTTCTTACATATTTTCAAAGTTGTACAAACTTTACATAATCTAATTTAGAACATGTAATAAGTTGTTAAGTCTGAACGTTTGCATATCTTGTTCGAGGAAATGTAACACATTTAGAAAGCCAATCATCAGAAGTGCCTTCAAGATGGTTGGTAAGAAGACCGCATATTTTGAGCATTCAACAAGTGGATTTCACAGTATCATGTAATATTTTTGACCTATTTAAAACTATGGTCAGGAATAACTTTTTATTCATCACAGTCAGCGAACAGACCATGTTTCTGTTGCCCCACTTACACATGACTCCATAATAAAAGTAAATGTCTCCTCACAGTCCTATAACTTGGCCACTGTTGTCTCTTAATTGGTTCAACTTCCATTTTTAAAACTAACCTTTTCACAAAGCCAATCCTTTGCAAGCCAAACTGGAATTTACTGTGTGTGCTTGACAGCATTCATTTTTCTGAGCTTCTCCTATTTTTCTGTGAAGTATTATGTTCCTTAAAGATGGAGTCATAACATAAAATTACCACATGATCCAGCAATCCCACTACTGAAAACTGGCTTTTGAAGAGATACTTATATATCCATGTTCATACATGTATTATTCATATTCACAATGGCCAGAATGTTGAAATAACCCATGTCCACTGACAGATGAAAATTATAAAATGTGGTGTACACTTACAATGGAATATTTGTCAACCTTAAAAAGGAATGAAGTTCTGACACATAAGTGTCATGCTTTAAAAACACGCTAAGTGAAATAAGCCAGTCACAAAAGGATGAATATTATATAATTCAAAAATATTATATGATGCTGTGAAATCCACTTGTTGAATGCTCAAAATATATGGTCTTCTTTCCAACCATCTTGAAGGCACTTCTGATGACTGGCTTTCTAAATGTGCTACGTTTCCTCAAACAAGATATGCAAAGGTATAATATTGTACATACAGCATGTGGAGTAGTCAAATTCATAGAGAGAAAGTTTTACAGTGGTTGCCAGGGCTAGGGGAAGAGGATAATGGGGCAGTTATTGTTGAATGGGTATAGAGGTTCAGTTTGGGATGATGAAAAAGTTCTGGAGATGGATAGTGGTGATGGTTGCACAATACGGAAATACAGTTGACTCTTGAACAAAATGGGGGGGTTAAGAGTGCCAACCCCCAACACAGTTGAAAATCCACATGTAACTTTCGACTACCCCAAAACATAACTGTTGACTGGAAGTCTTACTGATAACATAAACAGTTGATTAACACATGTTTTGTACATTGTATGTAATGTATATACTATATATTCTTACAATAAAGTAAGCTAGAAAAAAAGAAAATGTTATTAAGAAAACCAAGGGAGAGAAAATATACTCACAGTACTATATTGTAAAATTGTGAGTGTAAACGGACCATGCAGTTCAAACCTGTGTTGTTCAAGAGTCAACTGTATTTAATGTCACTGAACTGTACACCTAAATATGGTTAAAATGGCAAATTTTGTTATGTATATTTAACTATGATAAATGAAAAAGTGGGGTTATTTACGGTTGAAGCATCTGAAATAGGATAAATCAAAGCCAGCCTTTGCAGAATACTGTTTTCATTTTACTTTTCTCTATGACAAGATGTCTATATAATTTTTTTTTAAAAAATGTATATTAGTATTCAGTTCTTGCAATAAATGTATGACTTGTTGGAAGTTACATTCCCTTCTTCTTTTTAAAAAAAATTTTTTTTAATGTTTCTTTACTTTTGAGAGAAAGAGAGACAGAGTATGAGTAGGGGAGGCGCAGAGAGAGGAAAACACAGAATCTAAAGCAGGCTCCAGGCTCTGAGCTGTCAGCACAGGGCCTAATGCGGGGCTCGAACTCACAAACCATATCATGACCTGAGCTGAAGTCGGACACTTAATTGACTGAGCCACCTAGGCGCCCCATCAGTTTGTCATTTTCTGCCTGTAAGCACTCAAGTGCACTCAGAAGGATCCAGGCCACATCACAGGCCTTACAGTTGTCACTACTGCCGTAAGAGTCAAGCATGGCAGCTACTTGGGTTCACAAATTACATGCTTCTGTTGCCACTTCATCTGTCAACCACAGTTCATACCTTGATTAATTGTGATGCAACTGTATTCCATGGGTTACTAGCATCCTACCACCCACCTTTGGCAAGTTCAGCACTGCACTCAAGGTTAAGAGCATGACCAAACCAATCCCCAAATCTGGTCTTTAGGGGTCTACCTCCTAGGACCACTCCCAAGACCAATTTGTCATAGGCTAGGTCTAATCAAGAGGTAGAAATGACACATTGTTAAACAAGGAAAATCTGGTAAAAGGAATGATTAACTGATAAAACAGTAACTGTGAGATATATGGAAACTCTGTGTGATACCTTAGAGCTGAGCAAGAATACTTGAGGGACAATCTTGGAAGGGGTTCAGACTTTATGGGAGAAGGTATGATTCAGCCAGCAAATAGCAGACAAGTTGGTGGGTTTAGGCAGGCCAGAGCTGGTTGAGGGTTGTTACCCTCCAGAGTGCAGGCAGGGAGCAGGCGATTGGCAACTGATGGTGTGCAGTGGGAATTCAGGCACTGGCAGGGGCAGAAAGCCTTGAGAGTGTGCAGGGCATGCAGAGGGGATGACAGTGCAGTACACAACCCTCCAGACCATGACAGAGTCCAGGGTGTGGGAGCTGGATCTCACAAGCCTGGATCATGACCTCAGCTGAAATCAAGACTATGACGCCCAACCAACTGATCCAGCCACCCAGGTGCCCCCAGATGGCTTTCTCAGAGATAATGAGAGATGACTTTTGTCTTATGAGTTTTTTTTGTAAAGGGTTACTTGCAATTGTGTGTGAGCTAAGATACTGTTTGTATTTTACCAAGGAGAGGAAGGACAGGCTAGGAAGGTGTGTTATTGTAAGAACCTGAGAATCACCTATTAATTAGATTCATTTCAACAAGGTGTGCTCAGCCTGTTACAATATTTTTTCATGTATACACATCACCTCTTTAAACTGCTAAGTGCTGAGACAATTAAAACTATTAAGGTGCACTTCTTTGTATGTGGCTCGTCACTTAGCCCTGGTGACTTGCCATGATAAATGCAAAAGAAACATTGTGGCTGGTAAGAAAGACTACAGTGATCGATAAAGAACTGCTTCAGTTTGAGATGGGACTTCAAAGGAAGACTAGAACTGTAAGTTTGGACACAGCACTATCTAGCAGAGAGGCCTAACATTATTAAAGATTCGTCCCCTTGAACACTTTTTGAAGGTTGCTAAGCTGAAGGCTTCAGGACAAATGTCCAGGAGTAACTCTGAAACATTACCACTTGGCACTCTTCCTAACAGGGACTTTCAGATTAAGGGAAATAGTGACCCTCTGATGAAGGAGAAAAAAGAAAAAGAGAAGAAAGTGGGTGGCCTGGGAGTCAGAAAACTTGAGTTTCTGTCATTACTGATTCTATCCAGCTTTTTTTTTTTTTAATGGAGGTGTAGAGGACTCAAGCAACCTTCCAGATCCGTCTGCCTTTATCTTTCCTGTTTACATACAAGATAGTAAATATATTACTTCACGAAAGGAAAAACACTCCTTTGGTATTTACACAACTGACCTCCAAGTGTTCCCAGCAGGACACTGGAAGTACGTGGGAGTTCAGTTTACGTTTTTTTAAACTACTTGCCCTTCTTTCTAGTTTCTCCCCAATCTCTTATGGTGCACTGTAAAGCTAAAACTCACTGTCCCTATTGCATTTACCTCATCTACTTATGTCCCGGCCTTGCTGTCAGTCCCCTTGGGCAGGTTCCCTCGCCTCTTTGGGAGCCACCTATAAAGAGGGGCAACGTCAACTGCACACACTTCCCAGGGTGGCGGTGAGAATCAAATACTATACGGAAACCCCACGCTAACCGGAGACATTCCTTGGATATACCTCCTGCCCACAGGTGCAGAGAGACCACGGAACGCGCCTCCTGGGGGGGTGGGGGAGACAGAGTGCAGAGGATGTGGCTGCTCTGGCCACCCGCCGCCTCCTCCAGCCCCCGGCCTCGCGTCCCGCGCGTCCCATCCCCCGGCGAACCCCGGCCGCACGAGGTATTCACCTACTGCGCCCGAAACAGCCGCCACCGCCTTCAGTAGGCTCGCCATTTTGGAAAGCGACCCACTCTTTCCCGAGGTGCGTCAGAGTGGGAGAGGAGCTCGGTCGAGGGGCAGGGCAACCCGACCGGGGGCGGGGCATACGATGATTGGGGGGGGGGGGGGGCGTGGCGAGCGTCGCTGTGTTCTTGTGGTGCGGCGGACGAGCTCCCCAGTGTATCTAAAGAGGAAACTTAAACGGAGGAGGCGTCACCCCTATGAGCCCCTCAGGACTACGAAACAGAAAGTTTGGAGAAAGTTCAAAAGCGCTAGAACTGATCAATGGCCCAGTGAAAGTTCTTGCACTGCCACTGACTCTGGCAGGGGGTGGGTCCGGAACTTCTGAGCGACGGAACCTTCGCCTCCAGGGTCTAGGCTGCGCGAGGCGCGTCTTTGTGGCGCGGTTTCCGGGCAGCGCTTTCCCTTTACATGCGGCGCTGTGTGGAGAGTGGCAGACAGCAATGGCCCCGCGGGTCTGGCGTCGACGAGCCCTGGAGCGGTGTCTGAAGGAGGTTGGTAAAGCCACCGGCCGGCCAGAGTGCTTCCTCACGTAAGTGAGCAGAGCCGGACTCTGGGTGAAGCCCGGGTCTCAGCGTGGGTGCGGACTCATGGCCCCCAGCAAATTCTAGAGTAGGGGGAAGATAGAGGGAAGCGTACACCTCTTTTTCCCAAATTTCATTTACTTGACGCACCCTTAGCCTATCAAAAATTTTAAAGTTGTTGAAAGCTGTACAGTGCAGATTTCCGAGTCGTGTGCTAACCAAACTAAGCTAAGTTATTAATGCCCAGAGGCTTCCATTGAGTCTTAACGCACCCCCCGACTCTTTACACACAGGCGCGTGCACCCTAGGTTGGTTGCTCTTTTCTCCAATATGCTCTCAATCCACCCAGTGCTTACTTATCCATATCCTTCATTGGAAGTATTAAGTTTGTCACTTGCCTGTCCACCTCCACTTCTTGAGAAGCTTCTCCAGCTTCTTGAGAATTAGGACTGTCTTTCATATCTCTTGCCAGCATAAGCTCTTTGTATTGTGTTGAAGGACTTAAAATACGTTGTGTGAAAGTATGGCTCTCAGATTTGTATTTCAAACCCGACCTTTCCCTTCAGCTTCAGGCTCACAGCAACTACAGCCACATATTCTTTCAGCATCTCAAATTTAATATGTGCAAAATGAGCTGTTGTTTCTATTTAATTTCCTGTACAGTGCCCTCCGTGATACTTTTTCCCCATGCTCCACCCTGCCTCCCCTATCTCAGCAAACGGCAGCTCTATTTTTTCTGTTGTTCAGACATATAACTAAGCGACTTCTTTGCTATCTTCCTTTTTTCTCATTTCTACATATAATTCATCAGCCAATTCTGTCGGTGCTGTCTCCAGACTGTATTCTGAATTCGACTGCTTCTCACAGAATCTGCTCCCCTAACCCCTGCACAGTTCTTCATCATCCGTTGCCTGGATGGCTGTCAACCTAATCACTGTACTTCTGTAACGTTTCCTCTACTGGCCATCTTTCCAGAGTGTAAATTCTATCATTTTGCTTCTCTGCTTAAATTCTTCTGATGGCTTCTCTTCATACTTAAAATGGCAAACTCTTACCTCTGAGCCCTGAACGATTCACCTCCGATTCACCTCCCATCTACCTCCCTAACCTTCTGCCTCCTTCATCACACTCCAGCTATGCTGGCATTTTTGTTCCTCAGACTCACCACGCTCATTTCCATCTTAGGAAATTTATTCTCACTTTTTCCTCTACTTAGAAGATAATGTTTCCAGAGCTTTGAAAGACTATCTCCTTATGTACAGGTGTCGTCTCAGACGTCACATCTTCAGAGAGGTAGTCTCTGACACTCTTGCCAAAGCAAGTTTTGACCATTGGCTGACTGAATGATGGAGTGGCATATAACATAGCAGAGTTGAGCTTTTTAAGACTAAGATTCACTATATATCTTGAGGCAAAGAGGTGTGTAGTAGTTTCCCTGTCTAAAATCCATACAGCAGATTCACAGACACTTAGCTGACTCTTTTTTATATATTAATGTGGCTCATCTGCAAGATAATACACTCTTGGGAGCCAGGATCTATACTTAAAATTGATATTTCATTCAAGTTTGGTTTTGCACAAGAGTTGGGCTTTTTTTGTCTAATTCACAGTGCTGTGAGATTATTATCTATAATTATAAATCTCTTTAAACTTCCTCCCCATGCCCCCTTAATAGGATTCAAGATGAATTGGCATCAAAGTTCACTTCATTAACAAAAGTACTTTATGATTTTAACAAAACACTAGAGAATGGCAGAATCCACGGAAGTCCTTTAAAAAAACTGGTGATAGAGAATTTTGATGATGAGCAGATTTGGCAACAACTAGAATTGCAAAATGAACCAATTTTACAATACTTCCAGGATGCAGTTAGTAAAACCATTAAAGACGAAGACATCAGTCTTTTTCCAGAGAATGAAGAGCAGGAGTGTGAAGAGGATGGCTCAGAGGTGGAGGCTGATGGCCAGGAGGCCCTTGAACAAGATTTGGAGGAGGAGGAAGTGGCCGACCTGAGTGGTGATGATCCTACAGGGGATGAGAAAACGAAAAACTCAAGCACAATTGATCTGAGGAAAAGTCCAGTTTTCAGTGATGAAGATTCTGATCTTGATTTTGATATCAGCAAATTGGAGGAGCAAAGCAAGGTGCAAGACAAAGTGCCTAGGAAACCAAGAGAGAAGTCCATAGTAGATGATAAATTTTTCAAACTATCTGAAATGGAGACCTTTTTAGAAAACATGGAAAAAGAAGAGGAACAAAAAGGTGATGAGGAGGAAGATATTGATTTTTTTGAAGACGTCAATTCTGATGAAGATGAAGGAGAACTGCTTGGAAGTCAAAAACTTAAGGTAAAGTCTTGGGAGAGGAGAGAAAGAGGACTTTCTACCTCATATGAGATTTTGTTCTGTTTCTTGAGAAGAGGTTTCAAATACCTCAAAACTCATCAGGGCACGAATGAAGTATTTAGATCTGTTGAAAACTGGACTGGAAAAATTAAACCAAAGCTTATCACAAAATATTTCTTTTGTAGCTTAACAACCATAACCACACATGTTAGAGGTATTCAGAATTTCCCTTAAACATATTTTCACCAAACACTAAAAACGATAATAAGTGAAAGGAAGGCATCTGTTTACTTTAAGCTGAGATATCTTGGAAATAATTATAGTTAGAAGATTTAGAGATAGGAATATTGTGCTCTGTCTTCAGTTACAATGAATCAATACTTCCTTCCAGTTTGTTACGGTCTAGTAGTTCTTACAGTTTTATAGTAGTGTTGTAGTTGCCAGTTTTCCTTATAAAACATGCATACACAGGGGCCCCTGGGTAGCTCAGTCAGTTAAGTGTCCGACTTCGGCTCAGGTCACGATCTCACGGTTTGTGAGTTTGACAGCTCAGAGCCTGGAGCCTGCTTTGGATTCTGTGTCTCCCCCCACCCCCCTTCTCTCTCTCTCTCTCTCTCTCTCTCTCTCTCTCTATCTCCCCCTCCCCCTCTCTCCCCTCCCCCTCCCCCTTTCTCCCCCTCCCCCTCCCTCCCTCTCCCTCCCTGCCTCCCTCCTCCCTACTCTCGAAAATAAACGTTAAAAAAAAAAAGTCTTTTAAAAAAATATGCATACACATATATGCATGATTTAATGTGTTTTTCTCTTCTTAGTCAGAAGTTTGAAAAGTCTTTTCATTTTAGTCAGGTAAAAGTTCCAGAAACCTGAAATACAAAGACTTCTTTGATCCAGTTGAAAGTGATGAAGATCTAGCAAGTGTTCATGATGATGAACTGGATCCAAAGGAAGAAGACGAAGAAATTGCTGAAGAAGAAGAAGAAGAAAGCATTTCTGAAACGTGAGTAGTTTGAGTCCCTTACATTGTAAGCTAGAACTGTCCAATTATATGTGTGTACTCATAGTTGTCAAATATGTTTATCCTAAGAAGCTATATTCTCTAACATCAGATAGTCTCAGGGTAGCCAGAAGAAAGTCTCTGAATTTAAAGAGTCATTAGAGATCATCTAATGAAGATAAATATCACCGGCAATCAGATCTTTATTTATTTGCTTTTTGTGCCAATAAAAATACCTTATTGTTATTTTTGTGAGATAAGTTTGTACTATAGATTGAGGAATATTTTCTATATATTGTACACTTTTTGTTCTATTTCACTGAAATAATACCTTCTGGTCCTTAATAACTGAATGACTTTGGAATTCTGAATATATATTTGCATTAGGTATACAAAAGAATTTAAATTACTAGACAATAAGTTTTGTTTTCCTAATGAAAAGTGGTGTATTATTGTTTTTCATAAGTGTTTTGGTATTTATAGGGATGAAGATGATGACTTTGAAGAAAGTGAAGACAGTAAACAACATAAAGAAACCTCAAAAAGAGTGACCTTTGCTTTGCCAGATGATGAGGAAAATGAGGATACAAATATCTTAAATGTACAGAAGGATTCTGATGAAGTTAAATCCTCTTTTGAGAAAAGACAGGAAAAGGTAATGATTAAGAATTGAAGGAATTTTGTATATACTTACCAGGACTATGGGACTCCCAGATAACTAATGTACACTGTTTTTCTTGGCTGAATGCTTAATTATCTTTTAAAAACAAAACAAAAATCTTGCTGCTATTCCCTACAGCACACCATATCCAGATGCCCACGTGGAAGGTAGCTAATTTGTAAAAATCAGTGCTGCATTTCCCACCCTTTGACTTTCAGTTTGTGTTAAAAGCTGTTTTTTTTCCCTTTGTCCCTGGTTTCTTTATACCTAGTGGCATGTTTTTCCTAATTAGCTGTCTTGTGAACCTCTCTTTGTAGCTCTTTCAGCTGCTCTTAAGGATACTGCTTCTTTCAGATGCTCTGTGGATGGCTCCACATACCTGAATTTTAATTAATGCCATCTCAAATACATTTTCTAAAGTTGATAAAAATTATCTCCTGTGACATGATTTCAGGCAAATGAAGTGTCATTTGCAAATAATAGATAACAGCCTGGCTCCAGTTATTTGTGTCATTTAACCACCTTAAAATTATATCATGCAATTAGAAATGAGAATAGGCAAATAAATATACCAAGGATATCAAAAGAATTATTAACAAAAGAGAATCTGAGTTAAATCTATGATTGTCAGATTGTCCCCAAAGAGATAGATTTAAAGGAGGGGGTGGGGGGACCAGTACCTCGTGGCTCAGTTGGTTGAGCGTCTGACTTTAGCTCAGATCGTGATCATGATCTCGCTTTTCATGGGTTCACACCCCACATTGGGCTTGCTGCTGTCAGCTTGTCAGCGTAGAGCCTGCTTTGGATCCTCTGTCCCCCTCTCTCTGCCCCTCCCCCACTTACACTCTCCCAAAAATAAATAAATATTTTTTTTTAAAAAAAGGAGGAGGTGGGGAAGCACTAGGAAACAAAATAAGAAATTTCATTGAGTTAGTGTCTTTCCCTCCCTATATCCTCCCTAAGATAAAGACAAACAGGTTTAGTTTTATTGGGGAATTATATCAAACTTTCAAGAAGTACAAGTAATGTTGTTTAATCAATTTCCACGTACAAAAAGTAAAGCTTCCAGACTTTTTTTCTTGTGAAGCTATTAATAACGTGATACCCAAACCTGACATTAAAACACATGCACACACACAGTTTCATTTATGAATAGTGATGTGAATATTCCAAATAGCATAATGAAAGACTGACAACACCACAGCCAAATGGGCCTCATTTTCTTGATTTAGGAATAAGAAATCTATTAACGTAATTCTTGGTTGTAACAGGATAAGGAGAAAACTGTATGGTTCTCTCCATATATGTCAAAAAGACATTTGATGTGGGCACCTGGCTGGCTCAGTCAGTTAAGCATCTGACTTGATTTCAGCTCAGGGCATGATCTCCAGGTTTGTGGGATTGAGCCCCATGTCCAGTTCTACACTGTCATTGGTCATTGTGGAGCCTGCTTGGGATTCTCTTAAAAAAAAGACATTTGATGAAATTTAATTTCATCCTTAATTTTTTTTCACCTGCAGTGAAATACAAATGCATTTAACCAAAAGGTGCCATCATGCTCAGTGGTAAAATTCTAGAAATAGCCCTTTAAAATGAAGAGTAAGACAAAATGTCCACTATTACCTTTACCACTGTTATTTAACATCCTTGTGGAAGTGTTAGTGCAACTACAGTAGAAAGAGATACGAGGTAAGGAAAACTGAAATGAGCATTAATATTTGCAAAGGATACTAGAAAAACCTAAGTAGATGAACTGAAAGCTATTAGAAAAACAAGGGAATTCAGTAAGGTAGCTTTCAGGCTGGCATTTTCTACACTGTAAAGTCATTATAGGGCTGCCTGGGTGGCTTAGTCGGTTGAGCATTTGGCTCAGGTAATGATCTCATGGTTTGTGAGATTGTTCCCTGTGTTGGGCTCTGCCCTGACAAGCATGGAGCCTGCTTGGGATTCTCTCCCTCCCTCTCTCTGCCCCTCCCCCATTCGTGCTTGCACATGCTCTTCTTTCTCAAATAAACTTAAAAAAAAAGTAGGGGCACCTGGGTGGCTCAGTCAGTTGAGTGTCTGACTTCAGCTCAGGTCATGATCTCATGGTTCGTGAGTTCAAGCCCCGCATTGGTCTCTGTTCTGGCGGCTTAGAGCCTGGAGCCTGCTTCAGATTCTGTCTCTCTCTCTACCCTTCCCCTACTGTCTCTCTGTCTCTCTCTCTCAAATATAAAAAATAAAACATAAAAAAAATTTTTTAAGAAATGAAAATTAAATAAAAAGTTATAGATGTCTTCTAAAAGTTAGAAATAATTTGGATTGGGGGTGTGAAGTCTAATGTTCAAATAAAAATTAATTTTGGAATGCTCTAATAGTTAAAATTGATAGTGGCTTGGGAATGGATAGATCATTTGACTAGAACAGAGCCCAGAAATCTGTCCAGAATCTTCTGGGGGAATTTAGTATGTTATAAATATGGCATTTCAAATCAATGAGGGAAAGAAGTCATCTGCAGTGCCTCACCCCACCTCGGGTGTTAAGAATAGGAAGTTACTGTTGGCTTAATAATAAAATGGTGGCAAGAAAAAAACAAAAATGTATTGAGAAATAATACATTTCTTGCTTTTGTGCTTTTTTTTTTTTTTTTATAACGTTTATTTATTTTTGAGACAGGGAGAGACATAGCATGAACAGGGGAGGGTCAGAGAAAGAGGGAGACACAGAATCCGAAACAGGCTCCAGGCTCTAAGCTGTCAGCACAGAGCCCGACGCAGGGCTCAAACTCATGGACCGCGAGATCATGACCTGAGCCGAAGTCGGATGCTTAACCGACTGAGCCACCCAGGCGCCCCGCTTTTGTGCTTTTAAAGTAGTTGTTTTTATTCAGCTATAAGCCTGATTTGTTTCCTAAATGTGTAATAACTTTTTGTTCCTTTCTTAGATGAATGAAAAAATTGCATCTTTAGAAAAAGAGCTGTTGGAAAAAAAACCTTGGCAGCTTCAAGGGGAAGTGACAGCTCAAAAGCGACCAGAGAACAGCCTTCTAGAAGAGACTCTGCACTTTGACCATGCAGTCCGCATGGGTACGTGAGCCCATGGGGCTCCTGCAGATGTTCGTTTCCATGTGTTTTCTATGACTTTATTTCATAGGAAGATTTGAAATGATATTTCTTTTCCCCCAACTTTTTATTTTAAAACGTTGCAAACATACAGAAAAGTTGACAAAATAGTACAACAAACACATATATGCTATTCAGCTGGATTCACCAATCGTTAACATTTTGCCATATTTGTTTTCCTTCCCCTATGTATGTATGTGATTATCTGTGTGTACTTTTTTCCCTTGAATCATCTAAAAGTAATTTACCAATATTATGACACTTCATGCCTAGGTACATTTACATGTATCTTCTAAGAAATAGGACATTCTCTTATACAGTCACAGTACTATTAATTTACCCAGGAATTACTGTTATGCTAATTCATGCCTAAATCCATAATCATTTCTGCTAGTGATCTGTATACAATGCCTGGTATCATTTTCTACTGATGAAATTGTGAACTCTAGCCAGGAACCCTGGTCATCTCATCAAACTCTTTCTTGTACCTGTGAAATCAAAATGAATTTCCATTTTATTCAGTTCTAGAGAGATTGGAAAAGAGGGTGAGTACCCAGGTGCATGGACTAAAAGTGTAAGCACTGATTACTGGATATACTCTACTTTTGTGGTTCTCAAACTAGAGGGAGCATGAGAGGGCTAGTTAAACACAGATAGGTGGCCCTTTCCCCCCACCTTCTGATTCAGGTGGTGTGGAGTAGAGCCTAAGAATTCACATTTCTAACAAGTTCCCAGGTGTTGATGCTGCTGGTTCAAGGACTACCCTTTGAGAACCTCTGGTCTAGTGTATACCTATCTCATGAGTACATGTTCTGTTTCCTTTAGCTCCTGTGATTACAGAGGAAACCACCCTTCAACTGGAAGATATCATTAAGCAGAGGATAAGAGATCAAGTCAGTAAGAATGAAATTTAACTGAACTTAAAATTCACTGGAATTTTTAGAAATAACATATGAGTATTTTGGGAGCAGGACCAACACTCTTCATTGTTTTCGTAGAAATTTTGTTTATATCAGTTCTTCATTTAAAGCTTAAATCTACACTGAAGGCTACTACTGCTTAAGTCTGCACTATCTTTTGTTGTGTGAGGCACTGCCTTTCACTAGAGCTCTGGAAAGCCTTGTACTTGAGGAGAAGGGGGAGCCAGAGCCACTGCCAGTCTTTCCTGTGCCTTGCTCATCTGCCTGGTGGCGCCCGGTGAAACTGGTAGAGGATGACAGGCGTGGTGACTGATTCTGACTTGATAGGGTCATACTTGGGACCTTTCATCTGGCACACAGTATCTGGGCACAGTGTGACAAAGGGTTTATTTTTTTCAAATGTTAAAAACCTATCAAAGTTTTTGTTTAAGAATTGATTTTATTTTGTAAACTTAGAATAAAATTGGGCATATGACACGTACAATAAGAGATGGCTTTAAAATGTGTATAGTGTTTGCTCAAAATACGAAGAGTTTGAAGGGTGGGTACTGTATGCAGAGTATCCTTAAATTTGAAATGAAATGAGAAACTCAAGTATTGACTTGTAAACAAACCTTGATGGGGAAATGTGGAATTAAAGGTGGTAACGAGGAGAAAGGTGCATTTAAAACAAGAACAAAAAAGAATACTTAAGTAATGCCCTCTTTATTTTTCATAATACCTATGTTTGGTGACTTGAATAGTCATTTTACAGGTTGAAATTAATTACTTTTTACTACAATTTGCTTACCCTGGAATGATAATAAATATTCCAGAGGAAGAGTCTTAAGTGAGCTTAGAAAGAAATGATAGATTTTGTTAATTTATGGTCCTTGTGCCTTTCATATTTCAGGCTTGGGATGATGTAGTACGTAAAGAAAAACCTAAGGAGGATGCATATGAATATAAAAAACGTTTAACGTTAGACCATGAGAAGAGCAAATTGAGTCTTGCTGAAATTTATGAACAGGAATACATCAAACTCAACCAGGTGAGGACTCCCCGAAGGCAAAGGCATTGTTATTAAAGTAAGAGAAGCAGACAGCTGGCTCTTCTGGTTCTACTGTGATGGCTGAAAGTCAGGAAACAAATCTTATGCTCTTGGTTCACCTCATTGAAGTGTGAGACAGTGTGTTAGAGAGGTTACAATATGACCCCTGAATGTGAGAGGGTAGGGGAACTTGTTTTGCAGTTAGTCATTGTTCACCTGATTGTTCCAAAGGTAATTATTAACTTTCTAGAAATTATTATAGTAGTCCCACAATTTTAAAATCACTTCTCTTTCATTCTTTAGAAGTTACCAGTATAACATTATCTGTGAATTCATTCACGTGTTTAGGTCTGGTGGGTTATGTGGTTTTGGTTTTCTTTTCACTTAGATTCTTAAAAAAACTATCTGGTTAAGTAGGACACAGTAATTTCCAGTAATATTATATTACCAGTTAGTGATTGGATTATTTTTCCACATTCGATTTATTCAGAATGTGGTCAGTATGTACTTGGGGGTAAAATGGTATTTTTTATTTGCAAAAGCCATTTGATTAATTAATGCCACTTTCGCAGCAATAGCAAACCGTGCCCTTGATGCTGCTTTTAAGTTGAAGATCTAGAAAGATTTGAATTAAAATTCTTCCTGGCTGCTCTGCAACCCAAAGTGGTAGTTGAAGGAACATATTATTAAACATTGCCCAGCTACTTTGAGAGGATTCAGTAAATACAGAAAGTATTTTGTAACCATGAGAGTTAAAAATATGTAATGGGACAGCTGTACCAGCTCTGTAAATACCAGTTTTATTGAGGTCTCAGAAGTCAGTAGTCAATCATAAGTTTTTGAGTATGGATTTAATTTAGGCTAATTCTAGACCCATTCAATTAAGAGTTAGTCTGGGGATGATGATAAATATTTCCTGAAGTTTGGTAGCTGTCCTAGAGGTAATAGGCAACGTGATAATAAATAGCACATGAATGAACTTCTAGTTGTATATAGATGATTTCACAGCCAGCCCCACGTCGGGCTCTGTGCTGACCGCTCAGAGCCTGGAGCCTGCTTCAGATTCTGTGTCTCCCCCTCTCTCTGCCCCTCCCATGCTTGTGCTGTCTCTCTCTGGGTCTCAATAATGAATCAATGTTTAAAAAAAATTTTTTTTTAAAGATGATTTCACAGCCATTATTATCTGGGATAAGGCAAATGACACTTGGAGGATAAAAAAATGAGTTAAGTTAAACTAAAGCAATGACAAATGCCTGGACGTGGCTGGAAAGTGGGCTCTGGTGACAGAATTAGAAACAGACCTGGATGCATCTCTGGTATCAAGGTGGTGCAGGCAAAGAGCCAGTGGCTTCCCTGTTCTGGTGTGTGTGGTTTTGTTTTGTTCTGTTATGCCTTGATAAAAAAATAAAGAGTCTTAGCCTTTTAGAGTAAGCATTATGGGCAGAAGGAAAAGGGGATTGTGAGCATTTGGGCTGTTTCTACCTTTTGGCTGTTGGGAATAGTGCTGCTCTGAACATATGGCTACATGTATTTGTTTGAGAACGTCTTTTTTTTTTAATTCCTTTTTTTTTAATGTTTATTTATTTTTGAGAGAGAGTCAGAGTGCAAGCAGAGGAGGGGAAGAAAGAGAGAGGGAGATACAGAATCTAAAGCAGGGTCCAGGCTCCCAGATGTCAGCACAGAGCCCGACATGGGGCTTGAACTCACAAACCATGAGATCATGACCTGAGCTGAAGTCGGACGCTTAACGGACTGAGCCACCCAGGCGCCCCTGAGAACCTCTTTTTTAATTCTCTGGGGTATTTACTTAAGCGGGGAGTTGCTAGGTCATACGGTAATTCTCTGTTTAACTTCTTGAGGAACTGCCTATTCATTTCCATTGTGATGGCACCATTTTACATTGTCACCAGCCACACACAAGGGTTCCAGTTCCTCGACATCCTCACCACCACTTGTTATCCGCTCCTCCCTTTTCCTAATGATAGCCATCCTAGTGGGAATGACTTAGTTCTTGACAAATAAATACCAAGGGAATTAAATTGTAAGTTCTGAATCTTAGAGGTAGTGATTGCTGCAGCTCCTGAAGTGCAGAGCACATCCTTCTTTGGCTAGTGCTGGCACCGTCATGGTATTGAGAACTTGAATTCTGCCTTGTAATGTTTTTTTTGGAGCCTTGATGATGAGAAATGGGGAGCACCCTTATTGACCTTCAGGGTTTTGCCCTGTGATTTGTATTAGGCTGCTTAATCTGATGTTGTTGAATTCATTTCCTAAGCATAAAACAGCAGAAGAAGAAAATCCAGAGCACAAAGAAATTCAGAAGATGATGGATTCCCTCTTCTTAAAATTGGATGCCCTCTCGAACTTTCACTTCATCCCTAAACCGGTAAGTGTGTTAACATTTCAATGTGCAGTCAGAACAGATGTGCCTTTAATTCCTCTTTGAGCTTTTGTGAGGCTAGCACTTTATTTGGTTTTAGATACAAACCTATAGGCATTCCCTGTAAATTACAGGCAGGGCCTGTCTTGAGGAAGGCTTACATCTAGTCCTGGACAGTTCTGGCTTCCTCTGCTGATCCAGCCTCATCACCAGATGGGCCTTTGCCAGACCTAAAATCTTAGCCACAGGGTCTCTTCATTACTCACTCTTTCTTGTTGTTCAGTCTTGGGTTGTATTTTCATCCTGTGGTGTGTCTGGAGACCTGTGATGTCTGTACCTGCTGAATATTTTCTGAATACCTGCTATGTACCATATTAGGTTCTTTATGTATGTGAACCCCTTTTCCCCAATTTTATTAAGATAAAATAGACATAGTGGTACCTGGGTGGCTCATTCGGTTGAACGTCCAACTCTTCTTGATCTCAGCCCAGGTCATAATTTCACGGTTCGTGAGCCCCCATGTTGGGCTCTGCAGTGACATCGAGAAGGCTGCTTGGGATTCTGTCACCCCCTTTCTCTGCCCCTACCCTGCTTGCACTCTCTCTCAAAAAAAGAAAAAAAAGATGAACTTAAAAGATAAAATAACATTGTATACATTTAAGATGTACAACAGTGGTTTGATATAGAGGTTCCCCCATCATCAGAAAGTAGAATGTTCCTATGAAACGTTTCGTAAGCCTAAATGGATAAACCAAAGAAGCAATTACCATTAACTAAATGGAAAAGTTTTTGAGCTTTTCAGACCCCAAAAAAGAACCTCTCCTAGGCTTTTCTGTTACTTCAGAACCAGTCTTGTAACGGATGCACAAACACGTGGAGATGCACACAAATGCTCACAGACACAGTTTAAAGCTCTGGTGGCCTGATGCTGAGATGCCGAGTGTGGTTCCTGCAGAAGGAGCTGGGCAGGGGAGCTCACTGCAAAACAGATGCTGAACACTACTTTTGCTTTCACAAAAGTAAAAATTCTTTTCAGATTTCTTTCAGTTAGCAAAAACAGGTACTAATCTAAGTCTTTTGTAAAAGCAAAGTGGCCTAACATGAACTTTGGAAGGGCACAGAATACCCGCATGTGTATATTGTGAAATGATTGCCATGGTAAGTTTAGTTATCCATCACCCAGTGTAGTTGCAGTTTTATTTCTTACGATGAGAGCTTTTTATAATGTACTTTCTTAGCAACTTTCAAATATACAATACTGTTAACTCTGTCTAGAACTTCTCTTATAACTGGAAGTTTGTACCTTTTGACTACCTACACCCATTTCCCCCACCACCTGGTGGCCACTAATCTGTTCTCTATCAGTTGGGGGATTTTTTTAGAGAAATCTAAGCGAGATTGTTACCCAAAGTTAAATGGGAAAGGAAAGAAGAAGCCTCAGTTCTCTTGGCTGCCATGGTAAATAATTTCAGTGAAACAAAAGTAAAGCATAGAAAAATTGTATTCAAGTATACTCCACAGGAGGAGCCTGCCAGTCAAGAGAGACACAGGCCCCAGAAACTCCTGACTGTGGACTTTGATCTTTTTTTTCTTTTGGGTGGGCCTTAGGGTCACAACATTTGAATGACAGACCAGGATTATATAATAATTACCCAAATTCTCATGTCTTTTCCCAAGATGTATTTGAAATGCCTGCAAGGGTAGGAAGCCACAACATTATTTCTTTTCTGGAGACATAGGTCAAATAAGGACAAGGGGCTGCTCTGTGCACAAGTGCCACATGCACAACACACTTAACTCTTCCTCTGCCAGGACGTTGTAACCACAGACCCACCGCTAGAGGGGTGGGTTGTGGTGGTCCCTGGGTGGTCTCCAGTAGAGCTCTCCATCTGGATGTCGAAGGTCCATCCTCCTGCTGCTCATGCCTAGTTTCCTACCTAACAAGATCATACAGTATTTGTCTTTTCTCCATTTGACTTATCTCACTTGGCATAATGCCCTCAGGGTCCGTCAGTGTTGTCACAAATGGCAGTATTTCCTTCTCTTTATGTCTAAATAGTATTCCAGTGTGTGCGTGTGTGTGTGTGTATACCATGTTGTCTGTATTCATTCATCTGTTGATGAACACTTCTATTGTTTTCATGGCCTGCTATTGTAAATAATGCTGCAGTGAACACGGGGGTGCAGATACTTCTTGGAGCCAGACAGGGGCACCAGCTTGGCTCTACAAATGGTCAAGGCCGCTGGCTGGGATCTCTACTTGGACACTGCTGCAAGGAGGAACCTGGTCTGCCAAGATCCAAGCACTAATTGCTATAAGCCCTGCCCTTGTTCTGCATCCTAGTCTGATCCCCAGTGGTCAATCCCCACAGACTTTGGTGATCCCTATGACACTGACATGATTGGGCCTGTCTAGAAGTGTCCTACGATGCTGGGGAGTTACAGGTCTACTTAGGCTCTCTTCCCACTGGAGAAACCCTAGGTCCAGGTGGTCTCTCACAATGGGGTGCTGTGCCGGCTGGGGGGAGGGATATGGTCAGAGTGTAGCCTGTCCTACCTTTCTAATGCAGTCCTTCTCAGTCTCTGTGGTCCAGGGGGTTGCTTCAGCCTCACCCTTGGGTTCTGGGATATTCACAATGCTATCTCATCCATGGATAGTTGCTAGTTGGTCTTGTGAGGACAACTAAAGTTGGGATCAACTTGTGTTGCCATCTTGATGATGTCAGTGTCCCTGCACATTAACTCGATCCACAAAACATTAAGGTAGATGCTATTCTTTCTGTTTTGCAGATCAGGAAACCAAGGCTTAAGAGGTTGGGGTGGGGCGGGGGGTGGTGCCTGGGGGCTCAGTCGGTTAAGCATCTGATTTCACTTCAGGTCATGATATTATGGTTAGTGGGTTCAAGCCCTGTATCCAGCTCTGTGCCAACAGCTCAGAGCCTGGAGCCAGCTTTGGATTCTGTGTCTCCCTCTCTCTGCTCCTCGCCCATTCTCTCTCTCTCTGTTTCAAAAGTAAACAAACATTTAAAAAAAAAAAAAAAGGTTGGAAGGGTTGGATCTAACTCTGGGTCCATGCTATCCCCATTGCCTCATGCCCCCCCTGTGCCAGGCCCAGACATCCAGTGACCTCTGTCTGTCTGATTCTCACCACACTTGACTCAGTGCCTCTTTACTCTTTGGAGCTGCCTCTCCCACTCACTACACTCTGTGAACCCATAAAATGTGTTATGCCTTCCTTTTAGTACTTGCCAACCTATTGCCCCTTTGTGTTGCCTAGAAATGAGATGTCATGAATCTCAGAGACTAGTCTAGAAGTCAGAAACCTGAGTCTGAATCTGCCCCTGACTAGCTTTGTGAATTAGACAAATTGCTTCCTTCGGATTCTTTGATGGTTAGGGGATTTTTCCTGTGTGAGTATCTTGTCTTCTAAGACAGTCTGCTTTTATCACCTGGCTTTTTGTTTTGGGTTAATCAAGGTATAATTTGTATGACAGTAAGTTTGTGGTGGCAGGAGCCATTTTTAGAAACCAAAGTGCCAGGTATGGCTGTGGAATAAATGAAGGGAGGAATTTTCATCCCCTCTTGGCCAGCAGGTCTTACTGTGAAAAAGTTACTAATATGAAGAACATGATCCCTTCCTGTGCCTTACAAGACCGTACGTGATCTGGCTCACTCTCACCCCTCTAGTCTCCATAGCTTGCTATCCCCCAGCCACACTGGTCTTCCAGTGCCTTCAGTGAGCAGAGTGCCTCCTTCCTCACATCTTCCTGCTGGACTTTCCTCCTCCTGTTAGGCTGCGCTTCCTTCTTTCCATGGTTGGCTCCTTCCTGTCTCTGGGGTCTCAGGCTGAGTGCCATCTCCTTCCCGCATTCATCACTGCTCTGCGCATTTCCCTCATAGCACCATCACCGTCGTTGCTTGATGGCTAATTGTTCTCTACTCGTTTCCAAGCCAGCACAAATGTGTTTTGTTCACTGCTGTTTCCCTGCTGTGTTCATCACACTAACACAGAGCCTGATATGGGGAATTAGACATTCCGTGGAATCTTGGGAATTGAAGAAGGAGAGAATGCATTTGGGGCTACATGCCCCAATATAGAAGCCTTTCTTTTTTCCTCTTCAGAAATGTAGAATTTTTGGTACAGGTTCCTTTTAATAGGAACTTTTTTTCATACTCAGTTTGGTATTTCACAATCTCCATAAACCCTATTGACCAGTCATCATTTTTTTTTTCTTTTCTGGGCTGTCTCCGTTTTCTCTGTTTCTCTTTAAATTACAGAATGGAAAACAACATTACTAATAAGTAAGTGAACAGTCAGTAGTCCAGTGGAAGAAATTTTTTCTTTAACACTCTGACATTGTGTGAAATGTCCTTTTTATTCTTTCTGAAATTTCCCGGGACACACATCTGTCCAGTTAACTGGGGTAGGGACAGGACTGTGGTAAGAAAAAGGAGTGTGCAAAGGGATCAGTGACACACTCTGTAGTAGAGCCCCCTTTCTCCTGAGTCTCAGTGCCATGTTCTCTCCAGGGCACCTGCTGTGTCCCACACTTCCATCTCTTACTCTCTTCTAGCCAACAGAGTCCCTGTCCCTGTGCCCTGGTGCCCCTCAGAGATGTGCAAGAATTAGATACAAAGAGCATTAGTGTAAGCATTAGGTAAATAATCAGTAGTGTTCTGATCAGTATGAAACCTGTTGTAATTTCTGAATTTCCTGAGAAGTTCTTTCAAAAAAAAAAAAAGGCACCTGGGTTCCTCAGTTGGTTAAACTCAGGTCATGATCTCACGGTTTGTGGATCCAAGCCCCGCGTCGGGCTCTGTGCTGACAGCTCAGAGTCTGAAGCCTGCTTCGGATTCTGTGTCTCCCTCTCTCTGCCCCTCCCTTGCTAGTGTGCGCGTGTGCTCACTCTCGCTCGCTCTCTCTCTGAAAAATAAACATTAAAAAAAAAGACTGGTGAGCATTGCATTCATTTCTCCTTTTTATAATTAATAGGTTTGATTTATTTTGATACTGTTTTACTTTTCCAAAGGAGTTCTGTATCATTTCATATTTCTGTTTATAAAGTTATGTTTTCAGTAGCTGGAAGATGACAAAATTTGTTTATCAGGTAGTCTATTTTGACTCATTCCTATAAGCATTTTTCCTTGCATCTTTTTGTATATATTTCTTATTGCTGGCCTTTTTTCCATAACCGAAGACAAGGTAATATTCACAAATATCAATAGATTTATTTAACACTAGATAGGAATGTTTGAAAATGTCCACATCTGTTACTGATGGGAATAATTTAGTAAAATTAGGTGAAAGAACTGGTGTTGAATATGGCAGAAATGTTCCGCAAAAGTGTAGAAATAAGGGTTCTTGGTGTAGTAATGAGAAAGAATAGTTCCTAAAATATGCAGATTATTAATTCCTCAGGTAGCCCATGTTGCCCACTGACACTGCCATCATTCCAGTTATCTTAAGATTTTTGCTGTCAACACATCTCATATTTTAAATAATCTCCATAGAGTATTTTGTGTAGTATGCTTTAATAGGTTCACGATACAAATATTTTGTGTTAGGACCATTTCTGACTTCCTATTAAATGTGTTGTCTCTTTTCTAGCCTGTTCCAGAGATTAAGGTTGTGTCAAATCTGCCGGCCATAACCATGGAGGAGGTAGCCCCAGTGAGCGTTAGTGACGCAGCTCTCCTGGCCCCAGAGGAAGTCAAGGTAAAAAGCCAGTGTGGAAACATTAAGGTTTTTTTTTTATAAGTTGGTATATAGCTAGATCTCTACTCAATGTCATTTTCCTGGAGTTTTAAGTATAATCAAATAATAGTGTTCAGTTTTCTATAATCAGATATTAGGAGGTACAGATAGAATTATTAGAAAAGCTGTTTGTAAATATCCCATATCTATATCTTGTTATAATCCAATTTGAATACTATCAGTGATACTAGGTTTAAAATAAATTGTTTATGTTGTTCATATACTAGTAGTCCTTTAATATCAGCATTTCCCCCATTATTTTGTTCATTTAATGCTTACAATAATAGAATCAGTTTCTAGAATAGAACATTTGAGTTATTAGAGGACGTGGGACATACCAAGTGTAGGCAGTCCCTACCTCATGAACACTGAAGCTCATGCAGTAAAAAGAAATGATGCTTTCTAACAGGTCTCATCTTCCCAGCTGGCCTGGCACATGGCTCTTCGTCCCTCCTCACTTTGCTGCACCCACACCCATCCCTTTTAGCACCTTTGCCACCTCTACAGTTGACAGCCCTGGCAGGATAGGCTGGCAGCTGGGGAGAAAAGAGAGGAAATCGATTGTCAGTATATAGATATTTCCCTTCCATTTTGGGGAACCCCTCCTGCCGCCAGTGGCTGTCATCAACAGCTTGGCGCTGAGGTTGTCCCTGGAGTTTAAGTGCTGTAAGGGGGCTTGCTTCTGGGACTGTCAGCTTGCTAACCTAGCTCTCCAGGCTGCCTTTGTGATGTGCTGATGTAGCCGAACTGTCACTGTGAGAGTCTGCTTCATCAAAGAATGAGTTCCAGGCCTAAAGAACTGAGCTACCAAAGCTCTTTGGGGTGCAGATAGGTACTGCGTACTCACTCTTGGCTGTAGATACACAGCCTATTGGCCACATTCTGTGGACTTGCTTCCCTTCTAATTTCCTGAGTTGTGTTAAGTTAGATCAACTAGGGTGCCGGTGATTATTTTAATAGGAAAAAAATAAAGCTGGAGATGTAAAAACAGCTGCTGAGAAAACAGCTACAGACAAGAAACGAGAACGGAGGAAAAAGAAGTATCAGAAGCGTATGAAACTAAAGGAGAAGGAAAAGCGGAGAAAACTGCTTGAAAAGAACAACCCAGATCAAGCCGGGAAATACATGAAGGCAGCAGCTTCAGAGAAATTAAAACAGCTGACCAAAGCGGGCAAAGCTTCGCTATTAAAGGTAAGGATGCAGGAAGGAAAACCGCAGAACGGGGCCTGTGTGGGGAAACTGGTGGCAAGTGGTAGGTGACATCGATCCACGGAGGGTCAGACCCAGCTGACGCTACCCACCTGCCTAGTGAGAGGCCGTGGGTGCCTGGCTGGAATAACAGCCCAAAGCACATGGCCCTCCCTGACGTGGGGCCTGGCAGGAGTTTTTCTTCCTACTCACTCCTCCTTTAAGTCACAAGAATATCACAGCAGCATAAAACGTGTATAAAACCTCTGTGCAAACTGATGTGAGTTTTCATAATTCCTTGTCCATTTATGGATATTTATATTTCCATATACATTGTTGTAATCATTTGGCTTTTTTTTTAACTTACAAGTGCATTTTATAGTGTGAGTGTGTTACTGTCTTTAATTGCAGGATGAAGGTAAAGACAAAGCCTTGAAGTCATCTCAAGCATTCTTTTCTAAATTACAAGATCAAGTAAAAATGCAAATCAGTGATGCAAAGAAAACAGAAAAGAAAAAGAAGAAAAAGCAGGATGTTTCTGTTCATAAATTAAAGCTGTAATATATTTTGAATATAATGTAAATATTAATGTGTAAGCTTATATTCTGTCATTGTTCTGTTTTATAATAAAATTTGAGAACTTTTCTTTTCATGAATGGCAGATATTTGAGAATTCCACAGTTTGAAAAGACAAACTCCCAACTGTCATTGGAAAACCCTGAATTGCTTCTTCTGGGCATGAAGCTGGATGTAGCTGCCAAGCCCCTTTACACACTGTGTCCTTGCTGTGGCCCAGGTGAAGGCCAGCATGGGCCCACCAGCTGGTGAGCAGGAGCTGGTCTGCAGGCTGACAAGGGCACAGGAGCCAGCCACCCCTGTCACAGGCAGCTGTCTACAGCAGGGGTCCTCACTCTTTGGGGTCCTGACTTTCTTCTCCCACTGCTTGGTCATCCTTCTACAACACAGTGACATTGCCATGCTCATGTCTTACATCTTTCCCTTTGGGAGGTGATCTCACGTCACACGGACAAAGACTTCATGTAGCCTATAGAGTAGTGTCCACAGTCAGATGCAGAGAGGGCAGATACAGCCTAGATGTGATAGAAGGTGAACACGCAAGGAAGGTAGACTGGCAGGTGTGGTGAATCTTCCATGACCACCAGGCTCTCGCCTCCCCATCCAGGGAAAACTGCCTTTTGTCCGACAGGACCTCATATTATGCTTTGATGGAAATGCTGTAAGCTTTACCTCCGATGGGAAGAAAATGAGAGCAGCTTTTTCCGAAGCTGTTTCGGTTTTTCATCCACCGGGAACAATGAGTGGGCAGGAAGAGCCTGTGGCGGGTTGTGTCTTTAGGTCTCCAGGTCTCAGTCCAGCCTTAGTGAAAGTGTCATTTGGTTTTAGTGGTAATTGGAGTATTCTATGGCTCTAGGAGTTCCTGCTTTCTTTTTAAATTCAGTTTGCCAGTCCCCATTCAACTGCTGGCTTAGTTCTCTTTCCCTTGAGTCTTTCTTTCATAATGATTAGTCAAGATCAGAATGTTTGATCCCAAAATGATTCATCTTACCTGTCCAAGGGCAGTTTGATGTTTTGCATAGTTAGAATCGTTTTTATCTTCATTTCTCACCCTGCCTGTAGGTGAGGCATATCTGTTCATTTGCTTTTTTATGCAATATTTGACACATTCTAAAGATTATGTTCATTTTATATACCTACTTTGTGCCAGGCAATATCCTAGGTACCAGCGAGATAACCGAACAAAAGGATTCTTATACCTATGAAGTGTACATTCTGGTGGAATATTTACGTACTTTTTCTATGTAAATTAGAAACATAACGTAAACTTTTTTTTTTTTTTTTTTTTTTGCCTTGTTGCATCTGAGAAAGCAAGATGGGTCACCAACAGCTCTACCAGAGCCATCTGAGGAAAGAGGAAATTTGGCCAGGGTTCTCACCTTGCCGCATCTGCTCACACCAGTACTGTGTGATCTGGCAATATGGCCTCAGTATGTGCCGCCAGTGTTTCCATCAGTTCACAAAGGATATAGGCTACATTAAGTTAGACTAAGTGAATCTCCTTGAATGGGTCATCCAAGATACCTACCTACCTTAATGCCAACTCATTGTACATAAAATAAAAATACTTCAATTATGAAAAACAACACATTGGAGAAACCACTCTTTCTCTAAAAACAAAACGGGGGCACTGGCTGGCTCAGAGCCTGGGACTCTTGATCTCAAGGTTGTAAATTTGGGCCCCATATTGGGTGTAGATTACTTTAAAAAAATAAATTCTTTTTTTTTTTTTTTTTTTTTTTTTTTAATTTTTTTTTAACGTTTATTTATTTTTGAGACAGAGAGAGACAGAGCATGAACGGGGGAGGGTCAGAGAGAGGGAGACACAGAATCTGAAACAGGCTCCAGGCTCTGAGCTGTCAGCACAGAGCCCGACGCGGGGTTCGAACTCACGGACCGTGAGATCATGACCTGAGCCGAAGTCGGCCGCTCAACCGACTGAGCCACCCAGGCACCCCAAAAAATAAATTCTTTAAAAACACAAAACAGTACTCAGTGGTGCTCTTCATCTACTTCACATATGTTAAAGAAGTGAGAAAACCAGGGTGCCTGGTGGCTCAGTCCATTGAGCATCCAACTTGATTTCGGCTCAGGACGTGATCCCAGGGTCATGGAATTGAACCCTGTGTTGGGCTCTGTGCTGAGTGTGGAGCCTGCTGAAGATTCTCTTTTCCTTCTACTCTATCTAAAATAAAAGTTAAACCATGGTTCTGAGTTGTGTTCATCGTTCCTTTACATTTGTATGTGTTTGACCATATATATCTCTTCATGCATTGTTTACTTCACTAGTACTTGAATTTTATGAAAATAAGACACTCTATGTACTCATCTATGGCTTGCTTTTTCACTGTTGATTTCCCTCATTCATCCATTCATTTACAGCACTGCACAGTATATGCATCTACCACAATTTTATTTACCCAGTCACATGAAGACATTTGTTTCATTTTATGCTATTAGGAACAATGCTGTTTTGAACCTTCTGTTCCCACACAGTGTTACTCTTATGCTCTAGCCTCTAGTGTCCTTTAGAATAGAATCGCAGGGTAGAAAGTGCAAAAGACTTGCTTTTGAAAGTTGCTTTTGAAAGTAGTTGTACAAACTTGGACTTGTATCTTTGTCAGAGGTTGTATTGGCAGAGTTTAAAAAATATTTTGCCTTTCTGCTGTGTACACCTCAGTGGTCTTCATTTATGTTTTCCTGCTAATGAGACGGGCATTTTTGTTGTTCTCTGTATCATTTTTAACTCGTTTATTTTTATGTTTTAAAGTTACAGCAAAATTCTAGTAAATATAGTTTCATTTGCTTTACTATTTTGTTTTTTTCTGAACAGTTTGAGAGGAAGTTAGAGACATCATGGCCCTTTCACCTAAATGCCTCAGTATGCATTTCCTAAGAATATTCAATAATCAGGGTGCCTGGCTGGGTCAGTCGGTAGAACTCGTGACTCAATCTCATGGTCATGAGATCAAGCCCAACAATGGGCACAGAGCATACTTAAAGATCATAATTTAGGGGGTCGTGGGTGGCTCAGTCAGTTGAACATCCGACTTTGGCTCAGGTCATGATCTCACAGTATGTGAGTTAGAGCCCTGCACTGGGCTCGCTGCATCAGCGTGGAGTCTGCTTAGGATCCTCTGTCCCCTTTCTCTCTGACCGTCTCTAGCTCATGCACGTGCACATGTGCTCTCTCTCAAAAATAAACATTTTAAATAATAATAATTAAAAAAAATATTCACTAATGTATAACCACACTATAATTATCAAAGTCAGGAAATTTAACGTCAATACAATGCTAGTAATCCACAGTCCATATTAGGATTTTATCACTTGTCCCAATAATGTACGTTCTAACTCTTTCCCCCCGGTCCAGGATCAGGTAACCAAGATTCCTCACTGCATGTAGCTGTCATGTCTGTTTAGTTTCCAGTTCCTGAGCTTTCTTTGCCTTTCTTGAATGACGTTTTTGAGGTATACAAGCCAGTTATATAGACTGTCCCTCAAAATTGAATTTGCCTATTTTCTCAGGATTAGATTTCAGGTTATGCACTTTTGGCAGGAAGGCCATAGCAGAGGTGTGTCTTTAGTACCTCATATACAGAGGTTCGAGATAATCGGTTTGTCACTTTGAAGCTGGAGATGAAAACATTTTGAGTTTGTTACAGTGAGGGCCACCAGGTTCTGAGTTCTGATAGGTTCCCATTATTCTCTGAGCACTTCCTCATTTTCTGGTGCTACTGAATGTTCCAGGCATATCCTGTCTTTTCCCTGGAATTGGTCATTTTCCCACAGAACGCTGGTTCCTTTTAGTGGAGACTGGTATTTTAAAACAAAGATGAGCAAAATAAGCATGCTCATTGCTACTAGGCCCACTCACCAGAGCTAAGAAATTATGGTTGTGTGTGTGTGTGGATTCTGCACATGAATGCATGCCCAAACCTCTCATTCTAATCGAATGCCCCTGCAGATTATATTCCAGTATTCACTCTTTCCACGTCTGTAATGCCTTTTCCAACAGTGAGAAATCTTGCTCCTATTGTCTTCAATATATGTATTCATTTACTCAAGGCTAGAATATGCAAGTGGTTTCAGAATTAGTGAATTTATACCACCGAGAAGAGGAAAAAACATGTGTTCTATAGTTGTTAACTATAGTGTTCTGTATTTCAATTAGTCCAAAGCTTTAATATTTTTGTTCAATTATCCTTACTGATTTTTTTGTCTAGTTATAAAATTAGAGAAACATTTTTAAAAAGCATATAAAATCTCTATGATTGTGGAGTTTCTATTTCTTCCTTTAATTGTGTTATTTTTTGCTTCATGTATTTTGAAGCCCTACCATCAGGTACATACTCATTTATGATTTTTATGTCTTTCTCATGAGTGTTGACCTTTTTTTCTAAAGCATCTTTTCTTTTTTTATTAAAAAAATTTTTGTTTTTAATGTTTATTTATTTTTGAGAGAAAGAGACAGAGTACAAGCAGGAGAGGGGCAGAGCGAGAGAGAGACACAGAATCCGAAGCAGGCTCCAGGCTCTGAGCTGTCAGCACAGAGCCCGAAGCAGGGCTTGAACCCACAAACCACGAGATCATGACCTGAGCTGAAGTCGGCTGCTTTACTGACTGAGCCACCCAGGTGCCCTATCTTTTTTTTTTTTTTTTTTTTTTATGTTTACTTATTTTTGAAAGAGAGAGAGAATATAAGTGGGGGAGGAGCAGAGAGAGAGAGAGTGAGACACAGAATCCAAAGCAGGCTTCAGGTTCTGAGCTGTCAGTACAGAGCCCATCGTCGGGTTCAAACTCACAAACCGTGGGATCATGACCTCAGCTGAGGCACCCCATGAGTTGACCCTTTTGACTATAAAATGACCTCTTTTTTTCTGGTAATACTCCTGTCTTTTTTTTTTTTTAAGGTTTTTTTTAAACTTTTTTTTTAATGTTTATTTATTTTTGAGAGGGGGAGAAAGAGCATGAGCAGGGGAGGGGCAGAGAGAGGGAGACACAGAATCCGAAGTAGGCTCCAGGCTCTGAGCTGTCAGCACAGAACCTGAAACGGGGCTTGAACTCAGGAACCACAAGATCGTGACCTGAGCCGAAGTTGGACTTTTCACCGGCTGAACCACCTAGGCACCCCTCTCTTTGTCTCTTCTAATTTTATTGTCTCTTCCTCTTTTTCTACTTTTTAAATCAAATATGTTAATATTCTATTTGAATTTCTCCCTTAATGTATTAACTCTACATTGCATTAATTTCAGTTGTTTAGGAATTACAGTATGCATCCTTGACTTAAAACAGTCTACTTAGAGGGGCTCCTGGGTGGCTGAATTGATTGGGGAGCCGACTTTGGCTCAGGTTATAATCTCACAGCTAGTAAGTTCAAGCCCTGAGTCGAACTCTGTGCTGACAGCTCGGAGCCTGGAGCCTGCTTCAGATTCTGTGTCTCCCTCTCTCTCTGCCCCTCCCCTACTTGCACTCCGTCTCTCTCTGTCTCTCAAAAATAAATAAAAATGTAAAAAAGTTTAAAAACAGTCTACTTAGAGTTAATATTTTACCACTTCATATAAAATGTAAGACTATATTGCAGCAATATAGTTACATTTGCACTCTCATTCTTTTTGCTATTGTAATCTATAATTCATCTAGGTATGTCAGAATCCTACAATGGATTGTTATTGTTTTTGCTACTGGCCCTCCAATTTCAGACTACTTTTGGTCATTCTCCAATGTTTTCAAATAGGCTTTGGTGTTTTACACTTTGCAATTGCTTATAATTTGTTTAAAATTGTCACCAAACATTTGTTTCTGTAATTTTTATATTGTTTATAATTTTTACATTGTTAATACTTGTGATATGCAGTATTTTAGCCTAGTAAAATATAAGCTACACAGCCATTGCTAGAAATAGAAATGGCCATTATTAGAAAGTTCTTAATTTAACTATAGCCATATTTATCAATCTCTGACTTTACAGTAGCAGTTTTTCTCTTATTTAAGGAATCCTATAATACCTTCAAGATAATAAAATGATCTCCTCTTCAGGCATATCTCATGTTAACTGCCCTTCACTTTATTGTACTTTGCAGATACTGTGTTTTTACAAATTCAAGGTTTGTGGCAGCCTTGTGTCGAGCAAGTCTATAGCATTTGCTCATTTCACGTCTCTGGATCACATTTTGGTAACTTTCACAATATTTCAAACTTTTTCATTTTGTATTTGTTATGGTGATCTCTGATCAGTGATTATGACTCCCTGAAAGATCAGATGATGGTTAGCATTTTTAAAAAATAAAGTATTTTTTAATGTTTATTTATTTTGAGAGAGAGAGAGAGAGAGTGCAAGTGAGGAAGAGGCAGAGAGAGGGACAGAGAGAATCTGAACAGGCTCCACACTGTCAACACAAAGCTTGACACAGGGCTCGATCTCATGAACCGTGAGATCATGACCTGAACCCAAAATGAAGAATCAGATGCTTAACCGACTGAGCCACCCATGCCCCAGCAGTAAAGTATTTTTAAATTAAGGTATTACATGTTTTTTTTAATACATAATGTTCTTTCACACTTAATGGACTGCAGTGTAGTGTAAACATAATTTTTATATGCATCAAGGAACCAAAAAATTCATTTCATTTGCTTTATTGTGATATTCACTTTATTTTGGTGGTCTGGAACCTATCCCATATCTCTGAAAAATGCCTGTATTCCAAAAGTTTTGAAGCTTTGCTTTTCACAATTGTTACTTTAACCTATTTAGCCTTAATCTGTGTATTTATTTGGTGTGAGGTAGGGATCCAGTTTCATTTTTCCACGTAGGTAACCTGTTCTCAAAAACCATTTATTGACTAGTCAGATTTTCCTCAGTACCCTACAACATTTACTGTGTTGAGTACTGGATTTATTGCATTCCCATAAATACTTTGGGATTTTGTTGTGCTGTGCTATTTCATTACTTGGCCAACCCCTTCACTTGCAGCCTGTATCCTATCCCCTCACTTACCTAAGAATATTCCTCCAGCAAGTCTTCTCTCTCCTGCTTCATATTTTACTCTACCTGAGTGTTCCTATCAGCATATAAGCACATTGTTATTTTTCCATATTAAATAAACAAAACTCAACCTCACTTCCCCCCTTAGCTTTGGCTATACCTTGCTGCTCTCCTTCAGTACGAAACCTCTACATTTACTGTTGTTGGAGAGGAAAAACGTTTCCTCTGCCCTCTTAGGTTTATTGTCTGGGGGCCTGTGAATTCACCTGACAGAAGAAGATTGGAAAGAAAAATTATGGGAGCTTACAAAAGAAGTAGCTTGATAAATGGTTAACGTTAGTAGGGGAAAAAAAGAGGGGTAGAAAAAGCCTTTGGGGGAAGAGCACCTGGGTTTCTAGAAGAACAAATGGGAGATAAGAAAGTTTGTGATAATGCTTGTTCATGCAGGTGTGGGGTTTTTTCCATCTCCATGGCCATAAGATTCCCCTGGAGAGAGAATTTATGGTAGATATATTCTAGGTCTCCTTCCTGGTAATGAAAGTCCACCTTCATCTACCCCTCAAAGAGGGAATTTATGGCAGCCTTACTTCCTAGAAGTCTCTTGTAGTCAGATAAGGGAAGCTCCAAGAAGGCTTCTTTCTGTATCCGCTGATGCCTTCAGCTTAAAATAATCTTCATACCAGCTCTGGGGTTCTGAATGGGTTCCTGCATTGTCTCCAATTCCTGTCTCCCCTTTCTTTCCTGAATCCTATTCAATCATTTCACAGTTCCACAATAGCTTTTGTCAAAGTTACCAAATGACTTCCACATTGCTAGATGTAATGGTTGTTCTCAACATTCATCTTACTTCCACTCTAGGTGCATCTGATATCCCCCAATCCTCAACACACATGATTCACTTGGTTTTCTGGATGCCAAGTGTTTTCCTTCTTCCTCACTGGTAACTTCTCAGACTCCTTTGCTGGCACTCTCATCTCCCCTCTTTTTATTGTAGTGTTAGGTCTTCCTGCACTTTTATAGATTTTTTAAAAAAAGTTTATTTATTTATTTTGTGAGAGAGAGGGAGGGGTAGAGAGAGAGAGAGAGGGAGAGAGAGACTCCCAAGCAGGCTCTGTGCTATCATTGAGGATCCCAATGCAGGGCTCAAACTCACGAACTGTGAGATCATGACCTGAGCAGAAACAAAGAGTCAACAGCTTAACCAACTGCGTCATCCAGGTGCCCCAAGTCTTCCCGACCTTTTAATTCTCTATTTGTAGTCACTCCTTAGTGCCATATATTAATACTGTATAAATCCTGATGACTCCCAAATTTTTATTTCCTGATCTTATTTCATTAATAAATTCATGTGTCTTTTCATCCACAACAATGTCTAACTGGCATTTCAAACTTACATGTTGCCATGGTCTGAACATTTGGGTCTGCCCTTCCTCTTTTTTTTTTGTTTTTTTTAATGTTTATTTTTGAGAGAGACAGAGAACGTGAGTGGGGGAGGGGCAAAGAGAGAGACAGACACAGAATCCGAAGCAGGCTCCAGGCTCTGAGCTGTCAGCACAGAGCTGGATGTGGGGCTCAAACCCACGAACCATGAGATCATGATCCGAGCCGAAGTTAGACACTTAACTGACTGAGCCACCCAGGCACCCCTGCCTGGGGTCAAGAGGAAGCCTCTTCTACCCCAAATTCATGTTGAAATGCCAAACCCCAGTGTAATCGTATTAGGATATGGGGCCTTTGGGAAGTGATTGTGTCATGAGAGTAGAAACCTCATGTATGGGATTAGTGATCTTATAAAACAGGCTCTACAGGGCTCCCTAGCCCCTTACACCATGTGAGGATAAAACAAGAAGCCTGGGATCCAGAAGAAGCACTTGATTGTGTTGGCACCGTGATCTTGGACTTCTAGCCAATAGAAATGTGAATAATAAATTTCTATTATTTATAAGCCATCCAGTCTGTAAGTGGCCTGAATGGACTAAGACACATGTCTGAATCTAAACTCTTGATTTATTCCCTTCCATCCTTCTAGTTGATAGAACAGTTTTTTCCTTCCCTCATACCTTAACATCCTGTACCATGAACAAATTGTTCATTGGTTATACCTACTAAATGTATCCAGAATCTTGCTATTTCTTATCAACTGCAACACTAGCACTCTGACCCAAGCCACTATCATCTCTTCTGGGATTACTTCATTAGCTTTCTGTGTTCCCTGCTTCCACTCCTGCTTTCAGTCCCTGCTCCCCAACATCTGTGCTTAACACAACATGCAGAATGTTTCCTCTATATTACTCAAAGTAAATGCTAATATCCATATGTCCAGTAAGCCCTTTTATTAAAGGTCAGCAGACTATAGCAGAGGCCAAATCTGGTCAGCTACTTATAAATAAAGTTTTATTGGAACACAGCCACACACTATTATGTTACATATTGTCTATGCCTGCTTTCACACTACAACAGCAGTGTGACCAGAGATCCCATGGCCAACAAAGCCTGAAATATTTACTACCTGGCCCTTTACAGAAAATGTTTGTTGCCCTACATGATCTGCCCTCTCTCTGCTACCTATCTCACTTCACTTCTGCTCCAGTGAGTTGTCTTGGCCTTCTTGGTGTGTTTGCTAGGCAAACTTCTACCTCAGGGAGAGGCTGTTGCTGTTTCATCTGTCTACAATTCTCTCCTCTCAAGTATTCACTGCCTTACTTCCTTCAAGTCTGCTCAAAGATTACCTTTTCTGTGGAGCCTTTCCTTACCACTCTTTCATACTGTAATTCTCATCTCCGTCCTCACCCTGATGTTCCCAGTTTTTTCTTCGAAGTTCTCCCCCTTAATTCTCTGCATTATTTATTGTTTTGTCTTTCTTCACCAGAATATATGCTCCATGAAGGCAGGGGATTCCCCCCCACCCCCTATTCCTCATTTCTGTTCGCTGCCATATTTTGAGCATCAAGAACACGAGGTAGGCACTTAATACATATTTGTTGGTGAATTCCCTATTCATGTTCCTTTTCTCTTTGACTTGTTCATTTATCCATGTTCATTCGATATGTATTTACAGAGTAATTACACAGTGCTGACCACTGTGGAGAGCACTGGTAAAGGACCACACTGGTAAAGTGCCCCCTGTACTTAGAAATTTCTGCTTACATTCTGGGTCATTCATGGGGATGCTGGAAGCAGCTGGTAACCGTGCTGAAGAGCTGAGTGATACACTTTATCTTTCAGTTACCAATTTCTGTTGTTAAATATCTAATTTTTTTTTCAAAAAATTTTAACGTTTATTTATTATTAAGAGATAGAGACAGAGCATGAGCATGGGAGGGGCAAAGAGAGGGGGAGACACAGAATCCGAAGCAGGCTCCAGGCTCCGAGCTGTCAGCACAGAGTCCAACACGGGGCTCAAACCCATGAACCTCGAGATCATGGCCTGAGCCGAAGTCGGATGCTTACCGAATGAGCCACTCTGGCGCCCCGTTAAATATGTTATTATACATTTAACTGCATGGCTTCACAATTAAACCATATGAAAAACGGAAGTAATGAACACCCCCAATTCACTGCTCCCTAACGACTTGACTTCGTTTTATTGTTCCTTTGCTCTGGAGGTTATTCACATCTAGCAAGGCGGCGAGCAGCTCATCTTTGGGAATGCCCAGCTACTGAGCCCACCGCGCGAACTCGCGGGCGCCCGGTCGGTGGAGCCCCCGTGTGCATCTGCTCCCAGCAAGCCCCTTCTGACGCTGAGCGCGGCCCCCACGGGCAACCTTCCCAACGACTGATGCCAGAGGCTCCCTCCGAGTGCACGTGCAGGGGTCTCCAGGCGTGGAGAGTGGAGGTTCCCGGACCTCCCTGCACCGCTCGGCTGGACTCGGTCACTCTGGATGGAAGGAGCCTTTAACCTGGAAGGAAAGAGGGATCGATCACTCGGGCCTCCACTTGCCGAGCCTATGGCGAGCCGAGATGCGGGGATCGGCTGGGAATGCCTGGGCGCGCGGAGCCCGGTGGGAGGAGTGGGGTGGCCGGCTGGGGTCGCCGGCAGGCCGGCGCGCGGGAGGGGAGACCGCGGGAGGCTAGGGGCGGCGGGGAGGGAGGGTGAAAGAGGGCGACAGGGCGGGCACCTTGGCGGAGCCCAGGTGCGCGTCCCACGTGCGCGCACGCGGCCCCAGTGGGATCGTCCTCCCCCGAGCCTCAGAGGTGCGGTGGCCATAGCTGCACGGGGGACCCATGCGTGTTGACAGATGTCTGTGACTTGGCGGGGGGGGGGGGGGGGGGGCGGTGGAGTTTATCCATGCAGGGCAGTGAGGCCGGAATGACTCCGGGGATCGGGCAGACAGGCATTCTCTGGCCCGGAAAAAGCCACTGATGCAGTAGTTTTCAAAGGGGGATCTGGAATAGTCAAATTTTCCCTTTTAAAAAATGGGTAATTTTAGATCTTAAGTCTGAGAAAATATCCCTGCGGAGCCTATTGCCGTCATTTTATGGGTAAGGGTCACACGGAGATTGCGTGTAGAGCTGGGAGTAGAGCCTTGGGTCTTCTGTGCCAAGCCCAGGATTTTCCTTCTCTCAAGGGATACTGCCATTGCACGTTTTACTGTTTTCCACTCTGTTGTTGAATTCATTAAAGTGTTTTTAATCCACATGTGTTTTATTTTGTAGGAAGAAGAAATTGACTAAATGAAAAACATGAAGCCAAATAGAATCCCCCTTTGTATTGTTTCAAGACAGGGAAGTAAAAGTAAACCATTGTTGTCTTTTTCCAGTGATATCCTGGGTTTTATTACTGGAAACACCCAGTTTTTCTAATACTCATGATGTCAGAAGGGAAAGCTCCTGCGAAGAAAAGACCTCGTAGAAGTTTATCAGCCAGTAAAACTAAAACAAAAGAATGTAACTCTATTATTTCATTTTTTAACAATGCACCACCTACTAAGCTTGCCTGCCCTGTTTGTAGTAAAATGGTGCAGAGATATGATTTAAACCGGCATCTTGATGAAAAGTGTGCTAACAATGATGACATCACTCCAGTTGATCAGAGGCATGTTGACTTAACAAATTCACATGTGCCTACAGTAGATTTAACCAATATTGTGTTAGAAGATGTAACGCCAGGAAAGTTGTCACCATCAAAGATAAGTTTAACCCCTGACCAAAGTGATTCAGCAAAAATGGGCGTAAAACAGCAGACCAGCCCCTACTTTAAAAATAATGATGATTTGGGGTGCAAAAATCAAGATAAGCTGAGACATCATAATGTGAAAGTCATTACTTTGGGAAGCCTGTCATCTAAATTGTCCAGAAGATACACAGAGGCTAAAAGAGCAATAGATAAGAATGAGGAATTTGCCAATAAGAGTCCACAGAGTTCCTCATCCACAATGGTTAGGACCCTGGTTGATAACTGTTCAGAGACTGAGGACAAGGATCAAATTTTGGAGAACAGTTCTCAAAAGGAAAATGTGTTTGCCTGTGATTCTCTTAAGGAGCAGAGTACATCTGAACATACTGTAGAAGGCACAAAAATAATGGAAGCTGAAAGCCAAAAGGCTACCCAGGAATATGAGAGATCACCCCTTGGCCCTGCCTTCTCAGATAATGCTGCTATGTTATTTTCACCAGATTTAACTCTTGGGAATACATTGAAGTCTACTTCAGAGCACAGTCTTGCAAAGTGGGAGAGCATCAAAGGAGTAGATAATCAAGATGTTGAAAAATGTGAGGCAGGTAGTTGTGAAGAAGTGAAAGTGACTGTTGCTTCAGAAACTAAAACACAGTTGTCAAATTGGGAGGCAAAGTCTGATAGTCCTACACATGATGATTCTAAAGGGCATAACATCCAGGACCTTTCTCTGGAAGGTGACAGTGACTTAAAGAATGAAATCACTTGCGGAATTCCTTTGGAGCAGGGGTCAAGCTGTGATGTTCCTGGTAAAACAATTACAGTACCACCAAGTCATCCTTACTACCTTCGGAGTTTCCTCGTGGTGCTGAGAGCTGTATTTGAGAATGAAGAAGATAGGATGCTCTTTGATGAACATGAGAGGGGAATTGTAACTAAATTTCATCAATTATCAGGTATCAAGCTTGTGTGCTTTCAAGTTTTTGTTTTTCATTTGCTGGCCTGATTTGGGCAGTAACCTAATGACCACAAGGAGTCAGTGTGGTTCTGTGAGTCCTCTGGGAATGCTCCTGGGAATCAGCCAGCCACAAGGTTTGAGAAGAACATGCATGAAAAAGAGATTTTGTGTCCGGTGATGTCTGCTTCTGCAGTATCATCCTTACAAGCTGTAATTTGGTTATAATGGAAGCATCTGTTTTTCCTTTATATGTATATTTGATGGTTGTAAAACAGCCTTTTCCAGGTTAAAAAAAATAACCTTTGTGACTTAGAAAAGTATTCTTTGCTTTTGAGCATGTAATCAAGCTTAATTTAGGTTGTTTTATTGTTTTTACACACCATTTTCTCAAAACTGAAGTAAAATACAGGAAAGAACAAACCAAAGTATATTAAGGCTTATTTTTTCCTTCAATTTTAGGATTTTTGACTCTGCCTTTTAAGGTCAGGGTGTGGAGGAATTGGAAACTTTCAGGCTAAATTGGTGCATTTAAAAATAATGGTCTGCCTCAGTTCCTTGGCAGCCAGTGGTGGCTCTGAGCCGATAGTGCACATTTGGAGCAAAAGCCACCCTTGTTGCATTGCTAATCCAAAGGGCCATGATGGCTTTATGGAACTGAGTCCCTTCTGAGGTAGGAAATGCTTACTTGGGAGCTACACTGACCTGTCATAATTTGTAGTCACGTGGGACTCTTCAGTAGAGTTAAAAAAAAAAATCTTAAACATTGCCAGGAATGTTCAAGAGAAAGGTTTTTGTTTTAAATGCACACAATGGAATTACGGTATTCTTAGCAATAGCTTAGCAATAGCTTTGACATGCGAGTAATACTTCTCTAGGCACAGTTGCATTAATTATCCTCACAGCCTCAGTTTCTACTTATGCTGTCCTCACCAGAACATGGACATAAATGACACCACATTGACTCTTCTGTCCATGGAAGTTACAGATCTTTAGTTGGGTGCTGGTTGTATTCATGTGAGCATTTGAGTAGTCCATGGCTCTGTGCTTCTGTATAATTGAGAAGAATGAATAGTTTCCTGAATGGAATTTCTGCAGATTCTTGTGTATGGCTCCCCACAGAGAATAATCTTCAGTGTCTCTGTGTGAAAATAAGTACTGCTAATTGAATTTTCCTCTTTAAGGAAAAAAAGGGGGTGAAGATTTAAGAAATACAGTTACACCATTTTAGAATTGGCAGAAATTTGAAGATAATCCAGATAACAGGAAAACTGACCAGGTTAATTAAATAACTTAGCCAAGATCACCAAGTTAGAGATGGCTGCCCTACCAATGCTAGACGAATTTTGAAAATCTTTTCAGATTATTTTCAGCCAACGATAGAATAGTTCATATTAAGCTGAAAGCGGAGAATAAAATAACTGGAATTCTGGGTAGGGCTTCTCTGATGGAGTAAAAATGTTGGTGGTTAGACAATGGGAAACCTGGTACTTAGAAGTTTTAAAATGGCCAATAACCATGACCAACTTTGGAGATTTTTTGTTGTTTACACACCAATCATCGAATGCCTCATCTTGTTTAATCTTTTCAGCAACATTGGGAAGATGGTGTTATTGCCCCATCCCACCCCCACTTTTTTAACAGAAGAGAAAATGGAGTCTCAGTAAGGTTCATAGATTTGTATAATTCAGAAGTGGCAGGGCTGGTCCCATCCTGGATATTCTTATTGTCCTATGGTGGCAGGCACACAGGACAAGGAGACATCTCCATTGGGACTTCTATATGAAATAAATTGTATTTTCCAAAGGAAGAAAAAGATGTTCTTGGGTGATCAGTTGAATAAGCATAAGTGTATTTCTAATAGAATATGTTGTATTCAGTTTTAAAAAGTGAATGTATGTTGTTTTGAGAAGAGAGTTTTCACGACTTTTCTTGCAGCTAGTGGTCAGAAGTTATACGTAAGACTTTTTCAACGTAAATTTGGCTGGATTAAGATGAATAAATTGGAATATGAAGAGATTGCTCCTGACTTAACACCTGTGATTGGAGAATTGCAGCAAGCAGGCTTTCTGCAGACAGGTATGATTAGTCAAAGGAAATGTAAAATGAAAATATGACACGAATAACTAAGTTTCTGCAGAATGATGGTGATACCAGGATGGTGTCATCTCCTGGTTGGTGCCTGGTAAATAGTAATTTTTTTTTTTAATTGAATTTTTAACCTTAGGACAACAGATTATTCATGTTAAAGCCATTCTTAGCCTGTGTTAAGACCACTGTTGTTTTCTTGGCTGTTTCGTATTTAGGACGATAAAAGTCCTCTCTGGATAGATAGGTGGCCGTGGTCCACTGAAGAAACTCATCCCTTCTCAGCTCTCACCTTCCAGCAAGAATCTGACTCATTCAGATGCCTTATCTTTGTGATAGAATAAAGCTGGTTTGCTTGAAGTTAATATTGCCTCTAAAAGCTTCATCTACCCCTACATGCACGCATATACAGCCCTTATAGTTTATAAGTTGATTGCCTCAGAAGTTCATTGACTTAGGCCTATGAGACTATTAGATAACTATGGTTGTCTTATCAGTAGATTCATTAAGCACCTACCTGTACTGAATGCAGTGTTGTACTGGAAACGTAGGTGGAGGAAGAATGTGAGTCTTTGGTAGTTGCTGACAGTGTAGACTGAAATAAGCAAATCAAGCCAGAGCCAGGTGGTTTCTGTGTGTTGGTTTGTAGTGGAGAGCAGTTAGTAAAGTGAGGTTAGGTGATGTGGCGGGCCTGG
The DNA here is from genome assembly GCF_028018385.1 of Neofelis nebulosa. Taxonomy (NCBI): domain Eukaryota; kingdom Metazoa; phylum Chordata; class Mammalia; order Carnivora; family Felidae; genus Neofelis; species Neofelis nebulosa. The sequence continues at coordinate 21,744,307 of NC_080788.1, forward strand.
GGGAAGACATGGATGCTCAGTGAAGAGGCTTGAACGTGAAGGATTAGGCAGTGGGACTCGGACCCCTGCTTGGAGCACTGCTTCCCACGCGTCAGTGCCATAGTGTCACCTGGGAGCTCCTGTCCCCACCTGGAGGATTTGATGCAGATTCATAAATCCACAAGTTTAACAGGCATGCCAGGTGACCGCTGCAGGTGAGCCTTGACTTACCTTTAAATGACCTTTAGGCAACAAAACCAGAACCCCCGTGGCTCACTGTTGCACTCAGTCAAGTCCGAGTTTTGCCCTCGATCTGCACAACCCTGTGGGACCTGGCTCTGGCTGCCCCTCCTGCTCTGTCATGGCCACAGAGCGCTCCTTGGTGTTCTTCAGCATGCTGAGTGCACTCCTCTTTCAGAGCCTTGTACTTGCTGCCACACGGCTCATTTCATCCAGCTGTGCTCTGTGTCACGTCATCAGACATTTGCCTGACCACTTGCTCCCTGCCATGTTTGCTTGGCCATAGCCAGTTTTATTTTCGTTATAACCGTTATCCCCACCTGACCTATATACTTGCTTATTATGCTAGGAGCTGAGCTCCTTGTGGACCAGGACTTGTTTTGGTCATTGTAGTGTGCCCTGGGCCATAGAAGATTACTTGGCATGCAGTGTACACCCACTAGGTACTTGCTGAGTGGAGGAAAAAGGCACTGCCCTAAGCTGTAAATGCCTAGAAGGCAGATACCAGCCAAGTCTGATTCAGCTGCATCCTGGGTCTAGGGTGATGTCTGGGGCCTATAATAGCAGACATATCCATGTATGTTGAGTGAGTGAATCCATGAAGAGGCCTGTGGGGAGGGAGGAGAGCTGATGGTCAGCTTTGGGAGAGGTCCATTTGAAGGGTTTGTAATCCGAGAGCAAATATACCAGTGAGTTTTTAAGGAGAATGTGCAAGCTATAATGGCTATCCATATGTGTCTTTATTTTATTTTCCTTTGTTTTTTTAGTGAGAAATTCTATTAATTTATAACTTTTATGAGGTATCTATTTTCCATATTCTTTTTTTTTGTGTTTATTTATTTTGAGAGAGAGCATGTGTGCATACGTGCAAGGGGTGGGAGAAGGAGGGGCTGAGAGGTAGGGAGAGAGAATCCCAAGCAGACTCCAGGCTGTCAGCACAGAACCTCACAAACCATGAGATCATGACCTGAGCTGAAATCAAGAGCCAGACGCTTAACCAACTGAGCCACCCAAGTGCCCCTCTATATTCTTTAATAATTGCTTTGGCAAACTAATTACAATTTCTGCAGTAGAATTCCATTATATTTGCATATAACTAAGCTTCATTCTTCTTAAAGTAAATAGAGCTAGAAAATAGTAAAATTCCGTAAAACTATGTTTAACTTTTTTTCTTTTTTTTAAATCCATTTCAGAGTCTGAGTTGCAAGAACTCTCTGAAGTGCTTGAACTGCTTTCTGCTCCTGAACTAAAAACCCTGGCCAAGACCTTCCACTTGGTGAATCCCAATGGACAGAAACAGCAACTCGTGGACACCTTTCTCAAATTGGCCAAACAGCCTTCAGTCTGCACTTGGGGAAAAAATCAGTCTGGAATCGGTGCCGTGATTTTAAAAAGGTTTTGTTGACCGTCATAACAATAAAAGCATTTAAAATGTTGATAGCACATATTAACTTATTATAACAGTACATTTTTTCAAAATATAATTACTTGTTTCAGTTGCGGTTAGATTAAGAAGTCAAAAGAGTATTATAAGGCTTATTACAATAGCCTGGATTCTTTCTTGGTTTATTATTTATAATTCTTGTAGTACTATATTTGGAGCAAGAAATTTCTAGGACCAAGAAAAATTAGGAGGCAATAGGCCTTTAGTAAATTCTAGTATTTTATTATTCAAGAAAAATGCAGTTTTGGCTACTGTTCCTACAGGATTTGAGGGTAAACTATTCAGTCAAATATTTATTTTAGTCAACTTTTATTGAAGTGTAATCTGTCAGTCTTAATATGCAACTATTTTTGAGTTTAGACATAAAATTTACTAAAAACTGTGGTTTGTTTCTTTTGCTTTTTTTTAATTTTTTTTTATTTTGAGAGAGGCAGAGAGAAGGAGAGCATGGGTGGGCATGAGTTGGGGAGGGGCAGAGACAGAGAGAGAGGGAGAGAGAATCCCAAGCAGGCTTCATACTACCAGCACAGAACCCAACGTGAGGCTTGATGTCATGAACTGTGAGTCTATGACCTGAGCTGAAATCAAGGGTTTGATGCTTAACTGACTGAGCCACCCAGACACCCCTCTTTAGCTTTTGTGACAACCTTGAACTGTTTCAGTTTGGGAAAAATGTGAAAACTTTAAGAATTTATTTTTTCTGCTCACATGATCTATAAAATACAACTATAATAACTTTAGTCTGGGAGTCCATTGTTCTGGAATTGTTGAGGATGAAGTGAGTGATGCTTTTGAAAATACTTCAAAACAGTGTCAGTGTTATTTATTTTGTATAATATATATGTTGTGTGTATCTGAATACACACAAAGATATACATGTGCTTGTGCACAGGTAACTTTCAGCTGTTACTTGACAAGAGCCCATCTTTGTTGGGAAGATATTATAAATACTACTCTTTTATAAAACATAGGTATAAAAAATTATTAAGAAAATTGTCACTACTGACACTTCAAAAAGTTTATACTGTATCTTTTTAAAAAAATATTTTAATTATGTATTTAGAGTTAATTGGCTTTAAGATCCACATGGTTGTAGTATGTTAAATCTCTTCAAAGTCCTTTCTTTTTAAGTTGTTTTTAAAGTTTTTATTTTACTTCCAGTTAACACAATATTATATTAGTTTCAGGTGTACAATATAATGATTCAGTACTTCTATTCAACACCCTCTGGTGCTCATCACAAGTGCCCTGTTTAATCCCCAACACATATTTAACCTATCCCCACACTTCCCTTCTCTCTGGTAACCATCAGTTTGTTCTCTGTAATTAAGAGTCTGTTTCTTGATTTCTCCTCCCTCTTATTTTTTTCCTTTTGCTCGCTGTTGGTTTTATTTCTTAAATTTCATGTATGTGTGAAATGACATGGTATTTGTCTTTTCTGGCTGAATTATTTCACTTATCATTATACTCTCTGGCTGTATCCACATTGTTGCAAATGGCACAATTTCATTCTTTTTTATGGCTGAATAATATTCCATTGTATACTTATACCACATCTTTATTCATTCATTAGTTGATGGATACTTGGACTGCTTCCATAAGTTGGCTGTTGTAAATGATGCTTCAATAATCACCGGGCACATATATCCCTTCGAATTAGTATTTTTGTATTCTTTGGGTAGATACCTAGTAGTGCAGTTGCTGGATCCTCCTCTAGTTCTATTTTTAACTTTTTGAGAAACTTCCATACTCTGTTCCAGGGTGGCTGCACTACTTTGCATTCCCACCAGCAGTGCAGAAGAGTTCACCTTTCTCCACATCCTTGCCAACACCTGTTGTTTCTTGTGTTGTTGATTTCAGCTGTTCTGACAGGTGTGAGGTGATAGCTCATTGTAGTTTTTTTTTAAGTTTATTTACTTATTTTGAGAGAGACAGAGAGCAAGTAGGAAAGGGGCAGAGAGAGGGAGAGAGAAAGAATACCAAGCAGGCTCTGCACTGCCTGCGCAGAGCCTGATGTAGGGCTTGAACTCACAAAACCGTGGTATCATGACCTGAGTTGAAACTAAGAGACGCTTAACTGACTAAGCCACCCCAGTGCCCTCTCCTTGTAGTTTTGATTTGCATTTCCCTGATGGTAAGTGATGATGAGCATCTTTTCATGTGTTGGCCATCTGAATGTTTTCTTTGGAGAAATGTCTGTTCATATCTTCTGTTCATTTTTAAATTGTATTATTTATTTTTTGGGTATTGAGTTTTGTATGTTATTTATGGATTTTGGATACTATTTGATATGACATTTGCAAATATCTTCTCCCATCCGATAGATTGTCTTTTAGTTTTGTTGATTATTTCTTTTGCTGTGCAGAAGTTTTTTATTTTGATGTAGTCCCAATAGTTTATTTTTGCTTTTGTTTCCCTTGCCTCAGGAGACATAACTAGTAAGAAGTTGCGATAGCCAATGTCAAAGGGGTTACTGCCTGTCTCCTCTAAGGTTTTTTGATTTCCTGACTCACATTTAGGTCTTTAATCCATTTTGAATTTATTTTCATGTATGGTGTAAGGAAGTGGTTTCATTTTTTATTCTTCTGCGTGTTGCTGTCTAGTTTTCCCAACACCATTTGTTGAAGAGACTGTTTCCCATTGGATATTCTTTCCTGCTTTGTCAAGATTAATTGACCATATCATTGTAGGTTTATTTCTGGATTTTCTGTTCTATTGATCTATGTGTCTGTTTTTGTGCCAGTACCATACTGTTTGGATTACTACGGCTTTGTCGGTGCCTGGCTGGCTCGGTTGGTAGAGCATGGGACTCTTGATCTCGGGGCTGTGAGTTCAAGCCCCACATTGGGTGTAAGGATTATGGATTACTACAGCTTTGTAATATAACTCGAGCTCTGCACTTGTGATGTCTCCAGCTTTGCTTTTCTTTTTCAAGATTGCTTTGGCTATTTGAGTTTTCTGTGGTTCCATACAAATTTTAAGCTTGTTTGTTCTAGTTCTGTGAAAAATGCTGTTGGTACTTTGACAGGAATGGCATTAAATGTGTAGATTGCTTTGGGTACTACAGACTTTTAACAATATTTGTTCTTCCAATCCATGGGCGTGGAATGTCTCTTCAGTTTCTTTTATCAGTGTTTTATAGTTTTCAGAGTACAGGTCTTTCACCTCTTTGGTTAGGTTTATTCCTAGGTACCTTATTATTTTTGGTGCCATTGTAAATGAGGTTGTTTTCTTAATTTCTTTCTGTTGCTTCATAATTGTTATATAGAAATGCAGCAGATTTCTGTACATTGATTTTGTATCCTGCATTCTAAGTCCTTTCTATAATTGTATTCATTACATATTTTTTGTTAACCTTATATAACATTTTATAAGTAAGTGAACATTAAAATTAGCAAGCAACACTCTCTCAGTATAAGCACTAAGCATATGAACAGAAATAAAAGAAATAAGGTTAACTTTTTTTTTTTTTATTCCTAACTTTGGACTTGTAGGAGCATAAGATTCTCAAGGCTATTTTAGTTGTACTAAAATCACTGTCCTTCAAGACTGTACTTTATTTCTTCATTTTGTTTTAGAGCCTTGCACTGAGATCTGTCTCTGACAGCCCCATGTGAGGCCAGTGTCTTGTTATCTTACTCTGCGGTTATCATGAAGAAACAGAAAAAGGCACATCATTTACACTTTCTTCATCCCAGTAGATAATCACTGTTCATTTTACCATGTTTTATGGTTCCTTCTGAACTCGGAGACTTGGCTGACTGCATTGCTGAGGCTCTGAATGAAGATGGAGGAATTGGACTCTTTTTATCAGTCTCTGTGGATGAGTGGTTCTCAATTAAATGGTGGTGTGATAAGAATCTCACCCCTGTCCCCTCATGCCTCTGGTGGTGGCATCAATTCCTACAACACCCCTAGAGATGCACCACTTCTTTTAGATTAATAGCTTCTGGGGGGTGACTTTGCTCTCCAGGGAACATCTGGAGGTATTTTTGATTGTCATGATGAAGAGGGAAGTGGGTGCTGCTAGCATTTAGTGAGGCCAGTGATGCTGCTGAGTATCCTGTAATGAATACCCTCCTCCCGTAGCAGTGCTCTCCTCCCCAGCAAAGAATTTTGCCCAGATCTCAATAGTGCCAAGTTTGAGAAACGTTGATCTATTTTTTTTAATGTTTATGTATTTATTTTGAGAGAGAGAGTGAGTGTGCATGTGGGAGGGGCAGAGAGAAAGGAGAGAGAGAATCCCAAGCAGGCTCAGTGCTATCAGCACAGAGCCTGATGTAAGGCTTGATCCCATGAACCATGAGATCATCATCTGAGCTGAAATCAAAAGTCACATGCTTAACCAACTGAGCCAACTGAGCCACCCAGGTGCCCTGAGAAACACTGTTCTAGATGGTATCCAAGTTGTGAGAGCTAGAGGGTCCATGTAGCCCTGAATTTAATTCAGACCTCCAAACCTACCTTGAAGGGATCCAGAATCAAACCAGGATTTACAGAGGTTACCCTGGAGTGGAGATGCCTCTGGACCACTTTGCACACACAACAGCACCAAATCTTGGTACCACTTCTTGGTGCATGAAAATATGCTGCCTAACCAATAGCCTTTGATAATGACATTTTGTTTTATTTTTTCAAATTTTTAAAAAAGTAATCTCTGTGTCTAACATGGGGCTCAAGCTCACAACCCCAAAATCAAGAGTTGCATGCTCTACTAACTAAGCTAGCCAAGCACCCCAATAATGACATTTAAAAAAAATAACTATTATTTAATCTGAATTGTCACTTGTCAAGAAGTGAAAATTGCTCATGTCAGATAGGTAATACTTTTATGAGTTTTCCTGGTATTTCACACATTCATGACCAGTGTAAACCCTGTCTTGCCCTTTTATTGAGCCAAACCATGTGTGAAACTATTTGGAGATAACATTTCATTTAATCTTCACCATGTCCCTAGGTAGGCTCTGAGCCAAGAGAGGTTAAGTTATGCTCCAAAGTCACACAGCTGGAAGTGGTAGATTTGTTTTAGCTTAGAATAATGAATGCAACTTATCTTTATTTTATCTAAAAGTAATTTGTAGGGGTGCCTTTGTGGCTCAATTGGTTAGGCATCTGACTCTGGATTTCAGTTCAGGTCATGATCTCAATGTTCATGAGTTTGAGCCATGTGTCAGGCTCCATACTGTCAGTGTGGATCCTCTCTCTGTGATTCTCTCTCTCTGCCCATCCCACACATGCGTGCTCCCTCTCTCACAAAATAAATAAACTTAAATAAAAGTATAAAAAATGAATGTTAATAGATGAGAATAATTTGTAAAATATAACATCCAAATGCTTTTAAAAATACCAGAAATTTATTTCTATGTTGTACATTTTTCAGAGCTAAAGATTTGGCAGGAGAGTCACTGAGAGTCTGTAAAGGCCCTCGGGCTGTGTTTTCCCGGGTCTTGCTGCTATTTTCATTGACGGACTCCATGGAAGACGAGGAAGCTGCCTGTGGTGGTCAGGGACAGCTTTCTACTGTACTTTTGGTCAATCTTGGCCGAATGGAGTTTCCTAGGTACACCATCAATCGGAAAACCCAAATCTTCCAAGATAGAGATGATCTCATCAGGTAAGATGATATTAACTCATTATAATAGCTGTGTGACTGAATGTATATAAAAGTTTTATTATTATTATTTACCAGTTACAGTAGAAACAGAAGTCAATAGCCAAAACAGTTTTTGAAGTTTTTTGTTTTTTGTTATCCTTCTGTCCCACTTGTGTACGTTTCTAAGACTATAAGGAGAATGTAGAAACATACCTAGATTAAGGTTGCCAAAACCAATGAGCTTTGAGTTAGAAACTTTTCCCTGGCTTATATTCCCAAATAGCTTCGGCAGGATACATTTTGTAAATACAGATATTTGAACAAACCTGCCTTGTGAATATCTTGTTGGTTCGAACAAGGCTGAAGATGAATGTTTTCATGTAATAATGACTTAGATAAAGTGAATACTAACTTGTGTGCTGTATACTTGAATCACACACATGATAGTTTAGAAATTATCACTGATGTATTTTGGTACATGGACTCAGTGAATGTTTGGTTTGACTGGCCATAGAAGGTTTTGGTAAAGAGTGGTATAGGTCTTAGAGGAAAAAAAAATACTTAGATTTCCTTAAAAAAAAAAAAACCCATCACTTAACAAGAAAAATTAATTCGAATTCCTAAAATGGCACTTTTGATTCTTGACTTAAGATTTATGACTCAAATGTAACTGAAATAGATTCTGATCTCTGATTGCAGGAGAGTTGGTTATGTGTTGTCTAATGTGTGCTTTAAAAAATAACTTATTGAGGGGGCGGCTGGGTGGTTCAGTTGGTTTAGCATCTGACTCTTGATTTCTGCTCAGGTCATGATCTCATGGTCTGTGCAGACAATGTGAAGCCTACTTGGTACTCTTTCTCCCTCTTTCTCTGCCCCTCCCCTGCTTGTGCTTTCACTCTCTCAAATAAACATTTAAAAAAATAATTTACTGAAATTATTGAATCAAAGCAGCATCAGTGTAAACTGATTCCAGCCCAGTTTGCTTAGCTCTCAGGAAGCTCACTGTCTTGTTGGTGTTTGATTGGAAAAAAATCTTCTAATAAGAATATTTCCTTACTGTGGTTTGAGTTGTCCCATGTCTTTTACCTTTTCATTTTTAGTGACTTGCTGCTGTTCTCTCTCGTGAGACTGTGTATGCTGAAACTAAGTTTCGGTCTCTCTGTACTAAGGACCTATAAGACCATTCTTTGCCTCAGTTTCTTCATCTGTGCACAGGGAGAATAATAGTGTATTCCTCCAGATCTGTGTTAATACATGTAAAGTGCTTAGTCCTTGGTCCCTGGGGTTTGCTTAGTATGTCCTAGTATTATCATTGTCCTTATTACTGGTATATCTAAGGGAGATTACTTTTTAGTTCTATTATTGACATAACCATGGTTGACAAGTTCAAAAGTGGGGGAGCCAGGGTGAAAAACTAAACCATCCTAGATTCTTGTGAGAAAGTAGGTATCCTGTAAATAAAAAAAATAATTAAAACTTCTTTTGTTATGCAAAGAAAATTAGCATGTTAATGAAATTGGATTTAACTGACTTCAGGAATGGTAATTATATAATACCTGGTGATATGATACCTAGTCTGAGAAATCTTTTTGGCCACCTTGGTACTTAACATAACTTATCCTGTCTTTTCTTTCTTCTCATTTATTCAACATATATGAGTTGATTGTTGAGTACCTATTACGTGCCTCAGTGGTGGGGTTACAACATGATCAGATGGGGTTTTGCCTCCACGGGGTTATGTTTTCCTAGTGGAGATAGAAAATAAGAATAATTGTAGCATGTGAAAAGTGCTTTGATGATTGAGGGGTTGGCCGGGGAAGTTTTGCTTTGCAGAGAAAGTGCCCCTTGAGAGGTAACATTTGGATTGAGACTCGAGATTGAGGGGGAGCCAGCCATGCAGGGAGCATGTGCAACAGGCCCTGAGGCAGGAGCCAACTTGCTGAGTCAGAGAAACTCAGAAGACCTCTGTGGCCACAGTCCTAGGGGCAGTAGGGCAAGCCCCAGAGGTCAGACAGGAATGCAGAGCTGGGGATGCTCAGCCTCAGAAGCCCTCTGGACAGACTCAGTCATGCTCTCTGAGCAGTGGGCAGCCATTGAAGAGGTTATGGCAGAGGAGTGATCTGTTTCATATTTTCTGAAAGCATCCTGTGGAGTAGCGGGTGGAAGGAAGCCAGGGAAGCTACGAGAAGGCTGACTAACTTGGTGGCCTAGGCTAAGGTCTTGACTGGTGGCAGTGGCAGTGAGGTGAATGGGTGAGATATTTTGGAAGGATAAGAGACAAGCCTTGATTATGGTTATGACTAGATACAGTGGGAGAATCACGGAGGGCTCTAGTGTTCTGACTCGGCTGGTGGTACCCTCGATGAGCTGGGGATTGGGAGAGAGGCGGTGGGAAGGATGGCAGTGCTGGGAGGGGAGCGGTGTTTGGGATGCCCACTAGCCGTTCAGGTGAGGCTGTGAGCATTTGGAGTCACCCCATGTGGACGGTGTTGGAAGCCATGGAGCTGGATAGACCCCTCAGGGGGAAGAGAAGGAAGGGGCCGTGGCAGCCAGCGTTTGTCAGGTGGAGTGGAGGAGTGTCCAGGAAAGTGGGGGGAAGATTAGGAGCACGTGTGGCATGGAAGCCTAGAGAAGAGTGTGTCAAGGAGGGGCAGTCTTGTGTCTGCAGTCACTAGGGGACTGAGTAGATGTGGAGCCGGAGGTAGAACTGTCGGATTTGGCGAGATGTGCGTAGTTGGTGGCCCGCGCAAGAGCCGCTTTAGCGGAATGTGTGGAGGGTGATGGGGATGCCAGCAGCCATTCTGGGAAGAAGGGGAGGCAGAGGATGGCTCTGAAACAGCCACTGCTGCAGTGGGGTATGAGGGCAAGCAGTTTTGTTCTGCTGTTTTAAGGGTGGCAGATACAAGGGTGCCTGTGCACTCAAGCACTGATAACCGATGGAAAAGGAGAGGCTGGCCAGAAGGAAAGAGGGGATAGTCAGAGGGCAGAAAGCTGTGGGGAGATGGGACGGTCTGGGGTCCAGAGGGCCGGAGGGAGGGTAGATGTGTGGGCAGGGGTGAGGCTGCAGTGATGAGAACCCAAGAGGGCCCCTCGAGTGGCCTCTGCCCCTGCTGGAGAGGTCTGATGGGGAAGCTTGCATGGCGAATGTGGCTGGGAAGGCAAAGGTAGGAAGGAGCAGTCCTGCAGGGCGGGCAGGGGCCAGTGAGCCTGGCTCTGTGGTTTTCTTCAGCACCATTCAGGGACCTGGGCACAGGCTCAGAGTGGTCAGCCTGGACACTTAGATGAGGGTGCGCCTGATGAACAATGTGAATTCACTAGCGAGTGGTGGCTGGTTGACACCAGGTGGGGCATGGAGGCCTGCAGGACAGAACACGGTTATGGCTGGGGAAGGGGTCATGGTGGGTCTTGGCAAAGTTGGGGAATTGTTGCCATCATAAGAGAGCTGGAAGGATTGGAGGTGGAGGTCAGTGAATGAAATGCTCAAAATGAAGATATTGAGGGTGATGCAGTGCATCAGAGACAGAGGTTCAGAACAGCTGTGGTGTGGGTAGCAGAAGGGAGGTGAGTAAAGGGTTATTGGCCAGGAGGTCTTGAAACTGAGCGTGCTGTGTATCCTCACAGACATTGAAGTCACATGCCATTGTGGCTGGAGACCTGAGGCAGAGCAAGACAGAAGATAGGAGGACAGCAGGTGCCCTCGAGGAGAAGCACAGGCTTCCAAGGAATAGGGGGCTTTCAAGGAGGGGAGAGTGATTGGGAAGCAGCTGGGAAGAAAGGTGGACTCCTCCATTTGTCTCTGGGCGGGGAGGGCTGAGAGAAGAGCCCTCCCCTGCTGGAGAGGGCTGCAGGGGGAGCTGGGAAGGAGCCTTGTTCTCCTGAGGTGGCAGGAGACACCTGGGTGTGGGGGAGGGGTTGAGATGGGAAAGGTGCTGCCAGTGGGAGGTTCTGGCAGCACCAGGGAGGTGTGGATGAGAGGAGGGCTGATGACCCTTTCCAGTGGCAATGAGGGGAGATGAGGCATGAGGGGGTCGGTTGGGTCTGTGGCCTCTCGAATATGGGGCTTGTTGAGGCCACGAGGCTGGGAGTATGGGGCCTGCTCCTGACACTCCTGGCCATGGAGGTGCTCCTGCCAGGCTGGGCGAGCCTGCAGACAGTTCTCTCTGTTGTGTTCTCCTTTCTTATAGACCTCGGGAATGTCCCATAGCATTTTATAAGAGAATTAGATCTACAAATTTGTGAGCAAATTTTTCCATTTAGAGGCAATTTGTTTTTATTTTTATGTGAGTGCATTTGCACACAATGATAGTGCGTGCTTTTCTTTTAGGTGTGAGCCCAAAATACAGTGACCATGTATGCACAGTGTCACTTGGGCAAATGTCTCTGTTTTGGGTGTATCTAAAGATGCAATGAGGAGTTGTCTTTCTTCAGCTAAGTGGTTTCATAACCTGTCAGCATTGCTGTCTCCCAAAGAATGCATCTTTGGGTGGTATCACCCAAAGTCTGGCTACATCTGCCTAAATGATTAGGTTACCAGATCCACGCCTTAATGTGACTTTGAAGTCACTTACTGTTTACATGGTTGCTGCCAGATTGCTGAATGAATGAGTACCAAGAATCAGAAATGATGAGCTGATGAATATTACATTTATCTATGGAACATGTTAACGTATAGTACAGTGTGACTGTTTTTCTCCTCCTAGCTGGGTAGCCTGTATTCCTTTAGGTTACTTTAGGGCAGTAGTATGCTGTTATTAGAATCAAATCTATCTATCTATCTATCTATCTATCTATTTATTTATTTATTTATTTAAATTAATCTTTATTTTTGAGAGAGAGAGAGAGACAGAGTGTGGGCAGGGGAGGAACAGAGAGAGAGGAAGACACAGAATCCGAAGCAGGTTCCAGGCTCTGAGCTGTCAGCACAGAGCCCCACGCGGGGCTCGAACCCACAAACTGCGAGATCATGACCTGAGCCAAAGTCAGATGCTCAACTGACTGAGCCACCCAGGTGCCCCTAGAATCAAATTTAAATAACCCCTATATTTTCAGAAACACACTCTTACCCTTCAGAATTAGATCCTGGGGATAAGATGTGGTATTTTTTATGTAAATGTTCATTCGCATTTGAAACTTGGATGGTGTGGGGCTTTTCCCCCAGATACGCAGCGGCCGCGCACATGCTGAGTGACATTTCTACTGCAATGGCCAATGGGAACTGGAAAGAAGCTAAAGAGCTCTCTCAATGTGCAAAAAGTGATTGGAACAAACTGAAAAACCACCCTTCCCTGAGGTGAGATCTTTTCTAGGTGCCTGTCAAAGTTTACTTAGGATCAAGTTGTTTCAACCACTTGAGGTAATTCTCTTCAGGAAGAACTTACTCCTTTTGTTCTGTGGTCAAAGCAGCTGTGTGCAGTTGAATTCCCCACTTGCTTTGCATACCCACAGTGTTGTGTGAAATAGAAGGAAATGTCTGAAAGTCTGAAGTGAATTTTAGATAACTCAGATCGCTTGCACCAGGCATTGGAGTGAACAAATGGCTTTCCATTTGCCATCTTTTTTTTAAATTGAGATATAATTGACATATAACATAGTATTTGTTTCAGGTGTACAGTATGATGATTTGATATTTATATAAATATTGCAAAATGATCATCACAGTAAGTCTAGTTAACATCCATCACCATAGTTACAAAAGTTTTTTCTACTCTCTTAACAACTTTGGATTATGTAGTACAGTCTCATTAACTATAGTCCCTATACTGTACATTACATCCCAATGGCTTACTTTATAACTGAAAGTTCGTACCTTTTAATTACCTTCACCCTTTTTGTGCACTCTCCCACCCCCTTAACTTAACCATCTTTTGGCATGTTGGCTTCTCTGAGTATTGGTCAGCTGAACTGAGATGTGGGGGAAACCCAGCAGCAGGACAGACGTGGAGTGAGCCATGCTAGATGCGTTCTTCCAATAGAAATTCAAGTAGATGTTAATCTGAAAAGGAAAACTGAATTGCATATTTTCTTCAAAAGTTCAAGTATACAGCACATGATTATTTTTTTCCCTTGATAACTGTTAAGCATACTCTGTATTTGTTAAGAAATTTTATTCCTTTGGGGCACCTGGGTGGCTCAGTCACTTAACCAACTTCAGCTCAGGTCAGGTTTGTGAGTTCGGGGCCTCATTAGGCTTTCTGCTGTCAGCACACAGAGCCTGCTTCAGATCCTCTGTCCCCCTCTGGCTGCCCCTCCCCCACACGCATTCTCTCTCTCTCTCTCTCTCTCTCTCTCTCTCTCTCTGTCTCTCAAACATTTTTTTAAAAAAGGAGATTTTATTCCTTTATTTTTACATAGGGGTGAGACAAATTTATATTATTAAATACCTCTTTCAAAAAAACATTTAGGACATAAACTGTGGGGAATAAGCTTAGGAATTCCCTGAGCCTGCACTGATGAGTTAATAAGGCATAAAGAATTACAAAGCCATAGGATGCTCACACCCAAGTCTGGGTAAACAAGATTAGGTAAGTGGTATAGAGGGGGCGGGGCAAAGGCCCCAGTATAGAACAAAGATCTATGAAATAAACAAGATTAGGTATTCAGGGCTGAAATGCCCCCCAATTTAGTACTATAGCAGAAAGCTGCTGTCACAGGAAGGAAGGACCAAATTAGGTTAACAGGTAAATAGGGCTATAAAGTTGCCCAGAGAGGTGCTAACAAAAGACTCAGAGGTTACATGCTCTTTCTTGTCCCCTAGACCAGTTTAGGTAAACAGAGGTGGTGCCTCACATCTGCTGTAAACAACCTTCCACTGGGCACCAGGATTTTGTTTTATATTAACCCAAACGCCTAACCCCGTATATCTTGAAAACCCCCTTTCCCTCAAGTCCATGAGTTAATGTTCACAGTTTCATTGTCCCTTTGTGCACATCCATCACCATGTTTGTAAGCCTTCCGATCCTAATAAAAACGGAGCAAGGACCCTAATGGCTTCCCATTAGCTATCTCTCACATTTTAATCCTGTGTCCCGCTTTCTTGCTCGACAAGAGAGAACTCTAGACCCAGAGTCTATGACAATAAACTTCATACAGAAATACTAATGACTTAAAAACCATTGCCAGGAAAATGGCCTTTAAAGCTAAAAAAAAAAAGAACTGAATATTTTACCCATATTTCATTTGGAAGTATTCTGTACTTCAGACACAAGGTTGAGCCATTCACTTAATGGCCTTTCTAGTTTCTAGAAATGAGGTAACCAATGTAGAGTTGTTACTCCTGTGATGTGCATATACATTGGAAGATTTTCTTTCTTAGGACAGGTTAGGTAAATTTGGTAACATTTCTCACACCAAACAGCAAGACAAACCATGAAAACAAATTAGTAGATTATTTTCTTCATTAAAAAAAGAAAAATCATAGCCAAGGTGTTAGATTACTGTAGAGCAGAGGTTGGTGGATGACTCTTGTGAAGGGTCGGCTGGTCGGTGTTTAGGGCTCTGCAGGCCGGGCGGCGGCTGCTACTGCCGCTGACCTCTGCTGTTGCAGCACTGAAGCGGCCACGGGCAGGCTGTGAATGAATGAGCAGGGCGGTGTGCCAACACTATTTAGGGACTGAGATTTGAGTTTCATATAATTTTCACATGCCACAGACTATTATTGTCCTTTTGATTTATTTTACTCACTTAAAAATGCAAAAACCATTCTAAGTTTGCAGGACATACAAAATCAGCTAGCGGGCGCAGGATTTGGCCTTAGTTTGCTGACCTCCAGCTTAGGATATTTCCGCTTGTTCTTATTTTACTCCACTGAGTGACCAAGGAGATGGTGGCTGGCTATAAGAATGTAGGTTTGTGTTGTAGAACTTTGTGTACAGCTGCCAGTATTTAGAATCTATCTTTGTCACTTCTCATGACTATCTTGCAACAAATAAATCAGATGCCTGAACTGTTGGTATCCATCTTCATTTTAGATACCATGAGAATTTACCACTCTTTCTGCGCTGCTTTACTGTCGGGTGGATTTACACAAGGATTCTGTCCCGTACTGTTGAAATATTGCAGCGACTTCACTTGTATGAGGTTAGAGCACAAGCCCCGACCCCTGGCTTTTACTGCTGTGCCAGCGATGAGCTGTGCGGAGGAGCCTGCTTAGTCCGCACACAGTAATGTCATGAAAGCAGACGTGATGTGGCCAGCCTGCTGTCTTCAGGGTTAATAGGAAGAGGGCCGAGGAGGACCAATCGCTTCACCTGCTTGTGACTGGCTGCGTGTGCACCAGGACGGCCTGGGGATCATGGACGGAGCTGTGCAGGAAGCCTCAGCCTGAGTCTCTGTCACAATTCCATGTGTGACTTGCGAGGTCTCCAGAAATCTCTGAGGTGGAAACCTCCTATCTGCTTGCCCTGATGACCAGCACGGACCACCGGGAAATAATTTAAAATCACAAATCGGAAAATCAGTCATATCCTTCCCTGTACGAAACTGAATGAAATGGCTAGAGTTAACTATTGTTATGTTAACATTTCTGTATGGAAAATGCTATTTTACAAAGAGGATACACAGAACCCAGGCCTCTTGTCACGGGTTCATGAAACCCAAGAGGATCATGGGATTGGCTGTGGGAAGTTTGTGAACCCCACAAGTGAGTTATATGGGGGTTTGTGCGTACTTTTCTGAAGGGAATCATTAGATGTTTCCAAGAGATCCATGAACCACAAAAACTGAACAGTGTGTGTATAGATCTAGACCAGAAAGTTTCCCTATTGAGGTGCGGTGGGGTGTTTGGGGTGTTTGGATGAAGACTCTGCTCATTCCTGTCCTGCCCCCCATTCATTCCTCACACCCTTGGCCCTGTGACCTACTGTATTCCCAGAAGCATGCGGCCTTATAGCCCCTGACCAGTGCTTGGCCGCTGGAACTTGACTGTGCAGCCCTGCGCCAGTTGACTTGGTTTGTAGAGAATATCAAGCAGTGTTGACAGAACTCCGTTTGCTCACTCACCAGTTGGCAGGAGACCTGGGTGAAAAGTGGGGATGCCTCAGGGGCTCAGGCCTGCTCCAGAGGGGACATCTCAGTCTTCTCATTCTGGGGTCCTCAGCCTTTTAGAGTGGAACACGTGTGTTATAAAAATATACTTTGCCAATCTTCTTGGCCACTAACTGTAGTTACTTTCTCGGGTATGTATGAGCCTAATGAACTTCCTTTGTTGTTGTTGCAACAGGAAGCAGTCAAGGAACTTGAAAACCTCTTGTCACAGAAAGTGTATTGTCCTGACAGCAGAGGCCGGTGGTGGGATAGATTGGCTCTCAACTTACACCA
This sequence comes from Neofelis nebulosa, assembly GCF_028018385.1. Taxonomy (NCBI): domain Eukaryota; kingdom Metazoa; phylum Chordata; class Mammalia; order Carnivora; family Felidae; genus Neofelis; species Neofelis nebulosa. The sequence goes on from NC_080788.1 coordinate 21,760,878, forward strand.
GCACTTGAAACGCCTTGAACCGGTATTCAGTAACTAGATACACCCTGAGCCTTTTTAAACTTTTGCATAAATTAAAATACATAGCAAACTGTTAATACCTTAGAATTCTAAGTGTAATTAGAATATGTTTTTTTTTTTTTAACATTTCTTCTTCTGTCTGTGTTCTTCCAACCCCCTCCCCCCAAAACTAACAGGGATGCTAACAGAAGTGTTACAATGAAGACAGGACACTTTCTTGTTGTCTTCACTGATTTGGAACGTGGGTTGGTAGTGGGGCTGTGTGTTGGGATTTAGGAATTCGAGATCTAGGAATTAAGGGAGCAGGAGACTTAGAGGTCCCCGTCCTCATTTTGGAAATGGTGATGTCACTCATTTGTTGCATGGGGCCTCCAGGTAGAAAGTCTGACGGAAGAGGTTTCTTTCCATGGGGAAATGTATTGTCTGACTAATGCAGCAGGCCACCTTCTCTTCTGGGTGCTGGTATTCTTTGTGGCAGGGACCTTGGGAGTCCAGGATCCCGGTTACTGCCAGGGCTGAGCAGGGTGGAGCTTCCACAGGCAGCTTCTGCTGAACCCAGTGGCGACAGTGGCTCTTTGTGTGGCCGCCTGAGGTTCCTGCCTGGCAGCCCTGCATTTGTGTTGAATGGAGGGGACTGTGCCTTGGGAAGCTTTTGTTTTTTTCCAGCAGCAACTTTAAGTGAATCAGGGTGATGTGGGGGTGGAAAAGTTGACCAAGGGTGTGGAAGTAGGACATACTATTTTTACTGCCTTAAACTGAAAAAGTGCCTTGTTACCTAAAGTGCTTCAAGCCCGTGAAGCCTGTTTTCTTCTTCGGAGGCGGGTGTGCTTCCTTACCTCTCGCTGTTTGCTCAGGCTGAAATAGCAAGAGACTGTATCCGTTAGCCCACAGCCAAAGGCAGAGAAAGGCTGTTTCTGTTGCCTCTTTCTTTCGCTGAAAGGGCTTGGATCTCCCCCCTGTTCACAGCTCCACCAAGAGGAGCCTTCACTTAGGTGCACAGAGGGAGACGAGTTGAGCTTATTTTTGAGACCTCTAGAAAATCCTAGTTCCTTTTAGCCCTTTCTCAGAGATCGTACTGGCCACACTCACAGTCTTCATCATTTTGTTACCATCCTGCTCATTTCTTTACCTCAGTCTCCAGCGAAGGAATTCATCAGCAGAGTTCTTATTCTTGCAAAGTGCTCAGCAGCTGGGCCGGGCCGAGGGGAGTAGCTGGCCATCCCCTCCCTGTGGTGGAGCTGAATCAGTGTCTCCTTCACTCTTATTGATTCCTTTGACTGCTCAACTCCTGATGGCCTGATCTTTCACTAATGTTCAGAGTGGCTGTTTTTGTTGTTGTAGTATTTTTTTTTACTTTTTATTTTTTTTAAGCAATAAGACATTTATTCTTTTCTATTTAATTTTTTTAATGTTTAATTATTTTTGAGAGAGAGAAAAAGAGAGAGCACGAGCAGGGGAGGGGTGGAGAGAGAGGAAGACACAGAATCTGAAGCAGGATCCAGGCTCTGAGCTGTCAGCACAGAGCCCGACATGGAGCTCGAACTCATGGGCCATGAGATCATGACCTGAGCCAAAGTCGGACGGATGCTCAACCGACTGAGCCATCCAGGCACCCCTGTTTTTACTTTTTATTCTTATTGTACTAAATAATATAACACATAAAACTTGCCATTTGAATAATTTTTGGGGTACATTAGTGGCATTAATTGGGGTACATTCAGCTGCATTAATTATAATCATAGTGTTTGTGCAAACATCACCACTGTTTCCAAAACTTGTCATCACTCCAAATAGAAACTCTGTGGCCATTGAGTAGTGGCTCCTTGTTCCCTCTTCCCCCACAGCCCCCACTGATCTCCAGTCTTCTGTTTCTATGAATTTGCCTCTTCTAGATATTTCATGGAAGTGAAATAGTACAATATTTGATCTTTCGTGGCTGAGCTTATTTCACTGAGCAGCCTGTCCTCCAGGTTCATCCATGTTGTAGCAGGTGTCAGAATTTCCTTCCTTTTTAAGGCTGAATAATACTGCATTGTACATGGAGACCACATTGTGTTCATTTATTCTTCTGTTGATGGACATTGGGGTTGTTTCCACCTTTTGGTTGTTAAGAATAACACTGCTGTGATTACGGGTGTATAAATATCTGTTCAAAACTCTGCTTTCAGTTCTTTTGGGTAAAACCCAGCAGTGGAATTGCTGGGTCATGTGGTAATTCTGTGTTTAGCTTTTTGAGGAACTGCTTACTAATTTTCAGTATTGAGTCATTTTTACGTTCCTGCCAGCAATGCATGCGGGTTCTAGTTTCTCCCACATCCTTGAAAACACTTACTGTTTTCCTTTTTTATGATTTAGTCATCCTGTTAGGTGTGAAGTGGTATCCTGTTGTGGTTTTCAGTATTTTTGTTTATTTGTGCAACTCTGAATAACCTTAGGAAATGCATTTAAGTCCTCCAAACCCAAGATTCTTCTCCCTGTAAATGAAGGGTCTAGACCAGCTCTGTGGTTCCTGAGTGCACATGAAACTTAACTGGCAGCTCTGAAGTGGTCAGATGCCTGTCCCCCACTCCCACTCCTGCTCAGAGATGCCCATTTATGCAGATCAGAGGTGGAGAACACATGTATGTTTTCAGAGCTCCCCGGGTGGTGCTCTGAGAACCACTGAGTCAAGTCTTTCTGTCAGTCTTCTCCAGCCCGTTACCCCCGGGCATCTCTAACTTTCTCAGTCTCCCTGAGGGTGTGGTAGCTGAGATTTGCCCTGTCTGCAGATATAACTGGGAAATAGTGTCAGACATTTATAGTCAGGGATTATGATTCATCTGTGCATTAAAAGCAGAATGAGATCTAAGGAAATAACCTTTTTCTCTGGAACTATTGCTTTGGCCACTTGCTAATTAGCAAAATCGAATAATTAATTAACAGTGGGATTTCCTGTCACGTTGAATTAGCAGATGCTGCCATGAGGTCTTTCAGGATCCTAATGTGGGACCGTGTTCTTTGTTAGGCTATTAAGTGCATCGCAGAAGGGCTGGCAGATCCAGAAGTAAGAACAGGACATCGTCTTTCACTGTATCAGAGAGCCGTGCGCCTGAGAGAGTCTCCAAGCTGTCAGAAGTACAGGCACCTCTTCCATCGGCTACCAGAAATAACTGTGGAAGATGTTAAACATGTAAGTAAATATCCTTTGGGTGCTTTGGACTTAAAAGCATGTACTGGGTTTTTTCCTGAATGGAAACAGCCTAAGGACTATTTCAATGTGCATTTTCTTTTAGACTTAGAAAATTCTAATGCTCATTTTAGACAGTGACTCCTTGTTTTCATACCCGTGCCTCCTACATTGGAAGGGTCAGCCCAGCCTGGTGGGTTGGTTTCCTCATGCCCGGGGTTGAGTGACTTTCTGTAAAACCCCTGAGTCAGAAGCTCACAGCCTTTTCCAGTGTCTCCTGCTTGGTCAGGGTGCCTGGAGAGTAGCTTTGGGGTCCATGACTTCCCCGAGGCTGGGGCGGTGACCTGTCTACACCCTCACAGGCACCAGAGTGTGGGTCACATGGTCTCACACTCTGCTGAGAATCCGTGGCTTGAGGGGAGTATAGGAAGGTGCGTCCTTAGGACACGGAAGTCAGGTTTGTGGGGACTGGAGCTCAAGTGAGGCTAATGGGTGTTCTCCTGCTGCTGTCTCAGGTGACCATCACGGGCCGGCTGTGCCCGCAGCGTGGGATGGGCAAGTCTGTGTTCGTGATGGAGGCTGGGGGGCCCACCGCCCCTGCCACGGTCCTGTGCTCTGTGGAGGAGGTGGCATTGGCCTATTATAGACGCAGCGGCTTCGACCAGGGTAATGCACGGCCCTTTTCCCGGCCTGCCCTGTTGCTGGGTGATGGTTTGTCAGCAGTGGGTGGCTACCGTCTCTCTGTCCTGTCCCCGGTGGAAGATGCTGCTGACCAGGGAGGATGTGGAAAAGAATTCTATAGTTGTTAAAGGCCATCTTCCACATAACCAGCATCCACCACCCAAGGCCTGTGAGGAATAGCGCTTTCTGGTAGGACGTTAGAAGCAAGTGGGGCCCGTTTTGCTCTCAGAGAGCTTGTGTTGGGCAGCAGAGGATAAGAAAGGGCAGAGGACTACCAGGAGTGCTGCGTGGTAACAGAGCCCTTTAGAGGATGTAGGAGCTGTGGAGCTGGGCCAGGAAAGAGCAAGCTTCTGGAAAGAGTGAGCAGGCCTCATCGTCAGCTAATGACTTTAAGGGGATTGAAGGACCAAGTCCTGGAATGGCATAGCACCCGCGAAACCAGAGAAGTTGCTGAAAGAGCAGTGCTTTGAATTTCTTGTAGAATGAGCTCTCTTGATCACATGAGGGAGGAGAATAAAAGTCTGTAAGTCAGAGTACAATACACACACACAGGCTCCTGAGGTCTGGCTTCTCCTCCGTAGAAGGGCACCTGTACCTGCTGACAGCTCATTACTGTGCTATGTGTGACCAAATGGGGCTCAAGAGGAAATGCACAGTGAAAGTGGGAAGTCCCTGTTTGGGAGTTGGGACTGGTCCGAGCAAGAAAATACGGAGTAAAACACAGAGGTGAGCCTCCAGTATCTTGGTGGCACAGTTTGTCACGGGGCCTTTGTGCCCAGTCAGGAGCCATCTTTGACTGGAGGTGTTAGCACGCTTCTTGGGTACTTCCTACGCACAGAACGGTGGAGAGTGAGCCCCTCCCTCTCTGGGAGGGTCCGTTAGCCTTTGGGGTGCCCCCCCGGTCTGTGTCCAACGTGCCATGGGGCGACCCTGCACTTGTTAGTGGGAGCTTCTCTGGGTGTCTCTGGTCACCCTGTGGTGAGCCTTGTTACATAGCAGCCAAGTGTTTTGTTTTGTTTTTAACTAATTTACTTATCTCTTGTGTTTTCTGGAATTGCTTGTGTTTGTGTATTTATCCACATCAGCCCCTCTTCCCTCTTATTCTCTTTTTTGATTCTGGTCTCAGAGAATTAGTGCTTTATCTGAGGCCTGGTGTAAGAGGAGACACTGAGAATTTGCCTTCTGATTGGTACAGTGCGCTTGTCACTCTGTCCTTAGTGAAAGGTAGTAGTGACTAGAATACGTCAAGTCAAACTGTGAGACAAGATTGCAGAGAAAGTACCCATCTGCCCCACCAGAGACAAGGGGGAGGCAGCGCAGCTCTCCCGGAGAGGCCCGCTCCCGTCTTGTGTTCTTTTTTAAACTTTTTATTATGGAAGATGTTGAACATGCCTTTGTACAAAAGTGGAGTGGTGCAGTGAGCCCCAGGTACTGCCAGCTTCTTCCAGTCTTTGGTCCATGCCCCCGCCCTCGGATGGTGGAGGCTGACCCCAGACACTCCTGGGGTACCCACCAAGCCCTTCCTCTGTCCAGACAGGACTCCTCTGTGCCCATGCATGAGGCTTAAAAATACTCTGATACCTTCAAATACGTGAAAATTGGGACATTATTTCTCTTGAGTATTATGTAAGCGTTTACATAATGAGGATGAGGATTCATGGATTAATGAGGATCATGAAGCGACACTGAGTGTTGGAAGTTAAGAATATCTGTGTGGCATCTTTATTGCTTACAGGGAAGAGAGACGCTATAGAGAAGAAGTGTGAACCCCAGTGAAGACAGAGATAAACAGACCTGAAAGGTTAGAAATGAAAGAATAGAATGAGCAGCCGTCCCCAGATGAACTGTAGGAGATGCATGAACTGGGCAGTTGGGGGAGGAGGGCATGGATATCAGGGCCTGCGGTGGATGGGCTGTGAGCCAGACCCAGTGAAATGCTTTCCGTTTAGCCACGAGCCTGAAAAACAGACGGATGATTCCAATTCCAGAATATAAAATATTTTCTTCATTTATTAAAATTGATGCAGTGAAAATGAGCAAACCCTTGCTGTCAGTCTGTTCGAGAGAAGATGAGAGGGTAAGGGCAATGTCAGGCTCTCTTCAGGGAAATTTATTTCTGACTTAACTCAGAAGGAGCTCACCAAAAATGATTTCACTTACAATACAAATGCATGGCATAGATGGCTTAGGAGTTCAGGGATCCTGACCTCCAGCATTCCTGCCTGGCCAGCGGATAGTGCATACTCCCAGACAGAAAGCAGGCTGGAAATCAAGTTTCACACAGTTTCACTCTCGGCCGGGCAGGAGCCCAGGATCCCAGCGTGCAACTTGCTGAAGAAAAGGGCTCAGCTCCAGCCCGGAGGCCTGAGACACTTCATGTTGTTCCTGTGGCTGTCCTTTCGCGTCTCCGAGACAGGCTGCATGGCCGAGGGGCTAGAACTGAGAGAGGGACAGAAGGCACAGCGCAGCCTCAGCAAGGCGGGACAGAGGGGGCCCGGCCATGCCACTTCCGGCAGAAGTTCTGGTCTCTGCACTTCCACACAGGACACACGTGCAGGCACGGCCTGGTCTCTGCTCTCTGTGTCTTGTGCTGCACCGTGACCTGGCACATGACAGAGCAGGGCCTGCCAGCCAGAAGTGCCCTTCTGCCTGCATATTGGGACAGGGTCGGTTGGGAGGGGGGCGGGCAGCACCCCCTTTGGTCAAGGCTGTAATGTGGGCGAGGCGAGAGAGGGGCCCGCCCAGCCACTGTCCCTGGTCAGGTGTGGCAAAGTGCAGAGGACTCGCCTGGGAGACAGGTCTGCGTGCTGTGCCAAGGCTGAGCCCCTGGTCCCCCTGACTTTGCTATGACACGTACATGGCCTAGGCACGTGGTAGATCGTCTGAGGTCATCACCCAATCAGTACAGTTTGTATGTGGTGTGAGGAAGGGGTCTGAGCTAGGTAGTCTCTGAGGTAGAAAGTTTCCATAAGAGCTCTGAATCTCAGAAACACTGGGCATGCTTGTCCAGGCCAGAGCAGTGGAACGGTAGGTCCAGTGAGGTGAATGGAGACGGCACCTGCTAGGTCAGAGGGCACGGACTCCGGGGTCCTCATCTTTCTCCGATCTCTTTTGGGGGGCCTTTCTGCAAGTGTGGCCAAGGGTCCCTACACCAGAGCCCTGTGTGGGGTTCTCGGCCCACCCACACTTACCATATTGAATCCCTACAGCCTGAGGCGGAAATTTGTTTTTATTTAGCTTTAAGAACTTTCCCTGGGTTTCTCATTAAAGTTTGAGAACTGCCAGCTACTTTATGGCTCTGAAATGTGTATTTGAATTTTTCCATAATTTCTCAGATTTTTGCTCTCATATGAGCCTTCTGTAGAAAAGCAATGTGATGTAAACAAATGAGCTAGGAATGGCAAGAAAACAGCCTTTGATTTTGAACCTAAAATCTATTATTTCCTTCAGATTGAGTAAGCAGTAGGTTAAGGTGGTAGTTTTTTTTTTTTTTAATTTAATTTTTTTTTTTTTCAACGTTTTTTAATTTATTTTTGGGACAGAGAGAGACAGAGCATGAACGGGGGAGGGGCAGAGAGAGAGGGAGACACAGAATCGGAAACAGGCTCCAGGCTCCGAGCCATCAGCCCAGAGCCTGACGCGGGGCTTGAACTCACGGACCGCGAGATCGTGACCTGGCTGAAGTCGGACGCTTAACCGACTGCGCCACCCAGGCGCCCCAAAGGTGGTAGTTTTTAAAAAACAGAAAAAACTGACCTTCCTCTGTGTATGACTTTGTCTTAGGGATTCATGGGGAAGGGTCCACCTTTAGCACGTTGTACGGCCTCCTCCTGTGGGATGTAATCTTCATGGACGGGATACCAGACGTCTTCAGAAATGCCTACCAGGTACTCAGGTTAGGCAGCGCCAGGCGCATGTGCTTTGTAGGCTAGCAGACGATACTGCCCCTTGTGGTTCCTGCCCACCCGTGTGCCGTGTGCCTGCTGCCATCAGAAATCTGTCAAGTACAATCTTCTGGACGGTGCTGATTCTCTGTAAGAGTTTTTATTTTAAAGTCAAGCTCCTAGAATTTAAAATGTTAAGTCTGTTAAGTTTTAAACTTTAACCTGCTTTATTTACCTTCTTCATTCCCCTTGAGACCATTCCTGTGTTTCTTCGGCTTCGGCCGTCACTGGGCTCCTGTCCGGGCCTGCACCATCACGTGCTCCATTACACGCACCTGCTAAGAGTGCCACCAATGTCAACTAAAAGCTCTTTTCACAGATTGTTGCGCTAGCAAACCAGTACAATAAGTTGCTTTTATGTTAGATTACTTAGATTGTTTTTTGCCTATCTTTTAAAAAAAAGAATGTGTCCATTTAATCAGATTAGCCAGCTTCCAAATTTTACAGGTACTGAATGTTCTGATGAATCAGGGTCTCTCCAGGCACGGTATGAGAGCTTCTTTTCCCTGCGACATAGGCATGCCCACTGGACTTGTGTACAGACAGCTTCTTCACGAGCAGGGGGCCGGCCATTGAAGCCAGGCTGCAGCTGATTCACAGCGCCCCCGCGGAGAGCCTGCGGGCCTGGGTGGCAGCCGCGTGGCAGGCCCAGGAAGGCAGAGTGGCTTCCATTGTCAGCTGGGATCGCTTTGCTTCTCTTCAGCAAGCTCAGGTGAGAATCTGCAGCCGGATTTGGTCAGAAATCCTGTATATACATGTACCTGTGTGTGCGCGTGTATGTATGTTTATATGCACGTGTGTGTGTGTGTGTGTGTGTGTATGTGACTGTGCCCGTGCATACATTTATGTATATGATAATACCCTAGTCCAGATGCCACTGTTCTTGATGGGAACGTGGCAGGGCACAAAATAAGCCCCGTTATGCCTTCTTCCCTTTAGTTGACAGCCTCCTGTGACCCTCAGCAGGGAGGGCACCGTTCCTGTCCCTGCAACTGCTGGCCTTTGCAAGCCATCACTGTCCTATTCCCGAGTATTTACACCACATTCCCTCTTCCTCACCTGTTCCCCAGGGTTTTCCCGGCTGGACAGAAGTGTAACTGACTCCCCAGACTGTGCCAATGGGCATTTTAGCCAGTGGCTCTGGAGCCCTGGCACAAGCAGAACACCACCTGAAGGCCTTGGAATTCACTTGTGTCGAATTACACAGTTTTCTCCTATCTTGTGATCAGTGAAAGTATTTCAGGATCCCTGTCACAGGGAACGGCTAACCGTCCACATATTTTGTGTGCAGGACCTTGTTTCCTGCTTGGGCGGCCCTGTCCTCAGTGGTGTGTGCAGGCGGCTGGCTGTGGACTTCCGGCACTGCCGAGGGGGCCTCCCCGACCTGGTGGTGTGGGACTCCCAGAGTCATCACTTTAAGGTCAGTTGGGCCAGAATGGAAAGTCCTATTTCTGTGATAATTTTATTAGCAACTTAAAGAGAGGCTACAATGTAGGCATTCCTTGCATGGTTGTTGGCAAGACTGAATCCCTCAAAAGCTCTTGGACTGAGGGCCATGGTACCTCAGTGGCGGTCGGCCAGGGCCTCCTCAGCCCCTCGCGTGTGGGCCTCCCCTGTCCACCATGCAGTGCTCACCTTGGCAGCTCTCGTCATCAGAGCAGGTGAGCGGGAAGAGCCAGTGTGGGCAAGATGGAAGTCTGTCTCTTGTAACCTGATCGTGCAAGGAACAATCCCTCCCTTGTGCTGTATTCTTCCTTTAGAAGCAAGTCCCAGGGTCCAGCCCATGCTCAAAGGGAGGGGATTCCACAGGGTGTGAACACCATGAGGCTGAGATGACTGGGAACTGTCTTCTAAGTGAGCTTAGGGTGAGCGCCTCATCACGTGTTGTAGGCTCATTTCCCCCCTGCCCCCCCTTGCCTCACCTTGGTCTTATCCTGCTGCCTATCCCAGGTTGTTTTTCTTATTATTGAGTTTTGAGATTTAAAATTCTGGAATCAAGTCCTTTATCAGATATAGTTCATCCCAGTCTGTGCCTTGTGTTTTCATTCTTGTAATAGTGTCATTTGAAGAGCAGAAACTTTACATTTTGGCCAAGTCCCACTTCTCTGTTCTTTAACGGATTGTGCTTTTGGGGTCCTAGAACATCTCTGACTGGAACTGAGGATTTGTGTGTCTCTCCTTGCAGTTCTGTCCAGTTTCCTTCATATATCCTCAAGCTCTGTGATCAGATGTACAAATTTGAAGGACTCTCATGTCCTCTTGGTGAACTGATCCCTTCATCATTGTGAAATGACCCTCCTCTATTCCTGGTCACGTTTTTCACTCAGAAATTGACTATTAATATACAGCCACTCCAGCTTTCTTTGGATTAGTATTAATGTATCTTTTTCTAGTCTTTTATTTTTAACTTATTTTGTCTTTATAGTTAATAAATTTCTTATAGGCGGGTTTCCTTTGCCTTTTAATTGGGTGTTTGGGCCATTTACATTTGATGTGATTATTGACATTTGGCTTTAAAGCTGCCATTTTGATATTTGTTTTTTGTCTCAGCTCTCTTGTTCTCCTTTCCTCTCCTTTTTCTACCTCCCCCTTTTTTTTTACAGATTGCGTTTTAACCCTTTATTGGCTTGTTAACTGTAACTTTGTTGTACATATAAGTGGTTGCTCCAGTGTTAACAGTGTACATCTTAAACTTATTATCTACTTTCAAGTGATCTTATCATCCCATATATAGTATAGAGAAACTTACAGGAGTATATTTTTGTATCTCCTCTCCCAGCCTTTGTGATGTTCATACATTATATTTCTACATGTTATAAACTCTGCATTTTTTTTGCTTTCTACAGTTGATTGTTAAGAACCTTTAGGGGTGCCTGGGTGGCTCGGTCAGTTAAGTGTCTGACTTTGGCTTAGGTCATGATTTTGCGGTTCATCGGTTCAAGCCCTGCATCAGGCTCTGGGCTGATAGCTCAGGGCCTGGAGTCTGCTTCGGATTCTGTGTCTCCCATTCTCTCTGTCCCTCCCTCACTTCCGCGGTCTCGCTCAAAAATAAACATTAAAAAAAAAAAAAAGAATCTTTATATTTATTCACATAGATACAATTTCTTAATGCTTGTTATTCCCTTTATAGAGATCCAGACTTCCATGTGCTATCATCCCACCTCACCTCTGCTTAAAGAACTTTAACCCTTCTTGAATTGGAGGTCAGCTGGTAATGGATGTTTTAGGTTTTATGTCTTAAGTCTTTATTTCATCTTTGTTTTTGAAAGATATTTTTTCTGAGGCAAGAATTCTATGTTAATAGTTTTTTTTTTTTTTCTTCCAGTACTTTAAAATATTGGTCCACTCCACTGTCCTATATAATGATCAATCTGTAATCCTTTCCTTTAGGCTTCAAAAAATTCTAGCTGCTTTTAAAATATTCCCTTTATCACTGATTATGCAACTTAATTATGTTTCTGTATGTAGTATTCTTAATGTTTCTGTACTTGGGGCTCATTGAGCTGCTTGGATCTTTGAGTTTATTATTTCCATCAAATTTGAAAAATCTGGATAGTTTTTATCGCTGTTTTGAAGTTGAGTAATAAAACTGACACAGTTCCTGGCTTCATGGAGTGGATATATAATGAACAGTTTTATCTTCTGATAAATGCCATGAAAGAAGTGCATAGGAAGGACCCTGCATAGAGATGTACTGACCTCTTTGAGATGAATTAGGCTGAGCATTGAAGGGTAACATGTCAGACATGTGAAGAACCAGAAGAAATGTCCTAGGCAGCAGAACAGCAAGCGTATGGAAGGGCCCTTCAGTTGGTAAGAGTCTGGTCTTTTCTTGGAAACTGAAGTGCCCTTGGAGTGGTTGGCAGGGGCCAGCTCATACGGTTTTGTGGGTCATGGCAAAAGTGGACTTAATTGCAGACATAACAAGAAGTAATTGAAGGGTTTTAAGCAGGGGAGCAACAGTCTAGTACATGCTTTAAAAATTGTTTTTGGGGGCGCCTGGGTGGCTCAGTGGGTTAAGCATACAACTTTGGCTCAGGTCATGAGCTCACGTTTCAGGAGTTTGGGCCCCACATCGGGCTTTGTGCTGACAGCTGAGAGCCTGCAGTCTGCTTCAGACTATGTCTCCCTCTCTCTCTGCCCTTCCCCCGCTCATGTTCTCTCTCTCTCGCTCTCTCTCTGTGTCTCAAAAATAAACATTAAAAATTTTCAACTATGTATTCAGAATCAACTTACTAATTCTCTGTCGGGAACTGCCTACTTTGTACTGAATAATTCTCAATGTAATTCACATATGTATATTTGTTTTATATATGTAAGTACAGTAATACAGTAGAAGCCATTGAAGTAGTTGTTAGTGAAAACTATTATAGCTTACTTGGCTCTTCCGTTTCAGTAAGATACTAACAATTTTTTTAAATCTTCCAGCTGGTGGAAGTTAAAGGCCCCAACGATCGTCTTTCACATAAGCAAATGGTCTGGTTGCACGAACTGCAGAAGTTGGGGGCCGAAGTAGAAGTCTGCCACGTGGTTGCAGTTGGAGCTAAGAGCAAAGGTCTGAACTAAGAGCTATGGAATTGGGAATATCTGGTTACACCTGGATTGAAGATTTTCAAAAGCGTAAAGCATTCTTACATTTTATTTAACTTTGATTTTGTCAATAATAAACCTGAGAGTTTAAGACTCATCCTTGTACAGTATCTGTGCATTTGGTCTTGGCCTGAATGTACTCACTGATTACACATAGCAGGTAATGAACTTTCTCAAAGGTCAGAACCAGCATGCCTGGTGGCTCAGTTGATTGAGCGTCCAACTCTTGATTCCATTTCAGGTCATGATCCCAGGGCCGTGGGATTTTAGCCTTCCCTCAGGCTCCACAGGGCTCTCTCTCACTCCTTCTACCCCTCCCCTCTCAAAATAAAAAATAAATGATAAATCAAAAAATAAAAAGGAAAAATACAGAACCTTCGTGTTGGCCATCTCAGGAAATAGATGCATTTATGTTATTACACTAGACTTGCAAAAATGCTGGAAAAGATTCAAACAATGGGATGTTTCACAGCTTTTGGTCTTTTATAAAAGTAGCCTATATTGTTCCTAATAAGTATGTGGGCAAACTGAATTTAAGGTTTCCTATAATGCCCAGATACACTCAGCTATTTAACATTCTTGTTTTAGGATTATCTAAAAAGGGTACAAACAATTGAAATTCTGATTTCTCTGGGAATTAAAAAAATTCTCATTAAATTCCTTAATTTAAAAGATCTGTCAAGGCCTACTCTTACTAATTGGGCCTAGATCACCAAAGGTATTAACAGTCTATCAAAGACAATTGTCCTTTTTCATCTTTCTCCTTGGAAACATCCCTAATGACTAGGTGAGGGGCAATTTTCTACATACAGTATCATTGGAACAGGGCTGTTTATCACTGTTGGGAGAGCCTTAGGTGGAGGAAAGTGTATGGTAGGAAGGCAGCTTACCAGAACAGTAAGACCAGGAGTCAGGGACGGAGATCCCAGTCTCCCCACAGACTAATTTTGAGATCTTCTTAGGGAAATGTTACCTCCTCGAGTTTGGCAATTTTTTAAAACTTTTCTTTATTTTGAGAGAGAGGCAGCACAAGCAGGGGAGGGGCAGGGAGAGAGAATCTCAAGCAGGCTCCCCACGGTCAGCACAGAGCTTGACACAGGGCTGTAACTCATGAACCTGAGATCATGACCTGAGCCAATATTAAGAGACACTTAGGCTGAGCCACCCAGATGCCCCAAGCTTGGTAATTTATTGAGTGGAAGGACAAGTTAGGGCATAGTCCATTAATACCCAGATGGCCTTAACCACAGCCAGTTCTAATCAATGCTGAAAATGTTAACTGATCACAACCTTGCTTGAGAGCAAAGAAGTTGGATGACACCCCCACAAGTGTGGCTGGAAGAAAATGCCTTCGCTTCTTCAGTCACTATGTTCTTGTAGATTTCACATCGATAACTACAACAACCAATTTCTGTGGAAATTTTATTTAGCAGTCAAAATTTCCTTCACATTCATCACTGTTGAACAAAAGCTCTCATCTTCCTGCTCATCCTACTTTAACTCAGGTCGTAATTTTAGGCACAAAGGTTTTAGTTTTCTCTCAAAATCAAGTTCTACTTGAGGTTACTGCTATAGCAAGCAGATTTTGTTGAAGGTATGTTGACTAGTTTTCACCCTCTGTTAGCACACATTAATATACTTTTCTTAAATAAAGTTAAGACATTTTTGGTTTTAAAACTGGTTTCCATCATAAAATAACAGTAAGACATTGTACATCTTTAAGTTCAGTACTAGAAAGTCCCAAGCTGTCTGGAGCCCGTGCGGTGCTCCATCGGCACAGACTTCGCTCGCGGGGCTGTGGGGCTGGAGAGTGTGAAGCGCTCTTTGGTGCAGCATCCGTAACCACACGGAGGACTTCGGTCACCACCACATCCTTTTTGCTAGCAGAGGTGCCAGGCAGCTTTAGAATGGCCAGGACTTAAAGCTGTTATAGTTGTTTTTCATATTATGCATAAGTTGTGGCACAATAATCATGATAGAACAACCATCCAGCAAAAATAAAACAAAACCATATTTTACTACATTTATCATACAAAAATATGCACATTTTCTATTTTAAGACAGTATGTTAATAGTACCTAATCTTTTTTAAACTTGTAAATTAAAAAAAATCACTAAAGGAGTTGAAATAAATGTGTGAGGGAAGAGAATTAGAAATAAATGCTCAACAACCACTCCCAGACCCCCACCCCCCCCGCCAATTTAGAATTATTTGTAATAATAAAAAGGCAGTTTAATCAAAGAGGGAGAATTATCACACTTTCAATAGCAGGATATGCTGTGGGACTTTAAGGGGATTGAGACTGGTTTCCAATCAAGTAGTATAAAATGTTTAATGGCAATAGTGCTATTTATTTATATAAGGTGAAAAAAGCCCTTATTTTCTAGGCAACAAGCTGAAAAAACTGGGTTGATCCAGAAGACAAATTTCCTAAGACACTGTGAAAGAACTTCTGTCCCTTTAGGTCCAGAGACATCAACTTTAAAAAGGAAAATAATTCAGACATTTTGAAACAGCTATTCATTACACATAAAGGTAAAACACGCTTTGAAAAAACTTGTTTTAGAAGCTAGCCACTTCACTATAAAACTTTTCTAAAGCTTAAGATGGCAGTTTAAGAAACTAACAGCCCAATCTGAAAACATCCATCCTGTAAACAGGGAACAGGGTGGGCAGAGGAGGAGGGGGGTGGGGAGGAGGGGGATGGTGTTGACCGCCAGTCGCCCTAACAAGCTTCAGCTCCGACCCCACAGCTTTGGCTGGGTTCCCGCCACAGTATGACGCAGAACACACCTTCTCCCTGTCAATACCGCTGTCAGAGGTCGGGGGCGGGGGGAGGGGGGGGTTTTCCCTCAATATTAAAATGGCAGTATTTTGAGAGAAGTACACTTTATTTCTCCTGTTGGCTAAACCTAACCACTAAGAACTGTGTGGGCGGGAGGAGGGACCTCTGTGCAGGTGACCCGACTCATTAGTTATTTCCAAGGTAAAGTGCCAACAACAGTTTACCAGACTGGAAATACGGGCAGCAAACACCCAAATCCCTCTCAACAGCCCTCTGTTTTGGAGGGTGGGCTTCGGTGCCGACAGCAATGGCTCCTGCCGCTGTCACACCCACACCGACCACCCCACAGGCCCGCTGTGTCCTCGCTGACTTTCAGAGGAAAGGAAATGTGGTTTGGGGGACTCCTGGCTATTGGTATGAAGCTCAGCAGTGACAAGCCCATTACCAATATGTAGGTTAACACCCTGATTTTAAAAACTGAAAACTATGTTTTACTTTGTGTTATGCATACCTCAATGTCAAAGGCACTTCTAAGTTTATATTATCTATAGCAAATGCTTTTAAAGTCAGCAGTGCATATCATTTTAAAGTTAGTCCTGGGAAGTTAACAGCAAACTCATGGTTTTAAAACACAGTGATCTACGGTCCCAAACAAGGTGATCTAAAATAAATAATAGCCTTGGAACACTGAACCCTCAGGTGAGTTCAATTAGAATAGAAAGTGACCAGAAAAATACATTAATACCTATTAGAGCTGACCGGATGCTCTTGAAAATAGACTAAATGTTAATTTCTTAACTTTCCTGACCTCTGTTTCTTTGGGGTGCCAGGCTGAGGATCAGGCAACCTTTAGTGGCTGGTGGGAGAAAGTGGATGCAGACAAAATAAACGTCACAGACAAAACCTGATTTGTTTGCTCACAGTAGTAAAAATAGGAGAATGTCTGCCTACAGATCACCCGAAACTGGGCCAGACTGAAAATGACAGAAAGAGGACATAAAAAAGAAAAGGTCTTTTAAAAAAGAATTGTGAGGAAGTGTTAACTCGACTTGTTTTTAAATATTAGTGCAAATTTCAACTATTATTCCGACACGTAAAATTTTTAGAGCCTCTGATGCCTAGGTTAGCAATTCTGATTCAGAGGAAGCCGGTTTATGGCTCCCCTCAAAACGTTCAGAAAACAGGTGTGTTAGTCTTCGTTTGCTAGCGTCTCGGTAGATAACCAGATTTTGGCCCCACTCAAGAACTTGCTCAGCGGCGTTCCCGAAATGCTCCGCCGGCAAAGGTTGCCCACAGGAGAGAAGGGGAACGATGAAGACAGGAACTCTGGCGTCCCCGCCGCCTGTGGGCCGCCCACCCGGAAGTACATCCGGCTCTGGTCAGGCTCCGGGCAGCGGGCCTCCGGAGGGCCGGCCCGGTGCTGCTGCAGCGTCCTGCGGAGCACGTCCACCTCGTCGGCCAGCAAGGACAGCCTGTGGAAGGCGGTGATGAAGCCCCCGAGGCTGATCTGGGCTTCGGGGACCCAGCGGAAGTAGCACAGCTTCCAGAGTTTGACGTGCGTCCCGGAGACGTGCGGCAGAAGGGCGCCATGCAGGTCCACCGGCCGGGAGAACCACTCTCGAAGATACTGCTCTGCGCCACGGGCCTGGTCGCCGGGCTGCGGAAGCGGCTCCGGCTTTCCTTTCAGGATCAGGGAGTTTCGCCTCGGCACCAGGTCCTGGTCGGTGACGATCCCGTTCTTCAAGGAAGCTGGCATTCCCCTCAGTGTGGAGCTGTAGCCTTTCTGGAAGGAGAGCGACCTCAGCGTTACCTCCCTGGAGCCTCTCCCTTTGCATAGACAGGAAAGGCCCAGTGGCAAATATTCACTGGGTGTGGGGACAAAATGGGGGAATGGCGGTCATAACATTCTGTCCCTTCCCTTGCAACCCTCCTCCTAATCCTCTTCCACCTGAGTCCCATTAGCTAGCAATGGGCTCTGCCTAGGGCATTAGCGCTGGCCTGCGACCTGGCGGGGAGGAGATACCTCCTGTTCATCATTCTGCTAAAGTGCAAATTTCTAAGACCTCTGGGTTAGGGAGAAATCTAGGATCTGGCTGATTCTAGAAAGAAAGGCAAGTGGGTGGGCTTCAGGAATGGGGCCTCTCAGGCTCAGAGCTGCTATCCGCTGAATCCTACATGCTGAGCAAGCTCTGTGGGCCTCAGTCACCAAGAAGAAAAGTCAGGGCATGGTCATTTCAGTTACAAAGCAAATGATTCCTCAAAATCTGCATTGGCAGTGTCAAGGGAAGTGACCTGGATCTTAATACTCTGTGTTCTGAAAATATGACCTTTGTTAGGTGTAAGCAAACACTGTGTTTTTATTGTTGGTGCGTTTTTGTAATTTACCTTTGTCCGTTTGAAAGCCTTCACAGAACCGTTCTGTACACAGGGTGTACTCTTTCCGATGTACAAGGGGTTATGGAATAGGGTGCGATCCTTTGCTGTAAACTGAAGAGACCAGTCCCAAACTGAGGGGAATTTTAAACCCTTTTCGTCACCCAGCTGGATATTTTTGCTTATAGCAAATTCCTGCAAGATAAATATTTGAACATTTATGAGAAGATGCCAAATGATTTTCTCATATATTTTTTTTGATGAGCCAAAATCATTCCCTCACTATGGGGAATTTTCTGGACTAGAGCAACTCTAGCTCACCGGGAGCAGCATGTTTTGCTCTGAGAGAAGAGACACTCTTGGCACCTTGGATCAGAGGGACACCTCACACCCTATATGAGCAAGGAGAGCACCTTTTCTTCTGGAAGCCACCAAGGAAGCTGGACCCTCTGAGCAAGGAATATATTATTACAACAAGTAAAATTTCAGGAAAGCCATACTATAAAGTCTTCAAGGTGTCCCAGTTACTTTTGTAATTGTAGCACTTTACTTTCTGAGTACGTGATACATTTACGCAACTACCTGCTGGGCACAGAACTTGGTGAGTGGATGTGTAAGACAGTCTGTGCATGGTGATCACTGCCATCTATTTTATCCCATTTTCTAAGTCCACGCTTACACGTCACTTATCCAGTGACCTTCAGTATCTGAACCACACCCCAGGAGCAGGGAGGAGGGAATTCAGACCCTGTGCACATAGTCCTGGCATCTGGCCACGACCACGAAGACCACACACTGAGGCCGGGCCTCTTGCTCCCAGGAGCCTGCCTCCAGCCCACTGTGGGCTCACGCGGCCTACTGATGCAGGGCACAATGCTGTAGGGAGACAGCCCACTGCCTCTGTGTGGAGAAGGTGAGGAGCATCAAACCATGCAGCTGCACTTAGTGGCATGGAGAAAGGGGCCGTCATCCTGGCTGAGGGCCAAAGCAGGCTGGCACATCGGTTTACGTAGGTTAGTTCTCTGGAGGAAATTTCTCAAGATACCAAGTCCCTGGATGGTGGGAGAGGACTGATTCTTATTTTCTGCTCCGTACTTTTCAGTATTCTCCAAACAACCAAGTACTTGTTTGGAAATTAGGAAAAAGGCAAAAACTCATTGTTATTACTAAAGAAGCACTGTGGTCAGGACACCAGCTCCACACCACAGGTATGACCAGGTGTGACCCATGTCGTAGTGTTGACTCAGGGCCAGCAGGAAACAGATAAGCTATCTAACAGTATAGGGCATTTTACAAAATGTCCTATTGCAAACGAGTAAAACTTAACTCATTAAGCACCAAATATATTAAAAAAAAAAAAACCTTTTTAGTTACTTGAAATTTCAAAATATATATGCATGTAGAAACAACCCATTTCCTTTAAAAAGACAGTATTAAGAGCTGTTTTAATGGCCCTTCTAGAAAAATAAACAGAAAACAGTCATCTTTTTTTATGTGAAAACTAAAAATGTTTATCTCCAAAGATCAGATTTTCCACAAAGAGTACCTGACCATGAGCATCTAAGGTGGCCTCAGAAGAGAAGGAAACGTCTTTATGGAAGAGACTAAGCTGAGAACAGCGGTTGTGCTAATCAGGACCTTACATCAAAAGCCATTTTCCCAGGGAGGGCAGAGGTGGCACTGATGGCCTTCAATCTGGCTGTTACATCAAATCATCAGTATGAAGTGATGAGACAAGGAGGGATCCATGCTAGTACTCGCCAGGAAAAGCTTTTGAAAAAGGCCAGGCTAAAAAAACAATACAGTATTAGAGCATGGACCAGGGAAAGTAGATGATCTACTTTTTTTTAAGTTTGTTTATTTTGAGAGAGCGAGCAAGAAAGACAGTGTAGATGGGAGGGGCAAAGTGCAGAGAGGGAGAAAGAGAACCACAAGCAGGCTCCTCGATGATGCGGGGCTTGAACTCATGAACCATGAGATCATGACCTGAGCCAAATCAAGAGTCAGCTGCTTAACTGACTGAGCCACCCAGGCACCCTCAGATGATATACTTTTTTTTTTTTTTTTTTTTTTTTTTTTAAATTTTTTTTTCCAACGTTTTTTATTTATTTTTGGGACAGAGAGAGACAGAGCATGAACGGGGGAGGGGCAGAGAGAGAGGGAGACACAGAATCGGAAACAGGCTCCAGGCTCCGAGCCATCAGCCCAGAGCCTGACGCGGGGCTCGAACTCACGGACCGCGAGATCGTGACCTGGCTGAAGTCGGAGGCTTAACCGACTGCGCCACCCAGGCGCCCCGATATACTTTTAAAAAATATTTAACTTTTATTTCCACATCGAAAGCTATTTGTAAACTTATCTGGGCACATCCAGAGTCCAGCCTAGGAGCAGGGTGAGGAGTGAGTGTCTCTGGGGTCCAACCTGAGCTCTGCAGAGTCCTCTGCTCAGTGCCTGCTGGAGGCACTGCAGTCACTGGGACCTTAGGGCCGATGTACTGGCATTTTACATCGAATGTTCTACGTCTAACAAGGCTGATTTCCTAGCTTTGTGTACATTTTGAAGGCTCACAAGGTGTGTGTGTGCATGCATGCGTGTACTAGGGGTGTGCATGGGCGTGTACACGGGGCAGTGAAGGGAGAGGAGTATGATGGGCAGGCAACACCACCAGATGCACAGCCCACAGCGAAGCTCAAGGGGCACAAACTGGATGATGCCCAGTGAACGAGGAATGAAAAGGAGCGCATCGGAGACCATTTAGTTTAGGAACAAATAGTCTCCCACACCTCAGGGCCCCAGCCTACCACCGGTCTGAGCGCAGTACTGGGAGAGGTTACATTCTATTAGGGAAGCACAGAATATAGTTTATAAAAACTTCCTTCACAAACTCCCCGATCTAAAATAAATACCCTATGGCAGTGCTAAGTTTCTCTGACCCTGAGCCCCCGGACAGCAGCCCCACTGAGACACGGCTCCCCTACTCTGAGGTAAGACCAGCTCCCCCTCCCTCCCATCTCCCTCCTCTTGTAACAAGCCCCAGGCCCCTTCCTTTTCTTTGGGATGTTCCTCATTAATAAAGGTCTCTCTATTACAATAGCCCGAATAAAAATCATCTCCTTAAATGTCTAGTGCACTTTGTCTTTCACATCCGCAATCTAGACTAATTCATTTCTTTAGCAAATAGTGAAGCATTATGCTTCACAGTTTACAGATGAGGAACCTGGGCTCACCATTCTCCCAGACCAGGGCCAGGATTCAGGTTTTCTGACCCTAGGAGGGACTCATATTATACCAGGCCACATCACCTGGACCAGGGCCTTAGTGCTGAGGCTGAGGACCGCAAGAGCTCTCCTTTCTGTTTCTCTCAATGGTTACTGCAACATTTATCAGCTATTCCCAATGTCAGTTCCAACGTGGGTGAGTCAGAACCCAGGGTTCTGGAAGGTTCTACCAGCGGCAATCAGAAGTTAGTTTCAAGTTTGGCTTGAGACCCTCCTTAGTCATGATTCTTCCTCTAGGTCAATGAACTGTGACTAGAAACTGAACATCCTACCCAACAGGACTGCTGTGTGGCATGTGGGACTGGTTCTGAGGCTACTTGGTCAGCCAGCGCCTGCCAAGAATTTGAGTCTAGCACCATCCCTATGCTCCATCTCTGAAATTCCTTCTCCACAGAACTCTTGAAGAAAATGATCTTGCTTTGTACATCTTTTATTCTAGGAAACAAAAGTCCTCAAAGAGGACCTTTTAAATTACTCATCTGGAGAGACTGAATGTCAAAATATAAATATAAAAGCACAACATTTAAGGTGGGTGTAATAATTTACATCTTTGAAATCTGTTTTTTTTAATTGTTACATATCACATTAAAAATTTTTTTTTAATTTATTTGAGAGAAAGAGAGAGAGCGTGCACGAGAGAGAGAAACCAACCAGGGGAGGGGTGGAGAGAGAGGGAGACAGAACCTAAAGCAGGTTCCGGGCTCTGAGCTGTCAGCACAGAGCCTGACGCGGGGCTCGAACTCATGAACTGTGAGATCATGACCTGAGCCAAAGTAAGATGCTTCACCGACTGAGCCACCTAGGTGCCCCTCTTTTCTTTTAAGTAGGCTCCATGACCAAAGTGGGGCTTGAACTCACAACCTTGAGATTAAGAGTTGCATGCTCTACCGAGTAAGCCATCCAGGAGCCCTAAAAACTGCTTTATTATGAACAATGTACATCAGAGAGAAATACCTAAAATGCTCAGTCATAAAAATGAAACAGTTTCCTAGATTTTTGTAGGCTTTTATGGAATTCATTCAGAAATTACAGCTTAAAATGGTAGCTTAAGACTTTTAATTTACATATTTAAATATGCAGCTAACTGTACTTCAATTCTGTATCAATAAAGTTGTAAAAGCAAAAAAGAGAAGTAGCTATCGCCACAGTATCTCTTACCGTGCTTTGTTTCACCCGCTGGTGAGGAGAATTGAACAGGAAGGTGCCAAACAGGGAGATGTGGGTGCTGTCGTACAGTATAGCCAAGTAGGTCTCTGAGAACTCGAAGGCCGCTGGGTATTGTTCTAACAGCTGCCACGTGGCATCCAAGAACAGCAAAAATAAGGGAGACTGGCATATACAAACAGAAAATGGGATGATTTAATGTTGTCCTTCAGTTGTTCACATTTATTTCCAAACTTACTGCTTACAGTAAGGAAGAGAATAAGAGAACAGCTAAGCCTAAAACACTTGGCTCCAAAGCTAAGCCAAGGATATGGAAATAGGTGAAACCAGCTTATATCAAACCTAAGAAGTAAGTTCAACTGTGATAAACATCACAGCCCTTATTTGTGTAGTATCATTGAAATGGCAAAGTAAACAAACAGGCAAGTGTCACTGTATGAATGGGGGATACTAAAATATGTGACTAAGCTTATCTGGAAATAATTCTTTAGAATGCTGAAAAACAAAAACAAAAAACCAACAACTCCAAACCAAAAACCAACTTCTGTAATTAGCTTTTGGTGCACCGTGCAGGCTCAGCATCCGGAAAACTTCCCAGAGTTTCAGAAAACAGTTGGCATTAGCCTCTAGGTCACATGGTGGAGCCCCAAGTATAACAGCTGATGACAGCTATTGTATCCTGGAGTCCCAGCATCTTTTTATTTTTTTAAGTTTATTTATTTATGAGAAAGAAAGAGTGTGTGAGAGCAGGCAGGGGAGGGGCAGAGAGATAGAGAATCCCAAGTAGGCTCCGCCTTGGCAGTACAGAGCCCACTGTGGGGCCCAAACTCACCAACCACTGAGATCATGACCTGAGCAGAAATCAAGAGTCAGACATCACCCAGGCGCCCCTAGCATCTTTTTTTTTTTTCTTACGTTTATTCATTTTTGAAAGACAAAGAGAGACAGAGCACAAGCAGGGGTGGGGTGGAGGGAGAGTGGGGCACAGAATCCGAAGCAGGCTCCGGGCTCTGAGCTGTCAGCACAGACCCCAATGTGGGGCTCAAACTCAAGAACCGTGAGATCATGACTGGAGCCGAAGTCAGACACTCAACTGACTGAGCCACCCAAGTGTCTCACGCCCCCAGCATCTTTTAAGTGAAGTATTCGCTGTCGAGATTTCCTCAGATGGTAGTTTGTACTGCTCAGTCAGCCTATGCTTCTGAAACCACCATTCTGTGAGATGCCTGCAGGGCCTTTCACAGGCTCTCCTACCTCTGCACCCATGGCAGCCCCTGTGCCCAGAGCTGTTACAAAGATGTCCCTCTCAAACATCCCATTCTTAACACACGTGCCCCATTTCAAGAAAATGTGATACTCCAAAACTGATTTTCCAAAATACCTGATGTGCTCATTATTTGCTTTTCAGAGAGATAATACAGCATTTTATCAAGTAGTTCTCAGCGTGGAGAAATTTAACAATTTTTTTTGGAATTTTACCTATATTATTACAATAATCTTCATAAGTACATCAATTTGGATGCTAATCCATTGGTAGTCTTGGACTAAGGAAGCAAAGAGGTGCTAAATGCAATATTTAAAAAGCCTCCTGGTCTCTTTACAGACAGAATAGCTCTTCACATGACAACGTGAATTTTGCCTTGTGTACACTTACAGACTCACAACAAGCACCGAGATTCTGTTACCTCTTTCTCCGATCGCTTTAAGTGGTTGCACCTGTCCAGGAACTGATATCCGGCCATGACCCACTCCTTCTGGATGAGACTCTGAAATCCAGTAATTGTCCTAAAATGGGGATCCAGCATCACTTGAACAAGAGAAGCTACCATACAGCTCAAGTCTCTTCCCTCCTCCTCTGTTAAGAAAAATGGAAAAGAAAATAACTACTACATAGAAAAATGCTGAGCGAGAAAGGGAAGGTCAAGTGGATACTACATTATTCTCTGCCCGAGCTACCTTCAAAATAATCCATGCTAGGAGGGTTCAATGGATTCCAACAACTCTAAAATATTATAGACTTCCAGCTCAATCAGTGTTTAATGGGAAATAATCTTTTATATATGAATATTTTCCAAATAACAGAGCATATTCCTCACACTTTTTACATTTCAGTAGTTTGGGGTGGAAATCTTTCAAGAGTCCATTCTGCTTCCTAAGAACATTAATTTTACTACTGGCAATTCCACATGGTGACTCAGAAGTGAACAAGGGGAATGGGATTGTCCACCACCATGTGAAAAGGTGGCAAACATTTTCCTCCTATCTTTTATAGCTGGTGTCTTTTTCAGTAATGCCAGTAATACCTGATATGAAAGCCAGCCAAAGAAATCAGACAAAAACTATACCAAGTATCCCTTATGATTAGATTGTAGAAGTCATCGACAAAATATAAGCAAATCATATTATCTCATGAATTCAAGAATTTATTCCAGGAAAACAAGGTTGGCTTAACATCTGACAAAAAGTAACACTTCTTAGACATAAGAGATAAAAATAACATAATCATCTCATTAGATGCATAAAAAGCATCTATGTGATAAAAATCCAAAGTTCATTCTGGATAAACTCTCAGCAAACTAGGAACAGAAGGGTACTTCAACCTGATAAGAGTCCATGAAAACCTGTAACCAACATCATTTTTAATGATAGCAACCCCTATAACTGAGCAATTCCTCACTTCTTTTTTTTTTTTAAATTTTTTTTTTCAACATTTTTTATTTATTTTTGGGACAGAGAGAGACAGAGCATGAACGGGGGAGGGGCAGAGAGAGGGAGACACAGAATCAGAAACAGGCTCCAGGCTCCGAGCCATCAGCCCAGAGCCTGACGCGGGGCTCGAACTCACGGACCGCGAGATCGTGACCTGGCTGAAGTCGGACGCCCAACCGACTGCGCCACCCAGGCGCCCCTCAATTCCTCACTTCTAAGTACCTACCCACAAGAAATAAAAAAAAATATGTCCTCATGGTGACTTTTATATAAATGTTCACAGCAGCATATTCATAATAGCCATAAAATGGAAACAGCTCAATGTCTGCCAGTGGGTAAATGTATAAATAAAATGTGGTATTTACAAAGGAATACTATTCAGAAATAAAAAGGAACAAACTGCTAATACATGCTACGTGAATGAACCTCAAAAGCATGTATGTAAAATAAAAAAAGCAAGAGGCAACAGATCACATTTTGTATGATTCCATTTACACAGGACATCTCAGAAAGAGCAAATGTGGAGAAACAGAAAGCACATTAGTGGTTGTCTGGGGCTGGGACACAAGTAATCTTTTTGGTGTGATAAATAATTTCTAAAATTGGACTCTGAACTCTACACTCTGTATGTGTACTAAAAATACACATTCAGAATGGGTGTATTTTATAATATGCAAGTTATACCTCAATAAACGATTTCAAAACCACGTTCTAAAAAAAAGTGTTACTAAGATGTAGGCTCAGTATCTCTTCTAACCTTTTTGTATTATACAAATCCATCAAGACATGTGCTAAGTAGGATTTTGCAATAGGATTAGAATACCCACTGGTTGAGAGGAGAGATTACTGGATTGTGAGAGTCTGCATTTATGTGTGAATTAAGTAACTCTGATGGCATCACAGTTAGGGATTACTTCAAATAGTGCATTACTATTCTTTTTTCCCCTTTAAAGGTTTTAAATATCTTTACTTTGCTAAAGTCTGTTAAATTTGACAGTTGGTAAAAATACTTTTGTAAGCTTCAGTAGTGTAGCATATTCACAAACTATGTAATGTGAAATATATTATACGATAAGGTAGGAAGTTCACGGTTTATTAAACTACATCAGTAAGCTTAGAAATTGTTAGCTGTTAAATTTACCTAACATACAATCATCCTTCACTTAACTGAAACATTATTATATTGTACTTTACTCCTACTAAACATTAGACAAAATTCAGAATATTGGCTATTCTTTTTTTTTTTTAATTTTTAAACTTTATTTAAATCCAAGTTAGTTAACACATAGTGTCAATTCAGTCAATTTCTTGATACCCATCTATTTCTGTAGAGTCCAATCTAGCGTGATCCAGAGGCATTTAAGTTGAAATTTTTATGAATTCGAAATGCAGCAAGATTAGACAGAAAGGATGCTCTGCCAAGACTAACACTCTGTATGACTCTGTCAGGAGCTGCAACCCAACCCTTCCCATAATATGGGAAGAAGGTTTAACACAGGGCAGAAAACCGGACTCCTTTCTACCTGCGGTCTTTGTGGCAGAATCTGTAGTGTCCCTGATGGGTTAGCAGTAGTGTCATCTACCTGAATGCGGGCAGTCACCACGCTGGCTGGCATGGTGACCATTGTTTTCAGTAATGAATTACCTTGCAGGACTACAGAGAGACGCTTGCTTTCTAGCACATACACGAGTTCTGCTGCATGTTTAAGGAATGCCCTGAAAAGAGAAAGGGAAAAATACTGTTAAGAAAATAAAATTTCCACTATAAATATTTCTTTAAAAGTACTTGAAATCAAGCACATCTAATCTCGCGCTGTATTGTGTTCTCAATAACCTTTGCAAATTTCATCAGCATTTAAGTGACTCTTCAACAGAGTATGTTTTGATTTTTCTATCAGGGAAATTCATTAATCCTTTTATAAAAAGGGGGCTGATGTACAGGACATTCTTGAAATCTCAAAACACAGAGACGGAGAAGAGAGGAGTGGTTGCCAGGGCACAGTGATGGGGACGCAACTCTGCAGGGGCAGCATGAAGGGCCTTGCAGTGATGGAGCAGTTCTGTATAGTGACTGTGGTGGGGGCTGCACACATGCAATAAAAATGCACATAATACCACACACATGCACATGCGCACACACACACAAAAACACATATAAATTGGTGAAATCTGAATAAGGCTTATATATTATACCACTGTCAGTTTCTTGGTTTTTTTTTTTTTTTTTTTTTAAATTTTTTTTTTCAACGTTTTTTATTTTTATTTTTGGGACAGAGAGAGACAGAGCATGAACGGGGGAGGGGCAGAGAGAGAGGGAGACACAGAATCGGAAACAGGCTCCAGGCTCCGAGCCATCAGCCCAGAGCCCGACGCGGGGCTCGAACTCACGGACCGCGAGATCGTGACCTGGCTGAAGTCGGACGCTTAACCGACTGCGCCACCCAGGCGCCCCAGTTTCTTGGTTTTGATACCACATTCTAGTTATGGAAGATGTAACCATTGGGGGAAGCTAGGTGAGGAGTATGTGGAGCACTGGACTGTTTGCATCTCCTATAAGTCTATAATTATTTCAAAATAAAAAGTTAAAGAAGAAAAAGGAAAGTGGTTGTACAAACCTTACATATTCTAACCACCGAGTATTTTCCAGTGAAGACAACCATTTCTCTTCAGTTTCTTCAAAAGGCTCTGCAATAAATATGGTAATATTTATCTAAAAAACATATATATGTAATATATAGGATGCATACATTTTATATATATATATATATATATATAAAATGTATGCACACACCTTTTTAGGCTTTTTAAACTTAATTTTACATGATCAATATCAGAGTTAAGTGATATGTCACAGTTTTTCATATTTAGTTGGCTTTAAGGAAGTATGCATTTTCACTTAATAATATAGTCATTTAAGAAGACATGTTACAATTCTATAAAAAACAAAAAAAGCACTCCCCTGGAGGCTTTCAGGGAAGTCCTGGAGAGTCTAACCACCTCTGCCTCCTAAGAGCCAGTGGTTCCCACCTTCCTGGTCAGCCCACCCCTGGATTCTGATGCCCCCTACTCACAGCTTCCTGACTGCAAACCTCACCCTCCTTGCTTCTCTCCCCTGTTCCTGCTGCCAGCGCTGCCTCTCAGTGCACGGTTTCTGTGACAGCAGGAATGAGGGCATCTTCCTGGCAGGGCTTGCACTGTCCTGACTCAGTCCTGCGTGGCCTGTCTCAAGATGTCGCTCACCTCACAAACTCCAGGCTTTAGTAATGTTCCAATTACCAGATGGTTGATAAGAATTCATGTCACTGTGCTTTTTTAACACACCATGTCCCTCCCCAGTTCTCCTTCCAGGCAAGCACCCGCTCATCCCTGCAGAACTGCCACAATGGCTGCCTCTCCTGGCTCCCAGGTAACTAGGACTCTGTGTATACTTCAAGGAGGCCTCACTTATGCCAGAGATGCTTTCACGGGAGTCATCCCCCTGGGGCACAATGAAAGTGCCTGAGAAGCACTTGTTCTAATACATGTATTAGAAATCTGAGGCCACGCAGATTACAACATGGCTCTGTTTGAAATTCATGTCAAGTCCCTTATCTTAAAACATAACTGTGTGCATTAAAATCTTAGGAAGTTTGTATGGGTAGCTCACTGTTCTCCTTGGGACTTTATAGAAGTATCCTACCACACCATTTATTATTTATTTCAAAGTGGTGTAACTGTTTTTTTTTTTTTCCCTCCAAAACAAAAAAGCAGTTTAAACTCCATTTTCTAAGAGCTTCTGATACTGTCATGCAAAAGTATTTCAATGTGCCTCTACTTAAATATATCTATTTCTATATTTTCAAGGGCTATCACTTTTTCTGACATGCCTCATGCAATGGTGTTATCACCCATTCACTGTATACATATATATATGTATATATATATATATATATATATAAAATAAAAATGAAATTACCATCAACGCATAGGTGTTTAAGTTTTACAAAAGCCGCCTGTATTTCTTGGATATTGGGCAAGGTCTTATCCAAGTCTGATTTGTAAACATCACTTCTCTGTGGATGACTTTTAGTTATTGCATTACAAATCCTAATAAAGACAAAATCCTTGAGTCATTCATTCATGCCACACATATTTTTTGAAGACCTATTATGAGCCAAGGCACTATTCTCAGAGCTGGAGATAGATAAACAAGACAGGCTGGGCCTCTGCTCTCACAGGGCTTCTATTTCTGGTGGTGGTTGGGTAAATGATAAAGTAACAGGCTGTGGTGAATGCCTTGGGTGGCATAATCGAGTGAATGCAGGCTAGTTCAAGTCATGTGGTCAGAAAGGCTCTTCTGTGAAGGTAATACTGAAGCCAAAACCCAAATAACTAGAAGCCATGAAAGATCTGAGAGAAAGTGTTCTAGGCAGAGGGAAGGTAAGGGCAAAGGTCCTGTGGTGGATACAAGCTTGGCTGTGGAGAAACACAGAGAGGGCCTGAGATGGTATGTCTAAGGAGAAAGGGGCAGAGAGAGATTTGACAACAAAGAGAGCCTGTCCTACTTATGAAGAACAGGATAGCTGAAAAAAATAGAACGAATCAAAACAATTCTCAGCTTAATAAAATTAAAACATTACAAGTGCCACTGGCTGTGAGGGTTCAGGACGAACTCCCACCCAGCAGTGCTGCTGGCTTCCCTCTAATAGCAGCCTCCCCCCAGCCCCCACCCTTCCTGTGCATCTAACCAGCAGACATGGCAGTGAATACTGGGCTTGGACTGTGACATGACAGGTCATTTCAAATGTGACCAAGGTAAAAAACACCCATCAGGGATTATTTGAATAATACTCCTTTTCCTTTCCTGAAGGATCATTTGAGGGTCACTTGTCAGTTATTTGCTTCAGCAAAGGTGTCTTTCTTCGGTATGGCCCTGGGGAAAAAAAACTAAGATCTGGCTGTAACAGTCACAGACTGTGATATACAATTTGAGGCTCTCTGAGCTGGTTTTCTAAGATCTGTTCCTTTGTTCCTCATTTATTTAACAAGTATTGAATAAATATTCAACATCACAGGTGTTTCCTGGGTGCTGAATGTACAATGGTATGCAAAACATAGTCCCTTCAGCTCAAGAAGCCTATAGCCTAGTAGCAAATATAGGCAGTAATCAAACTGTAACACATACATGCAATTAAAGACTGAAGTAAGTGTTATAAAGAAAATTTAGAGAGCCATAGAGAATGTATAACTTGAGGCCTGATCTAATTTAGGAGGTGAGGGAAAGCTTATCTTCAGGAAGTGATATTTGCCATGAGAGATAAAGAACGAGGGAGTACCAAGCGGGTGGGGTGGAGAGTGCTGGAGGATAAGCATGAAGAAAGACAGCCCAGAAGGGAACAGCACTGGTGAATATTGGGAGATGGGAAAGCACAGGCAAAGGCAAAGTCCATGGTGGCCAGGGCCAGGAGCCACAGGTGTGGTAGTGGATGAGACGTGGAGGGAAGAAATGAGGGCACTCATGGTAGGGGTGTAGCTGGGGTGGACACAGTTTGTAAGGTTTCTAAAAAGTGAAGTGACAGATTTGATGATAGGCTCAACGTGGGGAAGGAAGTGAAAGAAAACGCATCCAGGATGACTCCTGGATTTCTGAGGGCAGTCTGGGAGAGTGCGCGGTGCTTGTATGCTGGAGGCTGGTTGTGGACCATATTGAGTTTAAAGGGCCTCTGAGACTTGCACGTGGAAGATGTCCCATTAGAGATAATATCTGATGGTCACTAAAGCCACAGCCATAGGTAAACTTGTTTAGGAAAAGAAATGCAGAATGGGAAGAAGCAGTGGCCTGATTTTAGGTAATGTCTGCAGAGGGCAGAGTACTGGTGAGGAAGAGGGGCTTCAGGAGAGTGGAAAGAAGCAGGACTCAGAGGGCTTTAAGGAGAGACTAAACAATAGTGATGCCCACTGACTGAGAAATGCCTTCTGCTCTAATGACATGGAGATTACTGGCGACTTTATAGCAGATGATGCCAAACTTGTTTGTGGTAGCTAATTAAAACCACCACTTAAGCTACTGTGACTCTGTAGACCTAAGACACACCAAACTACAAGAAAGGTCTGATTTACCCTAAAGTATCTCAGCTGGAAATCACCACACGTTGCAAATATGTTAAAGGCAACACTGTTATACCAAGACGTCAGCAATGTAAGATTCCCCAGTGTCTTATAAGCCAAAGAATTAAATTCTATTTAGTATAACTTAAATGTTAATTTTAATATATTTACATTTTTTTCCAAAATGGTGATTCTTGTATAGACTATATGTTACTAACTAATTAATAAAACTATGCCACTTTGTAACTATTTTCAAGTAGTCAGGAGTTTAATATATTATTTCTGACAACTAAAAATGTCTACAGCAACAATGACCATTTCTTGATACCTCTGGTCGATTTTCCTCTGCTGCAGCACATCTTTTATGAGGGCCATTCGCACGAGGGCACTGCCATTTGAGTGGCTCCAGCACCAGAACTAGGAGAGAAGCAGAGCCTTTATGTAACTGGGTAGAGAAAAAGACATCGGTATGAATGAAATCCAACAGACAGCACTTACGGGCATCCTTCTTCCAACAAAAGAATGGGAAAAGATCTTTAGATCTTGGTCGGCTAAAGAACTTGGCACTACAAAGTATTCTGGAAGGCTGGAGAGGAAAAAGCAAACCATAACATAAGAATCCTGTGCTCTAGGCAGGTAAGTGTGCTCTGAAGACTCCATATATAATTAAACACGTTTATCCCCATTTAATGTGCACCCTACTTGGTGGCCACATGGTAGGTACCATGGAAGACAAGGTTGACCCTAGACCTCTCTTGTCTAAAACACGTGTGACGTTGTCAATTATCACAAAACTTATATTTAAAGCAGGGGGAAACATCCAAAGGAGAGGTCTAAAATATTCTCCAAAATGATTATTAATCAAACATGTATTCGGTTTCTGAAAAACATGTCCACCTTTGTTCTCTATGGGTAAGAATCCAAGGCACATAACACAAGACCAAACCAAACCCACAAATCTACCAAGAAGCTTTAGCTTCTGGGGTGCCTGGGTGGCTCAGTCAGTTAAGCATCTGACTCTTGGTTTCAGCTCAGGTCATGATCTCATGGTTCATGAAATCAAGCCCTGTGTTGAGCTCTAAACTGACAGTGCAGAGGGATTGGGATTCTCTCTTGGGATTCTCTCCCCCTCTCTCTCTGCCTCTCCTCTACTCGCACTCTTTCTCTCTAAAAATAAATAAAGAAACTTAAAAAAAAAAAAAGCTTCAGCTCCTTATCTCCCCCTTCTAACCTTTCCTGTTTCCAAAGACACGCAGACTCACTGACTGGGCAGCAATTACTAGTGCTCACTGCACCGTAAGACATCCTCCTTTCTCTCTTTTTTCATCTTTAAGATAAAATATCCATGAAAGCAGTTTTTTTATCGTTTTTTTTTTAAAGCTTATTTATTTATTTTTGAAAGAGAGAGATTAGAGAGCAAGTAGGGGAGCCAAAATCAAGAGTTGGACGATTAACTAACTGAGCCACCCAGGTGCCCCTCATGAAAGCATTATTAAAAACAAATATTCCATTCACCATAACTTGTAAGTTATCAGAGAGCAGAGTGATTATTATTCAGAAGAAGTCACCTCCAGCTATAAATAAGGCTGTAAAAATGGGACTTACCAAGTGGATATCATGTAACCCTCATTAATAGAACAAACTCTCCATCCAGAAGCCCCTGTCCTCTTGATTTCTCGGTCCCAGTCTGAGTACGTCTCGAAGAGTGGAGTCTTTTGGCTGCTGCCACCACCGGCCCCGCTGCCGCCTCCTGAGGGTATTCCATTAATATTATTGGCTACAAGAAAAAGCAATACTATTAATTTTGTTTCAATGGTCACATTTCGTCCCACATTCCCTCTCCTCTCTGGGCACCTCCTATCAGAAACACGCGCGGACGGGGCACCTCTCCTAGATGTTCCTACTGCTCCCAGCAGTCCTGAGAAAGAGGCAGCCTTCCTCTTGTCAAAAGAACTCATTTTCCTTATCCAGCTCCCTCCTGACTCCTTTAGCACCGTTGGTTTTTCTGTCCTTCTACTGGCTCCATCCCTTTTGCCTTCAAACACAAGTAAGTCACCTTGACTTTGAAAAGACTTTCATCTGACCGCACTGCACCACTCCAGCTGCCCAGGCTATACATTTTCCCTCCTCCCTGTTACTGACCACCTTCCCAAATGATGAACAATGCCTGCTGTGCAGATTTCCTCCCCATTTATTTTCTCCTTTTCAATGGTCTTCCATCCCTACCGTTCCACAGAAACCACTCATGAGCCTCCCTCAGTCCCCTGCCCTCAACTGCTCATTTTCTCTACATTTTGCCTGGAACAATGAATGCATCCAATCATCTTTGTTCTGGTCCAGATCTTTCATCCTTCTGATACTGATGTCTCAATCCTTTCTATGGCTCACTATAAAATTTTTGGGTCTTCTAGATCTACTCAGTTTTCCTTTGATAAGCTCACAAGTGCTCCTTGTTCTCCACCAGAGGGCCACTCCCATCTGGGGATCTCAGCAGAGCGCAAGTGTACTTGAACTTCCTTAGCAAGGAGCCCTCTGTCATCAAGGAGAGCTGCTACCCTCTGGGAGAAGCCCACAGCCTCAGGAGCCTGCAGAATGACCAGAGAGAAAGAGGACATCTCAGCAATCAGCCTCATCTACCCTGGCGATCCAGGGTGACACACAGCATGATCTTTACTGGTCCTGTGTGTCACCCCTGAAGGCTGCTGACATCCCTGGCATGTGCTGCACTCAAACTGGCCTGCAGCCTGCCACGAGACACATTCCCCCCAAAACCATGCTTTCATGATGCTATACTCTTGCCTCGATTTTCCCTCATGCTCATTTTCCAACTTCCTTAAGCAAACCTACATGGTTTTGCCCTTAGATAATTGACCTGATCTTTATGTCTCATTACTGCCTAACCCCATTCTCTCTTGTAGCCAAAGAAGCCCTTTCATCATCCCATGAACACGCCATGCCCATTCCTGTTGACTATTTAACACCTGGTGTGAGACAGGTATTTTCTGAGAACCTACCATGTATCAAGGCCCGAAAATTTAAAAGTAAGGTTGTCTCTCTGTCTTGAAAGCGCTAACGAGACAGAGGAGGGTGAGCTCAGCACTAGTCACAGTGAGGCAAATGTATGAGTACAGTGACAGCACAGAGGAAAATGACCCTAGTGCTCGCTGGAGACAAAGGCCGGGACAGGAGAGGCCTCAGGACTTGACCACAACTGAACAGAGTCCTAAGGAATGAGCCAAACATTGCCAGGTGGCTAGTGAGAAGGAGGCAGGCATGCTGGGCAGAGCAGAACACAAAACACATGGTGTAATTGTAAAACATCAAGTAATGAAATATAGCTAGAGCTTTAGGGATGCAAAGGATGGGGGAAGAGAGGCTGGAAAATTAGATGGGGCCAAGACTCTCGGTCTGTGCTGTCCCAAACAGTAGCCACTAGCCACTAGCCACATGTGCTATTTAAGTTGAAACAAAATTAAATTAAAAATGCAGTTCCTCGGTTGTACCAGCCACATTTCTAGTGTTCAAGAGCCACATGTGGCTAGTGGCTCCTATACTGGTCAACGCAGAGGAGAGAATATTTCCATCCCTGGACAGTGCTACTCTAGATTAGAAAGGATCCTGTGTGATTACCCAGTGATTCTGATTTTAGCAGGGCTTGTTTAAAATCCAAATGTTAAAGCTAAGCGCACAGCCTGGAGCCACCCCATCTAGAGCCTTCTCTGGGGTAGGTACAAGAATGTATGCAGAAGAACTTGGGAGTTGTAACCTCTCCAGGACACAGAACCTTCATGGAATTTCCAGGCAATTCTCACTTTACACAGTGTTCCAGAACACCAATAACCACAGAAAGCTATACAATATTAGAAAATCTAAGTAATACATCATATGATCAAATTAAAGGGGAAAAAAACCCCATATGATCAGTTCAAAGTGCAGGAGAATATTTGATAGAGTTCAACACCTACTCATAATTTAAAAAACCAAAAACAAACTTTGGCAAATTGGGAATAAAAGGGAATTTCCTTACTTGATAAAGGGTAATTACCAGCAAACACACAGTAAACATCACCTTCATCAAAACCAGAACAGAAATGATGCCCGCTATCATGATTACCATTCAACACTGTACCAGAGGTCCTCGCCACACAATGAGATAACCGCCATGGAAAAAGAAGTATAAAGAACACACTCACAATTTTCAAAGAGTGACATAAATAGTTTGGCAGGATACCCTCACCTAGGAGTCTAGGACCAAATACTTTGGAGTGTTTAAGTTACAGACTTTAGTAAGCCAGGCTGAGAAACATAATGAGATTGTTTCTCTGGCAAGATTTAGTCTCAAGATCTAACTAAGACCAATTTTCTGAACATAAATGACAGAAACTGTAAGACAATGCATTGTTTACTACTTTATAGGCTTGAGTTGCTGAAAACCTGCCTGTTTCTTAACAACCAGCACTAGGCTGTATGCTCTGCATCTTCTTCAAGGAGAGCTTATTAGAGGATGTGTAGCAGATACTCAATCTGGCATTAAAGAGTCAGGAAATTCGAATGCTTTCCAGAAATCCCAAAGGCCTGATGCCCGCAGCCTGCTCTACCAGTGGATTACTAATAGGGGTGCAGCAACAGACTGGCAAAAATCAGTCATCTTAGGGAGATCCAGCTCCCCTGAGAGTTACCTGAGTGAGGTTTGAGGATAGCTCATTAGCCAACCAAAAGTGAAACTATATAGTGGGCATTCCTGACCTTCGCTATCTTCTGTGAAACTCAGAACTCTAATCCCAGACTGTGTTGAAATTATCGACAACAGTTTCCACTAAATTAGCCTCATCCATATTTAGAATGGTCTCAAGCAACAGCAAAGACAATAAAAGTGGTCACAATATGAGAAGAAAGACTATCACTCTGATGATACTGCAGGAATTAGAAGCCATAGGGTGAAAAGGGTAAAAACAGAGCTGTGATGTTAAGTTCAACAGAGTGAGTCAATGAAGTGGGTAGAGAGATTTGGACTTTGGGCCTGGGGTGTGGCCAGGATGGCTGCATTTCTAAAAGATGTAGGAGGCTGGCCCGGAACCACTAGTAATCAAGAGACAGGAAGATCAGTCACAGCCCCGTATAGCTACACTAAGAATCTTAAAAGAACTGACAAGCAACAAACTTTAAAAATTCCTACACTGTTTCAAATGGACTATGTACTCTGTAAGTGGTTTTCAAATAAGCATGTAATGGAAAATCTAACACTAAGACCTAAGTTCATAAAAAGGACAAAATTACAAAATAAAATCAACCTCACTGAAAACGTTTACTTTCTGCCGTGAGTCTAATCACAGCTTGAGGTTACATCCCAGCATTTGCAAGCTCTGCCACGGAGGAGAGCTGCCAACACTGAGGCTACAGATAACTTCATGAGGTTTGCACTTCTTCAGACCAGAAGCATAATCTGACATCTTATCAATTTTATCACAAAGATGAATCTGTACTTTGAGGACACTATTTGACCAATAATAATCTGACTGATGAAAGCAGGGTCCTTTCAAGCTAAAAAAGAAAAAAACAGAGCCACTGTTTTTGTTTGTGCCAGCGCGTCCTGTGGCGTCATCGTGCAGGAATGTTCCAGGCCTGTGGGTGCTATGCATCATCCCTTTGGGATCCTCTCAGAAGTACTTGGGTGAATGCTAAGCTTTTCAGAGATGTGTTTTGGTTTTTTTTTTTATGCAAGTGATGCCCAATGTGAAAGAAAACCTCAGAGTGCCTAAGTTCCTCCACAAGATTCTGTCCTTAGGTAACTGCAGGGGACATCCTCTAACTTCAGATCTTATTTGTGGAAACAGCTTTGTCACCTACCTGCCTGCAAAAAGGACTTCTTTATTCTTTAATCCAGCCAATGAATCAAGGTGGCATCCAGAAGTTCAAGAGTGGATTAGTGGGCATCTTTCACTCACAAATTAATGAATTCTGACTGCAGTGTGTGGAAATTTCAGGCTTCTTTTGATCTTAAAGATGCAGTTTATGCTTCTGCAACAGCACGGAAGGATATTAAAGGATGTTACCCTATGAGGAATCTTAACAAAACTCTGGTCAAGTGTTATGTTTATGAAGTACCTGTCAAAGGAGGAGGTGACTGAAGGATGTAATATGAAAAGTGGTCCTGAATATTTTAAGTATGAATTATCAAATTTTATCAACAGACTATATGTAAGAAGACCTATAGATCTGATTGATGTAAATAAGAAAACCCAGTAGAAGAAGAGCTAGGGGTTGAGTAACTATTTAAAGTATAATTGACCCAGAGATGCCCACAAGGAATGGATGAAGAAAACTGAAAAGTAACTGAAGCAGGCATCAGGTTCCCAAACGCATAATGAAGTTCACTGTATTTGCTGAGCTCAAGTCATTACATTTTACTGCAGAAGTCATGCATCTAAACCCTGGACTGAATCATTTCTACTAGAAAAAAAATAGCATCAAGAATTGATCTGTATCATAAACAAATTTAAGTGGGAATCAAAGGCTCTCTCCTACAACTCTTGGACTTCTTGAAACCTGCATTTCAGTTACTCTCTTGCAACTTTGGGTGAGGATCTTATTGAAAATAACCTTGATGGTGATGGTCTGTAGCTTGATGATGATCCAAAGAAACAGTCACCTAACAAGTAGTGCAGGGTCTACGACACTTTACGTTGAGGTTGTAAGTGAATTTTATAGTTTATGTTAAGAGATACACTTAAAAAGTCAATTGTACTGCTAAAACCTAAGTTATGATTAGTTACATTTTGATAAGAAAAATTAAGCAACAAATAGTTTTTCATCCAATTTCTATAAATATAGCACCATATGATAAAAGCTACCATTTCTATGGTGCTTACAAGTATCTTTTAAAAGAGTGAAAATACAGTTATACCATATGCATCTGCAGATACTGTGTACTGTTCCTACATCTTAATGTATTTACAGTCTAGTGATACTTGAATATGCTTTTATTATATAGATTTAAATTACTACAATGTTTTGAGGTAACAAAATGAAAGACCAGTACAACTACTAATTTGTAAGAACTCTCTCCAGACCATGCTGGGGTGAATTGATCTTTCATTACAAATATGTAACTGATTTCTTTTTCTTCCTTAATGGTAGGAGAGCATGTGCCTCAGCAGGTCGCTAATCCACAAAGGGCTGATATGAGATGTGACCTCTTTGTTCTTCCTCTATCCTTTTATGAGATTTTTAAAAAATGGTTGATTAAAATTATCTTTGCATATTAAAAATGTACAGAATTACATGGTCAACTGGAATTCTCCCTGGCAATGCCATCACACTGAGTGATGTAATTACAAGTTCAGCATATGAAGAGTACTATTTTACTTGTACAGAAACTGCCTAGAATAGACTTGTCCTTTGGACAGATGCTCCTCTTCCTTTCATCAATCTTACTCAGAAATATAAAGTCAGTATTTTGATGATCTTAATGAAGTCCACTGAAAAGTCTAACCACTCTAGCTTTTGCATGAAACCACACCATGCCAGAAAAGATCATGCATTTCAAATATCTTTTACTTTTCTGCCAGTTTTCTTAAAAGATAAGATTACTTTAACTCAAGCTACCAATTAAAAGTGGGGAGGAGGGAGATCTTTCTTCACCATAAAATACAAGCCAGGGACTGTAGATAAAATACCTGACATGATTTTTATAAGCCTATGTTTATAGCTGCTTGCAGATTCTCCCTGCTCACTTTTTAAGAAATAATCTAACAAATATTGTCTCTTTTAGTATATAGCGCTCACTTCTCTAACAGTTATGAAGTTCATAATTCTACAGTCATTAAAGCCCATGTACTTGGAAGCCTCTGACAAACATAAGAATAAAACTTACACAAAGTAAAGTTAGTCACAATATTTAATATTTTCATATTTACCTGAATTGTGGTATTTTTTCCCAACATATTCAAATGCAAAGAGTAGCTGGAGGTCTGTTGGCTGGGAATAATGAGCTATTGCAAGGCATACCTAGGAAAAATTCTACATTTAGAATTTGATTTTAACACACTTATTTAAATGAAAATGTACAATAAGGCCTTGATTACTGGGAGCATCATCTTGGATGGGGCAGTGATTACAGATATTTATTTACATGTTTTTTTCTGTTGACCTAGAATGTGAAAGAGCTCCTTAAGGCCAGGTATCTCATTCACTGTTGTGCCCCCAGGACACTGTTTATAATCTTTAGTGAGTACATGGTTAAGTATTCAGTAAGTGTTTACGGAGTTGAATTTTAACAGGAAAGTAATTTTATTCAAATAAATGAAACTCAAAACCTAGAGAAGCATTCTCTAAAAAGGCAGTGACATATATATACAGTCCTAAGGAAAGGATTGAAATAGTTTCATTTTTGGTGGACTATAATGACTTAATACCAGCAATCTGGAAGGTTTAATGTAAGGTATGAAATTTTAATGTTCATACCCCATGGATTAAAAAAAAAAAACCTGAACTTAACAGAAAAGCTACAGTGACAAAAAAATAAAAATCAGCAAGAAACCCTAACATACAGGATGGCTCAAAGAGGTACATCAAAAAACAAAAACAAAAACAAAAACGTGTGTTTAAGGAAATGGTTTGAGACTATGCCTATGGTAGAGAAAGTGTGGGCTTTGGAATCAAACAGATCGGGGCTTACATCGTAGGTCTACCAAACACCTGCCATGTAAGTGATGCAAAATCAGTTCACCTCTCTGAGCTTCGGTTTGTGCATCTGTGAAATGAAGACAATACCTATGGCTGAAATAAGGATTAACAATCTTAATGCATGCCTGGCTTCTGGAGAAGCTCCATACATGGAAATATGGTTGGTATTATTCCCAACTGCTGCTGGATAGAAGGAAAGACAGACAGTGCTCTATGTTTGCAAGGCCCTAGACTAGATTGTAGAAGAAAACACTCTTAAATGAACAGAGTGGAAAGAAGAACTATAAGACATATGCAAGGAGAGAAGAGGAGATCTTATTTGAAAAGATTACATATCATTTAGAAGGAAAAGCGTTAAGCCACATGACATATGTCCAACAGTGAGCAAGCAGGAAAAGTTCAGTTGTTAGTCCATGTCCATTAGCAGTGTTTGGGATGTGTTGATGCAGGTTCTAACCGTAACCAGTTCTTGTTTAAAATACATTTTAAAAGTCTTTTATAGAATAAATGTTTCCTGTCTTACTAAATTAGAATATACATACAAATAAGAGGACAGAGTTTATCATTAGTTTTAGTTCTGACTAAAAACAACAATTACCAAAGGTTCCTGAAACCTTTATATAATAGCTCGATTTTCTCAATGGCTACAAGGAGAGCTTTCTATGACAGTCCCATTTAATGCAATTAGAGAGAGTAAGCTACATTTCCATCCCTGATCTGTACAACAGTCTTCCTGAAAGAGCCTCTTCTAGCAGCAAGACTACTGCAATCCGTACCTCGAATCACCACTTCCTATACCTCCGGGCACCATATTGACTTTATGAGTTTTGTAGCACTTTTTTCAAGATTATCTTTCATTTTTGTTCCATTTCTCTGCACGATCACAGCCATGTTCTTAAGCCATACTCACCTTTCGGCATGTCTGTGGGCTTCCCCATATTCTGAAAAAAATCCACAATGCCTAAGATTTCTCTTCTGAAGATAAAATTCTGACCAACAGCTTTGCTCCCGGGATAACCTGCCACAGTGCCCAGATACCTGCCTAATAAATGCAATCTTCTCATTCTTGACTCTTCCCCAAACTGGTTCTCCTCCACCAGACATCCCTTCCCATCCCAATATTCCTTCAGTGGTCTCCTGTCGGAGAATGACGTGCCTGCACAATACTGTGTCTGCCTCACTCACAGTCACCTCCTCTGCCACACGCTGCTCAGGAAATCCTTCTCCACAGCTCAGCCAACCACACTGTCTCTGAAACTACCATCTCTGTTCAACTCGAATCTCTTCACAGGCCTTCCCATGACAGAGCTGATTTCCCAGTATTAACTGCAGAAACGCTTCTGTTCTGGCTGAATAACAGCCACTGTGATATAAAGTGTCTCTTCAGTTAGCTATGCTTTCGTATAAAGTATTCATGAAATAGTTTTAAGTATAGATAAAATACAAAGTATTCATGAAATAGTTTTACTTAAGTATAGATAAAAAGGGCACAGGTGTTCTTTGTTTTAAATTCCATTCCTCAAGGGTAGATGCTGCGTCTCTCATTCATTCAACAGATACTTCCTGCACATCCACCATGTCCAAAGCCCTGGGGCAGCAGTAGCGAACAACAGAGACACAGATCCCTGGCCTCACTAAGCTTACATTCTAGGGGGGAAAACAGACACGAAACAAGATAAGCAAAAACTATAGTAAGTGAGATAATTTTAAGTGCTAAAGGAAAAAAAAAAAGTCCAGCAGGGAAGGGATATGAAATGTTATGGTGAGGCGAGAAGGAAATAGGTTAATAATTTAGAGGAGACCAGGAAAGACCTCTCTGCACAGAGCTGAGCGAAGACTTAAAAGACTTCTAAGCATTTTTGCTCTCTTTAGTAGCTTTCTGAGGTTGCTTTGAGCATAACAGCAGCTGCACTAAAAATACTAGTGGACAAAATTACTTACAACATAGTAAGGAAAAGTGCTCTAAGCCAATGAAACGATCATATCATGTTCTCTAAGACATTTAGAAAGCAGCCACAGGCCTTGTTTACACAAAAGAAATTCACAGATCACTGATTATGGAATACGCTGTTTATGGCCACAAAGCAAAAACAAACAAAGCCTATCTGCTAGGCAAAACCCAACACAGCCCAATTCTAAAAAGCCCTTAAGAATAACACAACATCACATTTTTAAGGTTAGGAAAGCAAATGGGTATGTGTAATAGCATCTTCACTTAAAGAAGACTATGAACAATCTTGTGAAACTGATATTGTTTAATCACCTGCACAATGCCGGATTTTGGCAGGGAGGGGGCACAACTTGAACTAAAGCTTGTGCTCAGCAGTGTCATTAAAAGATGCAAAATATATTTCTATGTAACCTAAGTGAGGGTCATCTTTGAGAACCCAGATATAGGCACATACCACTTGCGTTATCTGGGTTACATTCATGCTGTTATGTAGGACACTTTGAGAAGAGAAATAAAGCCAACATTCCTCTCCCTCAAGCGTTTTCATACACGCTCTTTAAAAAGCTTATGTCCACATTCCTAGCTTCTGTCACTGAGAGTTTCAAAGACTTAAAAAAGTAGGTCTCATTTTCATGTAAAATTATTCTAATTTTGTAATGTACTCCATAAGCATTAAAAATTTTTAGAAAATCTCTACATCTTTAAAAACTGCTCCTGAAAATAGTTCATTTGCACTGGTTATTATAAAGAATGAGAGTATCTTGGTATTAAAGACAGTGAATTACGGTAAATATTTTATTGGAGGAAAAAAGTAAACTACTTCTAAAGTGATTTTTGGACCAAGACTGATTCTTGTGGACAGAAGCCAGAAGTACCCACAGCTGGCTTCTCCTCTAAGATGAGCCGGTGGTGCAGCCCTAGGGAAGCTCAAACCTTATCAAGTTCTAGCACACTGGCACACAAAACTGGTTTCCTATATTTTTGTGGTCTAAAAGCCACCAAGGAGTTAAGTCTCATATTCAAGGCAAAAAAAAAAAAAAAAAAAAAAAAAAAGAAAGAAAGAAAGAAAAAGTTCAGGAAAGGCCAACTTATTGTTAAAATCTATAGATGGGTTGAATTTTCACTTCTAGAAAGTATGCCTGAACAAGTAGTTCACCACCAAGTATTCTGAGAATAAAGTGGAGACAAAGGACAAATATTTCACTTGCCATCTTTGTATATATATATTTTATAAGTGATAAATCATTGAAAAATATATATATTTTTTGTCCCTCAGTTTTGAGCAGAGGTTCTACAAAAGGAAATGGTGACTTCAAGTTGCTTTGAAGCTAGGTGTCCAAATTCTGCATTATCAAATTCCTTTTTTCTTTATACAGATCTGTCCCAAATATCCTTATTTACCTGTGACAGACCAAGGATAATGAAGAATGCTAATGCATGCAGTAGCACAATGTCATCTAATTTTGTCATAACATAATTTAGGCAACAGTAACTAGACTACCAGAAGGCTATAGAGCAACATTTAACAAAATGTGAACCAATTTAGCATTCTGAGATCTTGTATTTCAAACAGAAATATAAATGCTTTTAGTATTTCAAAGCTAATCAGTGGTTTACCCACCAAAGAACTCTGAACATGCATCTTGAAACACTGCATTTTAAAACGTGCATCCTAAAACTACTTAAAAAATCAGAGCATTTCCAGAGAAAATTTAGCAAAGTTTCTGGGAGATATAGTCAAGCTGTAACTTTCCAACTGTTACC
Organism: Neofelis nebulosa; assembly: GCF_028018385.1. NCBI lineage: Eukaryota > Metazoa > Chordata > Mammalia > Carnivora > Felidae > Neofelis > Neofelis nebulosa. The sequence continues at coordinate 21,804,074 of NC_080788.1, forward strand.
TAATTTTAGATGAAAACTTGTTCACTTCAAATAAAAGAATTATGCTAGAATTCTCATTTTTAACTCATGAAGCCAGTAAGCTTTAACAGCACACGCCTTAACCTCTCTGTGTTTGAAAATGTGTAAATTAGGGAAAAAATTCTTTATTTATATTCCTACTGCCTCTAATTTTTTTCCTGTGCCTCCCTTCCCCCCAACATGACTGTACAAAAGACAAAAAGAGCATTTCCTTCAGGCCTGAGGTTACATCCTTTTAATATTTTAAGATAGTGGGGAAAAGGATTTTTGCCAGAAACTTGGTCTTGGGAAAAGGCATAAACAGTTGGACTAGGCTGTTTTTGTAGACCGTTCAATGCGGCCCCCTCCATCACTTACCAGCAGCACAAGGGATATCCTGAATTTCCAGAACACTCATCTGTTTCATTCATTTGGCAACTACTCACTTATGTGGAAACATCTTTTATGTCACTACTTTGTACCACTATTTAATTTTCAGCTGTTCACACTCTATCTTCTCAACTAAGCACTCTGCCTCACACATCAAAAATAGCCAGCAAGTATATACTAGAAGGCTCAAGAATAAAGCCAAATAATTATGATTTCCAATTACTGAAATAGAGTCAACTGAAAAATACAGTTGAGAGTGGGAGAAAAGGAAACTTTATGAAAGAATATTGGACCACTGTATCAATTTCTAAAAAAAAAAAAATCCTGTCCTAACTAAATCTCCTAAGTTCTATGGTGTCCCTATTCTTGAAATGCTATACATCCTGAAGTTAAGGTTTGCATAAGCAGATTCTTGATGCTTTGATTAAATTACACATACATATTTTAGCTCAAGAAAGTAACTCGGCTAAAATGTTTTATATACAGTCTATTGCCTAATTACGCCTGAAGTCTTTCTATATATGAGTGGGCATCTCAAATTAGTAAAATGCCAAAATCACAACCTGCAGAAATGAACAGCTGAAAGGGGTTTTAAAAGCTATCTAGGGGTTGGGGAACCTGGGTGGCTCAGTCAGTTGAGCGACCGACTTCGGCTCAGGTCATGATCTCACGGTTTGTGAGTTCCAGTCCCTCATCGGGCTCTGTGCTGACAGCTCAGAGCCTGCTTCTGTTTCTGTGTCTCCTCTGTGTCTCCCTCTTTCTCTGCCCCTCCCCCATCCATGATCTGTCTCTGTCTCAGAAATAAACATTAAAAAATTAAAAAAAAAAAAAAAAAAAAAGCTATCTAGGGGCACCTGGGTGGCTCAGTCAGTTGTGCATCCGACCCTTGATTTTGGCACAGGTCATGATCTCATGGTTTGTGGGATTGGGCCTTGCGTTAGGCTCTGCGCAGTCAGCACAGAGCCTGCTTAGGATTCTCTCTCTCCCTCTCGCTGCCCTTCCCCTGCTCACGCTCTCTCAAAAATAAAACAAACATTTAAAAAAAAAAAAGGCAATCCAGTTGACTTTTCAAAAATGCAGCATGCTGGAAGATGGTTTCACAGACTCCCTCTGAAAACTTTTAGCCACAGAGTCCACCATCACCCTGCTCGATTATCTAGTCCCAGTGGTCCACCACTTTCAGACATTTATCTTATTATGCTTGCCTTCCTGTGAAGAAACCACCAAAGTGTATGAAGACAGCTGCCTTAAGAATTTTTTGACAGCCTCATTTTGAAATCATCAGAAAATTCACTGCGGTAAGTCTACCAACCATGGAAAACAAATGCACCCATTTTTTGGTGGTGTAAAAGCTGTCTCATTTCTGCAAGAAGGTTCCACTTCACTAAGAAACCTGTTCCTTTATTCCCAATGTGTAGGAGCATGCTTCTCCTGAAAATTCTGTTATTATTCTCTGCATTTGCTGCACCATATAGATGGGCTGGTAGGGCATTAGGTCCACCAGCTTCACTTGTTGGCCAAAGCCAAATGTGGGATGAAGGAAGTAGGAATTTCTGTCATGAACTTTATTCCATGAGTAGGCAAAAAACATTCCCCAGAAGGCAAGAGAGAAACAAAGCCAATGAAAAAGTCCCTAGTTTTTAGCTGTTCCTGTGAATAGCACTCAAATTAATTCACTATGATTTCTTTAAAGCACTAAAGACTATGGGTCTCTCCCATAACTATATATTTACTTAACCCTTCGGTAACTTAAGTCTAGCCTTTAGTTCATTGATAAAGTTCTGAGGTATTTTCTAAAGTTCTAACTAAGAAAGAAACCAGCTGGTACTGGTCTTAATGCAAAAAATACACTAATTTTCACATCACAGTTTTTGGTATATTAGGAGCTGATGACAAAAAAACCCCACAACTATACAGAATACTTTAAAACAGTCATAAATTAGTCCAAGGAAATAGTTCCATTAACATTCTTGGTTTTGACTTTACTTAAGGAGATATCTGATAACTTCCCCTAAAAAAAAAGTCTGAGCAACTGAGAAAAGAGAATTTCCATACAGAACTGATATTGGTACAGTGTGAAACACAGAACTTGATAAAGCTTAATAATATTACCTTTTTGGCACTTTCAGGACCCGATTCATCAAAGCGAAATCTGACAATTCTGAAATCTTTACAGTAAATAATTAACTCTGTTGGATTAAATTTCAGTTTCTGGTTGGGACCTAGGACTTTCTGCTTCCTCTTGTGGTCATTTACTAAAAATGAAAAAATAAAGAAAAAATGTGTAAAAATTCTTTCTTGTTACCCAGCCTTTTATACACTTGAACAAATTATTACTAAAAATAATTAAGTTACCCACCATTTGAGCACGGCTTCTCTGGAATCTGTCATATCTGTCTACAACTTCTAGAGCTTTGGGATATTGGTGTTAACTTTGCTTTTGACTAGATTTTAAATGATCTTTGCACAAACCACTTAAGACACATTTAATGCTTAAAATTTTAATTAAAAAGAGGACAAATATTTAGAAAACACAAAAAGCTATATATGCTATATTTCCACTTAAAAATATGGGGTGCCTGGGTGGCTCAGTGAGTTAAGTGTCTGACCTTGGCTCAGGTCATGATCTCACGGTTCGTGAGTGTGTCAGCTGTGCTGACAGCTCAGAGACTGGAGCCCGCTTCAGATACTGTGTCTCCCTCTCTCTCTCTCTGCCCCTCCCCTGCTAGCGCTCTCTCAAAAATAAATAAATGTTAAAAAAATTATAATAATTTATTGACTTCTCTCTCTTTCATTAATGTTCTTAGGACTGAAAAAAAAGGGGAGGGGGAAGTAAACCTATAGAAATAAATTCCAGCCCAAGTATCTGATTCTTTAAGCAATACTTCCTAAGAAGAATCAGTTTTCATGGACTGAGTAAAGACTACATACCTGTGACAATTTGCTCAATACATGTTAAAGGGACATCATGCTCACCAAGAAGAAGATTTCTGTAATGGAATTTCTGAAATAAAAAATTATGTTCATGTTAAGTCTTTTCCCAATAACCTCAAATAGTAATAAGAGCCTTACTTTCAAATGTGATGAGAAACTGTGATGTCTATCCCTAAAAAGAATAAAAAGCTTTTGCTTGCAGTGCTATGACAATTCTAATGATAGAGTATCTTAGAACACACTTCAGTCGTAAAAAGAAACGCATGCTGTGTTCATGTTCTCTCCACCTTTCTCTTCAAACTTTTATATATGGGGTTAAACTGTACACTACAATACAATATCATTATAATACCTCAGATATATAATATTGTCAATCACTTCATAGGCAACCATTTACATGTCTAGTTCTGGTTAAACTGTCATTAAATATTAAAGAAAAAGGGACTCTTAAGTCATCAGATTTTGATTTTACAAAGGAGATTTCAGAAAATCACTCTTTAGAAAGTAACTCTTTTTGGGGTGCCTGGATGGCTCAATCAGCTAAGTGTCCAACTTCAGCTCAGGTCATGATCTCATGGTTTGTGAGTTCAAGCCCCACATTGGGCTCTGTGCTGACCGCTCTCCCTCTCTCTCTCTGCCCCTCCCCTGCTCACACTCTGTCTCTCTTTCTCTCTCTCAAAAATAATAAACATTTAAAAAAAAAAAGTAACTCTTTTGAGAGCAGTAATTCTACTGGGAATAATCTTTAGGCAAATTATAGCTTTTTTTTTTTTAAACTTGTGAACAAATGTTTTATACTCATTTTAAAATTCTGAACATAGTTGACACTATTAACCTGCTGTCAGTAGAGCACTGGCTTATTTGGCTATTAGTGGTATCAGATGTATGCTATTTCAAGTATATGCATCTCATTTACAGTGAAGTCTGGGCCAGAGATAAAAATGAAGCTAAAAACAAAGGGGAAAACCTAGTCTACAGCCAAATAAGCAAGTGTATCTATATACTAGGTATCTGTAAATGCCTTTAGTCTAAATATACCTACAAAATCTTGCAATAAACACACAAATATATAGTAAATATTTTGGTAAATTAATGAATGACTGTATGAAATATACTTACCTAGAGTAAGACTTCAGTCAAAAGTTTATAATTAATATCCAAATATTTGAGTAGAGAATAATTACTATTATAAATAAAAATCCAGGGGTTAAAAGTATTTAACACTTTACACATCAAAATAGAAAAGCTGAGGAAAAGTCCAGAATTTTAAAGTTAATCAAATGAACATGTGAACTTTTAAAAACCGAAATTATATGGAACTACTGTTTTCCAGCGAGACCATAAAATGGCAAGAGGGTGATTAAGGAAAAAATTTACTCGTATTTTTCTTCATTCTAACTGTACTAGAAATTTTGAAATTTCAAACTAGAATTTGATGTTTCAGAAAAGGAATTAGTTAAAAATACTATGAAATCTATAAAATGTGTTGCACTTACAAAATTTTTTGCTAAATAAACTTTTCTCTTTATGACTAGTAAAAAATGGACATCTTATTTTTAAAAGCAGTTTAAGATGTGGAAGAAAGAAAATAAGAACTTCCTTATTGAAAGGGATACATAAGCAATAATCACAGGGGATAAAAACCAAGGTGACTCACGTCTCACTAATTCTGTTCCTCAAGTCCCAACATTCTTCGTAAACTTTATTTTGAATTTTAATATAATAAATTCCCAACACTGTTAATCCCTTAATGATTTTATTATAGTTTTCCACACCTGTTTTTTACGGAATTATATGTACTCCTTAGAGTCAAATCCTTGATACAATTAAACAACACACAAATGAAACACACCTGTAATGGCATTGGGTCATCTGTAATAAAGGAAATTTTGAAGTTACTGCAGATCAGCTTTCCCCACAGATCGTACTGACTTGTGTCTGTTGCAATACATTTTCTCACAAAGTTGACTTCATTTACGACAATTTCTCCTTTAAAAAAAAAAAAATATTGTGTGAGCTACAACTATACCATAAAATGTCTAGTCACTGTGTGGCCTACAAGGACTACTTCCAGATGATGACAGTAAGAAGGGATGCTTACAGGAGCCAGGCACCATGGGTGTTTCCATCCTCACAACAGTACCAGTAACAGCAAGAGACTGCCCCCCATTTATAAGTACAAAAACTGAGGCACAAAGAGCTTAGGGGTCTGAGATGGTTCAACCAGAAAAGCTGAAACTGAGCCTGCATTCTTTAATACTATGTGATACTGCCTTCCACTATCATTTACTGAAAGGCATTCTGGAGAAGAAATAAACTATACTCCTTCAGAGTATTACTGGATGGAATATTTGTGTTTTATTAACATGTGATTTTACATCCCAAACCAATGTCTTTGACTCCTTTCCTAAGGGATGAGAAACAGACTTTGGGTTTAACCCAAAAATTAATAATGTAATCTATTATTGGTAAATAGGGTTCAGGATGGCAAGGTAGGAAGATCCTGAACTCACCTCCTCTCACGAACAGAGTTTATAGCTACATGTAGATAATTTCCTGTTAAAAACAAAAAAACAAAAAAGTAAAGGCAGGGCACCTGGGTGGTTCAGGTGGTTAAACGTCCAACTTCGGCTCAGGTCACCATCTCATGGTTCATGAGTTCAAGCCCACAATGGGTTCTCTGCTGTCAGCGCAGAGCCTGCTTGGTATCCTCTGTCTTCCTTTCTCTCTGCCCTAACCCTGCTCACATGCACACACTCTCAAAAATTAATAAACATTTCAAAATATTTTTTAAAAACCCAACAACACCTGAAGGCTGAGTGATGGCTATACATTGGGCAAATGAGAACGAAACCATACAGAAGCAGGTAAGAGAGGGTGGGGCATCCCTGCATGGTGACCCATGATGAGGATGGAACTCAAAACCCAGAGGCTCTCCCTGAAGAGTAAAGAGTTCAAATGTTACACATCAGGCATCCCAAGTTTTAAGGCAATCCTTAAAGAGACAAGACCCCAAAACAAGAAACTCTGAAAACCAATGAGGTTTGTGTCCCAATAAGACCCATAAGACAATAGAGATCTGAGAAGCTGCCCTTAAAAGGCTCAGACACTTAAGACTCACCCACCCGAGGGCCCAGGTCAGAGGCAGCCAATGGTACCCAGACTTAAAGTAAAGGAGGATCACCTGCTTATGTTAAAGCGTTGGCCCGAAGGGCAGGCATCTACTCTAACACGCTTATCTAGGAGCCTGCTGGAACATTCTCCCAAAACAGAGACTGGTGGGCACCATTTTTGCACACTCCCTTTGCTGTGCTCCACATCACCAGTATCTCCCAGAAGGGAGCTTTTACATGCATCTGGTGCCGCAATTTTTGTGGCTGCCAACTAGGGAATGCCTCTTGACTGCCTGGCTCTGGAGGCCAGGGGAGCTTGCATTCTTGGTCCCACAGGACTATAATGATCAATGTTACCCAGAAAGGAGCACATGCCCCTGCCTGGAGCCCTGATTTTTGTGACTGCTGCCAGTGGACATGTCTCCATCATGTGGCTCTGGCAGCCAGTGGGATTTACACTTTTGGGTCTTTTACAGTCACAGGACTGTAACCAACAGAGAAAGAGTTCTTGAACAGCTGCTACCCTCAGAGCATAGCAAGAGGCAACAGACCCAGAAGCACAGTCTTTCTGTGAAGGAGGACCGTTAGCTAATCATCACAACTACGGCCTGAGAGGCAGGTTTCTAATTACAGACACATCCAGGGTCTGACTGTAATTCTTTCCAGCGACTGTGGAGGGTGGGCCCTGTCTTTGTGGTCATCCTCTGCAGCACTCCACAGCATCAGTGTCTCCTAGTGGGGAGCTTTACATGTCTCTGGTGCCCTGGTTTTTATGTCTGGAGCCCCAGGTTTTGCAGCTGCTGCCCGAGGACATCCCTTGATCACCTGGCTCTGGTGGCCAGGGAAGGCTTACATTCCTGGGTCCCATGAAACTGTGGCAATTGGAGATGGCTTTTGGCACACTACCAGCCCTAGGATGCTGTGCAGCCAGGAGACAGGCACAAACCCTCAGTCTTTCTATGAAGGAGACCTCTCTGCTTGTGCTAGAGCCTTGGCCTGAGGGGCAGGTTTCAGGTTGGCATACAGTTAGTGGTCTACAGAACTGCCCTTGAAGAAAGCAGCCTTGTGGGGGCCATCTTGATGTTCTCCCTCTGCCTTTCTTCAGCCTGCCAGTGTCATCCAGAAAAGTGTTTATTCACTTGTCTAGAGCCCTGATTTTTGCTACTGCTACTCAGGGAACATCTAAAGATCTTCCTACTCTGGTGGCCAGCAGGGCTTACACTTGTGGTCCCACAAGACTATATACATTTGCGTATCTTAAAAAGTTGATGCCAGAGGGTTGGCTTCCAGTCAGCCGGAATCTAGGTGCTGAGAACCCCCCTTTGGAACACTGACAGGTTTGGCACATCCTAAACTACTGGGAAGCTATTAAAAATATAATAGGCCGTTTGGACAAGCATGACAGTTCGAGAGACAACAAAGAACTGGGGTAGGGGAGAACAATAAGGTTCACCTCCTATACAAGGACCCTCCTTCAAGACTTCAAGACTTCAAGTCTTCGAAGACTCCTTCAAGACGTAGTTGTTTCATCTACTGTATAGAAACCAACACAGAGAGTCGAGGAAAAGTGAAGAAACAGGGGAATATTCCAAATGAAAGAACAAGATAAAATCTCAGAGAAAAAACTTAGTTAAATAGAGGTAAGTAATTTACCTGATAAAGAGTTCAAAGTAATGGTCATAAAGATGCTCACCAAACTGGGGAGAAGAACACACGAACACAATGAGAACTTCAACAAAAAGATGGAAGTTATAAGTACCAAATAGAAGTCATAGAACTGTTGAACACAATAACTGAACCAAAAATACCCCAGGGGTTCAACAAGAGACTAGATAAAAAAGAAGAACAAATCAGTCAACTCAAAGGCAAGGCAGAACCCACCCAAATCAGAATAGCAAAAAGAAAAAAGAATGGAAAAAGTGAGGACAGCTTAAAGGACTTACTGGATAACATCAAATAGCTAGCATTTACATCACAGGGCTCCTAGAAGAAGAGAAAGGGGGCAGAAATTTTATTGGAAGAAATAATGGCTGAAAATTTCCCTAACTCGGAAAAGAAAATGAACATCCACATCCAGGAAGGTCAGAAAGTTCCCAATAAGAGGAACCCAAATAATTAAAAGCAAAAATGAACTACTGGGACCTCATCAAGATAAAAATCTTCTGCACTGCAAAGGAAACAATCAACAAAACCAAAAGGCAACCGGCATAATGGGAAAAGATATTTGCAAATGACATTTCAGATAAAGGGTTAGTATCCAAAATCTATAAGGAACTTACCAAACTTAATACCTGAAAAACAAACAATCCAGTGAAGAAACCGGCAGAAGACATGAATAGACACTTTTCCAAAGAAGACATCCAGATGGCCAACAGACACATGAAAAGATGCTCAATGTCACTTATCGTCAGGGAAACAGAAATCAAAACCATACTGAGATACCACCTCACACCGTCAGAGTGGCTAATATCAACAACTCAGGAAACAGCAGATGCTGAAGAGGATGTGGAGAAATGGGAACCCTTGTGCACTGTTGGTGGGAATGCAAACTGGTGCAGCCACTCTGGAAAACAGTGTGGAGGTTCCTCAAAAAATTAAAAATAAAACTATCTTACGACCCAGCAATTGCACCAGAAATTTATCCAAGGGATACAGGAGTGCTGATTCATAGGGGCACATGTACCCCAATGTTTACAGCAGTGCTTTCAACAATAGCCAAATTATGGAAAGAGTCTAAATGCCCATGAACTGATGAATGGATAAAGAAGATGTGGTTTATAAGGTGCCTGAGTGGCTCTTAGGCTCAGGTCATGCTCTTACAGTTCAGGAGTTCAAGCCCTGCAAAGGGCTCTGTGCTGAAAGATGTGGTGTGTGTGTATATATGTATATATATATATATATGATGGAATACTACTTGGCAATGAGAAAGAATGAAATCATGCCATTTGCAGCAGTGTGGATGGAACTGAAAGGCATTATGCTGAGTGAAATAAGTCAGTCAGAGAAGGAGAGATATCATATGTTTTCACTCATATGCAGATCTTGAGAAACTTAACAGAAGACCATGGGGGAAGGGAAGGGGGAAAAAATAGTTACAAACAGAGAGAGAGGGAGGTAAACCATAAGAGACTCTTAAATACAGAGAACAAACTGAGGGTGGATGGGGGGTGGGGAGAGGGGCAAATGGGTGATGGGCATCGAGGAGGGCACTTGTTGGAATGAACACTGGGTGTTGTATGTAAGCAATGAACCACAGAAATCTACCCCTAACACCAAGAGCACACTTTACACACTGTATGTTAGCCAATTTGACAATAAATTATATTAAAAAAAAAAAAAAAAAAAGAGAAACCCAAAGAGACCCATGCCAAGACACATTACAATTACAATGTCAAAAGATAAAAACAAGTATAGAATATTAAAAGCAACAAGGGAAGGGGTGGCTCAGTTGGTTGAGCATCTGACTTTGGCTCAGGTCATGATCTCACAGTTCCTGAGTTCAAGCCCTGCATCAGGCTCTAAGCTGTCAGCACGGAACGTGCTTTGCATCCTCTGTCTCCCTCTCTGTCTCTGACTCTCTCTCTCTGACAAGAGAAAAACAACTTGCTATTACAAGGGAAACCCCATAAGGCCATCACACCTTTCAGCAGAAACTGCATAGGCCAGAAGAGAGGACACCATATATTCAAAGTGCTGAAAATTCTTTTGACTTCGAATACTCTACACAACAAAGTTACTGTTTAGAAGTGGATAAAAAATTTTCCAGACAAACAAAAGCTAAAGAAGTTTATCACCACTAAACTGGCTTTACAAGAAATGTTAAAGGGACTTCTTTGAGCTGAAAAGAAAGGGCACTAATTAATAACAAGAACACATATGAAAGAATACATCTCACTGAAAAAATAAACACATAGTAAAGGTAGGGGATTAGTTACTTCTTTTTTGGTAGTGGATTAATTACTTCTAAAGCTACTAAGAAGGTTAAAAGACAAAAGTAATAAAAGGAACTAAAACTGCAATATTTAGTTATGGGATACAGAAGATAAAGAAATGTAAAACGTGACTTCGAAAACAAAATGTGGGTGGGAACAGTAATAATGTTGAGCTCTACAATGGGATCAGACTTAAGTTGTTATCAACTTAAAACAGACTGTTTATAGACAGAAGTTACTATATGCAAGCCTCATGGTAACCACTAATCAAAAACCTATAGTAAATACACAAAAGATACAGAGAAAGGAATATAAGCTTACCATTAAAGAAAGTCATCAAACCACAAAGGAAAAGAGCAAGAGAAGAAAGGAACAGAGAGGAACTTACAAAAACTGCCAGAAAACAATTTAACAAAATGGCAATAAACATACACCTCTCTGTAATTACTTTAAATGTAAATGGACTAAATGCTCCAATCAAAAGATATAGGGTGGATGAATGGATAAAAAAAAAACAAGAACCATCTATACACTAACTATCATAGACTCACAGACTAAAAAAGAAGGATGGAATAAGGGATTTTCCATACAAATGTAAACCAAAGGTGGGGTAGCTCTACTTATCTCAGGCAAAACAGACTTTAAAACAGACTGTGATAACAGACAAATAAGAGTTTTACACAATGATAAAAAGGTCAACCAGAAGATATAATATTTATAAATACTTATGCATCCAACATAGGAGCACCGAAATATATAAAGAAAATATTAACAGACCTATAGAGGAAAAATAAGACAGCAATATAGTAATAGCTGGGGACTCTATTATTGCCAATAAATTGGATCAATTACCAAAATGAGACGAGAATGCCACAAGAAAAGAAAATTATAGGTCAATATCCCTGATGAGCACATATGTAAAATCCTCAACAAAATACTTGCAAACTGAAAAATTCAACAATACATTAAAAGAACCATATACCATGATCAATTGGGATTTATTCTAGGGATCCAAGGATGGTTCAACACCTGCAAATCAGTCAATGTGATACACATTAACAAACCGAAGGATAAAAATCGTGTAATTATCTCAATAGATGCAGGAAAAGAATCTGACAAAGTTCAACATCCATTTACAATAAAAACTCTCAACAAAGCAGATACAGAGGCAAACATACCTTTACATAATAAAGGCCATATATGACAAGCCCACAGCTAACATCATACTCAACAGTGAAAAACTGAAAGCTTTTCCTCTAAAATCAGTAACAGAACAAGGATGCACACTCTTGCCATTTTTATTCAATGTAGTACTGGAACTCCAAGCCACAGAAACTAGGTAAGAAAAAAAATGTCATCTAAACTGAAAATGAAGTGTCACTACTTGAAGATGACACGATATATATACATATATACAGAAGAACACCTTAAAGATTTCATCAGAAAACTGCTAACTGTAATAAATGAATTCAGTAAGGTTGTGGGATACAAAATCAATACACAAAAACCTGTTATATTTCCATATATTAATAATGAACTATCAGAAAGAGGAATTAAGGAAACAATCTTATTTACAATTACATCATAAAGAATAAAATACCCAGGAATAAATGTAACCAAAGAAGTAAAAAATTTGTACACTGAAGACTAGAAGATATTAATGAAAAAAAACTGAAAATGACACAAATAAATGGAAAGATATCTCATGTCCATGATTGGAAGAATTAATATTTTTAAAATGTCCCGTCTACCCAAAGAAATATACAAATTCAATGCAATCTCTATCAAAATTCCAGTGGCATTTATCACGGAAACAGAACAAGCAATCTTAAAATCTGTATGGAGCCATTAAAGACCCCAAAAAGCCAAAGCAATCCTGTAAAAGCACAAAGCTGAAGGTGATGTTCCCTGATGTCAACCTATATTACAAACCTATAGTAATTAAAGTAATATAGCACTGGTAAACAGACACATAAATCAATGGAACAGAATAGACAACCCAGAAATAAACCCACACATACGTGATCAATTAATTTATAACAAAGGAGCCAAGAATATATACTGGGGAAAGCACAGTCTCTTTCGTAAATGGTGTTTAGAAAATTAGATAGCCAGGTCACCTGGATGGCTCAGTCAGTTAAGCGTCTGACTCTTGATTTTGGCTCAGGTCACAATCCCAGGGTGGTGGGATTGAGCCCCACATCGGGCTCCACACTGAGTGTGAAGCCTGCTTAAGATACTCACTCCCTCTGCCCCTCTTCCACACTCACCTGTTCTAAAACAAAAAAATTTTAAAAAGAAAAAATTAGGGGCGCCTGGGTGGCTCAGTTGGTTAAGCGTCCGACTTCAGCTCAGGTCATGATCTCACAGTTCGTGAGTTCGAGCCCCATGTTGGGCTCTGTGCTGACAGCTCAGAGCCTGGAGCCTGCTTCATGTTCTATGTCTCCTTCTCTCTCTGCCCCTCCCCCACTCATGCTGTCTCTCTCTGTCTCTTAAAAATAAATAAACATTAAAAATTAAAAAAAAAATTAGATAGTGACATGCAAGGGAATGAAACTGAACCACTATCTTACATCATACACAAAAATTAACCTAAAAGGGATTAAAGACTTGACAGAGAAAGACAGACACCATATGTTTTCACTCATATGTGGATCTTGAGAAACTTAACAGAAAACCATGGGGGAAGGGAGGGGAATAAAAAGTTACACAGAGGGAGGGAGGGAGGCAAACTGTAAGAGACTCTTAAATACAGAGAACAAACTGAGGGTTGATGGGAGGTGGGGGAGAGGGAAAAGTGGGTGATGGGCATTGAGGAGGGCACTTGTTGGGATGAGCACTGGACGTTGCATGGAAGCCAATTTGACAATAAATTAAAAAAAAAAAAAAAAAGACTTGAATATAAGACCTGAAACCATAAAACTCCTAGAAGAAAACATAGGCTGTAATCTCTTTAACATAGGCCTTGGTGATAATTTGTTTAATCTGACACCAAAAGGGCAACAAAAAGCAAAAACAAACAAGTAGGACTACATCAAACTAAAAAGCTTCTGCACAGCAAAAGAAACTATCAACAGAATAAAAGGCAGCCTAATGAATGAAAGAAAATACCTTCAAATTATATATATGAGGCTAACACCCAAAATATATAAAGAACTCATATAATTCAACAGCAAAACAAAACCAAACCTGATTTTAAAAATGGGCAGAAGATCTGAATAAATATTTCTCCAAAGACATACAGATAGCCAACAGGAAAATGAAAAGATGCTCTACATCATTAATCATCAGGGAAGTGCAAATCAAAAGAACAATGAGGTATCACCTCGCACCTGTTGAAATGGCTATTATCAAAGAGATTAGAAATAACAAGTGTTGTCAAGGATGTAGAGAAAAGGTAATCCTTGTACACTACTGGTGAGAATGTAAACTGGTGCAGATACTGTGGAAAACAGTATAAAGGTTCCTCAAAAATTAAAAATAGAACTACCCTATGATCCAGCAGTTCCACCTTTGTGTATTCATCCAGAGAAAATGAAAACATAACTTGAAAAGATATTTGCACCCACATGTAGCTGCAGCATTATTTACAATAGCCAAAATACGGAAACAATGTAAGTGTCCATCAATGGACGAATGGATAGAGAAGATGTGATACACACACACACACACACACAGGATTATTATTCAGTTGAAAAAGAAAATGAAATCTTGCCATTTGCAACAACATGCTTGCACCTTGGGGGCATTATGCTAAGAGAAATAAATCAAAGACAAATATTGCATAATCTGTCTTATATATGGAATCTAAAAAACAAACAAACAAACAAACAAACAAACAAGAACAACCCAAGGTCTTAGGTACAGAGAAGAATTAGTTTGCCAGAGGTGGAGGATGGGAGAAATGGGTGAGAACAGTTTTTCGTTTTTTAAATAAATTGAATTAAAAAAAATTTTTTTTAAATAAGGTATATTCCACAAAGCTAAAGTGAGTGTCTCTCTGCACCCAAATTTGAACTTACCCGCCAATAAAACTTTAAAATATAGTTTTAGAGTTAAAAGCGAAGATTAAAGAAAGAAACATAAGAGGTCAAAACAAAATTTATAATGTGCTTTGACAGGAATTTAAAGTGTGGTCATCAATAAAATAAACCTTAATTTCAAGATCTAATACTCAAATAGACCCAAGGACACCTTTAAGCAATTCACCTCCAGAGTCAATGGTGGACAAGTGAGGGTACTGATCTACTTCATCTACACTATCATTATGAAAACCTTAACAGTGGTGGTAGAACCTGTTTGCGGACAGGCCCCAAATACTTACCAATTCAAGAATGCAACTATAGTCTCAAAACGATCTTTCTCTTAACAAAACTAATGTTATAGTAAATTTGAATTGCAATAACTTTTATACTTAAAAATGCATAAGCCTATTATAAGAACAGCAACCTAACATTCACTTGAGGCTTTAATTGAAATTTACTCATGTCAAGTTCTCAGCTTATACCATTTGAGTAGCTGTCCATCCTGAAACCAAGCCTCCTTCACATAGCCTGTGAGGCCCTGTGCCTCTCGCCCTCTACTCCTCACTATCATGCGACAGTGCCCTTTTAATCCTTCTAGGGATCCTACTTCTTCCATCACATGGAGTCTTTGCACGTCTTGTTCCCATTTCCTGGAATATTCTTTTCTTCTCCTTTAGCCTAATCACTTTCTCAGGAATGCCCCCCCCATGCCTTGTTTTAATCTCCCTGACTAGATTAAATCCTTCAATCCTAGCATCATACACTTGTAATTCCTAGCATTTACACAGCCACTGTTTATATATATGTGTGTGTACATATATATATTAAAATCACTGCCTGTCCCACCCTCAGGATCATATACTTCATGAGGGTAGAAGATGGGCTGATTTTTCTTCAATGCTGAAATTTCAGTTCCTAGACAAATGCCTAGGACAAGGCATGATCTCAGTCATGAGATCCAGCCCTGTGTTGGGCTCTGCATTGAGCATGGAGCCTGCTTAAGATATTCTCATTCTCTCTCTCTCTCTCTCTCTCTCTCTCTGTGCATGTGGGTCCCTCTCGCTGCTCACTTGTGCTCTCTCTAAAAAAAAATTTTTTTTAAACTAGTAAGAAGAAAATTTTCAGTATTTATTTCTCTATGCTTACATAAAATGAAATGTACTGTATCTAAATACAGGAAGCATAAAAACAGAACTAAAGATTCAAAGTACTACTCTTAACTGGATTCTCATGAGAAAAAAATTTGAAAAGACAAAAATATACACTGAAACTCATTAAATAGTTCAAATACATAAAATTTAAATCTTCCATAGCTCCTTGAACCCAATGCTTTCCAATAACAGAATGTGAACTAGTGAATACTCAACCTTTCTTCCCACCAAGAAATCTTCGTTACCAATTACAGAGAACCCTTAACTTGAAAAACAAAACAAAACAAAACAAAACAAAAAACAACCCTGCATTAATTATTCACAGTTCTCAGTTCTCAGAGTTAGATGTTACTCCTATAACACGGACTTCTTCAAAGTAAGACTACTGGCTCACAAAGTATAACCTACATCAATCACTTCATGCTGCGCCACTCTTTTTTTTTTTTTTTTTTTTAATGTTTATTTATTTTTGAAAGAGACAGAGAGAGTGGGAGAGGGGTAGTGAGAGAGGGAGACACAGAATCAGAAGCAGGCTCCAGGCTCTGAGCTGTCAGCACAGAGCCTGACACGGGGCTTGAACTCACGAACTGCAAGGTCATGACTTGAGCCGAAGTCAGACACTCAACCAACTGAGCCACCCAGGCACTCCTGTGACACTCTTCTTAACTAGCCAACTCACTTGCCCAAAGACTTCAAACAGTGCTACAAAAATTCATTCATTTGTAACGCTAAAGATTCATATATATTTCTTATGAATGTTATATTCAAAAGTTTACTTAAAAAATAGCTAAGCCACAAGATTTTAGGTTTCTGAGAAGGGAAGAGAATATAATATTGGACAGAAAGAGATGGGAGGTCTTGTTGGACAGGACATGGCAACTTCATTAGTACCATCAGTCAATTGTATTTATGATGCACACGTTCTAGAACAGCCCTTCTTCTCTAGCAACATGATTCTCTTACTGATGGCACAAATGTAAAATGTCAAGTCCATGAGTGCAGTTGAGAATGAGACAAAGATAAAAAGAGAATACATTTAATGTGTCCAGATCTGGTTTTTGTAAGTAACACTTTACTGAAACATATCCATGCTTATTTGTTTGTGTATTATCTATGACTCCTTTCATTGGACAAAGGCAGTGCTGGGTGCTTGCAAAAGAGAATTTATGGCCTCCAAAGTTGAAACATTTATTGTCTGATACTTTACAGAAAGTCTGCCTTCCCCTGTGCTAGACGTGGTTACTTAAGTGAGAACTTTCACATATACACAGATGGATGCAGACATAAAGAGATGGGTATATACTTAGGTTACTAGTACATTTGCATATTTTCTACTCTGTCCCCTCCAGGCCTAAAAGCACATTCAGCACACAGATCTTGGTATTTAAGACCATTCTCCAACAGAAGGAACTAGAGCTCCTTGCAAAAACAGCTAATTCCAGGGCCAGGGCAGAGAAAACAAAAAGAGGAGTTGGGAGTCTTTGGTAGTTCCAGAATGCCAGAAAGTACGGAAGGAGAATAGGGGGTGAGGGAAGACATTTCAAAACGATACACCAACACAAAAGAATTCACCAAATTATCAGTAAAAATGGAGAAACTGTCAGACTAAAGACACTAAGGAGACATAATGACTAAATGCAATACAGTATCCCAGACGTCATCTTGGAACAAGTAACAGACATCAGTGGAAAGACTATGGAAATGTGAATAAAACTTGCAATTTAGTTAATAACAATACTAATTTTTTAATTTAGCTCAATTTAACAAGGTTATGTAAGATGTTAACATTAGGGAAAGTTAGGTGAACAGTATATGTTAACTATCTGCACTCTTATACAACTCTTTTATAAATTCCAGCTTATTTAAAAGTAAAACTGAGAAAAAACTGGACAAGAAATAGAAAAGTAACAACAACAAAAGTGGAACAGGGGGACTCTATGCTATGGTCTTTTAAGGAAACTTAAGTGTCACACAGCTCTGAGAGCAGAAAACGGGAATAAGCCCTTGGGAGAGAAAGAGCAGTAGGGCGGGATGGGGCAGGGGAAGAAAAGGAGGGCACTTCTGGGGAGATGCTCTATTTGGGTCTTATTATTATAAACATATAATTAAGTGTCAAGTTAACCTGGCTTGAGTTTTACTTGATGACACTAAATTATGTTCACTCACATGGAATCAGTCTTTAAAATGGTTGGGTCATGTAACACGGCTGTCTGCTCTCACAATAATTTTCTGCTTATACTTAGTAAGAAAGAAGTAACACTGGGTAGGAGTTGTTAAAGCTACTATGTACTGCAGTCCTGTGGGCCACAACACTAGCTTACAAACAAGAAAGAAAAAGATACAAAATGGCCTTTTCCTAGAGAGCACAGATACATAAATAGAAGAGTCCTGGACTGTCCTTGGTGTGTCTTGAATTAGTGACCCCTGAGGAAAAAAAACACCTAACAAAAGCTTCAAAACTCCAGGAGACCATGAAGTTTTCCCAGAGACCGCGCTCCTGCGCTTCTCAGGTGGCAGAGCAGTGCTGTGCTGGAAGGCTTGCACTGGCTCATGAGAACCATCGAGTTCCTCCTCCCCCCACACCCTCCACCCCTAGCTCTGTGCTCCCAAGTTGACAGCCTGTAATCAGACCTGGTGGGAGGGTTTTCACCACCAAGCACTTTCCAGCACACCGCTGAAGGGAAGCCACAGGGAGGCCTCATAGAAGACAAAGTAGGAAATTGGCTTCACTGTGGGGTAAGCAGAAGGCACCACAGAAAAAGCTATCTAAATCAGAAGATGATAGGTCAAGAGTTTCTACTACCACCTGGGAAGGAATCAAAATTTGCTTTCTTAAGACCCTTCCATGTGTAAAAATAAATAAGAAAGGAAGTAAAATTAATAAATCTCCAAAAATGGTATAGCTAAGTTTTTAACTTCTGGAGAACCAAAGAATTTCATATTATCTTTCATGATACCCTACACATTTAGAAAATCAATCCATTTTTGATGAATAAAATTTAATTTTCTCATACATTTTAATCTTGGAAAATAGTTTAAGACAAAACTTTACTGTGTAGAGTGGCTAATTAACCTATAGAATGTATTTAGGCCCAAAGCAGAATTCAATATATGGCTTTACATATGGTGACTGGCTGTCTGGAACTGAGGGGAGGCTCGGCATACAGCACTTTCAGCACTAATACAGGATAGTCATGAGCAAAGTGGGACCAGTTGTTAACCTTAGCTATAGATAAATTCAGGAATTTAAGTGGCCTAAAAATTACTAATGGAGGTTGAAACTATACAGAAGACAAACACATTGTTACTTATATGTAACAACATGTGCAACTCTGATGCCCTCATGGATACTAAAGAGTCCAATTTTGCAGGTCACACAATACAAAAAAGCATGTAATCAAGCAGCACCTCCAGCAGGTGCCACCCACAATGTGGGCTGAAGGACGGTTAGAAGTGCAGACTGGGAAGAAACCAGAAGGAAATCTTGCAGGCAGAAGAGGACTGAGATAGAGAGAACATGTGATAAAATAGTAACAAAGGCCTACACAAGCAAACAGGCATTTGGAAGAGAGAAAGGAAGCAGCCTGACTGAAGCCAAGTATCAACACTGGGAAACGGTGCAGAGGTCAGCAAGGTGGAGTGTTAGCAAATTATAGAGGTTACAGAATTTGGATTTTTATCCTGGGTAAGCAGGATTTTACCTGTGCAGGTTCACAAAGAGTTTCTGAGCAGGAGCTAAGGTACAAAGAGACTGGTGGTCAGAACGGAGGAAGCGAGTAACAAAATGCTGGCTTATGGTACCGCAGCAGCAGCCTAAGGACAACAGCCCTGAAGGTTCTATAGGTGAGGGACAAACACAATGGTTACACGGTACACTGCACCAAATGGAGTTATAAGTCCTTCGGGACTTTCAAAAGTAACGTACATATGAATTAAAATACTACAGAAAATCAGCCTACAATCATCTCTAAAGCTTATCTACAAAAGGGTATTAAAAAACAACACAAAGGGGCACCTGGGTGGCTCAGCTGGATAAGCATCTGACTCTTGATATCGGCTCAGGTCATGATCTGTTTGTGGGACTGAGCTCTAAGTCGGGCTCTGCGCTGGCAGTGTGGAGCCTGCTTGGGATGCTCTCTCTCTCTCTCTCTCTCTCTCTCTCTCTCTCTACCCCTCCCCAGCTTGTGCTAGCTCATACACATGCTCTCTCTCTCTCTCTCAAAATAAACAAACTAAAAAATAAAAATAAAAAACAACACAAAACATAAAACACTTGAAAGAGAAAGGGGACCATTAAGGGATTTACAATGCAAGTGAAGACATAAGAACTACAGTGAGGCAGAAAACAAAAACAGTAGATAAAACAGGTCTAAACAGTGAATGCGTAAAAAAAATATATAAACAAGACATCTACTCAACAATGGCTATTTTCATTTTCCAGATGGCCCATGGTTGTATGCTTTTCTGATCTGATTACAAAAGACTCAGACAATGAGTGCATTCATTATCGATCTAACAGTTAATCTCAATGCTGAAAAGCCCTGCTGGCATTATAGATGGGAAGGGGAAAGAGCTGAGCAGACACAGCCTTAGCACAGTGGCTGAGGCTTAGCAGGCACTCAAGATGCAGAGCAGAAGTCATTTCCTGACACCCTTTCCCCAAAAATCTCGCTTAGGTGACCCTCCTCTGAGCTCTCTTAACCTCTGCTCTCCTGAAGCATTTCCCCCAATAAACAGAAACTGTCTCACGGCAGGACCCCAACTTTTTTTAGCTTTTTACTCCTCTGCCAAACAGTGTGGAACATGCATCCAATACCTGCTGAACAATTAACTCCTTACTCTTAGCCATAGTGTTCCAAGCCTCAAATCCTCCCTCCCACATCACAGATCCTTAAAAAGATCCTGTTGCAGAGTTAGAAGAGACAAAAGGCCATTAAGCCTACTTATTACAAATCTCACAACTTCATGACAAAGCCGCTGGCATTCCACCAGCCTCTGCTTTGGCATAGCCAGCGACAGGAAGTCCACTGCCTCCCAAGACGGTCCATTTTCTGGCAGCTGAGTCGCAAAGTTGCTCAAGTTAGGTCAAAATCTGTCACTGTTGTGGAAAGGGCACAGCCAAGGACAGAGCTCTTTTCACCTTACTAGATAACTTCTAGGTGGACATCCAATCCGCCCTCCCTCCAGTTCCAAAGCATAAATCTACCCTAATGTCACCAGGGAGGTCAGGCAGGCCCTGCTGCATAGTGGTTAAAGGCTCAGGCTGGGAGTTGGGCTCAGAATTCTGGCTCTGCCCTTGCTAGCTGTGCAATACTGGGCAAGTTACTTATATGTAACAACATGTGCAACTATAGTTTTCTCATCTGTCACATGAAGATAATAAACTGGTGCTTCCTGGATAACAGCCTTTACGAGGAATAACCTGGAAACTATATATTAGTTAAGGATCTTAGCTGAAGGGTCAGAAACGAAGCCGAGGAGCTTTAACACCTTTGGAAGTCTCCCCCAGTGGTGTGACTCTGCCTCTCTCCAACATGTGATTTCACTCTTCGGGGCAGGTTTTCTGAACTAAGATCACTGGAAGAATTACCAAAAAGTATCTCTTTGCTTAGTACCAATCTGAAAATACCCAGAGGCAGAACTGTGCCCATTCTTGCAGTCTGGGATGGGTTGTTATCCTTGCTGGGGACACTAGAACCCAAGGCTGTGTGGGGATTTGGAAGACCAATGTGTCAAAAGAGAGAGGGTGGGGGCGCCTGGGTGGCGCAGTCGGTTAAGCGTCCGACTTCAGCCAGGTCACGATCTCGCGGTCCGTGAGTTCGAGCCCCGCGTCAGGCTCTGGGCTGATGGCTCGGAGCCTGGAGCCTGTTTCCGATTCTGTGTCTCCCTCTCTCTCTGCCCCTCCCCCGTTCATGCTCTGTCTCTCTCTGTCCCAAAAATAAATAAAAAACGTTGAAAAAAAAAATTAAAAAAAAAAAGAGAGAGGGTGAAGTTTTCAGAAGACAGTGAAAAGACTCCCAGGCAGACAAGATTAATGATGATCTCTGTGTAAGTACTCATTAATTTGCACCTATGATATTATGAAAACATCATCAAATTCAGATTCCACAAATTAGGTATACTACAAAAACAATTCAGGCAACCAACACAGAATTCCTAACCTTCTTTATTTTGTTAATTTAAAAACTCCTTTAAAAACACAGCTATTGTCACCATCCTTTAACAGAATATATCTACACCAGAAGCTGGAAGGACAAAATCCCAGAACATAGGACAATCCTTTAAATCAATTTAGCTCAGCGGCGCTTGGGTGGCTCAGTAGGTTAAGTGACTAACTCTTGACTGGCTCAGGTCATGATCTCACGGTTGGTGAGTTTGAGTCCAGCTTTGGGTTCTGCAGTGGCAGTGCAGAGCCTGCTTGGGATTCTCTGTCTCCTCTCTCTCTGCCCCTCTCCAACTTGTGTTCTCTCTCTCTCAAAAATAAACTTAAAAAAATCAATTTAGTTCTATGGAAAAAAGCTGCATTTTCTTAATTTGACCAAGAGCTGGTAAAAACTTCATCCAGGTCTGATGCCAGCCAGACCTTGGAAGACAGTGATATAGGTCACAATCTTCCACCTTGTCCACAGGTCTTGCTGTGATCCAGGCGCACTACTCCCAGCACTTTCCCCATCTAGCACTGAGCTACACTCAGATGCTCAGTGAACTGCCTCACCAGTCCAGCAGCTATCCAAAGATATGAGCATAGTCTGACAGTACTTGGTCTTAACAAATATATGCAGGAACACAGATACACACACATTCATTTAAAAATTCAAACTCTCCCCATTTTCAAAAGGATTGCGGTGATTTTATACATATACAATCGTTAAAAGACCAAGATTCCCATAATGCTGGGAAGATGAAGAGAAAGCCTAGACAAAGCCAGCTGCTTTGATAAGGGACTGTATTTCAATTCCAGACTTAGATAATAATTCTCTTAAGAAGCGTGGCTCTGGGAGACAGCAGAGACACATGACAAAATAAGTCTTCCTCTGACTGCTGAATCTGAGAGTTGGTCTCTCTGCATGTGTGCATGTCTATGGTAACCATTCAAGCTGGTGTTCTAAGGGGTTCTTTTTTTCTTTTCTAAAGTTTACTCATTTTGAGAGAGAGCGGCATGTGAGCAGCAGAGGGGCAGAGAGAGAGGGAGAGAGACAGAATCCCAACCAGGCTCCTCATTGTCAGCACAGAGCCCGATGCAGGGCTTGATCTCAGGAACCGTGAGATCATAACCCTAGCTGAATTCAAGAGTCACAGGCTGAACCAACTGAGCCACCCAGGTGCCCCTGAGGGGTTCTTTCATTTAGTCATTCACTCAATCAACATCTCAATGCGCTACAATAGACAACACAGCCACAAAGTTGAATTAAGTACAACCTCCATCTCAAGGAAGTTCATGAACCAGGCAAACTGAAAACTACTAACATAAAGCATAAAGCACAATCTAAATTAAGTGACCAGTGTCTTCTCTTTTCTTCATTTAACAAAAGATGAAGATCGTTTTAAATTTAGCCTTAAGTTCCAACAGAGCACACAGTAACTGCACACAAACAGCTGATTTTGTGTCTAATTTTCATCTGCTTATAAAAGTTCAAACTTCAGGCATCTAAAGTAGGATATCCTTGAACCCAAGGCACTATGCCCAAGCATAACATGCAATACTGTATCTGAACAATTCCTTCTTGTTCTGCATGCCTATGTAAAGCCACAGGTGACATGGCCAAGTTTTCTCTTGGTTGCTGACTGTAATGAAGGCAAGAACTATATTATTAAGTAAGCCCTTACAGTAAAAGCCTTAACCTAGCCCATGTCTTTAGATCACCAATGCCTCAGTTACTTTCCAACTGCCTTCCCAGATTTCACAGGTGGAGTAGTAGGATGCAGGCCAAAGAAGGAGCAACAGAGGTTCTAGTGGTGGTCAGACATGTCACTCAAGAGGAAAAGCAAGAAAGAGAGACCACAACAGCGTGGTCAGATAGAAACTGTAAGTGTGTGGGAAGGCCAAGAGGAGAAAGTAAGAACAGAAGGGGTGAGGAAGGCAGGCAAAAGACGCACTAATCTAGGATTGGCTAAATGTTTTGTAAGAAATAAGTTAGCTGCAAACAGAACCCAGGGTACCAGAGCCATCACATATGTGTACCCAGAGCCAATGCAAGAAAATGTTAACACAAATCAGACTATCCAGATTTAACTGCCCTTTCTGGGACAAGTAAACCACTTACAGTCAGGAAATAAGTTTATGTCTTCCCCAGAAAACTGTGACTTTTTAGTAGAGAGGTAAGGTTTTAGCTAATTCTACAGAACCATAATCCTTCAGTGTGAAGTCCTTCAAGCTCATTGATACTTAGTAACACTTTCATAAGCATTATTTTAAATATAAAACTCAATCTTAAAAAAATCCAGCACTATCATCTGTATGTAAGACCTGTTGTTTATTAGAGTCAAATCATAATGTCGGAAGAGGGACATCAAGGCCGAAGAACAGGGCTTATTCAGACAAAGAAAAGGAAGCCAAAGTTCAATAGCTCACAGGCACTCATTCAAGATGAGTACTGTTTCCCACAGCTGACTTTGAAATGCCTGGAGTGACTAAGGCCAAAACAGAGCACGCACACGGAGCAAAGGTTACTTATTAATTCTATTGTTAATACTAAGGAAAAGTACAAAGGATTATTTAGTACGCCCTGGTAGGATAAAAAGCATTAACAAAATAAAGGCAAAATATTTATAACTAACTCCCATAATAAAGCTAAAAACAGTTTTTAAGAGTTTGCATCTATAATTTTTAAGAGGTTGACGTTTTTAATGTGTTTGTTCCTACCTAACACTTAAAATTTTAAAGCACAAAATTTAAAGTTTCCATATTTGCTCAACTACTACCCATAAAGTTCCAATCATTTTATTAGATTTAGCATTAAGTAACGAGTAAGATTCTTAAATGCTGACGGTCGCCACACAAATTGGTATGTGATTAGATTTCAGGCTTAAAACAGGCTTCCCTAAGTATCTACTTCCCTCTATAGTCACATTAAACAACTGACTTTCCTAATTATTATACCTTGTTATACAATTCAAAATACCAATTAAATATTTTATATGTTTTAAAACTAAGCTATCTACCACAATTCCTACCTCTACCTCTTAGGGTCTTCTAAGGTAAATTTTGCTTTAAACCAGTGCTTCTTCACTGGGAGGAAATTTTGCTCCCAGAGGCAAAAAACAAAAAAAATAAGTTTTGGCAACGTCTGGAGACGTTTTGGTTGTTGTAACTAGGAGGTGGAGGAGCGGGGGTGCTGCTGGCATCTGGTGGGCAAAGGCCAGGGATGCTGTTATACACATCCTACAATGCACAGGGCAGCCCCTATAACAAAGAATACTCAGGCCCAAAATGTCAACAGTGCCTCTGTTGGGAAACCCCATTCTAAACTGAAACAAGTAAATTTGCAAACACAGCTGACACCTTCAAAAAAAACAATTGCCAAGTAAGTAATTCAAAGTTCACTAAGCTTTGTTATTGGTATAGAGACCCAGACATAATAAAAGTTGCTTTTCATACCATTAAAATGATGATCTATTAATCATTAATGCATGAAGTTGCAGGCAAGAAGGGCAAAGAGTACTTTCCCTACCTAAGCAATTAATGATTGCTTAAAAAATGACCATTTCAGGAGACAAAGAAAGAAAGAAAGAAAGACAGTGATATTCTTGACAGTTTCCTAGGGTGCTTATATTTTCAAAGACAAACATCAAGTTTTTCTGCCCTCAGTCGTTAGATTTTTAACCGGATAAAGTTTAAAATGAAATAGAAGAAACAAGTTAACCACATGGTACTAGTTGGTAGAATAATCCTGGACCAAAACACATTACTAAAGTGTCCGCTGAAACTCTGATGTTTACCTGGCAAAAGGACTGGTTCCAGTTTTTTAATCTTCGGTTCCGAATTAATCTTATCGTCAGTCTGAAATACATTAGCAAAATAAATCAAGATCAAAACTTTTCCTCCCCCGTGAGATACCAAAGCAAATTTTGTTTTCTAAGTGATGACACATGCAACAGACACATATTGCTCCCGCCCCCTTAAAATCTTTCACATGTTCTACCAGATATTTTCAAGATCTGTTCATTATCGATTGGGGAGCCTGACAAAAATATGAAAACGGCCGATGCCGTTTCCAGGTGTTCACATTTATGACAGGTAACCTCTTCACCAGGTGCCCACAAACGATGCACTCAGGCTGGCGGCGCGCGGACAATCGCCAGGCGAAAAACTAAATAAGTCCGATTCCAAACACTCCCCACACACGGCAAAACTACGGATCACAGGTCTCCGGGCAGAGAAAGGCTGTGGCGAAGTTTTACAAGTTTCCACCGATCCATGGGGGCTCCGGAGAAGGTGCGTTTCCCTGCGCCGGGGCTCTGGCAATCGCACGGCTGGGGATAGGGAGACCCGGGGAGCTTCCCGAGGGGGTCGGCCCCGGCGGCTCCCCGGAAGCGCCAAGGAGAGGAGCGCTCTCGAGGAGGGGGTTGTTTACCTGGGGCGGCGGCAGGAGGTAGGACCTGAAGGTGGGTCTGGGCGGCTTGAGGGAGAACATGGTGCCGCCGCCTTTTCGCCCCCGCCGGGTCGCAACCCGGGACCCGCCGCGGGCCAGCGGTAGCGCCGACGCCTCCCGACGCCCGCGGGCTCAGAGCTCCCCGTGCGGCCGCCCAGGCCCCGTCTGCGGCCAGCCGGCCCGGGCGGACTGACGGGCGGGGACACGGCGGAGCGCCCGCCCGAGCGGGGAGGAGCCGGGGCAGAGTTGGGTCGACTCGGGCGCCTGGGCCCATCCCCGGAAGGGGCCCGGCGCCCCGCCCCGAGAGACGGTGCGCGCGGGGTCGGCGGCCGGCCGCTCCTGGCCTCTAGGCCGCGCTGGTCCCGGAACGCAAGACTCGCGCCGCCCGCCTGCTGCCGGGACCTTCAGGGAGCGCGCCGGGGGGAGCGAGTCTCGGCAGCCATCTTGAGAGGACAGCTGGGGAGGGCGCTCCTACGGCGGCCCGCAGGGCTCACTGGGGCCCACAGGGACCTACGGCGGCCCGCGGGGGTCATGGCTGTAGCCGGAGGGGCCGGCGACCTTGGCTCAGAGCTCTCTCTTTTCCTGGCACAGCTCCCTTGACGGCGGCTCATTAGACACCCAGCTCGCGCGAGCATTGTGGTTTTAAGTCGTCGGGAGGAGCCCAGGCATGGGGAAAGGGATTCTGGTGCCCCGGACTCAGCCAGTCACACTGTGCGTCCAGCATGTGAAGGAACCGCACTGGGAAAGTGGACCAGTGCTGCCAGCAGCGACCAGGATTAAACGTCTAGCGCAGTCTGGATAAAGCTCCCTTAAAGGTCCTACAGTTTGGGAAGATTGTCTTCCATCATCCCGTCTGTTGTCTTTGCGCAAAGCTTTGAGACTGGGATATCCTACCAAGCTGAGCTGACTGCTGATTTCCATGGGATGTTAAAACCAGCGTGGGCCTAGGGACTGACATGACATTGGCAGGCAACTCAGACTCCTCAACTTAGTTTATTATAACTTTGACCCTCCTTATTAAAATTTAATGTGGATAAAAGATATTAAACAAGTTAACGTCCTTTCTTTTCTCACCCATCCTCACAGGTAAAGATACCTAGTGAGCAGATAAGTGATCAAAAACCCAGCAAGAGTGAGGCACTAGCAGTGTGGGGCCTTCATTAGGCAAAGGAACAAAAAGTCCGCCTGTTAATTTTGCAGTTAACAATTAGATGAATTTAAGCATATGGAGCACAGGGCATTTCCTAACTCGAAACATATTTCCGAACTGAAGCAGCCTTTGGTGGAGGGGGGCTAGTGATGTACCACTTTGGTGAATCTGTTAGTTGAGAGTTGATCCTTCTTTTGCTCTGAATAAACCCCTAATCCAGCATTTTATAACTAATGTCACAAGGAAGCTCCAGTATGACCATATGAATCATAATCATACTGACAAGTGTTGCTAATTGAAACATTAAAAAAATTTGAGATTCAAAAGTTTGCTTTTTCTCTGAAAATAATTTATCCTGGATTTAGAACACTACTGATTTTTCTTGTTAGTTTGGGTAACACATGATTTCATTTGCTCAGGAACCACAATTGTACTTTAAAATGTTAAGTTCTTTGGGTGTTAACACTGTGCATACACATTTAAAAATTTTTATGAGGGGTGCCTGGGTGGCTCAGTCAGTTAAGTGGCCGACTTTGGCTCAGGTCATGATCTCATGGTCAGTGAGTTCAAGCCCCGCGTCCTGCTCTGTGCTGACCGCTCAGAGCCTGGAGCCTGTTTCAGATTCTGTGTCTCCCTCTCTCTGACCCTCCCCCGTTCATGCTCTGTCTCCCTCTGTCTCAAAAATAAATAAACGTTAAAAATAAAAAATAAAAAATTTTTATGAATAGTCTGATTTTTCTACCGTAAATGGATTAAAAAAAAAAAAAACAACAACAACAAACTCATGCAATAAAGATCAGATTTGGGGTTACCAGAGGCAAGGGATAGGAGAGGGGAATTGAAGAAAGGTGGTCAAAAAGTGCACACTTCCAGTTACAAGATAAATAAGTACTAAGGATGTAATGTATAGCATGATGCCTATAGTTAATACAACTGTATGATATATAAGAAAGCTGTTAAGACAGTAAATTCTATGAGTTCTCATCACAAGAAAAAAATTTTTTCTTTGCTTTCTCTTTACTGTGTCTGTATGAGATGATGAAATGCTCCTAAACTTAATGCAGTAATCACTTCACAATATATGTAAGTCAAACATTATGCTATATGCTTTAAACTCGTAGGTCAGTTATATCTCAAAACCAGAGCAAACTGGTACAGCCATTCTGGAAAACAGTATGGAGGTTCCTCAAAAAGTTGAAAATATCACTGCCCTGTGACCCAGCAATTGTACTACTAGGCATTCATCCAAAAGATACAAGATTACTGATTCAAAGGGGGCACATGCACCTCAATTTTATAGCAGCACTATCAACAATAACCAAATTATGAAAATACGGAATATTACTCAGCCATCAAAAGAATGAAATCTTGCTATTTGCCATGATGTGGATGGAACTAAAGTGTATTATGCTAAGTGAAATAAATCAGTAAGAGAAAGACAAATATCATATGATTTCACTCATGTGGAATTTAAGAAACAAACGATGAACTTAGGGGAAGGAAAGGGAAAACAAAATAAGATAAAAGCAGAGAGGGAGGCAAACCATAAGAGACTCTTAAATATAGAGAACAAACAGGGTTGCTGGAGGGGAGGTGGGTAGAGAAATGAGCTAAATAATTGATGGGTATTAAGGAGAGCACTTGTGATAAGCACCAGGTGTTATATGTAAGTGATGAATCACTAAATTCTGCCCCTGAAAGCAATACTATGCTATATGTTAACTAACTTAAATTTAAACAAAATCTTGGAAGGAAAAACGGGGCGGGGGGGAGTGGATTTTTTTTTTTCCAATGAATATTCTCCAAGTAATATGTGAGTTTTTCTTTAAAGTTCAGTGACTTACTCTGTGATTTGGGTTTTGCCATATTGGTTTTCTTGGAAACTACAACTCTAATATGTGACTCTACAATAGAAAAATAGAAAAACTTTTGGTTTCCAGATTTTTTTATTGACCTAACCCTAAATTTTATGACATTTTCAGATACCTAATTATATTGTTCTGCTTGCGCCACCATAATAAAATATTACAGACTGTATGCTGAAACAACAGAAATTTATTTCTCACGGTTCTAGACGGTGGGAAGTCCAAGATCAAGGCATAGACAAGATAGGTTTCTCCTAAGAGTTCTTTGACTTGTTTGCCAACAGTGGTTGTGTTTTCATATGCCCAAGGTGGGGAAAAGAAAGAAAGAGAGAGAGGATGTGCACTCTGGTGTCTCTTCTTTTAAGGGCACTAATCCTGTTGGATCAGAATTCCACCCTTTATGATCTCATTAAGCTTAATTACTTCCTACAGGCCCTATCTCCAAATGTAGTCACATTTAGGGGTCAGGGCTTCAACATATGAATTTGGGGAGGATACAGTGCAGTCCATAGCACTAGTCTTAAGGCTTCTATTCAGCCGTGACCTCCTTGATACTTTGACTACAACCTTCTTTTGACTCTAATGCCACTCTTTTGTCCTATTTTTATGACTCTGTTTCCATGATGGGTCCTATCATGGGGGATAGTGGTATTCCCTACAGATCATTTCCTTTCCCCTATGAAGAGAAAAAAAAAAAAAAGCTAACATTTCTTGAATACCTATTAGGTGCTAGGAATTTTATATATTTATTCAGTTACCAAATTTGTATGAGTGCTACCTTTGTGCTAAAACAAAACAAAACAACTATTCAGGTCACCAAGAAAACAAAGTTCCTACTTTCATGGCATTATGAGTAGAAAGATATATACAAAAATGGATATATAGTATGTTTGGGGGTAATAAGAGCCATAAAACATGGGAAGAGGATGAGAATTCTAGTTTGTGATGGTAGGTGAGGTGTGGTCATGGACAAGATGACACTTGAGCAGAGAGTGACCAAAGAAGTGAAGGAGTAAGCCAGGTAGAAATCAAGAGGAAGAGCTTGGGGACAGAGGGGAGAGCAGCGCAAATGTCCTGAGGTGAGAGGGTGCCTGGTATGTTTGAGGCCAGTGCAGCTGATGCAGCTCTACTCCACTGGGAGAGGAAAGTCAGAGAGAAAGAACAGGCCAGATCTCATAGGGCCTGAAAGCTGAGAAAACCTTTTGCAATATTTTAAGCTAAGAATGACATAATTCTGGCTGACATTTTAAAAATAATCACTCCCATTGCTGTGGGAGTACAGCATGGTAGAAACTGAGAGACTAGTTGGCAACTATTAGAATAGTTCAGATAAAAGAAGGTGATGGTGGTAGCAGTGGAAAAAGGGAAGACATGGTTATGCATAATGTCTACAAAACTCTCCCATTGCCTGGGTATGTGGGCCTTTAAGATGACTATTAAGTGGTTTAAACAATCTGTTTCTTGAGGGGAGATTCTGGGGGAAATGATAGCAGCATTATTGCTTGGTCTCCACATAAAAAAAGACAAAGAAACTCTAAAACAAAAACCCATGGATGACATCTACAACCAATCTAAATGAAACAATATTCTCATGATCTCCAGTATGCAGGTAAGTGGGAACAAAGCAATAGCAGTCACAAGATCTTTATGGTATCAGCAAAGGGAATCAGTGAGGCATCTGGAGAATTCCAAAATAGCTAAAAGGTATTCACTGGAAAGCCCAGCCAGTCAAGTTGAGAATGAAGGGGTGTTTGTTCTCTCCAACATCATGAGAGTGCAGGGGTCTCATGGTAAGGTCTGAAGAGATTGGAACAATATAGCTGTAGGAACTCTTGAAACTGACCTACCAGCACTTCCTTAGGAAAGGACCCACACTGAGGACAAACTGCTGGGCATGGAAACAAAAGTGAACCAGATAGAGACAAAGAGAAGAGAAGGTCCGAAAAAAATGGAGGACCAGAAAGTCTCCAAAAGTAAGCTGACTTTAAAAATTTTAAGACCACACTGTGAAAACAGAAAAGATTCTCTGTGAAGCAAGACAAGCTATCCTGGAAACTGCTTTGTTCAAAAAGTTCAAGAAAACCCATTTCACGTAAAAACAAGCAATAGGAAAGTAAGGAAGTCAAATCCTATAGAAGACTACTGTAGTGAAAAAGAGAATAAGAACAGAATAGCACTTCTATACACAATAAAAGCAGACCAGAAAGATATACCCACAGGAAAGATCAACTTTTAAGCACCCCCCTTAAAAGATGCTAAGAAAATGATATGAGACATGAACGAACCATATAAATTGGAGTTAGAAACAATCAAAATGAAATGAACAAACTCAGAATGAATTAGAAATAAAAAAATTACTTTGGAAATGAAGACTAAACTAAAATACACTCAAGAGTTAGTAAGTACAAACTGAGAACAAACTGAGGGTTAATGGGGGGTGGGAGGGAGGGGAGGGTGGGTGATGGGTATTGAGGAGGGCACCTTTTGGGATGAGCACTGGGTGTTGTATGGAAACCAATTTGACAATAAATTTCATATATTGAAAAAAAATTAAAAAAATAAAAAGTAAGTACATTTGATTACAGTAAGTACATTAAGAGAGTAAGTACAATAGAGTAAGTACATTAAGAGAAGTGGAAGATGAAATGGAGGAACATTTTATTTTATTTTTTAAGTGTTTATTTTGAGAGAAAGAGACAATGATAGCATGTATGCATGTGAGCAGGGGAGGGGCAGAGAGAGTGGGAGAGAGAGAATCCCAAGCAGGCTCTGCACTGTCAGCACAGAGCCCCATGTGATGGCCTGATCTCATGAACTGTGAGATCATGACCTGAGCCAAAATCAAGAGTTGGACGCTTTACCGACTGAGCCACCCAGGCGCCCCAGGAGGAAGATTTTAAAAATCAATGAAGATGGAATTTAAAAAGATCAGAGATAAGGTGGCAAACATTGAAGATAAGCAAAGGAGATCCAGCATACAGGTAATAGGAGTACCTGGGGGGGGGGGGGGTGGGGAGGGGGAAGGAGGCAGGGATTAGGAAACAGAACAAATACTACAAACTAGGCTTTAAGAAAACCTCCTTGAAATTAAAAAAATATATGTATTTGAAACTGTGCACTGAGAGAACACACTGCACCTGAGAAAATTGACTTAGAATTATCAAAACTAAGACACGTTCTTGTAAAACTAGTGGACTTTAAAGGAAAAACAATGCAAATTTCCTTGGGTATCTGGACAAAAAGAGCAAGTGATTTTTAAATGAAAAAGAATTAGATAATCCTTAGACTTCTTGGCAGCAATGCTTTATTCCAGAAGAAAATGGAGCAACGTATTTAATGTACTCAAGGAAAGAAAATGTGAGAATATAATTGCAAGGGATTGAAACACATAGATATGTTAAAATCCATGAGGTAATGATGTGGTTATGCACACACACACATATATACACATATTTCAATCTACTAGTCACCATTAGAGGATGAGAGGGAATCAATTCAATATCCTAATAACTGACAAATAAATGGGAAAAATCAATCATTGTCCTTGCTGTATGGTATGGACCATACTACCGTGAAACCAGATAGCAGGTGAAAGGAATCATTTCTTCATGAAGTATTCTAACTAATAAAAGAAAAATATATAGGGTAGATTATTATGATTTTCAGCTTGCTATGAATTAGGGATCTAGGCAGCATCAACAGCCACAGACATCCCCAAAAGAGAGGCAAATAGACATATGTGCCTCATGAGGAAGGAAGTGACACCACCCAAATAGCCTTGCTAAAAGAATTGAACCTGAGCCTGAGTAAGCCTCTGAATTCTGCCAACTTGCAGAAGCAATGAAATGTGTCAAACTGCATATGAATATTCAACCAGCAAAATTCAGATTGCAGGAAATTTTGCAAGACAAATGGCCCATGTTCTTCAACAGGTAGATTGTAAAGAAGAGAAAGGGATGGGGGGGATTTGGCAAGTGAAAAAAAAAAGAGAGAGCAAGACTCAACTATAGCGCTAAAGGACATTCAGGTGATGAAGCTATAATGAAATGCAAGTGTGGTGATTTTAAAGCATGCCTACAAAATTTTAAACACTCCTCCCATTTGGGAGCCCTCCCTTTGAATCTGGACTGGCCTTAGTGACTCACCTGTAACCAAAAAAAAAAAAAAAAAAAAAAAAGGCAGTGGAAGTGACTCTGCATGACTTCTGAGACTAGGTTATAAAAAACAATGACATTTCCTCCTTGCTCATGGGGACACTCACTTTGAGAGCCCTGAACTACTTTGTAAGAAACATGATTTTTATGAGGCTGCCATGCTGTGAGAAAGCCCAGGCCACATGGAGAGGCCATACACAGGTCCTCTGGTGGACAGTTCAAGCTGAGCTTCAGATCCCAGCTGACAAACAGGATCCACCCCCAGACACATGAGGGAAGATGCTTCTAGATGACGTCAGCCTTGAGAGGTTGAATCACCTCCAGGCACTGAGTCTTCCCAGCTCAAACACTGTGAAATAGAAACTGGAATGCTGTAGCCCGTTTGCACTGGTTTGCAGAGCCAATTGTTAGTATCTTTTCCCAACTCCACATTCAGTGATGTCACATGGGTAGCTTGAAATTAGTCATGGTAGGAGTATTTGCCCCACAGAAGTGAGCAAATACTACAAATCGGGGCATTCATCTGTGCCTTATCTGAATTCCTGACCTACAACATCTGTGAGCATAATAAAACAGGTGTTTTAAGCCACCTAGTTTCAGAATCATCTTTTTTTTTTTTTTTTTTTTTTTTTACAAGGAATTGGCTACTATAAATAGAGTGGTCACTTTTGTGGGGAAGAAGGTGATTGAGATTGCAACTTGTGAAACTTTGGAGCAGCTGGAAATTCTATTAATATGGGTGGTGATTATAAAAATGCTCATCTTGGGGCGCCTAGGTGGCTCAGTTGGTTAAGCATCCGACTTCGGCTCAGGCCATGATCTTGCAGCTCATGAGTTCAAGACCTGCGTCGGGCTCTGTGCTGGCAGCTTGGAGCCTGGATCCTGCTTCAGATTCTGTGTTTCCCTCTCTCTCTCTCTGCCCCACCCCGCTCACACTCTGTCTCTCTCAAAAATAAATAAACATTAAAAAATTAAAAAAATAAAGATGCTCATCTTAAAATAATTAAGTCATATATTTGTTATGTGTGATTTCATGTGTCTTTTATTTTATAATAAAAATTTCTATAAAATAGTCCTTTTTATGTTGGAGATAGGGTGATGACTTCATTTGTCTTTATTTCCAATATATATTCAGCAAAATGCATTTTTCTAGCTCTGTGTGTGTGTGTGTGTGTGTGTGTGTGTGTGTGTGTGTAAGCTCTATGCCCAACATGGGGCTTGAATTCATGATCCTGGGGTCAAGAGATACATGCTCTATTGACTGAGCCAGCCAGGCAACCCCAAAATGCATTTTTGATATGGAATAACTCTAAGACAATGCTAAGAGTTAAATTTAAAAATTTTGAAATCTAAATTGTGTAAACCTATAGGAGCCTCCTGGTAATAAATATATATATTCAGAAAATAAGCAATTGTACAGTCTCAAAGGAGAGAACCCCTTATATGAGTTCAATTCTTTACTCCTCTTTATCAAAGTAAAAAATGAGCTTACTTTAAGCTTATACAAATATAACTTTTATGAGTGTGCCAGAATTTACAGGATATAGAAATAAAGCCTTCTTAGTACGTTTTTTACTGTGTTTTACATAGAGCAGAAATACACTCCTAATTTATTTACTAAGACAGTTTTATACTAAATGTTTTGAACATACACATGTTCCTATTTTAATTACCTTAGATATTGCTAGATTTTTTATTAAATATAATTTATTGTCAAATTGGTTTCCATACAACACCCAGTGCTCATCCCAACAGGTGCCGTCCTCAATGCCCATCACCCACAGATATTGCTAGATTTGATCAGATTGGAAATTAGTTCCTAACATTCAGTTCCCTGTATTTAGCAAAATTAGAATGACTGTGTAATAATAATATAATAAATAGGCTTGCACAGTGCCCTACATAAGGGGCCCTCAATATTTGAGCTGTACTGAGTTGGTAGAACATGTAAATAGCAATATGGTTTGATTTCAGGTGTTTGAAAAAGGTGCCTGCCACAGGTAGTGAGATTTCACCATTAAAATGTACTTCCTTGGGGGTGCCTCGGTGGCTTGGTCGATTAAGCAACCGAGTTCAGCTTGGGTCACGATCTCACGGTTCGTGGCTTTGAGCCCTACATTGGGCTCTGTGCTGACGGCTCAGAGCCTGGAGCCTGCTTCCGATTCTGCACCTCCCCTGCTCGTGCTCTGTCCTTCTCTGTCTCTCAAAAAATAAATAAATGTTAATAATAAAAAAGGAAGAATGTACTTCCTTGTGTCTGTAAGACAAATATTTAAAGACAAATATCACATCCCTTTCAGCCAACACCTCTACAGGAGTCAGAGTCACAAATCTCATGAGACTTATGGGCCTGGACTTGGCCCCATACCTGAGGCAAGGTAGGAGAGACCTCAGAAAAGGCAGGGGTGGGGGATTTGTAATGAATGGAGAGGTGGAGAATTCCAAACATAAGCTTTGCCTTCTTCAGAACCACTCTGTTGAGCTGTCATAGGTTCTCCAGCTTACTGTGAGAAGACTTTTTTTTCTAGAATGTGGCAAAAGGCTGAAAGTTTTCTTGGCATAGACACACACACACACACACACACACACACACGGTTAAGAAATGAAGTAAATTGTAATGGGTTAAGCACTGGGTTAAGTAACACATGCAGTAGGATGGATTAAATAGTCTTAATGTAGCAGTGGCTTTATTTATTAAATAATTGTTATCATTTCTTAGATTTCAAAGCCCCATCACCCATGCAATGGTATACCAGTACTTTTTTGACAAATTCAGCCCAGTTCAGGGATTCTGATCTGATGATTACAATTTCAGTCTCATTTAGGTGTTAATTATCTCTGATCCCTACCTTTGCATAACTACAGTGAATCTCTCTCTCTCTCTTTCTCTCTTCCCTTGCTGGTTTATGACCATGTGACAGTCTGAGTCTCATATGAGAATGGATATAGTGGTAATTTTGTGATTATCCCCATTTCTGTCTGATCCGCCTACTCCCATGAGGCACTTCACTAAAGTAACAGTAGGCATGTAACTCAGGCATGAGGCTGGCCTGATCTGTGTGCTCCAGGGACTCCCTGAGACCTCCCAAGAGATGCCGTTGCAAGATGGTGAGGGCCCAGGATCCAACTCTTAACTTCTGTGAATGTTACTGGCCTCTGCACTAGCCAGAGAAGATCCTTTTCTGTTTCTCTCTGCCCCTGTTTGTTTAATCAAGAGTGGTGGTGATAGACAATAGCCAAAGTATGGAAAGAGCCCAAATGTCCATTGATGGATGAGTGGATAAAGAAAATGTGGTATATATATACAATGGAGTATTACTCAGCAATCAAAAAGAATGAAATCTTGCCATTTGCAACTACATGGATGGAACTGGAGGGTATTATGCTAAGTGAAATTAGTCGGTCAGAGAAAGACAAAAATCATACGACTTCACTCATATGAGGACTTTAAGAGACAAAACAGTTGAACATAAGGGAAGGGAAACAAAAATAATATAAAAACAGGGAGGGGGACAAAACAAAGGAGACTCATAAATATGGAGAACAAACTGAGGGTTGCTGGAGGGATTGTGGGAGGGGGGATGGGCTAAATGTGTAAGGGGCAGTAAGGAATCTACTGAAATCATTGCTTCACTAGACACTAACTAATTTGGATGTAAATTTTAAAAAATAAAAAATAAAGTTAAATCAAAATAAAATAAAATAAAATAAAATAAAATAAAATAAAAACAAAAAAAAGAAAAGAAAAAAAAGCGGTGGTGATAGGGTAGCCTTGAGGGTTCCTAGAGAGTGGCCCCTGACCTGACACCATGGGGAGCCCAGGAGTATGGTAGGTCTTTGAACTTAACAAGTTGAAGCACAACACCTTATATTCTCAGCCATCAATGGTCTCTGGGTTCTCAACAATTCCCACCTTGATAATGTATCTTTCAGATTTTAGACATAGCTTTGCACAAACCATTGAATAGACAGAGGTACAGTTTATTTGTTTTTGCTTTCAAGGACTCCATGACAACAGGAAAATGCACACTGGATACTTTATTTTTACACATTAACAAAACTCTTGGTCACCCTAAACTATTACAATGTGATCTTTGATATAATTGTGTACTTTTTGTCTTCACTGTGTTATTATTGTAAAACATAAAACGTTAAAACAGAAAACAAAAACCCATAAAAAAATGATGCTAATGACTCATTTCCAGTTCTTGTACCTCACAATTTTTTCTTCTCTCCCACTCCTTTTTTTCTTTTTTCATATTTGCTTTCTCTTTTCATTTTTCTTTCTTACATAGTGGCTCACTGCTTTAGTAACCTATTGGTGGCACCCAAAGGCATTTCTTAGGCTACTAGGTGACCCTCAGAAATAAAAGAGATTAGAGAAACTTTTACTGATTAAGCAATTTATCTTGACTGGAATATTGTCACTTTCATCTGATGCTACTCCAACTAAAAACAACTTAAGTTTACTAACATATGCTAGCAAAATAATACTTTACGTTTACTGAATTAAATTTTAAATCTTAAGTCCAAACTGCCAAACATTTATGATGAAAATGTTTTCAGAAATTGATGATGTTAGATGACCAAGGTGGTATTCATCAATGGTTTTGATTTAAAAATCAAAGGAACAAAACATGTTAGCATTGAGTTTCTGTGGAAGTTTTCTCTTGGTTAGCCTTCTGCTCTTCTGCTGTAATTCCAGACACAACCACTAAGTTACTTACACTGCTGGCGTGTCCAGATCTGTCTAGTGTGCCCTGAATGGCTTTAGCTTTCCTAGGATGGCCATGTAAACTCTTTGACCTTAAGGATGGAAATCCCATAGTTTGGTCTGGCTTCACAGACAGTAAATTTTCCTTTTCAGTTCTGTCAGTTACATTTAGAGATAAATGAGAGATTTGAGGGGCTATTTCAGAAACACAGTTTTCATCTTCAGTGTCTGTAATTTGCTCTTTATGCTCGGCTTGCATTGCAGCTTCTGACACAATGTAAGGGATATCTGTACTTCGAGAACGTGTGATCTTTTGAACTTGATATTTCCATTCTGTCGTCCAGTGTTGAACTGTAGAGGGTCCTGCTGGGTCCATGATTGAACTGTATTCTGTACTCCTGTTGCTAACCCCGCTGACCAGTTTTCGTCCACGGGAATATACAAAGCTTCTGGACTTCATTGTTTTATAAGCACTGAACGTTTCATCAGGATGATAGCGTGTCAGTTTTGCTTCTTGTAGGGGATAGGAAATTGTGCCCTCTATCTGTGTTGTCTCCACTGTTAGCTGACGGTTCTGAAAATCTGATTTGTTCTGTCCATGCATAACATCTGTTTGATTTACACTTGGGGGAATGGTTTCTTCCCTTTTAGAGTCTGCCTGCTTTCCATCGTCTTCGGCTGAGATCCCAATATCTGGACCTAATTTCAGCTCTGAAGAGTTCTTTATGTCGTCTACTGCAAGTTGACTGCAGTCAGGTGTTGCTGGTGGGCTTGTGCTGGATAAAAGGTGAAGGCTATCTTGACACTCTGGTACTAGATGCATTTTTGACTCCTTGTCTTCCTTCATCCGGAAGGAGCAGGCTTTCCTCCTGAATCCTGTCCCTGGTGACATTGAGAGATCCTCGTACAGCAACTCCTCTCCGTTAAAATGATATCTATACAAGCTATAACCATCGGCGCTATTGATACTGCTTTGTCTTAGAAGGTAAGTTGCATCACATTCAGAAGAAGCTCGGGACCGCGTCTGGATCAGGTCGGACTTGTCAATTCCTGTGAGATTTTCAAGAGCATTCACCATCCTGTTCGACAGTTCTTCCAGTTGAGAAAGGCGAAGGTCCACGGTCTGTAGGGAAGTTTTCATAAAATTTTCTCTTTCGTTGATTTCTTCCAATCTCATTGACATATTTTCAACTCTGGTGAACATAAAGGAACATAAAAGTTAAGCTGAAATTAACTAAAAATTAAAAAGAAAAATACAATGTGATTAGTGTTATATGATTTTCCAGGCTTTTGAGAATCATGGAGCTCACTGGGCATATTTTCAAACTTCATACTGCTTCATACTTCAAACTACTGAAAATGACTGTGAGCTCGTATATGGATCTTGAGAAACTTAGCAGAAGACCATGGGGGAAAGAATGGGGGAAAAAAGTTACACAGAGGGAGGGAGGTAAACCATAAGAGACTCTTAAATACAGAGAACAAACTGAGGGTTGATGTGGGTGGGGGAGAGGGACAAATGGGTGATGGGCATTGAGGAGGGCACTTGTTGGGATGAGCGCTGGGTGTTATATGGAAGCCAATTTGACAATAAATTATATTAAAAAGAATAAAAATAAAAATGACTGCGAGAGCCTCAGAAAGTAATAGAAATACAGTTAACACATAGTGTATATACTACTTACCATTCATGGTTGTGTCTCACGTATTCATTAGTGAGTGCTTACTGAGGTACTATTCTAGGCTGGTTTAATCCTCACAACAGCCTGAGATAGGCACTATTATCAGCATCCCCATTGTACAAATGAGGAAATCGAGTCATAGTGTAAATATTTTGTCCAAGGTGAGCTGTGGAGCTGCACACGGTGTATCTCTAGCATTTGCTTCAGCTTTGGTCTCTTAGTGGGCATATCACATTGCCTCCAAGAATAAAAGAAGATACTAGCACTTAGGTTTTTGAGGTTTGATTATAGCTGTCAGCAATTAATGGTTATGTTGACAAAATTAATTGAAATCCTTATTTGAAGTTCAGGGGATTCAGAAGATGAATTGTTCATAATTAGGTACAGATTATCAGATAGTTTACTCAAGGGACAAGAGGTCATTTAATTATCTGAAGAATACCACTAACTTTAAATTGCCTATTATATTTAACAGTTAGCGTTCCCTTAATGGGTTTTTTAAAAAAGATTGTGGTAGATTACAAATACCTGCTGCCAGATTTTTAACTCGTAGAAGATCAGGTAACAACTTATGAAATCATAAAACCTGCTGGTATAGACTATGTTTTATATTTCAAGAATATGTACAGTATGGGGGTGCCTGGGCTCAGTCAGTTAAGTGTTTGACTTTTGATTTTGGCTCAGGTCATGATCTGACAGTTAGTGAGTTCGAGCCCCACATTAGGCTCTGTGCTGACAGGTTGGAGCCTGCTTGAGATTCTCTCTCCCTCTCTCTCTGCCCCTCCCCCACTTGTGTGCTTGCTCTCTCTCTCTCTCTCTCTCTTAAAATAAAAACCTAAAAAAATAATTTGTACAGTATGAATTTTTTCAACTGGTTCATGAAATTAATTCTAAGGGCAGTGGGTCATGCCCAGGACCTAGCACTGTCTTCTAAAAGTTGAATTTGCCCCCAGAACATGGTGAGGGTGGGGAGTAGGGATTGTGGCTCCCAATTGGAAGCCTCTGGGCCCTCTGAACCAGCAATATGGTGATCTGTTCCAGCAAGTTCATCCCTGGGTGGAGATCAACACTTTGGTCTGATTCTGTCATGCTTTGGTTTTTTC
Source organism: Neofelis nebulosa (assembly GCF_028018385.1). Classification (NCBI taxonomy): domain Eukaryota; kingdom Metazoa; phylum Chordata; class Mammalia; order Carnivora; family Felidae; genus Neofelis; species Neofelis nebulosa. The sequence continues at coordinate 21,844,876 of NC_080788.1, forward strand.
CCACCCTCTGATCTTTTCTTAGAAACACACAGGCAGTCTCCAGGGTCACTGAGTTTGCACTGAGTCTGTTTCTAGCAGGTCCTTGCTACCTTCTGTACATATCCTCATAAATCCTCTCACTGTTCTCCTTACTTTGCTCTTACCCACTTGCTGAGCTCCTGCTGCTCTTCTCTGCACTGAGTTTCTGCTCTCTGACTACATCTCCCGTGCTTTCCTCACTCCCAGCTACCTCTGCAGTTACCCTCCCTACATTCTTCCAGAACTGCTTTTGTTAATGCTGTGCTTCCGTTGGCCACTTTGACAGCTGCGCTCTGATGTGTGGGAGGGTCCTTGGCTATTCTGGACTTCTTTTTGTGGGGAAAAGACTATTTATATGTCCCCTAGGAAACCACATCATTTGAGCAGGAAGGGTCTGGCTTCCTGGAAATTTGCCACTAGGAGGACCAAATTCACTGTGTATGAGAAGTCCTGACTCTCGTACCACAGACACTGCAGGTTCTAGAGGTTCTCACTCCTCTTGCATTTTGGCCACTGACAGAACTTTTGCTATTTACGTTACTTCAAGTAAGACTCGGTTTTCTCTGTTAAATGTGTCTCCTTGCTCACTTCAAATCTGTTACCATTGATGAATCCTTTTGTGTTAAAATCCACAATCTCCTCTGTAAAGTCAAACTTGAGATCCTTTAACAAATACTACATTAAGAGCTAATACAGCTGCGCAAATTTTGAAAAATACGCACTGGCAAAATATAGACACGTATCTTTCCTCTCAAATCTTTTATAATTCTCTGCCTATGTTTTGCTTGTATTACCTAACTCAGACAACACCATTGCCAGCCACTCATACGTAAATGGGAAACTTGCTGTCTGAGACAACATGGATGGACCTAGAGGGTGTTATGCTAGATGAAGTAAGTCGGACGGAGAAAGATAAATATCATATGATTTCACTTATATATATAATCTAAAAACAAAACATGTGAACAAACAATAAAGCAGAAACAGACCCCTACATAGAGAGAACAAACTGTGGTGTTACCAGAGGGGAGGAGGAAGGAGGATGGGCAAAATGGGTGAAGGACAGGAGGAGGTAAAGAGTGAATAAGTCAAGGAGATGAAAGGTACCGCATAGGAATACAGTCAGTGGTAGTATACTAGTGTTGTGTAATGACAGATGGTAACTACACTGTGGTGAGCTACAGAGTTGTCAAATCACCATTGTGCACCTAACACTAATGTAACACTGTGTGTCAACTACACTTCAACAAAAAATAAAAGGAGGCCTCTGAGTATTTAGTCTCCCTTACAGTAACCCTGCGTTCCTACTTCTCTAACCCCTTGCCCCCTGCACTGAATAAATTACCAAGCTCTGGGGTAGGACTCCCCTGTAGGTGTCTTTAAATATCCTGGCATCCGTACTGCCACTCCCTTAGTTCAAACTGTGGAAGAAGCAACGTTTCACGATGTGGCTCCGATTAAGGAAAAATTAACAGATACTTATTTCAAGCTTGTAAACAACTGCAGCGTTTTGGAGACAACAGTTTAAACAGCTATCCCACATCAAGGGGCGGCTATACCAAATCAAAGTGTGCTGTATTGAGTTTTTATAGTATGTCTGAAAAGGAGAAAGAAAAGAAATGAGTTTAAGTTCACTTGTATCTGAAATGATAAACAAAAAGGGTGGATAATAAACTATCTCCTGTGTTAGCTACACTTTGTGACTTCCCACAGTTACTTAAGACTTTTCCAGACCTTAGCATCCCTATAAAGAGTGATTTCCATTTCAAATGGGGAAAGACAGGCTAGCTAGGAAACACTTTGACAAGAGTCCCATATCTGTTGACACGCTGAGTAGCAGAAAAACAAACAAGAGAAGTCTGTCATTTCTGATAGAGCTCATAGCAAGATATGAACTTTCTTACTCTCTTAAGTCTTAATTTTGCTTTCCTTTCTGCGCAGAGCGAAATATGTTTCAGCACAGCACAGAATACAAAGGTATTCTGAGGCTAAGTGATTTGCTTTTTTTTTAAATTTATTTTTTTAATTTACATCCAAGTTAGTTAGCATATAGTGCAATAATGATTTCAGGAGTAGATTCCTTAATGCCCCTTACCCATTTAGCCCATCTCCCTTCCCACAACCCCTCCAGTAACCCTCAGTTTGTTCTCCATATTTCAGAGTCTCTTATGTTTTGTCCCCTTCCCTGTTTTTACATTATTTTTGCTTCCCTTAATGTTCATTTGTTTTGTATCTTAAGTCCTCATATGAGTGAAGTCATATGATATTTGTATTTCTCTGATCTTTTTTTTTTAAAGTTTATTTATTTTGAGAGAGACAGAGACAGTGTGAGTGGGGGAGAGGTAGAGGAGGAGTGAGTGAGCGAGAGAGAGAGAGAGAGAGAGAGAGAGAGAGAGAGAAAGACTCCTAAGCAGGCTTGGTGCTTCCAATGCAGAGCCCGATGTGGGGCTCGAACTTAACGAAACTCCAAGATCTTGACCTGACATGAAACCAAACCATACATGAAACCAAACCATTTAAGCCACCCAGGCACCCATGATTTGCTCTTAAAGACATATTTCTCACCTGACATATTTCTAATTTAATATCTAAAAATTTTTTTCTTTTAGAAATTTTCAGGCAGTAAACTATTTTTTTCTTCTGGTATTCAGTTGTATGAATCACCCGTTGTGTGACTTTAGGATGTAAAATGTGTTGATTTGATACATTTACATATGACAACGTGATTGCCACTGTAGTGTTATCTGACACCTTTCTAATGTCACATAATTATCATTTATTTCTTGTGGTGGGAACAATCAAGATCTAGTTGTTTTTGCAATGCTTAAGTTTATAATACAGTATCGTTGACTATAACCACTGTGTGGTACTTTAGATCTCTGGGACTTACTGGTTGCAAGTTTGTGCCTTAAACAACACGTCCTCAATTCCCGTGGTAACCCCTGGTAGCCACTTTCCTACTTTCTGTTTTTATGAGTTTGGCTTTTTCAGATCCCACATATATGCGATCATACAGAATTTCTCTTTCTCTGTCTGACTTATTGCACTCAGGCATAATGCCCTCAAGGTCCATCCATGTTGTCACAAATGTCAGGGTTTCCTTCTTTCTCGTGGTTACATAATATTCCGTTGTGTGTGTAAACCATGTCTTCTTTATCCATTCATCTGTTGGTAGACACTTGGGTTGTTTTCATATCTTGGGCATTTCAAATCATGCTGCAATAAACACGGAAGTGCATATATCTCTTGGATATTCTGTTTTCATTTCTTTCAGATATATATCCAGGAATAGAATTCCCGGACCATCTGGTTGTTTTATTTTTAAATTTTTGAGGAGCCTGCATATTGTATTTCATAGTGGCTATACCAATAAGTTTTCATCTCTCTAGGATAAATAGGAGTGGAATTGCTGGTTCATACAGTGAATGCATGTTTAACTTTATAAGAAGCTGCCAAACCATTGTTTAGAGTGGCTGCACCATTTTATAATCCCAGCAGCCGTGTAGGAGAGTTCCAGAAGCTCGGTGTCTTTGCTAGCACTTGGTATTGTCAGTATGTTTCTGTTTTAACTATTGTAATATGTGTGTACAATTATCTCTTCATGTTTTTTTAAAAATTAAAAAAATTTGTTTTTATTTGAGAGGGAGAGAGAGAGAGTTGGGGAGAGAGGCAGAGAGAGAGAATCTTAAACAGGCTCCCCTCTCTGTGCAAAGCCCAACTTGGGGCTTGATCCCATGACCCTGGGATCATGACCTGAGCCGAAATCAGGAGTCGTATGCTCAACTGAGCCACCCAGGCACCCCTCATCACCATCACTCCTCATTTAATTTGCATTTCACTAATAGATAATAATATTGAGCATCTTTTTATGCACTTATTTGCCAAACTTAAGTCCTCTCTGGTATACCTATTCTCATATTTTGCCCATTTTAATAATTGGGTCACTTTCTCCCATATTACTGAGTTTTGAAGTTTAGAAGAGTTATAGAAATTGAAGTTCCAGAAGTTTAAGACTTCTAAGTATGTTGTTAAATAACAGTGGTAGAGTGGACATCCTTTGTTCTCAATTTTAAGGAGAAACCAGTCTTCCACCATGTCAGCTGTGGGGTTTTTTTTTGGTAAATGCCATTTATTAGATTGAGGAAGTTCCTCTCTGTTCCTAGTTTGCTGAGAGGTTTTCATTTTTTAAACTTTTATTTTATTCTTTTTTTCTTTATTTTATTTTAAAATCATGAATGGATGTTGAAATTTGTGGAAATGTTTTTTTCTTCACCAGTTGATATTATCATAGGTTTTCTTTAAACTGTTAGTACAGTGGATTACATGGATTTCCAAGTGTTGAACAGCCTTTCATTCCTAGGACAAACTCTACTTGGTTGTGACTAGACTCAGCTTGCTAATATTTGTTGTGAAGTTTTGTATCTATAATCATAAGGGTTATTGACCTATAGTTTTCTTCTTTGGTTCTGTCTTTGATTTTTGTATCAGGGTCATGCTGGCCTCAGAAATAAGTTGGGAAATGACTATATCATTTACTATAGATGTTATATTGGTTGTTCTAGGGACTACAAAGTAGATAGTAACATTTCACAGTCTACTTAGCATCAATATTTTACCACTTCAATTGGACTTAAAAACATTACCACAATACAGGTCCATTTTCTGCCTACCCTTTTATGCTTTGGTTGTCTTAGATATTACACAGACATATATTGAAAACACTAACATTCCTTCATTCCTGATGTTCCAAGTTTACTTCTGGTATATGTTCTTCTGTCTGAAGGGGTTCTTTAAAAATTGTTATTATTTTATTTTTTTATTAAATTTTTTAAATGTTTAGTTATTTTTGAGAGAGAGAGGCAGAGTGTGAGTGGGAGAGGGGCAGAGAGAGAGGGAGACACGGAATCTGAAACAGGCTGTCAGCAGAGAACCCGACATGGGGCTTGGACTCATGAACTGCGAGATCATGACCTAGGCCGAAGTTGGACACTTAACTGACTGGGTCACCCAGGCACCCCTCTGAAGAGTTTCTTGCAGTAATTTTTTTAGAGCCCAACTGCTAACAATGAATTTTCTAAGAAGGTCTTTGTTACATATTCATTCCTGAAGAATTTTTGTTGGATATAGAATTTGGAGGTTGACTATTCTTCTTGTCAGCTTTAAAAACACGATACTACTTTCTCCTGGCCTTCTTGGTTTCTTGTGAGAAATCTGCTGTTATTTAAATAGCTGTTCCCCTATAAGTAATGTGTTGTTTTTCTCTGACTGCTATAAATTTTTTTTTTGTCTTTTGTCTTCAAAATATGTACCTGGGTGTGGATTTCTTTGAGTTATTCCTGTTTGGTGTTTGCTAAATTTCTTTAATCTGTAGGTTTATGTCTTTTGCTCCATTTGGGAATTTTTCAGTTAATATTTCTTTAAATATTGTTTTCTGCATTACATTTTTTCTCTTCTCCTACTCAGGTTCTGATGGCACAGTGTTACACTTTTGAGCTGTTGCTCAAATTAGGTAATTACTACCTATATATATCTTCACGTTTACAGATTCCTTCCTCTGTATCTCTGTTATGCTATTGAGCCTATCCAGTGAAATTTTAATATAATTTATTATAGTTTTCAGTTCCAAATCTTTCATTGGTTTTTCTTTATATCTTCTATTTTCTAAGACTTTCTATTTTTCCATCAGTTTCAACTTTCTTTGCAATTTTGTTCAAGCATTTTTATAATAGTTGCTTTAAAGTATGTCAAATGTCCTGACATTTACTGATTTTTCCCTCATATTTCTTCATACTCTAAATTATTTTAGTTGATATTGTGAACATTTTTAAATTTTAGTATATTTTTTGAGGGGTGGGAGGGGCAGAGAGAATGAGAGACAGAGGATCTGAAGAGGGCTCTGCACTGATAGCAGAGAGCCAGACGTGGGGCTCAGACTAAACGGTGAGATCATGACCTGAGCTGAGGTCGGACGCTTAACCAACTGAGCCACCCAGGCACCCCCAGTGGACATTTTGAATACTACATCATGTGACAGGCTTATTTAAATCCCATAGAGAGTGTTGATATTTTTCTTTTAGTAAATGACTGACCTCATTAGGCTTAAGCTGCAAGTTCCAACATGATTTTTGTGGACTGTGATTCCAATTTCAGTTCGATTTGCAAAGCTTTTGCAGTGCTTTTGGCATCTGTACTGTGTGTGTGCAGCCCAGTGATCAGTTTGGGACCTTTGTAGTGGTCTATTCATTATTAGTTCAGTACTCAATGCCTTTGAGATCTTTCTTCTTTTTTAATACAGGCATTCGCTGTTATTCACTGTTCTGAGCACCACTTTTGCTGCATCCTATATGTTTTGGTTATGTTGTGCTTTCATTTTAATTCACTTTGAAGTATTTTCTTTCTCTTTAAAACATTTTTGGGGGCACCTGGGTGGCTCAGTCGGTTAGGTGTCCAACTTCGGCTTGGATCATGATCTCATGGTTCATGAGTTCAAGCCCCTTATCGGGCTGTGTGCTGACAGCTTGGAGCCTGGAGCCTGCTTGGGATTCTGTGTCTCCCTCTCTCTCTCTGTTCTTCCCCTACTCACATTCTGTCTCTCTCTGTCTCAAAAATAAATAAACATTAAAAAAAAATTTTCGAATTGTGGTAAAATACATAATGTAAAATTTACCATCTTAATGATTTTTAGGTGTATAGTTCAGTGGCATTTAGTACACTCAGACTGTTGTGCATCCTCAAAGTACTTTCTAATTTCTCTCGTAATTTCTTCTCTGACTTACCAGTTATTTAAGAGTGTATTGTTTAATTTTCACAAATTTCACATATTTCAAAATTTCCTTTTGTTATTAATTTATCATTTTATTTCATTGTGGTCAGAGTACACACTTTGTATAATTTCAATTTTTTAAAGATTTGTTGAGATTTGTTATATGGCCTAACATATGGTCTCTCCTGCATAATGTTCCATGTGCTCTTGAGAAGAATGTGTATCCTGCTATTGTTGAGTTAAGTGTTCTGCTGGGTTGAGTTGTATTTTTTGATACCTTCTATCTACTTGTTCTATTATTAATGTAAGTGAGATATTAGAGTCCCCAACTATTATTGTAGAACTGCTTATTTCTCCCTTCAATTCTGTAAGTTTTTGCTTCATATATTATGAGGCTGTGCTATTACATGCATAAATGTTTATAATTATATCTTGATAGATGGACTATTTTATCATACTACAATGTCCTTCTTTTTCTCTAATAACAATTTTTAAAAATGTTTGTTTATTTTGAGAGAGAGTGTAAATAGGGGAGGAGCAGAGAGAGAGAGAGGGAAAGAGAATCACAAGCAGGCTCCATGCTCTCAGCACAGAGCCTGGCATGGGATCCTGACCTGAGATCCACAACCCTGGGATCCTGACCTGAGCCAAAATCAAGAGTTGGATGCTTAACCGACTGAGCCACCCAGACACTCCTCTAATAATTTTTGTCCTAAAATCTATTTTCTCTGATATTAGTATAGCAACCACAGTTCTCTTTTGATTACTGTTCATGTGAAGTATCTTTTCCCATCTTTTTATTTCCAAACTCTTTGTGTCTTTGAATCTGGAGTGAATCTCTGTAGAGAGAATGTGGTTAGATTATATTTTTGGAAATATACAGTCTGACAGCCTTTGTGTTTTAATTGTAGAGTTTAATCCATTTATATTTAATATGGTTATTGATAAGGAAGAATTTACCTCTACCATTTTACTATTTGTTTTCTACATGTGTTTTGTCTTTTTTTTGTTCCTCAATTCCTCCATTACTATCTTCGTCTGTATTAAATAGACTTTTCTAGTGTACCATTTCAATTCCCTTGTCATTTCTTTTATTATATATTTTTCAGTTTACTTAGTGGTTGTCCTATAGATTACATGTCAATCTAATTGAGATGAAGATCAATTTAATTTCAATAGCAAATAAAAATTTGCTCTTTCAAAGTTCATTCCTTCCTCCTCTACTTTATGCTGTTGTCACAGATTTATATCTTTATATGTTGTGTGCCCATCAACAAAAACTTATAATTATTGCTTTATGCAGCTATCTTTTAAATTATAAAGAAAAAAAAAGTAGTTACAAACAAAAAATTCATTTATAATGTCTTTTATACTCATGTATGTAGTTACCTTTACTGGTGCTCTTTATTTCTTCATGTAGATTTTAGTTACTGTCTGTTGTCCTTTCATTTCTGCCCAAAGGACTTCTTTAGTATCTCTCTCAGGGCAAGTCTAGTAGTAACAGATTCTTTCAGTTTTTGCTATCTTGGAATATCTTAATTTCTCCTTCAGTTTTTGAAAGACTGTTGTGTTGGATACAGTATTCTCAGTTGATAGTCTTTTTCTTTCAGCATTTTAAATATGTCACCCCACTGCCTACTGGCTCCCTGATTTCTGATGAGAGTTCAGACTTTTATTTTATTGAGCATGCTTTGTGCATGATGAGTTGCTTCTCTCTTGCTGATTTCAGGATTTTTTTTCCTTTGGCTTATGACAATATAACTATGATTTGAATAAATGTAAATGTTTTTGAGTTTATTTTACTTGGAGTTCATTGAACTTCATGGAGGTGTAGATTCAGATTTTTCATTAAATTTGGGAAGTTTTTGGCCTTTATTTCTTCAGATATTTTCTGCTACTTTCCCTTTTGTCTCCTGCAGCTCTCATTGTGTGTATGCTGTTGTGCTGATGGCCTTTCACAGATCTCCAAGACTGTTCCTTCTTATATATTTCTGTTCCTTGGAATGGATAGTCTCAATTGACTTATCTTCAAGTTTACTGATTCTTTCTTCTGCCTGTTCAAATCTGATTTTGAGCCCCTAAAGTAAAATTTTCATTTCAGTTGTACTTTATAAGTCCAGAATTTCTGTTTGGTTTTTCTTCTTTTTAAATATGATTTCTATCACTTTATTCCTATTCTGTATATGGTGAGACAGCATTCTCATAATTTCCTGTAGATCCTTAGAAATGTTTTTCTTCAGCTCTTTGAATGTGTTTACAATAACTGATTTAAAGTCTTTGTTAGGAAGTCCAACATCTGGGATTCCTTGAGGCCAGTTTCTTTGATTGTCTTTTCCCTAGGTGGACCTAGGTGGACCATGCTTTCTTGTTTCGTTGCATGTCTATTTAAAACTGGGAATTTTGAGTAATATAGTGTAGCAGCTCTGGAAGTCAGATTCTCTTCTCCACAGAGTTTGTTATTGTTGCTTCGTATTGTAGTAGTTGTTGCTTATTTAGCGATTTTTCTGAAATGATTCAGCAAAGCCTATATTCTTTGTTGTTTGTGGCCACTGAAATCCTCCCCTGTTAGCTCAGTGGTCAGCTAATGACTGAACAGAGATCTCCTTAGATTCTGGGCTAAAAAGACCTCCTAGTCTTTGCTTAGGAGCTCTATGCATGCACATCTTCAACACCCAGCCAGAATTTACATCTTTCTCTTAGCTTCTGGTTTTCACAGAGCCTTTAGGTCAGCTAGAATTGGAATCTTTCTCCCTTGTCAGGTATTCTCTGAGCATGTGCATAGCCCTATGCATGCATATGGTTTTCTAGATTCCCAGGAATATGTCAGAGCTTTTGAAAGCCCTATGGACATCTCATTTCTCAGCCTTTTCTCTGGAGATTTTTGGTTAGGCTCATTTGCCTCAATTCTGTTATTTATCACCTTGGGGAATAGGGACTAAAATACTTGTCTGTAAATATTTTTGACAAATGCCCTCTCCCCATCCTCACCCCTGGCCACTAGTTTTAGCCCTGAGGTAGTTCCAAGTCAGGGGAAATTAAGACAAGTCTTTTGAGCCAGTCTTTCAGGAAGCCACCAGACAGGTTAAAACAGGTAATTACAATTCTTTGTGGATGAGGTCCTTTCTGCTTCCACTGGTACCAGGAATTCAGGCTGTTATTTTCATGACCGCCACTGAACTGAGGAGTGGGGGATGGAACTAGGTAATTGAAATGCCACAAAGCTCACTTAAAAAAAAAAAAAGGATTCAGTAATGTCTCTTGAATAAGCACTCCACAAATTGTTGCAAGCCATTGGTTCATTTCCATCTTTCTAAAAAGGTTGATTCTGAAAGTTTTGCCAGTTTTGTTGTTACTTTTATGGAGAGATGGATTCCCAGAGTTCCTTACTCTACCTTTTTTTTGGTGAACTTTGTCTCCGTCAATACTTTTGGTATGCTAACAAGGCACAGAACCACACACAGACACACAGACACACATACACACACATACAAATACACACAGTTTGGTAGCGAGCTCCAAAGTTCATTAGCAACTTCATGGGATTACTTTCCCACGTCCATCCCTCTCTACAGTCTCCTTGGTGTTTCCAGTACTCTGAAGCTCCCCCTTTCCAACCTCCAATCAGAATCCTGGGGTTTAATTAATCCACTCTGCCCTGCACTTTCACAACTATACCTACTTCCAGGGCCAAGTGGCAGGAGGAGACAGAGAGCGCAAAATGCAATAATTGGCCCCACCTTCTTGGTTCTTGATGCAATAGGTAGGGATTTCACTGGACCACTGGATCTCCTACGAATGACTGAGGGGAACAATAGGAAGGGAAAGAAGGCACTCTTGGAATAAGCAGGATAAGGTCTCAGAATAATTTCCTTTAATACTGAAAGATATACGACCTCATTTTATACCCCACGCTGAAAAAGCAAAAAGTGTTAGTTGTTGGGAATACCCTCTTTGCCTCCAATGTCTTCTCCCTCCAATCCAAAACAATAAGACAATAACACAGTACACAATCATGTCACTCCTTGCTTAAAAATGGTACTAGCTTCTCACAACACTTAAAAGCCAAAGTTTATTGCAATGTTAGGTACCAAGGAGTGTGTTAAAAGGAAACCTTATAATCTCCATTGGTAATGTTTCTATGATACAAACAGTTGGTGCTTTCTCAGTATTATGTAAAGAGCCACGTAAATGCAGCTTCAGGTTTTCCCTTCTAATTCAACAGCAGCCCTTAACCTCCTCCTCAGGGATTTCTATTACTTATATACATTCAAACCTTTTCAGAATCTGGCCCCCATCTTCCCTTCCTGCCTCATCTTCTTCTTCAACCTCAAATTTACTTCATAATCATTCCATCATCAAAATGGAAAAAATAAAATCTCCTAGAACTTGACAAACCCTTAAGTGCCAGAGCATCTGATGACCTCAGTTTGAGAAAGTTTGTTCTAGAAACTTTCTACCATGGATATTTGTAGAACCAGATGAATGAAAGCTGCTTTGTTGATGCCAGGGGCCCCAGCCATTGTATATACCAATATGTTGCTACCCTGGATTTGAATATTATTTAATTAGATTAATATGGCTGCACTGTTTATTATTTTTCAAAACAATATTCACTTTATAAAATATGTCAATATTCTCTTTCAAGTATTTCAAATCATTGGGTCAAACCACTTATGACTGTTATTCTAGTATACCTAGTATTTGGCTCAAAGGGATTATTTCTTTGGATGATAAGTACTTTTGTGATACAAATGCACTTTCTTAGACTGAAATACTGATTTCTTAGCTCTACTTCTATCCATTTTCACCAATTTGAATTCATGGCTTCTGTAATTATTTTTGTGTTTGGATTTACTTACAGATCACGTAAGTGGCTTAACTAGGTTTTTATTTCACACATTGTGGTAGTATTTACTTCAGAGCAAAAATTCTTCCAATTTAGGACGCTTTTGAAAAGAGCACTGAGACCATTTTTCTAATATATGAGTTTCAACTGGCGGGCCAGAAGAATAATTCCTGAGGGCTGGTCTTTTATATCAGAGGAAACTAGAATCAAGTGAAACCTATAAACTGGCTGGGCCCAAAGTAATCATTCTCCCGTCTTTGAATAGAATTTAAGCTGTACTTGATTTATGACAATATATGCCCTTCCTTTACTACTTTATGTGTATCTCCTACTAAAATTGCTGGGAGTTCAGAACCTAATTTGTTTTATCAGTCCTAGTTAATTATAGCTGTGTTTGTCCCTCTCACATTTCAGAGATTAGTATAGATTGTTCTACAGGGTTGTCTGTTAAAAGGCCACATCCTAATGCCCTAATCAGTCTCCAATTCTATTTGTTTATATATATATATATATATATATATATATATATATATATATATAAATATATGTATATTTTATATTATTTATATATATTTATATATTTATATTTATATTTATATTTATTTATATATAAAAATATAATTCTACTTGTTCTGTAAATTAATAAAATGAGAGATAATGTTACCAGATTAGCAACTGGCATTGCATATCATGGCTCTTGTTTTAGTTTGTTTTCAAGAAAAATAAAAGGCTCTTTATGATTAACATTTTGTCAACTTCAGTATTCTCCTTGAGATGTGCCCATATTTATGTTAGGGATGAAGGGCTCCATCAGCTCTGTCTTTATTATGCATCCGTCACCAGTGACAATAAACAACATCAACAAGAACAGCAATAAGAACAACAGTGGTAGCATGATAATGTTGTGAGAATTAAGAGAAATTGTGTAGATGAAAGTACTCTGTGAGCTATAAATGCTATGCAAGTGTAAAATAATGTGACTATGTGAAGTAGGTATGATTATAAATCTCCAGATGCTTTCATCTGTGTCTTACTATATCTATTATTTAGGATATTTGGTTTGGACATTATACTACTAAACCTGAAAGCAGGTTAATTAAAACACATTTTTTTGGTTGTTGTTAAGGTCTTGTAAATAATGTTTTCAATTTCATTCAAATAATAGGTACAACAATACATGAATTTGTGGCACTTTTGTAGTAACCTCTGAGAGAATACCCATAGATGGCATAACTTTCTTGGAGTGTCATTGACTCTTACCTAATAAATATAAGGTCCAAACTTATGTTATCATAGTAACAGTTGTGTGTGTTTCCTAAGGAAAGAACTTAGACATTTGGAATTCTGTAGGAAGCTAGTTACTAGAATTTGTTTTATGTGCATTCATCTTTTTTGCGTGTGCAACCTTCACCTGCAAGGCAGCTTATAAATTATATGGAAACATTTACTTAATGATAGAGTTCAATGTTAACCTAAAAACATAATGTTAGTGGAACAACAAGGTCCAGTTTATACTTGAAGAAACCCGTGTTTCAAGGTTCCATGGTATTCTATATTGAGTTCTAAGATGATTCTTACCCTGTAATTTTATTCCCAGCCTACAGATCATAAACTTGTCTAATCCAGTCCAAAATTTATATCCAGCTATTTTAATTTCCATCTACTTCTTCATATGAGGCTGTCTTTTAAGTTTCGTAATTATAGTGAGAACACCCAGGGCAGAACCTGGTTGGTTACACTTTACTTACAGAGTTTTTATTTTATGTGAAAAACTAAACAAAGAACAAGACTTAAGTCTTAAGTCTTCTGGATTTCTCATTATTTTTTAATAAGCAAAATAGTGAAGACTTACCAAAAGACTATTAAGCTCTCTAGGATTTTAGCTCTAGGTCACATCATTTATATATACCAACATGGGCACACTTCAGACCTCCTCGATTTCTAGAATTCAAGCCATCTAAATCATTAGCTTTTTCTGTCTATATTCCACTTTCTGTTGAAGCAAGACTCTGGTCACTCACTGAAGCTCTTACTAATATCCTAGGTTATCTCTCCCTTACTTCCAACATAATAGTGTCAGCTCTAACCCTTCCTCTATTGCCACTAGGACTCCACAGCTGGGCAGAGAGAAATAGAGGCATTGTAGCACGTTTATGCTACCATTTGCAAACACTAACATCATTGTGGTGTCCCCACTGACTAGTTCTAGGTCCCTTTTAGCCTCCCTTTCGCTATGCCCCATGCTTCATTCACTAACTGCATCCTTGTCTTTGGGCTGTAGAGAGTCACTGATGAAGGTCATGGGACTCACCTTGGATGTGGCCCAATAAAGTCATATTGGCTAGTTTCATTTAGGTCCTCAATACTCCTGCTGAGAAATTGCTTGGCTAGCTCCTTTCCTATCATATTTCCCCTAAAGGTGAACTCGAGTCCTCCCTAGTGGCTTCAAGTCTGTAATGTGGCTAGGGGATACTCTTTCCCCATTCCTATCATTCCTTCCTATGTATCTGAACTTGCCATTAGTGTAAAACTCTTGGCCTCTCTCCAGTCTTCTATTTATTCTCGAGGAGGACTGATTTTCTGATTGCTGTTAGGGGATCAGGACACCAGCTTGCTTTTTTTTCCTCTCTCTTTGGGAGCCACCTGCTTGCAAAGAGCATTGGTTCTCACTTTTTTCTTTGCTTTTTTTTTTTTTGTTTGTTTGTTTTTGTTAGTATGTTAAGCTTAGTGGGGAAAGCTGATTCTGCTTGTGAGAAGGGAAGCTTGCAGGCGCCTGTAACTGAGTGGGTGTGGCTAATTCTGACTAATTCTGTGTATTTGGCAAGAACTGAACCACATCCTCTAGCACAACTTGTATTACTGATAAAGCTGATACTATTTTTATCTTTATCTCCATGTCTCCCTGAACTGGCTCTCAAAGTCAGGTAAGGAACAAAATTGTCATTTACTAGACACATTAAAACTCCAACATTTAATCCCACCTTTTCCCCATAATCCAAGCAATTTTGACTCCTATTAATTTATAAGATTAAGACATTTGGATCAAATCTTCCCCAAACTTCTCCCCCATCACTACATGTTTGTCTTTCTATGATCTTGTCTATGTCAGAAGAATCACCCACCTCCCTTCTAAGACTCCTCTCTCTTTCATGCCATCTTCTACTTACGATCTCATTTCTCTCCTTCTTGTCTTTCTTGTTAGGGTCTCTATTATCAGCATTTTCTCTTTCTGATCACTTGGGAAGAGGATGCTAAATAAAATCTCAAGTCCACAAATTGCTGCTTTCCTAATCAAGCTTAGAGGAAACCCAATACCTTAACCCAGATGCACAAATATGACAAGAAACCCACTTGACCCAGAGATTTTGGGGGAATCCAAACCTTCTATTATAGGTTTGTCTAGTTTAAGACCCATAGATGCTTAAGTACAAGACCAGTAACTATTAAAATGTATAATTTGTGAATTACAGCCTGCATATTTGAACATATCAGACATGCAAAATAAAATTTATATAAATAGAAGATATGAAAGAGTAAAGAAGAGATAATAAGGAGGCATTGGACACCACGTATTCCCAAACCTATAATAATATACTTGTTATAATTAAATATTAAGTTTGGTGCTAAGTTTCCCTGAAGCTATGGGAAGAAGGGAGAGATACTGGCTTACATAATTCTCATTGTTCAAGAAAAGGAAGCTGAATCTCTGACAAAGTTTTTTCAGGAAAGATGCTTTCCTACTCAATTGCTCTGGAACCTGTCCACCAAGGGATGCCAAACCACAAAAGGAATGATGTGTTCAACAGCGGATTTCCAAGAGACACAGAGATGGCCTTCAAGTTCCAGTTGATAAAGATACATGTTACTTGGTATTAACCCAGTATGATGAGATAGAACATTTTGGTTGACAAGTTCCACCGTGGTTGTACTGATAGAAGTTATTTATAAAATATTCTTCCAGCAGCCCTCTTGGTTATCTGACATTATCCATACCTTCAAGCAAAGAAACACCTGATAGCGTCGACAGTTTTGGTGTTACTGATATTAGAGACCCTTCCTGACAATCATGGGTAGCAGAAACATTTGTGTATTTAGACTTCCTAGTTGCCAATAGTAAAATCAAAGTTTTGAACATAGAGGGAGAACAGTTGATACCCTGTTTGACATTCATTGAGAATAGGATGGAAACTTGCATTCAAGTAAGGAGACAAAATTTTTAGTCATCGATTCATTAAAAAATATCAAGCTCCTGCTATGCAGAGACATGCAGGCTTCTTGACCTAGTCTAAGGATGAGGTGGTCAGGGAAGTTTTCCATAAGTAATTGGCATTTGAGCAGAGATCTAAAAGGTGAGTAGGCAGAGGGAACAACATGTGCAAAGCCCCTGTGGCAGGAAGGGAGTGGTGGCTTTGAGGAGATGAAGGAAGGCCAGCAAGACTGGAATACCAAGCATGAAGGGCGGACAGTCCAGGGTGAGGCTGGACCTGGGAGCAATAGAAACCACTGAAAGGCTTTTAAAGAGCTGATGGGGAGGGGTGCAACCAGATTAGAGTGTAGTGAGTGCAGAGTGAATTGGAAGAGGAGAGATGATAATAGAGAGCTCAGATGCTCTCAGAGCTCCAATGCTTTCAGAGTGGAGAAATTCAAGTGAAAAAAAGATGATGGTAGCTTGTACTAGACTGCTGGTGGCAGAGAAGGAAAGAAGTAGGAGGGGGGCATGATTTGTTCAGAAGTGGAAGAAAACACAATTGGATGATTTGATAGTGTCTGTCTTGCTGAATGAGATGGCTAGTGGTGCCACTGTCAGAGCCCAGAGCACAGAAGAGGATGTCCATTGGGGCGCCTGGGTGGCGCAGTCGGTTAAGCGTCCGACTTCAGCCAGGTCACGATCTCGCGGTCCGTGAGATCGAGCCCCGCGTCAGGCTCTGGGCTGACGGCTCGGAGCCTGGAGCCTGTTTCCGATTCTGTGTCTCCCTCTCTCTCTCTGCCCCTCCCCCGTTCATGCTCTGTCTCTCTCTGTCCCAAAAATAAATAAAAAACGTTGAAAAAAAAATTAAAAAAAAAAAAAAAAAAAAAGAAGAGGATGTCCAAGTTTGGGAGAAAAACCATGAGCGCAGTGCCCTAAGTCAGCAAAGTGGACATGCTGGATGGGGGTTTGGGTTAAATATCCTGCGGCAGTGTTGTCCTAACTAAAAACTGAATTATATCGTAAATCTCTGATTGAGGGACTAAATGTTGTATCTTACAAAATGATGAGCTTGCTAGAACTTTATATATAACTTTCCAAACAGTAAGGGAACGCCATGCATTTGGTTCTTGCACATGAGCCCTCAAAACACCCTGCATGGAGGGAGGAGCACAAGTGTCTAAACTTCCTGTGTGAACACGTTTGTAAGACTGAGTCATGCAAATTGCTGGCCCAGGTTGTGAAAGATACCAGACAACAGGGAGGTCCGGAAGGGACTGATGCCAACAGCACCTTCCACAGAGGCTCACTCCTAACTGGACCTTGCAGAGCGACTGGAGCTGGGGGATGAGAGCTGAGAGAAGACCTGGAGAATCATCAAATGGCAAACAGTGACGCAGAAAATAAAAACGATCTGATATGTGAAGAAGATTTTTTAAAATGGCAGAGACATCTGAGTGCTCAAAAATGTGATTTTAAAAGTAATCACTGGTGTCAAATTGCTCAAATTGCTCCTCAGCTGTCCTGGTTAAGAGGGAAGGAAAGGTATCTTCTCCCCAAACCTCCTCCTCCTTTTGTCTCTGCTATTCACCTGTGGTTCAGCTTAGAAAGGGTCAATAAGGGAACCGGAGGGGCAGGAATGCACTCCCATCACCCTTGCAGATCTCAGCCAAGGGAAACGGGAAGTAGATGTTTTTACTGCCCAGCACACTTTCATTCCTATTACGTGTGCACAGAGCCCCAAGAGGAAAATGCAATTTGGTAGTGACCTGATAACCACATTCTTGGAAGGTTGCTCCAAGAATGGTAAAAATCCAAACAATGTTGGGGGAGGGGAGAAGAGGAAGAAACGGAGTGAAACAAAACACAATTTCCATTGTAAATTGCAGGCTGTGATTAAATCCAAGTTAATGTCTAACTAGAAAGTGGAAATTTTAGATTATTAAGATTGGGGTAATTTATCTTTCTCAGGAAGAAATAATTGTTATATTTTGAATACTTAGTCATTACTATTAAAACAGCAAAGGAGTATTTAAAAGTTGTATTGAAAATGTACCTTATTAAGGCCAAAAGTTGGTGCAGATAACCCTTGAATTTGGCAGGTTGGATTACAAGGTGACTAGGTCTATGAGGGGAGAGCGGTCAGAGACCTGCGGCTGCCAGGGGCATTGTCTTTTCTGTGGGCTGAGGCAGAGTCACTGGCCTTGAATGTGCACCAGCAAGACTTCAAAGTGTATTATGAATTCTGTCCTAATTGTTGAGGCCTTCCACTGGATGGTCTGCTGATATACACACGTAACTGTACCAGGGAACTTTAATTCTGAGTATTGAAGGACAGAATGATAAGCTAGAATCACCCTAGGCATCATCCTTCTACCTTCATTGTTGGTTAAACACTTTGCACCAATGTTTTGTCAATTATCACAATCTTTAAATAATAATAAAAAATCTTAAATTTCTTTTATTAAGTGATAAATGTTCTTAAAATTATACGATTAAAAAAATATAGGTAGTGAAGTTTTATGGTTCCTGTCTACCCTTTGCTGGTTACTCTTTCCAGCTTCAGGAAAAGCAATACTGTAAAATTTGGAAAATGTCATTCTTTCTGGCTCTCCCTGACCTGACTTCATTTGCTCATTCATTGATTCGTGCACACACGCATTCATTCATTCTGCATTTATTAAGCACTACCATATGGATGATGCTGATATTGTTGGGACCCAGGTGTGAAACACACCCTGCCCTAGTTTAGACACTTCCACCTTTGTGGGGGACAGACACTGCTGCCCCTCCCTTAGTTCCCAGTCTCAGAGAACAGAGGAGGGAGTCTACCTCTGCTCTGCCAGGTTGGGCAAGGAGCAACCAAAGCATTAAGGCAGGATGAGGAGGTCAGTTCCTAGGGAATACCATCCTTGATAAAGTCAAGGACAAGTCAAGGGCAGGGAGAACAATGGCCTCCCTAGCATTTACACAGCTCTGCACCTGTTCTCTCCATTGATGCAGGGTATCAGAGTAAAAGCTCCCACTTTGGGAGTGGGCAAGAACTGTCAGGGCTTTTTTGTTCGGTTTGGTTTAGTTTGGGCCTGGAATATTTGCAATACCTGTCATCATTCACTTCTTTAAAAACATTTTTTTAATGTTTATTTGTTTTTGAGAGAGAACACGAGTGGTGGAGGGGCAGAGAGGGGGAGACACAGAATCCCAAGCAGGCTCCAGGCTATGAGCTGTCAGCACAGAGCCCCACGCTGGCTTGAACACACAAACCATGAAATCATGACCTGAACTGAAGTCAGAAGCTCAACCTACTGAGCCACCTAGGCGCCCCTGTCATCATTCACTTCTATAAAGAATTTACAATCACCATTTCACAACTAGAGATTTTCACACTATTTTGGAGGCAAACACGTAAAAAAGCCAGTCTGAACAAACAAGAGAACTCCGAGTGAAGGTTTAAATGAACGTCTCCATTGCCCTTAAAATAGGGTGGAGGAGCCCACAAACCCTTGGACCGAGGACCCATTGCTGGCCCCGCGCTGGGCACACCTCTCGCATGTGACACGGATGCGCTCGTCGCTGGACGACTGCTGCTCGTCTTCCTTCTCCTGAAAGTGTTCCTGAACACACTGTTCCTCGAACTCATGCAGCCTCTTCAGCTCCTCGTCACTGAGAAATAGTTCTGTGGGAAAGAAATGTTTGCTGAGTGAGAAACGAACCCGGTGCGTGAAGAATCAATTTCGTTGCGTCATTAGGAATTTCCCAGCCCAACCTGAATTAAGCGCCCTTGTCCTTCACTTGTAGGCAGTTCTCTGACTACTCCAACTGTTTGTTACACAAACAGGTTGTCATATGCAGCAATCATTCTTCCCCTGGGGCAAAATGGCTCACTTTTTAAACACAAAACACCACTATTAAAGCTATTCGCAGAGTGAAACCAAATATTATTTTCTGGAGAAACTTTTGTGTGTGTTTTATGGATAGAGTCAGGTGGACAGCATAATTTTCCCATCCTCTTTAGATGCCACAAATTACAACATTCTGAAAGGAACTCTGCATCCACATAGAAGAGTCATTTTCAAGAACTCTGTCAATTTCTGATCTCTTTCATGAGCAGGCTTTTGGTAACACTAATTACTCATAAACTAACAGAACTAGAATAAAACCAACATAAAATGGGAAGCATTCTACAAAGAACAACAGTTGGACTAGGGTGTTCTGTTTTCACACAATTTAAAGTAGTATGTAGTGTCCAGTTGGAACACCCTTCAAATTAGCCCAAGATAGAAATGAGAGAGTCCTGTACATACTCAATCCACGATCCTGTTCATCTTGGTCCCCTTCTCTTTTCTTCCTACAGCGACCGCTAAGACGCATAATGATTATATAGATGTGGCTTAAAATGATCATTGGTGGAGGTAGGACTGGTCGGTCATGAAATGTCATTATCAGCTGATATCGTTGGAATTTCCACACCTGGTTGGATATTGACTTTACCTCAAAGAAGGTATTGCTTTAAAAAGAGTAAATGTTTAATTAGTATTTTCCTTTTCATTTTGATTTCCCAGGGCAATCAGTTGCTCACATTGAAATGAAAATAAACATTGAAATGACCTTTTAATTCCTGCTAGTACTGACTCCTAGACTACCCTGTTTTTTGGTTTAACTATCAATGTGGTTTATCTACACTCAAGGACATTTTCTCATATAAATAATTAAGAATCAAGTGTATTGTAAGTGCTACCTACTGCCCTCTTAAAACATCACACTGTAGTCTATTGACTCATACACTCAGAAAATTTTTATTTCATATTTTTAAAGGTAGGAGCTATTCAACTAAGCATTTTGAAGTATTTAAACCTTTAATACAGTTGAAAAAGAGTTTGAACCAGATTCTTTCCAAAGCCCTGGTCAGTTCTAAGATTCTATATTTCCGTGAAGGATTTTTTTCCCTCATATTTTTCATCTTAGAAGCTAGAAAATATTTTTTTCAACATGTGTTAAGTATGGTCACACACACAACACATTTGCCCATTTGCCAAAATGGGTAAGTTTTATAAGAAATTTGATACTGTAAGCCATTTCTTTCCTGCCATTTTGTCTTCTATTCTGTAAATGATAAGGAAAGTATTTTATATAATATTGCAGTAATTGTCATAGCTTATGAAATTGACATTGCCTTCTGTGCCTCTGATAATGATCAGATCTTCTCTACCTCCGGAGACTTTTATCTAAGGAAATATTTCATTAGATTAAAATACATGTCAAAGTGTTAAAATACTAAACAAAATTAAATTAAAATGTATTTAAGAGGAAGACAAATACCATATGATTTCATTCATTTGTGGAATTTAAGAAACAAAACAAGTGAAGAAAAATGAGACAAAACAAGAAACAGACTCTTAAATGCAAAGAACTAGTGGTTGCCAGAGGGGAGGTGGGGGGGGGATGGGTGAAATTGGTGAAGGGGATTAAGAGTACATGTATCATGATGAGCACTAAGTAATGTTTAGAATTGTTGAATCATTATATTGTACACCTGAAACTGATACAATACTGTATATTAATTGTATTTCAACAACAAAAAATATTGAACCATTGAGAAAAATTTAGTGTGTGCGTCAAATTTTGACTCATGAATACACTAAGGCTGCTTACATTTGAACAAAAGAGGTTGTAAAGATTTTACACCTTTAAAAGCCCTCCTGAAATTCTGTGTAAATCCGTGGCCCCAGATTGGAAATTCGTACTGTAATTACTAATAGGCACCCAGCCATGACACATACTTGAAAACTGCAATGAGCAAGTTCACCAGCAGGATGTTGGCTACTAGTAGGTAGCACGCCATGATGGCCGGTGTGAGCCAGGCGCCTGGGATACAGGGAGGGAGCCGCTTGCCTTCCTCATCATACTGGTTTTCACCACAAGGAGCTGCAACAAAATTTGTCTTGTTGTACTTGCTTTTTACATAGAATGAATGGAATAAATGACTTACTTATGCCGTTAAACGATCTATTTCTTTTTTAACACGATTTTCCCCTGATTTCATAAGCAATAATTTTTCATGTGAAAATATCTCCTACAAAGAAAATAAGAAGCTCATTTCTGCACTCAGAGATAGTCATTCTTGACTTGTATTTGTAAACGTTTTCCCGTTTCTTTCTTTGTGTTTTTCATATACAGAAGTTCTTAATTTCTAAGCAGATAGATCTTTGTTTTTTTCTGTACTGTTATCCATTAGAAAGTTATTGTGTCTTCTGATTACTTGAGATCAGCTTATGTTGTCTCCTTAATTTCACTTGTACATGAACTTTGGAAATAATTTTGTTATGAGGAAGGAGGTACGATGCCCTCTACCCTCAAATTTGTTAATCAACAGTTCTGGTATCATTTTGGAAAATCATCCTTTCTCTGCTCATTCAAAATGCCACTTTGATCCTATGGGACCTATGTCCTGAACTAAAAAATAGAATGATTGCAAAAGTGATCAGTGAAGTAATTGCCATAAATTTATCGTCTACCTACTTTTTACTTACAGTTTAAAAGAGTATTAACATCAGAAAACAAGAGGAATATTTAAGACCAGCGTAAGGCTATCAGTAATTAGCTTAGGAAGAGACTGATGAATACACACATTTCATGAACTAGAGTCATCAATTCTGTGTAAACTTACGATTAATTTCCATGGCGTAGACTATATAGCGATTGGAAGCAGGATTTTATTTATTTTTTAGTTGTGACAGGAAGGGAGGAAAGAAAATGAGATGACAATTGAGAGAAAAGTAAAACACATGATTAGCAACTTAAGAACGGTTTTGGTGTCAACAAATGCAAAGTATTCAAGCTTGGGAATTATAGATTCATGCTTGGAAACAATGGTCTATGTAGAGGAAATTATAGACATTATTAATACTAGGAAATATATACATATATTTCATGAATATTGATTTTACCATATGTTATAAAGCAATAAGAAGCTCACTAGTTAAAAAATACTGTGAAAAAGATATGAGGCTACTGGCAGATGATCATTTTAATCAACTGGTTAACCAATCAGGCGTTCTCTATATCCCAATTCACATACCTCATAAGCACAAAGAAATGCAAAATTATTATGCAATAATCAGATCAAGAATCAAAAGCCTACATTTAATGAAAATATACTCATTTGCCTCTTTATCTTCTCATTAGCAAATTTAATAATAAAAAATTAAAAATATTACAATTTATGTCTGGATCATATGTTTACCTAAGTAAATATTCTTTGGAAACCAAATTAGATTTTTACATTCTGGTTTACCAAGCTACAGACACATTCAATATCTCGCATTGACTTTGAGATACTTGTCATGATAATGTGTTTGGAGTTATGTTCTGAAAACTAGGTAGAAGGCATTGTATGAACTAGTTATCAGTCTAACCCAGTGGCAGACGATGTTTTGACAACTGTGTGTTTCATACAAGTGGAGGATATTCAAAACCTATCCCCAAGAAGCAGAACACTGGAAATAACATTCTGATGCTTTGTGACAGAGTACAACATGCAAATGAAAATATGGGGGCAGACACAAGAACAGATCTGAAGAACCTACCACACAAGAGACACCATGATCTACCAACTCAGCCTGGGGAGGGGCTGGGGCCTGCACCACCCAGAAATCCATACAAGATTATGGCTTATTTCCTCTGCTAACATCCTGATTATTTTTAATCATAATAATAACAATAACAATTAACAACAAAATTTGAACTGCATAAGTGAAGAGGAAATTGATAGCCACATGGAAAATGGCCTTTGGAGAAGAGGCTTGAAGAAGAGGATGACACAAGACACCAGTCACCTTGTCATGCTCGCTATCTCATTCTCTTGGAACAACACTACTAGCTCTGCCTTGGAGTAGAAAGAAATTTACATTGAAGAAATATTAGGATATTGGCGCTGATGCTGCATTCATGTGATAAGATATTCACCAGGTCCAGCTAAAGTGATCAGACTCAAAATTCTGGTTAATGGTTTTTAGAAGAGAAGAAATGACTGATGTCTCAAAAATCTACATTTCATATTCTGCACTTACTCCTTCATAAAATGATTTGATGCTCATGGCAGAATAAAAAGTAATTTATTTCCAAATTAACACATGCTCTTCCATTAATTTGGAACTGATCATCTGCCTCAGAAGCAGGGAAGAGAATCTTACTATGAATTCTATTCTTACGGTCTATCTGGTCTGCAAACACCTCTCCATAGATCATCCAGTAGGGCATGTAGAAGATGTTTCGGGCCAGTCTCCAAGAAGGCTCCTCATCTGGGTGCAAAATGGCTTGACGGGCTACTCCAAAACTCATCAGCACAACCAGCATGATGACCACAAAATACAGCATGTCAATCATCTGAGCAGAGAAAACATGTGTCTTGACTCATGGGCGAGGTTCACCTGGTTCATTGTAATGCTCTCCCCAAAGACTTCATGAGTGCTTAATTAGGAAGAAGAGAGTCTCTTTCTCTTCTCTCCATCTTAGCCATGGGCTCCTAGTTTTTATACACCATGCAATACATACATCTTATTCTAGAACATTGACTCCCTCATTTGTTCTCATTCTTTCTTCTCCTCTACTGTTGCCCATAAACAAATAGTCCTCTCATAACTACGAGTGCAAATGAAGAAAGGGAAGAATTATGGGGGAAACATGGGAATTTGTAAGGGAAACTAAGGAGTCAGAGGAGGAGATATCTAAGAAAACAAGATAATGAATTGAGAATACAGAATGATATTTATTCATTCATTACACAAATGCTGAGTGGTTACAGTGAGCAGTGCTCTGTTTACTGTGGATACTGAACTGGTATAATTCCTAATTTTGGACATCTCTGAAGATGAGGGCCCTTGCCAGGATAAGCTAAATCATATATCCTTTTACTCAAAGCCACGTGCGCTATAAAGTGTTATTTGTAAATTTAAGATACTTCCTTTCTTCTGGGTCCGGTCCTAACACTGAAGCTGTTTTAGGTGATGTAAGGATGATATGCTGACTCATTTTTTTTCCATATAGTATGGCCTATTCTGGAAGAAATGTTGCCATGGACTTGGCCTAATCACATGAATTACCCTCAGGCCAGAGTACATGGGCTGAAGATTGGAATACAGGTTGTGGAGTGACCGTGGGCCCTATTTGTCTCTGGCTTTTACCACATGTTATAAACTAGATTATTGCTATATATATAAACATATATATATACACACACACATGCAGTATTAGTATATACATAGATACAGTATATATATATATATATATATACCTCTGTATAAAGCAGTATGTACTGTATATATATACCATATTAATGTGTAGGAAAACTATGTATCTTAAAGCAAAAAACATTTCCTGTAAGAAACTAATTGCAAAGGAAAGACCAAATGAAATCTGACAAAGCCACACCCAAGGCTTGGTCTCAGGTTCTAACCACAACCACAGCATCTCTAGTTACTAACGGGATGTCAGTACTAACCATCTTTCCAATCATCATCACATAAGGCCCCAGATACTTGTTGACACCAAAGATGTCCAGGACACGGATGTACCAGAAGATGATATCCACACAGTAGATCACTCGACCATAGCCCATGTATGGCTGCTTTTGTAGGCGAAGGATTGCTCCAATCATGAACATGGAAATGGCCACAAGATCCGTGATGTTCCAGTACTCTTGAAGCCAAACTTTTATTTTCTGGCTGAGTTTTCCTGGTTCTGACATGAGGATCTGAAAACAAAGAACAATGAACAAGGAATGCTGTGTTGGAAGCCGCATCTCAGAATCTTGGAAAGATAGGACTGGTGGAACATTCCAGGGCATCTGGTCCCATTTCCTGGTGAAGACCTCTACACACTAATCTTCTCAGGCATTGAAAGATATCTCGAAAGGAAAATTCCATGGAATCCTCTATATTCCTAGATGCAGTGTTTCACAAACTCTCAGGAAATGCCTTCTAAATTATGTTCCTCTTGGTGTAATTAAAACAGCTGCCTCTTGATTTCTTTTTAATACTCTGGATATGTGCCCATCAGCCCATGTTCCTGAGTTAGTCCAGGAGGAAAAGTCTAGAGGGGAGACACACCCGTGTGGGCTCACAAAAGGGTAATCCACCTGGTGGAGATGGCAGAATCGGGCTAGGAGATGTTTGCCACAATTCCTTTGCAATGTAGATAGGAGAAGTCGGGAGGAAATTAAATGATTTTCCTGCTTAAGATATCACCCTTTAAAAATCACCACTGATTAAAAAATCACTATTTCCTCAGAGTAAAACTGAAAATATTGAAAAACCAGCATGCACAGGTGCACACACAGTGAGCCCCATGGACCCTGCAGTGGGAGGCGGTGTGCTGTGCCATGTGGTACCCCTTTAGTTATGGAGACTGGGTAGGTCCTGGGGACCCCGTGAGTGGGATGGGGTGGTGGCTATTTTTTGGCCAACACAGAGGGATTCACTAATTTAAAAGCTCATCCATACTGGCTGAGGCTACCCTTTTTCTGTAACTGGAGGAAATCTTAGCACATGGCTGATACTCAGCAAGATCATGGTGGCACTAGGGATGATATCGCAGGCCACTTGGGAAATCCCACTTGTAACATCTTCAGAGTTTGATGAAGCCCAACTAGAAAAGAAAGCGCAGTAGCAAAGGAGATGGGCTGTAAAATGTTGGATTTGGCACTTTTTTTCTTTCTCAGGCTCTTGTTAGACTGACAGCATCAAACTCTCTCTGTGGGGTGAAGTTGCCAGTAATATTTTTTTCAGTGAGGAAGGGTTAGTAATAATTGCAAAACAACAGTCCTGGTTTTATGTCAGGTGGAAAAGAATGTGAATCCTTCTTTGTGCTTTTTCAGTTCAAATTCATATTTCTTGGATATCAGCTTTCCCTTTACAAGCTAATGTAGTGAATTAAAACTTGTGGATGATGTTAGAAAATTACCTGGCCCTATTTCCCCTCCTGAGAGCCCTTCCTTAATAAGAAGGAAGAATCCCCATTGGAGGTGGTAGAGGGAGCCTGGGCATGATTCTGAGTCCTAAATTGTAGGAAAAATGTCATCTTGTGTCTCTCTCTGTTTCTAGGTTCAGTTCCCAGAAAACATCAGTTGTGGAAATTGGTTTATCTCAGGTATCTGGCAACATTTACTGTTGCTTTTATAGGCACTGAGACTATGTTTTTTGCTACTAAAGATTTATTTTGCCTTGTGTTTTGATTTGCAAATTCAGATTCAGTTGGAAGCAGAAGACATAGAAATCTTAAGCAAAAGAATAGAATACATTTGGGATTGTGATACCTCAAGAGAGGAAAAAGGTCCCATGGCACTTGTGATTTTCATGAAGTGCTTTTGCAATAAGAAGCTATATCTGAATTAAAGTCAGTGGTTAGTGGGGCTGGGACGGGCCTTTGGAGTAATCACCTCTCGTATTTTCTCTAATGCCAGGCTCACGATGTAGGAGATGACAATCCACTCCTGGAGACAAGGCCAGCGGTCCATCCGCACCAGGATGACATAGTTGAATAGCAGGAGGTAACCCAAGTACGATATCTGAAGGGCAGAACAACAGTTAGCTGTGTTTGGGGAGATAACACATGCTGGAAACACACTTTGAAATCCTGTTTTCAGGTTGACAGGTCTTCAAGAACAAATTTTCGTTTCCAGCTGGACTGACTCACCTAGAGGAACTTTCTGTTCACATCACCAGTGCAGATAAACTTTGAGGCAGGTCGGGAGGCATTTTATACTTTAGGATCGTATGGGCACTGGCATTTCATCTTCTAAATGAAGATGTATTTGTGGCTACTATCACCCTCATGGGGGAATTATGGAGCTGCTCAAAATTATGAGAAACAAGAAAATTTTAATATTTCACTCATGTGACTTCTACATTCCTGGAAATTGGAAAATGTTACTTTCTCTCCCTGCCTTGCAAATTTCCCTCTTGAATCTTTTCACTGTTAGTGGATGTGGGAGGTTAGAAGAGAAGGGGTGAGAGCTGTCTGCCCTGATGCACAGAGCTGCCTCGAGTCCCCACAATTAGGGCTCACATATCTGTGGTTTGCTGTGGCCACGGCAAGCTTCCTATCTTTGTGGCAAGAAAAGATGCCGAGTTTGGAGGTATATGAGAGTGAGGTATCAGGTGGGAAGGAGGTGGTCTGAGGTTGATTCACTGTGGAGCTGATGAATCTTCACCTCTGGAGCCTCATTGGCACAAGCCTCTTCAGGAGTTATGGGGGTAAGGGGGGAGTGTTCTAGCAACTGTGCATCTGTGATTCGGCAGTTCTTATTTTTTAAGATTCACCCCCACCCCTCCCAATTGCATAAGCTTTGCCAGTAATACAGTAAAATCCCTCGAATCCATGATTTATTCCTTGCAGAGGAATCAGAATTCTCCAAACTGGGCCATGTCAGAATCCCCTGGGAAGCTATAAACCATGTCACACCCTCCCACTGGGTCAGAGCTAGCAGTCCGAGGGGCAGGGTGACACTGGGGGTCTTCTACATAGGGTGTGGCCCCACCCTATGCTGAGCTCTCCTGAAGTCCAGGCCAGTGCTCAGCTGGTTCTTACCAGAGCAGATGGGCAGCAGTGGCTCTGCCACCACACCAGGTGTGACTACCAAAAGGTTGGGTGTCCAGGTGCATAGTTGATCTGGATCCACATGCAGCCTTCCTCTTGCCCACTGCTTACCCCCCTGCCGATTGCCTCATTCATAGCTTTGGACCCAGCTCCTCACCTCCCATCGCCTGTCCCTGCCTAGTCTCAAATGGAGCCACAGTGCCAGGGCCTGCCTGGCAGAGGCTGAAGCTTGGTGCTTGGGGTTTCATGAGTAGTCTTGTCCCAACCTCCCCAGACTGCAAGGTTGTGGGAGCCTTTGTGTGCCTCCTGGGACCTCCCGCAGCTGGGAGCCTTCCCATCTGCCCATCTGCGGATGTCCCAGCATGAATGTGTAAGACTGAGTCTTCTCTGGTTATAGATGGCCACACTATTGGAGATGCCAAGACAGTGGCCACCAAAGGCAGCTGGAGGAGAGTGTGAAGCCAGACTGTGGTCAATTTGGTGTGCATTTCAGAGTGTAGAGGCCTTAATTTGTTCCCCTGGTCTAGGAGTTTATGACCTGGGTTCAACCACATTTCTTTAGTGGCCCCTCTAGTTTTATGAAAAAAATGGTTAACTGTGAGTTTGCTCTTTAAATCACCAGTCATCTGTGTCCGTTTAAAAATAAAGCTATAGTTCCCTAAGTTTGTATTACTGAGAGCATTAAAAAAAAATCCTTCATCTTAAGCAAATAAGACTATTTTGCTTTATGAAATGGTGTATTTGGGGCTAGGATGGCCACATTCCTACATGCATGTAAAATATAGAACAAGATATCCAGATACAATTTTAGGTGAAGATGTGAATTAGTCCCAGTTTTGTTTTCATAATTCATTTTAATTTGGTGAATTTTAAAACATTTTTAAAAGCCTTTGACATGTTTCTTGATTCTAACAATCCTGCATATTCAAAACATGTTAGATGGCCAATGCGAAGGAGGAAGCCTTACTGTGTAAAACCAGAACTTGACAATGGGAGCGTTATAGAATTCACAGATCTTTGTTCCAATGGGAATGCTTCTTTGCTTTTTGTGCTCATTCTCCTCATCGCCCTTTCTTGAACCAGCATCTGCATTGGCATCCTGGAAAACAGAGAACAGCACACAGCAAGCAGGTTGCTAAATGGGAAATGCACAGTATTTAACAGATATTTTTTAAAAAAATAAAGAATTATACAAATTTCCCCAATTACTATGGTTTCTAAATTCATGGTAAGAGAAATCTCAACAATTTTGAGAATGAAAGTCAATTGATACTGTTATGGTCAAAGGTATCACTGACCACATTTTCCTCTTCTTTTTCTTTGCCATCTTCATTTTCCTTGGATGTCTGATATGAGAAGTCATCATATGTGCGAAATTCCAAAAACAAGATGGTGGGGGGAAGAAGAATCCCCATTATAACCTATATAGGATGATAAAAAAGATTTTTTTTTTAATTTTTAGATTTCTAAGCTATGGTAATTCTAGAAAATTTTCCTAGTATAAAAAAAAATTTTAAATTATGACCTTCAGCACCACTCAACAAATTGATTTGTCCTAAAACAGGTTTATCTCTGCTCTGATGTTCTGTGGCTTATTCTGTTTGATACACTGAATAAGAGTTGGTAGAGCTGCAACTGAAAACTGTAAATACTTTCATCACATTATTTTAGATAAACAGCAAGCAGTATTGTGTGGAATTGTGTCTTAAAAGCAAAGAGATTATATTGAGTTTCAAAGCGGGTAAATCTTTAAATTAAAATATAATAAATGAGAACAAATAAACAAACTATAGTAATACTGATAGTGAAGTAGATAAAAAATATTTTATGCATAAATAACTGATGTGTATCTCCAATATTATTTTTAAATAATAAAAATTATTATAATAGTATATTATCATTATATTATTAAATAATAAACTATTATATTATTGAATAATAAAATATTTAGTATATCATTAAACAATTAACTATTATAATATTGTAATATTAAACAATAACTATTATTTATATTTATATATTATATATTTATTAAATATATATTTTTATATGAATATTAATATGTTATATTAAATAATACAATTCTTGATTTAAAAAAATGTTTATTTTAGAGAGAGAGAGAGAGACAGAGAGTGAGAGAGAGAGGGAGACACAGAATCTGAAGCAGGCTCCA
The DNA here is from genome assembly GCF_028018385.1 of Neofelis nebulosa. Taxonomy (NCBI): domain Eukaryota; kingdom Metazoa; phylum Chordata; class Mammalia; order Carnivora; family Felidae; genus Neofelis; species Neofelis nebulosa. The sequence continues at coordinate 21,875,456 of NC_080788.1, forward strand.
GGCTCTGAGCCTGTCAGCACAGAGCCCAATGTGGGTCTCAAACTCATTAACCGCGAGATCATGACCTCAGCTGAAGTCGAACACTTAACCAACTGAGCCACCCAGGTGCCCCCTCAGTGATACATTGTTAAGGATACCACAAAAGGGCTACTTCTACCGTACATTAAAAGTTATATTACAAAAAATCAGTAATTAAGATAGTAGGGTGTAGGTGCATGAATAGACCAAAGAAATAGAATAGAACGTCTCTTTTGGCCAGTGGAAGCCTCTTCGAGTGGGCTCCTCTGTCTCCCATTCTTACCCTACTGATCTTTGATAGCTTCTTTGCCATCTGGTATGTCAAGATGTTCTAGGCTTATCTTGGAATTTTCTTGCTCCAGATCTGGAACGAATCATTTCTCCAAGAAGTTCTGGCCCCAGTTAGTGGGAAATGGTATTGCAAGACCACAATCTGGGCATTGGAGATGTTCACTGCTTTTCAGTAGGTCATTGTGTCCAGTCTTTTCATTGCTCAGAGATGGAATGAGTTTGTACTGATGCTTCCATTTAAACACTATAGGCTTTTCATTTACCCCTTTCTAGACCATAGCTATGTTTCCCTTTGCTACACACTGAATCCTAGTTCTAAAGGACAGACATGATAGAATTAAAATACCCCTCGTTATTCAGTTGCTTTATAGTTTCAGAATAACAATGTTAATACTACTGCTATTGATTATGATTACTGAAGAGTTACTTTTTTTTTTTGCATAGGTGTTTCAATTCTCTCCTCTTTTTTAAAAAGGTTGTATTATATCTATATTATCAGAACACATAGCCATTGCATACTATACTCTCTCCCTCTTAACCCTCCCCTAGTCTCAGCACTATATGTAAATATATATCTGAGGCTTACTATTAGTCCTTATATTGATGCCTCTTTGGTTACTGTGGTTCTTGGAAGCTTATTACCTAATAGAGTCTTTAGAAAGGGCTCATAAGAACAATATTTCCTGGGGTCCTTGCCTGTTGGTGATGGTTTGTGTATACCTTTTATATTTAACAGTCACTTTTGTTGGATATAAAATCCTGGTCTGTCATTTTCCTTCTGGGAGTATCTTTATATGACACACTCCAATTTTTTCTCTGACACAAGTGGTTGCTGCTGGAAGTCTGATTATAATCTAATTTTCTTTCCCTTATAAGTAACTTTCACTTTGGTTGTTGTTGTGTTTGCCTGGATGCCCAGGGAGTTTTTTCTTTTTCATTAAGATCCAGTAATTTAAAAATGTGTGTTAATGTTGGCTGTTCTGGGTTGATATATGTGTCTAGAAAGTGTTTTTTTTTAATATGTAATTTCATATCATTTGTCTTCAAGAAGTATTTTTGAATCATATTTTGAGATAATCACTTTTAACTATTTCTGATTTTAGTTTTTTTAATAACTTCATATTTTTAACAACATGAGTGACGTTTTATATTGTTATTTCTTTGTTAGTTTAAGTACTACCTATTAACATCCTATTTTTTTTAATGTTTATTTCTGAGAGAGAGAGAGAGTGCACAAGCAGGGGAGAGGCAGAAAGAGAGGGGACAGAAGATCTGAAGTGGGTTCCGTACTGACAGCAGAAATCCCAATGCGGGGCTTGAACTTGGGAACTGCAAGATCGTAACTTGAGCCCAAGTTGGATGCTTAACTGACTGAGCCAGGTAAGTGCCCTGACATCCTATTATTTCAGACAAGACTTGATCTCATTTCATCTATTCCTCTGCTCCCATTTTTAAATTTTTTTTTTAACGTTTTTATTTATTTTTGAGACAGAGAGAGACAGAGCATGAACGGGGCAGGGGCAGAGAGAGAGGGAGACACAGAATCGGAAGCAGGCTCCAGGCTCCAAGCCATCAGCCCAGAGCCCGATGCGGGGCTCGAACTCACGGACCGCGAGATCGTGACCTGAGCTGAAGTCGGATGCTTAACCGACTGAGCCACCCAGGCGCCCCTGCTCCCATTTTTAATAGCCACATGAATGTTTTCAGTTCCTACAAGGTTATCTTTGTAACTTTATATCATGAACTGAAATCTTTTTCTCTTGTTTCAACAACTTTTGATAGTCTCGATTCCCCACATTATAATATGGGATATTATCCTTCTCACCACCCTCCCTTCCTCCTTCTACCACCCAGTTTTTCCCAGCTGTGCCTTTGATTCTTGTATTTTCTTTTTTAAAAAAATTTTTTAACATTTATTTTTGAGAGAGCGAGACACAGCACAAGTGGGGGAGGGGCAGAGAGAGAGAGGGGAGACACAGAATCTGAAGCAGGCTCCAGGCTCCAAGCTGTCAGCACAGAGCCCCATGTGGGGTCATAGACTGCGAGATCATGACCTGAACCGAAGTCAGATGCCTAACTGACCGAACCACCCAGGTGCCCCTGTATTTTCTTTTTTTAAAAAATGTTTATTTATTTATTCTGAGAGAGAGCGAGTGGGGAAGGGGCAAAGAGAGGGCAAGAGAGAGAATCCCAAGCAGGCTCTGCACTGTCAGCCCAGAGCCTGATACTGGGCTTGATCCCACAAACCACGAGATCATGACCTGAACTGAAACCAAGAGTTAGATGCTCAACTGACTGAGCCACCTAGGTAGGTGTCTGCTTTTTGTATTTTATACTTGGTGGCATTTGTATTCTGTTTAAGGAATCATATTCGAGTCTTCAGTGCTTTGTCTATGGGACTATTCCAAAAACTGAAAAACCAATAAAAAGCATTTCCATTTTTATTACTATATAAATATTGTTTATTGTGTGGCCATATGGCAATTTTAATGCAGAATTCTGGTACCACTAAAGGATCATGTTCTTGATATCAGAGGTCAAATGGTCTTTTTTTACACACTACCAGTTGCTCAAAATCATTGAGTTTTAATTTGAATCGTAACCGAGCCTTAACTTTTGTGTGCATTTTTGTTTTACTTGAAATCTGATCCCCCTTCTATGTTCTCGTTAAAGATTTTCTTGTTAAGAAACTGTTCTTGTTTCCTTGACCTTTATCCCTGACACTTGTAGCCTCTTGGTCATTCCATCTATTTATTGGACTCATTTCTGTTCTTCTTGATTCCTTCCTTCTTGGATCTCACTGACTCCTTATACTCATTTAATCTGACAGACTTTTAATCCCACTGCTCAGTTTTCATATGAGGGCAAGGCATAACATTCATATTATTAAGAAATGAGATGGGGCGCCTGGGTGGCGCAGTCGGTTGAGCGTCCGACTTCAGCCAGGTCACGATCTCCCACTCTGTGAGTTCGAGCCCCGCATCGGGCTCTGGGCCGATGGCTCGGAGCCTGGAGCCTGTTTCCGATTCTGTGTCTCCCTCTCTCTCTGCCCCTCCCCCGTTCATGCTCTGTCTCTCTCTGTCCCAAAAATAAATAAAAAAAAAAAACGTGGAAAAAAAAAATTTTAAAAAAAAAGAAATGAGATGCCTTCTATTTGCCAGAACCACACTACACAATATAACATAAGATGTCTTTTCTTTACTCTCATGGCAATCCCATGAGATTGGCATAATATTGCCGTGAGGGAGCTAGATTATTTGAAGATTAGAATCTTTTCTTACCTACTAGTTAACAGTACTAAACAGCAGAGCTAAGACTTGATCACAATACAATTTGTACCGACTACAGCCTTTCAAACCCTACTATAACTTCATATTCTCTTATAAACCCCATATAATGAAATGTTGCCAATTAAAATAATATCGCATAATTTCAGGGGCGCCTGGGTGGCTTAGTTGGTTAAGTGTCCGATTTCGGCTCAGGTCATGATCTCACGGTTCATGAGTTTGAGCCCCACATCGGGCTCTGTGCTGATAGCTCAGAGCCTGGAGCCTGCTTAAGATTCTGTGTTTCCTTCTCTCTCTGCCCCTCCCCTTCTAATGTTCTGTCTCTCTCAAAAATAAAAATAAACATTAAAAATATATATAATCACACAGTTTCAGAGTTGTAACAGGATCTATAGAAACAGAGTTCAGGTGCCTGATTTAATGGCAGGAAGATGGCCTGTCCTGGGATGTGGTTAGTTAGGGTGAACTCCAATCTCTGTGAGCCAGGCACACCAGTTAGGTCTGGCATTAGGCCACCTGGGTTCAGGGCCTGGACCCACACCTTACCAGCTCAGATCCTAGGCAAGTCAATCTTGAAGCTTCAGGTTTTTCATCTGTAAGGCAAGCATCTCCCTCATGGGGCTGTTCAGAAGAATAAATGAAATAATCCACAGGAATGCCTGGCTCTGCAAGGTGCAGAGTAAGAGCTCACACAGGTGTCACTTGTTACCATTATGACAATAAGCCATACATACTTTTAGGCCGGGGTTTTTCCTCATTCGCAGCCTTCCCATCCACATGTCTGTCAGCAGCATCTGGCTGCAGGTGTGAGCGATGAAGTCCCGGTGTTTGGCCGCCACTGCCAGCTTGAGGCAGGTGGAGTTGCTCCAGTTCTTCAGCTCATAGGTCAGCAGTTTCATGGCGATCTGCTCATCGTGCTTATAGGACTGGTCTAACAACTCCACGGCAAGCTGGCCGAAGTCTCTGAAGGGAAGGGAGCACAGTCAGAGCTGATGCTGCAGTGGCTACACACACTGTGAGAGAGACATATCCACAGACACATCATGGAGCCCAGGACACAGAATCCTTGATTTCCAATGCTCTGCATACCCCAGAAGCTCCCAGGGTATGTTGCCAGGTGGGAATGGCTGGGGCCGGGGCTCTGTGCTCAGTTGTGTTGGGGGGCTGACTGCTCTTGCTGCAAATGGAGTTTAGATTGACCCCAAATGTGCCTCTCAGGCCTCAGGCACTCAGAGATGAGAAGACAAAGTTCTCTTCCCTCAAGTCTTCACAGAACAGGGATGCAGACAGAAAGGACAGCAAAGCTCTATGGCAATAGAGGTCAGAATAAGGACTACCCTTTGTGGAGGGTACAGGAAAGGGGACACCAGGAATACTGGCAGGTCTGGGTAAGGTCCCGTTTCTTCATCTAGGTGCTGGTCATCCTGGTGTGTTCTGTTTGTGAACGGTCATCAAGCCATACATTTGTACGTGTGCCTTTCCCTGCCTGTGTGCAATACTTCAATAACACAATGGTCACAAGAAAATTCAACGTTCCTAGGGCTATGATAGAGACAAGTTCTAGTTATCATGGGGGCCTAGAGCAGTGAGGGCCTAGTGGTTGGAGGTGGAGGAGGGGGAAGTAATGGGAGCCAAGTTGGGGGAGAGGAGGAGAGGATGGCAAGTTGAATTATAAACATAAACTTTATTCCATTTTCTACATGGCCCTCATTCAAACATTCAATGACTGTTGTAAACATTCCCTGTACCTTCAACATTTTTCATGGAATGTGGTTAAGATGAAGTCCCAGAGTGATCGCCCCTCTCTGTTTTTGTTTCTTTATTTTCTGTAAGATTTTATTCCAGTTATGAGCTGAGGGATGTAGATAGGAGGAATTCTGTGTGGAGGAATGGCCTTGTCTGTTCCCTGAAGAGGAATGCTCTCTGGCCTTAGGTCCCACAGGCTGTGAGGTGACACATTACCATGACAATCCTCCAAGAAGCAGAGGGATGGTATTTACCAACCCACTGAGATGGGAACGTCTCCCATTTTTTAGATAGGCTTGAATTCCCAATGTTTAGAAGTCAACTAGTGACTTTAGAAATCATTGAGTCCAAAATAAAAGCAGTGTGCTTCAGAAAACAAAGATGCCGGATGTTGCAGAGTTGCTTGGTTACGCCCCAAGCTCATGAGTCTATAAAGTTGTGCTGGGACTTCTGGTTTTTAGTTCTGCATGGTAGGGGCTTGGAAGTCACCATTCTGTGCTAACATGAAGCACAAAGTTAGACAAACCGAAAATCAACAACTCTTCTAAATTCATCAGAGAAGTGAGGTCACAGGGCAAACTGCTGCTCCCATAACTGTAGAGATAGACCAGCAGATATAGAGACTCATGACATACCAGAGCAGAAACCTCTGGAACCAGAGCTGGGGCAGGAAAACTCAAACTGTAACTGATAAATTGTTGGAGGCTCTGTGAGGACAAGTCTGAGACTTAATAACTCCAGGGGAGGGGCCCAGTCTTAGGGAAGTATGCTCACGTTTTTGTGAGTTTTACCTCCAAGAGCTCCACCAAGTTCTCACAGAGATGAGAGGGAAATCCCCTCATGCTGCCAGCACAGGGAGGGGAAAAGGAACCATTCTGAAATATGTTGGCGTACTCTGGTCTCCTTAACTAGGCCTGCCTGAAGGAGAAACAAGTTAGCCAGAGCCTACCCTATTGGGGTATTATTAGAGCCTAATGGCCTGTGGGAAGGGAGATGCCCACCTGCAGGCCCCTCAGGCTGTCCTGTCCCATCTAAGTTGGAGAAAAACTGAGAAGCACTTGGAAAGTATAAATAAAAAAACAAAACAGTGACAGTCTAGAAATACCACAGAGAGAAGAAAAAATATGAAATGATAGACAAAATGATTTATGAACAAGCTTTAAGGATAATTGTACTTGGGGTGCCTGGGTGGCTCGGTTGGTTAAGCGTCTGACGTCAGCTCAGGTCATGGGTTTGAGCCCCTTGTCAGGCTCTGGCTGGCAGCTCAGAGCCTGGAGACTGCTTCGGATTCTGTGTCTCTCCCTCTCTTTGTCCCTCCCCCCACTTGTGCTCTATCTCTCTCTCTCAAAAATAAACATTAAAAAAAAATGAAAAAAAAAAAGATAATTGTACCCGAGTGAAAAATACATTTGCCAACCCTCCCCCAAAGGGACAAGTACTCAGGACAATAGTTTTTCCTGGTTCTTAAATTCCCTTGAGACACTAACTTTGAATTGTTGTCCAAATCCTGGGAGATGTCATCTACCAGCTCGCTCTCAGAGGACTCGTGGGCCATGGACTTGTAGAGTTTACAGGCCACCAGGGCCTTGGCCATGCTCTCCTCGCCTCGCTGCCAGAGGAAGACCGCCATTTTCTGGCGTTTCATCAGCACGGCCCACACCATCAGCTCGTGGAAGGGGTACTGGAACCGACTCACAGCAGGGTCATCCACATCAATGTCGATCTCTTCCTCCTTCTTCTTCTTTTTCTTTTTCTTCCCTTTGGTTGGAGGCTCATCATCCTGAGGGGAGACAAGCACATTTTTCCTGGTTCTGCCTTAAGTGTGCAACAATGGATTTCAAGATTACTGGAGAAAGGAAAACCCCTTTGTCTGTGGTAATAAAGAGATTTCATAAGTACATTTGTGGTTCTCACTCAGTATATTAATTCTTCTGAAAAGATGTGCAGTGGTGCCAGGGTGGCTTAGTTGGTTAAACATCTGACTCTTGATTTCAGTTCAGGTCATGATCTCACAGTTCATGGGTTCGAGGCCCACATCAGGCTCTGTGCTGACAACAAGGAGCCTGCTTGGGATTCTCTCTCTCTCTCTCTGCCCCTCCCTAGATCTCTCTCTCTTAAAATAAATAAATAAACATTAAAAATTTTTTTAAACGAAAATTAATTAAATTAAAAATTAAAATTAAATTACCTAATTGCCAAGTTTGATCTGACAGCTAAATGTTAAGAACTGTTTCCACTTGATCTTAGCCAAAAGGCCGAGAAGCAATGAGAACTGTTTCCAATAAACTGAGAATACACGTTTATTTCAGCACTCATAGATCATTAACAAAACCCCACCAGACATTATTCCCCAATTCCTTTGAGATTTTCTTTCTTTTTTTTTTTTTTCCTTTGAGATTTTCTATTTCAATAGATTTCAGGTATCAGAAATCATGTAGTCTACATATCAAGGAATAAAACTAGAAATAAACAACAGTAGGATAACAACAACAAAGACTGCATCTGTAAAAATTTAAATATACTTATGGATTTTAAATGCTGTTGGATTAAAGAGGAAATTATAAATGATTAGAAATAAATGGTAATCAAGTTTCTATTTACTCAAACCTTGAGATACCATGCAAACAATGTGCAGAGAAAAATTTATACCTTTCATGCATTTTTTAGAATAAAGGGAAGATTGAAAATGAGTGAACTTCACTTTCAAATGGAGTTAATAGAACAAAACAGTACTCTATAGAAAGTATATGGAAGGAATGAATAAAAATGAAGCAGATATTAATAAGAACAAAAGCAGAAAAAAGAAAGTTGCTTGATAAAGCAAAAATTCAAATATGTAGGTCAGTTTGGTTAAGAAAAAAAGAAAGAAGATATAAATTTAAAAAAAATCAGGGGTTCCTGTGTGGCTTAGACGGTTAGGCATCCGACTTCAGCTTAGGTCATGATCTCACTGCATGTGAGTTCAAGCCCCATGTTGGGCTCTGTACTGACAGCTAGGAGCCTGGAGCCTGTTTCAGATTCTGTCTCCATTTCTCTGCCCCATCCGTGCTCACACTCTGTCTATCTCTCTCTCAAATATAAATAATAAAACACAAAGTTTTTTTAAAAATAAAAAATAATTAAAAAATTAAAAAAATAAAAATGCTATTATACTGTTTTCCTTCTTTGACTTCTTGATGTGACGTAATATACTAAAAAATTCACTAACATTAAATTATACTTGCATTCTTAGAAGATTTTAATGACTTGTTTAGAATTTTTTAAATATGCCACTGAATTTCTTGAGCTATTATTTATGATTGTGTGGGGCTCTTTTGTTTCTTTACTCTGTTTCCTTTTGAAATTATGGTTTTGATAACTCTATAAAATGAATTAAGTAGTTTTTAACCTTTTTTTGGGGAATGTCTATTATCCTATTTTATGATTTGACTACACCATCTAAATAAATGTTGGTGTGTAGGGTGGTGGATTGATCCATTGAAAAAAAAAAACCTCAATTTTATTTTAAACAAATGCAACACAAAGAAGCCTACATATATTTGAGAAAGATATAAAATCAATGAAAACAAATCTTACTTACTTCCATTCCTAGAAGTTTAAGAGCTTTAGGCTGCATAATAGAAGAGGAAAATTTAATCAGATAACTAATATTAGTAGCAGTAACGTTAGTAGTACGTTAGCAGTGTGGTTAGAAGGGGACATAATCCTAGGTTAAAAAGTACTTTGTATCATTATCAATTAAGAATAATACTCAAGGAAAAGAAACCCTTTAGTATGGAAACTGCTTCTGACAGCCAAAGTCAGTTAACGAGAAAGATGTGCAGACAATACATGGCCTGTATTCCAGGTAGAACCATAGAATTTCACTAATAGAAATGCAGACATAGAGCTTAAAAGCTCTACATGGGGGGCGGCAGGGCGAGGCGAGAGGAGGGCTTCATGGAAGATCTAACATTTGAGTTGGGCTTGTGAATGTGTGGAATTTTGATTAGAGGAAAGACATGGCCAGTACAGTAGTACAATTTGATTTTGGTGGAGGTTTGTGGTCCCCCTGCCAACCCCATGACAGCGTGGGACAGCTCTCAGACGGTCAGAGAGCCTTGGATGCTATGATAATGAGCTTGGTGGTGATTTCTCAGGTGGTGGGGAACACTGGAAATATTTGAGCAGGGAGTGCACGGTCACGCCCCTTGCTTTGGAAGATGAAGGTTGCTATAAGGGTAGGATGGATTGGAGAGGGCAGAGACAAGGGGTCCCGGGAAGAAGGCTATTGTAGATAAAGGACAGAGGGCAGACGTAATTGATGGGCCGAGGGCCTGCCTTGCTAAGGGGGTAAAGGCTCCAGGTGAAACTGGGGCATCTCTAGGGACTGTGCATACACACACCTGAATTGCTAAAGGAAGAGGGGCAGGTGTGCTTGGGGATGAGGTAATGAACTTGGCTTTGAACAGGCTGTTCTATTGCAAAGGACAGCAAGGGACCACATGTGACTCTAGGAACCACAGAACACCACACGTTCACTTAGTTCTACCCTCTTAGGTCCAAATAAGTTGTTGTAAAGGGTCCGAAAGCTCTTCCGAGTGTAGTTGCAGCGGTAAGCCCCACCCATGAGGTACTCCAGCACAAGACCTATGTCAATGAGGCTGATGTGGTAATCTGGTGGCAGGTTGCCCTGGAAGAAAAGAAACTGTGTGTCAGGCCCTGCAAGGATGCACTCCATGTGTGGTCTGCATCACACACCCCTGGTTTAAGTGGCCTTCTCTGGCCCAAACTTGGGTGTTGATGTGAGGAATGGGGCATTAAACAATATTCAGTCTATTACCATATGACTGAGGGAGAAAAAGGATAAAGCTTTCCCAGTGAGAAGAATTAGAAAGCCACGAGGCTGCAGGGTAGAGCCCTAGGCTTGTCCATGGGCTGGTTCAAAATGGCCTGCAGTGTGCACGTGCAGACGTAGGGGAGATACGGTGCAGCTAGTGTGGGACCTCCTTTGTGAGAGCAGATGAGCTGTGTTGAGAGGGAGCTTTGATAGCTGCTTGCAGGGGAGCAGCTGGCTTCAGGGGCCTGGAATCCAGATTTCATGGTGAAGGAGGAAGTGGCCCACGTGACCCGAAGGAGGCCTCGTGGGGAGGCAGCAGAAAGACAGAGTATCCCTGGGGCTGGAAATTTCTTGGAGAAAGCTCCACACAGTGCCTTGTGACTTTCTGGGGGACTCCTCACATTTCGGTAAGAACACATGCCCCATCGGTGCTTGGATGGCTCTCTTAGTTAAATGTCCAACTCTTGATTTTGGCTCAGGTCATGATCTCACAGTTCTGGGACTTCAAGCCCCACTTGGGGCTCTGTGCTGACAGTGAAGAGCCTGTTTGGGATACTCTTTCTCCTTCTCTTTCTGCCCCTCTTCTGCTCACTCCCTTTCTCTCTCAAAATAAATAAATAAACTTAAAAAAAAAAAAGAACATAAGCACTACAAAAGCATCTGGTGTGTGTGGGAGTCGGTGAAGGGGCAGACTGTTGCAACAAAATACAACGGGGTGTGTTGAGACCAGCTTGGCCAGTCATTCATATCCTTGGACAGCTGACTCATCTAGGAGGCAGAGATGACCAGTCAGTTATAAGGACTTTTTTTTTTTTTTTTTTTTGCTATGCACCATATGCTGCTTGTTTAATTTCACATGACTGAAGTGATGGTGGGAACCTGGGTTCATTGCATGGAAATTACACATCCCAAATGTCCTCCCTTTATTTATTTAAAAAAAAATATTTATTTATTTATTTACTTATTTGGAGACAGAGAGTGAGTGGAGGAGGGGCAGAAAGAGAGGGAGAGAGAGAATCCCAAGCAGTCTCCATGTCCAGTGAGGAGACTGATGTGGGGCTCAATCACATGAACTGTGAGATCCTGACCTGAGCCGAAATCAAGAGTTGGATGCTTAACCGACTGAGCCACCCAAGTGCCCCCCAAATGTCCTCCCTTTACATTAGAACTAGCCACACTTACCAGATACTTCACTCGGGCATTAATGAGTTTGTTCAGCCCCTATCCTGATCCTTCACCTCATTCAGGACTCCATATGCAGAGATAAAGAGATATAGCCCTGCCCTCAGGGAGCTCAATGTTTTGGAGGAGGTGGCAAAGGTACAGACAGTGAGTTTGGCCCTGAACTCTTGAACTCTGCCTGGATGGGAGGATGGGAGGGTAAGCAATGTCTTCCTGCAGAAGGCACACCCCAGGTAGCTAGGAGCAGGTGGAGAAGAAACTGTGGGGGACAAGAGGAAGGGCACAACAGACATGAGCAAGAGAGCCTGGCATGTGTACCCTGTGGTGGGGATGTGAGGGGAGAGAGTAGGGGATGTTGATGGAACTAGGCCCAGTGGAGTATAAGTTTCTTAGAAGGACCTTAAACTTCATGAGACTTTGGAGGATTTTAAGTCGGGGAGTCCTGTGACTGGGATGATCAGGGGGCGTGGGGCTAGAGGTGGGAAGATGACTGTTGAAGCCATTTAGGTGAGAAATGTTTGGGTCTGAACTTGGGTAGCTGTGGCTTTTGAATGTTTATATCTTAATCTAAGAATTCCAGGAAATCGGATTCCTTATGGGCGAAGTAAGGGCGCTGGTCCGTCTTGGTTCCTGGATACATTGATCCTGTGCTGATCCAATGAGTGTCTATAGAAGCTGAATTACTATATTATTAGGAGACATTTGTGCAAAGGATGGCCAGACTATCTGGGACTCTGACTGAAAACTCTATTTCTCTCATTTGAGTTATTTTTTCTTGCTCAGAGTATGAATACATGTTCCACACTTGGCAAGCCAGGGACTGCATCCTAGCAAAATGAATCACTCGCACATTAACCCAATCTAATCCTCTAGCCTGTGGCGACGTGACACAACAATGAACGAACGAGCTCCTACAAGAACACAGACTGTAAGTAGTCAGCAGCAGTGGAAAGGGGTGAAAACATCTATCACTCACTAATGAGGGAATAGTCCACGGAACGCATACAATGACATGAGGCACGTTCCTTCTGGAGACTGGCTCAGTGAAGGGAGTGAACCCCAGATCTTAAAAGTAGATACAGAACATGGGGTTCCACTGGAAGATGGAGGCTCAGGCCAGTGGTAAGATGGCACCTCCCTGGCTGTTGCCCAGGGCCTTGGTAATGGTGCCAAGGTGCCATAATCAGTCATTCAACATAAGCCTGGCATGTGTAGGGATGAACGTGAAAATGATAATTTTTTTTTTAATTTTAACTCTTTTTTAAAAATTTTATTTATTTAAATTCAAGTTAGTTGGCATACAGTGTAGTATTTGTTTCAGGAGCAGAGCCCAGTTATTCATCACTTCCATACAACACCTGGTGCTCTTCCCAACAAGTACCCTCCTTAATGCCCATCCCCCCACCTCCCCTGCAGCGGCCCTCAGTTTGTTCTCTGTATTTAAGAGTCTCTCATGGTTTGCCTCCCCTCTCAGTTTTTATATTATTTTTCCTTCCCTTCCCCTGTGTTCATCTGTTGTATTTCTTAAATTCCACATATGCATGAAATCATATGATATTTGTCTTTCTCTGATTTATTTCGCTTAGCATAATACACTCTAGTAAACTCTTTTATGGAGAAAGGAATTCATTCTTTCTTATGCCTCTAATAATATGACAACACACTTTAGAAATTTAAAAAATTCCTTTATAAAATGTCTTATTGAAAGATGCCAATAGGTAAGAATTATAAAATGGCAGACTGACCTTTTTTACATCCCTCACCAGCAAATGAAGCGTGTTTGGTGGACCCAGCCTCTGAAAAGAGAAGCATTCAGTCATATTAAGTATGTTTTTCTCTTGAACTCTCAGAGCTAAATCCTACCCTACTCCATAGAATTAATGTCCCAGCTGAAACCAGTGTTCCAGTGATCTCGTGTTCATCTAAGAGCATTTATGCAAAATATGCACCGGTAATAAACATATTCAAACAGCTAGCTCCCCTCTGCCCTCCCCCCTTCTAGAACACTTACTGTGTTGTAAAGCTCTTCCAGCCTCGGAATGGTGAGAAAGTGCTGCATGTTCACTCCATTTTCAATCAAGAGCTTCACGAAGTCAACCCGATCTAAGACTAAAGCATCCAGCATGGCTTGCTCCAGAGCATTCACCTGTGCAAACCAACACCAGGGACCCTGTGAGTGGCCTCTCAGAGGGGTGCCAGGCGAGAGGCAGATGGGAAGCATCTGGGAAAGTGCATTCTGACCCCCCCAGACCCTCGAGCAAGTTGAAGCTGGTTCTCTTTGCTCTTTGTCTTGAGTAAACACGCCCCACCTCCCATCGTTTTTCTCAATTTGGCCCCTACCTGTCCTGTCAAAGTATCAAAGCTTGATAAAAGGAGAAAAGTAGATGCTTCTCTCCTTTAAAAAAAATTTTTTTTTAATTTATTCTTGAGACAGAGAGACAGAGACAGAGACAGAGTGCAAGTGGGGAAGAGGCAGAGAGAGGGAGACACAGAATCTGAAGCAGGCACCAGGCTCTGAGCTGTCAGCACAGAGCCTGACATGGGGCTTGAACCCATGAACTGTGAGATCATGACCTGAGCTGAAGTCCGCCACTTAAATCACTGAGCCACCTAGGTGCCCCTATTCTCTTTTCTTTTAATATAAAGATGGGAAAGAAACACCACATAAGCTGTAGCATTCTTTCTTATAAGTACTATAATCAGTACTTGAATCTCCAAGCTCCGGACTTGGTAAACAATGTTTTGAGGCGGTCGGTTGTAATATTTTATATGCTATTATCTATCGTTTGTGCCTCTGTCCTTCAGCACTCAGTATAATGTGAAGACTTCTGGAAACAGCAGTGGGGGAGAGTTTGTGTTCTTGACTGAGGATAACCATGTGGTAGCTGGATGGAACTTGTGGACTCACAGCATGCCACCAGGGTCAGTGGCTGTGATAATGCCAGTCACATGTCGCCGCAGAAGCTCAGCACCCTCCTTACCTGTGTCCTCAGAGCAGCAAGGCCAGGAATACTGTGCGGCGTGTGGCTCAGACTCCCAGCCCAGACAAGTGCTGTTACCTGCACATCTCAACCACAGGCTCCTTCTTCTGTTCCCTGAACTGTGTTTATTTCATGATAATTGGTTTGTTTCCCATATTTTCAGGCATGAAGCATCTATGTGTGCATCAGGCAGAAAGAGCCACTGGTGGGCAACCTCTCTGAGTAGCTTCATTCTCCCACAAAGCCGGAATGTCTGGTGTTTGTGAAGCCTGCTGTTGCCTTTTGAAATATTGGCACTATCCTGTGGATGCTCTGCCACTGCCTCCCGGGACTCAGGGCCCAGGTGGGGCTGAAGCAAAGACAACTGCCCCTTCCCCTGGAGAAAGAGGGTGACCGACTTGTGATCTTGGGAAAGAGGGGTGAAGACATACCCAGTTCAGCAGCTCGATCTTCCGGGGGTCAGTTTCTTCCTCCACCTCCTCTTTCACTTTCCCCTTCTTCTTGCCTTTTCCTTTCCCTCTTCCCCCCTTGGTGGTTGCTGTAGGTGGCTTCTTTTCCTTCTCCGTCACTTTGTTATCGGTGGGGGGCGCCAGGCTTCCCAGGGGCTGCAGTCCACAGCAAACAGAGTTGGGGAACAGTGTTAAAGCTGTCCCTTGTCCCAAGACAGGTGCACGGATCCCCCTCACCTCTGCGTGCACACGTGTGTGTACATGCACATGTAAGCACACCCACGCACAAACATGCACACACATACACACACATGCACACACAATCATTGCAGGCCTACTGCCTATTGGAGGAAGCCCTGATACTACGAACCACTGCTACTTGTGTGCTTAAAGTGGCTGATATTTTGATTGATGTGTTTTTGCCCAAAGGAAGGGATGCTTAGAGGCACCAAAGGGGAGGTGCTGATAGTTGCTAATGCAACTAAGGAGAAAGGAGAAAATGATCGTGAAGGGGTCAGAGACAAAGTACACCCTGTAAACCTGAGGATGCCTGTTGGATAGAATCATGACTGAGCTTATTGGTGGCTTGAGAAGGCCTGCTGGGTGTTACTGAGATGCACCCATGTGGCGACAGACTGAATGCATTGAGGGAAGAATGTGTTCCACTCAGAGAACAGGAGGCAGTGCAGAAGTGGGACCTGGCTACTGGGCCTGTCTTCCAGTCACATGGAGAGCCTGGGGGTATATGGCCCTGGTGCAGACACAGTGATACCAACGTTGAGACAAAGTTGACCCCTCCAGTTACTATCTTGCCAAGTCCTATCTTGCCGGACTTGCCCTGTCCTCTGGCCAAACTCTTCTGGTGAACTGTCTGCATGCACAGTGTCCATCCCTCCCTTCCCGCACCCTGCTCCATGTATTCCATGCTGCTTCTTCCCATCTGTCCATGGTTCTGGCTGTGGCAGGGGCTGAGTGTTTTGGTACCACCTCATGGGCATTTCCCAGTCCGTCTCATGCTGGGCTCTTAACGCATCTGACTCTGCTGCCTGCTTCCCCCTCAAGCCTCTTCCTGCTTCTCTGGTAATGCATGCTCTGGTTTTCCTATCTGGCCACTGCTTCTCAGCACTGGCTGTAAATGTTGAGGCTCCTTGGGGCTCTATCCACAGCCCCTTCCTTCCTTCTTTACTCTCCTTCAGCAACTGTATTGAGGCCCATACTGCTAGTCCCCATGTGTTTGCAATTGACTTGTCGTTTCTAGGTTCGGTCCATGTCTCTCCCTAGAGTTCCTATTCCCAACTTGGCACCTCCATTTGGATATCTCAAAGGCTTTTACAGCTCATGATGTCCAAAACCACACTCAAAACCACTCCCTCCAACCTTTCCTCTTCCAGTGTCCCTGAACTCAGTAGCAAGCCAGAGAACAGGGGGAGATTGCTGACATCTCGCTGCCTGCACTGCCCTCTTCCACGATTAATCTGTCTTGAGGCACATCATGTTTAATGCTAAATATTGCTTTACTATGTCCAATTCTTATTTCTCCTCTGCCTCTGCTCTAGCCCCAGGTGATGTTTCTCCCCTGAATTACTTCAATAACCTTTTAACAGGATTCCTCCTACCTGCCATTGCACCCACCCAACACATTTTCTATGTTAAATCCAGAATGATCCTAAATATGTAAATAAAACCATGTAACTCTCCTGCTTAAAACACTTAAGTGGGACGGGGTAGAGATTTCATTGAGGGCACCATGAGAGTTTGTGTGGTCCCTGGTCAACGCAGAGATATGGATGAAAGAGTGTCCTGGCCGACTCCTCATGTAGACAAGACAATTATAATCCTCATGAAAACTTGACACAGCATTCAACAACTGGTGCTGGGAAAACTGGATATTCACCTGAAAAAGAAGGAAGTTGGACCTTCATCTAACATCATGTACAAAATTTAACCCAAAATGGATCAAAAACCTAAATGTAAAAGCTAAAACAATAAAACTTGTGGAAGAAAACCTAGGTCAAAGATTCATGACATTGGATTTGGCAATGACTTCTTGAACATGTCACCAAAAATCATAAGCAACAAAGGAAAAAATAGGCAATTGGGACTTCATCAAAGATTAAAAACTTGTGCATCAAAAGAGTATCAACAGATTCAAGGCATGACATTGGATTTGGCAATGACTTCTTGGATATGTCACCAAAGCACAGGCAACAAAAGAAAAAATAGGCAAATGGGACTTCATCAAAAATTAAAAACTTGTGCATCAAAAGACAGTATCAACAGAGTAAAGGCAACACACTTAATGAAGAAAATATTTGCAAATCACATATCTGATGAGATTAATATCCAGAATTTATCGAGTATTCCTAAAGCTCAAGCTCAACAACAACAAAAACCAAACTGATTCAAAAACAAGCAAAGAACTTGAATAAGCATTTCTCAAAATAAGATCTGCAAATGTCCAAGTACATGCAAAGATGCTCAACATCATTAATAATTAAAGAAATGCAAATCAAAACCACAATGAGGTGACCCATATCAAAAACAAGTGTTGGCAGGAATGTGGAGAAATTGGAACCCTCATGCACTGTTGGAGGAAATGTAAAATGGTGTGGCTGCCGTGGAAATGTTTGGCAGCCCCTCAAAAAATTAAAAATAGAATTACCTTATGATCCAGCAATTCTATTTTGGGGTATATATCCCAAAGAATTGAAAACATGGTCTCAAGTAGGTATTTGTATACCCTTATTCATAGCAGCATTACTCAAAATAGCCAAAAGGTGGAAGCAACCCAAGTGTCCATTGATGGATGAACGGATAAGAAAATGTGGTCTATGCATACAACAGAATATGATTAAGCCTTAAAAAGGAAGGAAATTCTAATATATGCCACACAGAAATGAACCTTGAGTACATTATGCTAAGTGAAATAAGCCAATCAAAGGATAAATACTGTATGGTTTCACTTGTATGACGTATTTAAGTGGTCAAATTCATAGTGACAGAAAGTAACATGGGAGTGCCAGGGGCTGGGGGAAGTAGGAAATGGGGAGTTATTGTTTCACAGATATGGAATTTTAGTTTTATAAGATGAAGAGTCTTATGGATGGATGATGGTGATGGTTGCACTACAATGTGAATGTACTTAGATCAATTGAACTATACTCTTAAAAATGTTTAAGATGGTAAATTTATTTATTTATATTTTTAAAGTTTATTTATTTTGAGAGAGAGAGGCAGAGAGAGAAGGAGAGAGAGAATCCCAAGGAGGTTCTGCACTGTCAGCTCGGAGCCAGCTGTGGGGCTCTAATTCACGAAATCATGACCTGGGCCAAAATCAAGAGTCAATTGCTTAACCGACTGACCCACCCAGGCATCCTGGTAAATTTTACTTAAATGACTTTTACCACAACAACAACAAAATTGGGGGTGGGGCATCTGGGTGGTTCAGTTGGTTAAGTGTCCAACTCGTGGTTGTGACTTAGGTCATGATTTCATGGTTTCGTGAGTTCAGTCCCCATGTTGGGCTCCATCCTGCTTGGGATTCTCTGTGTCCCTTTCTCTCTGCCCTTCTCCCACTCATGCTCTGTCTCTCTCAAAATAAATAAATAAAACTTTTAAAAAATTTGGGGGAAAAAAGCAAAAACAAGATGATACAGCAGTTGAGGAAACAAAAGGGGAAAGACCTGATGGAAGAGCAAAAATTGCCAGCCATCTTATCATGAAGAGCTTCAAGCAGCCCTATGGAGCATTCATGTGGGGAGAAACTGAGGCCAACAACCAACTTGCCAACTATTTAGTGAGCCAACCTGAAGTGGATCATCCGGCCCCAGTCAAGCCTTCAAATGACTGCAGCCCAAGCATATGGCTTAAGGATAATCTCATGGGAGTGCCTGAGCCTGAACTGCCCAGCTGAACCACACCCAAATTCCTGACCCACAGACACCGTGTGAGATAATATTTATTGTTGCTCAGGAAAAGAAAAGTCCTTAAGTGGTTCCCCAAGCTCTCAGACCCAGCCTTCTGTCCTATACCAGGTCTGCAATGCTCATAATGCACAGCTCCTGGTTGGCTTGCAACCTCCTCCTGAGTCACTCCCTTGTCAGCATTCTGGCCACACTGGCCTTTTTTTCTTCTTCAGTAAGTTATTTGAAAATGTCCAGTTCTTTCTTACTTCAGGCTCCTTACATGCTCTTCTCTCTTGATGGAAGGTGCTTTCCCTTCAGTCTTCACCAGCCAGCATCTATTCACCTATTTGGTCTTAGCATTAATTCCACTTTTTCAGCAAGGTCTTCCCTGGTGTCTCAATAAAAAGTAGCCCTCCCATTCCCCACATTCTGTCTCATGGAAATGTGCATTTTTCCTTCTTAACAATTATTACAATTTACAATTCAATATTTATTCATCTGATTATCTGTTTCTTGTCTGCCTCATTTTCCCTGCTCACCCTGTCACACCATGTCCACACCAACACTACACAGAGAGTTCTAGAAGGGCTGTGAAAGGTCTGTTTTATTCACCCCTCTGTCCTTAGAACCTATCATAGGAAGTGGTTGACCAACATTTGTTAAGTGAATGAATGAGTAAAAATAGGGATTTTTTAAAAAAATGGTTTGGTTCAAGAAAGCCAAAGAAGAGATTATTTCCACCATTTGCTGCTGCTGAGTGAATGAGAAGGAGTAGAATCCCTCCTCTTCTTTTTTAACATCCATCTTTGTCATTGAAGAGAATTAAAGATGGAGTAGATATGGTCAGGCATCATAAGAATATTCCTAGATGCTCAAACGACTCACCCATTCTTCCTTCAAGGATCACACTTTAGGATTCTAAGAGGGTGGTTGGTAATGTTACAGTGGTAGCTTTTAGCCAGGGCCACTAGAGCCCTTTACTCTGAAGAGGGGCTTCAGGGGCTGCCTGGGGAAAGGTGGCCAATGGGGTGGGCTCAGCTCTTATTTGCTTTATATGTTGCTGCTCTACTCAAGATGCCATGTGTAGAAAGGGCTCTTTCGATTAAAATACCTTGGAGACAACTATTCTGGAGGAATCACAAATAATAAGAGAGGTGTGACAGGCTGGAGAGAGGGTTGGTACTTTAGCATTTGAGTTGGCTGAAAGGAAAATGAGATGGTAAGTATATTGGGTGACATAATTGAAATTTAAAAATTTTGATAAGCTGACATAATGGACTGAATCTAGCAAGGTGATGTGTAACAAGGAAGATGTCTTCCACCTGGGTCCATCTGGGCCCCAGAACAGCTAACCTCAGAACAGAAAGATGTGGTTTATCAGGTGTAAGCATGACAAAACCCTTGGGAATTGCTGCAGATGAAAACTTAATATGAGTGAAAGATTATATTTGTTGTAGTGCTAGATGTGTAGATCCAGCTTAGGGCAGATGACAGTCCCGTTTGGGGCTGCACAAGATGTTAACTTGTGGGCACTGCTCTTTTAGAAGGATAAGGGATGGCATGGACCACATCTGGAGAGAGGAAATTCCTATTTGCAACCTCAAATATGGATTAAACAATCACTTGCTGGGATAATGTTCATAATACTCCTTTATTATCCTTATAATGTCCATGGAGTCTGTAGTGATGTTTTCTCTTTCGTTCCTGATATTAGTATTCTTAGCCTAGTTAGAGGCTTATTAATTTCATTGATCTTTCCAAAGATTTAGATTTTGGTTTCTGTTGATTTTCTCCATTGATTTCCTGTTTTCAATATTATTTTTTTTAAATTTTTAAAAAATGTTTATTTTTGAGAGAGAGAGACAGAGTGTGAACAAAGAAGGGGCAGAAAAAGAGAGGGAGACACAGAATCTGAAGCAGGCTCCAGGCTCTGAGCTGTCAGCACAGAGCCCGACACGGGGCTCAAACCCACGAACCATGAGGTCATGACCTGAGCCAAAGTCTGGCGCTTAACTGACTGAGCCACCCAGGCACCCCTGTTTTCAATGTTATTGATCTGTGCTTTAATTTTTATTCTAATATATGCATTCAATGCTAGAAATTTCCCTCTAAGCACTGCTTTTGCTGTATCCCACAAATTTTAAGTTGTATTTTCGTTTTCATTTTGTTGAAAATATTTTAAAATTTCTCTTGAGATTTCTTTGATCTACATGCTGTTTAGAAGTGTCATGAGTAAACTTGGGAAAAATTGTTTAACCTCTTGGGATATCAATTTATTTTTCCAAACTATAAAATGAGGGCAATCAGATCTATTTCAGAGTTGTGAAGGCTGGTCCAGTAATGCTCATGTATGTAAACACATGGGGTAAAACACAGTGTGTGACCGAAATATCAGGCATTGTTACCAATTTCTTTGAATTTAAGGTTCTAGTTCATGGTTTTGCCAAAGGATAAGCCCTTGTCCACAGATGGAAGCCAAATAAATGGTTCTCATCATAAAAAATATGCAGATATTTCTTTCTGTTTCAGAAATCTCAGTGAAACTGGCCAAGGTTTATAGATTTTGGTCTTTAAAATGGGCAGTGGTCTAGATGTCCCCAAACCTTGCTCTTACATGCTCAGGTGGAGTTTAGCCTATTCCCTTAAAAAATTGTTAGTCCAAGTTTTTATGACTCAATTTAAATAAATTACTTTGTTATATGTATATATCAAACACTACTACCTCTCTCTGTGTTGTTATTGTTGGTTTAAAGTTTATTTATTTTGAGAGAGAGAGAGAGAGAGCTAGGAAAGGCAGGAGAGAGAGAGAGAATCCCAAGAAGGCTCCACACTGTCAGCTCAGACACCTACGTGGGGCTCGAACACCTACGTGGGGCTCATGACCTGAGCCAAAACCAAGAGTCAGACACTTAACCAACTGAGCCACCCAGGTGCCTCAGTTTTTGTTATGTTTTTAACAAAACCCTTTAACAAAGAGTTTTTTGGGGACAGTTTTTATTTTTGTACTTAATAAAAAAAATAGAAGAATATTGACTAATAAAATATAACCAATCAGACCTAGGATTGATTTATTGTGTAGTAATTATCAAATACTCCTTACCACAAGTTCTCTATTATGTCAAGAATTCTAGAAAGACTATAGATTCACAGCACATAGTTAATCATGTGCTTCAACCATTAAAGGAAACTTTTGGAGACCATATACTGCATTATGGTGAGACTGAGAAGGATTTTAGTTCCAGGTTGCAGTCTTGATCACATGTCTCCTGCTTGCCCTTCCTCCTCATGGAAATGATAACAGAAGACTATGATAAAGAAAAATCTATTTCAAGGAGAAGAGGCAGACAAGAGCTATTAACAAATTTGTGGAAATACTTAACGGGTAGTTAAAACCATGAAGGAGTAAACCAGGAGTAATGTGAAGGTAGCAGAAGTAGGACCAGATTTTCAGAGAATGAGAGCTAATGATTGGTAGAAAGCATGGTGATCAGTGGAAGGACTGTCTACAGGACAGGAGGCCATTCATCCCCCATCCCCTCTTGTGTGCCCTGCCAACACCCCCTTGGGCAGGTGCAGAGTAACTGCATTCCCGGGCTTCACCCGCAGGCAGAAACCGGAAGAATGGTCGCTAAATCATTGGAAGGACCTGTATAGAGAGGTCCAGAGCCTCACTAGTCTGTTCCAATCTGCACATGGCAAAGTAGAGCTGTTTAATGGCAAAGTAAGCTTCCTATGATTAATTGGTCCCATCCCTCATTTGGAAATGGGGATGGACAAGCCAGGATCTGCAACAGAAAAAGACAAAGTGGACAAATGGGAGCAGCTGACCAGGGAGAAAAATAGAGATAATTTAGGGAACAGAAGAGGACTTTAAAACATCCAATTTGTATCCTCAGGTATGGCATTCATGAGATGAAAACAGCCTGGCGTGAAAATGGAACCATCAGGAAATAAAGCCTAGAGGTGATTACCACACATGTTCATTCTGCACACACACACACCTACCACTCACACACATAGCTGTATCACACCCACAAACATCCTGTCACACATTAATCATTATTATACACACACAGATACCACAGATATATACCACACACACACTAAACCATACACAGGCATCACACACCACACCACACACATAACACACACCACACACATGCTACACACAGACACATACATACCACACCCCCAAAGACCCCCCCACCCTAAAATCCTCTAGGCCTCCAGGGTACCATGGAACATAATTTAAAAAGACGATGCTCTCAATGCAACTGTTGTATTTAATTTTAATGGGCTATTTTCTTTCTTCTTTTTCTTTAATAGGGTAAACCCCACTTCACCAGCAAAGATAAAATATTTAGTGGTTATTTCTTTAAGAGTACTGTTTTGAATCTATAATTAGTACTAGTGGCTCTTCTTTCTGGTTCTTGGAAGTTAAATAGCAACATTTAATGACCCTAATGCATTTAACGTTGGATCATCAGAAACCCCAGATAATTTCTTGAGATCTGTGTAATGAGGGAGAACATACTAATATATCATCTATACAAGGTCATGCTAGTATGAGATGAAAAACACTTAGTTTCACCGGCCAGTGGGGCCCAAAGACAAAGATCTGGCTTCGTGCTATGTCGACGCGGTTCCAAGCCAGTGCCAAGCTCAGCTGGTCCGGGGCTGATGCATTTGTCCCTGGAAAGGCAAGAAACAAGGCTTTTCTCACTCCATGCCTGGATTGCCCCAGTTAGGCAGGTGCTGGGAGGTGAGCACGGGCTTCCCTGGGCTGGCTCACGCCAGCCTGGAACTAAGCACTCCTGCCTTTTCTCTTGTCCCTGAGTGACTACTCAGGCCCCAAAGCTAAGAACTCCATATTCTCAAAGAGCTGCCTGGGAGGAGGTTGGAGGCCACCTCTTTCCATGTCTGCTTGGCTTGGTGTCCCTGAAGGGACAGAGGAGGAACCTGGTGATTCCAGGACCCTCATCTGCAGGAGGGCAGAAGCCCTGGGACTGCCTTAACATCAGCCCTTTCAGGCCAAAGGTGGGCACAGGCCAAGAGCACCAGCCCCCAGCCGTGGGGAGACCAGCACAGCACTCCCAGGCACCTGGTCCGATGGTGACACTCTCCTCTCTCATCCCTGCCCTCTCATTGTCCTAGAGTAGCCAAGAGGCAGAGAAGAAATGTGTGTCCTAGAGTGACCTGTGAGTGGCCAGGTCATAGCCTATCATTAGGAGCAGGATGGGGAAATTGAACAAATCATTGCAGTGATGGCAAATGAAAAACCACCCATGTTCCCCCTCTATGAGGAAACCCTTAATGAACTAGTTATGAATAGAAACTGGTCTGACTTCCGCCCACATGGTCCATTGGCACCCGCAGAAAATACCCCTTCCCAAGACACCCATCGTGAGCTTTGTTGTTCTGCCATGGCTTCACAGTGAGATAACTCCAGGCAGCCTGGCTGGCTCTGGATTCGATCACCAGTAGACATTGTTCCTGGCAGGAGAAGAGGGAGTGTGGTTTCTTGGCCATGAGCAAAGCCCTGGCCTAGGCCAGCACTGAGAGGCCAGGAGTCACTGTTTCCTGAGAGCTCACCTTTCAACAAGGCCGTTAAAATTGCCATCTCGATGTCTTGCTGACCCTCAGAACCCATTCTAAACACGGTGACCTGAAAACAAGTTAATCATGAAAAGACCAGGTAAAGCAAAGTTGAAACTAAAAGGGAGAATTGGATTTTTTTTTTTAAAGGACCATAGAGACTGACATGCGATTCAATGATTCTGGAAGTGGAATGATTTTAAGCCAGGTGTCTTTCATTTCCACAAGTGATAACTTTGATTTTCCTGACTCTGAGTCTTTGCCTGGATACCTATTTTATTATTTACCCAATCTACTCCACTACTCTCAAGAGGAAAGAGCCCATTCAGTATCTACATACTCCAATATCTAAATTGCTACCAAGTTGACAAAATAATTTCTACTCAGAAAACTGCTACAGTTGTAGGAAATTTGTAGATTTAGAATTAAAAAAAATTTTTTTAAAACATTTATTCATTTTTGAGAGACAGAGCATGAGTGGGGGAGGGGCAGAGAGGGAGAGGGAGACACAGAATCTGAAGCAGGCTCCAGGCTCTGAGCTGTCAGCACAGAGCCTGATGCAGGGCTTGAACCTATGAACCATGAGACCATGACCTCAGCTGAAGTTGGATGCTCAACCAACTGAGCCAACCAGGCATCCCTCTAGATTTAAAATTTTGAAGGGGCTACCTTATGTGTGTCTTCCTTACAAGCATAATTAGGGAGGCAAGGAGTGGGAAATAATTACTGTATTTGGAGAGTGAAGTGATAGAATTTCGTAAGTGCACCTAAAAGGGTGTGTCTGTCGCTCCTCATGGCTTTACGTATGATTAATATCATAAACCTCAGAACTGGTGCAACGTAGCATGGTGTCACCTAACATGTGCTAAGCTCTGAAAGCACTTTGGTCCCTTCCCTGTGCATGCTTAGTCTGTTTCTATCACGTGGGCATAACAGCCAATTTGGTAGGGATTTGTAAACTGCCCCTTGGAAAAGTCTGAAACTAAAATATGAACAAGTCCATCATGCACATATGGGCAGAATTAGAAAGGAAACATAATTCTCTCTGTGGAGCTGGTTTGGAAATAAACTCAAGACACTTACGAGTTCTTTCTTTTTCATGCACTCCATTATAATTGCAAACAGCTGATGAGATTGTGTCTTGTTGTAATTAAATGTTTTCTGAATGGTAACTAGAAGCTGATCCTTGAGGGATTCATTTATTATCCTGTTCAAAGGAAATGCAAAAGAGAAGGAAACAATATGAGTTAAATCTGTACATGAATAAATCAGACAACTCTATGTCCGTCTGGTGTCTTTGATTTGAAACTTTACCATTGGAGGGTATCCCAGGCTAGGAGACAAAAAAGGGACCACAGTCAAAAACTGCATTCACACGTGTCCTAAATTCCAGGCTGGTTGAAAACCTTATAAGGGAAAATGAAGTTGGAAGAGAGCATATTCCCCCAGAGAAAGAATTCTGTAAGAAACATCATGCTCTTGACAGCTCCCTCACATGCTGACCTCAGAAAATGGGAGAGATCTAGTAAATCTTCATTATTTAGCATTTTTGGAATGGCTAAATGTATCACTTAGGGTTTTCTTTTGGCCTAACAAGAAGGCAGTTAAAAACCCACCCTTTGTAACATGTCAGAAATCCTACCCTCCTTCTTCACAGTACTTGTGTGCAAAAGACAGAATGTCCGAGGCTCGCCCACTGCCATCACAAATCACCACGGGGACTGGAGGGTCTTCTCGGAGATATTCCAAGACAATGGAAACCACATTAGGGCCTCCTTCCACCACCAGGCCCACGACAGGCACACCCTGTCCCAGCCCTGCAACGTAAAACACATTTATCATACACACCAACGACATGGCACAAATTACCTGAGAGGGCAACTTGGACCACCATTATTAACCCATCAGTTAGTAACTTATTCCCTGAGTCCTCCCTCTGTCTCCATCAGATAGTAGGAATCTTTGGGAATGTGGTAGGGACAGGCTAACTTCTGGAGGCAGAACAAGCAGGGTGAACTCTGAGAAGCAGGAGGAAGCAGGAGGAGTCCAAGAATCTGAGATTCTGGAGAGGGAGGACAGTGGGAGTGGAAGAGCCACAGAGACAAACTTGTCTACTTGACAATTTTACCCCAGATTAGCCAGGACAAATTATATTCTAAGCGTGTTTCCCAGGCGTCCATTAGTTGTGATGGGAGTTACTTGATCAACATTAACAAATGGCAAGTAGGAGAAATGTCCTTGGTCTCATAGTTCTGAAGGCCTTCAGATAAAATCTGCTAGCATACATTAGGAGGAAATCTAAACATTTCAAGTGGCCGAATTCAGAGTTTCTGGTTTGCTTCCATGATGCATTTCTATAGTCAGGAACTCTAAAAAATTTTGAACAACTTTCTCTTCTCCTACCAAGATAATCTCAGTGAAGTTCATTTCAGCAAATATGCACGGAGGGTCTGCTTTGTGCCAGGTCCTGGCCAACAGATACCGGAAAAACAGGTAAAGATGAGGCGGACCCTGCCTTTGAGATTTCCAAGCCAAGCAAGGCTTGACATTCTAAGTCTTCAGGAATCTGGTGGCCAAATCACTTCATTTTCTAGAAACAGGGCAAAATTGGTTCTTCTTGGTATAGGCTGGATTCCCCGAAGCTCCAAGCTGTGAGAGGTGACGACTGAGCACCCCTTTGCTGTCCCTGCCTCACTCAGAGCCCTAGGCAAAGGATGACAAAGGGAAGCCCACAAGTCACATGGCCAGATGAAGTTGGGCAGTGTGAAAAGTTATGAGTCCAAGACAATTAAAAATGTGAGAACAAAAAAATCAGTCACCAAGTAGTTTATCCACTCCCCTTTGCAGGCAACCATTCTAACCACTTGCACTCACAGGTCCTTAATTGGGCTTGACAATGACCATTTCCAGGCCTTAGACTGGCTTTCACAAAAACCTTATCAGGGATGGTGAAAACAAAATAGTCTTTAAAATATTTTAATGATATTTTGGCAATAAGTATTGCCAGAGTGGGAGCACATTTCAAGAGATAACAACAGTTATTTTCATCCTAACCAGTCATTATTATTTCATCTGGTTGTGGTTTGTTCCTTTCTCTTGAGCTTGACCTCACCACCCACCCCCTGGAGGCAGCCCTGCTGTAGGGCTGTGCCACCTGGACCAGCACAGGTGGGGCCATGGGGAGCAGATGTTTCCTGTGGCTGTCTCCACATGTCTCCCCATCCAGCCCACCTTAGTCTAGGTGAGAGACCCAGAGCTACAGAGATATTTACTTTAATGATCAACTAACACTTAGTTGACAGGAGAAATCCTACTATGTCTTTGAGTGAGGAACTTTCTTCGTGTTCAAACATTACAAAAATAACTACAGTAATTACACTGGGCAACATGATGGGCAATGCTGTCACCATGACAACTGCTATAGGGCTGTTTCTCACATGGCCCCTCCCTGTAAACCTGGGGCAGAGTATCACCACACAGCTCAGCAAGTGTGATTTGGTACCTGGCCAGACTAAGGGCTCTAGACAAGTCTGTTGATCTGTTGTTCTGTGGATCTGATGAGAATCAAAGTGGAAACTCTAAACACACTTGGGAAGTTTCCATTTAAGCCTGGGTTTCATGGCAGGGGTGGCAGCCCAGCACCCATGGGCTTTGCCAGAACTTACTTGTGTTAATTTTCTGCAGAGAGATGTGCTTCTCCAGCTGCCTCCGCAGCTTCACCTCGGCACCGTATTTGCCCAGGGTGCCATTGTCGGCCAGGATGAAGTGAGTGTGTGAGTTGTTGAGCAAAGAGAGCTTGCTTAGGGGGTTGGACATAGTCTGGTACACTCTCGTTACCTGGCAAAATGCACAACATAGATCAGCGCTGCAGAATGTAGACATTAAGACTACCAGGGGAAGCAGGCAGTATACATACGTATGTAGTGGCAACTTCATCTAACTGTGCACTTAAACCTACTCTTGTTTCCCTGTCCTCTCTCTGTTGAAAATTTCTGTTTGCAAATTTATATATTAAATTAGAAAAAACAAATAAATCATTTTAGATAATGACAACCCAGCAATCACACTTCTGGGCATTTACTGTAGAGAAATGAAAACTGACAGTAACACAAAATCCTGTACATGAACATTTATGGTTACTTCATTTGTGATAGCCAAACTGGAAACAACTCAGATGTGCTTCAACAGATACACAGGTAAACAAACTGTGGTATACACCCATACTGTGGAAAACCACTCAGAAATAAGAGGGAATGAACCATTGATACACACGACAACCTGGATGGATCTCTAGGAATGTGGAATAAAACAACAACAATAAAAAAAAAAATCACAAAACAGCAGTCTTCAAGGTTACATAGTGCATGGTCCCATTTATAGAACATTCTTGAAATAATAAAATTATAGAGATAAGGGGAAGATTAGTGGCTGCCAGAGGTTAAAGAGATGGTAGAGGTCAGAGAGAATTAGGCATGGATATTAAAGGACAACATGAGTGATGCTAATGGTGATGGAAATACTCTGTATCTTGACTGTATTGTTATGAATATCCTGGTTGTGATACTATACCACATTTGGCAACATGTTACCATTGGGAAAAGGAGGAAGGACATATGGGACCTCTCTTTATTATTCTTACAACTGCAAGGGAATCCACAGTTATCTCAATATAAAGACTTTGATTTGAAAAATTGCCAATATCTGGGGAGAAAACACTTACATCCTTTCCAACCAGGTCTTCCTTGTTTTCCACGATGCCCCACGGAGCAATTCCTATAGCACAAACCCGACCTCTGGATTTGGAGGAGTGGTCTTTTAAGGCATCCCCTACGTGGCTGATAACACCTACAAATAGCCATGGATCATATTTTTAGGCCCTTTCCTCCCATCATACCATTACTTATGAACTTTAGGGACCCCTTCTCTGAACCACTCCATTCCCTATGGAATAGGGTTGAAGCATAATGATCTTCATCATTAAAAGAAAGTACATTAGAAGTCTGAGCTCATGATAACTGGTCACCCTGCATTAGCTCCTAGAAAAGGGAAAACAAAAACCAAAAACCAAAGCAATGGTACAGGGATTTCCTTTACAAATTTCTAAGACCTAAAGATGGAAGTGAGTGGGGCTCCTTGGCTACATTCAGCCAAAGTCAAGAGTCAGACTGCTTGGCATGGCCCTAACCCTTCCCTTCCTCTGTTTCCTCTCCCATAGGATGGCAAAAAGGATTGTCAAGGGCCTCAGTGAGAACAAGGCTTGTACAGGACTCAGTTCGAGGAATGGCACATTGTGGGTGCTGGAAATGTTGACCATTGTCACTAAAATATAAAAATAAAAAAATAAGCTACTGGACAAAGATTTCACTTCTGTCATAAATATTGTCAGGTTGCAATATGTTTTGTTTTTTTGATCTTAATTATTCAACAACTCTTTGGGAACTATAATGAGTTCTGGGTTTGTATGTTTACAGGAAGGGGAGGGGCCTGCTCTTACCGGTACTGACGCCCCCAGTGAAAATCCAGGCCCCAGTGGTCATGGCGGCTTTGATCAGACCTTTTCCAAAGACCTGTTTCAGCTTGGGTTGCATCTCAAAGTTCTGGAGGCCTCCATGCACAGATATTAAGAGCTTGGGGAGTTCCAGCTGCCAGTCTTTAACCATGAGATGAAGCAGCGAATCTGGCTTGGTGTCATAGGATACACGGATATACTGCAAAAGAGTATGTGTTGCTTGTACCTGTTCTTGGTTTTCCTCTTGTATCACAAGGGAACAGGGTTACTGTTCGTGTCCAACCACTTTTGGTTTTGGCTTTCTGTCCTTCTGTGTGCGTCTGTGGCTAAGTGAGGGAAAGGAACTTTGGAAGAGTTGCCAGATTTAGCAAATAAAAATATAGGACACCCAGTTAAATTTGAATTTTATGTGAACATTGAAAAATGTTTTATCGTAAGTATGACCTATGCAATATTTGGCACATGTTTATACTAAAAAATTATCTGTTGTTTATCTGAAATCCAAATACAGCTGGGTGTCCTGTGTTTTACCTGGCAATCCTCAATCTTGAGAAAATCAATTCCAAAGGGGCCCGGCTAGAACTATGTCTCCAGAGGTTAGACAGGGCATTGTTGAGGGAGTTCTCACTGGCCACATTGTGTTGGTGCTGACAATGGGGATCCTGGGTTAATCTCTGGATTTGACCATTTCCCAAGGTGAAGAAGAAATGAATGGTCAGATGCCTTTGCCCCTATGAACAGCCTCTTTGTGTCCATGCCGATATGTAGGGTGCCATTCCAGAAGACTCTGTTGTGCTATTTGGAACGCAACTGAATTTTATTTGTACAATGACATTGGGCCAGTGGAATAAAATGAAATTGCAAAAACGATCTGACTGGACATGTGGGAGTATTATTCAGAATTAGCTGAAAGGGATCACAGTGCTAACGCCTCCCTTCTCTGGCAGGGCTCATCTGAAAGGCAGAGGGCACTCCCTGTTTACGTG
This sequence comes from Neofelis nebulosa, assembly GCF_028018385.1. NCBI lineage: Eukaryota > Metazoa > Chordata > Mammalia > Carnivora > Felidae > Neofelis > Neofelis nebulosa. Next base: position 21,906,224 of record NC_080788.1, read on the forward strand.
AAAATGTGAAAGACCTTAGTCTTCTTGGGCCAGCTGAATGCAGGCCTAGGGAGGCTGTGGATGAACTTCAGAGGGAGATATTTCCAGACACTCCTAACCCATTCAAGGGGGAGTGGAAGGTTCACAGTTATAAAAAACAAAAGCAAACCCCAAACAACCTCAAAAAACAAATAGCGTAATTTCTCACTCATCACTCAGTGATGAGTATGGTTGCATGATTTGTAGATTCACAATTCTGGTATGAACTTAGTGACACTACGTGCTCTTTATAAGATTGCTCAGTTTCGAAATCTCATGGCTAAAAAGTTGAGTGTGCAGTTATATTTCTTCCCTTTACAATGAAATATCTAGGAAGACTGAGTCACACCCTGAAAGAAGATCCAGGTGTCTGCAGTCTGGGGAGCTGGGAGACTGGGCCTCTGATAGAGACTGTGAGCTTACACAGTGGCATCCCTTTTTTTTAAAGCCTGTCTTACCATGGCTTTATTGGAGTATCCACCACCCTGGAATTCAAGAGTTCCATAGGAATCTGTTGGATAGCTCTGGGTGTGTTTGCTGACAGACCATTTTTCGGGCTGAGTCTCCACCTGTTTATTTTCCTCTTCATTTTTGCTGGATGTTACACTTAGCAGAGGGGGGATATGCTGGTTGGTAAGCTGGCCACAACAACACCTGAAAACAAGGACAAAATAGTCTTTCCATAACATTTTCCTCCTTAAGAGGAGTTAAACTCAACAGGAGGGTAGCACCTGAACAGGGGCAGACTAACACTTTCCTTATATGGCTCTGTTAAGGATAGAAATGTCCCTTATGACGGCCTTTTCCAGATAATCAACTTATATCTATTTACATACCAGTCCATTTAAAGCACATTGGATAGTTGTCCTTCTGTACTGCATATATTTTAACTCTTTTTTGATGTCTTGAAAACATCAACGTGGGCATCAATTATCAAACATGCTGTGACAAAGTGTAATCATGTCCTCCTGATACAGACAGAATTGATCTTCCAGGAATTTTCAAATTGTTGAATTCTTCTGTTGCTTAATAAAACATTTCTCTACATTAGTAACCTTGAAAATATAGTCCTTTTTCTGCTTATACTTTTATTGTCAAATTTAACAATCTCTTGCTAAATCCAAAGTCATGAAGATTTGCTCCTATGTTTTTGTCTAAGAGTTTTATAGTTTAAACCCCTACATTTATGTTTTTGATAGTTTTTTTTTAACATTTTATTCATTTTTGAGAGACAGAGTGCTAGCAGGGGAGGAGCAGAGAGGGAGACACAGAATCCGAAGCAGGCTCCAGGCTCTGAGCTGTCAGCACAGGGCCCGATGTAGGGCTTGAACTCACTGACTGCGAGATCATGACCTGTGCTGAAGTCGAATGCCCAACCGACTGAGCCACCCAGGTGCCCCAGTTTTTTTTTTTTTTTTTAATTTTAGAGAGAGCCTGAGCTGGGGAGGGATAGAGGGTGAGGGAGAGAATCTTAAGCAGGCTCCATTCCCAGAGCAGAACCCAAAGTGAGCCTCCATCCCGACTATGAAATCATGACCTGAGCTGAAATCAGGAGTCAGATGCTTAAGAGACTGAGCCAACAAGGTGCCCCTAGGTTTTTGATACACTTTGAGCTAATTTTTATATATGGTATGAGGTGGGGGTCTAAATACATTCTTTGCATCATGATACGCAGTTGTTTCCACACCATTTGATGAAGAGACTATTCTTTCTCTGTTTTGGTAACCTTGCTGAAACATCAATTGTCTACAAATGTATGGTTATTTCTGGACTCCTGATTCTATTCCATTGGTCTGTATGTCTATCCTTATGCCAGTACCATACTACTTTGATTACTGTAGCTTTGTAGTAAGTTTTGAAATCAAGTAGTGTGTGAGTCTTCCTACTTTGTTCTTTTTTTTTTTTTTAATGATATTGCTTTGGCTATTCTGTATCCCTTGCAATTCCATATCAGTCTGCTTGTCAATTTTTGCAAAGAAGTAAGCTGGGATTCTGATATGGACTGCATTGAATCTGTAGATCAATTTGTGAATATTGTTAACAATGTTAACTCTTCTGATCCATGAACATGGGCTGTTTTTCCAATTATTTGGATCTTTGTTAATTTCTTTCAACAGTGTTTTGCACTTTTCAGAGTATAGGTTTTGCACTTCTTTTCTAAGTTTATTCCAAAGTATCTTTTTCTTTTTGATGATATTGTACATGGAATTGTTTTGTTAGTTTCATTTTATTTCATTGTTCATTGCAAGTAGATAGATATAAACATAATTTTTGTTTACTGATTTTTATTTTATACTTCAACCTTGCTGAACTTGCTTACTAGTTACAAGAGTTTTTTTTTTTTAGTGAATACTTAGGATTTTCTATATACAACATTATGTCATCTGCCAATAAAGATAGCTACTTTTTCTTTTCCACTATGGGTGCCTTTTATTTCTTTATCCTAATTTCCTTGGCTAAGACCTCTAGTACAGTTTTGGATAGAAGTGGTGAGAGTGGACATCCTTATCTCTGATATTAGAGGCAAAGCATCCAATCATTCACCATTAAGTATGATGATAACTGTGGATTTTCATAGATGTCCTTTATTAGATTGAAGAAATTCCTCAATTTTTAATCATAAAAGGTGTTGAATTTTACCAAATGCTTTTTTGTCAGTTGAGATGATTATGTTATTTTTGTTTTTATTCTATTTATGTGATGTATTGCATTAGTTGATTTTCTGATGTGAAACCAACTTTGCATCCCTGGGATAAATCCCAGTTGATTATGTTTTTATATGTTGCTATATTTGGTTTGATAGTATTTGTTCAGGATTTCTGCATCCATACTCACAAAAAATATTGTTATGTAGTTTTCCTTTTTTGTGGTGTCTTTGGTTTTAATATACAGGTAGTACTGGCCTCATGAAACCAGGAACTGAGTTGAGGAATGTTTTCTCATCTTCTATTTTTTTGACATTTTTGTGATTATTTGTGTAATTCTTTGAAAAATATTTAGTACAATTCAGCAGTGAAGTCATCTGGACCTAAGCTTTTCTTTGTGGGTCATTTTTGATACTAATCCTATGTCTTAATTTCATATAGGTCTATTTAGATTGCATATTTCTTCTTGAATTGGTCTAGTAATTTGTGTCTTCCTAGGAATTTGTCCATTTCACCTAAGTTATTTAATTTATTGTAATTAGTGTATAAATTAGTATTCCTTTGTGTTCATTTCTGTTTCTGTAAGATTGGTAGTAATATCTTTTCATTTCTGATTCTAGTAATTTGAATTCTTCATCAGTCTACCTAAAGGTTTGTCAATTTTGTTGATCTTTTCCAAGAAATAGCTTTTGGTTACATTGATTTTTCTCTATTGTTTCAAAATTTTCTATTTTATTCCATTTTATTTAATATTTCCTTCTGCTTCCTTTAGATGTAGTTTGATCTTATTGAGCCAGGAAGGGGAAGGGACAGAGCTCTCATGCTTCAAATACCGCAAACTCTAGCCTTTCTATTGAATTTTTGTAGGTGTTTTTGTATAGATATTTCTCTATTTCCTATTGGCCCTTGGGATCATTTTCAGGGACTTTAAATGGTTATTTTTTCATTCCAGGATTTTTTTTAACCCCATGCTAGAGAATCCATGCAGCTCACAGAAGAGTCTCATGTGTGAGTCCCTGAAGCTTTTTCTGCTCCTTCTGCTGCCCAGCTACTTGGCTATGTGGGGGACTGCAGTACAGCAGATGCTAAGGAGAGCTGGCATAGGTAGTTTCCATCAAGGAGGGTCTGGGTGCCACTGAAATAAGGAGGGACATTTAGGTTCAACAAAAGAACGACTTTCGTGATCTTTGACATTATCCCCTAATGCATATTTCTTGACTTGGGGGATAATCACTGGCATTTAAGCAGGGAGAGGAATCTACAGGGGGGTAGTGGAGGGGGCGAACATGGGGACATGGTGGGGCTGATGTTGCATGTGTCATATCTGACCTAGGTGATGTCTGAGAGTCTGTGTGCTCTGTGTCAGTGATCCTATCTGCATGGATTTCATATTGGGTGAATCCTCTCAGTGGCTCTCCAAACTCAGCCCATAGCTGTTGTCCTCAGAGATGGTAAGGTTTAGCTAAATTCATTTCTGATCACTTTCATGGCTTTAGAAGACCTTCTGTTTAGTTTATAACAGATTCATTTTCTTTAAAATTTTTTTTTATTTTAATTTTTTAAAATAATATTTTTAATGTTTATTTATTTTTGAGAGAGAGAGAAAGACAGAACACAGAGAGAGGGAGACACAGAATCTGAAGCAGGCTTCAGGCTCTGAGCTGTTAGCACAGAGCCCGACACAGGGCTTAAACTCACCAACCGTGAGATCATGACATGAGCGGAAGTCAGACTCTCAACCAACTGAGCCACCCAGGTGCCCCTAATTTTTTTTTTTACTTTAAGAGAGAGAGATACAGAGAGAAATAGAGGGCACAGAATCAGGGGAGGGTCAGAGAGAGAGAGAGAGAGAGAGAGAGAATCTTAAGCAGGCTCCATGCTCAGCTCAGCATTGAGACCATCGTGGGGCCCCATCCCATGACCCAGGGATCATGACCTGAGCTGAAATTAAGAGTCAGACGCTCAACTGACTGAGCCACTCACGTGTCCCAACAGATTCATTTTTATTTAGGTGAATGAAATTGACATTTTGTGTACAAACTACACCTTTTCATAGAGTTACATCTAGTTCACTTAACCATTCAGATCTTAACTGTGTTGGAGGTACCTATTTACCTAAATAGCATTATGAAACTCTAACAGGAAGCCATGAAGCTACCCTGGAAATCTTGATCTCCCTAAGACTAGGAAGAACACTGAGGGCCCATCTAGTTATGAGAGTTCACATTAGATTAGGATGAGTGTCAGACAACAATCTTTCCTGCATCTTGACAGAGAAGCTTCTTAGCTGAAGTATTCCCTGATTAATGCCTCCCATAGGGAATGGATTCTAGCCATTCTTCTTCCCTCCTCTTCCCCCTCCTGAAAGTACAAGAATAGTTGCTGGCAACTGGTGAACAAGTGCTGGTTTGGATAATGTCTTAGGTGTGACTTCCAATTTACCTGTTAGGGTCTTTAGTGCTGGGAATTACAAAGACACATTCTCTCTTGCAGAAGGTTTTTTCTATCCAAGCTTTCTGTCCCTGGAAGAGAAAGAAGTGAAAACTAGACCAATATAGTCCCACACAATCATCAGAGTTCATTCTTTTACTTAAAAAAAAAATCATTAACAGGAAGTCTGACCAAAACATCTGAATAGACACCTTCAATAATGGTGGATGCAACTCTTTAAGAATCTTTTTCAGAGAAATGGCTTGGAAGTAGGTATTCATGGTTTCCATAGGGCTACAAAACCTAGGCTTTTCATGCAAGTCAAAGTCTGCAAAGGGGGCATTATGCTGTCCTGAGCAAACCAGTGCCCAGAGAAGCCCTGGTATAAATGTGAGTTACTGGAAAAGCCAACAAAGTCTGCAAGCATCCGATTAGGACTTTGTCTGCTATCAAGAACCTCATATTCTTTGGACTTCCAGGCACCCATACACCATAGTAATTTTACAAGTGGACTCTCTAACTGGTGCTCAGATTCACTGAATGTTATTTTTATCATTAAAAATATTGAAGGTTGTGAAGAAATGGGTACTTATATAACATGGCTGCTGGAACTAGAAGTTGGTACAACCTCTAACAAGGGCAATTTGGCAATAATATCAAAATTACAAAGCATATACCTTTTGACCATTTAGTATTTTACTCTATCAGTATTCCTGAATACATGCAAAATGACACATATTCATTTATTTATTGCAACCACTGTTCATGATATCAAAAAACTGGACATCACCTACTATCAGTAGGGGATTGTACCTATGTTATGGAACAATCATCAATAGAATTCTCTGTGGCTATTAAAAAAATAAGACTTTCTCTTTGTATCAATAGGAAATGATCACCAAGCTATAGTAAGTAAAAAAGTAAGACATGGAATAATCTCTCGGGTATTGTCATTAAAGTTACAGAGAAGAAATATTAATATGAAAACACACTTGCTTGACAATAGACATAATATACTGGGAAGGGCTCACAAGGAGTAGCTAACATGGTTCCCTCCAAGAGATGGGATCTGGAGGCCTGGGGAACATGGGTGATGGGTGAAGAGGACACACCTTTTAAATTCTTGAGAAAGACTTTATTACTTTTAAAATTTTTTGGTGTTTATCTATTTTTGACAAAGAGCCAGAGCACAAGCAGGGAGGGGCAAACACAGGGGGAGGAAGAGGGAGACACAGAATCTGAAGCAGGCTCCAGGTTCTGAGCTGTCAGCACAGAGCTTGACGTGGGTCTCAAACTCACGAGCTGTGAGATCATGACTTGAGCTGGAGGCAGACATCCAACCGACTGAGCCACGCAGGTACCCCGAAAAAGACTTTATTTTTTAAGAGCAGTTTTAGTTTATAACAAAACTGAAACGGAGGTAGAGAGAGTTCCCATATACACATGCCCAGACTCCATAATTATCAGCATTGTCTACCAAAGTGGTACCTTTGTTACCAAAGTTGAACCTACATTGACTCTTCATAATCACCTAAAGTCCACAGTTTACTTAGGGTTCACTCTTAATGTTGAATATTTTAGGGATTTGACAAATGTATAATGACATGTGTTCACCACTATAGTATCATGCAGAATAGTTTTATTGCCCTAAAAATCCTCAGTGTTCTGCCTATTTATCCCTATCTTACCCCACCTCCTGGCAACCACTCATCTTTTTATTGTCTCCATAGTTTTGCCCTTTCCAGAATGTCCTATAGTTGGAATCATACATATGCAGCCTTTTCAGACTGGCCTCTTTCCCTTACTAATATGCACTTAAGATTGCTCTATGCCTTTCCATGGCCTGACAGCTCATTTCTTTTTAGTGCTGAGTAATATTTCATTGTCTGGATGAGCCACAGTTTATTTATCCACTTACCCACTGAAGTTGGTGGCTTCCAAGTTTTGGCAAACATGAATAAAGATGCAATAAATGCCCACGTGCAGGAACTTATATTTTTCTCTTTAAAATTTTGGGTTTTTTGGAGTGCCTGGGTGGCTCAGTTGGTTAAGCATCTGACTTCAGTTCAGGTCATGATCTCATGGTTCGTGAGTTCAGGACCCATGTCAGATTCTGTGCTGACAGCTCAGAGTCTGGAGCTTACTTTGGATTCTGTGTCTCCCTCTCTCTGCCTGTCCCTGCTCATATGCTCTCTCTCTCTCTCAAAAATAAATAAATATTAAAAAAATTAAAACTTTGGGTTTTTCTTCCTTTAAAATTTTGAATTATATAAAGGTATTACCTATTTAAAAATATAGAAAGTTTGCCTGAAATGAAAATCTAAAATAAAACAAGTTTTTAAAAAGGGAAAAAAACCCTCTGCCACTCTAATAATTAGCTGTTGTCATTTTTCATTTCCTGACCTCTCATTCACCTACATCCATTTGTTGAAGATTTTTTTTGTGCAAGGTGCTGTGCTGAGTGCTTGGGGACTTCAGAGGAGAAGCATTTGGGGTGCTTGGGGACTTCCAGGGCAAGCTGGGTCACCACCCCCTGCAAGTGTCAGAGGATGTGATGCCCGCACATGTGCTGAAGGAGGTTGGCAGTACGGGGTGGCTTTGTAGAGCTGAGCGAGGCAGGAAGGAAACCTGTCCACCTTACCGGGTGCCAACATCCTTCCCTGTGTCTCCTTGAGGCCTGGCTCAATATGTGTTGTGATATTTGTGTACGTGTGATGTGTGTGCTTGTGTGATGTATTTGTGCGTGTGTGCGATGTATGTGTGGTGTGTGGGTGTAGAATGTATGGTGTGTGTGTGTGTGGGGGGGGTCTGATGTGTGCACATGTGTGATGGTGTGCATGTGAGTGGGTATGATTATATGTGTGATGTGTGTAATATGTGTGGTGTGTGCTATGCATGTGGCATGTGTGCTATGTAAAATGTGGTGTGTATATAACGTGTGTGTATCTCTGAGGGGGGTGGGCAGACACAGGGAAATGGAGCGACCTAGTTTGTGAAACCTGGAGAATCCTGAATCAGATCTTGGAGAAACTGCAGAGGACAGAGCCTCATGTTCGTGGCCACTCTCCCACAGTCTCTAGAACGAGCGTCACAGTGTGACCTGTGACCTGTGACCTGAGGGTGTTGTGGCCCTCACCCATCTGGGCAGCAATTCCAATTTAGGGGTTCCCTTGTGTCCATGGATGCTGTCTCCTCAGAGTGTGCCGGCAATGACCACATGTCACACACGCCCTTCTCGATGAGGTCATGTCAAGGCCCCAATGCCACTTTCGTTGCTCCACAGATAGTCCTGGCCCCGGTCTTAGTCATGCTGAGACAGTCTGATCAGGGTTTTCATCCTTCTGGAAGGACCTATGGTTCCCCGAGCCTTTCTGGGAAGGTCTTAAGAGTCAGCTGGTTACTTGGCTTCTTTTTGAATAACAGGAATGATTATAATTCAAAACCTTCCCAAGGGGCCTTCAGAAAGCAACACTACACCTTTGTCTCCAAGTAATTTAATGACTGCTTGAAAACCACATCACTAATGAGAGGAAAGTGGCTGCATCCACTCAGAGGAAAAACCTCAGAGTGGTGAGCCCCTGAAGCCCAGGTCCTAGCCCTTCTCCTGTGGAGTGTTAGAACAATTCAGGGCAAAATGGCCAAGCAGAGCATTTGCTGTCTGGAAAGAAAATATGTTTCCCCTCTTGCACATCACTCCTCACTTCCCAGAGAAGCTGGGAGAGCATACTCGCCCCCCTTTTTAAAATAGAGTTCATATTGTTTGGACTATATGCCTTCAATTAAAGACAATAAGAGCTCTAACAAATACTGAACTCCCATGAGTAGGCTAGATTTTCACAGAGACATAGGATAGCGATTCTGAAATTACTTTCTGTGTATTCTAGGACAGAACAAAGAAATCAATATATTGTGGATAATGGGGGCTGGGTTTCTCATTGTTGGAGAAGGGTTACAAGCATGGAGAGTGGGGAAGATTAGAACGAATCCCTGGAGCAGTGGACTGAAATTGAAATGATCAGTGTGTACCCATGATTTGTAACATGTAGAGAGATAGATATAAGACCAGATAGAGGCAGGTGTGGTCCCTCCTCCTCTCCCTCTCTCTCTACACACACACATACACACATACACACACACACACACAAGTATACATAACATATTGTATTAGTTATCTATTGCTTAATATAACAAATTGTCCCCAAACTCGGTGCTTAAAACAATAAAATTTATTACCTCACAGTTTCTGTGGACCAGGAATTGAATGTGGCATATCTGGGTGCTTCTGACTCTGTCTCTCCCAGGGATTCAGCCAAGCTGTGGGTGGGGCCATGGTCTCATCCAAAGGAATCCAGTGGGGAGCACCCAGTCCTAGCTCCCTTATGTGGCTGTTGCCAAGATCTAGGTCCTCTCAAGGGTTTTGGGCCCAGCACCTCAGTCAGTTCCTTGTCATGTGAGCCTCTCCACAAGGAACCTTACAACATGGTGGGTGACCTCCATCAGAGTGGGGAGTGCAAGAGTCACACAAGAGAAGCCATGGTCTCTTTACAACCATGTATCTGAAGTGATATCTCTTTAGCTGTATTCCATGCATTAGAAGAGTCTCCCATTCTGGCTGCCCACAATCAGGTGGAGAGGACTACTATAGTGTAAGTGAACATTAAGCTTTTTCTCTTGTAATGTGAGTGCCTGACATTCAGCTTTTGACTGTTGAGGCATTCATGTCAAAGACATCCATCTCGAGTAAATATACTGCCGGATATACGACACAGCTACTAACAAAACAGCCAAGTAAAGAACTAGGCTGCCCCCGCTCACCAAGCTCCCTCTTTCAGAAAGTGCTGGTTAACCTAGAGAACTGACCCTTGCCCTTCCTGTGCCCTAATACCTGCTCTCATGCCTGAAATTCACCATAAAGAGTGAACCCTCGAAACCTTAGACACCCCACCCTTGGACACTAATAAAGGCAGAGTTCTGGATCTGCTATCTCTATCTCTACTTGCGTCCTTGCTATGTGGCCCTTGGGTATGCCACTTACACTCAAGGCTTGTGAGTAATAAATCTTGTTCCTCAGAGTTTCCTGCTAGTTTTTGCTGAAGTGCATCTTGCAGTCATAATAAGAATTACAGGGCTGGTCCAGCCACAACATTAGTTCCACAGGGGGAGTCTCTGTGGAGGTTCACTGTGAATAACACAGGTTCTGGTGAATGCCTCGGTCATTCCTAGCCAAGAGCATCACTAGCAGTAGGCTGGGACCAACACAACAACTACAAAGGCGTAAATACTAGGAGGCTAGGGTCTTTGGGGTTGTATGCCTACCACATATGCACACATATGTCTGTACGTGCACACATTCATGTATTTCCTGGCTCTATCCACTGAAAGGGCGTACCACCAACGAGTATATTTAGTGCTCAAATATTGGCTTCTAAATATTGTTCTCCACTGAAGCGAACTGGGGCTTCTTGGAGAAATGACTGTATCCAAGACTGGAGCAGGGAGAGTACAAGAAGGACCTGGAACATCTTGTTTAGCCAGTAAGTGTTTACTTTTGACGTGGGAACTTGCCAAAAGAACACTGAAGCCACTTTGAAGGGACTCTCACTGGCTTTATCTGGGATAATTGAGCATGAAAATAAGTACTAACAATAATGAATTACAACCTTTTGACTGAAATAAGAGCCCATGGACCCACACTGGTATAAATCCATACATAATTCAATACATAGGGGTGACGGGAACGCTCTTTCCTCCAGTAGTCAGTCATTTAATAAATACAGAAGGAATGATGGACGTAGAAAATCTCCATGTGGCAACTATCACGCATGTTTATGAATGCTAAAAGTAGTGGGTAAAAGTTTGAAGAGTAACAGTACGCTTACATAATCTCATATACCTCCCACAGGTATTTACTAATCATAAAGAGGAAATTAGTGGCTTGACAGTGGAGAAATTTGGGGAACACCACCTAAAGCCAAGTGAACATCACCAGTAATGGAACAAAGATTCACCATGAGCCTCCCAATAAAATGCATGAGAGATAAAAATGCCAAAAATGCATAACTTGAATCTAAGCAGGAGCAACCTCAGATAACCCAAACTGAGGGGCATCCTACAAAATAACTGACTCATACTCTGCAAAAATGTCAAGGTGACCAGGAAAGACTGGGGGATGGTTCTAGCTGTTGTGGAAAGACACGACGGTGAAATGCCCTTCCACCTCTGTGCCCTGCCCTCTAGACCTCACTCCCTCTCAGCTCCTCCCCCTGCCCCGTCTTTAGGCTCCACCCCCTGCCCCTGCTAGGCCCTGCCCCCTCTGCCTGTCCCCTAGGCCCTCCCTCTCAGCGCCCCCTAGCACAACAAACCAGTCGGTGGGCACTTCCTAGGAAACCCAGGGGCAATGCAGTGTGGGCAATCAGAAAACCAAGGTCCAGCTCCTGAACAACTAGGCTTAGGTCCCACATCATCAAAAGGGGGAAATACCACCTGCCCTACAGGATTTAATATGCAGAGGTGGATGAAGAACTTGGAAAGCAGCAATGTGCTTCTTGTTTTTATTAATGTCTGTTCTGTCTCAGGCAGCATTTAAATGCCTCCATCAAGGAGTGCCCCCCTCCCCCATCTCCTTTACATGCAGGTGCAGGGCATCTGTTGCCCTGAGGGAGTATTGGCCCACACCTTACCCTCAAACTTGGGAGGAGGCCTTTTCAGAGTGCCAAACCCCAGCCCTTGGAGCCCTGGGCAAGAACAGCAGCTGGCATCCACAAAATGGCCCCATTTCTCTCTGCTTCACCAAAAATCTTTTCTTTTTTTTTTCCTAATGAATATGCTAGCATGTGACTAACATACTTTCCCTTGGGGAAAAAAGTGCTATACTTTAAATATCAACTACTGATTTTTTTAAAAAAAGTTTAGTCCTGAAGAGCATCCTCAGTTCAAAATTCCAAGTTACTGCTGAGTCTCCAGAAATATTCTAGAATCTTCTGAGGATAAACAAAAGACAATAGCCACTCTTTGCCTGCAATCTCTCACAGTGTTTTGGCCTGTATTCAAATGTCCCCTCTTCAGGGAGGCTCTCTGGCTCCCCATCACACCCCCACCCCCTGCTCTCTGTCCTTCATACATTCCATCCCACTAACCTCCTCCCTCTCTTCCCTTCCCTCTCTCCTCCTACAAAAGCCGTGGAAGCCGAAGCCCTGTTCAGTTCTCTGCTTTATCCCCAGTGCCTCCAGGAGTGCCTGGCAAAGAGGAGTTGCTCATTACCCTGTAATGACTAAATAAATCAATAAATCCCTCAGGTGGAGCATTTCCAGGGGGGCCCAGCTCTTATCAACCTGGCCTACCACAGTCTGGCCCCCTGGGCCCACACACCCCAGTGGGGTGCACACAGAGCAGAAGGGAGGTAACCCAGGTCACCTGAGGAGACTCTGCTCATGGTGGGGAGGGGTTCAGCCTCCTGAATGGCTGGGAGTCACTGATGCAGGTGAAAGGCAATAGGTGGAGGACCCCTGCGTCAAACATTCCTCCTTCCCCTCCCGCCTCTGCTACCAGGGCTGAGTACCGCCAAGGTAACAACAAAGAGCCATGGAATCTTACAAAGGGCATCCTTGTGAAATGAAAGAAGAGCAGAGCCTCCTGTGGTTCATTTATAGACCCTTCAGATCCCCCTGTTGGGTCAGAGATGGTGCCCACTCATCCAAAATATTCCTGCCCATCACAGATGGTTATTATTATTATTTTTTTAAGATTTATTTTTGAGAGAAAGAGAGAGAGTGCAAGTGGGGGAGGGGTGTAGAGAGAGGGAGACAGAATCTGAGCAGGCTCCAGGCTCTGAGCTGTCAGCATGGAGCCCAACGTGGGGCTTGAACTCACAAAATCAAGAGATCATGACCTGAGCTGAAGCCAGATGCTTAACCGACTGAGCCACCCAAATGCCCCTCAAATGGTTATTTAAGTGCTTTAGGGCCAGATAAGAGGAACACTAGCACTGAGGATTAAAATCCCACGTGCAGGATGGGGCGCCTGGGTGGCGCAGTCGGTTAAGCGTCCGACTTCAGCCAGGTCACGATCTCGCGGTCCGTGAGTTCGAGCCCCGCGTCAGGCTCTGGGCTGATGGCTCGGAGCCTGGAGCCTGTTTCCGATTCTGTGTCTCCCTCTCTCTCTGCCCCTCCCCCGTTCATGCTCTGTCTCTCTCTGTCCCAAAAATAAATTAAAAAAACGTTGAAAAAAAAAAAATTAAAAAAAAAATAAATAAAATCCCACGTGCAGGAGTGCTCACTTACTGGAAAGTCTGTCTGTGAGGCCCAGTGAGGAGACACAGAGGTGGTGCCACCATCATGCTCCCCAAGCCCCTTGAGCTGCCCAAGTCCATGTGTGGGTCACATGCAGCCCCTCCCCGCCCCCATTTCATCTCTGAAATGGGAACTGCTTTGCATACTTTCAGCCTCAGCTGGGATAACACCTGTACAGTATCTGGGAGGTACTAGATATAAATGGAAATCCTGGTCATTAGTTTTATCACAGGATAGAAAGTTGCATGATGGAAATAGAGGCGGTATGCAGTCAAGCCTTCACCTGGTGGTTCAAAAACCACCAGGTGCCAGGAGTTCAGAGTGGGTAAGTACGGGGAGGAAACTTCATAGTATGGGCAAGATTTGGACAGGTGGGCTGAAGACATTTGGGGACAGGGAATGGTGGGGTGGGTGGAAGAGCATGTGTACAGCAGAGGGAGTGAGGATGCATGTGGAGAATAGGAGGGAGGGACGGGAACAGGGTGACTGAGGGCAAGAGGTGGTGCTGAGCAGTAGGTGGGTGAGGAAATGGAGGGAAGGGGGTGGGTTTCCCACCTCAGTGAGATGGGGATGGGCCATGGAGGGGCAGGAGGAGGCGCCCCCAGGAGATGAGTGTTTAGTGGGCGTTTCTCGTAGTAGTGAAGTAAAGGCAGAAACTAGGCTGCCACGTCTTCATGTTCCAGGTGTTTTGTGAGTGCCGTCATGTGGCCAGTGTGGGGCTGGCTGGGTTCAGGGCTCTGAGCTGGGGGTGGAGGTGAGCCAGGTAGTCATGGCCCTACCCCCAGGGGGCTTCCATTGTGGCCAAGTAGCAAAGAATAGCAAACAAGGCAGCAGATAAACCAGAGCATTGCTGATTGTGGTAAGAACATGAAGGGAATAAAGAAGAGGGTGTGGTAGAGTATGGTGGTGTGCACGTGGGGTGGGGTAGGAGGCCTGTTAGATTGGGAAGTCTTGGCTGAACAGGCTATACATTTAAACTGTGAAGTGAAAGACCAGAAGGGAATTCAAGGGTGCTGGAACAGCATGTGCAAAGGCCCTGTGGCAGACAGAGCTGCAGGTGCTTGCTGCGGAGCATGGATTGGGTATGTGGCAGACTTTGGAACTGAAGATACAGGTGGGACGTGTTCTGCACAGACTTTAGGTCACAGTAAGTGATGGGCAGAGGGGCAGCATGAACTTATGGGGCTGGGTTATAGGGGAGCAAACGGGAGCCAGGATACCAGTAGGAAGACTGGAGTGTGGCCCACACCATGGGGATGACCCTCTAGGAGATGTGCAAGAGGAAGGAGGAGTCTGCAGGCGGACACCTTTGAGAAGACTGAGGCTGGGGTGGGGTGATGGGGTGGGGGCTGGCAAGGGTGAGAGGGCTGAGGGGTGGGGGAGTGGGGCCTGTGGGAGGAGAGGGAGGCAGGAGACAGGGCCAGGACCGCAGGGAGTGGCGTTTGGCCTGGGCCAGCTGTGACTGATCCTGGGAAGTGGCTTCCAAACATAAGAGCTGGTTTACTGTTAGGCGAGTCTCTGTTTACTCAATGGCCCTGTTTCTTGGGCCAAAATTAACAGCAAACCCTACAGTGAAATGACTGATTTGTGGACCCATTTAGCCAAAGGAAACTGCCTATCTCCTGTATGTATTTAGAGCCAACGCCTCAAAACGCTCATCCCAGGGCTGCATGTGACCCACACGTGGACTTGATTTGACCCTTGTATAAAGAGAAGAATTCTCTGCTATTATTAACCCAGAGGGGGATTACATGTGAAAATCTGGATTTCTGGCTTCTCTGGAATGCCGTTGTGTGTGGGAACGCTGGTGGACGTTCCCGCACAGTGGTAGGTGGCTGTGGGTCCCCACACAGGACCCCGACCTGCCCTTGCCTGGCTGCCAGGAGCACCTGTGGGCCTCACCTGGGGCAACACCTGCATGCCTGGAAACTCTCCATCCCAGAGAACCAGACAACTTCCCCGCCAAAGCACTGGCACAGGATACCCATCTTCAGGCGCACAAAGATTAAAACTCCACAATTGTTCCTACTCCACCTGCCACCCACTCACCCCAGCAAGAAGGAGGCCTTGGGCCCCAACCCACAGGCCATTTCTGTGTGGTTTAGCTGATGCTCCTGCTTTGGCCAGACAAGGAGAGACTCTTGAGCCGGACAGACCTCGCCTCATGGCCCCTTACAACAAAGAGAACCAGTAGGAGCCCCAGATAAGGGCCCATGCTGAGGCTGCCCCTCAGGTGCTGGGCCTCAGTTTTCACATCTGTAGAGTAGGGATGATAACATGAGACTCGAGTGATAGTGCTTGGGAGAACCTCAAGATCTGATTTCCTGTGCTTTATCATCACCATCCCCTGGAGGTGACAGGGCTGGCCTGGAGGAAACGCTGGGGGGGTCATCAGAGCCCCCGCCTCTCCTTGGCCAGTGTTCCCTCTTCCCCAGACCTCCAACCCTCTTCTATCCAGGGGCCCTTCCTGGGACAATGTAACGTGATCCTCCAGACTGGAGCCCAGGAGCAGAGCTGGGTCTTTAGGCCACCTTTTCCTTTTTCCTTTCCTTTCTTTCTTTTTTTTTTTTTTTTTTAAGTTTTTTTAAAATTATTTTTGAGAGAGAGAGAGAGAGAGAGAAAGCACAAGCAGGGGTGGCACAGAGAGAGAGAGAGAGAGGGAGAGAGAGAGGGAGGGAGACACAGAATCTGAGGCAGGCTCCAGGGTCTGAGCTGTCAGCACAGAGCCTGATGTTGGGCTTGAACTCATGAACCTCAAGATCATGACCTGAGCCGAAGTCGGATGTTCAACCGACTGTGCCACCCAGGCACCCCCCCCTTTTTACTTTCTTTTTACTATAATTCACATCCCCTAAAATTCATCTTTTAAAATGTGCAGTGCGTGGCTCAGTCGGTTAAGCATCTGACTTCGGCTTAGGTCATGATCTCACGGTTCATGAGTTTGAGCCCCACATCAGGCTTTCTGCTGTCAGCACAGAGCCTGCTTCAGACCCCCCTCTCTCTCTGCCCCTTCCCCACTTGTGCACTCTCTCCATCTCTCTCTCAAGATGAATAAATAAACTTCAATAAACAAATAAATTTTAAAAATGTGCAGGGTTTTTTTGTTTTGTTTTTGTTTTTGTTTTTGTTTTATATCCCCAAGATTGTGAAACTGCACTAACACCAGAGCATCTGCCATCCCTAAAGGAAAGTCCTTTACTTATTAGCAGTCATTCCCCAGCCCCCACAGACCCTCAGTTCTGACAACCACGAATCTGCTTTTTGTCTCTATGGATTTGCCTCTTCTGGGCATTTTATATAAATGGAATCATACAATACGGAGCCTTTTACGGCTGGTTTCTTTCATTTAGCAGAATGTTTGCAAGGCTCATCATGTTGTAGCAGGTGTCTGGGCTTCATTCCTTTTTATGCCTCAGTAATATTCCATTGCAGGAATTCATCAATTTATGGACATCTGGGTTGTTGTCACTCCCTGGTTATCGGAAAGAGCACTGCTCTAAAGACATTTCTCTTTTTAGAGGGAATACTAAATAAAGCCAGGAAAAAAAGAAGCAAATGTATTAACTTGTCAGCTTGTGTTTGTGGTAGGGGAATCAGAATTTTTTCCTCTAATTGCTTCATCATTTATATCATGTTTTTAATTTTTTAAGGAAAAATATAACTGATTTTAAAAAGAAAATAAGAAAAGTGGCACCTGGGTGGCAAGGTTGGTTCAGTGTCTGACCTTGGCTCAAGTCATGATCTCATGATTCGTGGGTTCAAGCCCCACATGAAGGCTCTGTGCTCACAGCTCACAGCTGAGACCCTGCTTCAGATTCTGTGTCTCCCTCTCTCTCTGCCCCTTCCCTGCTCTGTCTCTCTCTCTCTCTCTCTCTCTCTCTCTCAAAAATGAGTAAACATTAAAAAAATTAAAAACAAAAAGAAAAAAAGAAAATGAGACTGTGCCCATGGTACCTGGCCGGCGTTCAGATTCTCTGAGCCCAGGGTCTCCCAACTGTAGCGGGCTCCAAGGGGCCAGCCTCATGGTAACACCTTTGATGTTTCAGCTGCATCACTAACTTTTTAATCTTCCAATAACGCAGCAGATTCCCATTCCATCATCTTGGATTTATGCATATTTTAAGCTGTGATTGCAAATAATGGAGCCCTAGGACACATCTTGAATGGTAACTAGTAGTTTAATTCAGAATTTAAAAAGGTTATCTGTTTTTCTACACTTGTAGAAAAAGTTGCAATGGACTGAATGTTGGTGTTCCCCCAAAATTCACATGCTGAAATACTAACCCCAGTGTGAGGGTATTAGGAGGTGAGGCCTCTGGGAGGTGATTAGGTCAGGAGGTTGGAGCCCTAATGACTTGGATTAGTGCTCTTACAGAATAGACCCCAGAGTGTTCCCTTGCTCCTTCCACCATGTGAGACAGCTATCTGTGAACCAGGAAGGGGTCGCCTGACATCAAATCTGCAGGTGCCTTGATCTTGGACTTGCCAGCGTTCCGGTGAGAAATTAAGTTTATGAGCCTCCCAGTCTATGACATTCTATTATAGTAACCTGAATGGACAAAGACAAAAGCCTTGCCAGAATTTGGTGTATGGATTTCATCAAAATTGGGTTTTCCTGTTAAAATGTGAGCAGACACCCATTTGCTTTTGGAATGATCATTTTTGATGCAGTCAAACCACGTAAGACAAGGCCTTAATTCAAAGTGGTGCTGTCCAGATGCTGGATACAATTCTTATAGGTGCTACCTGCCAGGCTGACCTCACCTTACGTGAGCGGGTTGTTGACCTTGGATGGAATGCAGGGTGGTTATTAGCCCTGAGCAAGTGCAAATAGTCAATTAGGAGGAAAAACCAAAGCAAAACAGAAGAAAAGAGGAGCACATCAGAGCAATCCAGATACTTAATTATGCAGCTAGGCCAGCCACACAGGCAGCAGCTGGGCTTAGGGTACTGAGACTGATATGGGCTCCTCATTTTTACCATTGACAGGAAAGACCTTCAGGTCATACAGATGCAGCAAAAGACTCCAGGCGCAGAAGGATATTTCAATATCCTGGAATGAAGGCCTGTGGGACCCACTCCCACATCCACTTATCTTGGACCATTTGAAGGAGGAGAGGAAATAAAAATGGGCCCTTTGTTGGGATATCGAATTCTCCCGCCCTCCAGACAGCTGTGCTGGTCACCAATGAGGACAAATGCACAAGGTACATGGGCAGTTTGTATTCCAGCTGAGGGCTCTCCACTGAGCCTAGAAAAAAAGGGGTGATCAGGACCTCAGGTAAGATGATGGGTTGGCAGGGGGAAATGAAGGGAGAGAAGGAAAAGTGGCCAAGGTCAGCTTCTAGCCCCAGCCCCAGGCAGAACCATTTGAGGGGAGAGCTCCTGAAAGTCACATGTCCATATGGATGTCAGCTCTCTCTGCTCCCCATTTTCAGGATCACATACAGGTAAGCCAGATGGGCACTTCTAAACACAAGCTGTGCTTCACAGATGTGAGTGGCCTCACAGATGTGAGAGGATGGGACTCAGCGGTGGGCCGTGCTTTTTTTTGGATCATACTTTTGAAGGAGGTTGCCTTACTCTGTGGATGGGGGAAGCCACAGTTTCTGGGTGCCAGGGCCTGCACCACTCTCCTTGCCTCTTTTCTTTCAGGTGCCAGAGACCTATGCCTGGTAGGTGTTCAGGTGAAGGTTGCTACCTGTCCTAGAATGGGCCACTGGGTCCTGAGTGGAGCCAGGTCTCCTCCCTATCTTTTCCCCTCTATCCCTGCTCCTTGATAGAACCTGGCCCAGAAACTTGCTTCTAGAAAGGGGTCCACAGGGTCTGTGGCTGTGTTCTTCAAAGATAGTGCAGGGGAAGTGGTTAAAAATGTAAGTATCTGGCAATTCTGGAACAGGAGGAAATATTTGCAAATCATATATCTGATAGAGAATCAACATCCAGAATATGTAAAAAAAAAACAAACACAAAAACCTACAACTTAACAATAACAACAACAGTAAATATCCCGATTAAAGATGGGCAGAGGACTGGACTAGCCATTTTCCAAAAACGACATACAGATGGCCAACAAACACATGAAAAGATGCTCGGTGTCTCTAATCATTAGGGAAGGTAAGTCAAAACCAGAGAGATATCACCTCACACCATTAGGATGGCCATGATTGAAAACACACACACGTAACAGAAAATAACAAGTGTTGGTGAGGACGCGGAGATATTGGAACAGTTGTGCACTATGGGTGGAATTTTAAAATGGAGCAGGGGCACCTGGGTGGCCCAGTCAGTTAAGCGTCTGATTCTTAATTTCAGCTCAGGTCATGATCTCATGGTTCATGAGTTCAAGCCCCACATCGGGCTCTGCACTGACAACATGGAGCCTGCTTGGAATTCTCGCTCTCCTCCTCTCTCTCTGCCCTTCCCCCACTCTCTCTCTCTCTCAAAATAAATTAATAACCCTTTTAATTAAAAAAAAATTTTTTTCAACTTTTATTTATTTTTGGGACAGAGAGAGACAGAGCATGAACGGGGGAGGGACAGAGAGAGAGGGAGACACAGAACGGAAACAGGCTCCAGGCTCTGAGCCATCAGCCCAGAGCCTGACGCGGGGCTCGAACTCACGGACCGTGAGATCGTGACCTGGCTGAAGTCGGACGCTTAACCGACTGCGCCACCCAGGCGCCCCAATAACCCTTTTAAAATGAAGCAGATGTTGGAGCGCCTGTGTGGCTCAGTTGGTTAAGCATCCGACTTCGGCTCAGGTCATGATCTCACAGTTGGTGGTTCGAGCACAGTTGGTGTCACAGCGCTGACAGCTCAGAGCCTGGACCCTGTTACAGGCTCTGTGTCTCCTTCTCTCTCTGCACCTCCCTCAGTCTCTCTCTCTCTCTCAAAAATAAACATTAAAAAGATTTTTTAAATTAAGAATAAAAAAATAAAATGAAGCAGATGCTATGGAAAACAGTTATGGTACCTCCTCAAAAATGAAACTTAGAATTACCATATGATCCAGTAATTCCACTGTGGAGCATATGCCCCAAAGAATTGAAAACAGAGTCTCAGGGAGATATTTATACACCTGTGTTCATAGCAGCATTATTCAAAATAAAATGTGGTTTACCTATATGAAGGAATATTATCAGTATTCAAAAGGAAGGAAATCCTGACACCTGCTACGATGTGGATGAACCTTGAGGACAGTACATGAAGTGAAATATGCCAGTCACAAAGGACAAATACTTATATGAGGTGCCTAAAATAAATTTGTAGAGACAGGCACTAAGAGTGGTGGGTGCCGAGGGCTGAGGAGGGGAAATGAGGACTTAGTGTTCAATGGGTAGCGTTTCAGTTTGGGAGGATGAAAACGTTCTGGAGTAGATGGTGATGATGGTTGGACAGCAGTGTCAATGGACTCAATGCCAGTGAACCATACTCTTAAAAATGATTCAGATGACAAATTTTACATCGTGTGTATCTTACCACAACTAAATATAAATTAAAAGAAAAAAAGATATCTAGGTTTCACTCCAGGCCCTGGAATCAGAATCAGGGTGTGAGAACCTGTATTTTAACAAGCTTTTGAGATCCATTGCCCATGCGGCCCTCAGCTTCCCACTGCTCTATTTGGGTCCTCCCAAGCCAGTCCTCTCAAGGAACTGCAAGTTCATGCTGTAAGGGAGATAAGTCACAGGAGATGTCTCTGATGTCAGTACTGGCACCTGGACATCCAGGGAAAGAATCAGTGCTCAGAAGGCATAGCACTATTTGGCCTGCTGTGCCTTTCTTGGGTGATGGGCAGGGTGTCAAAAATTCAGTACCTAAGATAAATAGCATCTCATACAAAATTTTATTTTTTGATTAGTTTTTTTTAAAGTTTATTTGTTTTGAGAGAGAGAGAGAGAGAAAGAAAAAAAGAAAGAAAGAGAGGGAGAATCCCAAGCAGGCTCCACACTATCAGTGCAGAGCCTGATGCAGGGCTCAAACCCTTGAACCATGAGATCATGACCTGAGCCGAAGTCAAGAGCCGGACGCTCAACCGCCTGAGCCACCTAGGTGCCCCATTTTATACAAAACTTAAAAAAGATAAAATCAATGCCAAGAATCCCTTGTGATCATGATATCAACATTTTAAAGACAGGTTGTTGCTCGTTTTATGATCTTGCCTCGTTGTGTGAGGGTTGTTTCCAATCAGCTCACAGCTCTTGAGTTATGCAGCCAGCATGTCCCCAGTGGGCAGTGTACGAGGGTTTACTGTGTGACAGGCCAGCACATTGGGCAGCGTGAGGCTTTTTATACAGTCATGTTTTTTGACTGTAGAGTTCTTACTTTTCCCACACAGTTTAAACATGAGGGGATATTTTGGTAAGTGTATATAGGACACTCATTGTTCTTTCTCCCACAGACTCCAATATGGCTCAGCATGGTGCCCACAACAGGTCACTGGTAACCATGGCAGGTTGGCCCTCACTGGCCCACACAGCGGCTGGAGGACGGTGGGGAGGCCCGTGAGGAGTGTGACAGAGGACTTCAACTACCTCCATTTTGACCTTAGTTGGTACTTTCTAACTGATTAAGTTCTTCTTTCCAGCTTGTGTCTTAACTCAGGCAAAAGACATGCTGGGCAAATCATCCCGTGATGGGAAGAGCAGTAAGTTCTGTCCTGATACCAGCAAGCCCCCGTGTATTTGACCCCAAGACAATGATGAATTGACCTTCACTGCCCACTTACACATTCCCACTGGCTTTTGTCCCACATTCTCCCTATTCTCCTTATATGTCCACGTTCTCTAATACCTGGAAGTATTTTCCGCACTTAGGAGACAGTCTTGGAGACTCTAGTCTGCTGTCTTCCTGGGGTTGGCCTCGCTGAAATAAATTCCTTTCTTGTTTCACCCACCACCTGCCTCTCTGCCTTTGGATTTTGCCAACAGGAAATGGCCAAAACTGGTCTATTTGGACCAGGTGCTCTTGCGCCCTAGTGCCCTGGTTACAAGTGGACCTGGCATCAAAATGAGAAAACACATTCTAGGGGGCCCGGTGGATATGGGTGGGAGCAGGCCTGGGAGTCACCCTGTAACATGGTCACCCTGTAACATGAAGAGGTGCAGAGGCCACTAGCCTGGGCGATGATCCACCACAAGGAGAGAGGAGCTTCAGCTATAGGGCCCCACACCCACCTCTCTAAGACCTGAATCTTGATTTGGAGCTCACATTTTCCTATTCCTTTCCTTTTAGAGATGGCCTCAAAAGCTTCATGCCTGGGGCACAGGGTGGGGATGGGCTGGTGGCATGGGGGGATGATGTGGGTTTTTTTCCTTTGCTTAGAATTTAAAACAAACAACAAACCCCACAAGCATCCCTCAACTAATATATGCTCAATGGAACAATGACAAAGATTGAGAAGTGTCTAAATTGAGGGGTGCCTGGGTGGTTCAGTTGGTTAAGCATCCGACTTTGGTTCAGGTCATGATCTCATGGTTCTTGAGTTTGAGCCCCGTGTTGGGCTCTGTGCTGACAGCTCTGAGCCTGGAGCCTGTTTCAGATTCTGTGTCTCCCTCTCTCTGCACCTCCCCTCTTCTCTCTCTCTCTCTCAAAAATAAATAAACATTTAAAAAAAGGAGTGTCTAAATTGAAAAGTGATTCTCCCTCCTTCTCCCTCCAACCCCTAGCCTCCAGCAGTGACCCCCACAAATGGTTGCTGTGTGCCTTCAGACATTCTCTCTTGTTTATTCCAACACACATACTCTTGTAAAGAACTTTTTAAAAATGACAGTTCAGTGATATTTGTGGGCATCTTCTTGAGCCCTTGTGAACTAGGGAAATTGAAGGGATCCTGGGAAGGCCTGCTCTTCTATTCATGTTAGGACCTGCACCCCCACCCTACACATGACTTAATGTAAGTCCTCCTCGTAAAGTCAAGGAGTTAATGATTTCTTTGGAGACTTCCAGCATGATGGATAACATCTAAGGAGTGACCGGTGAGGTTGTCCTGTACATTTTCCAAGACTACTGACTCCAGGCACCATGACACCAAGACTCCTGGCTCCTGAGCACTTGTCCTTGCTTTGACCAGTTCCTGGATGCCTGAGAGAACACATACACCAGATCACCATCCTTAATAAATACCCCAGACCCCAAGCAAAGACAAGACTTACTCTCCTTTCCTTCCTGAGTCTTCCAGACACTCTGTCTGTATTTGCTCTATGTTTTCAGTAAACTCTGCTCTCACTTCCTCTAGGGTTGCACTTGATTTCTCTCCTGTGGGAAGCCAAGGGCCCTCTTGGCTGGTCCTTGGACCCGGCCAGCCTGCATCAGTTGTACAGAGAGCTTCCTCACGCTTTACCCAGGTGCATGGGATTCCACCCTGTGGCACCACTAGGAGGCAACGCCTCCCTGGCATATTCCTTGTGGAGTCACACCCTGGAAAGAATCTTCCCAGTGGGCTTTACTATTACAGTCTTTTCTTTGGGTTAAGGCTTTGAAGGTGGTCCCTAAAGTAAAAATACAATAAAAGGTGTGGTGGTGAGAAAAGGACTCTGGATTCTGTCATATTTGAGTCAGCTCCCAGATTCACTGTCCCTTTTCCTTTTTTTTTTTTAAGTTTATTTATTTATTTTGAGAGAGAGAGACAGAGAGAGAGAGAGAGAGCGCAGGAGGAGCAGAGAGAGAGGGAAAGAGAGAGACCTCCAAGCAGGTTCTGCACTGTCAGCACAGAGCCCGATGCAGAGCTTTAAACCTGTGAACCATGAGATCATGACCTGAACCAAAATCAAGAGGGGGACGCTTAACCAACTGAGCCACCCAGGCACCCCTGGACTCACTGTTTCCTATCTTTATGACCGTGGCCAATTTATTTAACTTTCCTGAGCCTCGATTATCTTGCCTGTTAAGTGGGATTGTTGTAAAGATTAAACACAGTTTAGTGTGAAAAACCTCAAGCCCATTTTCTGGCAGAGATTGGTATTCAGTAAATAGTTTTTGAGTGTCTTAAGTAAGCATAAACTGAATGAAGTATAAACAAGGGTAAGATTTTAGCTTCCGTTTAAATGCCCAGGGTCTTTCAGGTAGGGTCGGTGGGCGTTGGAATACATTGTTCTTAATTCCCCTGTCAATGGCAGAGGAAGCAGGAAGCCTGTGGGAAAGCAGGACTAAGAGTCAAGCCCAGGCCTGGCCAGCTGTCCCCAACGTCAGGGACACTTTGATGAGACAGGGATCATTCCCTTCCAAACTCACGGCTCACTCACCAGCCCTTAAGAATGTCAGACACAAGGGGCGCCTGGGTGGCGCAGTCGGTTAGGCGTCCGACTTCAGCCAGGTCACGATCTCGCGGTCCGTGAGTTCGAGCCCCGCGTCAGGCTCTGGGCTGATGGCTCGGAGCCTGGAGCCTGTTTCCGATTCTGTGTCTCCCTCTCTCTCTGCCCCTCCCCCGTTCATGCTCTGTCTCTCTCTGTCCCAAAAATAAAAAAAAAAAAAAAACAAAACCATTAAAAAAAAAAAAAGAATGTCAGACACAAATCTTGGTTTGTGTTTTTCCAAGGTTTTCTTTTACCAGTGTTCTTCCTCCCTGGCCTCATAGCAGCTCTGTGCCGACAATATTATCTAAGTCATGCTAAGTTGGTTTCCTGCGGCTCCTGGGGACCAGTGTGCACGCATTAATCGGCAAACACCTCTCATATTTCAGTAGTGCCTGTGCAGCAGATTGGCTAGTTTGCAATAGTCAACTCCCAGAGACTGAGAGCCAGGATGGGACAGATTTTGTTAACTAAAATGCAAAGGGAAGTTACTCAAATAAGAGGCCTAAGCGCTACTAGCAGAAGGGAGGTGGGGAAGGGGCATAAGCAGAGAAAACATGGGTTTTGTTTGGCAGAACCAACAGTTACAGCCAAGGAAACACCAAGGAAACACCAGCCAAGGTGTTTCACTCACCTGAGAGCCCCTTGCTAGATGGGTCTCCCCTGACAGCCCCTTACATGAGCCAGTTTGAGCCAGATTGGAGTTGAAGACTGCATAGAAGTGCCTCACCCTTCCTCCTCACCCCTGAGTTGTCCTGAAGTTACCTTTAGCTCATTATAATACTAAGATCTCCTCTTGTGGGTGGAGTTTTCCACCGTTTTTTCAAACATACAATGTACACACTAGCATGTTGACAGTCTAGGAATTGACAGTCTTGCAGAATTGAACCAAAGTGCCTAAGTAATAGGATATGCATACGTTCCTTAACGTATATGCAAGCTCCCCTCCCCTCCCCCTGATACACTGAAAAAAAGGTTTCTATACTAACTCCACAGGGAGATGGTGCTTTGAGAGCCATCTCCCTGTCTTCTCACCTGCAACAAATAATAAAAAGTTCTTTGCTTTCAACGGTTCCTTGGGTTGTGTTCAATATGCTGCACCCCAAGTGGCAAACCCCTTGAGTCCTGTTACAATTCGAGGAAGGGGCAAGGGGTCTGGCAATGATGGGCACTCCTGCAGGGGCCACTCTGGGAGGTGAGGACTGGGGTGGGAGCAGCTGTGTAGATTTGGGTGGGGGGCTGGGTGTGAAGGAGGGAGCATGGCTGAGCATCCCAAATGGGGTTCTCATTTGCTGTGTTCTTCTAGATCTATGTGACCATTGTGGTCTGTAGTGACTCGTGACTCATGGCCAGTGTCTGGGCTGCTCATGTATTTATAGATAAGTGTTCCTACACACAGCTCAGCATTGAAAACTTGGGAGGGTTACATCAGAGGAAATATGTCTTCAGAAGTTCACTGGGACCTCTGTAGCCCCAGACCACCTTGTGTGACATGAGAGAAAGCCAGCATTTGTGTATTTCACACTAGTAGCTTATGAAGCCCCCTCACCTGGTAGGCTCTACTGGTTCCAGGTGTACTGAGTGCACTCGGCCCTCGGGAGCTCCCAGACAGATGCACTGGCATTGTAAAGTTGTGCATGGTGTGGGGGGACAGGGCTTCTCCCTGGGAAGGGACTTGCCAGGTGGGGAAAACAGGGAGGGAGCTCATCCTTGAAGCCTGAGGAGAATTCAGCTGGGCGCAGGAGCAAAGGGGAAAGGCACTCTCAGAAGAGGGAACAGCAGAAAAAAGGCAGAGCCCCTGATCGTATTTCTCACTGTGGTCACGATGACTGCCACACTGAATTGAGATGCAGTGGCTGTTGGGGGGCAGAGGTCTACAGAGAGCACGTGCTCCCCTCACGGTGGTTTTAAATATGAGGAAACTGAGGCAGTGGAAGGGTTAGGGCTTTGGTAGGGACTTTGGGAGGTGAATGGGCACTAGGAGAAGAGACTGGGTCATGGTGAAGCCACCAGTCCTGGCTGGCCTCATGCCAGGCAGCTGGACTTGACTCCTGTGCACAGCCCTGTCCCTCATCACACATCTGTCTCCTCTGGCTGATTCCAAATGCTTTCTCCAAAATGGGCAGATGCTTCTGAGCTCCTCCTTTTAAGGAGGATAGAAGGCCTCTTATCATCATCTGGAGAAGCAGAGCAGCCACATGCTTGAGTCTATCAATTCTATACTGGGGTTTACCCCCAAAATATGCTCATGCTCGTGTGTACAAGGAGACCCCACATGCATGTTCCCATTCATGAGATCCCCAACAAATAGCAACCCAGATGCCCAGTTGCAGTAGGACCTGTAAGTTCATCCCCACATATTCACATGAGGGAATATTACATGGCAACAGAAACAGACAAACCACATCATATGAATGGCTCTCAAAACATAACCCAGAGCAAAAGAAGCAAGTCCCCAAGGGGACACACAGTGTGAGTCTGTTTATATAAAGTTCAAAAGCAGAAAAAGCTAAACAATATATTGCTTAGGAATACAGATGAAGCCCAAAATAAAACAAAGCGAAACTCTGAAAGAATCCACAAAAAAACCCTGCTACAGCTAATAAGCAAGGTGAACAAAGTTTTGGGGTGCAAGATCATTAACCCCAAATCAGTTGTGTTTCCAAACACCAGCAGTGAAGAATCCAAAAAGGAAATTAAGAAAACAATCTCGTTGATGATAACATCCAAAAGAATAAAATATCTGGGAAAACGCTTAAACAAGGAGGTGAAAGACCAACACACTGAACACTATAAGACCTTTTGCTGAAGGAAGGAAAGAGGGTCTGAGCAAATGCAAAGACACCCCATGTCCCTGGTTGGAAGACTCAATCCCACACAGCTGGGGATGGATGGGGATGGATGGATGAATCTTCCCTTGCCCCCATCACCAGCTCCTCCCTGATTGGGAACCTGGGAATTGCCACAAGGGTCTCGGGGGGAGCCCCCTCTGCAGCTCCCCCTCCTGACTGGCTTGCTCAGGAGGGCAAACTAGTTGGAAAACCAGTGTGTATAGGGCCTCCTTGACGTTACCTGAGAGCTCAGTCTGGTCTTCCCTGGCTGGGAGGGCGCAAACCAGCACCCATGGGAGAGAGGATTGGAAGACCAAGGCTGACCTCCCAGTACCCACCTGGCTTCCATGGGGAGCACCCTCTCCTTTTCAGTGGTCCTTTGCCACTCTTTAGGTGGATTTCCTCTCATAGGACTCCTAGGACCTGGGAGGGTGCGCCACACTATTGGCGGTGTGTGTGAACAAGGACTGTGTCCTTCAGGGGCTGTGATGTTGCTGAGGCCACAGGGGTGGGGAGGGATGCTGGGTGCCACACTAGTGGGAGTGAAGTTGATATAGCTCAACATGATGCCTGTGGCAGCCAGCTCAAGAGCCAGGCTGCTGGGGCTGGTCCTTGCTCCTCTGCTCATTTGCTGTGACAGCACTTAGTAGACAACACCATATTAATAAAAGACAGTGTAATAGTAATTGTACAAAAAATAGGAGTTCGGGTCTTCATTGAGAGTTTTCTGCTGACCTCAGGCAAGATGCATGAGGAGCTTTGTTTGCTCATCAGCCTTTCTGGTCCTGCCCTGCCAACTGAGGAACAGGGAGCTCTCACCCATGCACAGCCCTGCCCACCGGAGAGATAGGCTGGAACCGTCAACATTTGAGCTGTAAAAGTGGGCATTTAAGAAACAAGGAAGGGTTAGCACAACTCCTCGTTTTTACATCTAAGAGAACTAAGGTCCAAACCCGAAGGCTGCCTGGTGGCTAAGGATCTGCTTCTCTCTCACAGACTCCTGGCAGCATGTTTTTGGAGGGGATCTGGGCAGTACCTGTCACGGGGTCAAGCGAACATACGCTTTGACCCAGCACATCCACTTCTAGGGGTTTATTATCTGGAAACATTTTTACACATACAGAGGCACTATATGGATGTTTATTCCAATATATTTTGAACCAAGTGAAAAATTAGAAGCCTCCAATTTTTTTTTTCATCTTGATTAGGAAATTGTTAAACCATTGATGATAGATCCAACCATGGGCTGTGCAAGTATCAGATACTCTAAAGTAGAACTTTAAGTTCTAAAGTGTAAATGTCTTTATTATTAATTGTAAAAAAAAAGTTGTACTAAGATCTTTCTGGTATGATCCAGTTGTACAAGAACAAACCTTGATATGCAAAGGTCTAGAGCTACGTTGCTCAACATAGTAGCCACTGGCTATATGCAGCTATTAAGCACCTGAAATTTGGCCCATCTTAACTGAGATATGCTGTGAGTTCAAGTATAAGACAGCAAACTACCATTTTTTATGTCTGATATTAGAGCTCAAAAAAAGTGGGGGAGTAGTATTTGGCCGAATTTTGAAGTACAAAACAAATGACATATCATTAATAAGATTTTTTTTAGTAATACCTACATGTTGAAATGATAATAGTTGGGATATGTTGAGCTAAATAAATTCTAAAATTAGTTTCACTTATTTTAACATGGCTTTCCTTTTTTAACACGGCTACTGTACAATTTAAAGTTATGTCTGTGGCACAGTTGACTGGGAGGCACTAGTTTAGAACAATACACATCAAACCATCAAGTGTGCTCAGCAGTGGGGCTGGGGGTGTTAGGACCTTCATCTGGCTCTTCTGCACTGTTGTACAACTTTATATATTTGTGTATTACCTCTCCAATGATTAACAGAAAAAAGATGCTGCTGCTGTGACTCCTGGCCAACATGCTTTCCACCTCATCATGCCTGACACATTTGCCCTCCCTAATACCCAATCTCTAAGGAGGGCCCATGGCCCAAGGAGAGAGGCCACCTGCTAATTCAGCATTAATTTTACCTTGGGTCATAGCAAGTGTGACCAACCCTTAAGGAATGAACACAGAACTTCCTGTCTCCCTGCCACGTTTACAGGGAGAGCAGACCAGATGGGGTGAGAGCCAGAAGCAGTGGGGGGAATGGGCAGGCACATAGCAACAAGAAGACCTGGCAGCTGGGAAGGGGAGAGCTGTGGGCTGTCATTAGCTTGTTTTCTTTAAGCTATCTCTAGCATTGGAAATGTATTCTTCCCCCTGACATAGATAGCAATTGAAGGCACAGTTTCTGGAAAATAGCAAGATAAATTGTGGTGTTTTCTGTGGGAGCCTGGGAAAATTGCTCCTGTTTGTGATGTGTGTCTGGGGCAATGAACCAACCATTTCCTGGACCCTGGTTGCTCCCAGTGGATTCTGTAATTCATTCACCGATTGCAGAGTCTAATAGAGCTAGAAAATGAGGGGCATAGCAGCCACCGACTGCCCGGGTCCCTTTGCATATCAGTGTGTCTCTGGCTACTACCTTTTTAATGGAGGTATTAAGATGTTGAACCTCATTAACTTCTAGGTTGTGGAAGAGGATCCGGGACTGGGTCCCATTATTCCCCTGGATGGCGGCCTCTATTTTCCCAGGTCCAGGTTTTGCGTGCATGATGTGCGCAAACACGTGCACACACACACACACACACACACAAATTAGAGGACATCTTGAAAACATTTCCAATCAAAGCAAAAGGGAGATTTCTAAAAATATCAAATGCTCCAAGTAAGAAGATTTTAAGTTAATGGAAAGTGTGTTTTGTTTTCACTTAGTTCAGTACGAAGATGACTAGCCACTTAAAATGCCTGAATATCATTCTGTTTCTTGTACTTATCAACTTTGCAAAGCAAATAAGTGGGGTTGCAAAGAGCCAAAGCAAACAAAATTCCAGACTTCTCCTAGAAAATAACCAATAAAACACAAACAATTACAGCAAACGCTTTCAACATTAGTTGACGTTTCCAATTACATTTTCTGGAGCCTGAAATACACTGCAGACAGTGGCCAATTTATGCTATAAATACCATCGCAAATGCCATGAATTAAAACTGCTGCTGGGTAGTGTGCAGAAAGATATTTGGTGAAGATTGCCAAAGACAATCCTTCGCGAAATTCAAACCTGTCTGAAGTCCGCTCCTAGAGAGGCTGGTGTCCTTTTTAATTCCTCCCTAAATATTTAATTCAGACAGAGCAAATTTGTCATATATTTTTCCTCCCTACCCCTCTGCCCTCCTTCATTTTCAGTTCCTATTCCTGGTCAACCCAGGAATGACTCTTGTAAACATTTCCATTCTTCCCCACCTCTGCCCCTGCCTGCTCCTCATTATTTCTGCTACTTTTTGCTAAACTTAAAAAAAAAAAAAAGGTATAATTTCTGGTAACAAAAGGAAAATGTATTTGTTATAGAAAATGATTAAAGTAAAAGAAGAAGAGGAAATATACAAATCTACCAAGGAATAAATAAACATCACCCATATGGCCTTCATCCTAGAATAACAACAGATAGACTTTCAGTATATTTCTAGGTTTTTTTTTTTCTGGGAACAGATTAGACGTGTGTGTGCACGCGTCTGTCATGAAAAGCATGTTCATTCTGCACATTATCATTATACATTCTTCTCTGTCCTTTTGCAAGTAGCCACATTATATTTCATCCTGTGGATAGACCATGGTTTACGTGCCCAATCCTCAGTTTTGGACATTCGGGTTGTTCATGTGTCTCACTGTAGTAAACAATGCTATGTAAATCCTGGCCTACCTTCAGGATTCTTTCCTCAGAATGGATCCCTAGACGTAGAATTGTACTTGGGTGCATACTATTCAACTGCCTTTCAGAAACCGGTTCTCACTTCCCACTGGCAGTGAGAGGGAATTCCCACCTCCCTTCACAGCCCTGTGTAGTAGAACCTATCTTTTCCCTGAGCTTCCCCCGACCCTGAGGTTTTAACTAATAGATGAAATATCAGCTGATGAAGGCTTATAGATATAACCCCTGCCCCCCACCCCGGAAGAACTTTAGCGATAACAAGGGCTCACGGGAAGAGGCACGCTCTCCAGGAAGTACAGGGACAGAGGTAAGATGCTAAGAAGTAACAGTAAGTGGCAAGGAGGCTGAGCCCTGGAGCTGGGGCTTCTCTGCGGATCCCTGGCACCTACATTTAGAAGCCAGCTCTGAGGAAGCCTCATCACGCTGGAGCCTGGTGTTGGCCGGCTGACACAGGGCTCATTCCCTCAGGGAATCATCCTGGAGGCCTTGTCAGCTGAGAACAGATACACCCTTATCCAGCCAGTCTCAGCAGCAGAGGAGCAACAGGCCCCAGGAAGCAAAGCCCTCAACCTGAGCTTCCCTGCACCTGCGCTTAGCCCCACCTGAGCTTACCTGCTACAGTGGCAGAGCGGGGAGGGCCCAGCCTGGCCTCCAGCTTCCTCCTCTGGCCAGACAGGAAGCTGGCTGAGGAGGGTCCACCCTTTAAGAGAAGAAGTCCACATGAGGAGCATGTGAGCGCCCGTGCCGGGCCCCTCATGATCCTGGTGAGGCAATGGCCCCATGACCTCGCTCCCAGGCCAGAAAAGGAAACCAGGGCCCCATGTTGCCAGGCTGCTCAGTGTGGGATCCCATGAAAACAGCCTTGGGATCTGAGAGAGGTGGGGGGAGCCAGAACTTTCCCTTTGAAGTGACCCTCCTCCCCCCACCAGTCCTTCCCCTGCTAGAAATGTCAGCATGGTTTGCATAATTGAGACAATTGGACATAATCGTTCTTTCAGAAGCCCCTCATCAGGCGGGCAGTGCCCGGGCCCTGAGGAGCTGGGAGAAGGCAGCACATGGCACTAATCATCTGTAATCCTTTCTCAAATCATCTGAGGCTGAGCCAGAGGTCGAGGTGAATTCCAGTATGCATGCAGTGTGAGTCCCACATGACTCTCGTCCCCATCCGGGCGTTCCTAACCCCCACTGTCCCCATCCTACCAGCAGCCTGCATGACCTGTATCCACAGTCACCCTAAAACCACCATGGGGGGGGGGGTGTACTGTAAGAATGGGCATGGTTATTCCAGCTTTCAGTGAGCTTTCTCAGCCTAGCAGGAGAAGAGATCAGCCAAACCCTGAAATTCTCCTCCATTCAACCCCCTAGGCAGGGGCTTGGGTCTCCCTACACACTTGTGGGTCTCCCAGGGTGCCTCTCTCATTTCCCAGAAGAGTGCACAGAAGTGCAGACAGGCTGGATGCAGTGGCAGTTAGGGCGGTTTCCATTTCGTAGATGAGGACACTGAGGCCTCCGAGTGAGCGTGTGAGGTGGAACAGGAATGTAAGTTCGCCCCCCAGAGCCCTGGCTGGGGTGCAGCCTGAGCCTGCGGCCAGGTACCCACCCTTAAGCTGCAGGAGCCCACTCCCACACCTGGAGGACACCCAGGTGCTCAAGGAGCCTCTGACCTCCAGAGGTGATGCTGGATTGTGAAGGTGGATGAGGCCATTTTCTGCGGAGGGGGTCTGTCCTTTGCTTTCATCAGCTTCCCTCAGGTATGTGCCTACCAGAGGTGGACAACTGTGTCCCATGAGAGTGGGGGTGAAGCGTGACTTCGCCCATGTATTGCTGGTGCATGCAGCCTGGGGGCAGGGCAGTGCCCACCCAGCGACAGGGTTGTTTTCCTTGTAAACTTGTGGTTGGCTCTAGATAGACTCAATGGGCTTTTAGCTGGAGTTCCTCCAGGGGCCAGAGGGGCTCTGCAATGGCGGTATTTCGGATGGCACAGATTAAGACAGAATTATGGAGGCAGGGTGTTCCTGGGGTGTCAAGAATCAAACTGGGAGGAGCTGGGAGGCCCCCCATGGCAGGTGAGGGTCTCGCCTTCCCTAGCGGCATACTCATGCCCCATCGTGGCTACAAGGTAGAGAAACTTGGTGTTCAGTGCCAGTGAGCACCCCCATGCCAGCCGGCCAGTTAGTGCCTCTCCAGACAATGGGCCAAATGGGCCCTTTCTGGGGTCAGATAACATGGAGAGAATGAGACTCGAGCCTTCCCAAAGTGAACATGCCTCCTCCCCGGAGCTGGCACAGTGAGGCAAGCAACCTGGAACTGCCATATGCAATGTGGTGGCCTGAGCCACGTGTGGCTGCCCATCGACAACCTGAAATTCACCCAGTTCAAAACACAGTGTGCTCAGAGCACACAACACATAAGGTGGCCAAGACAAGACCGGTGATAATGATTTCATACTAATTGCATATTGAAATGAAAGTTTGGATGTTTTGGGTTGAATAAAATGTAGTATTAATTTTTTTCACCCACTTATATTTAATTTTTATGTGACTGCTAGAAACTTTATTCTTACTTATTTAAAATACTTTTGAATGTTTTTATTTACTTAGAGAAAGAGAAAGAGCAGGGGAGGGACAGAGAGAGAGGGAGGGAGAGTATCTCAAGTAGTCTCCATGTGTCAGTGCAGAGCCTGAAGGGGGCTTGAACTCACAAACCCTTAGATCATGAGCTGAAACCAAGAGTCAGATGCTTAACTGACTGAGCCACCCCGGCACCCCAAAGTGACTACTACAGACTTTAAAATGATATATGTGGCTCACATTATATTTTTGTTGGCTGGCGCTGAGCCAGAGCTGAGGGAGGGAGGGGATCCCAAGCAGAATTCTCATTTCCAGAAAGTCTCGTCCTCTGTGCACGGCATCTGGAAGGATCCAGCACTAGGAAACCATGCACGAGAACTGTAGACACGCCATTAGCGTGTGAGGATTGTTACTCGTCCAGAGAGCAGTCTGAACCAATGGTAATCGTACTGATACTAGTGACGAGGAAGACACACAGGCCAGTTAACTGGTGCCAGGGCTTCTGTTTGTGTAGTGACCTACCCAATTGGTCACCCAGCCTCAGAGGTGGCACATTTCTTATCTCGGGTAAAGAATAAGGACACTGAAGCTCCTAGGGAACAAGCAGCTTGCCTGTGATCACAGTTGGGGAGAGGATCTGGGACAGTGACCTGTGTGGTGACCTGTGTGGACCCCTGAGAAGGCAGCAGCAATCAGGCAGGGGGAGCACAGTGTGGAGCCAGCACTTGCACTCTGTCTCTGGGGTCTTGGTTTGGGTTCCCCTCAAAGGAGACTCTGAGACAAGCCCATGATGTTTCTCGTGCTGCTCTGTGCCCTGCATTTCCTGACCAGTAGTAAGATCTCAAGAGCTGTTCAGATTCAGAAAGAGGTTTTGGACAAGACTCACTGGTGCCACGTGTCTTTCCATCAGGAGGCACCTGTTTGTCTGCTTGTCCATTTTTTGTCAGGTTAGGGGATCATGGTGATGATCACCTAGAGCCTTTATATCACTAGAACTTGCAAAATGGTGATCTTTAATTCTACCATTCCTTCTTCATTTATTCGCTGGAATTCACTTAGAAAGAGAAACTTCCCCTGACCAAATTGGTTATTGTGGTTCACACAGGAAAGGGAAAAGGTTTTGGTTTTCAGAGTAATGAGTTAGTTCCCTGGCATCATCCCAAGGTGACTAATGTGTTTCTTTTCTCAGAGTGTCAGTATGAATTCATGGATGGAAAGATATTTGATGCATTTCAGTTCACAGCAGTAACTTTCCTTATTGTTGCTCAAATGGTCCCAATTTCACATTGGCTCTTGAATCCTTCTGGCACAACACCAGGAGTCTCTGAGAGTGTCGTTGCTATCTGGGATGAAAAGGTGTTTCAGGCTTACCTTGT
Source organism: Neofelis nebulosa (assembly GCF_028018385.1). Lineage (NCBI taxonomy): Eukaryota > Metazoa > Chordata > Mammalia > Carnivora > Felidae > Neofelis > Neofelis nebulosa. Next base: position 21,941,504 of record NC_080788.1, read on the forward strand.
GCATTTCTTACCCTAGACCTGGATGTGGCCATTTTTCCAAAGACTATTTCTAAATGCCATTTTAGTGGGAAATGGTACTTAGAAATCAGTATCCTCCTTCTGAATTCAATTGTTTGTAGTCCTTGCAGTGGCAGAATGGTGATATTTGTATGTGCACATTCATATAATATACATATTGTATACAATACATAGATTATATTTAATATGTAAGATATGCATCATGAGTTCATACTGATAGTTCTAATTCCAATTTAGAAACACAGCTAATTTACTTACTTTGCCCTAATACTAATTACTAATTTACTTATATGTGTCTCTGCGCTTATGCTGAATCTTATTCCTAATGACATTTGTTTTATCCTAGATATAGTTTCAGACCTATAATGCCAATATTAATGTTAATGACACAATTACTAAATGCAGTTTAAAACACTGTTTTGTTGTTCTTTTTGACTGTAGGTATATACTATTAGAGTTTTTAAATCTCTTAAAATGATTCTTCTCAGGGTGGTTATTCTGCAAACTTGATACATGGTTGGATTCACTTCTTTAATTTTCCTTTGGATTTTTACAAATTGGTTTGCAATTTAATTTTGTTTTATAATTATATGAAACATTTATATTATTGCAAAACAAAAACTGCAAACAAGATTTATCCAGAAGTATCTGGCTACTGTATCTATCTCTCCCCCTTATCTTTCCCTCCGGACAAGTAAACTGAAAAAAAAATTTTTTAATCTTTCCACTTTTAAATATTAGTGTATGATATTAATTCCATATATATATCCTTCCTTCTTTTTTTCACATAAATGGAAGAGTACTTTCTGTCTTCACTTTTTCTGGGAATTAGCCACTCCTCATTTCTTTTTGTAGCTGTATAGCCCAAACCTTTGGGTGAATACATGTAAGTTGATTCAACTGGATGGACATGTGGGTGTTTTTCAGTCTTTACAGGTCTCACAGAAACAAAAAGCCGTGCAACACATTCTTTTGCGTTTTGCCAGTAATCTTGAGTCTAGATTCCTAGAAGAGAGATTGCTGTAATTAATGGTAAATGCAGACGTAATTTTGCAAATATTGCAAAATTTTGCAAATATTGCAAAATTCCCCTCCATGCAGGTTACCATTATGCGTTTCCACCACGATTTTAAGAGAGTTCTGGTTTTCCCATAGCCTCATCTATAGAATATGTTGTTAAACTTTGGATGTTTGCCCATCTTATTAAGAAATGGTGTCTCAATATAGTTTTGGTCTGTAGGTTTCTTTTCCTGGGATGCCTTTGTATGGGTTTTGGATCAGGGTAACACTGGCCTCATAAAATGATTTGGGAAATGTTCACCCTCTTCTGTTTTCTTTTTTTTTTTTTTTTTTTTTTTTTATTTTTTATTTTATTTTATTTTTTTTTTATTTATTTTTTAATATATGAAATTTACTGTCAAATTGGTTTCCATACAACACCCAGTGCTCATCCCAAAAGGTGCCCTCCTCAATACCCATCACCCACCCTGCCCTCCCTCCCACCCCCCATCAACCCTCAGTTTGTTCTCAGTTTTTAACAGTCTCTTATGCTTTGGCTCTCTCCCACTCTAACCTCTTTTTTTTTTTTTTTTCCCTTCCCCTCCCCCATGGGTTTCTGTTACGTTTCTCAGGATCCACATAAGAGTGAAACCATATGGTATCTGTCTTTCTCTGTATGGCTTATTTCACTTAGCATCACACTCTCCAGTTCCATCCACGTTGCTACAAAAGGCCATATTTCATTCTTTCTCATTGCCACGTAGTATTCCATTGTGTATATAAACCACAATTTCTTTATCCATTCATCAGTTGATGGACATTTAGGCTCTTTCCATAATTTGGCGATTGTTGAGAGTGCTGCTATAAACATTGGGGTACAAGTGCCCCTATGCATCAGTACTCCTGTATCCCTTGGATAAATTCCTAGCAGTGCTATTGCTGGGTCATAGGGTAGGTCTATTTTTAATTTTTTGAGGAACCTCCACACTGCTTTCCAGAGCGGCTGCACCAATTTGCATTCCCACCAACAGTGCAAGAGGGTTCCCGTCTCTCCACATCCTCTCCAGCATCTATAGTCTCCTGATTTCTTCATTTTGGCCACTCTGACTGGCGTGAGGTGGTATCTGAGTGTGGTTTTGATTTGTATTTCCCTGATGAGGAGCGACGTTGAACATCTTTTCATGTGCCTGTTGGCCATCCGGATGTCTTCTTTAGAGAAGTGTCTATTCATGTTTTCTGCCCATTTCTTCACTGGGTTATTTGTTTTTCGGGTGTGGAGTTTGATGAGCTCTTTATAGATTTTGGATACTAGCCCTTTGTCCGATGTGTCATTTGCAAATATCTTTTCCCATTCCGTTGGTTGCCTTTTAGTTTTGTTGGTTGTTTCCTTTGCTGTGCAGAAGCTTTTTATCTTCATAAGGTCCCAGTAATTCACTTTTGCTTTTAATTCCCTTGCCTTTGGGGATGTGCCGAGTAAGAGATTGCTACGGCTGAGGTCAGAGAGGTCTTTTCCTGCTTTCTCCTCTAAGGTTTTGATGGTTTCCTGTCTCACATTCAGGTCCTTTATCCATTTTGAGTTTATTTTTGTGAATGGTGTGAGAAAGTGGTCTAGTTTCAACCTTCTGCATGTTGCTGTCCAGTTCTCCCAGCACCATTTGTTAAAGAGACTGTCTTTTTTCCATTGGATGTTCTTTCCTGCTTTGTCAAAAATGAGTTGGCCATACGTTTGTGGGTCTAGTTCTGGGGTTTCTATTCGATTCCATTGGTCTATGTGTCTGTTTTTATGCCAATACCATGCTGTCTTGATGATGACAGCTTTGTAGTAGAGGCTAAAGTCTGGGATTGTGATGCCTCCTGCTTTGGTCTTCTTCTTCAAAATTACTTTGGCTATTCGGGGCCTTTTGTGGTTCCATATGAATTTTAGGATTGCTTGTTCTAGTTTCGAGAAGAATGCTGGTGCAATTTTGATTGGGATTGCATTGAATGTGTAGATAGCTTTGGGTAGTATTGACATTTTGACAATATTTATTCTTCCAATCCATGAGCAGGGAATGTCTTTCCATTTCTTTATATCTTCTTCAATTACCTGCATAAGCTTTCTATAGTTTTCAGCATACAGATCTTTTACATCTTTGGTTAGATTTATTCCTAGGTATTTTATGCTTCTTGGTGCAATTGTGAATGGGATCAGTTTCTTTATTTGTCTTTCTGTTGCTTCATTGTTAGTGTATAAGAATGCAACTGATTTCTGTACATTGATTTTGTATCCGGCAACTTTGCTGAATTCATGTATCAGTTCTAGCAGACTTTTGGTGGAGTCTATCGGATTTTCCATGTATAATATCATGTCATCTGCAAAAAGCGAAAGCTTGACTTCATCTTTGCCAATTTGGATGCCTTTGATTTCCTTTTGTTGTCTGATTGCTGATGCTAGAACTTCCAGCACTATATTAAACAGCAGCGGTGAGAGTGGGCATCCCTGTCGTGTTCCTGATCTCAGGGAAAAAGCTCTCAGTTTTTCCCCATTGAGGATGATGTTAGCTGTGGGCTTTTCATAAATGGCTTTTATGATCTTTAAGTATGTTCCTTCTATCCCGACTTTCTCAAGGGTTTTTATTAAGAAAGGGTGCTGGATTTTGTCAAAGGCCTTTTCTGCATCGATTGACAGGATCATATGGTTCTTCTCTTTTTTTTTGTTAATGTGATGTATCACGTTGATCGATTTGCGAATGTTGAACCAGCCCTGCATCCCAGGAATGAATCCCACTTGATCATGGTGAATAATTCTTTTTATATGCTGTTGAATTCGATTTGCTAGTATCTTATTGAGAATTTTTGCATCCATATTCATCAGGGATATTGGCCTGTAGTTCTCTTTTTTTACTGGGTCTCTGTCTGGTTTAGGAATCAAAGTAATACTGGCTTCATAGAATGAGTCTGGAAGTTTTCCTTCCCTTTCTATTTCTTGGAATAGCTTGAGAAGGATAGGTATTATCTCTGCTTTAAACGTCTGGTAGAACTCCCCTGGGAAGCCATCTGGTCCTGGACTCTTATTTGTTGGGAGATTTTTGATAACCGATTCAATTTCTTCGCTGGTTATGGGTCTGTTCAAGCTTTCTATTTCCTCCTGATTGAGTTTTGGAAGAGTGTGGGTGTTTAGGAATTTGTCCATTTCTTCCAGGTTGTCCAATTTGTTGGCATATAATTTTTCATAGTATTCCCTGATAATTGTTTGTATCTCTGAGGGATTGGTTGTAATAATTCCATTTTCATTCATGATTTTATCTATTTGGGTCATCTCCCTTTTCTTTTTGAGAAGCCTGGCTAGAGGTTTGTCAATTTTGTTTATTTTTTCAAAAAACCAACTCTTGGTTTCGTTGATCTGCTCTACAGTTTTTTTAGATTCTATATTGTTTATTTCTGCTCTGATCTTTATGATTTCTCTTCTTCTGCTGGGTTTAGGCTGCCTTTGCTGTTCTGCTTCTATTTCCTTTAGGTGTGCTGTTAGATTTTGTATTTGGGATTTTTCTTGTTTCTTGAGATAGGCCTGGATTGCAATGTATTTTCCTCTCAGGACTGCCTTCGCTGCGTCCCAAAGCGTTTGGATTGTTGTATTTTCATTTTCGTTTGTTTCCATATATTTTTTAATTTCTTCTCTAATTGTCTGGTTGACCCACTCATTCGTTAGTAGGGTGTTCTTTAACCTCCATGCTTTTGGAGGTTTTCCAGACTTTTTCCTGTGGTTGATTTCAAGCTTCATAGCATTATGGTCTGAAAGTATGCATGGTATAATTTCAATTCTTGTAAACTTATGAAGGGCTGTTTTGTGACCCAGTATATGATCTATCTTGGAGAATGTTCCATGTGCACTCGAGAAGAAAGTATATTCTGTTGCTTTGGGATGCAGAGTTCTAAATATATCTGTCAAGTCCATCTGATCCAATGTATCATTCAGGGCCCTTGTTTCTTTATTGACTGTGTGTCTAGATGATCTATCCATTTCTGTAAGTGGGGTGTTAAAGTCCCCTGCAATGACCACATTCTTATCAATAAGGTTGCTTATGTTTATGAGTAACTGTTTTATATATCTGGGGGCTCCGGTATTTGGCGCATAGACATTTATAATTGTTAGCTCTTCCTGATGGATAGACCCTGTAATTATTATATAATGCCCTTCTTCATCTCTTGTTACAGCCTTTAATTTAAAGTCTAGTTTGTCTGATATAAGTATGGCTACTCCAGCTTTCTTTTGGCTTCCAGTAGCATGATAAATAGTTCTCCATCCCCTCACTCTCAATCTAAAGGTGTCCTCAGACCTAAAATGAGTCTCTTGTAGACAGCAAATAGATGGGTCTTGTTTTTTTATCCATTCTGATACCCTATGTCTTTTGGTTGGCGCATTTAATCCATTTACATTCAGTGTTATTATAGAAAGATACGGGTTTAGAGTCATTGTGATGTCTGTATGTTTTATGCTTGTAGTGATGTCTCTGGTACTTTGTCTCACAGGATCCCCCTTAGGATCTCTTGTAGGGCTGGTTTCGTGGTGACAAATTCCTTCAGTTTTTGTTTGTTTGGGAAGACCTTTATCTCTCCTTCTATTCTAAATGACAGACTTGCTGGATAAAGGATTCTCGGCTGCATATTTTTTCTGTTTAGCACACTGAAGATATCGTGCCAAGCCTTTCTGGCCTGCCAAGTTTCAAAGGAGAGATCAGTCACGAGTCTTATAGGTCTCCCTTTATATGTGAGGGCATGTTTATCCCTTGCTGCTTTCAGAATTTTCTCTTTATCCTTGTATTTTGCCAGTTTCACTATGATATGTCGTGCAGAAGATCGATTCAAGTTACGTCTGAAGGGAGTTCTCTGTGCCTCTTGGATTTCAATGCCTTTTTCCTTCCCCAGTTCAGGGAAGTTCTCAGCTATAATTTCTTCAAGTACCCCTTCAGCACCTTTCCCTCTCTCTTCCTCCTCTGGAATACCAATTATGCGTATATTATTTCTTTTTAGTGTATCACTTAGTTCTCTAATTTTCCCCTCATACTCCTGGATTTTTTTATCTCTCTTTCTTTCAGCTTCCTCTTTCTCCATAACTTTATCTTCTAGTTCACCTATTCTCTCCTCTGCCTCTTCAATCCGGGCCGTCGTGGTTTCCATTTTGTTTTGCATTTCATTTAAAGCGTTTTTCAGCTCCTCGTGACTGTTCCTTAGTCCCTTGATCTCTGTGGCAAGAGATTCTCTGCTGTCCTGTATACTGTTTTCAAGCCCAGCGATTAATTTTATGACTATTATTCTAAATTCACTTTCTGTTATATTATTTAAATCCTTTTTGATCAGTTCATTAGCTGTTGTTATTTCCTGGAGATTCTTCTGAGGGGAATTCTTCCGTTTGGTCATTTTGGACAGTCCCTGGAGTGGTGAGGACCCGCAGGGCACTTCCCCCGTGCTGTGGTGTATAACTGGAGTTGGTGGGCGGGGCCGCAGTCCGACCTGATGTCTGCCCCCAGCCCACCGCTGGGGCCACAGTCAGACTGGTGTGTGCCTTCTCTTCCCCTCTCCTAGGGGCGGGATTCACTGTGGGGTGGTGTGGCCCGTCTGGTCTACTTGCACACTGCCAGGCTTGTGGTGCTGGGGAGCTGGCGTATTAGCTGGGGTGGGTAGGCAAGGTGCACGGGGGCGGGAGGGGCAGGCTTAGCTCGCTTCTCCTTAGGTGATCCGCTTCAGGAGGGGCCCTGTGGCAGCGGGAGGGAGTCAGATCCGCTGCCGGAGGTTTGGCTCCGCAGAAGCACAGAGTTGGGTGTTTGCGCGGAGCGAGCAAGTTCCCTGGCAGGAACTGGTTCTCTTTGGGATTTTGGCTGGGGGATGGGCGGGGGAGATGGCGCTGGCGAGCGCCTTTGTTCCCCGCCAAGCTGAGCTCTGCCGTCCGGGGGCTCAGCAGCTCTCCCTCCCTTTGTCCTCCAGCCTTCCCGCTTTCTGAGCAGAGCTGTTAACTTCTGACCTCCCAGACGCTAAGTCGCGCTTGCTGTCGGAACACAGTCCGTCCGGCCCCTCCGCTTTTGCCAGCCCGACTCGGGGGCTCTGCTTGGCCGGCGAGCCGCCCCTCCGCCCCGGCTCCCTCCCGCCAGTCCGTGGAGCGCGCACCGCCTCGCCGCCCTTCCTACCCTCTTCCGTGGGCCTCTCGTCTGCGCTTGGCTCCGGAGACTCCGTTCTGCTAATCCTCTGGCGGTTTTCTGGGTTCTTTAGGCAGGTGTAGGTGGAATCTAAGTGATCAGCAGGACGTGCGGTGAGCCCAGCGTCCTCCTACGCCGCCATCTTCCGGAACTCCCCCACCCTCTTCTGTTTTCTGTAAGAGTTGGTGAAGGATTGGAACTCATTCTTCTTTACAAGTTTCATAGAATTTACCATAGAAACCATCTGGGCCTAGGGCATTCTTTGTGAGAATTTTTAAAATTAATAGTTCAATCTCTTTACTTTTTTTATAGATTTATTCAGATTTTTCTATTTCTTCTTGAGTCAGTTTTAATAATTTGCGTCTTTCCAGGAATTTGTCCGTTACATCTGGGTTTTCTATTTGTTGGCATGGTCTTCCCTTATAATTGTTTTTATTTCTAGAGATCAGTAGTAGCATCCTTGTTTCATTCTTGATTTTGGTAGCTTGAGTTCTCTCTTTCTCTTTCTCTCACTGTCAATCTAGCTAAGGATCTGTCAAGTTTGTTGATCTTTTTAGAGAACCAAACTTTGGTTGCATTGATTTCTTCTGTTGTTTTTCTATTCTCTTTTTTATTTCATTCCTTTCTGGTCTTATTTATTTCCTTCTGCTTGGTCCAAGTTTAGTTTGCTCTTCTTTTTTTAGTTTTCTATAGTTGAAGGTTAGATTATTGATTTGAAGTCTTTCATTATTAATGTAGGTATCTAAAGCTATCAGTTTACCTCTGTGCACTGCTTTAGCTGAATTCTATAAGTTGTGGTATGTTGTGTTTTCATTTTTGTTCATCTTAAAGTAATTTCAAATATTTTGGTGTGACTTCTTTAACCCATTGTTTGTTTAAGCCTGTGTATAGTTGTGAATTTCTCAAATTTCTTTCTATTGTTGATTTCAAATTCAATTCCACTGTGATTGGAGGACATATTTAGTATGATTTAAATCCTTTTAAACTTATTTAGGCTTGTTTCATGGACTAGCATATAGTCTATCCTGGACAATGTTCCATGTAAACTTGACAGAAATATGTATTCTGCTATTGGGTAGAGTGTTCTATTCCATGTCTAGAAATCAATGTAGTTTTAATTTGCATTTATGTTACTATGAGTGAAGTTGGGCATCTTTTCTTGGGCATCTAAGTGCTTTCTGAATTTCTACTTCTGTGAACTTTCCACATCTCCTACTCATTTTTTAATAGAGCCTTTTTCTTCATATTTAAAGCTTGTTCATGTAAATTAAAGATGGTGAATTTGTGACTGTAATAAAGTGGCAAACCTTTTCCCCCAGTTTGTCATTTGTTATTTGTCATTCAATTTTACTTGCATGTCTTGGCCTCTTGCTTCCTTGCTAGTCACAGTTCATCAATTTACTTCACCACTGGCATCATCTTTTCTTTTCTTTTTATGAAGTTTATTTATTTATTTTGAGAGAGAAAGACATTGTGAGCAGAAGAGGGGCAGAGAGAGAGAGAGAGAGAGAGAGAGAGAATCCCAAGCTAGCTCCATGCTGTCAGCACAGAGCCCAACATGGGGCTTGAACTCACAAAATGTGAGATCATGACCTGAGCCAAAATCAAACAGTCAGATGCTTAACTGAGTGAGCCACACAGGCACCCTGACCTCTTCTCTCTCTCTTTTTTTTTTTTAAAGTTTTTATTTTAATTTTAGTTAGTTAGGATACAGTGTTGTATTAGTTTCAAGTGTACAATATAGTGATTCAACCATTCCATACATCACCCAGTTCTCAACACAACAAGTGCATTCCTTATTCCTCATCACTTTTTTCCCACCTCCCCTCTGGCATCCATCAGTTTTTTCTCTAGAATTAAGAGTCTGGGGGCACCTGGGTGGCTCACTGGGTTGAGTGTCAGACTCTTGAGATCAAGCCCTGAGTCAGGCTCCACACCTGGCATGGAGGCTGCTTAAGATTCTCTTTCTCTCTCTCTCTCTCTCTCTCTCTCTCTCTCTCTCTCTCTCTCTCTCCCCTTCTCCCCTTCTCCCCTCCTTGCATGTGTGCTCTTTCTCTCTCTCTCTCTCTCAAAAAAAAAAGAGTTTGTTTCTTGATTTCATGCTCTCTTTTATTCTTTTTGCTTGTTTTGTTTCTTAAATTCCACATATGAATGAAATTATGTGGTATTTGTCTTTCTCTGACTGACTTATTTTGCTTAGCACTATTTTCTCTAGCTCTATCCATGTCATTGCAAATGGCAAGATTTCATTCTTTTTTTATGGCTAAATAATATTCCATTGCATATATATACCAAATCTTCTTTACCCATTCATCAATTGGTGGACACTTGGGCTGCTTCCATGTCTTGGCTATTATTGTAAATAATGCTGCTATTAAATAGATGTACACATATCCCTTTGAATTAGTGGATAATTCTTTGGATAAACATCCAGCAGTGCGATTGCTGGATCATCAGGTAGTTCTATTTCTAAATTTTTGAGGAAACTCCATAGTGTATTCTACAGTGGCTGCACCAGTTTGCATTCTCACCAACAGTGTAAGGGGGTTACTTTTTCTCCACATCCTTGCTAACACCTGTTTCTTGTGTTGTTGATTGTGAGGTGATATCTCACTGTAATTTTGATTTGCATTTTCCTGATGGTAAGTGATGATGAACATCTTTTCATGTGTCTGTTGGCCACCTGGATGTCTTACTTTGAGAAATGTCTGTTCATGTCTTCTGCCCATTTTTAAATTGGATTATTTGTTTTTTTCGGTGTTGATTTGTGTAAGTTCTTTATATATTTTGGATACTAACCCTTTATCAAGTATGATATCACCCTTTTTATACTGTGCAGAGGTGTGAGAATGACTTAGATATGACTTCCAAGGTTCACAGACTAGTGGGGGAGATGGTGTCTGTACAAACACATTTGAAATACAAGGCAGATTATAGGAAGGATTCTAATCAGATTTGCCAAGTGGTAAGAAAATATAAAGGGAGAGGACTTATTAGGAGAAGGAGGAGTGCTTCAACTAGACATGTTTGAGTGGGAGTTTAGGTGGAAAATTTGAGGAAAGGAGGCACTTTAGGCAAAGAGCTGGAGGAGGGATAAGCAGGACCTCAGGCAGGCTGGCAGACCCTGTGAATTGGAGCATAGTTCCCAGACAAGGATGAGTGATAGGCGGAGAAGGGGGATGACCAACCAGGCTGGGAATAGAAGGCAAAGTGGGAGATACCTAGGGATTCTAAGGGCTCAGGCTAGTACCGGCCAAACAGAAGATTTATGAATCCTGACCTGGAAGTCTTGTTCCAGATACCTTGCTTATCAAAGTTTTATTTGAGGTAGGACTTATATCCATGTAACAAAATATATTGCTGCTGGGATTGGCTGCAGAGCTGAGTTTCCACTTTCCATACTTCTGGATTATTTACCTACATTTTAAAACAAGAGAATGCTGACTTTTGAATGACTTAATTGGCAAAATCTCTGACATAAAGAAGCTGAGGTGGTAGATTAAAAAGATACATTTGCTTTGTAAATGAAACTCATATTTCATCGAACAATGCCTCTGCAAATGAAGAAGGCTAGAGAGGAATTTAATTTTAGTATATGTGCTGCCAAAGTGAGCACTAGAGAGGTATTTTAAATCTTTGATGTTGTTATCAAAGATAATCACAAAAATAAATCAATGAATAACTAGATTAGGCTGAGACCTATAAGTCTATCAATGCCTTTTATCACCATAAACTCTGCCTCCACTTCTCTGTAAGTTCTCCACTGACTGACAGATAAACAAAGTAGTTTTTTTCCACTTAGGGGAGCTAAGATCCTCAAACATTTGTAACACAGGCTGTGGAAGCTCCACTTCCTGAAAGGCAGAGAGGTCCTTCCTGGTGCGTCTCAGGAGCTGAGTTGGCCAAAATATGCTGGTCACTCTCCAAAGGATTCCTGGCCCTATTGGCAGTTGAATATTGGCAGCAGCCTTTTCACACAACCCTTCTCCATTCCACACGGCTCCAGGCTTGTGGGAGCTGTAGTTCTTAACATGCCTTCATTGCTGGTCATTCTGCAATGGAGAACACAGGCTCTGGAGAGCCTACCATGGAGGTATCAATTGGAGTATCCCAACTGGACAATGGCTTCCTGTCTGATCATGACAGCTTTCTTTTATTTTTTTCTCTTTTTCCTTTTTATTTATTTATTTATTTATTTATTTTTGGCAGTAGATTATGTCCCAATGTTGGCAGATGACGTGAGGTAAGATACCAAGCACATGGGTGAAAAACCTGCCAAACATTAGTTTTTAGTTTCCAGAATAATCTCCACAATGAAAATAAAACTAGTGACTTTGCAGTGGAAATAACCAATTCTGTCAAAGCTTTGTAGAAGTCTTAAAATGGTATAAATGTCAAGAACTGGTATGGCCAGTCTGGACACAGAAAGGCAGTCTGCTTGGAGTTGCTGCCGGGTGGCCTGGTCATGGCTGGAACTTCTGGAAGTTACACACACACACACACACACACACACACACACACACACACACAAAAGCATTATCTGAGCTGGTTTTCCTTCTCACAAAATTCCTGACATCGTGTTCATCCACCGGTCCACCAACCACATGCAAGGAGGCCCAGTGGATCACAGTGCTGGAGTCTCTATAAGTCTGAATGTCATGTTCTGCCCTCTGGTGGGACTTCATGGTGCACTTCCAAATTCCAAACATACATTGTGGCTGATGCTTCTTCAATATTCCCTGTGGAGCAATGGCAAATCTCCCAAAATGTGAGTCCAGTTATGTGAAAGTCACTCTGACCTTTTCTTTCTTTAAGACATCTGTGTTCCTGAGAAGAAACTTGGGCAGCAACCATGGCAAGAAGTTATTTCACCTCTGTCTGACTTGGTTTATAGCAGCTGACTGCATGAGAAGAGCAGATCTCTGGGAGATACAAGGATGTGCATGAGCCTTCTCACAGATCAGTCCTGAAAGCTCCCTTGGAATGTGTAAAGGTCCTATAGGCTGCGCTCCCCTCCCCTGACACCTGGCACAGAAGTTATTTATTATTCCATGCATCATGCCTCACTGGAAAGGGAGAGCTCTTAATGGTCTTCAACATAATCTCTGACAAGTCTCATCTCTTTTGAGTAATGCTTCATAGCTACTAAAATTTGGATTTTACCCAATCTGGTTTCAATAACCCATAAAGCAAAAAATGTACTCAAAACAAAAATTTAGGTGCATCCAGTAAATCTCAGTAAAGCTTTAAGCCAAAAGTTCTGGGAATAGAGTGCCCTTGTTACATGAATCTTTGTTTCAAATAGCAGAAAGACTGAATTTTAATCTTTTAATAAAAATCCTTTGAAAAGACTCTGAAAAATAGACCAAGGCAGGCTGCTAAGGAGTTCTACAGAGTGTGGAAACATCAGGAGAGATTCTGGCATTCTATTTTTTTTAATTTTAATAGACTTTATTTTTTAAAACAGTTTTATCCTTTACAGACAAATTGGAAAGATAGTATAGAGAGTTCTCATATATCCTGTATTCTTCTATTATTAACATCTTATATTATTATGCTACATTCATACTATGAAATAGATACATGTATGAGGTATATATTACTACAGTAGCATATATACTGTGGTATATTATAATTAATGAGCTAATACTGATATACATTTTTTTACTTTTAGAGAGAGAGAGAGTTCAGGGGAGAGGGGCAGAAGACAGAGATAGAGAGAGAGAGAAAAAAAGTGAGAGGGAATCCCAAGTAGGCTCCACACTCAGAGTGGAACCTGATGCAGGGCTCGATCCCACAACCCTGGGATCATGACCTGAACTCAAATCAAGAGTTGGACACTCAACAGACTGAGCCACCCAGGCATCCCAATATATTATCATTAACTACAGACTATATTCAGATTAACTAAAGGGCCACAGATTAACTACATTTGTGTTGTTTTCAGTTTTATTGAGCTATAATTGTCACATAACATTTGTAAGTTTAAGGTATACAGCGTGTTGATTGCAAAATGATCACTGCCATAGTATTAGCTACCATCCCATCTTTGCACATAGTTACCATTTCTTTTTTATGGTGAGAACATTTAAGATCCATTCTTTTGACAACATTCAAGTATATGATATAGAGTTATTACTATCATCACCATGTTGTACATTAGATCCTCAAACTTGTTAATCTTATAACTGGAAGTTTGTACCTAGTGACCAACATCTCCCCATTTCCCTCTACCCCAGAGCCCCTGCTAACCATCACTCTATGCTCTGTTTCTCTGAAAGTCTAAATAAGTTTAACTTTTTTAGATCCCACATGTAAGTGAGATCGTATTGTATTTGTCTCTGACTTATCTCACCTAATATAATGCCCTCAGGATCCATCCATGTTGTTGCAAATGGCAGGATTTCCTTTTGTTTCATGGCTGAATCATTCTATATTTTAAATATAAGTACTCCTTTCTCAGTTGACTCAGAAAGCAAGCAAACAACAAACACTTTGGTTAAAGAGATTGTTAGTAATTAGTCCCAAATTTTCCATTGTCCTGGGAAACTGCTTGGCTGAGGTTTTCCCTTCTCATCATGCCCAGTTCCTTCCTCTCAAGGGGGCAATTAAACTTTTTTTTTAAGCCACTGGGATGAAGAGGAGTGGTGTCTACTTTAAGAAGTCACCACCTCAGAGATGCTGCCTCTTACAGTATTGCATCTGCCCTGGAGAAACATTCTTTAAACTTTCAAACTGAGCTCTTAGGAGCTTGGACATTCTGAAAAACAAAAATAACCCCAGGTGAATTAAACTGGGGCAGCTCTGCATACTCTATTTTCCTCTTAGAGTCACAGTGCATTTTAGGATATTGCAGTTATGGATATTAAGTTATGCAGTTAAGAAACCTCTTAACTTTTACAGAGCCCAGCATTTCCTAAACTCATTGACCCTGGAATCCTCCTTTTCTTCTAAAATACCTCTAAATATCTCAGAGCCTAAAAAAGGATTTGTGAAGCCCCAAACTCAAGTAATCATGAACTTAACCATCTGAGGGGCCCATAACTGTTCTGTGTTGGAGGAAACTGCCTCCCCAGGTTTCCACTCAAACGTCTGGAGAATGGTTCTTGGTGGTCACTATTGAGGCCTCCCTTGGCTTTGGTGAGATGGGATCATGTCCCGATATGGATTCTATCTAAATAGCTCCCACTGTGACTCACTGTGGCCCAATTGTTCTGGTTGGGGAATGGTACCTGACAGGAGTGAATCTCCCAGCTAAATCATCAGGAAGAGGAGGGGGACAACAGTAGCCCTGCCCCTGCCCCTTTCCTTTCAGACTCCAGGGAGAGCATCTTCCTCCTGAGCTCCTCACTAGGCAAGACTGTGCTGTGGCCACTGGACAGAGGGGAGAGCTCTCTGAAGGGCCGATTGTGCTCAGCCTTCTGTGCAAACCTGGCTTCTGTGGTTCTACTGGTTCTCCTGGTTCTGTGGTTCTACAACATCCACCAAACCAGCGGACTGCCTTTTGCATGCAGAGGTTTTTAAACATGCCTTTCTTCTCCCTTTCTCTTTCTTGGCCTTTGACATTTTATCCAGCAAATTTGCTAAACTTGGGCCTTGCTTTCTGTGCCCAACTCATGCTCCACATGGAGGCAGCATTTCCAACAGGAGCCCTTCCCAGTTGGCCCAGCTTGGGTACTGTCACCTTCTTTGGTTATCATAGCATCTTCTGTCCTAGCAACTGCTGCTGTGCATGGGAGCAATTGTGCACAGCTCTGTGTTCCCTGCCATATAGACCCCTCTGCCAAAGGCATCATCATAATGCAGGAGACCCCATGTGCCTATGTTAAATGATGTGCACAGCTCTCCATGGGCAAACATCCTTTCTGTGCTTTGCTAGATAGCTCCAGACTTTCTATCTTGTGTGCTGGAGGCTCTGCATTTGTTGCAGCCCATCTTGGAGGGCCCCAGGAAGCTCTGCTCTGGCTGTGATTGTGGGGTTTCCACCCACACCTGGCTGCCTTGCCTCTGCTCCATGGTGAACCACTTGGCTCTCTTGGCCACCCTCACTTGCCTCCAGGTCCCCAGCTCTGCCCCTTCTGGGAACTTCAGAAGGACTGGCGTTTTCCCCACTCACTGTTGGAAAGTCAATACCTTTTCCCTGCCTGTGCTTCATTCTTCTCTCAGGGTAACCTAAGACACACAGACCACGTGAAGACACCAGCCCCAATCTGCAGATTCAATGTCATCAAATTAATGTCTTTCTTTTGTTTGTAAGGAATGCAAGTACGAGTCATTTTTATTTGTAATTAACTTAACTTTTCAATAGTTTGTATATCCATATAGTCCAAGTATTTTAAAAGCATAGGCAGGTTTATGGGGAAGTCTCCCACCCACACCTGGCAGCTATCTATATTTTCCACATCTCCAAATTGATAACACTTGTTTTGGTTTATTTTGTTCCCATCTGAAGATAGTGTGCGCAGACGAATATGAGCACAGGATTAGAAATGGAAATGTTTCTGCACGGGTCTACGCTGCCACTCTGGAAACCACTGCCCTAGTATCAGGTCATTCTTGAGCACAGTGAAGCATGAAGTTGCCTAACCCCGTGATTTTGGAAAAAGTTGGGGATGAGCTACACTCTAAACTGGAAACAGAAAAGAGGAAGGAAGAAGAGAAGCAAGTGGCTTTCTCCATAATATGTTCGAATAGCCCCAAGACTCCTTTATAATAATCGAAATCCTCTCCTGTTTATCCCCATCTCAAAATACCTAATAATAACCACATTTTTTACACTCCTATAAAACAGTATAAATTAAATAGCTTAAAATTTTTTTATTATGGAAAACTATATGCGACATAAAATTTATAATTTTACCCATTTTAAAGTGTACAGTTCAGTGGCATTAAGCACATTCATATTGTTGTGTAACCATCACCACCAGCTATCTCTAGAACTTTTTCCTCATCTCAGTCTGAAACTCTACTTATGCCCTCCCCTGACCCAAGTCCCTGGAAGCCACCATTATACTTTCTGTCTGTATGAAATTGACTGCTCTAGGGACCTCATATAGACAGAATCATATATTTTTCCTTTTGTGACTGGTTTCTTTCCCTGAGCGTAGTATCTCCAAAGTTCATCCATGTTGTGACAAGTATCAGAATATCCTTCCTTTTTAAGGCTGAATAATATTCCATTGTATATATAGATCACCTTTTGTTTATCCATTCATCTGTTAATGGGCACTTGGGTTGTTTCCACCTTTTTGCTACAGTGAATATACTGCTATCAATATATGTATGCAAATAATCTGAGTCTCTGCTCTCAATTCTTTTGCATATGTACCCAGAAGTAGAATTGATGAGTGAAATGGTGATCCTATGTTAAATTTTTTGAGGAACAACCATACTGTTTTCCATAGCAGCTGCACAATTTTATATTTACACCGGCAATGCATAACTGTTCTAATTTCACCACATTCATGCCAACATTTGTTGTTTTCTGTTTTTTTGTTGTTTTTAAGTAATAGCCATACTAATGGGTGTGAAGAGGAAATTAACTCATAATACAACAACATTATGAGGGAGATATGATAAGTATCTCCATTTTACACATAGACAATGAGTCATTGTGAGATTAAGTAATTTGTTTAAGGCATCACACAGCTAGTAAATGGGAGATACAGAATAGATACCAGAGCAGTCAGTCTCTAGAGCTATGCTGTCAGCCAATCTGCCACACTGCCTCTCTGCTGGGCATACCAGCATCCTTCCGGGATTTACTCTTGCTCTGTCCCTTCATAGCCTTCTTGGTAGATATTTAGACTTAATTTTCCTGTTGAGCATTAAAATTTTATTATTATTATTATTTGAGTATTAAAATTTTAGAGAAAGAGGACTGGATAGATTCTTTTTTTTTTTCCTTAATGCTAAGCAGAATCCTCAGATCCAGACTCTGAGACCATGGTAAATTCCCTGTGTTGCTTTGGCTTGGGTTCTTGAAGAGCTACTCTCTGGGGAAAAAGGTGAGTAAACAGCTTATACAAGAACTGTAACTCAGCTTAGGCTTATATGTAAAAAAATCTCAATTCTTACAACTGACTTAAGGTGATCCTAGATTGTTAATGCTTCAAGGTACTTGAGAGAAAAAAAGTAATAATCTTCTTTGAAGGAAGATAATATCATCCTAAGCCTCAATGTATTTCTACAAAAAATTTATTTTACATACAATTTATGCAAACTATTAAAGATAACCAGACACTTTGGGATATAAAACAATATGAAAAAGAACCAACAGAAACAACAGACAATAGGAAAAGACCTTCAGTGCTTCCATATATTGGAGTTATAAGACAGAGACTTTAATGCAATAATACTTATGTGACCAAGAAGATAGAAGACAATGTTGAAAACATTTGCAAGAAGCTTTAAAAAGTATCTTAAAATTTTTTACAAACAGCCAATCAGGAACGGTAGAACTGAAAAATCTGGTAATTAAAGTTAAGAATCCAATGGATTAGGTTAATAATATACTAGACCAATTAAAAAGAGAATTGATGAATTGGAAGCCAAATTAGAAGAAATTATTCAGAATGGAGTAGGAGTGAGAAAAGTAAAGAAAACATAGAAGAGAGGATAAAAGAGCATTCAGGGAAAAGGTCTAATTGTTTACATGGAATCCCAGAAGGAGTAGAGAGAAAATAGAGTAGAAACAACAACTAAAAAGATAGTGCCTGAGAATTTCCCAAACTGATGAAAGATATTAGCTTACAATTTACAAATTCCAATCAATTCCACGCAGAATAAATTTAAAAAGTACACATCTTGAGGGGCGCCTGGGTGGCTCAGTCAGTTGAGCGTCTACTTTGGCTTGGGTCATGATCTCACAGTTTGTGCGTTCAAGCCTCGCGTCAGGCTCTGTGCTGTCAGTTCAGAGCCTGGAGCCTGCTTCAGATTCTGTGTCTCCCTCTCTCTCTTCTCCCCCACTCACACTGTGTCTCTGTCTCTCAAAAAATGAATAAACATTAAAAAAAAGTTTTTAAAAAAATACACATCTCGAAATACAATAGTGAAGTTGCTGAAAACAAAGACAAAAGAAAAACTTAGGAGCTTGAAGAGAAAAACCCAGATTACCTTGAATAGACCAGATGACTACAAAAAAAGCAGCTGATTTCTCAACAGAAATAATTAAAGTTAGTAGATAATAAAATGATGTATTCAGAGTGCTCAAGGGAAACAAGTGCCAACCTAGAATTTTATGCCCAGCAAAAATATTTGTCACTAACAAAAGGAAAAAAGAGACATTTTCAGGCAAACAATAACAAAGAATTCATTTATAATAGGCACATATTAAAAGAATTACAAAGGGCTTCCTTCAGACAGAAATAAAAATATCACGCATAGAAGTATGGAACAGAAAGAAATAAAGAAAAATGAATATAGTAAATGTGTGTGTACATATACATGGTTACCAAATATATAAAGTAATAGCAATAATACCTTGTGGGATTTAAAGCAGATGCAAAATTTAAATATTTGACAATAACTTGTGGTTTCTGCTTGAACAGGTGAAGATTTTGGAATTCATCAACTCCATTCTTACAACAAGAGAAATCTTCTTAAATCTGTCAGAAGATCAAGGTCATGGGAACTGACACCCAGAAAACTGGAGAGAGAGAGGCAAATACAGAGAACCACAGTTCACAAGAACCAGGAATGGGTAGGAAAAGCTAAACTGTAATTGACAAATTGCTAGATGCTGACTGTAGACTAGGTTGAGAGTAAAAACTTCAGGGGGCCCAGTCTTATAGAGGCCACCTCATTTTTTGAGTATTACCTCCAAGAGCTCAACCAGGTTCTCACAGTGAAGGTCAGAGAAAAGTCCCCTCATACTTCTGGCAGGAGGAGGGGTAAAGTATCCATTTTGAAATATGCCTAGAGCCTTCTGTTCTCCATCTGCCCTCAAGGGAAACTATCAAAGCCTAATGAATGTTGGAGTAGGGAACTAAGCAATTCTGCTCCCCCTAGTTTCCCTTTCTCAGGTAAGTGGGGGGAAAAGCGGATAAGCATTTGTGAAGGTCAGAGCCCAGGGGCAGACACTCACTAGAATACTGCACCCTGATAGTAGTATGATAGAATGTTTCTCTACTCCCTAGTACCTTATCACTGCCACTGCTCCTATATAATAATGGGAATACAGCTGAAAGAACTGTAAGCCTCAGACTCTATTTAAGGAGTTTCGAGGGATCTCAAAGATAAGGAGGAAACCAAAAAAAAAAAAAGTTACTAGAGGAGAGTAAAACTTCAGACATCTACAGTACAGTAAACCGTAAACACAGTGTAACTCCTAGCCAGGTAAATATAAACCCTCAAATAAAATCCTATTTACTTCAGTTCTTATTATCCAACACATTATGCCTGGCTTTCACCAAACAATTACAAGTAATCCTAAATGTAAAACAAAAATAAACCCTAAACCCAAAACCCCAAAGCCAAAAAAACAAAAGAAAATTAAAAAATTAAAAACAAACAAACCAGAAGAGACAAAGCAAGCAACAGGACCAGACTCAGATACACGAATGATTCTGGAATCATTAGACAAGAAATTTAAAATAATTACAATTGATATACTAAGATCTCTAATGGAAAAAATGGGCAACATGCAAAATTAGATGGGTAATGTAAATGGAGATGGAAACTCTAAAAAAAAAAAATCAAAATTAAATCAAATAAAAAGCACCATAACTGCAATGAACAGTGCCTTTAATGGGCTTACCAGTAGACTTGAAATAGCTGACAAAAGATTCTGAGTTTGATGATGTCAATAGAAATTTCCAAAACTGAAATGCAAAGCGAAAAAGGAGTGGAAAAAAAGGAGCATAATGCCCACGAACTGTGGGGAAATTATAACATATGTGCAATAAGAATACCAGAGGGAGACGAAAGAAAGGGACAGAAGAAATATTTGAAGTAGTAATGGCTGAATATTTTCCAAAATTAATGACATACATCAAACCACAGATCCAGGAAGCTTGGAGAATGCCAAGCAGGATGAATACCCCCATATCAGCAACAACACATATCATATTCAAACTGCAGAAAACCAAAGAAAAAAAAATCTTGAAAGAAGCAAGAGAATACACGTCGCCTTATCCATAGAGGAACAAGGACAAAAATTACATTGGAATTATTATCAGAAATCATGCAAATAAGAAGAATGAAGTACAAATTCAAATGAATTTGTCACTGGTAGATTTGCCTTGCAAAAAAATGCTCAAAGAAGTTCCTCAAGAGAGGAAAAGATATGGGTCAGAAGTTCAGATCTACATAAAGAAAGAAAGAGTGTTAGAGAGGGTAAAAATAAAAGTAAAACAAACCTTTTATTTTTATTATCAATCAATCTAATAGATATTTAAAACTGTTTAAAATAATAATAGCAGCAATGTATTGGGTGATTATAGCCTACAGATAAGTGAAATCAATGACAGAATGCTACAAGAAATGGGAAGAAGAAAGTGGGAATACTTCATTATAAGATATCTGTCCTACCCATGAAGTGGTATAGTGTTAATAAAAGTGGACTTAGGTAAGTTGTAAATATATACTATAAACTTTAGGGCAACCAACAATTTTTTTAAAAAGTATAATCGATAAGCTAAGAGGAGATAAAAAATGTATAAGATGCTCAATTACAACCAGAGAAGGCAGAAAACTAGGGAAAGGAAAAAAACAAAGAAAAAATGCAATGCATAGAAAATAGCAATATGGTAGATTAACCCAATTATATAATCCCTTCAAATGTGGATGGTCTAAATAGACCAATTAAAAAATAGAGATTGTCAGAGTGGATAATAAAAATAGGACCCAACTACATGTCTACATATACCCATTTCTGTTTACCAGAGACCCATTTTAAATATAAAGGTATAGATTAAAAGTAAAAATATGAAGAAAATTATACTATGCTAACACTAATCAGAACAAAGCTGGAGTAGCTATGTTTTTAATCCTGACAAAGGAGATTTCAGGGAAAGGAAACTAAAAAGGATAAAGAAGGGAATTAAATAATGTAAAGGGAATAATCCTCCAAGAAGACATAATTCTAAGAATTATGATAGGGAAAAGATAGAATAAAATAGGGAGAGAGGAAAAAGATAGGACCTGAGGTGGAGAAAAACATATTTTGGAACAATGGTGGGAGTGACTGACCACAGCAAACTCCTTGGATGTAAGGTTCCTCTTATGAATGTAACAGACACAACCTACATTTCCCTCAGGAATTGACAAAAGATCTAACTAAGAATAAGTAGTAGACCATAAAATGGATGACCCACAAGGAATGATATGGCCATAGACCACCCCCTATACAATGGAAATGAGCCAATCAGGAATGGACAACACAGCACCTAGAGTTATCAAGTCAATAAGGACAGGACCTAAGAAAGAACAAGGGGGAAGGGAAGGGAGGGCTAACCAGAACGTTATAAAACAAAGACTCTTGCCTATTGTCGCAGGCATTCACTTTTGAATGCCCCCTCTCTGTAAAGAGAGCTTTCATACTATTCTTACTTTCTGATCTTATACTCTAATACACTTTTGCCTGCTGCTCATTTTATTTTGTGTCTATCTCTTCATTCCTTTTAAAATGTTTTTCTAAGTTTATTTATTTACTTTGAGAGAGACAGAGACAGTGCAAATGAGGGAGGGGTAGAGACAGAGGGAGACAGAAAATCCCAACCAGGCTCCACATTGACAGCAGAGAACCTGATGCAAGTCTCCAACCTACAAAACTGAGATTATGATCTGAGCTGAAACCAATAGTTGGACGCTTAACTGACTGAGCCACCCAAGTGCCCCTCACCTCTTTATTCCTCAAAGCGCTGGGACAATGAACCCCAGGTATTGAGGTATAAAAATCCTGCAACAGTATGTACACACCTAAGAATAGAGCATCAAAATATGTGAGGCAAAACTGACAAAACTTCAAGGAGAAATAGACAAATCCACTACTGAGCTGGAGACTTAAAAAAAACTGTAAGTAATTTATATTTCCAACAGTCAGAAAATCAATAAGCTGAACAGCATCATCAATAAACTGGATCTAATCATCCTTTATAGTATAGAATATTTCATCCAACAACATCAGGATATACATTATTTTCAAATGTGGTCAAGACAGGTCACATTTCAGAACATAAAACACACTTCAAAAATTTTTTAAAAAATGGAAATCAGACAAAATATATTTTTCAGATCACAACGCAATTAAACTAAAATCAATAATGGAAACATAGCTGAAAAATCCTCCATATGTGGAGATTAAACAACATATTTCTAAATAACACATGGGTCAAAGAAGAAATCTCGAGAAACTTAAAAATATTTTGAGCTAAGAAAAAATGAAAATACCTTTAATCAAAATTTGTGGGATGCAGTAAAAGCAGTGTTTGAGGGAAATTTATAGCCTTGATGCATATATTTACAAAAAGAATATCTAAAATTAATATCTAAACTTTCACCTTAGGAAACTAGAGAAAAAGAGCAAATCAAGTCTAATGCAAGTACAAGAAAAGAAAATAAACATTAGAGAAGAAATCAATGAAATTAAAAAACAGAATCAATAGAGAATATAAGTTAACCCAAAAACTTGTTCTTTGGAAAGATTAATAAAATTGAAAAATCTCTAATCAGGCTAACCAGGAAAAAAGAGAGAAGACACAGTTACTAATATCAGTTATCAAAGAGAAGCCATCACTACTGACCCCATGGACATTAAAAGGGTAGCAAAGAAATATTATGAACAACTCTATGACCACAAATTTGATGACTTAGATGAAATTAACCAATTCTTGAAAGACATTCTACCAAAACTCACACAGGAGAAATAGATAATCTGAATAGGCTCATATCTATTAAAAAAAAAACTGAGTTAATAATAAACCAACAAAACCGAAAGCATCAGGAAACTAGATGTGTTCCCTGGTGAATTATACAATACATTTAAGGAAGAAAATATGCTGGGGCACCTGAGTGGCTCAGTCAGTTGGGCATCCAACTCTTGGTTTCAGTTCAGGGCATGATCTCACAGTTTGTGGGATCAAGCCCCACAATGGGCTCTGCACTAACAGTCATAGAGCCTGCTTAGGATCTTTCTCTCCCTTTCTCTCTGCCCCTCCCCTGCTCCTGCTCTCTCTCTCTCAAAATAATTAAATAAACATTTTTTTAAAGGATGAAAATATGTCAGTTCTGTACAGTCTCTTCCAGAAAATAGAAGCAACAGGAGCACTTCCTAACTTATTGTACAAGTCCAGCATTATTATAATACCAAAACCAGACAAAGGCATTACAAACTACAAACTATAGAAAACTACAGACCACTATATCTCATGAACATAGATGCAAAAGTTCCTCAACAAAATATTAACAAATCAAATCCAATAATGTATTTAAAAAGTTCTATATTATGGCTAAGTGGGGTTTATTCCAAGTATGCAAGGCTTGTCCAACATTCGAAAATCAACTAATGTAATCCATGATATTGATAAACTAAAGAAGAAAAATCATGTAATCATATCAATAGATGCAGAAAAAAAATATCTGACAAAGTTCAATATCCATAAATCATAAAAACTCTTAACAAACCAGGAATAGATAAGAAATTCCTCAACTTGATAAAAAACATATACAAAAACCCTAGAGCTAGTATCATACTTAAGGGTGGGAAACTTGAAGTTTTTCCACTAAGATCAGGCATAAATCCAGGATACCTCCTCTCACTATGCTTTTCAAAATCATACAGAAATTACAGCTTATGTCATAGATAATAAAATGAAATAAAAGGCATACAGATTTGAAATGAAGAAATAAAACTGCTTTTGTTCCCAAATGACATTGATGGCCTATGTAGAAAATCCCATAAAATTTTTTTAAAAGGAACTAATACACAATAACAGCAAAGCTATAGAATATAAGGTTAATAGATAAAAGCCTATTACTTTCCTATATACCAGCAATGAACCATTAGAATTTGGAATTAAAAACAATACCATTTATGTTAGCACCAAGAAGAAGAAGAAGAAGAAGAAGAAGAAGAAGAAGGGGGGGAGGAGGAGGAGGAGGAGGAGGAGGAGGAGGAAGAGGAGGAGGAGAAATAGAAGTACTTAGTAGTAAATCTAACAAAATATGTACATAATCAACATTGGAAAAACTACAAAATTCTAACAAAAGAAATCAAAGAGAGGTGACCTTGGTTTGAAGATGACTACAGATATAGTACCAAAAGAATGTTCCATGAAAGAAAAATTTGCTAAGTCAAACTTTATTAAAATAAAAAATATCTACTCTGTGAAAGACACTGCTAAGAGAATGAAAAACAAACCAGAGCCTGGGAGAAAATATTTGCAAAATATTTCTGATAAATGACTTATATCAGAAACATACATAGAACTTTTAAAACTCACCAATAAGAATACAACAATCCAACTAAAAATTGGACAAAAGATCCGGGAACCTCACTAAAGAAGATATACAGGTGGCAAATAAACATATGAAAAGATGTTCAACATCATTTGTTATCAGAAATAGCAAGAACTGCAAATTAAAACAACAAAGAATACCAACACACATATATGTTAGAATGGTTAAAACTTTAAAAATGACAATATCAAATGTTAGGAAGGATGTGAAACAACAGAAACATTTAATTATGGCTGGTCAGAATGTCACTTTGGAATACAGTTTGGCCTTTCTTACAGAGCTAAACATTGTTTTATGTGATCCAGCAATTGTATCCAAATGAATTTAAACTTATATTCACACAAAAATCTGCACACAAATATTTATAGCAACTTTATTCACAATTGATGAAACTTGAAGCAAACAATCCGTCTTTCAATAGATAAATGAATAAACAAACTGTGGTACAGCCAAACAATGGAATATTATTCAGGACTAAAAACAAACTATCACTCCACAAAAAGACAAGGAGGAACCTTAAATGTATATTGCTAAGTGAAAGAAGCCAATTTGAAAAGGCTACACACTGTATGATTCCATTATCTATATGGCATTCTGGAAAAGGCAAGAGTATGAAGACATTAAAAAGAACAGTTGACACCAGAGGTTCAGTGGCATAAGAGGGATATATACATGGAGCACAGGGGATTTGTAGAGCAGGAAAACTATTTTGTATGATACTGTGGTGGTGGATACATGACATTACGTATTTGCCAAAACTCACAGAATGTGCAACACAAAGAATGAAACTTAATGTAATCTATGGATTTTGATTACTAACCATTTATCAAAAAATAATGTATCAATATTGGTTCATCAATCATAACAAATGTACCATGTATTGCGAGATGTTAATAATTTGGAAAATTGTGAAGGGGAGAGAGGAAGTATATGAGAAGTCTCTGTACTTCATGCTCAATTTTCTATAAACCTAAAACTGCTCTAAAAAATACATGCTAGTAATTTAAAAAACATGACATTAATAGCAAGTAAGTTGAGCGTATTAAATGGAGTTAGAATTCCGAGGACTTTGCAATGACTAATTAACACCACACTTTGACAAATCAAGGATGCATGCTGTAATCCCAGGCAAAAAATAAAAGTGTAGAAAAAGAATGTGATTTCCATTCCAGTAGGGAGAAAAAAAGAGAACAATAAAAATAATCAATCAATCCAAAAGAAGGCAGAAAATGAGACAGAAAAGGGACATAAAACAGGTGAGAAATAGAAAGCACATAGTAAGATGGTAGGTTTAAATAACCAGGTCAGACTCTATATTATATATAAATGGAATAAGTGCTATAGACAAAAGGCCAAAATTTTCATGTTTTATGTGTGTATATATATATATATATATATATATATTATATATTTATATTTTATAAATTTTATATATTTTATATATATTATATATATATTTTATATATTATATATATATTATATATTTATATATTTAAAAACCCTATCATATTCTATTTGCAGGAGACTCACCTAAAATATAAGGATATAACAAGCTTGAAATCAAAAGGATTGAAAACAACATAATTAATCTCAGGCAAAGCAGATGTCAAGTCAAAAAGAATGACCAAGATACAGAGAGAGAGAATGAGAAAAGGTTCAGTTCACTAGGGATTAAAAGAATTCTAAATATATACATATATATATATATATATATATATATATATATACCTAATAACATAGCTTCAAAATTCACAAAGCAAAAATTGGCAGAATCACAAGAAGAAGAAATAGAGATTTAAACACATTTTTCTTAGTGATTGGTAATAAAACCAAAATCAAGAATGATACAAATTTGAACAACACAATTTTAAAAAATGATTGAAGAGACATTCATATGTTTCATTTAACAATAACAGGAGGCTATTGCAAAATGCATGTATGAGTGGGTGGCTCTCTCTTAGAGATACCTCCTGTGATCAGCACATGTGCACTTAGGCCGCAGGTTTCAGTAGATGTTCCCTTCTCCCTCTCCTTACCCATTTTCCCTTTAGAACTCTCCTACCCTTGGAAGAATTACACATACCTACGGTCCCCTACTGTAGGTCCAGGTTCCAGGCAGTGGGGGCCAGGAGTTGGGAGGAGGGAGCTGATGCTGGCTGTGTGGGCAAGATGAATTGTTGGAAGGTTGTTATCAGATGCTGACCAGAGAAGAAATGGTTTGATTTTCAAGGCACTTTACAAATGCATTAATCTTGAATTAAGGTGTTAACTGATTTGCCCACTTAACAGATGTGTGAGGCTGCAAGGCTAAATCCCTGGGTTTTCCCACTCCTGGGAACCTCTCCTGGGTTTCTAGGTGATTCCTGACTTAGTGGAGAAGCGGCCATTTACAAGCATATTTCACAGATTCCCCTTAGATGACCAGTCAGTTAGATATGTTTCTGAGTCTCTGCTACTCCAGGCCTCCTGTGGGCAAATGGCATCTGGATGCAATTTAGGTTTGCCAAAGGCCTACCAGTCCTGGGGGTCAGATGGCCTTTAGTTTAGCAGAAAATCATCGTACTGGCTGATTTTCTGTATAAGGTAGAATTCTGAAGAGGAGGGCTCATGTAGAAGAATTTGGAGCAAACACAAACAATACAGTTCCACAAAAGAAAGGAGATGAATAGGAATCAGGAAAGGAAGGTGGGAGAGAGGCCAGACCTCTATAGCAGCCCGCTGGGGCAGCCCAGGACAGGGCGATGGCAATATTACCATTCCATTTTGGTCTCACAGTAGTTCCCAAACCTTTACTACAACTTGACCTCATATAACTGCCTCGGCTAAGTGATTGTTTGGAGAGGGGGGATGTGTCACAAAGGGTTCAGATCCATGCTTGGGATAGGATGGTGACAAGAAGAAATGCAGGAACTTCTGGGGGAAGAGGTAGGCATTGGGAATTTACAGGAATCAGCAGTGGCTGTGGAATGGGATCTCAACATTGCCAGGGATTCTCAGACATCTGGGGGTAGACACTGTCCTCCCTGGATATGGGAAATGAAGCAATGTGGTCTGTGTTAAAGTAATGCCTGGAGGGCTGGAGGTTGGGGCCCCTTGGCTAGCATAGTCTATGCCTGGCATCTGTCTCTATCCTGGGAGGAAGAAAAAGTGGCATTCTTTCCTCTGTCTTGCAAATAAGGAGCTCAGGCTCAGGGAGGTGGTGACTTGGCCCACATCACACAGCTGGTCCATGACACAGCCAGGACTGAAACAAACAGGATTTTGATCAGCCAGGCGTTTGCTCTGTAGACTCCCTGACCTGTGCCTCCCCTCTCTATTCTGCTGATCATTGTTTCATCCAAGGTTGACAGAATAGAGGGCTTCCTTCTTCCCCATGAACTCCAGAATGTGTCCATTGGGAATGGAGGGACTAAGCCTGTCACCATCCAGGGGTGATGTTTACAGTATTCAACAATCCACATCAACATTAACCAATACTCAACAGTGCAACAGTTGTGGCACTGAAATGGCTAACAGTATCACCATCTCATTGTCCTGGGCTGTCCCCGGTGGCTGCTATAGAATCTGGCCTCTCTCTTCCTCTACCCGTCTCCTCTTTCTCTTGTGGAACTGCATTGCTTGTCTTTGTTCTAAATTCTTTTGTCTGAGCCTTGCTCCTTGGGGATGAACTGTAAAGGATGCTGGCTGGACTGCACACGTGGATACCTGCAGCACACCCCCATTTCACCAGGAAGGTGTACTATACCACCTTGGAGCCTCAGGAGTTTGGTGTCATTCTTATTTCAGGTGCCTCAGCTCCCTTCCTGCTCACAGCTGGGGCAGGGCAGTGCTAGACAATGACGAGTGGCCTGTGCCAGGGTTTCCCTGCTTTCTGAGCCATGGAATCTGAACATTACAGGCACAGGTAGATGTGCAGAAGGCAATCTCTCTCTCCCTGCACCGCACTCCAGACAGGATCTAGGCTCAAGAAGAAAGCCAGGGCTGGCTTCACAGGCATGCAATCCATGCTGACAAATGGGCCCTGCCCTCAAAGGGGCTCTGTGCTTGATCTTATGCTCTGCTTTGCTGACTTAAAATTCTTTTTTTTTTTTAAGTTTACTTATTTATTTTGGGAGAGAGAGAGAGAGGGAGAGAGAGTGTATGTGTGCACATGAACAAGTAGGGGAGGGGCAGAGAGAGAGGGAGAGAGAGAATTCCAAGCAGGCTCTGGGCTGTCAGTACAGAGCCCAACATGGGGCTGGATCCCATGAACCATGAGATCATGACCTGAGTAGAAATCAAGAGTCAAGTGCTCAATTGACTGAGCCGCAGGAGCACTAACAATTTAAAATTCTTAATAATGTTTGAGCAAAGGGCCAGCTAGCCATTTTAATTGTGCACTGGGACCCAGCAAGTCTCATAAGCAATCCTGACAAAAGCCCCCCACCCAGCTTCAGATCAAGAGAGTCTGCATCTAATGCCAGCCGATGGCCCCCACACTGCTTGTGTGGTGGCCTCCTCAGCAGCTTGCAGGAGTGGGAAGCAATGCTGTAAGAGATACATGGGTCAACACCAAGCTGACGTGCACTTCAGTCACAGAGAAGGGTGTGTAGATCAGCCTTTCCAGCTTTGTGTGCTGTTGCTTTTGGCCGGGTCATCTCTCCACTGTGGACTGCCGTCAGAGAAAGCCCCAGGGACTTGGCAGGTCCCCTGACCAGAGGCTCGGCCTTGAGGGTAGTCAGACTGGACTGGGCCGGAGAGCCTATCCCAAGAGCTATTGGTGCCACTGTCACAGTGCCTATATTTCTGCTCACCCTTCAGCTCTGTCCAGCTAAGGGATCCCAGGTTGGGTGGCTCTCTCCACTTTGGCTTATCTGTCAAGATCCTGCCATTTTCTGGACCTGGCTCTGTCCACAGCCTCACCTATGATCCTGGCAGCTCTCTGCTGCCCCCACCTGGCCACCTCCAGAACCAACCTGCCCTCCTAGAGTTTGCTCTAGCTTGCCAACTTCCTAAAAAAATATGTATGAAACTGTTGCTATTTGGCTGTTTTTGACCTACACAAATGGCAGTTTTTAAATGGTTCAGCCTAGTACAGTTGACTAGAGGTGTGCACAGAGTACACTCAGGGAGGGCAGGCAGCAGGACCAGGCCCTGGGCAGAGACAGGCTAGGTGGTCCAGGGAAGGGAGGGGAGATCTCTGTCATCCCCATACAGCCTACTGTTCTTGTGAGAGACAGGCCATCTCCTCCTGTGAGGATAATTGAGCAGAGGCATCTGATACCTGTGTGGGGAGCCCAGAGGTCACAGAATATTGGAGAAGGAGTGGAAGCCTGCTGTGGGACAGACCCTGCCATGGGGCAATGCCCTAGATTCTGGCAGGCCAACCTGGCAGGAGGGAAAACATGTGCAATTCAGCCAGTGGCTCCAGACATTTGCAGGTTCTATAGCTTTCTGAGCCTTGGTTTTCCCATCTGTGACTTGGGCACCAAAACATCCACCTCTTCCTACATCACAGGTAGCAGGGATGCATTTCCAGATATCAGGATGCTTCCATGTAGGTCAGGAAGTAGCCACTGAGTGTCCCAGCCCTCTCCCTGGGATCCTGGGCACATCACCATGACCTGGCAACTGAAGAGTTAATGCTGGGCACGTCTGGGGCCTCTAGAACCTCCCCCCAGTGCCCTGCCTGGTATCTGGCCTTTCTGCACTAACACTGCTCTTTACAGGGCTCTGCTGAGAAGCAAATGAGACCAAATGCAGAGAAAAGATGTGTAGACTATACAGTTTGGCAGAATATTCATGGTATCATTACTAGTGTAGCCTGGAGGGGTCAAGGAGGGGGCCAGGGAGATACTGTGAGCCCAGGGGAGGTGAGAATGGGCGGGTGGTGGGGGCAGTGAGAAGACATTTGGGTCCCCCAGCTACTGTCATTCCCCCACAACAGGCTCAGCCCAACTCCCTCTTGCCCTCCTGTCTGGGCTTTCCATGAGTTTAGTTCCCTATTTCTTTTATTATTTTCCTTGCATTCTAAAACGATGGCTTGGCAGCTGTCCTCAAACAGTTGTGTTAAAATGTAAATCGCTGAAATGACTCCCTGTTATCAACAGAACCCAAAGCGATGCTCTTGGCCAGGCTTAGCAGCCAGGCCTGCTTTCCAGGGTTCAAGGTTTTATCCACAGCCATTAATCACATGAAAGCAGATATTAAAGGAGCATTAGCCAGGCCAGCTGCCGCACCACCTCCTGGGCCATTACAGGGATTACCCTTGGACAGCGCCCTCTCCCCGCCCCCCATGCCTGGGTTGCAGGACATCGAGCAGCCCCAAAGCGGAGATGGGGTGCAGGGGGTTGGGGGAGGGGTGCAGGCAGCTCCAAGACCCGCAAGTCGGCCTGAGCCCCCTGGCTACACACAGGCTCTTCCTCCCCTGCCCTCTCTGGGCCCCCCTGACCTTCAGGCTCACTCCAGTGAGTTACTGGAACCAGTCTGGCAACCACAGGGGAAGTGTGCCAGGGGCTCTGCGGGCAGGGCCAAACAGGCAGGCGCACCGGCCGCCTCTTGAGCAGAAAGGTGCACTTCACACTTCGCAAGCCCAGAGGAGGAACACGAGCAGGTGGCTGCTCCGTGGGCAAAGCGTGCAGGGCCGCAGGCAGCGAGCTCAGCCGCAGGCCCTACTCCGGAGGGCGGCCCTGGGGTCTAAGCAGCCTTGGCGGGGGAGGGGCGGGGGGCTTCTCAGCCCAGCCTCTGGCGACTCCCGATGGCACCTTGCCGGCTGACTAGCTGATTCAGCGCATCTGTAGCGGCTGGGTCCGGCCAAGGCCCAGTTGGTAAATAGCCAGGCATGATTTGACTTACTATCCAGTAAGCCCTAACTAATTCTGTAATGGAGTGGCCACTGGCTTCCCAGCCAAATTCATACCCCTACACCTGCAGCCCATGCTCCTTTTGCTATGAACCCGACTACCGCTATTATAAAGCACTTTGCTTCAGAGGGGGTGTGGGGTGGCTGCTGTCTACAGAATCTCTTTCCAGGTGGAGACTGCCACCATCTTTACTATGACTGACTCCCAGATTCTTGCAGTGCGCCAGTGAGTTCAAGCGCAGGTGCATTTTGCTCGTTTTGCTTTTCAGTGCTACCCATTCTCCTTAACCAGGAGAGATTTAGAAAGCTGATGATTGGACTGCAATCAGGAAACTGAAGGAAAAGAACACCAATGAGTACCACGCAAAGGCCGACCCGCAGAGGGCTTCATTTCCGTTAGAAGGGCCCTGGATGACCAGGGAAACCGTCTCCCTCATTCTGTAGTGTTTGCTGAGCTGGAACACAAGGTGGGAAAAACCCTGCTCCCTAGGGCTGTTGCCCTAGACTGAGAATGGACAAACACACACATCCATCATATTAAGTGCTGAGAAGGGCTGTGAGTAAAAGTAAAGGGAGAAAGGGGGCTGGTGGTTGGGGCAGACTCAAATGTGAGTGGTTCCCTGTAAGGGCGCTAGTGAGCCCTGTGGCTATCTGGTCAGGGCATGCCCAGGAGAGAAAGAGAGGCTAGTGCAAAGGCCCTCAGGTAGCAGAACAAGTGGCTAGGAGCAGGCCTGTTATGTGGCTGGAATGCAGCCATGTGGGGGGGTGTGGGAGGTGGAAAGGGGGTGTGGGGGTTGGGAGGGGGTGTGGAGGAATGGGGCAAGGCCTTGCTGGACAGGGTGAGCCCAGCCAAGTTCAGCAGGCCAACCCTTTTGGACCTTGGTTTCCTCAAATGAAGAGATTGGGCTGGTTCTGAGAATCTTAAAATCATTCATGTCCAAGAACACAGAAAAGCACGTTACTTGTGATCCCATCTTTAGAAGCAAACACTGACAAATGCCCTAAATATGCATACATATCCTATGTACACACACATCAGTACACATTCACTTGAGCATAGAATGATGGCAGGTTACACAGCACATAGCTAAATGGGCGGGGGAGAGGAGGGGCGGGGAGGAAAAGGAAAAAGCCCATTATACATACATACTTATGGATGAAATACCCAGAAATGCAAGATAGGGTTAGCTCTAAATCTTCTGATTTTTAGGGATCCCCCTGAAAGAGTGAGACACTTAAGGTGCAGAGTGATGAGAATTATGTAATTCTATTTTAGTAAAGACAAGTCTACCACCACACCCTTCTCCACCCCCCTCTGTGTACATACTCTCCAGTCTGTGTGCAGCAGCCATAAGCAAAGTGTGACCGGGTGGGGCATCGGCCATCTCCCAGTTATCTCATGGAGGGCAGGAGGGGACCAGAGGCTTGTGGCACTTCCTCTGGATGTGGACTGAGAGGGGAGGGGCAGCAGGGAGCCAGAAGAGGAGCACTGGCATGGACTCCGTGGGCTGTCTAAGGCAGCAGGAGATAGATGCCAAGCGTCTGTAGCATTGACTGTGTTTCCATGTGCATTTCCTTTTCTTCCAACCCCTGCCATGCTTGCCATCTGAACACAGGGACTGTCTTCCACTATGGAATACGTGTTACAGCACTATTTAAAGTTACAAGGCTGGGGCACCTGGGTGGCTCAGTCGGTTAAGCATCTGACTCTTGATCTCGGCTCAGGTCATGATCTCACTGTTTGTGAGTTCGAGCCCCATATTGGGGCTCCATGCTGCTTGGGATCCTCTCTCTCCCTCTCTCTGTGCCCCCAACCTGCTCATGCTCTCTCTCTCTCTCTCAAAATAAATAAACTTAAAAATAAATAAAATAAAATAAAATAATAAAATAAAATAAAATAAAATAAGGCATTTGAAGCACTGTACTGTTCAAACAGGCCCATGGAATACTAAACCCAGTTGAATCCAGTAACAATTAGCTCAACCTCCTCCTCCAAATCTCAAATCTTGGCCTTCCTGGACAATCTCCCTTTTATGTTTGAATCAATAAACTTCATAATAGGTCAAAGCCAATTGCAGTAAAGGTTTGCACAGTGGCCTACAGAGTTGAGGGTCTGGGGTACTTTCTCCTTTTTCCAACTGGCCCTGCCCACGCATCTCTATTCTCCCCTCCCTCCACCCTGCTTCTGTCCCTCTCAATTCTCCTCCTACTCACAGGAAATGCTCCTGCTGTGTTGGCTGTTCCCTCAGCCTCCATGTTCATCCACAGGCACCTGGGTGGCTCCCTACCCCTCCTCCTTCAGGTCTTTGTCAATGCCTCCTTCCCTGGGACCAAAGTCCAATCACAACCCCCTCCTTGATGTTTTGGCCCCTCTGCTGCTCTGTTATTCTCCTTAGCAGTGGCCCACTGTCTGATTGACTCTGCTGTGATGTCAACCAGTGAGGACAGTGTTGTTTTCTGATTTGTTATCACCAGATCCCCAGCTCCAAGAACACTGCCCAGTACACAGCAGCACTCAATGTGCTTGTCAGGTGAATGATGGTATGCATTTGTTTTTACTAAAACACCACGGTGAATTCATAGAGAAAAACAACACAGAGCCATGCCGCATTTCCCGCCAACAACTTACTAGCCGATGACAGGATTTTGTTTGCCTTTTAGTCAGTGTTCTAAAAACTAAAACTGTGACCTATTACAAGGTTTTTATTTTTATGGCATAAAGTATATAGAAAGTAAGGCACATGCAAATCCAACTCATTTTACTGATGAGGAAACTGAGGCCAAGAGAGGTTGAATGGCTTCCCTGTGGCCACACAGCTGAGCCGGGATTTGGATTGAAGATTCCTTCTCGACTTTTTTCTAATCTGCTCTCAGATTAGCTGCTGGTGTGCTGAGAATCAAGGGTGCCAGCGAGGCCCATGCATGGTGGCATGTAGTCCACCATCAGACCGTCTGATGCTGCCCAGTGTCACACAGACCTTCGCTAGATACTTACCTGCATTCACGCTCTGAGGACACCAAGGGACTGATATAGAAAACAGGGATAACTTTCCTTAGACGCTGAAATACTCCTGGGGAGGGAGCTTCTTTGAAAAGGGCAGGGGAGAGGGGCCGAGATCCCAGGAGGTGACTGCTGAACTGCCTTCTAGAGATACAGGACTTGGTTAATGGCCTAGGTTTATGGTGTCTGGTCTGCTGGGTGCTGGAGGCTTGCTCTGGGCTAGGGTGCTGGCAGACTGGCTAGGACCCATGAACGAAATATCAGCAGTGGCCAGAAACGAGAGGAGGGTCAGACATCACTAAGGCTGTATATTGTATTGTCTTTTCCCCAAGAGCTTTACAGCATGTCCTCGGGTGGAAGGGGGACAGCCCAGGTCAAGCCAAGGGTCTAACAAAGTATAAAGCCACAAGATACTTTCCGTATAAAGATTGTCAAATGAGATGGGTCTGACAGTACTTGCAAGGACAGCGGGGCCCTGGCCTCTGGATCTTGCAAAATGCAGGTTAAAGAATGAAACCCTGTTAATAAGCCCTAGTGAGCAAGGGGTCCTAGGCTAACCCTCCAGCTGCGGCCAGCAGCTGTGGACCTGGGCGAGGCCTCTCTGACTGGGCTGCACCCTGTGTGGTGTAGGAGGGAAGGCTCTTCTTTCTCCATGATAGAAATCCAAATCCTGCAAGAAACAAACTCAGCCGTAAGGGTGTGGATTTCTGTGAGAAGGAGGCTTTTAGGTGCTTCTGGGCCTCTGCCATGGAGGGTTGTTTTTTTTTTTTCTGTGAAGGAGGGGTAAGTAAATTCTCATAGAAGGCTCCTAGGCCCCACACAAGAGAAGAAAAAGACAAAAGAGCAGCTAGTGAGTGCTGTCCTTGTGTAAATTTCAGAAGCCATCATCTGTCATCCAGCCCAGGGGAGGAGAGTCCTCCCCAGCTTGATGCTGCTACAGGATGTCACCCCTAGGAGCAAAGGTAATAATCCTCCCCAGAAACCTCTGAGGAGCAGGGAGGTGGCTGTATGGGTCATCAGTATGCACACACTGCCCCTGCGTGGTCTCGGTCCTCAGCTATAAAATAGCTGGGTAGCCTGATGATACCCGAAGCTTTCTGAGCTGGGCACCCAGGACAAGCACCCCAAGGTCTCTGGCTTTCCCTCCTTGCAGCCCTGGGGACAACCTGCAGGCACCCTACATACCACACCTAGAAATGACACAAGTCCCCCCATCACACTTATCCCCTGACTGGGAGGACAACTCCCGGGGGCTGAGATATAGACCCTTTATGTGAAAATGGTATGTATTTGGGGATGCTGGGAAAGCACTGAGTTAGGCCAACATCAAAGTCCTGGGAGGGAATTACCATAGAAGTAGGATGGGGCCAGCACCTGGGTGAGAGCTAGAGAAACCAGGCAGGAAGCAAATCCCCAAATTTGCTATGTTTGCTCCTGAAAGGAGCAAGAAGAGGGAAGAGGAGAGCAAAGGGAAGGGCCAGAGAGAGGCCAGAGGAAAGACCCTCCCCCCGCGGGCTCTGGTCCACCTTGGGGGACACAAAAGCTTCCAGGTTGCTGGCTGCCTGGGGTGCAACTGTACCCCTCAAGGACCTCTGCACTGCATTGGAAAGCGCATGAATGGACAGAGGGACACAGAGGTCCCTGCTCATTTTAGGGTGGAGACAGGTGGGGGGAGAAGGTGGCTTTTAGAAATCTCTACCAACCATGAAAGTATATCTTGGTCTCCAAAGAGCCACATCTAGCTATATTCCCAAGCTATATCATGTATATTCCCAAGAAAATAGCATCTCAGCTCAGATTAAGTGGAGAGGTATTCCACATTCTTGTAAGCATTTCAGCAATCACTCCCTGGTTCTGTGTACTGTAGCATGCATGCATACATAAGAATCAAACACCATACTGGTGAGCCTTTAAGAATAAATTGGGAGATGGGGCGCCTGGGTGGCGCAGTCGGTTAAGCGTCTGACTTCAGCCAGGTCACGATCTCGCGGTCCGTGAGTTCGAGCCCCGCGTCAGGCTCTGGGCTGATGGCTCGGAGCCTGGAGCCTGTTTCCGATTCTGTGTCTCCCTCTCTCTCTGCCCCTCCCCCGTTCATGCTCTGTCTCTCTCTGTCCCAAAAATAAATTAAAAAACGTTGGAAAAAAAAATTAAAAAAAAAAAAAGAATAAATTGGGAGCTGCAAGGAGCCCTCTGTGTCCACTGGCCACTATGGCTAGTCATATGCATTTAAAAAAAAAAAATTTAATGTTTATTTTTGAGAGAGAGAGAGACAGAGTGTGAGCAGGGGTGGGGCAGAGAGAGAGGGAGACACAGAATCCAAAGCAGGCTCCAGGCTCTGAGCTGTCAGCACAGAGCCTGACGCAGGGTTCGAACTCACGTACTGTGAGATCATGACCTGAGCCGAAGTCAGATGCTCAACCGACTGAGCCACCCACGTGCCCCTGGTCATGTGCATCTTTAAAATCTCTCTTCCCTCCTGACAAGGTTCTGTCAAGTTCATCAAATTCTGAAACTTGAAGAAAATATTCTGTTGGTGGATGTCAACGATACTATAGTGACTTTAAGCAGCAAAATCTTTACATTTCCTTCTTTCTTTAATAAACATTTCAATATTCCATGATGGCAGCATCGCCAGGGCCTGGGTGGCTGAAGGTTATACAGAAAGTCAGGAATGAGGTAGATTTTCCATGTCATCCCTAGGCATTAGCTCACAACACTGATTTTCCTGTTGCCTAATGTGGCATTTCAGGCCTGGGCTCCAGAAATGGTGACCCATTTTTACCTGGAAAGGGTTTCTGTAGGGAACTCTGGGTTAAATGGAGGTTTCTTTCCTGAAGGACTTATCAGATTCTTTAATAGGCCGATGTCTGTTGTGAATCTCTGAAAGAGGACTCTGTGGTCCCCCTGGTTTGAGACTCAGCATGCCTGGGGTGGGGAGGAGGGTGACGCTGGTGTTTCCAGGATGCACTTGGGGTCAGGTTTTGGAGGTCCAGAAGCAGGAGGATATCTCAGTTGTTTACAGCTACTCCCACCCAACTAGTTAGAGATTTCTACTCAAGCCTATGACCCCTCTCCCTCACTCTCAGGCTGACTGAACAAAGCAACCAAATGTTTCACAACTCTCTTGGCCAGAGTCCTCCCCAGAATTCACAGGGCTGCCTTCTGTCCAGCATGGTCTCTTTCCAAGAGTTTCCCCTTGCATCCTTCAGCCTGGTGGATGGCCTGTCCAAGGTCATGCAGCTCCTTAATACAGCCCTTCTCCTGAACGTTTACCCTAAGGAAGATCAGCAGGCTGTGTTGGCATTTCAGAGGCATGGGAGCTCCAGCCAGCTCTTTGCCTGGGCCAGCAACCAGCACAGACCATCCCAGTGGTGCCTCAGCTCTGGCCAGACCCAACCATCAGCCTGTGGGCCCCTACTGCTGGCAAGCTCCTTCAACCTGCTCACTCTTCCCAGTTGGCTGCCCTTCCTCACATCCAACTTCCTCATACAGACCCCACAGGCAGCCCCTCACATCTGACCTCACACCTTCCTTGCTGTTTCTTCCCTTGCCCTCTTCCCTAGTGCTTCAAGGGGCAGGGTCTTTGGGCAAATAACACTGACCCATTTCCTGTCCTCATTTCCACCTGCTGGCCTAGTCTGAGGCCTTTACTCCTCAGAGCAAAGGAACCAGGCAAATACACTTTCTGTCAGTGGGCTAAAAGTGGAGGATTTGGACACGGCAAGGAACCCAGGAAGAATGAGATGCTGGTGCCTATTCATAGGTGAGGAAGGCACACTGAGCCCCAGAATGGGGCTAGATGCACAGGCCCAAGGAAGACCAGTTGTCATGTGGGTGAAAGGAGTATTTCCTGGCCAGTGGACTGTCCTTAAGCTGGGGACCTACTGTGGCACACCCCCAACTCAACTCAAGGTTCCTTGACCACATCACTCAAGGGTGGTTGCCTAGAGAACTCTTCTAAGATATGAGTATGGAATCTGGGGCCAGTTCCTGGGCCTGGGTGCCCCCTAGAGCCCTGTATTCACACAGTTGGTGGGCAGGCCCCACCTGGCTGCAGGAACTCTCCCAGGACTTGGTACAGAGTTCTCTGCAGCTTCTCTGGAAGAGGCTCCTTTCCAAGAGGCCAACTACAGCACCTTGGGGAAAGTGGAGCCCAGACTGGGGCTCTTCAGGCAAGCCTTCTCCCCCGAGAATCTTCCTCAGCTTGTAAGTGGACCAGAGCCCCTGTCCTATGGGGTTGGGAGGAGGGTTAAATGGGACATTCAGGATCTCCTACACTCCTGTACTCAAAGCGTGTTCTGAGTACAGGGGCTGCAGGTCTCTAGGTCTGTAACCAGAGAGTGCAGAAAGCACAGGCACATGTTCAGACACGACTGTAGTAATTTGAAGGCATCAAGGGATATCTATTGAATTTAATAAATAAAAAGACAAAACTAGAGCTTGGATTTTGTAGGTCTTTTGAAAATTGCATGTTTTAGTAAATCCTTGTTATTGCATTCCATGAAAAGTATTAGTCTTTGGGGCTCTTGGGTGGCCCAGTTGGTTAAGTGTCTGACCTTGGCTCAGGTTATGATCCTGTGGTTCATGAGTCTGAGCCCCGTGTCGGGCTCTGTAATGACAGCTCAGAGCCTGGAGCCTGCTTCAATTTCTGTGTCTCCCTCTCTCTCTGCCCTCCCCCACTTGCACTCTGTCTCTCTCTTTCTCAGAAATAAATAAACATTAAAAAAATTAAACATTAAAACATTAAAAAAGAAAAGAAAAGTATTGGTCTTTGATCGACTAACAGTTTAACAAGACAACTGGCTTGGCACCACAGGCAGAGCTGAGATTCTATTCCATGTGTGACAGCAAAGCCAGACAGGTGAGGATGTAGTGGGATCTGTTACCTTTGGGACATTTCCTAAAGAACAGGCAAATGATGAGGCTGCCTTGTTCCACTCCTTCTTCAGAATGAAGACTGTCTTAGGTTTACATGTATAATCCCGCATTCCGGTGGCTTCCATATACAGGCTACATGACTAACACAGAACTGCCCTGGCTGTGGGCAACACCCTCTGAGAAGTGGGGATGACACTACCTCTGCCTCATGGAGAGCTGGATCTGGTCCTAATGAGGAAGGTTACTGAAGTGAGACGCCCTCCCCTCTCCCCAGCCCTGACCCCTGAGGTAGGCCCCTGCTCTGAAGGGCAGCAGGGCTGCAGAGGGTGAGCTTGGTGGACTGACCCCCATCTACAGGTCTAGGGCAAGCAGATGAACTGAGAGATGGAAACTCAGATAACCCAAGGTGAGCTCACAAGGTGTTTCTCTGCACGAGTTTGATTTTTTCTGTTTATTTATTTATTTGGAGAGAGAGGGAGGGAGAGAGAATCCCAAGCAGGCTCCACACTGTCAGCACAGAGCCCAACATGGGGCTTGAACTCATAAACCATGAGATCATGATCTGAGTTGAGGTCAAGAGTCAGAAGCTTAACTGACTGAGCCACCCAGGTGCCCCTGCATGACTTTATAATATGCTTTTAGCTTAGTAAGAATTCACCCTCTATAGGAGCAGCTGAGGCAGCCCCCACATCAGGACACTTGGGTTTGCCTTCACTCTCCCGGTGACTTGCTTTAAGAGTATTAAAACATTTTTGAGTTATGAAAACATTCTCTTGATTTCACAATCAGAAACAAGACTATATGATGGGGAAGTGAAGACCCACAATTCTGTTGTTACAGATGTTATAACTTTCCATATGTGCTTCATATTTTTTCTCTTTAAAAGGAAAGAAGGAGGGCAGTGAGGGAGGGAGACAAAGAGAGCAAGAGAGAGTGCAAACATATTGCACATATGGTTAAATACTTCCACTCTGAAGGAATATATATGCATTTATGTTGGATTTTCTTGTGTGTTTTAAATTTTCTATAAATAGTGCACTTTGTGGGCTTGTGTTTTTCTTCAACAAGGCATCCATGTTGATACAAGTGGCTTGGTTCATTCATGGTTTAGTGCTGTGTTGTATTCCATTGCTTGGAAACAAAAGCTTGTCTATATCTTCATACATGAACTGTTTGATTCTTTCTGGTTTTCTATCGCACACAATGCTGACATGAGCATTTGTGTACATTTCATTGTGTACAGGCACGAGAATTTTTCAAGGTAGACTTTAGGGTATAATTGCTGGGCTGTACTATAATTTCATTTTGCTTAGGAACTTGATCACAGACTCCAAACTTTATCTGTATCTTATAGCAAAATAAGATGTCGACAGGGATGCAAGTGCTATACAAAGAATCACAATCACATTTTCCACCTCCTGCGAGGATACTTGAGGCTTTTCCTGAAAGAGGGACTATTTTTGCCAGCAGGCTGAGGACAATACTCAAAGTCCACTGGCTTCATTGGTTCAGGACTCCATGCTGGGCATTTCTGTCTAAGACCAAAGGAAGATTGTTGGAGGTAGAAAGAGCCAACCAATGGAGGATAAGGGCCAAATCTACCTTTGACAACTAAAGGTCCAGAGGAGATGACCCTTGGAAGGCTTATATAAAAGGTAGCTTGTGTTGTTTTTTTTCCCCCACAGGGGCAGCTGGTGTGTTTCAGCAAGCACTAGGCAGAGAGATGTGGCTTTTGGTTAGGAAACAGGGAACTGGCACCAAGTCAGTGGTGTCAAAGGAGAGTCAAGTATGTGAGAAAACAGAATGAAAACAGTCTGCTTTCTGCCCCTGTGATTTTGTGGACACTTCCTAGCACCTCCTTAAGGCATAACTTCCTTAAAAGTCATGGTTATTGTCTTTCCTTCTTGCATTAGCAGTTTACTTCTTAGCTTGAGGGCTATTATAAATAGACCTCAGGGCAAACTATGTCATTAAGACTTTTAACTATGTGAAGCTCTTGTAGGAATTTGGCATGGTCAGTGGGTCAGGCATCATCCTTGTTTTTAGACTCAGTCATTTACAGCAAGCAGTCCTGAAGGAATAGTTGTGAGTGTGTGTATAAATAGGGTGCTGTTTTCCTTTGGGGGGGGGGGAAGACTGGGAGTGGGTCCAGGTGAGGCAGAGGGAGAAAGAGAGAGAATCTTAAGCAGGTTCCATGCTCAGTGCAGAGACCAACTCAGGGCTCCATCCCACAACCCTGGAATCATGACCTGAGCCGAAATCAAGAGGAGGAGGCTCAACTGACTGAGCCATCCAGGTGTCCCTGGGGTGCTATTTTTCAGTCTTGCCCAAAGTTTAAGTGCTTCTGCCTTCCTCTCTGGGTGAATTCCCTGCTCCCAGACCCTGCCAATTGCAAACTCTGCTCCCCCACCCCTACATATAAGATAGGATACCAGGCACGGGTCAATAGAAGACTTTAAGTTCAAGAACAACAAAAGCCTGTTCGTTTTCAGAGTTTAGCAGCAAGAACTGTGTGGGCTGGCTTTGTTTGGGGAGGAGGGGTCACGTGGAGCCCTGTGGCCCCAGGCTGCATTTGAGTCTCTGGTTCCTGCCAAGAGCTGCAGAGGATTTGCAAATGTTAATTTACACAAGACTGGAGTGTGTCCTTTCTCTTAAAACAATGCTGACTCTCACATGTGCACATAGATGAGCAAATAGATAGATACCCTACTGAGCCCCCAAAGGGTGAGTCTTTCCTCTTGAAACAGAGGTGAGTTTTAACTCTTTATTAAAAAAGAAAGACTTTTATTTTTTCCATTTGCATTTTCAGGCTCTGGGATGTCAGGAGACTTGCAGAATATGTGGCCCAACAGCTCCACCCCAACCCCCGCCACACACAGCCTGGTGAGCTGTGTGCCGGCAGGTGGCAAGCAGTTGCCGCATGGTGTCCCCTCTGTTTCTAGCCCAGGTCAATGGTCTTTCCGGGGGCGTTCACCTGCCTCCATCCCCAGCTCCTGGAGCACTGCCTGGCAGTTAGCAGATGCTCAGTGAGTGCTTGAGGGAGAAATTTGTCCTCTCTTCCCACTCAGGGCCTACTCCTGCTTCTCCTCCAGCCTGTGCCCAGTGGACAGACCCGGGAAAAGCAGAGGTCTCCTCTGACTCCTGTGAGCTCAGCAAGGGGCTGTCCAGAGGACTCCAGTGTGGCCCAGGCTAGGCTCCTGGCTGGCCTTCCCCAGCCCTCTGAGTGGCAGTCAGGGCAGAGGGGTGAGGTTGTGACCTGTCCAAGATACCTGTGCTCAGAGGGTCAACTAAGGCAGTCCTGGGTGTTCAGAGCCACCATTCCACCCATCTGGAAAAAACACATGTTCAAATCAGCACATACTTTGCAAGGCTTTGAAGGGGGCCATCAGCAGGAGTGGGGAGAAGGGGTTAGGGTGGGGTCAGGCCTCACAACACCTTCCTCGAAGTCTGCCCGGAGTCCTGGGAACCACCTGGTGCTCCCTAGGTCTTCTGAGGTGCTTCTGATCCCTACTCAGGGTCCCCCACAGGCCACCAGTGCTCCCACAAACATGAAGAACAAGAGATGAGCTTAGAGTCCAGATGCAGAGAGCTAAGTGGGTGGCATCATCGTGGGGGAAGTGATTTTGAAACTGCACAGCTGCTGGGGCACAGCTCACACCCCCACAGGCCTCATGTGTGCCTCTGGCTACATCCATGGGAGGGAGCAGCCAGGAGGGGACAGACATCGAGTACATTAGTAGGAAAGGAAAGTCACCTCCCCAGAAGCAGTCCTGATACGGGAGTTCCAAACACCTAACACCCCATCCCTGCCACAGTCTGCCGAGAATAGGAGCCCACTGTCCAGCCTTCCAGTCGGTAGAGCTGGAGACCAGTGTCCCTCTGTCCATCTGCCTGCAAGTTGCCAGGCAAAACTCACTCACCTTCTGTGACCCCGATGTGGAGCTCTTGAGGGAGCCCCTCTTGAAGGAGCTGCTCATCTTCCTCAGGGAGCCCATGAGCCTGCCTCCTGTGTCCCTGAATGGGCAGAGGCAAAGCCCCCACAGCGGCAGCCCCACGGGCCCCGGCAAGGGGATCTGAGTCTGGGGCACGGCCGGCTGTTGGCTGGGCCAGCCGAGGAGGAGCACTTGCTGGTTCCAGCCTCCTCTCCTTGCTCTACTCGCACCACTGGGCACTCACAGGCCCTTCTATAACATCTGTAATCAGGCTTAATCCCTCCATCCCCCACAGGTTTACAGGGGGCAGATTTAGCAAATGGCGATTGAAAGTAAATCTCCTTTGAGAAAGTGGCGGCTGTAAAGGGTGGTCAAATGGGAAGGATTTGGGTGTCCAAAAAGATACCTCTTGAGAGCAGAGAGCCTCACAGCTGGTGTCTGAGCCCCCCGGGAGAACAGGATCTAGACTCTCAGAGACCCTGTGTCCACTTGGCACTTTCCTGAGTCTGGGAGCAAAATTGGCACCAAAGTCTCAGCCCCTTGGGTCACATGGCTCCTTCCTCCTGGCTCCTGTGAATTTGCTTTTCATGTGCATCCTGTCCATTCTGTGCTGGCATTCTCTGATTGTTCTGCGTGTACAGCACTGTCATTTCTATTTCAGGAATGTCTACCTCTCCCCCACTACAGAAAGATTTGGTTCCTTAAGGGAGGCGGGGTCATAGGTCTCCGCATCCTGCTCTGTTGTGGGCACAGGACGGGAGCTCCCTGAAGAGCTGCTCTGTGCTGCTGTGGTCTCGTTCCCACAAGTCTATACTGAGCCTGGCCCTAAGCATGTCATTGTTGTCACCAACCCACCCCTCTCCTTCGTTGGGCATGTGTCACCAGCAACCTGCACCCCTGGGTGGTCTGGCCCCTTGCATCCAAAGATGGCGTCTCAGAGAGGAGAGTGATGCATTCCTAAGGTCACGTGGGAATTGTTTTAAGGACACGCAGGCTCCCAATCGATAAAATAAAAGACACGCAACTGG
The DNA here is from genome assembly GCF_028018385.1 of Neofelis nebulosa. Taxonomy (NCBI): domain Eukaryota; kingdom Metazoa; phylum Chordata; class Mammalia; order Carnivora; family Felidae; genus Neofelis; species Neofelis nebulosa. The sequence continues at coordinate 21,985,828 of NC_080788.1, forward strand.
AGTCCTCACAGCCTTCTGGCTTCTTGCCCCCACGAGGCCGGTTGACCCCGGAGGCACCACCTCCACCTCTTGGGGTATGGCTTGGGGAGCTTGGGGACATATCCCTTGCTCCTTGCACAGCTAGGCCAGCCCTCTGCTCCCACCCTCCACCTCTTAGGCCCCCCTTTCTATCACTCAACTGCTGTTTTATGAGCCTCTTGTGTGGGCTATGTGTTGTGTACACCAGATGCTGGGGACACAGCAGTGAATAAGCAGGGGAGAGTCCTTTCCTTCCTGGAGCTGTCCTTAAGGTAGGGGAGGCAGACACCTCAAATGACAGGGAGCAAAATAAAGCAGGGAGAGGTGGTGGGGTGGGGTGGAGGACTACACTTTTGAATAGGAAAGGTCTCTGAGAAGATGAGATTTGAGAAGAGACCTGGAGGAGGTGAAGGAATAAGCACGCAGGAATTTGAGAGGAGGCTCCAGGCAGAAGCATGGGCCAGGTCATGGGCCTTGATGTGGCAGTGTGCCTGAATGTTTGAGGAAAAGCAGGACGGCACAGGTGGCTGGAAGGGAGGTCGCACATGAGGCAGGAGATGGGGGGGAGATGGGAGCAAGCCTTGGAAGCCATTCTGAGAATCTAAGATTTTATACAGCCCATGATCTGATATGCAGTTTTGAAGGACCACTGTGGCCCTTGGGGTGCACTAGCCTGGGGTGCCGGGGCAGAAGCAGGAGCCCGGCCAGAGGGACCATAGCAACTCGGAACAGGGGGGCAGCAGCAGAGAGGTGGATGTGCCGACCACGAAGAGACCATGAAGGTAAAACCAACAGGATGTGCTGAATGCCTGGACGTGGGGAAAGGAGAGAGAAGTCAGGGCTGTGCAAGGCTTTGGGCCAGTGCCACTGGAAGAATAGAGCTGGGCAGTGAGGTGGAAAAGCTGAAGGTGGAGCTGACTGGGGGAGAGCATCTAGGCCTCCGTGCTGCTAAACATAATGGCGGTTTCAGTCCTCATGGAAGGATTGGATGCTGCGTCACCACACTGTCCTACTTCGTCCTCGTCTTTAAGCAAATCCTCAGTGCCCTGGTGGTCTAGGCTCTTGCAACCAAGTCGTTACATTCCTCAGAGCTGTGCTGAGCCCTCCTCCAGTCTCACTCCCACCCTAGGAAGGCTCATCCTGGCCCTCAGCTTCCTTACGTGTCTGATAATCCCCAAAGGGCACCCTCAGGCGCAGACCACTCCTCTGGTCTCTGCACCTGTGTCCAGCTTCCTGGATGACTCCCCATCGGCATAGCTCCAGGACATGCACCTCAGCCCAGCATTTCTCCCATGGCTCTCAGGTCTCTCTCTTCCTCCAGGTTCCCAGTCTCTGCGATGGTATCTCATCAGCAAGATACAAAGCCAGAGTCCTGGGATCTATGGTCTCCTGGATTCACATGGCCTTCCACTCACCTCCACCCCACACCAAGTCCAAACTCCATGAAGTCTCACTGGAACGACTGGGTTAACAGCTCCTATGGGGTCTCTCAGAACACTCCTGGCCCCACTTCTATCTACACCTATGCAAAAAAGAGTAATTTTTTAAAAATCGCAGATCTGGTGATGTACTGTTTCTGCTTAAAGCCCCTTAAGGCTTAGGACTGATCCACATCCTCGCAGGCCTGTAAGGGGCTGCCTCTGCCTGCCCCCCTGCTCACTCTCGGCCCCAGTTCTCACCTTTCAGCTCCAGGAATCTGTGGGTTGAGCTGCTAAACCTGGATTGGAATGGGGGCAGGAGGAGTTGGTTCATAAAGAACGAGCCTTCAGGATCGATGTCTTCCAATTTTAGAAATGGCTAGCTCAATTTCCTTCCTAAAGACATGATCCCTGCCCTCAAGGGGCTTGCCTTCTGCCAGCAGGGAGGTAGACATAAAGGGTTACCAGGCGGAATAAAATCACTGCTCTGATGGAGTTCTCTGCCAAATAGATGGTCATGAGCACCTGTTCTCTATGTTGGAAAGACACCTGAAACAAACCAGGGACTGGGGTAAGGAACTGTGAAATTGATTAGTAATGTCTGCCACATATCACCTGTTCATCATGCCTGGGTGTCTGGTGTGAGCATGAGCCCCTCATTTTCACTAATGACCTCATTTTTGCCAGCTGATGTGTGTGCCTGAATCCCTCTCTCTCTGTCTTTCCCTGTATTGTTTTCTAGGCTTTTCTGCCTTTCTCTTTCTCTCTCCTTCCTTCCACAGGTTTTTAGTTTGCTCCTTAAAAGCATGCACATTGGTTTTTCAGGTTGCAGAAAGTCTTTGCTGGCTTGGGACCGATGAGGAAACGGTGTCATTGCAGAATCGCCCAGAGAAAGATGGAGGCTGGGAGAATTTGGCAGGAAGGTTCTTCCTGGGGCCAAGAGCAGGCTGCATGTGAAAGTGCATGGTCTGGGAACATAGTGCAAGTACAGACAGCACAAGGGATCATGCCATTAAATGTGCCATTAGAAACCTGCATTCACTGAAGATCTCCAGACCCCAAAGAGTGGAAAGACTTAACTTCACACTAAGCGCAAATGTTATTACTTCTGCCCCATTCCCCAGGCTTAAGCGTCCGGCATTTCGGAGCGTCCTAAATCAGGATTAAAGGCAAGCGTGTGGGACCAGGTCAGAGCTGAGCCCCTAAATGGAAGCTGGGGATCATCACCTGTATCAGGAGAGTGGCCTGAGGGGGCAGGAGGGACTATTGTCATCCCACTGGCCCATCTGGCCTCCCACCTGCCCCTGTCACAGGACAAGAGACAGGTGCCCCTACTCTAGAAGCCTGCCTGCTCTGTGCCAGCTGACCTGGGCCCCGTGCAGGCCCTGCCATGTGATAGCTGGGGGACTCTGGGCATGTGTATTTCCCATAGCTGGAAAAGCCTATGTAGCCCCCAGTTTGGGTAAAAGGTCCTAAAAATATGTGTGGAAGTCTCTTGTAAACTGTGGACAACTCCATAGCTTAAGGCCTAAGTATCACTGCTACAATCAAGGCTTTGAAGCTGGCAGGTGGCTGTTTCTGCTGTGACAAATTTGACAGTTATCTACAGAAAGACACAGCCACTTTATCCTAATGTTTTCGACAGTTGTTTGTTGAGTGTGGTATTTGTGAAGAACAGGGTACATGAGGGGAAAGGAATGGAGAAAGGCAAAGTGAATGTAACTGTGTCCCTGGAGCCAATGACAGACAATATACTGTGGGCAGTGCTGACTTTTATGAATAAGATGAGATGAGAAAGGAGAGGGACCTGGTGGGTGGGAGTGTACTGTGGGAGCAGCAGAGGCAAAGCTTGAGCAGAACGACCCCCCTGTCCACTCCTGGGCCTGTGGGGTAGGTGGTACAGAGCCAAGCTGAGGCCTGACAGCAGGTCTATTAAAAATAGACAAGGCCCCTGTACCTCAGTAATGGAAGGGCAGGCTGATCGATCGAGGTCACGAATAAGAGCACTCTGCTGTGGCTGCACATGAGTTATTGGCCTGGGGAGGGGTCAAGGTTCAGGTTTCTAACTTTTAAAAACTGGTTAATTAGTTAATTGACATATGTTAATTAATTTGTCAATTAATTAATTGATAAATTCCAAAATGACAGTGGTAATCTCTGAGTGGTGGAGTTGCTGGTGGCACTTTTTCTTTTGTATCTTTCTGTTTCTGAATTTTTCCAATAAACGTGGAGTTTTTTAAAAAATAAAAGTGACTCATGAACTCAGTAAACAATCCAACAGGGTTGGCCAAGCGTCTGACTCTTGATTTGGGCTCAGGTCATGATCTCGTGATTTGTGAGATTGAACCCCATGTTGGGTTCTGTGCTAATAGCCCCGAGCCTGCTTGGGATTCTCTCTCCCTCTCTCTCTGTCCCTTCCCAGCTTGTGCTCTCTTTCTCTCTCTCAAAAATAAATAAACATTTAAAAAAAACCCACAAACAAACAGAGGTGCCTGGGTGGCTCAGTCAGTTAAGCATCCAACTTCAGCTCAGGTCATGATCTCGAGGTTTGTGAGTTCAAGCCCTGCGTCAGGCTCTGTGCTCACAGAGCCTGGAGCCTGCTTTGGATTCTGTGTCTCCCTCTCTCTTTGCCCCTCACCCACTTGCACTCTGACTCTGTCTCTGTCTCTCTCTCAAAAATAAACGTTAAAAAAATAAAAATAAAAAAATAAAACACAATCCAACAGCAAGAAAGAATTTCAGATAGAAAGGACCCCTTCCCAGAGATATATCAGGCATTGACTAGTTTTCTGTGAATCCTTCAAGAAATGTTTTCTGCATCTTCATGGTTTTTATTCATGGATTCACCCAAATAGGATCGTGAACTACTAGATGAAACCAGCTTTTCCCACTTAATCATATATCTCTGACATCTTTCTACCGTTAATCAATGTAAGCATAGAATTCTTTGATTATATGCATGATGATATTTTTGCAGGATATGCACTATAGTTGCTGGATTAAAGGGCATGTCATTTTAATTTTGATAGATATTTCCACATTGCTCTTCAAAAGATTTTACTAGTTCACATGACAGTGAAGGAGTATTCTTTTCTAAACACATAAGTACCCTGTTGTATTTAGTAAAGCTTGAAGAAGCTTCTGTCCTCAAGCTTCCTCCAGAGTCTGGTAGCTCTGGGTAATGTCTGGTATCTCTTGCCCTGGGTCGCTGTCCCTCCTGGGCCCCAGCCCCAGGGACAGCCCAGGGACGGCCCAGAGACTGGGACCACCTTCTCGGGCTTTGGTCGACAGCATGCCACGTGCATATTTTGTGGGGCTAGCGTCCTGATCTAGCCATCTCACCCCAGACCCAAGCGGGATGTTTTGGGAGGCTTCCATCAACCCACCCTTCGGGGTGCTGTCTGAGGATGCCCAAGCTCCTGGTGCACCGACAGAGCCCCCATGTGACCGAGTCTCATTCCTAAGAGTGTATGGAATTGCCCCAGAGAGGCATGGCTCCCTCAAAGCAAAGGGCAAGGGCAAGATGGGTTTCGATGTGCAGTGCTGGCGGGTCGTGTTTAGATGGAGACATCCACTAAGTAACTGTAACCATGCCAAACACCTGCAAATATTTAAATAGTCTTTTTTCCCAGAGACCTCCAGAGAGTGTCCAGGGTGGCATAGGCAGGGGGTGACCAAGAGGGGGCTTCAGATGGCATTGCTGGTTCCTGGGGGCACAGAGGCTGTTTACCAAGTCCAGAGTGAGGAGAGGTGGTCAGCTCTTAGGGAACATTGGTTCATTCGGCATCAAGAGGGGGTGGGTGTTATATCTGTCCATGTGGACATGGAGGTGGGGGTTAGCTTCACTCCCACACCTTTTCCTTCCACCAGAACATGCCCCCAAACATGCCTTCCCTGGAAGCACAAGACCCTTCCAGAATCACCCCCGGTGTCCATCAGCTTGGGCTACCATAACAGATATCACAGACCGAGGGGCTTAAACAACAGAAATGTGGTTCTCATAGTCCAGGAGGCCAGACATCCCAGATCAGGGGGTCGGCGGGGCTGGCTTCTCCTGAGGCCTCTTTCCCTGGCTTGTGAACAGTTGCCTTCTCGTTGCTGTGTCCTCACATGGTTGTCCTTCTGTGCGTGTGCCCCCCCCCCCCCCCGTGTCTTTTGTGTGTTTGAATCTCCTCTTCTTACAAGGACACTTGTCAGATTGGATCAGGGCCCACCTTATGGGTCTCATCTTAACTCAATCCCTTCTTTAAAGGCCTTGTCTCCAAATACAGTTGAATCCTGAGACACTGGATGTTAGGGCTTCAACATATGAATTTTAAGGGGACGCAGTTCAACCCATAACACCCCGAAGGAGATCCTTCCTCACTCCTTAGCCACCTGTGTGTGTTTCCTTGTCTCCACAGTGTCCTGCAATCCCCCCACCCCAGGTTTGTCATGCTCCCCACATGCCACTCTGTCCCCCATGTTCTTAGAGGGATGTGCACTGGCCCCATGTAGTCAGCTCCGGGGGGCTGTAGTCTGGTCAAGGGAATCTCAGAACCAGTGTTGGCTTAAGAGTGAGCAGGTGAATGAGTTAGTGGCTGGGAAGTCACAAGTGAAGGCTGGCTGGCTAGCATAGCGGCAGGTGAGGAGGCCTGCCTGCCGGTCACCCCAGCTTTGGGAAGACCACCTCCTTTGTGGGCAAAATGGTACACATGCAATTCCATGTTGTAGTTGAGCTTTTAAAATGTGAGGAGGAAAATGGAAATGCTGGCCTCTTGGATGCATGCACGTGGAAAATGAATAGGAACAAGGCCACTCCGTGTAGCTTTGAAAGCAGAGAATGTGTAGTTTGGTGCTGATGGTCCTTCTTTTGCAAAGGAGAGCAACAAAATGAAAGTGGGTGTTCAAAACGCAGGGCAGGCCCTGCCCCCAGTCTGTTTCCAGCCGGCCAAGTGTAATCAGGGATGTTTTATTACCCCATGCCCGCAGGCCTGTCCCCGAACACACCAGTCACAAAGTCTGGGCCTGCCTGTGTGGTGGGGGTGGGGGCCGAGGCTCCATTGGCTCAAAGGCTGCCCTGGCTCAGCAGCATGTGCTCTGGCTCCAAGTTGTTGTCTGCGTGGTCCTCATTCGCAGTCCCACACGTAATACGCACTCCCCAGGCCATGCCTGGCATCCACCGATCCAGGCATTAACCTCTCTCCCTGTCCCCAAGAGGAGATGGACCTTGCACCTGCAACTTGCAACCCAGGGGCTTGGAGAGGAAGAAGCATTCAACAGACGTCAGGAGAAATTAGTGCATCCTAGAGGCTGCTCCTGGCCCCATGCAGGTGTGGATGGGATGGAAGGTATTTATGTGACTCATAACCGCTCGTGGATTCAGTAGGGTGGGCGGCAGGGCCAGCAGGGGCACTAGACCCCATGTTCTCCTCACCGGAGACAACAGGGCCAACACCTGGTATACCTTGTTCCCATCTTGTGCAGTTTCCTGGGCAACCATAACAAAGCACCACAATCTCGGCAGCTTAAACAACAAATATGTTGTTGCAACAGTTCTGGAGGCTGAAGTCCGAGACCAAGGTGCCAGCTGGATTAATTTCTCCTGGGCACTGGGAGGGAGAATCTGTTCTGGGCCTCTCCTAGCTTCTGTGGTTTGCTGGACATCTTTGTTATTCCTTAACTTGTAGGAGCATTACCCCAGTCTGTGCCTCATGTTCACACAGCATTCTCTCTCTCTCTCTTTCTGTGTATGTGTGTGTGTGTGTGTGTTCAAATTTCCCCTTCTTGTAAGGACACTGGTCATACTGGATTGGGGCCCACTCCAGTGACCTCATTTTAACTTGATTACTTCTGTAAGCTCTATCACCAAATAAGGTTACATTTTGAGAAACTGGAGGTTAAGACTTCCATATAGGAATTTTGGAGGGGACACCATTCAACCCATCACACGATCTAACAGAAGACCCAGGTACACAGTAGGGAGTGTAGGCAAGCCCCCCTTTCACCCTGGATTCAGGTCTGTTTGTGGGTTGATTAGCACCAGAGGTAATCCCAAAGGAAAGAGCCACGTGGGACTGACATTGCCATTGTCCTAAACATATTTGGTTCAAGAATAGCATATCATATTGCATCATATCACATCATATATATCATACCACATATCATATTACATCACATCATATCATGTATCATATCACATCATACCATATGTTGTATCATGTATCACATCACATCATATCATATATATCATATCATATACCAAATCATATCATATCATAACATATAATATTTTCCTGCTCATAATAACCCACAAGGCTGCTGTTTTACTTTATCATCTGTTGCCATGGAGCACAGAAAGGATTGTGGACAAACCCCTCCTTATTCTCATAGGCAACGATAAAATAAGACCAGCTGCCACTGAGATGTCCCTTCTAGGCCCTCTGCCAGGACCCTTTGGCTGCCACTCAGGTGGATGTGTGGTGCCGTGGGAAAGCCCTGGGCAGGGGCTTTTGTATTTGGTTTGCTGCAGTGGAGTCATTTCAAGCCACCCCCTCACTCTCTTTTCTTACTTTCTCGCCCACAGCTGGGAATTCTGCAAGGCACATTTGTCATAGTCCTCTACCTGTCAGTGTGCCCTCCTTCCTGCCCATTCTGAGAGTGCCAGGGCCAGTGCAGTCCCAAGGACACTTTCAATGAAATCCAGGTCTGCAATGGATTGGACGCTAGCAGGATAACCACTCAGCCTCCCTTCCCTGTGTTTCTAGGTGCGTCTATAAGGACGGATCCAGGTTTAGAGGGGCCCAAGTCTTGTACATTGGGTGAACCCTCTTGAAGGAAAGAAACTGCTATAAACTTACAAAGGCATAATTAGGTGCAGGGCCTTGGTAGGGGCCATACCACAGAGGGGCCCAAGTTAGAACTTCATTTATCCCAGAGAAAACCCACCTTTGTGGGCATGGCTCCCAGTGCAAGATGAATTTGCCACAGTGGATGTGCTTCTGACTGAATTTGTTTTGGCAAATAGCAAGAAACCTCTCTGTTCATCTCCACCCATCAGTGAGCATTCAGTGAGCACCTGCTGTATGCCTACCCACTTAGTGCTGGGAAATGGACCCAAGAATCTGAGAGGTGGTCTATGTCCCTGAAGGGCTTCTCTGTTGCCTGGCAAGAGGGAGCTTTACATGGTTAAAAACACATCTTTTCTATGCTAAATTCATGAAAACACCCTCCTTTTAAGTTTGACAGATCCTAGTAATTATGTTCTGTCAGTTAAGAAGTGAGAAGGCTCATTTTGTTTTATTTTATTTATTAATTTTTTTAAGTTTATTTATTTTGAGAGAAACAGAGACAGCACAAGTGGGGGAGGGGCAGAGAGAGAGGGGGAGACAGAGAATCCCAAGCAGGCTCTGTGCTGTCAGTGCAGAGCCGCACTTAGGGCTTGAACTCACAAAACCACGAGATCATGACTTGAGCCGAAACCAACAGACACTTAACCCATTGAGCCACCTAGGTGCCCCTAAAGCTCAATTTAAAGACACGGCAGAATTGAAGTGAAATCTGATTGTTGACACGTTGCCCATTGTTCTTCATCAGCTGAGAAAATAAAATCCTGGAAGTTTCTTGAAATGGGAATTTTACAGAAGAAACCATACCAACAAACTCTTCTTCGAATGCAGTGAAGAACTCCTGCATGAATATTCCAAACCTCCAAAACTTGGAAATTTAGAAGTAGCATCATGTTTTTGAAACCATAGAAACCCAGAAAGGAGTGAACAGAAACCCAACTCCAAGTGTGACAGGGGCAGGGCTGCTTCTTGGGTATCTATTGCAGGGAGTGATCAAAGTAGTTGTTTCCTGAGCAAATGACCCAAGAGGAACCATAATCTCCCCTCCGCAGCAGCAGCAAGTGAGCCTTGAACTGGGGGCATCCATCATAGACTGGTCCTGAGAACCCCGCCTCCCTTGCCCCACTGATGCCTCCTGGCTTGAGGTAGCCAGTGAGGTAATATCCCCCATGTGGAGAGGCTTGAAGTCCAGGGACACAGCTGTAGGTCTTGGCAGTAGAGTCAAATCTGATGCTCTGGGCTGGTCTTGTTCACAATCAACCTAGGCTCTTCAGTGGGTCCCTGAATCACAGCTAGCAGATATGTTGGTGGGTTTCTGTTCCCAAGCTGGGTTCCAACTTCAGGGCCCCTGGGTGCTATCGGGGGTGACTTTGAGGAAAAGGAAGAGGGAGATGTGGGTCTGAAATCTTTATGTTCATCAGTTAGACCCACAGATTTGACCAGATAACATTGAGAACAAAAAGAAGGTCCCTGTACAATTCCAGGAAGCAGTATTTGGTTGTGATCTTAGCACAGATAATTAACCAGCTATCCAATTACATAGCATTCCAGCTGGTTACATAAAAGGGAATGAAGGCAAATATAAGAGTATGTAGACTCAATTTGTTAATAATCATATTGATAATTATGAATTTAAAATGTAATGGCAGGGGTGCCTGGGTGGCTCAGTTGGTTAAGCAAATGACACTTGGTTTTGGCTCAGGTCATGGACTCACAATTCATGAGATTGAGCCTCCCTTGGGCTTTGTGCTGGCAGTGCAGAGCCTGCTTGGAATTCTCTCTCTCCCTCTTTCTCTGTTCCTCCTCTTCTCTTGCTCTCACTCTCTCTCAAAATAAATAAGTAAACTTTAAAATAAATAAATAAATAAATAAATAAATAAATAAAATGGCAGTAAAACATACAGCCCAGTTTTGGCACCTTATCTTGTTCTCAGCATTCATTCCATTCTTATTGGCTCCCACAGTGACACCTAAAATGACACCCCACTGTTTACACCTACTGCCTGCACTCACTATCTACACCTACTATTTATATCCACTGCCTGCACTCTACCATCAACACTCTACTGTCTACACTGACTGCCTGTGTCCCATCACACATACCCTATTATCTATACCTACTGCCTGTACCTTAACATCTATTCCCTACTATCTACACTGACTGCCTGTATCCCACCATCTATATCCTACACCTGTACCTACTTCCTGTATTATGCCATCTACACCTACCAGCTGGCTCTTCCTTCTACACCTTACTGTCTACACCTACTGCCTACACCATTACATCTATATTCTATTGCTTCAACAAGGAGGATTCAGATAGGGATTAGTAGAACCAGTGTGGACTCCAGGAGGTCAGGGCAGCCAGAGCAGGAGGCTTCTGATCTGTGATTTCAGGGACCCCCCTGCCCCCAATGTCACCATAATATCCTTTGCAAGAGAAAAAGTAAGGTGGACCAGTGCATGCCAATCAGTACTGTGCATATGAGTCTCCTGGGGATCTTCATATTCAGCCTCTTTTCATTTTTTTTAAGTTTATGTATTTTTAGTACTCTCTACACCCAATGTTGGGCTCAAATTCAAGACCCTGAGATCAAGAGTCACATACTTTCTGACTGAGCCAGCCAGGCAGCCCCACATTCAGTTTCTAATAAACTCCTGGGGATGTCAGTGCTGCTGGTCCTTGGACCAGATTTGAGTGGCAAGGAGATACATGACTCTTTGGCCTGGAGGATTCAGGACTGGCCAAATCAATAGGCCTTAAGGGAGACTGTCAATGCCAGCTACACAAGCACTGCTAATTACCTCTCCAGCATTGCTCCATCTTTTATTGTTATCACAGAATGGAGTTAATGTTTGAAACAGCATGTGCCCACTTCCCATGCTGGGTTATGTGGGAGAATCCTTTCTGGCTAATGAGATATAAAGTAAAGAGAAGTCTGGTGGGGATGGGGGAAGGCAGGGACTCTTGCCTTTCTGATAAGATTCTATTCTTCCTCTTCTCCCTTTTTGTCTGACTAGAGCACACACTCAAACTGATACCTACAGGTAGGAAAGTTAATTTTCAAGTGTGAGGATGAAAGCCACTCACTGAACATGGTGGGAGCAAAGAGTCAGTGGGAGCCAGTGGGTTCCTGAGGGTGTCACAGAGCCACTATTTCCATCCTGGACCACGTACCTCTAGGATTCTGCTTACCTCAAAAAAGTACCCCCAACTTTCCATATCACTATTATGTTGCAGTTTTATTTTATATGCATGCTATTAAATGTAATTCTAGCCAGTAATCCCCCTCTGAGATTTGCTTGAATAAATATGAGGAAAACTTCTTCACAAAAGAGCTTACCCCAATAGGGACATAAAGTGTACTAGAAGCACATATCATTGCCTGTAATGAGGCCCTGATCTTTCTTACTTAGAGATAATGATCTCAACTTAAAATGAGACTTAACAAAAATGGAGAATTACGTGAAAGTTGTAAAAGGTACTTCATGGATAAAATACCTAATTACAAATGTAACCTAAAAAAACTGCTTGGAGCAAAAGAGAGAGCAGTAAGTTGCCAAGCATGATCCATATACAAGTGCTTCCTATACATTACCTGCAAGGCCTCACAAGGGCCCTGGGAAGAAGGGCTAATGCTGCTATTCAAAGATGAGGAACACAGTAGTGGCCCACAGGAAGCAGACGGATCTTCTGCTTCATGGGCCTTCACCTGCCCATGACCCTCCCAAGGCCCTGGGAAGGGCGCTAGCCACATGCTCACATGGTTTTGCTTACTAAATCTACTTAAGTGAGATATTTTGAACTTTTTTTCTTAAAGAGCATTCCAGTTACTCGGCTATGCAACAAATTGCCTCAAAACTTAGTGGCTTAAAACAATAATCAGACCCAGACTTCCTGTCTAGACAAGATGGTTTATACTTGTGTCTCTTTCCTTCTCCCTACCAAGTACAATCATAAACCCTGGAAGTAACACTAAAAACAAACAAACAAACAAACAAACAAAAACAAAAGAAGAATTCTGAATGGCTGTGAGATGAAAGCAAACTGGTCAGAGGCTCCAGGATTGGACAAATAACATAGGGGTGAATCATCTTATGACCCCTTCTCTCAACAAAAAATGATGACATAAGCCCAGTGTTTTCTGACCACCAATCTAACAACAGCAGAAAGTGGCCCAGGTAGGTTCCTTCCTTCCTGGTCTGAACAGGAGTTCCAGTAGCCAATACAAGCCAAGTCTAGCAAAACTGGAAGGGAGCTGATCAGAAGCTTGGCTGATAGTAAGCAGTCAGGAGAAACACTCTTTTTTCTAACTAGATCTAAGACTCTCCTCCCACACCTAGAGATCATGCAACCTAGAGGATTATCAAAGAGGATGTTACCATAACAAGCACTCAGCTAGGGAAGCCTCTGAGTCTCCCCAAACTGAGATGTGTATATGTATTGGGCAGTAGGCAGCATTATTGAAGGGGAATCCAGCCATAAGGAAAGTGCTGTCCTGTCACCACAAATGTCTAAACCAGGTAACCAGGTAACACTCTTTGCCGTACCACTGGAGACTCCCTTCCCTCACCTAGAGGCACCAGATGGTCTGGTCTGAGGAAATTCCTTCTGCCTTCTCCAGTAGCACCAGTGGGAACCAGTAAGAGCCCCAGTCATATGAGATAAACCAAGAAGACTAGAAAAACATGACAAAGGCTCTGAAAATTAGATTGTCATGGGAACCACAGCCCACAAAAGTAGGTCACACTTACATTGCCAAACAGGGTGACTGCCTACTAAAATGAAAATTGGAAGTAAGACCCAAGACTTCCTAACACAATAGCCAAAATGTCGAAAATACCAGAATATAGAAAATATCTATCATGTTAAAAGCCAGAAAAATTGCATCTAACATAAGAATAACCAATCAACTGATATCCATACTGAGATACATCAGATATTGGATTTATTTGACAAAGATTTTAAAACAGCCATCATAAAAATGACTCAATAATTAATTACAAATTTCTTGAAACAAATGAGAAAGTAAAATATGTCAGCAAAGATATAAAAGTTACAAAAAAGAATTAAAAAGATTAAGGGAAGATGCTGGAGTAACAGATACCAATAACCCATTTATTCACCTACCCAATAATTATACTAGCAGCAGCCTTATGAAATAACTTTTCTGGAACTCTGGAGACTATTTGAAAATGTATAGCTTCCAGGGGGAATCTTGGCTGGTAAATTGTGGTCAACTTGGGTCAATTGCAGCATTTAGTATGCATATCAGTTACCCATTCCTCACCCCAGCCTGCATTCCTAGTGTGGCCTGCTAGAGCCAAGGTGGACAATAAGGATTTTGTCCTCCATATATTAGACTTGTGTGTTCTGATTGCTAATGTATTTGATTGCTGAAGTGTGGGCACAGAGGCTGACCATGATTGTTTCAATATCCCCCAGATGTGGGTTTCAGGGGATTTAAAGGAAAAGAACTTGATTTTTTTCCCCTTCTTTCCCATTGAAGATCCAGACATTTAAGGCTCAAAACATTTAAAAGCAATCACTATATGGGGAGTGGGGGTTAGAAAGTCACTTTGCATGCTCAAGAAAAGGCACAGGCTCAGAAAAGACCTGAGAAAATCTTAAGCTTTCATCTAAGGTTGATACCCAGCAAAGAGATACCCTACAGCATAAAGTGCAGACACACAAACAGAAAGCCCTGGAGAAGGGAGAGAATCTGATTTCTAGAATTTATCATATTATAAGATTCAAATGTCTAGTTTTGAGAAGAAAAATAATATCTTTTTAAAGTTTATTTATTTATTTTGAGAGAGAGAGAGAGAGAGAGAAGAGAATCTCAAGCCGACTCCATGCTGTCAGTGCAGAGCCCAAGGTGGGGTTCAATCCCAAGAACTGTGAGATCATGACCTGAGCCCAAATAAAGGGTCAGATGTGTAACCAACTGAGCCACTCAGGGGCCCACTGAGCAGAAAAAATAATATTAATTAAAAAAAAAGGCATATGAAGAAGCAAGAAAGTATGGTGAATCCAAAAGAACAAAACAAATTGACAAAGATTGCCCCTGAATAAGCCCAGATGGTGGAGTTTATTACACAAAGACTTTAAAACAACTATCTTAAAATTGCTCAAAGAACTAAAAGAAGAAAGGCACAAAGACAGGGAAAAAAAGTATGAACAAAATGAGAATATCAACCAAGAGATAGAAATTATAAAAAAAGAACCAAAAAGAAATTCCAAGAGCTGAAAAATACAATAACTGAAATGAAAATTCACTAGGGGGGTACAAAATCAGTTTTTGAGCAGGCAGAAGAAAGTATCAGCAAACAAGAAGATGGGACAACTGAAATGATCAGGTCTGGGGAAGAGAAAGAAGAAAGAATGAATAAAAATTAATAAAACATAAAGCACCTATTGGATATCTTCAAGAGGACCAATGAACACATTGTTGGAGTCCCAGAAGGAGAGAGAGAGAGAGAGAGAGAGAGAGAGAGAGAGAGAGAGAATATTTGAGAAAATAATGGCTGAAAACTTCCCAAATTTGATGAAAGATATGAATCTATAAATTCAAGAAACTCAGCAAACTCCAAGAGGATAAACTCAAGGAAACCCACACCCCAAGACACATTACAATCAAACTTTCAAAAGACAAAGACGAAGAGAGAATCCTGAAATAAGCAAGAAATGTCTTGACACATACAAGTGATGCTCAGTAAGATCATCAGCCAGTTTCTCACCAGAAACCTGGGAGATCAGAGGGCAATAGTTGATACATTCAAGTGCTTAAAAAGAAAAAAAAATATGTCAACTGAGAATTCTAAACCCACCAAAACTTCCCTTCAGAAATGAGGGAGAAATCAGGGTGCTTCGGTGGCTCAGTCGGTTAAGTGGATGACTTTGGCTCAGATCATGATCTCATGGTTTGTGGTTTGAGCCCTGCATCAGGCTCTGTGCTGACAGCTCAGAGCCTGAATCCTGCTTCAGATTCTGTGTCTCTCTCTCTGCCTTCTCCCACTCATGCTCTGTCTCTCTCTGTTTCTCAAAAAAGGAATAAATGTTAAAAAAATAAAAAAAAGAAATGAGGGAGAAACTAAGACATTCCCAGGTAAACAGAAACTGACAGAATTTGTTACCAGTAGACCTTCAAGAATATTAAAGGGAGTTAAACAGAGTAAAGTGAACTTAATCAGTAAATCAGTTGAAGCCTTATGAAAAAATAAGATTTTGATAGAAGTAAATATATAGGCAGTTATGAAACATAGTATTATTATAATTTTTGATTTATACTCACTATTTTTATATGCTTTAAAGCAAAATGCATAAAAATAATTATTAATTATTCTTGATACACAATGTATAGATATGTAATTTGTGATATCAATAACACAAGGAGGTGACAAAAGAGTAGAGAAGTAAAGTTTTTATATGCTATTGAAGTTAAGTTGGTATATATTTAAATTAGGTTGTTATAACTATAGCATGTTAAATGTCATTCCTTTGGTAACTACAAAGAAAATATCTATGGCATGCACACAAAAGGAAGGGAGAAAGGAATAAAAAAATTTCACTACAAAAAATCAACTAAACAAAAAAGGAAGTCAATATTGGAGGGAATGAGGGCAACAAAAGCTATAAGACATCTAAAAAACAAATAGCAAAATAGCAGAAGTAAGTCTTGTCAGTAATCACTTTAAATGTAAATGGATAAAATATCCAATGAATAGGCAGAATAGATTTAAAACAAAAACATCATCCAACTATACACTGTCTACAAGAGACTGACTTTATATCCAAAGACACAAACAGGTTGGAAATGAAAAAATGGAAAAAGATATCCCATGCAAATAGTAACAAAAAGAAAGCTAGGGTTGCTATGCTACTATCCAAAAAAATAGAGATTAAATTTAAAAAATTTAAACAATTTTTTTAGGGGCACCTGGGTGGCTCAGTCGGTTGAGTGTCTGACTTTGGCCCAGGTCATGATCTCACAGCTTGTGAGTCCAAGCCCCGCGTCAGGATCTGTGCTGACAGCTCAGAGCCTGGAGCCTGCTTCTGCTTCTGTGTCTCCCTCCCTCTCTTCCCCAACTCACTTGCATTCTGTCTCTTTCTCTCTCAAAAAAATTATTATTATTAAAAAATAATAAAAAATACACAATTTTTTTAAATTTTTAAATATTTATTAACTTTGAGAGAGCACAAGCAGGGGAGGGGCAGAGAAAGAGAGAGAGAGAGAGAGAGAGAGAGAGAATCCCAAGCAGTCTCTGCACTATTAGTGCAGAGCCTGATGTGGGGCTTGAACTCACTAACCATGAGATCATCACTTGAGCTAAAATAAAGGGTCAGATGCTTAACTTACTGAGCCACCCAGGTGCCCCAAGTTAAAAAATATATTTTTTTAATTATAAGAAACAGGGGCACCTTGGTGGCTCAGTTGGTTAAGTGTCTGACTCTTGGTTTTAGTACAAGTTATGATCTCATAGTTTGTGAGATCAAGCATCATGTAAGGTTCCATGTTGACAGAATGGAGCTTTCTTGGGATTCTCTCTCTCTCTCTCTCTCTCTCTCTCTCTCTCTCTCTCTCTCTCCTTCCCCTTTCAAAATAAATACATAAATACAACTTTAAAAAAAAGAAACAAAGGACATTATACAATAGTAAAAGTCAATTCAGTAAGAGGATATAATAATTATAAACATATATGGATCAACTGTTAGAGCCACCAAATAAATGAAGCAAACATTGGAAGAATTGAAGGGAAAAATAAACAGTTCTACAATAAGTCAGAGATGTTAATACCCTACCTTCAATAACAGAACAATCATACAGAAGGTAAGTAAGGAATAGAGGCCTTGAATAACACAACAAACTCACTATGACCTAACACATACAGGACACTTCATTCAACAATAACAGAATACACATTCTCTCAAGTGTACAAGGAACATTCTCTAGGAAAGACCATATGTTAGATCACAATCTCAATAGATTTTTTTAAGATAAGTATCATACAAAGATTCTTCTCTGACCAAGAGTGGAATGAATTTAGAAAGCGGTAACAGGAGTAAAACTTGGAAAATTCACAAATATGTGGAATTTAAATAATATACTGTTAAACAACTGATGGGTCAAAGAAAAGATAACAAAGGAAATAAGAAAATATTTATAGATATTTGAAAAGGAAAATACAATATACCAAACCTGTGGGGTGCAGCAAAAGCAGTTCTGAGAGGAAAATTTATAGCTGTAAATTAAACACCTAACTTTACACATTGAGGAACTAGAAAGAGAAAAGCAAACTAAACCCATACTTAGTGGAAGGAAGAAAATAATAAATATTAGAGCAGAAATAAACAAAATAGATAATAAGAAAAAAATTGAGAAAATCAATGAAACTAAAAGTTGGTTCTTTGGAAAGATCAACAAAACTAGCAAACTATTTGTCAGAGTGACAAAGAATAAAGAGAGAAGACACAAATATCTAAAATCACAACTAAAAGTGGGGACATTACTATCAGCTTTACAGAGATAAAAAAAGATTATAGGAGAATACCATGAACAATTGCATGCCAACTAATTAGATAACTTAAAGGAAATGGACACATTTCTTGAAACATAGAAATTACCTAAACACATGGATCCTCTCTGAAATGTACTCTGAGAGGCATTTGGCCTAGGAGTTTAGGGAATGAGGTCATGAGATAGGATTATGAAAAATTCTCAGAGGACATTGACATTGAGCCCAAGAGACTGGAGCAGTGGCTGCAGACAGCTTCTGACCTCTGTTTCCCTTCCTTCTCTTCTTGGTGGGATGATGCATTGGGCACAGTCCCAGCCAGGCCTGGCACAGCCCAATGGAGCCATATTCATTGGCTTGTCATTGGGAGGAGGCTTGGATGTCAAAGGGTGGGAGTTGCTGACCAAGACCAGAGCAGGAGGACACTGTCATTGGAAGCTAACTCTACACTGTGACCCCAGAAGCTGAGGAGGACTCAGTAAGATGAACTCAGAGGAAGGGTGCCAGTGAAGAAATGAGACTCCACCCTGAGGTTATATTGGGGGTGAGGGTAGCCTAGGGCTTTTGCAGACCCAAGGAGATCCCCTGTCTGTTCTCTTTTCCCTCAGGGAAATGGCCTGGGAAAGATTCTCCAGGGATTGACACATGGGCTTCTTTCCTACAACCATCTGCCCCACTCTTCCAGAACCTACTCCCCAGAAGCAGGACTTTGGGGCAAGATTGTTCACCATAGACCAGTGTGGGCCAGGGGGATGCTTGAAAACCACCAGTGTGCCCATCACACTTGCAGTGCTGAATAGCTAGGACTAAACCAGCCTAAGTACGGTGCTAAGCAGGCAGGGAAAGAAGGAAACCCTCAGGGACCAGAAAGCTCAGGAGCTGATGCTCTAAGGCTGGGTGAGGGGAGGAAGGTCCTGGGGCAGAGAGCTGGGCCCAGGTAAGGCTGTGGCACTCAGAAGGCAGGAAGCCTTCACTGAAGTCCTTGGTTAGTGGCTGCACCATCAGGAAAAGGGGGTGGTAGAAATTTCTTTCACTGGCATAGAGAGTGAGTCTTTGCCTGAGGACTTGGGGATAAAAACAAAGAACTGTTTTGACTCAGGAAAGGTTGTCTCATTTGACATCCTATCATTTGAATGTAAAATCTGTGAGAATCTTACTATATCAATATAATTAATGATTTTGCTTAGATAAATGTATGGAATAAATAGAAGTTTATGAATTATGACTTTATTATTCATGCAAACAATGCCAATCCATCAACAGCACACCCGGACATGCACAGTAATTAAATTCAGCCATCAGTGATATTTTGCCAAATTTTAGTCACATAAAAACTATAGTTTTACACATACCAGCTCGATTTATGACTTTGCATATTTAAATATGTGGTCCTGGGGCCCTGGAAGCTGTAGCTCTAAGAGAGTGACTGCAGAGAGGGGGATGATCGTGAGGAGCACGGTGGGTGGTTCTCCTGGAAAACTTGCTCTGAGGGTAGTGGGACCCCCCTCACCTGGGGTTTGAGGTGCCCCTCCAGGGGAGGCAAGGTCAGTGGTGTCCCATTATGCTGGACTGGGCTTCGGTCGTGACGTCATGTGGTAGTATACAGCAATGGCAGAAGCCTGCCTTCCTCTTACCAAGGAAACTCGGTGACCAAGTCCAGGGTGGATTTTTTTGAGAACTGAAGGGGAGAGGGAACTTCCAGGGGAAGATGTGAAGCTCTCTAAAGTGGATACAAGAGCAATCAATTTTTTAAAGTTTATTTATTTTGAGAGAGAGAGAGAGCAGAAAAGGGGCAGAAAGGGGGCAGAGAATCTCAAGCAGGCTCCACAATGTCAGTGTGGAGCCCAACAAGGGGCTTGAACTCATGAATCTTGAAATCATAACCTCAGCCAGAATAGAGTCGGATGCTTACCCAACTGAGCCACCTAGGTGCCCCAGAGCAAATGATGTTTAAAAGCCATTGTGCATTTTGAGTTTGTGGAGCAGTTCATATTGATTAAAAATACTCATCAAAAAAGTCTGCAGAATATTAGGGGTTCCTGGGTGCATCAGTCAGTTAAGAGTCTGACTTCAGCTCAGGTCATGAGTTCATGAGTTCATGAGTTCAAGCCCCACATAGGGCTCTCTGCTGTCAGCACTGAGCCTGCTTCGGATCCTCTGTCCCCTTCTCTCTCTGTCCCTCCCCTGCTCATTCTCTTTCTCTCTTTCTCTCTCACTCAAAAATAATCATTAAAAAAAAACCCAGCAATATAGAGGTTGAGGCACAGATTCTAAACCAACCTGGGCTCCAGACCTGGGCTTATTGCTGGTGGGCTGGTGGGCCTCTCAGGTGGGGCAAGTGTCTCTCCAAGTCTGTTCTTCACCTATCCATGGGAGCCAGGTGCAGCTCTGACATGACAGGGATGCTGTGATAAAAACTTTGCCTGGCTCTGGGCACACCATAAAGGCTGGGTCAAGGTGGCTTTCCTTCCCCCTTCCCTTCTTGCCCTCCCCTTTCTCCTGTCTTTTACAGACAGCCATTGAGTGTTTGTGATGAGTTAATCAATTGAGATGCAAGTCACCAAGGGGGTGGAATCAATCCCCTTCCGGTTGGCCTCACACAGTCACTTGCTTCCCTGGACTCCTACTACATTCCCCTGTACCTTTGCCTTCCTCCTCTCTTAGTTGAGGTTTTCTAGCTTCCCTTCTCCCTTTAAATATCCAGCACTCAATTCCCTGCCATCTCTCAGCTTTGTATCTCAGCCTTGTATCCCCGTTGGCAGAGTGAGCAGAGGATTGGGAACATCTGTTTCCCCTCACCTGTCCCGCCATCAGCCAGCCTCTCCTCTCCTCTGCTTCCATCAAATGTAGCCCTTCCCTTGTCCCTCTGTGTCCCTCCAGCTCACCTTCCTCAAGAACTTCACTCTCGCAATTATCCCTCTTCACACAATCTAATTACCATGTCCTATTAAGTCACCCCTGCTTACCCTCAAACATGCTCAGAGCTTCAACCTTTAAAACAAACACTTGAGCACATGTCCATGGCTTTGCCCCATCCTGGTCGTGCTCCAGATTGTGCTCTTTTCTCTACTAGCACACCTACTAGCTCCACTTCCTCCTTGGGGTAGCTTTCCTTAGCTTAGAGTGAGATTCTAAATTCATCTCTCCCCAGAGAGAGCTCTTTGTCAAAATTAAAGGGGCCAAATCCAAGAGGTGTGACTCTGAAAATGGAGATGAAGGGAGGGAAGTCTAATGGGAGGGGTAGTCTCCACTGTGGAAGCTTCTTACCCCCTGTCACTCACCCAACCACCAACCGTACTGAACCCTGGCCCCAGATGTCAGTTATTTGTTCCTGCAGCAAGCCTACCCCATCTAGATGAACACGGTCCTTGGGATCCTTTACATGTTCCTACATCACCAACTGTGTACCAAGTGGTACCCTCAAGATTCACTGTTGCTATACATATCCCCACATTGAACCCACTTCTTGTTAGCCTGGAAGGGTGCACCTGCTTCTGGTATGCACGAAAATGGCATTCAGGAATTTACACACTTATCATGAACTTTTTATAAAACAATCTTGATATGAGGAGCCACTGATGGGTGACCTCCGAGCTCACTCTGCATCCTTTGAATTTTTCTCAGCACCTTATCACATCTCCCCAACATCCAGCTACACGCTGGTATCGAGAAAAGTGCAGGTGGGCAGATTTTCCTGACTTCTTCATGGATAGTGGGCAAAGCTGGTATCACATCTCACAGAAACCCGTAATGAAGACCCCATTAGATGTGACTCTCAAAGATCTCTGCCTTCCAATTTCCTTACACCTTTCTTTCATCTTTTCCTCTATAACTCGATTCCTTGGGCCAGGCCATTAACTCTGGCTCTCAGGTATAAAATCTCTTTCTGCAAAGTGAAGACCGAGTCTGACTGGCATCCTCAGGAAGTAGCTGGGGGAAACCCCACTGCACACCTACTTTCCCTGGATGGGAGATTCTCTCCAGTTCCTGCTCTGACTTTCTTAAGGTCACAAGAGGAGAGAACCTGGGGATCTGTGCTCTGAGGGCCTTGCTCAGAAACTCCTTTTTTTTCTTTAAATTTTAAAGTGTTTATTTATTTTTGAGAGAGGGAGAGAGAGAGAGAGAGAGAGAGAGAGAGAGAGAGAGAGAGAGAATGAGCAGAGGTGGGGTAGAGAGAGAGAGAGGGAGACACAGAATCCAAAGCAGGCTCCTGGCTCTGAGCTGTCAGCACAGAGCCCAATGCGGGGCCTAAACCCACAAGCTGTGAGATCATGACCTGAGCCGAAGTCAGACACTCAACTGACTGAGCCACCCAGGTGCCCCCAGAAGCTTCTTTACAAAGCATCTCCGAGTGAAGTGGGTTTGGAGCTGGGGGGTGGGAGAGTGAGCCCGGGACTCAGCCTCCCCTGAGGTAGGTCTACTAGGGGACATTCATTCCAATGCCTTCTCCATCCTGTCTCCTCTCCACCCACTCCAGATCTACACCTGTGACATCCTAGTCTCAATCCTTGGATGCCCTGTCCTGGGCGCAGAGAGAAGCCACATAACTCATGGCCTCATTGGGCTCCTGGCCCTCAGGAGGTGGGTGGAGGGTCCCAGGGGAGAAACGGTGCAGAGGGTATATCATCCACTGCCAGCAGCCTCCTCATTTTGCTGGCCAAGACCCTGAGGTGAGGCAAGGCAGCTGTCTCCAGGGTGACAGAGCAGGTCACCCTGCCCTCTGGGCCTCTTCCACCATGTCATGCTCACCTAGAAACATTCAGAAGCAAAACATAAGGTCATGGCTTCTCAGAATTTTCTTTCCATTAAGGAAACTCATAACTTACCAGCAGTAAAAACTGAACAAAAATTGGCCTTGGTTTCTTTTTAAGGTGTGTGTGTGTGTGTGTGTGTGACTTTTGTAATCAGTTAAATAAAAGAATTCAAAGGGCAAAAAGGTATGAGCACACTGGAGCTCTGGATGAAGAGGCCCCCGCAATGTGCGGTGTCTTGTTCATGAGGAGTCCACCCTGCTGGTGCTCCCACATTGCCATGGCCTCCCATCCCCATGCCCCATCACCAGCAGGTGGGGCCTGTCAGCCACTTTCTGACAAAAGTCTCTTGGCAAGTCAGCCCTGGAAGGAAGCCTGAGGGAATCAGCCAGCATTTCAAGTGGAAACAGTTAATCCAGAGCTAGCTGGGGGAGCAAAGAGCCTAGAAATCAACTTTACACAGCACAGAAGAGACCTCATACTCAGCCAGGAGATGCCATCCAGGCCGGGCTTTCGCTT
This sequence comes from Neofelis nebulosa, assembly GCF_028018385.1. NCBI lineage: Eukaryota > Metazoa > Chordata > Mammalia > Carnivora > Felidae > Neofelis > Neofelis nebulosa. Next base: position 22,008,877 of record NC_080788.1, read on the forward strand.
GGATCTCTGCTTCTGTTCACTGGAGCCACGGGTTGGGCCTTCTCACTTCATAAATTAGTCAGCCTTGATCTGACAGGATTAGATGGCTTGTTCTGTGTCATATGACGGGAACATTTCAGAACCAGGCAAGAGCCCAGGTCTCAGATCTGGCTGGCCTGTCACCACGCCTGTGCTGCCTGAGTGCATTTCCCCAGGCATGTCTCAGATGGGCTCAACTCGGGCAGTGCTCTCCTGGCCACCTGAGACCTCATGACCTTCAGGACCAGTGCTGCCGTGTCTCTGTGAGGGTCTAAGAAGTGGATGTGGTGAACTGGAGCGGGGGTGGAGGGATTCCGGAGTAACAGCAAGGCCCACTGATGTCATTCCTGCCCCACCCCCATTTCTTCTGGCTTGCACCCCAGTCCAGCTTGGGCTTCCCTTACTCTCAGCTCTCCTCACACCCCTCACCCCCCACACTCCCTCACATGCACAGGCTGAGTGCTGGCTGGAACCCCCAGACAGCCGTCTCTTAACCAGAGCCCCACTTGGTCTATCAACATCAGAGGAGACAGGTTATCCAATCAAGAATCATTGAGAAGAACCAAATCCACTTAGCAGTAAACTTGGTTCACTCTCTGCACTGTTTACTGGAGCATGAATGTACGGACTTCGAAATAATGGCAGCTGATGCTGTAGTGTGACCTCTTCACTAGGGCACAGTGGAACCTTCTGGAAGGCTGGCTAGGAGATGTGCCTGCTGCCCCTCTTGGTCTCTCCCACTTCCCCCAACACTCCAAGGTCTCTGGGACTCACCCTGAAGTAAGAGATGATACCCCAAAGTATTGGCCATGTCAGTCTGGGAGTAGGTGTCTGGTTCCCACCCATCAGTCCCTCCAAGTTGCTCCAGGCTCCAGGCCATGAGCAGCGAGACAGGGGCCACTGCTGTCCATGAAAGATGTAGGGCTTCTAGCTGACAGTTAGCCTCTTTCCCCCCAGATATCAGCGCTAGCAGTAACATCGTGCTTACTACGCATCAAGCATGCGTGATACTAACATGAAATTAATACATGTAAGTGCTTTACATGTACTGATTCATTCAAACCATGCCATAATGCTGGGAAGTAGATGCTATTATTACCCCCATTCTATAGTTGAGGAAACAAATGCCCAGGGCAACTGGCTGACTTCCCAGGGTTACCTATCCAGAGAGAAGCAGAGCTGGGTGGCCAGAGAGCCTGACCTGAATCTTGTCTCCTCTCTGCCTCTCAGGATGGCCACTGAGCCCCAACCACACAACTTCCACAAAAACCTGGAAAGGGACATTTGTCAGCCTGTTTGTCATAGACCCACCCATGGAGACCCTGCTCGGCTCTTGGACCTTCCATTATACCCAGCATCCCCTGGGAATGCTTACTCCCTGGGCACCTGGTCAACACCTTGCCTGGCTTCTCCTTTGGGACAGGAGAAGGGAGGTAGCCTGGAAGACATGTCACCTGGCCAAGGATGGAGATGTCCCTTGAGACATTTTGACCCTCAGGAGGAGCTGGCCACCTAAATACTGTGGGTTACAAGGCTTAGATTTTTCTTTTCAACTGCACACACAAAATTATGTTGAGCCTGGATTCTAACTGTGAAAATGGCCATATTGGAATCAAATGTTTGAACTTAATCTAATCTTTTTAAATTTTATTTAAAAAAATTTTTTTAAGAGAGTGAGAACACAAGTGGGCGACAGGGGCAGAGGGAGAAAAAGAGAGAAAATCCCAAGCAGGCTCCCTACTCTGAGTGGAGCCTGATGTGGGACTAGATCTCAGGACCATGAGATCATGACCTAAGCCAAAATCAAGAGTCAGAGGCCTAACCAACTGAGCCATCCAGATACCCCTGAACTTAATCTATCACATGCAACAAATTCTATCAGCCAGAACAACATATTGTTAGTCAACAAATGCTTCTTACCAGCTCTCAGGGCACTGGAGAAACAAAGGTAAGCAAGAAGGACATCAGACCCTGCTTGGGGGTGCCTGGAATCTCTCAATGGCTTTTCAGCCAGCACCACCATGGCCTCCTTGTATCACAGAACAATGGCCATTATTCATAAATGGCGTGGTTTATTACTGAATAAAAATATAAAGTGCAATATTCTCCCTGCTGACCCTGCTGCTGTCACCAAGCCTCCTTTTCAAAAATAACCACCCCTGGTGTGATGAAATCTGTGCTCCCTTTGCACCAGGTGAAGCTTGTTGAATATGTGCTCTCCAGCTCCCTGCAGCAGGGCAGTCAGAGGGAGTGAGAGACAGAAAGCCCTGCAATTGTCAGGGGCCATTGCAGACTAAGGCCACACGCTGGGAACCCTGTGCTTTGAATGCTGACACGGACAGCAGGAACACATGGCCCCACCTTCCTCTTGTGTGGTACCCCAAAAGATGCGCTGGGCATAAGTGGGGGAAACTCCAGCCCTCCACTCCACCAAAGGGATTGAACATCATGGGCCAAGGGCCCAGGGCGCTTTTCCGTGGGTGGATTTCTGTAGAGAGCTGGTAGGTTTCTGCAAGGATGCAGGAGACTTGGATCTAGGGAGCAGGGGGCACGAAGCCCACCTATAAGGTGCTGTGCAAACCTGGGCCAGAGCCCAGGGAAGGCCACAGGCTTCCCTATCCATTATCTAACACCACAGAGCAGGCACTCACTATCTCCAGAGAACCAAAGCTCTGTGAGGTCAAGTGGCCCATCTACAGTCAGTGCCCTGGAGGCTTGCCCTTGATCCTGTCTCCTCTATGTGAGTCCATTAAGAAAGGTAAATCATCCTAATGTATGGATCAGAAAGGTGTTCATGGGAACCAGACTTGTTGAAAGGGATTGCTAGTTCACTCCGGGGGTTCGTTGTCAAGCCAAACGGTGGCATGAGCTGTGCTGTCCATGCTGGGGCTTGGCACTATCTGGTTTTCCTCCCACTGTTGTTAACCTAGGCTCTTCCAACCCCTGATGAGCCTCAGTGGCTCTTTCCTCATGAGCATGGGGGAAGGGCTGCCCAGTCTGGCCCAGGGAAAGACTACCTTCAGGCACGTAGGAGGCTCAGGGCTGGATCATTGGGTTGAAGCAGTGGCCCTCTGGGCCTCTAGTGAGGTCCCAGGCTCATGGGAAAGGCAAGGAATCACAGTCACGCTGGGTAGTATCCACCAAGACACCGCCTCTCTGAAAGCTGGGCTTATCTTCAGGAGTTGAAAGAACTGGATTTATTGGAATGGCTGTGTTCATAGGGCACCCTTGTAGCATAACTACAAACTGTGGGGACATCTGTGTGTTCAGTTACATTATTTTTACATCACATCAGAATATGTTTTAGTGTCTTACATGGATCTTGTCCTGACAATGTTGGATAGCTCCAGTTGAAACAGCATGTAAAATTGCCACCAAGGCAGTGAAATGCCAATAATAGTGACAAATTGATAAATAGGAGTTCACATTTCAAAGAGTGTTTAAGATGAATCTCTGCACAAGAAAACTTGAAATGCCCAGAAATCTTACAGTTTATATAGGGAAGAAAGCTGTACAGGAGTTGTCAAAGTTGAGTCTAAAAAATGTACATATTGGGGTGCCTGGGTGGCTCAGTCGGTTAAGCGTCTGATTTTGGCTTAGGTCATGATCTCGTGGTTGGTGAGTTCCGCCCTGCTTGGGGCTCTCTGCTGACAGCTCAGAGCCTGGAGCCTGCTTTGGAATCTGTGTCTCTCTCCCTCTCTGCCCCTTCCCCATTCTCACTCTGTCTCTTTCTTTCAAAAATAAATAAACATTAAAAAAGATTTTAATGAAAATGTACATATTAATAACAATGGATTATGAAGATGAAGATTCTAAACTTTCAATAAGAAAAAAACCACTTTTTTGAGGTGCTTGGGTGGCTCAGTCATTTAAACATCTGACTCTTGATCTCAGCTCAGGTCTTGATCTCAGGGTCATAAGTTCAAGCACAGCATTGGGCTCTGCACTGGGCGTGAAGCCTACTTAAAAAAAAAAACACCAAACTATTTTTGATGCTTAGACTATCTAGCAAACTGTGGCCTGCAGACTATCACCTGTTTTTTTTTTTATTGTGGTAAAACCCATAAGATAAAATTTACCATCATAACCATTTTTAACTGTACAGTCTGCTAGGGTTAACTATGTGCATATTGTTGTGCAACAAATTTCGAGAACTTTTACACATTGCAGAACTGAAACTCTATACCCATTGAACAAGAACCCTCCATTCCCACCTACCCCGAACCCCTGGTAGCCACATACTTTCTGTTTCTATGAGGCTGACTGCTTTAGATCCTTCCTCTAGGTAAAATCATGCAATAGTTGTCCTTTTGTGACTGGCTTCCTTCTCTGAGCATAATGTCAAGTTTCATCCATGTTGCAGCATATGGCAGGATTTTCTTCCTTTTCAAGGCTGAGTAGTTTTCCATTGTATGCATAGACCTCATTTTCTTTAGCTATTCTTCCATCAGTGGGTATTTAGGCTGCTTTTACCTCTTTGCTATCGTGAATAGCAATGAACATGAGAGTGCACATATCTCTTCAAGATCTTGTTTTTAAATCTTTTGGCTGTATATCAAATTGGGATTATTGGACCATATGGTAATTCTATTTTTAATTTTTTGAGGAAATGCTATTCTGTTTTCTGTAGCAGGTCCACCATTATATATTCCCACCAAGAGTACATAAAGGTTCCAATTTCTCCACATCCTCACCAGCAATTGTTATGTTCTGTCTTTTTTTTTTTTTTTTTTGGTTATTTATTTATTTATTTATTTATTTTGATGGTGGCCATTCTAATGAGCATGAGGTGGTATCTCATTGTGGTTTTCATTTGCTTTTCTCTAGTGATGTTGAGTATCTTTTCATAATCTTCTTGGCCATTTGTATGTCTTCTTTGGAGACATATTTATTCAAGTCCTTTGCCCATTTTTAAACTGGGTTATTTGGCTTTGTTGTTGTTGAGCTGTAGGATTTCCTTATATATTCTGGGTATTAAGTCTTTATCAGACATACGAGTTCGCAAATATTTTCTCCCATTAAATGGGTCATTTTTTTAACTCTGGTGATTGTTTTTTTTAGCTCTGCAGAAGTTTTTAACCTTGCTCCAGTCACATTTGTTCACTTTGCTTTTGTTGTTGATGCTTTTGGTATCATATCCAAGAAATCATTACCAAATCCAATGTCATGAGGCTTCTCTGATATGTTTTATTCTAGTGTTTCTATAGTTAGAGGTCTTACATTTAGGTCTTTAATCCATTTTGAGTTGATTTTTGTATATGGTGTAAGGTAAAGACCAACTTCATTCCTTTGGATGTCCAGTTTTCTGAACAGAATTTGTTGAGGACACTATCCTTTCCCCATTTTGTAGTCTTGGTGTCCTTTTCAAATATTATTTGACCATATGTGTAAGGATTTCGCTATGGGCTGCTTATTCTCTTCCATTGATCTATATGTCTGTTTTTATGCCAGTACCATTCTGTTTTGATTACTACTTCTCTGTAATATATTTTGAAACTTGGAAGAGTGAGGACTCTATCTTTATTCATTTTTTCTCAAGATTTTTAGAGTCTTTTGAGATTCCATGTGAATTTCAGAGTGGTTTTTTTCTATTTCTGAAAAAAAATATCATTAGGATTTTTGATCAGTAGCTTTTTGGTTAGCAGTTTTTTTCTTCCAACACTTTGAATATGTCATGTATCTCCTTTCTGGCTTGTAATATTTATGCTAAGAAATCTGCTGATAATTTTTTGGGAGCTCCCTTGTTTGTGATGAGTCTCTTTTCTATTGACTCTTTCTTTGGATTTGACTTTTGACAGTTTGATTATAATGTGTCATGGTGTATACTTCTCTGGATTTATCTTGGTTGGAGTCTTAAAATTCTTGAATTTGGACGTTCATTCCGTTCCTCAGATCTGGGAAGTGTTCAGCCATTATTTTTTCAAATAAGCTTTCTGATGCTTTCTCTTCCTCTTCTCCTTTTAGAACTTCCATAATATGAATATTGGGCCACTTGATGGTGTCCCATGTGTCCCTTAGGTTTTGCTCACTTTTTTCATTCTTTTTTTCTTTTTGTTCCTCTGATTTGATCATTTCAAATGACTTGTCTTCAAGTTTGCTGACTCTTCCTTCTGTTTGATCAAGTCTGCTGTTGATGTCCACTAGTGCTAGAATTTCTGTTGGTTCCTTTTTTTTAATGTTTATTTTTGAGAGGGAGAGAGCCAGAGAACAAGTGGGAGAGGGGCAGAGAGAGTGGGAGGCAGGCTCCAGGTTCTGAACTGTCAGCACAGAGCCTGGTGGGGCTCGAACTCATAAACCGTGATCATAACCTGAGCCGAAGCTGGATGCTTAACCCAGCTACAACTGAGCCACCCAGGTGCCCCTGTCAGGCAGAACAGAAACTGAGCCACCAGCTATGACTGAGCCACCCAGGTGCCCCTGTTGGTTCCTTTTAATAACTTCTCTTTGTTGATATTCTCATTTCATTCATGCATTATTTTCCTGATTTTTTTTAGTTGCCTATCTGTATTATCTTGCATTGTATTGAGGTTTTTAAAAGATAATTACTTTGATTTTGTTAGATAATCCATGGATCTCTGTTTCTTTAGGGTTGATTTCTGAAGATTTGTTTTCCCCTTTGATTAGATCATGCTTCCCAGTTTCTTCATGTGCCTTAGCATATTTTGTTGTGTTTTGTGCAGTTGAAAGAACAGTCACCTCTCCTAGTCTTTATGGACTGGCTTTGTAGAGGGGAAGATCTTTGCTAATCAGCCTGGCTAGACATTTTGAGAACCTCTTAAACATTTTGTGGGGATGTGCCTTCTCTAGGTTTGTGTGTGTAATTTTCTGGTTTACCGGTTTCTTTTTCAGAAGCTTGTTGTCTTTTGCTCCCTCTGGTGTCTGGCTATAGTACTGCAGGTTCTCTGGAGTTGCACCAAGTTGCTCATCTTTGTTTTGTTCTCTGTGACCCCCAGACATCTAAAATATGCTGGTTCCATCAGTGTTCTGAGTCAGGCAAGACAGAAACTAGTTCCTTGGAAAGCCTCCTCCCTTCCCCCTGCCATAACTGAAATGCTGTTTCACTTTTCTCTTTCCCTTCCAAGGGAGAAGCCACATGCTAGGCATTTTTTCCTGATCACAACGAGCTGTGTCTGTATCCATCTGTGGTAGGAGAGGTACTCTGGCACTGCCACAAGCCACTGAGTTCTTTTTTGTTCTCTGGAGCCCCCAGACACCCAAGGTATCTCAGTTCTCCATGTCAGGTGAAATATAAACCCTCTGAAAAGTCAGAATATTGGATATATGTCCCATTCTTCTCTCTCCCTCTCAGGAAAGAACCTTCAAGTTGGGAACTTTCTCTTGATAGTGAGCTGTGTTGGTTTGGGGGAGGAGTTGATGTGGTTTAAGTGAAGTGGCTTTTCTTGCCTGTTTCAGTGCAACTGTTCTTAACTTTCAGCTTGCCTAGAGTGCTAGGCACATGACTTCCTAGCTGGTTTCTAGAGTTCTAATAAAGACTTCTTGGGCTATATATTGTTACTAAGTCATTGTGTCTGTAGGAGAACCAAGTCTAGGGTTTCTTATTTCACCATCTTGCTAATGTCACTCTCCAGGTTGGTGCTCATTTTTGTAAAGAAAGTCTTATTAAAATCCAACCATGCTCATTGGTTTACATATCATCTAGAGTTGCTTTCATGATACAATGGCAGAGTTGAGTAGTTGTGACAAAGATTCTTCCACCCATAAAGTCTGATACATTTACTGTTTGGTTCTTTCAGAAAAAGTTGCTGACGTCAGTGCCAGATAAAAGATTGAATTGTCGGAGTGCCTGCGTTCCTCAGTCAGGTAAGCATCCAACTCCTGATTTTGGCTCAGGTCGTGATCTCATAGTTTGTGAGAATGAGCCCCATGATGGCTGTGTGCTGACAGGGTGAAGCTTGCTTGGGATTCTGTCTCTCCTTTTCTCTGTCCCTCCCCCCTTGTGTACACACACTCTCTCTCAAAATAAATAAACATTAAAAAAAAGATTGAATTGCCTTTTTTACAGATTTTGTGTAAACTATGACAAAAAAACCTGCCGCATAAAAAAATGATCAAAGAGTCCAAAAAGGTAAGAAAACAAGTATATGTAATTATGTCAGGCAGTTAATTAATGAAAAACTCTATGTTATATTTCTGGATTTATGATGTTTATGGTATTTCTCAGCACTTTAAAGTTTGTAATTTGTTGTGATTTATTTTCTCATTCTAAATATTCACTTTTTACCTAATTTTGTATTTACATTTAATTCTTTTTTTCTAATTTTTTAATGTTTATTTATTTTTGAGAGAGAAAGAGAAACAGAGTACGAGTGGGGGGAGGGGCAGAGAGAGAGGGAGACACAGAATCTGAAGCAGGCTTCAGGCTCCGAGCTGTCAGCACAGAGCCCTACGTGGGGCTCAAACTCACATACCACGAGATCATGACCTAAACCAAACTTGGATGCTTCACCGACTGAGCCACCTAGGTGCCCCTACATTTAATTCTTAAAAGGATCTTACAACTATATAAACTTCAGACCTTACAAAACCTGGAATCACCCCAGCTAAATGATCATTAAGACCTAAGATGGTGCAGTTATATTCTAGAGAATAATTCCTACATTGTGTACAGGAAAATTGTGTACTTCAACTGAATTTACTTGCAAGGACTTCAGAATTTTACTACTGCATGAATGATGCACCTGAGAGAATGAAAGTCAGTGAAGCCTTAATGGAGCTGATCAGGTGACAGCATGAATGTCAACAAAATCATGATGGAGTGTGGGTGCTCAGGCCAAAGCAACGGATTGGCTGGAAGTATTACAACTTTCCTAGTTTTTGGAGAGCCTCTTCCCCTTTGGTAATTACAAAATAAGCAGCCCACACCACTGTCTCTCATTCCCACTGTTATGGACACTGCAATGGATGGGGCATCCTCCCTCCCCACATGTGTCTGACAGTCACCAAATCCCACTTTGGAGCTCCCAAAGTGGGAACAGTGTGGGGGCTACCAGAGGCCTCCAACTTGGTCCCTGCCTGTGTCCTTCTACCAACAAAGAGAAGAACACTCTCAGCCAGATGCCTTTGGCTGTAAGCCTCAGAACATCTGGTTAAGGGTGGTGTTGGTGAAGGGACACCCCTCCATGAGAAACTTGAGGGAGCAACTGCAGGTGATTGCCAGGGCTCAGCCATGCAATCTGCCATCTGAGAGCAGGTCTCTCCCATCATCTGCTAGGCCCCCTCAGCACATTCCAAATTTTCCTCTGGGGATCCTGGGGGCTGCACCCTCAACATGTCACACTCCACAGGACCCTCATGGGAAGGAAATGGTATACTTTTCTCATTACTGAGGGAAACACTTCCCTGAAATGCTAATTTTCTGGGTCTTGGAGTAAAGTGTCTACCCTGAACCAATCACAGGAGAGCACAACTGAGCCCCTTTTGAGTCCTCCTTGGGAGCCCTGCTCTCCCAATGGATCTGGTGCCAGAAAGGCAATCATGTGGGGACAGGCAACCCTCAGTGTTATAAGAACTTTGCAGGCTCCACATGGAAACTATTTCCATGGGGGTGACTAAGCCTCCATAAAAGGCTTGGTGAAGCCAGTATAACCCTGAAGAATCTTGAAAATACTTCAGATTAGTCAGTAGGACATTGTGGCCACCAACTGAGCTCTGAGTGGGGTTTCGGAGGGTGAACACTGCTGGCCATCCAGGGCTCTCTGGGTATGCTCAGAATGTAGCTCCAGCAGTATTTATGAACCAGCAGAGGTGAGGGAGCTTCTGGAAGCAGATAAACGTAGATACTAACATAAAACCACTGACCAGAAAGGGCCTGCCAGAGAGTGAGGCTTTTTAGGTCTTGTTGCTTCCACTGTCACCTGCCTTAGAGACAGGTGAATATCAAGGAAGGTGAGCCACTGATGCCTGAGAACATCACCATTGGAATAGGTGGGCTTGACCTCAAAGCCAAAGGCATGTTTCTCTAAACAGCACACAGGATTATAGAATTTGGTGCTCAAAGGAACAGTTGGTATTAATCAATCTGGGGCTTGTCAAACTTTTTTGATGATAAATATATTTCACACTGTAAAAGAGTACATTTACACACATCAAGCTAAACAATGGTTACAAACAATACTTACCTTTTTATTCTGTTTTCTACAGCAGCTGCACCACTTTGCACTTCCCCCAACACTGTATAAAGGTCCCAGTTTCTGCACATTCTTGCTAACACTTGTTATATTCTGTTTTGTTGATAGTAACCATCTCAAGGGGTGCGAGGTGGCATCTCAATTGGCTTTCATTTGCATTTCCCTAAGGTTTAGTGATACTGAGCACCTTTCACATGCTTATGGGCCATTTGTTAATCTGCTTTGAAGAAATGTGTATTCAAGTCTTCTGCCCATTTATTAATCAGGTTGTTTGGTTTTTGTTGTTGAATTATAGGAGCTCTTTATGTATTCTGGATATTACCCCTTTATCAGATATGTGATTTGCAAATATTTTTTTTCCATTCTGTGGGTTACTTTGTCACTCTGTTGATTGTGTCTTTTGATGCATGAAAAATTTTAAGTTTGACATAGTCCAATTTATCAACTTTTTCATTTGTTTCCTATGCTTTTGGTGTCACATTTTGGTTTTTTAAACACTGCTAAATGATGTATATAAAATTTGTGAAGACAGTAGATCCTAAGAGTTCTTATCACAAGGAAAACATTTCTAAAATTTTTTTTGTATTGATATGAGATGATGGATGGTAACTAAATTTACAGTGGTAATAATTTAATGATATGTGTAAGTCAAGTCATTAATGCATATACCTTAAATTTATATTGTATGTCAACACTACTGGGAAAAAAAACCCTCACAAATGGAACTGTTATCATCCTTATTCATACATGCAGAGGTATAATAGAATGATAGAATTAGAATATCTCACATTGTAATCCCCAATGAAATAATGGATGAAGGCCATGACTATCACAGACTACAATCATTGAATGAAATCTGATGGGTCATGTTGAAAACACATGTTGAATCCCCTAGTTAATCTTAACATCACTAAGAGAGATATAGCCAGACATTGTGTATCTGCTGGTGGAAATGCATCACATCACCTATGACACATTGCTAAAACAACTTACATTTGAGTCTGATGGGTTCTCTTGATCTAACTACCTGGATCTAACAGGAAGTACAGGGGACAGAAGAACATGTTAAATGGCACCAGGGGAAGCAAACAACATAATCCAGAATATGTGAAATTCTTCAGAAAAAGGAAAATCAAACCAAGTTCTTCAATAAAGTATGGTAACATTAAAAAGAGAGAGAGAGAGAACAGAGAATCTACAGATTTAAACAGACTTAAGAAACTTTTCTAAATGCAGAGCATGGGCTTATTTGGATCTGGATTCAAACAAACCAACTGTAAACAAGTAACAACAACAAAAAGAGAAATAATTATTTGACAATTGGAGAACTTGAGAAATTGAGTGGATATTGTCAAATATTGTCAATATTAAAACAGGTAGTTGATTTTGTAGGGTGTGACAATGGGATTGTGTCTATGTTAAAAAGGGGGGTTTCTGTTTTAGGAATATATTCCTGTTGTATAATGGTCCCCAGTGAATTACTCCTCTCGTTTCTATGTCCTTGTACATTTCTACCCCCTCTCCCACTTTGATTGCAGGCTTGGCTACATGACTTGTTTTGGAAAATAGGACATTAGCAAACATGACACAAGCAGAGGCTTGAAAAGTACCTGCACATTGGGGCTTGCTCTCTCTTGCCATTGGAAACTCTCGGAATGCTGCCACCATGGGGGCAAGCCCAAGCTAGTCTGCTGGAGAGGCCATATAGACAACTGAGGAACCTTGGCCAACTGCCAGACATGTGAGTGAGCGCATCAAAGGCTGTCCAAGCCCAACCAAGTCACAAGCTAACTTCATCTGCACAAGAGACCCAAACAAATCCAACAGAAGAACCATTTGGCTGGTCCCAGCCCAAATCGACAACCCACAGAATCATAATCTGATAGATTCTTGCTGCTTCAGCAACTAGACAACAGCAAAAGATAAGCAATGTAATTCTTAAATATTTACAGATGAAATAACTGATATTTAGGGACTAGCTTCAAAATAAGCTGAGAGTGGAGTGGGTGGAGGTGATCATTGTTGAAGCTGGAGAGGAGTATATGAAGGCTTATTTTCCTATTTTCTCTACATTTATGTCTGGAGTCAATGTTTTTCATAATAAAAAATGAAAGGAAAAAGAAGAAAGGGAAGGAAAAGGAAAAGAAAGACAGAGAAGGGGAAGAAGGAAGAAAGGAAGGAAGAAAGGAGGGAAGGAAGGAGGGAAGGAAGGAAAATTATTCTTCTCCCTATTAACATATAAAGCAACTGAGACTCAGAGACGGACAGTGAGTTCTGCAATGTAACATAGCCAAGTCATAGCCAAATTCCCTACTAAACATTTTCCTGTCTCCTGGGTTAGGCCCTTTTGATCCCCCCACATGGTCAGAGGCAGGAAAAGTTCCATATGAGAACCAGTAGAGTTAGGAATATTTTCTTCTCTTATTTGAGAAAAGCCTTGCAGCAGGTCTAAGGCATTAGTTAAGGTGATAGCTTTAATGACAAATGATCTTCATCTATGGGGTGTATTGTTTATCTAATGTTTGGGGAAGAAATATTTGTTCTGCCATGTATGTGTGTTAGGTTACATAACAGGCCGGCAATACCTGCCTCCACGCCCCATGGAGCTGTTTGGCACCAAAAGCTTGTTCTGTTTTCAAACGCCTGGAGTAACCATGGCGAGGACAACCAGCGCTGTGTCACATTGTCAGGACAGCAACATTGAAAAGTTTTCGAGTCCAAGTATATTAACGTTGCCTCTTTCCCACACATACAAAATGAGCAATTCTTTCATTAATCATCACATGGGAAAATTAAGCACTGCAATTATTTGTCTATTGCCCCAGGATATGCTGGGGCATCTTTTAATCAGATGTTGCTACATAAACCCACAGACAGCGCCCAGCCATAAACAGACATTAAAGAAAAATTTCTTCATGAAAAAGGCCCTTCCAGGTCTTATTATCCAATGTCGGTTTTTCTGAGAACTTCTGAACCTCAGCTGGAGTGTACAGGGAGGAAGAAAGATTCTAAAAGGCGATAACATGGCCTGGGACCAAAGAGTCAAATAAAAACCAAGTGAAACTAAGTTGAAATCTTTCTCATAACCAAACGAGCAGGGCCTCTGTCCACCCTGCTTTCCTTGATACCTTGAGTGTACTGAGAGATGCACAGGGTTTTGTGTTTGAGAAGTTGTCTGAAGTCCTCGAGACTTAGAGCCAGCTGGTAGACCTTTGTGTGGCCTGCATTGTCACTGAGGGTAAGAATTGGCAGGAACTGGCGGCCCTTTGTTTATTGGCAAACAGGATGTCAGAATGCACCCCGGCAGGTGCACAATATATGAGAAGTATCCTAGAGGGCAATGGAAGGGGGCCCAGTTCTCCCTTCTCTGAGGGGCCTCTAGAACTCCCTACTCAACTCTGTAAAGGTCATACTCAGAAGTCAAGTTGATTTTTCCTATTTAATTGCCATTCATTTAATATGTAAAAGTTTTCAAAACAAGGGGTCTGCAGGTGGGATAGTGAGGAGAGTGGGAGTCCTGTGCCCAATGGCTTTAAGATTCTTTTCACTCTGGGGGACACCCAGCTGGGTCAGTCGGTTAAGCATCTGACTCTTGATCTCAGCTCAGGTCTTGATCTCAGGGTTGTGAGCTCAAGCCCTGTGTTAGGTTCTGTGCTGGGCATGAAGCCTACTTAAAAAAAAAAAAAAAAAAAAAAAGGCTCTTTTTACTCTGGAGCACCAATGCTTGATTGACCTGCGTGCTGATTGGCTGAGGGCCTGCCTGGAGTGGCCTGGTGGGACCCTCTTGTTCCTACCTGCTCTGGAGAGAGCTATGACAGAGGAAGGATGGCCCCCTTGTCTGTAACTCTGGCTGACCTGAAACCTGGATGCCGGAGAGCAGTGCCCAGAGCTTCTTCCTCCCCAGGTGCTGAAAAATGTTGCTTTTAAACCAATGACCTCCCCTAGCTCTCCCTTCTTGCCCATGACCTGCCACCATGTCCTCCCACTGTGAGAGGCTTCCAAGCCACTAACTGTCCTTTTCAGTGTGGAGGGCTCATGAGCTAATGGCAGTCCTTCTACAAGCCTGGGGTGAGAAGCAAACTCTGGCTGGTCAGTTGAGCCCCACGGATCTGGATTCAGCCTAATGGAGGGGGTGGCCCCAGACCTCACTGTGCTGGTGTGCTGCTGCTGGACACACACGCAGCCGTGCATGAGCGATGATGTAGTTAATGCAGCGTCCCACTGTAAAATCTCAAACCTGGTGGCTGCTGGTGCTACAGTCTCTGAGCCACCTCCAAGCCCCGTTTCCCAGATGAGAAGCTCCCCTTAGCCCCAGCGTTCACAGAGGCCAGCCTCCCAAGGGCAGCAGACAGGCCAGGGCCCAACATGGTCACTGAAGGATGCACACTGTGCAATGGGAACCAAGTGTTTCAGTGAGCAACTCCGAAAGCTTCTGGGATAAGGTGAAACACTTGGTTAGGTGACCAAGGGGTAGCCAGCACAGCAGGAGCTCCAAAGCAAGAGAGTTCACAGTGTTAGGGGACAGCAGAGTGTGATGCCCACCTGTGTCGCTAGTGGAGTGCACAGGACAAGGCCTGGCAGTGCAAGAATGCAACCAGGGCCCCCTGACATTATCTGCCCATGTGTGGGAGACTGCTGTGGGGAGACCTAAGGGCTGACATCTGCAAGGCCCTGTCGTCTCCATGCTCCCTTGCCAGTGACCTGTGCGCAGCCCACAGAAGCGGCCATGCAGGGACTGCTGGGGTGCAAGGTGGGCAGCAGGGTAGCCCTCGGCAGGGCCACTGGCAGGCAGACTGCCACAGAAGCAGAGAGGCTAAGGGGCGTCCGGGCATCAGTCCCTCAAGGCTCCCCCCGAGCTGAGCCAGGGATCCCACACCAAGGCAGCTGGTCTTGGCAGGGGTCTGGGGGTCGGGACTGGCCAGGTGTCAAAGAAATGTCAGGCCAGAAGGCAGACTCAAAGGCTGGGATTCCAGGATGCGGAGGCAGGCGGCTGACACTAGGGGGCAGGGAGGGGTGGCGGGGACGACGTCCCGGAGCAGGGAGCTGCCCAATCTGAAGTGTGGACTTGCGCGCCGAGCGCTCGGCCTCCGAGGCAAGGCCGTCCCCGCTCCGCCGCCCCCTCCCCGCCCCCCGCACCGGCCGGCTGCGGAACCCCTTCGCAGAGACTCGGGGCAGAAAGAGACGCACGCCTGCACCCCGTGGTGCCCCACCCCTCCAGCCAAGCAGGCGGGAGGACCTGGCCCCCAGGTCCCCGGCGTGGCCCGCGCAGGGCGCCTCCCGCCGCGGGAGCGCAGGCCCCTTTCCCGGCACGACAGCAGCCAGCCGGCGGCCGGCTAACCCGCCCGCCCGCCCTTGCCCGGACCCAGGAGGTCGCCGCGGGGCAGGTGCGCGCCGCAGCCCCACCCCGCTCTGCCCCCGGCCGCGGACCGGGCTTCCGGGGCAGGGGAGCGGGGTGCCCAGGGAAGGGAGGGGGAAAAAGGCAGAGCGAGAGAGGAGAGAGGGAAAGTGCGGAGCTCGGGGTTGGGGGAGAGGAAAGGAAGAAAAGGGAGGGGGGAGGCAAGAAGAGCAAGCAAGGAGGGTGAAGGGGAAGAAGAGGGAGCCGGAGGGGCAAGAGGACGTGGAGTTGGGGGGGGGGGGGGAAGGGAAGGAGGATCGCGTCCCTGCCTGTTTCCTGGGCCCAGCCTAGCCCCGGAGGAAATGTTGAAATGTGAAGCGTGCATCTGCCTCCCAGGCCTAAGGGGTCTGGGGCGTAGGCTCCACCAGCCCTCCCCACCCCCACCCCCACCCCCACCCCCACCCCGGTTTCCTGTGTCCCTGTGCCTAACTTCCATCCCTTGTCTTCTTTTCACATTCCCACGGTGCCTGCACGGCTCCTGGGCTTCAGTTCACACCGAGCCGGGTTAATGGACCCTGGCCCTTGCCCAAGGCCGTGCATTTTTGGATGAGACCACTGTTCGCTGATTGGTTCTATCTACTTGGGGGACTTCTGGCCTCCAACTTCAAGCAGAGGGAAAGAAGGAGAGTGGCGAATACTAGCTGTGGTGGTCTGCGCTGGGAGGCACCCCTAGACCATGACTGGCCCTACTCCTGGGTGCCCCTTGCTGGGTGCTTTCCCCCCCCCCCCCCGGGGAGAGTCCTCCTGTCCCAGGGCCACCTCTGCCTTCTTAGTTCTTGTTGACCATCTGTATACCTGCTACCTATAACTTACCTACTGACGTGTGTTAATACTTGTTAGAGAAAAGGAAAAGAATCCACGAATGGACCCAACACAGGAGAACATCTGTGTTGACCCCCGTCCTCCCTACATACCCCCCCCCCCCCACTTCTAAGTAACCACTGGTAGTGGTTGAACACACACACCAACATGCATGGGTGCATAGTAATTTGCTCTTTACAGATTCGAGGTCAGGATATCATAAGAAAAGCTAATGGATGATGAGTGTTTACCAAATACCAAACACTGGGCTCAGCACTTTACATATATGAACTCAATTTCGTCCTCCTGAAACTCTGTGAGGTTTATTGCTACCATCTCCACTTTTCAGGTGAGGAGTCTGAGGCACAGAGGTTAAGTCGCTTGCCCAGAATCACACAGCTGCTAATGACAGAATCAGGGTTTAAGCCTATCTCCAGCACCTGCATGTTAACAACTAGGCTTTCCTACTTTTCTATGCATACAGTTTCACCAGTTGCTTTTCCACTAAGACTATGTTCTTTTCTGCAACAAATGGAAGATTCCTAGCAGAGGAACTGCTGGCTCTGTGCATTTGAGATTTTGATAGAAACTAGCAAAATGCTCTGAAATGCAGGCTGCCGTATTCCCAGCCTGCAGGTCCAAGGTCCACACTTAACCTCCCCAACCCCAGCACACAAACAAGCACACTTGGTCCCCCTCAGGCCAGTGGGCAGGGAAGAGGGATGCCCCCAGATCAGGGGGACAGGTTGGCACAGGCCCTGGAAGTGGGTGTGGTGACACTTGGGCAGAGCATTCCAGGGTGGGTATCCAGAGCCAGGTCTAGAAGAGGGTATGCCGTGATGGTGCTGGTGGCATTGCCTGGCTGTGGCCTGGTCCAGTTGTGGCATCAGTGTCCTATGGACCAGTGTCCCATGGTGGCTGTAGTGTCTGAATAAGCCTGCCTCTATTACCACTAGTCTGCAGAGGCCTCTTGACCCCTGCCATTTTCCCAGCCTGTTCCTCTAGCATCCTTAAGATTCTAGGAGTGCTCTTCAAAATAAAATCCATTTTTATTTAGGGGCACCTGGGTGGCTCAGTCAGTTAAGTGACTGACTTTGGGTCAGGTCATGATCTCTCAGTTCATGAATTCAAGCTCCACATTGGGCTTTGCACTAACAGTGCAGATCATACTTCATGTTCCCTGCTCCCTCTTTCTCAGCCCCCCTTTGCTTTCTCTCTGTCTCAAAAATAAGTAAATAAACAATTTTTTAAAAAAGGAAAAAGAATCTTTAAAAATCCATTTTTATTTAAAGTGGCTGTTACTGTAGAGTGAGAACCCTCCTGATTGATACATACAACTGGCTATTGTAAACTTAAACATTTTTGCCAATCTGATAGGAAAAAGAAAATAAGGAAAAGTGTTTCATGGGCTTGATTGATATTTCATTAAAAAAAATTTTTTTTTTAAATTTTAGAGACGGAGAAAGAGAGAAGTAGAGAGCATGAGTATAGGAACTGCAAGGATAGAAGGACTGAGAGAGAGAATCTTCAGCAGGCTCCACACCCAATGTGGAGCCCAACATAGGGCTTGATCCCATGACCCTGGTTCATGACCTGAGCTGAAATCAAGAGTCGGATGCTTAACTGAATGAGCCCCCAAGCAAGCGCCCTGTATTTCCTTATTATAGGGAGGTAGTAGTGGAAACTGCTCACTTCAAGTAAAATCCATTCTCTCCTGGATGTAGCTGGGCCAGCTGCTGAGCTGGACTACATTTCCCAGGCTGCCTTGCAGTTAGGTATGTCCTTATGATGTAATTCCCATCAATAGACCTGGGATAGAAGGTCTTCTGCATCTGCTGAGCTCTGCAAAGAGTGGATGTGTCCTCTTCAAGCTGCCTAGAATCTGGCTGTGCAACAGCTCAGCTATGACAGAGCAGTGCCCAACGGGAGGGTGACAACTTGAGGAAAGGAGCCTGGGGCCCTGGGGGACCCTGAGGAGCAGAGCTGCTATTCAGCTCAGAACTGTAATCTGAGAAAGAAACTGAGATGATTACTTTTTTTTATGTCAACTTAGCTGGGCCACTGAAGCCCGGATATTTGGTTAAACATTATTCTAGATGTTGTGGGTGAAGGTATTTTGTAAGATTGATTAACATTTAAGTTAGTAGTCTTTGAGTAAAGCAGATTATCTGAGATAATGTGAGTGGACCATATCTTTTCAACTGAAGGCCTCCAGGGAAAAAAAGGCAAGACATCTTCTGAGCAGGAGGAGCTCTGCCAGTGGACTGCCTTCAGACTCAAATGGCAACATCCACCCTTCCCTGGGATCTCTGGCAGCCTTCCCTGAGGATTGGATTGCCAACCTCTACAATCACATGAGTCAATTCTTTAAAATCTCTCCCTGAAAACACACACACACACACACACACACACACCCCTATACCTTCAGGTTCTTTGACTTCTTAATATGACTTCTCAAGAATTTTAGCCTTTAGACTGTTATTCATGTTGCAAATATTTTTTTGACAAAAAAAGGCTTTTTAAAAATTTAATTTAATTTATTTTTTATTTGAGAGAGAGAGCATACACATGCAAGCAGGGGAGGGGCAGAGGGAGAGGGAGTGAGAGAATCTCAAGCAGCCAGTGTAGAGCCAGTCTCAGGGTTCCATCTCACAACTATGAGATCATGACCTGAACCGAAATCAAGAGTCAAGCACTTGACCTGTTAGAGAAGTAAATAAAGTATGCCAAAGAAGGCCTACAGGGCTAAAACAGACTCTGGTCTGTAGCTTAGAGACCTCCTCCGGGTTCTTCCTCCTTTGCTGCACGTGCGAAAATCCCCACAGATAGGGAAGCTGATGGCTGTAAATTACTTGCATCCGGGGATCAGACCTTTGGAGAAACAGTCTCCTCTGAGCCTGCCGGTGTTAAATAAATCTCTAATCCACCAAGATCTCCGAGCGCCGCTTGGTTTTTCCACCAGCATTCCAGCCTGGTTCCATAACATACTTGGTTCCCTGACCGGGAAACCCAACCTCGGTGGCCCATTGTTGCCACCGGTTTGGGAGAACAGTGAGGCAGTGATGGAGTGAGGGATTGCAAGGGAGAAGGCACGCCCTGCCTGAATTTTGGCAGTCTCCTTCTCGGTTGTCTCGGGCTGGCCCTGCTCTGTTGTTCCTGCCGGACTCAGACCTGGTAGGTGAGGACCTGGACCCGACGTTGGAACTAGTAAGGCCGGGGCCCCAAAGAAGTCAGGCCCACCCAAAAGGGGGACCTGATCAATCCCCAGAGGCCTTAATAGGCCTCACAGGTAGAGAATTTTGCGGGAGGGAATGTAATAGACCCTGGAGTGTGTGTGTATGTGTGTGTGTGTGTGTGTGAGAGAGAGAGAGAGAGAGAGAGAGAGAGAGAGAATGTGTGGCTCGGCCAGGCTTGCCAGTTGAATTCAAGTTTGTGGCTCCATGGACGGGCACCCTGAAGGTTCCCAAAAGTCTATGGAGTCTGAATGGGCTCTCCTGTGTCGTGGTGAGTGTATAAGGTCTAGGGCAGTATTGGATCAGGTTCTGATCGCAAGTCACAAAGCTGAGTCTGTTACGGCCAAACCTTACCTAAAGTTTCCCTTGGGAACGTGACCAGAGGAGTATCTGATTGGTCCTCTCATCCGAGGGATACCCTTCTTTTGTATTTCTTTGCGACACCGAACACAAGAAAGAAATTAATAATGGGATCAAAACAGAGTAAGCCTATGATTTTAGAGGTCATGCTTAAAAATTTTAAAAAGGGATTTTCAGGTGATTACAGGGTGAACATGACACCCAGGAAGTTAAGGACCTTTTGTGAACTAGAATGGCCCATATTCAATGTAGGATGGCTTCCAGAAGGGACATTAGATGCTCAAATAGTGCATTGGGTTTGGCTGATAGTCATTGGGAACCCAGGCCACCCTGATCAATTTCCATACCTCGACTCCTGGCTTGAAATTGCCCAAAATCCCCTGCCTTGTGTGCGATACATCGCTAGCAAGCAGATCCAGGCAAAGGTTTTAGCCACTTTATCCGGAGGCTCACCCGGGAGCCAAAGAAGCGACCCACTGCTCCCCTAATATTTAAAGGAGATGGGGAGGAAGATATTGTATTTCCACCTCCTTATGACTCGCCAAGCTCCCTCCCCTCTCCCCCTGAGCTTGAAACTCTCCCCCCATCTGTCTCTTTGCCATAGCCTCAGTCGCTGGGACAACGCTGCCTGCCGCCACAGCAGGGGGCGCCGCCCATCTCCCTGCCCCTCTTGGACCTGGAGAACCCTCCCCCATGGGGGCCAGCAGCCAGACTGTGCCCCAGACCCAAACCTAATGCTCTCCAAATCCCTGTAAGGGAGACAAGAGAGCCTGAAAGACAGAATGAGGATGGAACAGTCCAGCCCAACCTTTCTCTACAACTGACCTTCTCAATTGGAAACACTCTGAAAAGCCACAAGCAATGGTCGACTTGATGGAGTCCCTCTTCCAGACCCACCAACTGACTCTGTTTAATACAGAAGAAAGAAGAAGAAGAATGAGAGTAACACAACAGTACCTAGAAGATCACTCACCTCCGGGGATTAATGACCCTGCTATCTAGGCTCAAACTGGCCCACCTGAAGAATGCCCACAATGGGATTTCACCACAGAAGAAGGACAGGCCCACATCTGATGATACCAGGAAACTCTCCTCTGGGGAGTCTGAGCTGGAGCCAAAAAGCCTATGAACATGACTAAAATATCATCAGTCACACAGCACCCTGGGGAGTCTCCCAGAGACTACTATGAAAGATTATGTGAAGCATACTGTGTATATACCCCGTTTGACCCTGAGGCACCAGAAAGTCGACAGATGGTAAATACCTCTTTTGTGGCACAGCCTGCCCCAGATATCAGAAGAAAACTCCAGAAGTTGGAGGCTTTGCCGGGATGAATATCACTCAGCTGATAGAGGTTGCCAATAAAGTTTTCATGAACAGAGAAGTCACAACTGAAAGAGAAGGGGAGAGAAGACTAAAAAAAGAAGGCCACCCTTCTCTCAGCAGCACTAAAAGAAACAGACACTGCGAAGACAGGATGACCCCAACCACCAGAAGGGGGGAAGTCCAGAGCCTCCTTAGCAAGGTATCAATGTGCCTACTGCAGAGAAGGGACACTGGAAGAATGAATGTCCAAATCTGAAGGGGCCCTCAAAACCCAGCCGATATGGGGAGGAACCTCAAGGCGAGAATCTTGTTGGTCTGGCTGGGGTAGAATCGGACTGAGGAGGACCAGGCTCTTTCTCTCTTGGCCCCCATGAGTCCACAGTCGAAATGAAGGTAGGGGGCCAAACAATAACTTTCATGGTTGACACTGTGGCTGAATACTCTGCTGTTACTTCCCCGGTGGCACCCTTAAGCCAAAAGACAGCAACCATACTTGGGGCTACTGGGACATGGGCGATGCAACAGCCCTTCTGTCAAGCTCGACAATGTGAACTTGGGGGGGTCACAAGGTCCGGCATGAGTTCCTCTACTTACCTGACTGCCTGATTCCTCTCCTGGGCCAGGATCTGCTCTCCAAACTTGGGGCCCAGAAAACTTTTGAACCCACTGGACACATTAGCCTCCAATTAAACCCAAGGCAGAAAGAAACCCTGGTCTTGGCGATTACCCTGCCAAGAGAAGAAGAATGGAGACTATTCTGCACCCAGGCCTTACCTGTAGCCCCTCAGAATTCAGGCTTACATTCCCCTCCGTATGGGCTGAAGATAACCCACCTGGACTAGCTTGGAGTCAGGCCCCCATCATTGTTGACCTGATCCCTGGAGCCCAACCTCAGAGACAAAGGCAGTACCCCCTTCCACTCGAGGCTAGAATGGGTATACAAGAGCACCTGACCAAGCTTAGAGAAGCAGGTATTCTAACTGAGTGCCAGTCGGCTTGGAATACCCTGCTTTTGCCAGTCAAGAAGCCAGGAGGAGGATACTGACCAGTACAGGATTTGAGGGCCATTAACAAAGTGACTTTTTCCTTAAACCCAGTGGTTCCGAACCCATATACTCTCCTCAGCCAAATTCTGGGGTCAGCCAGATGGTGTACATGCCTCAACCTAAAGGATGCTTTCTCCTGCCTCTGCCTGGCTCCTCAAAGTCAACCTCTGTTTGCCTTTGAATGGACTGAGCCCGTTACAGGGTGCCAGATGCAGCTGACCTGGACACCACTTCCCCAAGGTTTCAAGAACCCACCCACTCTTTTTGGGGAAGCACTTGCTGCAGACCTCGCCAACTTTCTGAAGGAAACCACAAGGTGTGTCCTCCTCCAATATGTAGATGACCTCCTCCTTGCCAGCGACACCCAAGAAGACTGTATGAAAGGTACCAAGCTTCAGCTCCTCCTACTCCTGCAGCTCCTATCCTATTCGGGGTACCAGGCCTCTTAGAAAAAGGCACAGATTTGTCAGCAGCAGGTCCAATACTTAGGCTTCCTCCTCACAAAAGGAAAAAGAGAACTAGGACCGGAAAGGAAGAAAGTTATCACCAAGCCCCAAACAAAATGAGGCTTGCATGAATTTTTAGGGGCTACAGGGTTCTGTTGCATTTGGATTCCCGGATTCTCAGCCATAGCGAGGCCCTTCTATGACCTGTTGGGAGGGCCAGACCAGGAGCCCCTTGCATGGACTGAGGAGGCAAAGGACACTTTCACAGAAATAAAGTTGGCTCTGGGATGAGCCCCGGCCCTGGGTTTGCCTGACATAGAAAGGCCCTTTAACCTCTTCATACATGAAAAGGACAAAATAGCCCTTGGTGTGCTCACTCAGAACATGGGGCCTTGGCAACAGCCAGTGGTCTACCTGTCAAAAAAACTTGATCCTGTGGCTGTAGGATGGCCACTGTGCCTCAGAGTGCTGGCAGCCACAGTCCTGCTCGTCAAGGAGGCAGACAAACTCACCCTGGGACAAACAATGTTAAGGTCCCACACATGGTTATGTCCTTCATGAGCACCCGAGAGGATGAAGTCTACACCAGCCGCCTGGACCTCCAAGACCAGGCTATAACAAGCCCGGAGATCACCCCGTTCAGCGATGGGAGCAGCTACTTACAAGAAGGCAGCCAAAGAGCAGGATATGCAGCAACCACAACCACCAAAGTTCTGGAAGCCAAGGCCTTGCCGAAAGGATGGTCGACACAATGGGCTGAACTGTGTGCCTTAACCCGAGCCCTCATCCTTAGCAAAGGTAAACGAGTTAACATCTACACTGATTCCCGGTATGTCTTCACTACTGTGCAAGTACAAGGGGCCATCTATAAAGAAAGAGGCCTCAGTACTGCTACAGGTTAAACTATCAAAAACAAGGAAGAAATACTAAAGCTTCTTGAGGCTGTATGGCTGCCAGACAAGGTAGCTATCCTACCGTGTAAGGGACATCAGAAAGGAGATGACCCCACAACTCAAGGAAATTGCCTGGCTGACAAAACAGCCAGAGTGGCCACCTGTGGTGACCCAGACAAAACTCCTACCTACACGATGTCTCTTGCACCCCAGAGGGAAGTCTCCCCGCCCCTATACACAATAGAAGAAAGAAGATGGGCCTTGACAGAAGGGGGAACACTAAGCAAAGAGGGATGGTGGGTCATGCCAAATGGACACATCTTTGTCCCGTCCTTTATAGGAAAACACCTAGTGAAGGAGTATCACCAACTCACGCACCTAGAGAAAACTGCACTGGAGGCCCTCCTGAAAAAGAACTACTATACCAGCCAGCTGCTGGCATTATACCGAGCTGTCAGTGAACCATGTATAACATATGCCAAAAACAAGGCTTGGTCTGCCCCACGGCCCCCACCTGGCATGCAAAGGATGGGGGCTGCCTCTTTCGAAGACTTAGAGGTGGACTTCACTGACATACAACCAAATAAAGGGCTCAGGTACCTTCTTGTAATAATCTGCACATATTCGGGATGGGTCGAAGCATTCCTAACCAGAACGGAACAAAGTCGCGAGGTGGCCAGAGCCCTTCTACGGGAGATTGTGCTTTGGTTTGGTCTACCCTTAACCATACACGGTGATAACGGACCTGCATTTGTGGCAGACATTACACAAACCCTGACAAAGTCCCTCAATGTTACCTGGAAACTGCACACTGCTTACTGACCTCAGAGCTCAGGGAAAGTAGAGCGGATGAATCACACCCTCAAGGAAACCCTGGCTAAGTTCCACCAAGAAACTAATCTCCCATGGCCAGATTTACTACCACTGGCCCTCCTGCATGCCCAATGCATGCCTGGGCACTGGGATTCTCCTCTTTTGAGTTATTATATGGGTGACACCCCCCTCCCCCATGTTTAGGAAAACTCCCAGGAGACCTACACCAGATTGGAGACAAGGGAATAAGAGAACAGCTGCAGACCTTGGAGGCAGTCCTAAATAAGTTACAGAGATACATAGAGAGGACCCCAATTTCCTTAGGGATCCCCGTTCACTCCTTTCAGCCAGGAAACTCTGTGTGGGTGAAGGATCAGAAGAGGGAACCTCTTAGGCCACGGTGGACTGGGCCTCATACTGTTATTCTAACAACTCCTACAGCCCTTAAAGTTTCAGGTATCACCCCATGGGTTCATCACTCCAAAGTTAAGAAGGCCAACTCAGAAGAACCCACAACCTGGTGAAGTGATCCAGATCCAGTCAACCTGCTTAAACTAATCCTCAAAAGGGAAACTGGCCCCTGAGACCTCCAGCCCTGCTCCAGCCACACCCTGGAAGCTGGCTGACCTGTGCACGGCAGAAGCCTGAGGAATCAACTCGTGAACCTAGCCCAGGGGTTTGGATGCAACTCTGCCAGCTCTCACCCCTTACTGGTGTCAGCCCTGATCTTACTTCTTACTGTTAGGCTGATAGAGACTGCACCAAGAAGCTGGACATGGGACAAAAGATGCATGCTAGGTCTCTATCCATACCTCCTCTGGGTGGGAGAGTTATTAAGTATTGTCTGCATATTATGATAACCTCTCTCACCCTCACAAAGGCTGCTTACCCACTTTGCCCCCAGCATTGTTATATGACAATAAGGGTGTTAAGTGTGTTCAGCGCCTTCACCTCCCTCCACAAAGACTGCCACAAGGGAAAAACACCCACTCTCTGTCAGTCACCCGGTGCCCCAAGGGCTAAGTATTGGACCATAGAGATAACCCAAAATGTCAGGAACCCATGTCACAACAAGGGCCTCCAGAGAGGGAAGCAAGCTTGCTACACTTACCTTCCTCAATGGGGGATCTCTGATGGGGGAGGGGTGCAAGACAGGGTCCTTCAAAAAGTTATAAAGGATACCCAGGATAGGGTAATACAAGCCATAAAGTCAACCACTCCCCCGGCAGCCTACCAAGGTTTGAAACTTTCAGCCCTCAATCAGATGTTTACCAATTCCCCACTCCAGCATTGGGCCAACACTACTCTACAAGTCCTCCATAAAATAGATAATCACACCCAAACCTGCTGGGTGTGCTTGTCCCTAAGATGGAGGGCTTACTTAGCCACTCCCATCCCTTTGACCTGGGAAGCTCCTGAAAATCTCAAAACCAACACATCTGTTTTAATTGGACTCCTGGCCACTGGGGTCCATCTCACAATGGACATCTCACAATGGCATCTCACAAATGGCATCTCACAATGGCATCTCACAAATGCCAACAATCTAATCTGTACAGTCCCTGAAGGTATGAACGGTACCTCTCTGCGGAAGAAATATAACCTTAAAAGAGGAATACAATCCTATGTTCAACCCCTGGGGTGTTCTATCTGTGTTCTAATTTGGCCTACCGATGCTTAGAGGCCAACTGTACTCAGATATGTTATTCCATCTTCTTAACCCCAGAGATATCTGTATACACTGAAGATCAGCTCCTAACAGCCTTTAGCCCCAAGTCCCAGTCTAAACGGGCAATCCTCCTACCCGTTCTGATAGGCGCAGGAATTGTGACAAGAATAGGAACCAGAATAGGGGACATAGGTTCATCCGTAGGACTATATCATTGACTATCTCAAGAGTGAAGTGAAGACATGGAACTGGTGGCAGATTCTCTGGTAACCTTACAAAACCAAATAAACTCTCTGGCGGCAGTGACCCCCCAAAATAGGTGAGCCCTCGACCTCCTCACTTCAGAAAAAGGAGGGACTTGCATCTTTCTGGGGGAGGAAGGTTGCTATTTCGTAAACCAGTCGGGAATAGTTACAACTAAGGTTAAGGAACTCAAGGAAAGAATTCAACATAGACAACAGGAAATTATCAATCAATGGAGAGGATGGGATCTCACAGATTGGGCATCCTGGCTTCCTGCCCTGGTGCAGCCCCTCCTCTCCATAATTTTACGTGTAACCATCGACCCCTGTATACTGAATGCCGTGGTACATTTTATTGAAAACACTGTTGCTCACCAAACTACTGCGTGTATCTTAGCTCTCCGAGAGTATCAACCTGTAAAACTGAAAGGCGATGCCTACTAGAAGTTTTTTTAAGGGGCGCCTGGGTGGCTCAGTCGGTTGAGCGTCCGACTTCGGCTCAGGTCATGATCTCACGGTTCATGGGTTCGAGCCCCGCGTCAGGCTCTGTGCTGACAGCTCAGAGCCTGGAGCCTGTTTCAGATTCTGTGTCTCCTTCTCTCTGTGACCCTCCCCCGTTCATGCTCTGTCTCTCTCTGTCTCAAAAATAAATAAGCATTAAAAAAAAAAATTTTTTTAAAAGGCATCAAAGGGGGAATGTTGGAGAAGTGAATAAAGTATGCCAAAGATGGCCAGCGGGGCTAAAACAGACTCTGGTTTCTAGCTTAGAGACCCCTCCTCTGGGTTCTTCTTCCTTTGCTGCGCATGCGTGAAAACCCCCATGTATATGGAAGCTGAGGGCTATAAATTACCCTCCCTACTTGCATTCGGGGCTCAGACCTTTGGGGAAACAGTCTCCTCTGAGCCCTCCAGTGTTAAATAAATCTCTGATCCACCAAGATCTCCGAGTGCCTCTTGGTTTTTCCACCAGTGTTCCAGCCTGGTTCCGTAATAAACTGACGGAGACACTCAGGTGCCCTGCAAATATTATCTCAATCACTTGTCTCGTCATTTCGTTTGGGGTGGCTTTCATCTTAGAGAATATATTGGTTACACCTCTTGATACTTGTGATAGAAATCCAACTCAATCCAGTATAATACAGAGGTGTGCTTGTTGACCTGCTCCTATATCTGCCACCTTTTAATACTGAGGATTCCCACATGAAAATGTACACCTCTCAATTTATGTTCTTTTATATGATTTAAAATCTCCTTCATGCACGTCCTCCAAAGTTCTGATTAGGTCTGTTCCTAGATTATTTGTGGTGCTTAGATACGTGCCTAGATATTTTTGGTGCTATTGCAAATGCTATCTCCTATCTGGTTATTAATGGTTTATAGGAAAAGCTGATTTTATGTGTTTACTCTGTGCCCACTTGCCATCTGACTGGTTCTTATGTCTTATTGAACCTACTATTGATGATAGTAGTTATACTTATTTTAATGTTCTTTTCTGATTCCTGTGTTACCTTGTTTTCTCCAGGGTTCTGTCTGGTTCTTCCTTGGAGAGTTGTGGTTTTCCTTCAAATATATGGGGATTCCTGGTTGTCTGATCTCATTTGTAAATGAGTGCCAGGATGATGGTTCTTAAAGTGTGGTCTGTGGACCCATGGGGGTTCCTGGGAATCTTTCAGGGGGTCCACAAAGCAAAAACCTAATAGGAATACAAAGACATTTTCTTCTTTCATGAGTGTTCAGTGGCATTTTCCAGAGTCTAGATGATGTGTGATATCATAACAGATTGAAGTCAGAAGCAGGTGTGAAAATCCAGCTGTCTATTAAGCCAGACATTGGTGAGATTTTCAAAAATATAAAATAATGTCACTCATCTTACTAAATAAATTATTTTTAGACAAATATATCTATTTTCATAAATGTTATGTTATTTGTGCTAACATGTATTGGCTTTATTATTATTTAAAAATAAAGATTTAAAAATTTTCTGCATTCTGCTTTCTTACAGTAGATATCAGTAGGTTTTCCTCATAGAGTAGTCCTCTCTGGGGCCCTCAAGCATTTTTAAGAGGGTAAAGGATCCTAAGTGCAGCCTGTGTGGGAACTGCTGGTCTTGATGGATCATTCTTGCTATGTGGAATATATCTTGAACACAAGAAAAACTCCTTCCTGTAAGGGACTGTCCACTCTGGTCACAGCAACCCTGGCACCCCTGGGCACTTGGGGTCATGGAGGCAGGCAGGGAAATGCAAGGACAAAGTGCCTTCACAGGGGACACTCTGTCTCTCACTGTGGCTGCAGTTACCTGGGCAGGGTCCTGCTTCTCTCTCTGGAGGCGCCCCTTGCAACAATCTGCTTTAATTTTTAAAGTTTATTTTATTTTATTTTATTTTATTTTATTTTATTATTTTAATTTTATTTTGAGAGAGAGAGACAGAGCACAAGTAAGGGAGGGGCAGAGAGAGAAAGGGAGAGAGAAAGAATCCCAAGCAGGCCAGGAGCCTGACGAGGGGCTCGAACTCACAAACCATGAGATCATGACCTGAGCTGAGATCAAGAGTTGGGTGCTTAACCACTTAACTGACTGAGCCACCACAGGGTCCCTGCCGTCAATATTAAAGCTACACCTTGACTTTATCCTGGGGGCAAATGGGGCATCGTCCCAGCTGCTTGGGGAACCCTTCAAGTAATTATCTTATCAATATCCCATGACTCATTCCTTCCCCATGCCACCACTTCTCCCATTCCTAGAAGGGGGAAGGTGGCTTTTAGGATGGTTTCCCATCTGCTTGGTATTGCAGGCTCCTCTGATTTGTTGGGCTTCCCCACTACTCTGAGCTCACCTGCTTCCTATCTTCCAGAAATTCTCCAGTGTTCTGGTCTGCTGACAGCACTTTTCCTAGTGTTCCAGGGCTTCTAAGTATTTGTTTTTATATTTACTCTGATATTTCAGAGGATCTCTGGGCAGGGAGGAGAAGCACCTGGATGTGGTAAATCAGACATCTTGAACCCAGGGTCAACAATGTTTAAATGAATGAATGAATGAATGAGTGAGCAAGGGCTCTGTGGTGGGCAAAAGGGGAGGGGGCCAGTGTTTGTATTGTTAAAAATGATTAAAGACAACTTAGGTGATACAAACTTTGTTTACCGCATCACAAAGCAGGCAGCAGTCTCTGTTCCCAAGGGTCCAGAGAAATAAAAAATGGGCAGAAGGCAAGACGCTTTCATAGGAAGTTTAAGTATGGAACCCAGAGACGGCTGGGCATTTGGGGCTGACCAGATGCATTGCGCTTCTGGTCACGCACAACTTTTTTAGTTATCTATGGTTGGGTTTGACGATGAGGCACCTCAGGCAGGAGCAGCTCCATCTTGAGGATAGGAAGTTATTTCAACTGCACAGACCTTCCTCCAAGACGAGGTTGCTGTGAAAGTGGACCGCTTAGACGTGGAGACCGACCTGTGTGAAAGCACGTGGACATCGTGGGAGGCCAGGGTGGACTGTCCCTGCTGTCCTCAGGAGCTCGACATCAGTAGAAGTGCCACTGGGTCTGGAGGGAGCACACAGAGTATTGTGGCAGATTCCCCTCCTTTGGGGTTTAATCTACACGGTGGGATTGAAGTCCTGGGGGCCTAACTGCTAGGAAGTAATAGGGCAAAGAACGTGATGCCCATGCTATGTTCCAATCCAGACTCCTTAGGGCCATGTCTCCTGGGCACTGGGCCCAAAGTGAAGAGGCTAGGAGGCATCCTGGAGGGAAAAGCATCAGACTGTGTGTGTGTGATGCTGTGGGCAGTTCTGGGAGCTTGGGGAGTACCGCCCTTCCTCCCTGCCTTGGGCCTGCCTGGCTGATAACATCAAGGGGGTCGTGGTCATCCTCTCAAGAAAAGCACGCCTTTAAAGATGTGGTCCTGACAGCTACAGGGGGCCGGGGGTGACCCTAGAGCAAATCAGGGGAAGGAAACTCAGCTCAACTCCCATTTTATTTAAAAGAAAATACTTCCCTCCCAAAGCAGGGGCTGAGTTATGTGCCTTGGCAAACACACAAAACCAAAGCAAACCCTGCAGGGCTTCTCTGGAAAGTCTGGCCACACCCTCCGGATATGGGAAAGGCTTTCTTCTCTATTTCAAATGACCCTATTTTGCCTTTTTTAGATGCAAATGTTTATTTGGTCTGACTCTCAAATGCCTCAGTGCAGCTGAAATAATTTAAAGCAGCTCTGTAAGAAGCGACCACTTCCCGACCTTCTAACTTGGAACCCTTTTCCTAGGGCCACAGAGGGATGGGCAGGGCCCCCACCAGGCAGCACCAGGCCCTCACCAGCCGGTCCTCCCTGGCTGAGCACAGGCTGGTCATTCAGTGCAAGGACCCCAGAATCATGTAAAGGTGGGCGCTACTTCAGGACAAACAATGAGTGCCTGGGAACCAGCGATTGTCAAGGACCTGCCTATTATCACCCCCTGAAGAGGAGCGAGGGATTCACCTTTTAAAGCTACCAGGTGCAATTTGACGTTTTACCCCAAATCCTAGAGCATCCTGCAGAAGGAGAGAGGGTGCATCGGGACCTTGTAAATCCTAGAGGGACAGGATGGGTTGAAGTCTATGACAGAAATATATCCTTCTGTGAAGCATTGCTATGAGGATTAAATGAGTAAAATGCCTAGAAAATATTCCAGCTGAGTACGTGTGTGTGTGTGTGTGTGTGTGTGTGTGTGACTTGGCTGGTGGGTGGGCCCAACTCACATCTACTGAATGGTGTTTGCTGGTATGAGGATTCACATAGGTCTAGAGGTGGGGTGGAGACTTCTCACCAATGTCAGGTGTTGTCACAGCATTATGCCCATTTTATGCATGTGAAAACTGAGCCTCAGAGCTATTAAGTCAGAAGTGGAGCCTGAGCCCAACAGCTGGCAAGAGCCTGGTGGGGTGCTTGATGGCACCCCAGCCCTGCGAGGTCTGGGTCTCAGTAGAACATTTGCAGTGTGGGAGCAGCCTGGGCTTTTGTCCTGTGTCCCATGTCACCTGCTGCCTCCTGTCTCAGGCCCCTTGTACATACCTTTTCCTCTTGCTGTGGGCCTTCCCTCCCCACGTTCTGGGCAGCTCCTACTTCTGGTCAATGCTTACTGGGAGTGTTGCTTCTGCTGACCAAGTGCGGCCCCTGCAAGATACCATGATGCCCGCCTTCTGTGAACACTGGCCTCCACAGGCATGTGCTCTATGTCTGTTTGCTCACTCACCAGCACTGGGTGCAGGTCCTGGCACAGGATAGCTGCTTGAATGTGAATGGCAGTGTCCTGCAGGGAGGCTGGAGCAGGCTTGGATGGGAAGGCCAGGGGGCAGGAAGCCGGGGCTGGCTCCAGCACTCCTTCTAGCCTTCTAGGAGGGAGTGTGGTAACCTACCTTCCCGGCCTCCTCTTTCACACTGTGCTACTGCCTTTCCTCAGCCTAGGCAGCTTGAAGCTGGCCTGGACCCTGGTCCCCTGCTCTGGGCCTGTCATGCTTGTGATGGGGTGGGGGGTGGGGGGGGGGCATGTTTAGGGGACCTGACCACAGGGTGCAGAGCTGTGAGCCAGACACCCCTCCAAGGGGTGACTTTTCCGTCGTGGGAATGTCACTTTCTGGAGACACGTTGGTTCATTGTGGTGCTTTAAAAGGGGTTATCCAGGAATGAAGGCCCACCTTGAAGAAGGGTGAGGGAGGTCTGGGAGTCAGAGCTTCTCACTGGTCTGCCTGGCTTGTCAGAAGACCAGAGGTGGCCAGGCGGACATCCACAGTGCAGGGTTGCCAAATACATATGAGAATCTAGAACGTGGTAAAGGTGACCTCTCAACCTGTAGGAAAAGGTGGATTATTCAATACATTGTGTTGGGACAACCAGCTAGCCATCTGGAAAAAAATAATATTGAGTACCCAGTTCCTGTTGCTACTAAAATAAATTCCAGAGGGATCCAGGTGGGTTGAGGATTTAAAGCTAAGAAAATGGAAACCATAAAAATAGCAGAATAAGAAAAACGTTTATAATGTTGGAGGGGTGACCTTTTTGATCTTATTGCAAAATGCTGAGGCCATAAACAGAATAACAGATTTATTCTACCAGATAAGAGCCAGATGTTTCTGAATGGCAGAAAAAACATCCTGATGAAAGGAAAAGGGCAAATGATAAACTGAGAACAAAATTACAGCACGTCCTTAAAATGGAATTATCATGCAGTCATGAAAAAGAACAAGGTATATTTATGTCTGTGACACAAGAATAGTATCATATGCATAATATATGCAACGCTTTCACTGGCCAAAGGCTGCTATAAATCAATAAGAAAAAAAAATCCAACAACTGAGTTGAGAAATGGGCAATGAATAGAAATCCTTCACAGGAGGGGCACCTGGGTGACTCAGCTGGTTATACATCTGACTTCGGCTCAGGTTATAGTCTCACGGTTTGTGAGTTCGAGCCCTGCGTTGGGCTCTGTGCTGACAGCTTGGAGCCTGGAGCCTGCTTCGGATTCTGTGTCTCCCTCTCTTTCTGCTCCTCCCCGGCTTGCGTTCTGTCTGTCTCTGTCTCTCAAAAATAAATAAACATTAAAAAAACAAATTAAAAAAAAATCCTTCATGGGAAATGACACTGCTTCTAAACATTTGAAAATATGCTTAATCCCACCTAGATTAAGATAAATGTAACGGAAATGGCAGAGAAGCCCTGCTTGACATCTATCAGACTGGCAAAATTCCAACCTTTGATAAGGGCTGTGTGAGTGAGCAGGATGGACAAGCGCCTTGTGGGAATTTGGGCACATCTGTCAGGATTAGAAACTCTCCACGCAGTCACCCCACATTAAGATTCTGTCCTGCAGGTGATCTCTTACACGTTTGTGAGGACGTTTACCACTGAGGCTCATGGGGGCATTCTTTGAGATTGCAAAGGAGGGAAACCACTTAAATACTATCAGCAGTAATATCAATTAATTAAATCATAGCTCATCCTCGTATGGAATTACACACACTTTTCGTAAAAAGATTTTTTTAGGGTTATGATATGGAGCATGCTTCATAGTATATTGTTTCATGAAAAAGTGTGTGCGTGGAATCCACTCATTCGTGTGTGTGTGTGTGTGTGTGTGTGTGTGTCTGTGTGTAGAAGCATGAAATTTAATTCCTGAAAGGGTACCTAAAACATGGAAATTGGCATCATGAGTTTCCTCTAATGTTATTGACTAAATGTTTGTGTCCCCCCAAAATTCATATGTTGAACCTTCAATGTGAGGATACTAGAAAGGGCGGTCCTTTGAGAGGTGACTGGTTATGACAGTGGAGCCCTCATGAAAGGATTAGTGCCCTCACAGAAGAGACCCCAGAGAGCTCACTGGCTTCTCTGTCCTGTGAGGAAGGGGTGAGAAGTCGGCTGTCTGCAACCTGGAAGAGGGAATGCATCAGAACCAGACTCTGCACATTTCCAGCCTCCAGAACTGTGAGCAATAAATGTCTGTGGTATTTTGTTACAGCAGCCCAAGTGGACTGAGACACCTAGACAAGGGGCCTGGGATCTAGGGCAGGTGGTGGGAGACTAATTTCCCTTCCTCCCTCCCTCCTACCCTCCTTTCCTTCTTTCCTTCCTTTCTTCCTTCTTTCCTCCCTCCCTCCCACCCTCCTTTTTGTTTTTTTCCTTTCTTCTTTCTTTCCTCCCTCCCTCTCTTTTCCCCTCCTGCCTCCCTTCCTCCCTTCCTCCCTTCCTTCCTCCCTTCCTTCCTCCCTCCCTTCCTCTCTTTCTTCCTTCCTTCCTCCCCTCCTTCCTCCCTCCCTCCCTCCCACACAGAGTAAGAGAAATGTAATGGCTTCCCTGAAG
Organism: Neofelis nebulosa; assembly: GCF_028018385.1. NCBI lineage: Eukaryota > Metazoa > Chordata > Mammalia > Carnivora > Felidae > Neofelis > Neofelis nebulosa. The sequence goes on from NC_080788.1 coordinate 22,043,101, forward strand.
TCCCACTGAAATATGTGTGCCTATGTAATCTACAAAGAAGGTGGCCCTGTCCATGTGTCCAGCCAGACCCCTGGGCATCTGAAGTTCCAGGCAAGACTTTATGTCTCAACAGCCATACCAGGGACCTGGATCACAGCAGCAGTCTTGGCTCCTTGGCTTTTCATGTCATGGTCCCCCATGCCTGCCCTCTGCCAGGAGCCTGCTGAAGCAGAAAGGAGGTCCCTCTGGCTTCAAGGGTTAAACCCCCAACAGTACAGCAAATGCTGCACTGCAAGACTTAACTATCCCTCGCATGGTGAACACTCACATCTTTATCACTCTGGCAATAATTCCCACTAAAGTCAGGCATGATTTCTAAGGTGGGTAAAAGTATTTGAAAAGTGGGCAGGCAGATGGCATAGAGAGGGTCATCCTTTTCTCAAACTGTCTTCAACCACATGGGTCTCAGCTGCCATCTCACAGGAATATCATTGTTGTTTTGCATTTGTGCACATTTCTGTTCATGGGTTGGAGGGAGGGGGCTGAGCAAAGCTGCAGGGAGGACATGAAACAGCCAAGTTCATATGTTTCTTGGTGCCATGCTTGGCTGGTGACTGGATCCTGCATGGATTGGCAGGGCCTGGGAGCATGTGGAGGGAAACAGCTTTCCCTGGCTCTGCACACTCAGCATGAGCACTCATATCATCCCTGGGCTTGGCTCTCTTCCTGGGCCTGTGTGGGCTGTAAAACAGAACACACACTAGGGGACAGAGCTTGCCCAAAGGGCTGTTCTGACAATTCCTATCATAATAGTGATGGCACCATAGTGATCTCATTTATTCCTTGCAGCAACCTTGGGGCTGGGAACCACTGCTATCCCCATTTTCCTGATGAATAGATTGAGATGTTAGAGCAGTGGGACAGGAAGAAGCCAGGACCTGAGGACCTATGGGGTTGGGGAGGGGGTATGTTGCCAAGAATCAGACCTCTTCACTCAGAGGAACCCAGAAGCCTGGGTAATAGGAGACAATTGGCACTACAGGAAGTGGGATGAAGTGGGGATGGTGGAGGCAAAAAAAGAGAGGATGACCCAAACTCTGTCTAGGAAGCCAGTTGGATCCCAGGACTCTCCCCCCTCAATCTCCAGACAAAGCTGGAGCTTTGTTCTTTGAAGAAATTGGAGGGGAGTGGCTCTGGGTAAGGGACAACAGGGACAGCAGAAGGCAGGGGTGAAATTAGTGGCTGAAAAGGGGTTGGGATATAAGAAGAAAGACTTCACACTAAGAAGAGCCCCAAGAGCCCATCCCACTCTATTCCCTGGACATTGGCTGCAAGACCTATGTGCCCCAGGCAAGACACATGTCCCTAGGAAAAGACCTAAAAATGCTTACATGTGAGGGGTGCCTGACAAGGAAATCTACTCCATCTACCAGTCTAAAATCCTCTCCTCCCCCCAAATTTTCAAAGAACTCTTCAGTGCTTCACTCTCAGCTTTGAACAGATTGCCAAGGATCCCTTTACATGTGAGTGATGCTGCTAGCATGGATTTCAACAAACAACAAACAGAAGAAAGGCATTCAGAGGAGTTAGAGAGAAGGGAGCAGAACAGAAGCTCAAGATGAAATTCCTATCATTAATCTTCTTAGAGAGATGACAGAGATATTGCATTTAAGAGACAAGATCAGCATTCTATAAATAATAGGTTATCAGAGCATGAGAAAGAGGGTTTCTAATAGATGAGATAGAAGATGGAGTCGAGGAAATCTCTCTTAAAAAAGGGCAAAGAGATTGACAATAAGAGAAGAACTACAACTAGAAGGTAGGTCCAGATGACTCAGTGTCCTTCTAATTTGAGTTACAAAAAGAGAATATAGAGAAAACAAAGATATTTCAAGGAAATAATATGAGAAAATTCTCACCTGAAGGGCGGACCCTTCACACACAAAGAACTCAGCAAACACCAGGACCATGAACTTTTAAAATTCCACACCAATGTATATTTTCATGAAATATAAAAGCATCAAGGATCAAGAGAAAATCCTACAAACTGGGGATTGTGAGGAGGAGCGTATAAAGCATACAAAAGTTTCAGACCTGAATGATGGTAGACTTCACAACAGTAGCACTGGAAGATACAAGACAATGGAATTATGCCTTTGAAATTTTGATGGAAAATTATTTTCAACTTAGATTTGTACAACAAGCCCAATTATCTTTCATATATGAAGTGATATCAAAGTATTTCTAGGCATGCAACATCTTTTTAAAAAATTTTTTGTGTTTATTTTAGTTTTGAGAGAGAAGGAGAGAGAGAGAGAGAGCGCGCGCACGAGCAGGGGGTGGGCAGAGAGAGAGAGGGAGACACAGAATCTGAAGCAGGCTCCAGGCTCCGAGCTGTCAGCATGGAGCCCAACGTGGGGCGTGAACACATGAACGGTGAGATCATGACCTGAGCTGAAGTAGGCACTCAACTGACTGAGCCACCCAGGTGCCCCTAGGCATGCAACATCTTTAAAGCTTTTACCTTCTATATATCCTTTCTCAGAAAGATGATGGAGGATGTGCTCCAGCAAAATGAGCATGTAAACCAAGAAAGAAGAGGACCTAGGGTGCAGGAACTGAGGGAGTCAGCCTGATGGAGAGGCTGAGAGAAACCCCAAGGTAACAATTTGTACCACAGACCAAGAGAGCAACAGATCAAAGCGCTGGGAGGGAGATATCCAGGGAAGTGGGGGAACCGCCAGATTACCTAATGTGTTAGGACATTTGAAACAACTGTTGATAGGCATTGATGAAAATATAAAACTTTGGGGTTAAATTTAGCCATTAGGGCATTGAAAATAGTAAAAGGATGAATTTATCTCTGGTGTGGAGAGCTGGATTATGGGAAAGGAATATATTTATTATACACTGTTTGTGTGATTAGTGATAGTCCTGATAATATTAACACGGACTATTAATTTAACCAAAAATTATAATATTAAGATATATTAGGATGATGGGTGTGGGAAGAAGGTGGGAACACAATGGATTACAAGTGTCAAATCCCCAACAACTATAATAGAAAGCCCAAAAATATTGTCAAAATATAGTAATTTAAAAGTAGGAATATTTCCTTATTTTTTCAGAAGGAAATAAAAAAAAAAAACTGAAGGCAGTGCCCCTGGGAATGGGAGTGGGATGAGAAAGAACCGAAGAGATTGGTTGCATTGCACTGGTGCTGGGACAGAGGGATGATTTCATGATTAGACTAAGAGACCACTAAGGTGGTCCTCAGGTAGTGTGGAGAAAGAAAGTTGTGGAACAGCTCCCTTTGGTGGGATTAGAAGGATGGAGGGGAGAGAAGTTTGGCTGAGCACCTCCCTCTTTATAGGAAATGAGAGTCAGTCAGTGTGGGGGAGGAGGAAGCAAGGTCAAGTTTCCTTCTCAGGCCAGAGGTCAGAACTAGGACATTCCCTAGGGTTATCTGGCACCCAGGTCCCTGTGGTCTTGCCCTTTCCTCTGTCTTGATCTACACTGGCCCTTCTTGGCGATTTTTGCTGAGCCAGGGCCAGAGGGCTGGTCTTCAGGAGGATGGGAGCTGGTGACGAGCAGAGAGATGGCAAGAAGAAAGAATGAAGAGCAGACTGCTGGATGCAACTATGAGGGAGGCTGGACTTCCAGCCCTGACTCAGCACAGCCAGGAGGCAGAGATGTATCTGGCTGGAATATGAGTTATCTATTGCTACACAAATAACCGCAAAACTGAACAGCTTAAAACAACAAACATGCACCATTACACATGGTTTCTGGGAACTGCTCAGATGGCTATTGTGGTTCAAAGGCTCTCAAGGTTGAATTCATGCTGCTGCTCAGGGTGGTGGTCTCTGGAGGCTTTATGGGGGCTAGAAGATGTGCTCTCCAGCTCACTCACACATGGCTGTTGGTGGGAGGTTTCGGTTCCTACCACGCAGGCATCTCCAAATGGTTGCTCATAACAGGGCTTCTCTAAGAGCAAGTGATTGCAGACTGATAGAGGCAGAGACAGACAGACAAAGACACAGAGAGAGACAAACAGCTCAACCAAGAGGGAAGCCACAGTGCCTTTTATGACCTAATCTCAGAAATGTCACACTATCATTCTGCCATGTTCCATGTGTCCCTGGTACAGTGTGGAAGAATTCTACACAAGGGTGTGTATGCCAGGAGGTGGGATTGTTGGCGGCCATCATGGAGGCTGCTTCCACAGGTGGTAATGGGATGCATTGGTTGGGCACCTACTGTGTGGTAAAGTCTGTGTATTTGGCTGTGGCTGTGAAGGAGACACCTATTCCCAAAGAACCTATGCTTTTAATGGAATTCCAATTCTCTCCTCCTGCCCAACCCTAATATTCATAACAGCACCATCAACTCACATCTACACCACCCTTTCCAGCCTTATCTCATTCACATTCCTTATTAAAAGTTTCATAATATCTCTCTGCTATAAGTTTGGCATGCTTTATTCATTTTTTGCTGGGTGAGAAAATTGAAGCACACACAGATAGGCCCAATAGTGGCCAAAGGCTTGACCTGCACAAAGTTCCCAGGGGTGGGTGAACAGTGAAGACAGCTGGAGCTGTGGGTTCCCCAGGTACCCATGTCTGGTAGTGGCTTTCCCATTCATTCTTGCACTTCACTGATGTCCTCATCCAAGGTACTGGTGACAGGGCAGTGAAGAGAAGAGCCTTAGTCTCTGCCCTGGGGAGCTTATGGTCCGGGAGAGGGAATGGACATTAGTCCAAATGTCTCACAGATAAGTATACAATTACAAGTGAAAAACACTGATATGAGAGAAAGCGTAGGGTGAAATGAGATAACAGGGAGTCTGGCTTGGCTGAGGGCCCAGGAAGTACCTCTGAGGAGAAAGGCAGGCAGCAGGGGATAATTCCTGGTTGTCACTAGGATCAGAGAACAAAAGAAGGCCCAAACCTCTCATTTATGTTCAGGCTAATATTAGTGTGAGAGACATGTGAATAATTTATTTTTTTTTCTCACAAATATTTTTAATACTTAAGGGTAAAGAGTAAAAACTTGAACCCTAAATTAAAAAATAAAGACAACCTTCAGTGATGTATTTCTGCACCAGGAAAGGTGTCTTCTTATAGGAACAGCAGAATCACCCAGAAACAAGTGTCTAATTTTAGCAGTGCCATCTGTGGCACTAAAATAAGGATGATTATCAACACTATCTTTCAGGTTTTTCACTAAGTCAGAACAATTTGCTAAAAATAATCTGTACTGTATCCGCAACGCCCCCAGACAATGTGTGTTTTCCCATCACCACGGCCTGCTTGCTCCCCACAGGCCTGGAGACCAACAGGGAGCGTTAAGCCTTACTGGCAGCGTGTTCTTTGTTGCTGGTTTTCATCCTGAACTTCGTCACAGGGACAGTGGAAGATGGGATGGAAGTCTTGAATGGAGAAAGCTGGGTGTATCTCCCAAGAGCCTCCCAGGCATTCGAGGGCTCAGAGCCCAAGGTCAGGTCTTCAGTTCCTGGAATCCTATAGGGTCCAGGGAGGCAACCCTCTCCCTCCCTCCTTCTTCCCTCTCTCCCTTTGTCTTCCCTCCCTCTTTCTCCATCCCCCCCCCGCCGCCACTCCCATGTAAGGGGCTAAATTATAGAAGCCAGACATCAATTTGCTTCTTTTCCATGGGGAAGTTCCCTTCTGGGTCTGAATACTCATGTCCCCCATCCAGGGTGCCTCTTCTTGGGGTCAGAATTACAGTAAAGTCTGCAGGGTCACAAAGAGGCCCAATGAATGTGGAGACTGAGCCCAGAAAGGCAGGGAGACTGATCACAACATTTCATGCTGATCATAGGGCCACTGTTGGCCTGTATAGAACCTTTGTGTAAATTAGAAAAAGGTGACTTCGTCTAACCCAGGGACCCAGTCAGGAGAGCAGGACATGTACTGGACTTCAGAACTCACTTGCCTCCTGGTCCAGGAGGCTTTGAGTAGTGTGTAACCTGCACAAGTGTTTATGCCCCACTGAGGTTGCTATGGGCAGAAGAATTCAACTATTCTCCCACAGCACCACTGGCCTCTTGGAGCCAGAAGACCCCCTGCATCAGACTCATGGACTCTTTTCCCTGAACAGAACAGGATGGATAAAAACCAATGATTCCCTTTGGATTTCCTTAGGATCTAGGCAATGCTGATTAAGTTGATTTTTAAGTTTATTTGTAACTATGTCCTCCCTAGCATTTCCAGGAGGCACTTAAGGTTGAGTAGGGTGGGTGGTAGGTTGAGCAAAAAGAGTTTTGGACCTCCCACCCTTACTTCAATCGGGAGAGCTCTTTTTTTCCCCCCTGCCTTATTTGTTGGACTGTTATGAAAGATTTACTTTGAGAAAAGGATTTCACAGGAAAATTGCCTGAACTAATATTTCCACTCAGGGAAAATATCTTTTAAGAATGAGAGTAGTGACAACCTGAAAGAAATGGATAAATTCCTAGAAAAATACAACCTCTCAAGACTGAATCACGATGAAGTAGAAAATCTGAACAGACTGACTGCTAGTAAGGAGATTGAATCAGTAATCAAAAACTTCCCAACAAACAAAAGTCCAGGACCAGATGGTTTCATTGGTGAATTCTACCAAACATTCAAAGAAGAATTAATACCAATCTTCTCTAACTCTTCCAAAAAATAATAGAAGGGGAAACTCTTCCAAACTCATTTACAAGGCCAGCATTACCCCGATACCAAAACCAGAAAAGGATGACACAAGAAAAGAAAGTTACAGGCCAATATCCCTGATAAACATAGATGTAAAAAATCCTCAACAAAATATTAGCAAACTGAACTGAACAATATATTAAAAAGATCATACACTACAAACAAGTAGGATTTATTCCAGGGATGCAAGGATAGTTTCACATCTTTAAACCAGTCAATGTGATAGACCACATTAACAAAATGAAGGATAAAATCATAATCATCTCAATAGACATAGAAAAGACATTTGACAAAATTTAACATCCATTTATGGTAAAAACTCTCAACAAAGCAAATATAGAAGGAATGTATCTCAATGTAGTTAAGACCATATATGACAAGCCCACTGCTAACATCATGCTCAATTGTAGAAACCTGGAAGTGTTTTCTCTAAGGTCAGGAACAAGACAAAGATGCCCACTCTTACCACTTTTTTAATTTTATTTTATTTTATTAAAAAAAATTTTTTTTAACCTTTATTTATTTTTGAGACAGAGAGACAGAGCATGAATGGGGGAGGGGCAGAGAGAGAAGGAGACACAGAACCGGAAGCAGGCTCCAGGCTCTGAGCCATCAGCCCAGAGCCCGACACGGGGCTAGAACTCAGGGACCGCAAGATTGTGACCTGAGCTGGTCGGACGCTTAACCGACTGAGCCACCCAGGCGCCCCACCACTTTTTTTAAACATAGTATTGGAGGGGCATGTGGGTGGCTCAGTCAGTTCAGCATCTGACTTGATTTCGGCTCCAGTCATGATCTCGTGGTTTGTGAGTTCAGCCCTGTGTTGGGCTCTACACTGACAGTATGGAGCCTGCTGGATGGAGATTTCCTCTCTCTCTCTCTCTCTCTCTCTCTGCCTACCCCCACTGTGTGCTCTTTCTCAAAATAAATAAATAAACCTAAAAAAAAATCAGGGGTGCTGGGGTAGCTCAGTCAGTTAAGTGCCTGACTTCAGGTCAGGTCATGATGTCACATTCTGTAAGTTGGAGCCCTGTGTTGGGCTCTGTGCTGACAGCTCAGAGCCTGGAGCCTGCTTTGGATTCTGTGTCTCCCTCTCTCTCTGCCCCTCCCCCACTCACTCTCTGTCTCTCAAAAATGAATAAATGTTAAACAAAACAAAACAAAAGAAAACAAAACAAAACATAGTAATGGAAGTCCCAGCCACAGTAATTAGGCAAGGAAAAGAAACAAAAGGCATCCAAAGTGAAAGGAAGGAGCAAAACTGTCACTATTTGCAGAAGACATATCTAGAAAACCATAAAGGCTTCATCAGAAAACTACTAGAACTAATGCATGAATTCAGTAAAGCTGCAGTATACAAAATTAGCACACAATAGTCTGCTGCATTTTTACACATTAATAATGAATTATCAGAGAGAAAAACTAGGAAAACAATTTACGATTCCATCATAAAGAATAAAATACCTAGGAATAAATTTAGCCAAGGAGGTGAAAGACTTATATATTGGAAACTATAAGACATTAATGAAATGAAATTTAAAAGACACAAATGGTGCTGATGGATTGGAAGAATTAATATCTTTAAAATGTCCATACTACCCAAAGCAATCTACAGATTCAATACAATTCTTATCGAAATTGCATGGCATTTTTGACAGAAATAAAACAAACAGTCCTAAACTTTGTATGGAAACATAAAAGACCACAAGTAGCCAAAGCAATCTTGAAAAAGAACGGGGGCACCTGGGTGGCTCAGTTGGTTAAGCGTCCGACTTCAGCTCAGGTCATGATCTTGTGGTCCATGAGTTCGAGCCCCGCGCCAGGCGGCTCAGAGCCTGGAGCCTGTTTCAGATTCTGTGTCTCCCTCTCTCTCTGCTCCTTCCCTGCTCATGCTCTGTCCCTCTCTGTCTCAAAAATAAATAAATGTTACAAAAATTAAAAAAAAAAGAAAAAGAAGAACAAAGCTGAAAGCATCATGCTGCCTGATTTCAAACTATATTACAAAGCCACAGTAATTAAAACAGTGTGGTATTGGCGTAAAAACAGACTCACAGATCAATGGAACAGAATAGAGAGCCCTGAAATAAACCATAATTATATGACCAAGTAATCTAAAACAAAGGAACTAAGAATATATAGTGGGGAAAAAACAACTCATGTTAAGAAAACTGGACAGCTACATGCAAGAGAATAAAACTGGACCACTTTCTTATACCATACACAAAAATTAGCTCAAAACAGACTAAAGACTTGAATGTAAGACCTGACACCATAAAACTCCCATACAAGGGGCACCTGGGTGGCCCTATCAGTTAAGCATCTGACTTCGGCTCAGGTCATGATCTCACGGTTTGTGAGTTCAAGCCCCACATCAGGCTCTGTGCTGATAGCTTGAAGCCTGGAGCCTGCTTCAGATTCTGTGTCTCCTTCTCTCTCTGCCCCTTCCCAACTTGTGCTCCTCTCTCTCTGTCTCTCAAAAATAAATAACTGTAAAAAAAAATTAAAAAAAAAAACCTTCCATACAAAACATAGTAAACTCCTTGATATAGGTCTTGGCAATAATTTTTTGAATCTGAAAACAGAAGCAAAAACAAACAAGTAGGACTACATCAAACTGGAAACCCTGCACAGCAAAGGAAACCATCAACAGAATGAAAATACAACCTATTGAATGGGAGAAAATATTTGCAAGTTGTATATCTGAAAGGGTTAATATTCAAAAAATATAAAGAATGCATATAGCTTACTAGCAAAAAATTTGACTAAAATATAGGCAGAAGATCTGAATAGACATTCTTCTTTTTTATTTTTTTTAACGTTTATTTTTGACAGAGAGAGAGAGAGAGAGAGAGAGAGAGAGACAAAGAGCATGAGCGGGAGGGGGCAGAGAAAGAGGGAGACACAGAATTGGAAGCAGGCTCCAGGCTCTGAGCTGTCAGCACAGAGCCTGATGCAGGGCTCGAACTACAGACTGAGAGATCATGACCTGAACCGAAGTCGGATGCTCAACCGACTGAGCCACCCAGGCACCCCCGAATAGACATTTTTCTAAAGAAGACATATGGAAGGCCAACAAGTACATGAAAAGATGTTCTACATCACTAATCATCAGGAAAATGCAAATCAAAACCACAATGAATACCACCTCACACCTGTTAAAAATGACTGCTATCAAAAGTATGAGAAATAATAAGCATGGGGGGCATCTGGGTGGCTCCGTCAATTGAGCGTCCAACTCTTGATTTCAGCTCAGGTCATGATCTCACAGTTGTGAGACTGAGCCCTGTGTTGGGCTCCATGCTGAGCATGGCGCCTGCTTAAGATACTCTCTCTCCTTCTGCCCTTCCCCAATTCATGTGTGTGCATGTACATGCTCTCTCTCTCTCTTTCTCTCTTAAATAAAAAAAAATAAGAAGAAAGAAATAACAAGCATTGGCAAGGATGCAGAGAAAAGGGAACCCTTATGCACTATTTGTGGGAATGCAAAATGATACAGTTACTATGGAAAATAGTATGGAGGTTCCTCAAAAAAAATTACAAATAGAAGTATCATATGATCCAGCAATTCCACTTCTGGGTATTCATCTAAAGAAAATGAAAACATTAACTCAAAAAGATATCTGCACCCCCATGTTCTTTGCAGCATTATTTACAATAGCTAAGGGTGTGGAAACAACCTAAGTGTCCACCAGTGGATGAATAAAGAAAGAAAATGTGGTCTATATACACAATGGAATATTATTTAGTCATAAAAAGGCATGTCTTGTCATTTGTGACAACGTGGATGCACCCTGAGGGCATTATATTCAGTGAAATAAGTCAGACAGAGAAAGACAAATACTGAATTCTCTTATAATGTGGAATATAAAAGTAAACAAACCAAACCAAGGTCACAGTGACAGAGAACAGGTAGGTGATTGACAGAGTCAAATTGTAGAGGATAGGAGAAATAGGTGAACTGTTTTTGTTTTGTTGTTTTGTTAGTTTAAATAAATTGAATTTTAAAAATAAATTAAATGAAAAAACCTAAAAACATAAAATAACAAAAAAGTTTCCAGCCAAGTAAAAAAACAAAACAAAAAAAAAACAACTAAAGGAAAAGGCAACCTATGAAATGGGATAAAATACTGGCAAACTATATATGGAAGGGTGTTAATATGTAAAATATACACATATAACTCAACATCACAGAAATGAATTCAGTTTTAAAAATAGGCAAAGAAAGAGCATTTGCGTGGCTCAGTCAGTTGAGCGTGTGACTCTTGGTTTCGTCTCAGGTCATAGTCTCACTGTTCATGAGTTTGAGTTCTGTGTCAGGCTCTGTGCTGTTGGTCTGGAGCTTGCTTGGGATTCTCTCTCTCTCTCTCTCTCTCTCTCTCTCTCTGCCTCTCCCCCTGCTGACACACACTCTCTCTCAAGTAAATAAACATTTTTTAAAAAGTTTAAAAAAATAGGCAAAGTACCTGAAAAGACATTTTTCTAAAGAAGACATACACATAGCCAACTGGTATGCAAGAAGGTGTTCAATATCACTACACATTCTCTATAGTATCAAGAACAAAAAGTGAGAGTAATGATAAAAGATTCTGTTAAAATTGAGAATGAGCCATGCACAGCCGCCAGTGTGGCTGCTCCCTCTGGTCTCTGTCCTCCACTGCATGAGCACTCAGGTGGTGAGGGCATGGGAGGTTGATCAAATTCTCCTGTTCACTTGGTATTTTAGTGCCTCTCCTGGGTGGCTACAGAGATCCTTATGCTCTGTGTCCACTCCTTAAGTCCGACCACACACCTCTTCCCCAGGCCTCCTTGTCCTTGAAACTCTTTCAGTCTCCTGAATAACCTGGGGAGCAATTCCCCAATGCCCATGAATACATGGATATCTTTAGCCACTGTGAGATGGATCTAGGCCAGGAATACACGTGTTACCTGACATCCTAACAGGAGAGGCATGTGTCACTTTGAATACCATTATCAGCTTTGACCATATCCAACTGCCCTTGAAAATCTGATTAATTCCCTTTTCCAAGGTGTGGTTACCCAAGTAGAACACCCACAGGTTCTTTCAGAGATGGAAGAATTGCAGCTGTATGACACTCATCATAGTGTTGCACAGTTCTTCCTTGTGGGGCTCATCCCCCTATTTACTCCATGAATTCTGGGTCTGAAACCTGGCTCAAGTCTGGAAAATGGGCCAAGGGTATGACTTACCATAGTTTTCTGTGAATACATCTTTTTTTTTTTCCAGGTATAATCCACATAACATTCACTGTTTTACAGTATACAATTCTGGGGGCACCTGGGTGGCTCAGTCGGTTAAGTGTCTGATTTTGGCTCAGGTCATGATCTCAGAGCTCATGGGTTCAAGCCCCGTGTTGGGCTCCATGCTGACAGCTCGGAGCCTGGAGTGTGCTTTGGATTCTGTGCCTCTCTCTCTCTCTGCCCCTTCCCCACTTGTGCTCTATCTCTCTCAAAGAGTAAACATTAATTTTTTTTAAAGTATACAATTCTGTGATTTTTAGTATGTGCACAAGGTTGTATAACCAGGAGCACTATCTAATTCTAGAACATTTCCATAATCCTGAAAGAAACCTGTACCTCTTAGCAATCAGGCTCAATTCATCCCTTACACCAGCCCCCCAGCAACTTGTCTCTGTATTTGCTAGAATACTGGGCATACAAATGGAATCATACAGTATGTGGCCTTTTGTGACTGGCATCTTTCCCTCAGCATGATGTTTCTGCATATTGCAGCAAGTGTCAGTACATCATCCCTTTTGATGGCTGAATACTACTCCACTGTATGGGTATGCCACATTTGTCTATCCATTCATCAGCTGCTGGATATTTGGGTATGAATCCGTTCCCAACCCTTTTGATTATGTTTATTAAGCAGTGCCTGTCTGTTTGGTCCCTAGGAACACTTTGTTCTATAAACCATCTCCATTCCCTATGTCTCTGAAAATTAGAACACTTACCCCCTCCCCCTCATTCTGACCTTGCAATCTGTTATGGTAATTATGGGAACTGCACCCATTGCAAAAAAGCACGTGTTGCAGTTAAGTACTGCTGTCAGCCCTTGCTGTGCCAGAGTTCTATTATCCCCACTGCTCCTGGAAGCCCTGCTCTATGATGGCATTTCCTAGCTTTCAGCCCTGGCCTGCAGAGGATAGTCACCACTGAGCTTCTCAACAATATTAGTGCTCCCCTCACCAGAAATTCCTTATCACCTTGGAAAGTGTCCTCCAGCCTCCCCAAGGAGTCTCATAGAGTAGACCAGTCCTTGGAGGTTACTTCTCTGAGTATTTTGACCCTTTCTCTGGCTTGAAAGTTCTGACATTGCTTCTCCATCACTGCTCTCTTTAAAAGTGGGCTATTGCTTCTTTTCAAGCTACCAAGAGCCATCCCAGAGGGAATCATCCTAGGGTGCATTCCACAGTGTTATACTCTGTTATGGTTGAATGCCCTCATATCAACAAATCTCTCTTATCCAGCTTATTTTACTGCCCCCCCTTGGTCCAGCACCTTCAGGATTAACTTCTAGGCACACTCTCATTCCTGCTAATATGTGTTAGTCAAGTTCAAGAGTTTTCTTAGTGTTTAATTCCTCTCCTCCCTGAACAGGCCAACAAAAGTGAGAGTCTAAGGGAAGGGCTGGGGTTCTGATACTTGGGATAGGGGTGTTTGAACCTGAGGGCTTTGAGCCCTGAGATTCCCCTGAACACTTCCAGGGGTCTCTAGGGTTTTACTCCCGTTTATTGAAGATAAGGCCCCCATCCATTGCTTGAAGGCTGCACAGTCCTCACATGAGGCAAATGCCCTTTAAGACCATGACAGCTTTCCTTGGGAACTAGCTCGACCTCCCCTCTTGGCACTAGACCAATACCTAGAGCCTGGTGACAGGCCATACAAACCAACTGGAATAATTCAGCAGAAATGGCCTTTACGAGAAGGACACTGGGAGATGAAGCTGCAGAGCCAAGCTTGGAAAACACCCAGGAACCAAGGAAGCATTGGAGCAGGAAGCATGTTCACAGCTGTGCCACCAGAATGACCTGTCAGGGTGCTGCTGCTAACTTCTAGAGTAGCCCACTGCCCCATCTGTGCATAAATTCTGGACATTTCTTCTCCATCTCACCTCTCATTGCGAGTCCAAGCCCCGTGCAGAAACACTTGGTTCCTGAGCCCAGATTACTGGCCTGTGCCCTGCTGGGTGGGTGAACAGGTGAGGAAGGATGGTCTTTGTACTTTGGCTTCAGAAGTCACATTCCACCAAATTCCCACCATGGGGGATTCCGTGCCAACACAGGAGGAGTTTTAGGTCATGGCCAGGTAAAGACAAATGTACCTTAGCTGGCACTGGATGAGAGGGATGTGAGCAGGGGGTATTAGGCTATTCCCTCAGATTTGTTGTCAGAGAATACACATGTTGGTAATGCCAATATCTTAGAGAGTATGACCCTTCTTGGGGAAATTTTCTATTCAATAAGACCATTCCAGACTTCCTCTAAGAGAGTGAAGCCCTGTTGTTGCAATGTGAGACTAGCCAAAAGGTACAGAAGGATGGGGCAAGATGTCAAACCCTTCTCAGCACCCTTGGAAGAACCCCATGGTGGGGAACAGAGTAGCAGGGGGATGCTTCTTATCCTGATTGAACTAGAGGCTGGCCCTGTAGTTCACCAACCCCATGCTATTGGGTTGGATTGTATATAGAGCAGACACATACCATCCCCAGGAGTTTCCTTCATCAGGGGGTCCAAGAATGCTTCCATGAGGGACCTCCAGGTACACCTTCTTTAATTTTGGTTACAGATGAAGTCAGCATGTGGAACAGGGTAGGCTGCAGACTGGAGTTCTGTATTGGGTCAGTAAATGAAGCACAGGTTAGGCAAAATGACTCTAAGAGTTCTGAGTTATGGTACAACCAATTCTGAAATGAGATCATCCCAACCCATAACAGATTCATCACACCCTCACTCCTGAGTGTTGGTCAGTTGGTTTTACTGGGCAGGGCACATGTCTCCAAAATGTGTGGACTTGGGGCGCCTGGGTGGCGCAGTCGGTTAAGCGTCCGACTTCAGCCAGGTCACGATCTCGCGGTCCGTGAGTTCGAGCCCCGCGTCAGGCTCTGGGCCAATGGCTCAGAGCCTGGAGCCTGTTTCCGATTCTGTGTCTCCCTCTCTCTCTGCCCCTCCCCCGTTCAGGCTCTGTCTCTCTCTGTCCCAAAAATAAATTAAAAAACATTGAAAAAAAAAAATCAAAATGTGTGGACTCACTCTAGGCAATATAGTCACTATAATCTATCACTTGGCTCTGAGCTCCCTGGCATCCATGACAACAATGGAAGTTCAGTGTCTTATGTTGCAGAGTTAATCAGAAAGACTTTTTTTTAATGTTTATTTTTGAGAGAGAGAGAGAGAGAGAGAGAGAGAGCAAGCAAGGAAGAGGTAGGGAGAGAAGGAGACAGAGAATTGAAGCAGGCTTCAGGCTCTGAGCTGTCAGCATAGAGCTCAACGTGAGGCTTGAACTCACAAACTGAAAGATCATGAACCGAGTTTAAGTCGGATGCTAACTAACTGAGCCACCCAGGCACCCCAGAAGAGACAAATTTTGTTCGTGTGTGTATTAGTTTGCTTGGGTTGCCATAACAAAATGCCAAAAACTGGATAGCTTAGAAATTTAATCTCACACAGTTCTGGAGGCTGGAAGTTGAAGATCAGGTGCTGGCAAGGCTGATTTCTGCTGAGGCCTCTCTCCTTAGCATGTAGATTGTTGCCCTCTTCCTAAAACTTCACATGGTCTTCCTTCTATGCCTATCTGTGTCTTAATCTACTCTTATAAGGACACCAGTAAAATGTGATTAGGGCCCACCCTAATGGCCTCATTTTACCTTAATTACATTTTTAAAGTCCCTATATCCAAATACAGTCACAGTCTGTGGTACTGGGTGTTAGGACTTCAACATATGAACTTTAAGGGGCATACATTTCATCCCATAAAACTGTAAAATTCTGCTGTATTCTTGTACAAGGAATATTGAAGAGCAATTTGTCTTGTGTCTTTCTTTCTTGGCTCTACTGTTTACTGCAGGAGACTACCCACCTGGCCCTTCGTGGACAATGATTCATGCCTTAATAGCATCCTTCTCTCTTTCCTATGCAACCTCACTACTTGGTCATGGTCAAATGCAATGTAAAGATTTTATTCTTAGCAAGTTGTGAGGGACTGATGGCCCTTAATGAATTCTCCCTTTTGCATGGAATGGGAAAAAAGTGCATTCTAGAGAATGTGGTTTTAGGACCAGAGGTAGGTCAGAGTAAGGAGTTAAAGAATATCTTCCAGTCGCCGCTGACCTTCCCATTCTTGATGACTGCCTGTATCACAAGAAAACAGAACTAGGGATCCAGCTGTACCATAATTATCTGTGTAGTCTCAGGGTGGCCTTTAATTTTTCGGAAGGTCTCTTTTTTTTTTTCATTTGCAAAGTGAATATTGCCTTCATATCTATCTTACTTTGTTCTCGTAAGATATATGTAACAATTTTGGTAAGTTGTAAAGTGATATGACTTATCACTACTCATCCCACATATGTCAAAGATTTGCTAGGTTAGCAATGATGACTTCTATGAATACTTGCCCTTTGCTCCCTCATCTCAAGGTGGACTCCATAGCCACTGCCCAGTTTGGGGGCTGCGTCCACTGCAATTTAGTGAAGGAATATCTGTACTGCAAATCCTTAAAATGCCACCAACCCACAGCATTGCAGCCTTTGCTGGGGAAGTGTCAAATGATGGTGATGCTGCCTTGCATCTCAGAGGAACACTAGATGCTTTCCATGCAACCTCCTCATTGTGAACCTGAGAAATCTGTGCTCTGGAAAAGCTCAAGGCTACTCCAAGATCTCATGGCAGGTCATCAGGAAAATGGGGATGAGAGTGTGTCTTATTTCTCCCTCGAGAGCCTGGGGTTCCCTACTACCACACTGAAAGAGAAAATATGACTTCCACTGTCTACCACTTTGTAGAGAATAAACATAAATTTTAAATGTGTAACTGCATTTAAAAATCCAAACAACTCATTCTACAGTTGAGAACACCGAACCTGTTTGGGTTTTGTTGAACTTGATAATCCACAACGTACAACATGGCCTCATACCATGGCCCCCTCTGAAGGGTGCCGTGGATAGGCTCCTTCATGGAATTGCCTTACATGTGTCATATGTGCCTTTGACCCTTGCCATAATGAAGGGGACCAATGATGACACCACTGGGCTGAGAGAAGAAAGACTGGTGGCCAGACAGCTGCCTAATGCCTGCCCTATGGGAGACACACACATATGCAATGGACATTCACTTGTTTAGTGAAAATGTTTTGGGCATCTACTAAGACAGCTGCTGAGAGAGAAGCTGGGAAATGGGAGGATCAGGCAGAGCAAGGTGGAGGCAGAAGGCTGGGTCCTCCAGATAGCAAAGCAATAAGTAAAGAAATGGGGATTGGCTTTAGGAACTCAGCCAGGAGCTTGATGAGGAAGCTTGCAGAGCTTACCCCTGGCCTGGCACATAGCAGATGCTTGGGCCAGTATGGACAGGCTTAACTCACACTCTGGTGTCTCCCTCTGAGCCTTTCATCACGTGGCTGATATGGTGGGCCTTGCAGAGGCTATTTGGGATCATGAATGCTTTCCTGGGCCATAGAGAATGGTAGATACAGCAGAAGCAGGAAATGTCCTTCCACTTGTGGCTAAGATGAGATATTGCTATTATGGGATGATGATGATAATGGTGATGATGGTGATGATGATGGCAGTGATGATGATGGTGATGGCAATTGTGGTGGTAATGATGGTGATGAGGGGAGTGGTGATGATGATGATGGTAGTTATGATGGTGGTGATGGTGAGGATGATGGTAGTAATCATAACGGTGATGATGACGGATGGTGGTGATGTGGTGGTGACGACAGAGGTGGGGTGATGGTGATGATGATGGCAGTGATGATGATGATGATGGTGATGGTGATTATGGTGGTAGTGATAATGGTGGTGATGGTGATGATGATGATGGTGGTGATCATAATGGTGATGATAATGGATGATGGTGATGATGGTGGGGGTAATGATGGTGTTAGTGATTGTGATGATTGTGATAATGATGATGATAAATTCACATGCTTGGTTAAGACCATCGCCTCACACCCTACCTGACACCCACCTGTCAGTCAAAATGTTACTATGAAAGTTTTGCAGTTTGACTCCACAGCTTTTGCTCCTGGTAAAGGACAACTGTCCCTGGGTGGGAGAGTTATGTTAAGCTTCAGCAGCTACTTACACTTCAATGTGGTTTGGCTTCAGGATCTTTCATGAAGGTGTGCTTTTCTGGGGAAGATGCCAAAGAGTGGGTCTTCAGAGGAAAAATAAGAGAGTGGAGGGGAGACAGCTTCTGTGCACTGTGGTCACCCTCAGCTGCCACCCTATCCCCTCATTTGTTGTCTACATGCTTTGCCTTGCTTCTCTGGGAAGGCCTTTTACCTTACTCCTTTACCATCCCATCCGTCACCCTTGTCTGGCCCTGAATACCTCAGACAAGGCACCAGTGTACTGAATGCCTTTCCTGCCTGGGCCATTCCAAATTGACCTTGCAATGCCAGGCAGAGGCACAACCTGGCTATCCCTGGGTTGGAATTTGCAGTTTTTGAATTAGTTAAAAATTAGAAGATTTCAACTTTTTAAAAAATTGTTTCTCTAGCCTGTCTAGAAAAACTGGAATATTTAGTGTGCACATAGGCAGTGAGTGGCAGAAGCCTCATAATGCCTGGCTGAGCCTAATCCTCTCCCAGATTCAGCAGCAAAATATCTGATATTCTTTATTTTATGTCACTGCTTTGAGGAGGTTTGTTATGCAGCAATTGATAACCAACACAACAACCAAAGCTGTCTAAACCACTCTTCCCCCAAGTCGTGGCAGGTCAGGGGTGATCCCTCAATTTGCCCCACTCATGTTGGAGTCTACAAATTCTAGATTCCGTAAAGCAATCACAGATGTGTGCTCTGTGACCTACTAGCCGGGTCAGAAGGAAATTCTTCTGGGAGGCCTCTGATTGGGTATATAGTTCCTGCCCTCCCACATGAGGAGTCTGATATTAAGAAACCAGGGAACACCTGCAACCTGTTTTCATCCCCATCCCAAGCTGGCATTGCCAGCTCTGAGCTGGGTTGCCATATTTTATCTTGTTCCAGAGGCAGGCATATGCTCTCTTCTTCCTAACTCTGATTCGTTCTCAGTACCATCAGGCCCTGCAACCCAAGGTGTTTGAAGTTTTCTGGCCTTAAATTGGTCTTGCACAGTCTTGGTCCAACCAATGGTGCCTCAATCTTTCAGCTTTGCTCTTCTGCCCCCTGGTGGAAGGTCTTGTGTGGCCGGCCCACCCTCTGAATGGCTGTGGTTCTGAAATCCAGCAGAGCCCAGCCCAGTGTTTTCTCTTCTACAATTTTACCGGGGGCTTTGTGGTTGGGATGTTGAACCCAACATGTCTCATTTGTATGCCAATGCTTCTTTGCCTATGATTTTAGCCAAGCCTGTACCTACAGAGGGGCTCTTGGGTCTGCTCATCCAGTGGGCTGGATGTGCTCCTCTGCTCATCCAGTGAGACAGAAATCAGAGGATGCCAAGAGGCAGGCACCAGTCGATGGTTTTCCCTATTTTCCTGTAACCACTGGTTTGCCAGTACCACCTAGATCCAGGCCATGCTGTCCTGCTTTCTGCATGAAGGTGGGACTCTCCAACCTTCAGCTCCATGCCATGCTCAGGACCAGTGCCACTCATGCAGCCTGGGGCCAACTGGCATAGGGTCCGCCTGTACCCAACACTGTGCCTTGGGGTCCTAAGTGAGAAGAGTGTCCCACCTCTTACAGCTTCATCTGGGCAGATGTTGTGCCCCATGGTGACAGACAACTTCAAGCCTTGAGCTCAATGGGGCCCTGAGATGTGGGTTTCTCTCTATTCTGTTTTAAAAATAGTAAAAGCAAACTGGCATGTTTTCAAAGCCGAGAGGGATTTTCAGGCTGTTCCATGTCCGTCTCCCTCACAGGAGGTGTGCTGCTTGGTCTGGGAGGGGTCACACAGACCTCAGAATATCTGGCTTAGTGCAATTGATAAGCCACATTTGAAGCCAACTGCTTTCCATGAGAAGGTAAAATCAGGGTCTGTGAGGTTCAAAGAGGGCCCAGCCTCTCTGGTGGGAATTCTTGTAAGGAGCTGTGAGCACAGTTGCACATCCATAAGAGAAGCATCTTGCACACATTTCTAGTCTCCAGCAGTAATGAACCCACACCCTGTGTTCCCAAATCTGCTTCACAGCAAGCCTCCAGACCAAGAGCTGACTGTCAGAGAAGCAAGATTCTAGCTTTTGGAAGAACTTCTTGCCACTGACATCTATTCCCCTTCCAGAAAGAATTCTAAAGGCTTAGGGAATTGGGTGCCTAGAAAGGCTGGGTTAAAAATTGATTTCCAGTTGGTATTTTATTAGCAAGTTTTTCAGACTTTACAAAATGCCACAGAACATTGATTCTTAGGCTTGGGGCTTCCAGTCTTGATTGAGGATTCTCCTCAAAGGTGGAACCTCAGTTTGTATGTGCTCTCTAAATGTGGCTTCCATAGTCCCCAAGCCACTAGGGCTTGAGCTAGGTCATATGCCCATATAACACATAACACTAAGCAGCGGGGATCATGATGCATGAAGGATGCTCTTGGTTTTGGTCTGGGGTGGTAGCTTTAATCACAGGAGTAGATGAGTACTTCTTCTAGATGCAAAATCTTGGACATGTCTCCAGAATGTAGCCCAGCTGTGGAAAACAATGAAGATGGAGGTCAGCTTCATATGAGCCACAGAACCTGCAGGTGATGGAGGGTAGGAACCTTTTCCTGCAACTTGCTCTTCATTGGTTGAATTACATGCAGAGCCTTCCCACACCTCTTGGCTTCTCCAGCAAGTAGATGCCTCCAGATGTGCTCAGTTTAGGCTCAGATAAACGACACATATGTGCCTCAGTTCATTTTGCCACAATCCCGGGGAGGCAGGTAATGATATACTGTAGGAAACTGAGGCTCAGAGAGAGGACGTGGTGAAGCAGGGATTTGACTCCAAAGCCAACACCCTTGACATTGTTGTTCTCTGCCTCCCTGTCACATTGAGCCACTGGGTCTGCAATAGAATATGATATCACCATCTCCAAATTGACTGAGAAAGAATGAAACCCAGAAAGTAAGTGACTTGCCCAAGATGACAGGGATTATTAGTAATGGATCAGGAGACGTCAGCTGTTCCCTGGCCCTGTGCTTCATCCTTATCCTCTGCTGAAGACATATCTAAAATATGTCCACAAATTCTTTTCTATTCTTCCTATTAGACTACAGAGACTGAATCCCCTTTCCTTGAGTGTGGACTGTGCTTAGCGACCCGCTGCTAACAAATAGAATGTAGCAGAAGTGACTGTGTATGACTCTGGAGACCAGGCCATAAAAAGCACTGTGGCTTCCTCTTTGCTTAGTCTCTCTTGGATCATTTGCTCTGGATGAAGCCAGCTGCCATAGCAGGAAGACACTTGACAGCCCCATGGAGAAGTACACATGGTGAGAACTGAGGCCTCCAGTCAATGATCACGTGAGTAACCTTGGCAGCAGACCCTCCAGCCCCAGTCAAGCCTTTTCATGGCAGCAGCCCTGGTTGACATCTTGACAACATCTTGGAGAGAAATGGAACTACAATTACGCAGATTTCTGACCCTGGAAACTGTAGAAGATAATAAATGTGCATTGATTTAAGCAGCCAGGCTTGGCACTGATTGGTTACACAGCAACAAATACTAATGCAGCCATTCCATTCCCCCTTCTTTATCATTTGCTGTTATTATCTGGTTGGTGTCCCTCCCACCCCCCTCCAGGGAAAGTCTGGGGACTAGAAGGGAGAATATGGGGTAACTCTTCTGGTCAACAGCATACTGCAACACCTCAAATAGACTGTGGGATATCTACCAAGATATTCCTCCTGCCAAAAGACAAAGAGATCCCAAGGCCACTCAAAACTACAACTTAAGGCTGTTCCTGATATTTTTTAAAAATTGTTTTTAACGTTTATTCATTTTTTGAGAGACAGAGTGTGAGCGGGAGAGGGGCAGAGAGAGAGGGAGACACAGAATCTGAAGCAGACTCTAGGCTCGGAGCTATCAGCACAGAGCCTGATGCAGGGCTTGAACTCACAAACCGTGAGATCATGACCTGAGCTGAAGTTGCATGCTTAAATGACTGAGCCTCTTAGGCTCCCCATGTTCCTGATATTTTAAAAGTTTACTTATTAATCGAGAGAGAGAGAGAGAGAGAGAGAGAGAGAGAACGCACATGTAAGTGGAGGAAGGCAGAGGGAGAGGGAGAGAGAATCTCCAACAAGGGGCTAGATCCCACAAACCATGAGATCATGACCTGAGCTGAAATCAGGAGTTGGATGCCAACTGAGCCACACAGGTGCCCCCTGATATTTTTCATCCCAGAAGGCATTCCAACTGGCTACAGTGAAAAGTAGACAAGAAAGAGCCATGCTTAGGGAAGCCATGTTCTCTCTGACTTCTGCCTGGGGCACAGGACCCTCTTGTAACAGAGCAAAGGGAAACACGTGCAGGTCCTGGAAATGCAGGTGAAGAGCTGCAGTGTGTGTCCAACCTGGACAGAGCCAGAGCAAGGGTGGCCACCATAGCAGGCTCATCATCAGTAATGGGGGAGGTGGGGGACATCTGGCACACCCACAGCTCTCTTGGAGCCCCCTTCCTTGGGTGACTAACCATGCATCATTTCTGGGAGGAAACTCTTGAAGTTGCTGATGGTGGTTGCCTCTGGGGTGGAGAATAGGAGTGCTGGTGTGAGAGAAAGGCACATTTTTCCTGAGCACCTGTTTGTGTGTACTGATTTTGTATTGTGTGTATAGCCTATTCAAAATAGATAAATATATTCAAAGTATTATTTTACCAATTACCAAACTCTTCTTGGTGTTCCTAAAAAAGGAAGATCTTTGTGGCTACACAAGTTTGGGGAACTTGGCCAGTATGTCCTCTTCCTGGAGCATCACATTAATGAATTAAGGATCTGAGAAGTGCTATAGTAAAGAATCATGTTTAATCTGTTTAAAGCCAAAATTTCCAAATTTGTTCAAACACATAACTATTTTCCCATAAACTCTCTATAAATAGCCTTGGATATAAATAGCCAACTGTGTTATGCTGCAATGTATTGGAATGTGGCCCTGACAACATTGTGCCAATTACATTTCCTTAAACACCATGAGTGGGGTCCAGACATGAACACTAGGGGACAGGTAAGGTCTAGGGTCTTGGAAGCATGGAAAGGGTATGTCCAGAGAAAAAGCCCTTCAAACTACTCTCTATAGTTTACCAGAGGGCAGGCCTGTCATCCCTTTATTCTTTCATTCTTCATTTAGTCATGCACTGGGTTCATGACCTGGACCTAAATCAGATACGTTGTCTGCTCTCAGGAGACTCACCCCTAGTGAGGAAGATGTGCAGAAACCAGCAGCCTGAGACAGTGAAGCACCTGTGGGCTTTGCAAAGTCTCCCCTAGAGCGTGGCCTGTGGACCACACATGATGTGTGAGCAGGAGGCAGCCAAGTAAAGAAATGCAATGTCCCAGCAGCACTGCTGAGAGCAGACCAGTGGGAGCTACAGCCAGGTGGATTGAGGTGGCCTAGTATCCATGGTCCCAGCACACACTGCCCTCTTGAGCTCTGTTCTGGGGGTCATCTGATTTTCGAGGCTCTGTGCCCACTGTTTCTGTATTAGTTTCTGCTATAGGATCTAACATAGGAGGCACAGCAGGAGCTCAGAAGGCAGGAGGGAGAAAGAAGTGTCTGCTCTGATAGGATGGCAGTTGTAGCAGCAGGGACTGGGTGATTATAGACTTCAGCAGCTCTGGCAGAGGGAGCACCTTTATCAGAAATTGCAGTCCCAGGGGTGCTTGGCTGTCTCAGTTGGTAGAGCATGTGACTCTTGATCCCAGGGTTGTGAGTTTGAGCCCCTCCTTGGGTGTAGAGATCACTTATTAAAAAATCTTCAAAATACTAAAATTAAAATGAAGTTACAGTCCTGGCCTAGAAGGTGCTCCCTTCCAGATCCAGAGTCAGCAATCTCAGCTTCTCCCATAGCACCAGCTTCTTCAACAGCACCAGCTTCTCCCAAAGTGCCAGCTTCTCCCACAGTACCAATTTTTCCCTCAGTGCCAGCTTCTCCCAAACTGCCAGCTTCTCTCACAGTACCAATTTATCCCACAGTGCCAGCTTCTCTCACAGGGCAGCAGAAAGTGCAAGCTCTGGGCTCTAGCCCAGAAGTGTTCATGTTTCTTATCTCTAGGTACCACCCCTTCTTCCTTTAGTCCTCTATCCCTCTACTCTTCACTCTTGCATCCTTCTAACACCTCTGTATCCAGTTCTTTGCATGAATTCTCTCTGTGTGAAATACCTAAAGTGGTTTCTGCTTTCCTGACTGGACCCAGACTGATTCAGTACTTATTTAGGAAACAAGCCTTCCCAGTTGGGTCCCTGTGATGTGGTTGTTCACCTGTTCGAGCATGAATGCAGAAATGAGCTCTTTGCCAGTGGGAAAAAAGACACCTGTGATCCGTGATATGTGGTGGCCTTACAATTACCCAAACATATCCCAGGGATTGCTTTGGGAGGGAGCACTGTTGAAGATTAGACTTTGGGACAAGCAGTTGCCACTGCTGTCAACCATTATGGTAAAATTGATGTCCACAAAGAATATAGGGATGGCTTATGATGTCCCAAAAGAGATTACAAACAGGCAGGTGAAGACAAAGAGGAAGAAAAAGGGGAAGAGGAAAATGAGGAAGAGAGGGAGAAGAAGAAAAATTGAATTAACTGAAAATTAAAATTAAGAACTTACATTCAAAAGATTCCATTAAGAGAGTAAAAATACAAGCTACAACAGGGAGAAGATATTTGCAACACACATATTTGACAAAGGACTCAAATCTAGAATATATAAAGATCTCCTGGAAATCAATAAGAAGATGGCAGATAACCAAACAGAAAAAAAATGATTAAAGGTTTGAGTGGGTGCTTCACAAAAGAGCATGTTCTAGTTGCTTATAAATACATGAGGTGTTCAACATTATTAGTCATAAAGAAAACACCAACTAAAACTACAATGTATCGAAACCACATTGAGATACCACTTCCCATATATTAGGATGTCTATAACCAAAAAGATAGGTATTGTGAACAAATTATGGTGAGACTACAGATAATAAGGAACCCAAGTACAGTAGAGTCATCAGAGGAAGGAATATTAAATGCTGAGCTTAGGAAAGCAATCTGGAAATCCCTCAAAGGTGAGATATAGTTATCATATAGTCCAGCAATTCCACTCCTAAGTATAGACCCAAGAGAAATGAAAATATATGTTTACACAAAAACTTATGCATGAATGTTCATATCAACATCATTCTTCTTTTATTTAATTTTTTCCTTAAGAGAGAGAGAAAAAATGCAAGTGAAGGAAAGGCTGAGAAAGGAAGAGAGAGAATCTTAAGCAGGTTCCACACTCAGCACGGAGACTGACACAGAGCTCAATCTCACAACTGTGAGATCATGACCTGAGCTGAAATCAAGAGTAGGATGCTTACCTGAGCTACCCAGGTGCCCCTCAGCATTATTCTTAATATTCAGAAAGTAGAAACAACCCAAATGTCCTTCAAATGGTGAATGGAAAAGTGAAATGGGGGGATATCCATACCATAGGCTATTATTTGACCGTAAGAAGGAATGAAGTCCTGATGCATGCTACAACATGGATGAACCTTGAAAGCATTGTGCCCACTGAAAAAAGCCAGACACAAAGACTATGTTACATAATTTCATTTATATGAGAAGTCCAGAATAGGCAAATCTAATACAGACAGAATAGTTTAGTAGTTTCCAGGGGCTGGACCAAACAGGGTGTTGGGGTCATAGTTAAAAGATAAGAGGATTCTTCTGAGGATGATGAAAACATTCTAGAATTGATCATGGTGATGGTTGCACATTTCAGTGAATATGGTAAAACCCACTGGGTTGTACACTTCAAATGGAAGTAAT
Organism: Neofelis nebulosa; assembly: GCF_028018385.1. NCBI lineage: Eukaryota > Metazoa > Chordata > Mammalia > Carnivora > Felidae > Neofelis > Neofelis nebulosa. Next base: position 22,068,930 of record NC_080788.1, read on the forward strand.
GTATCTTAATAAATTTGTCAAAGAAAGGAAGGAAGGGAGACAGGGATGGAGGGAGGAAAGGAAGAAGAAAAAGTTGCAGTGCTATACCACCACTTACCCATCAGAAAGACTAAACTGAAAAAGACAGAATCCTGAGTGCCTCTGAGGGTGTGGAGAAAGCAGAGCTCCCACACACTGCTTGGGGCAGGGGGCAGAGGGGTGTGACTTGGTGTGATTACTTTAGAAAACAGGTGTATTACTCAAGCTGCACATATACACACCTGTAGCCCAACAGTTCACTCCTAGGAACATAGTCAAGAGAACTGCATGTACATGTTACCAAAAGACACGTAAGCAGTACTTGGTAATAACCCAACACCAGAAATAGCCCAAATATCCAACAATGGTAGAATAGATAAATAAATGCTTGTATCTTCACCAAAGGAAACTTCACAGCAATTGGAGTGAACCATCTACGACCTCACAGCATAGATGAACCTTCTCCACATAGAGTTGAATGAAGGAAGCCAGGCCCTAAGTCAGAGTACAGACAGTATGAGTCCATGCATATGAAGTTCAAAATAGGCAAAACGACAATACCATGTTAGGAAATAGGGTGGTTTCTCTGGGTGGAGTAGGCCTTGGAGGGGCACAGGGGAAGCACCTGGGGTACTGGCCATGTTCTGTTTCTTGATCTGGGTGCTGTTGCTCAGATGGGTTCACTTGTGTGCTCCTGGCTGTACACAATGATTTGTGTATTTTCTGTATTTATATTAGAGTTCAGTAAGAAGCTTACCAAAAAAAATTTTTTTTTAATAAGGGAAGGAGCAGGATGCCTGGGTGGCTCAGTTGGTTAAATGTCCAACTCTTGGTTTCGGCTCAGGTCCTGATCTCATGTTTGTGAGTTCGAGCCCCACATCAGGCTCCATGCTGACAGTGTGGAGGCTGCTTGTGATTCTCTCTCTCCCTCCCTCTCTGCCCCTCCCCTGCTTGCTCTCTCTCTCTCTCTCTCAAAAATGAATAAAATTTTAAAAAATTGAAAAAAAAAATAAAATAGGGAAAGGAGAAGGAAAAATAGTAAACCTGCACACACCAAACAAGAATATGTGCCTTAGCAGCTCGTTTTCATTTCTGTAACTAGTCTTGAGATCTGTTAGCAACTAGAACTTGCTGCACTCAGCAACCATTTTGGGCCTCCTTTGCCCCCTGTCTGTACCTACTGGGTTCTTTACCTGGTGGAGTCGTTCAAAGCTCTATTTGGGAAGGGTCCGTATCCAGCCTGTTGTTGTTGGACCTTCTCTTTGACTCTGTGATTAGACAGGAGGTACTAAGAGGCACCCTGGGGACTCCCTGGGCTTCTAGACCCATCCTCCCTGCCCTCTGTGTGAAGCACAACCCCTTGGTAATCAGGATGGAACTCCTGGACAGTGAGGGCCCCCTTCTTTGCCTGTTGGCTCAGGTGCATGAGGATTCCAAGGTGCCCAGATGTTGGTCTCAACTGATTCAGTGGAACTCTAGTTCTGTGCTCTGGGGAATCATTTCCTACCTGGGGACTAAGAGTAAGACTTTCAAATAGTTGGATCTCTAGGTGGCAGAGGTGGGAAGCAAACACTCGGCAAAGATGTGCACTGCGAGGAGCCCATCCTACATCCACCCCTTGGTTCCTGGACCTGTGGGAGAAGCAGCAGCAGGTATTGGCTGCTTCAGAGCCTGTAACACATCTTTAGACAGTACCAGCCCTGCAGACGTGTTCTGCTGGTGCCAAAACTGAACCTTGGGCAGGTCATTATCTATTCTTCCAGGCCAGCTGCTTCCGGAGTTTTCTTTCCAGAACTTTCTCAGTTTTAGAACTGAAGTCCTGAGTCCAGGAACCCTTTCAGCCCCAGGAAAGCCAGATGGATAGTCATCCTGGATGCCTTTCAAACCAAGGTCCCTCCCAGGAGGCAGGACCACAAGTTTGTGTCTCTGTGTGCCCTGGCCCTAGCCCAGCACAGGCCAAGTAGAGCATATCACCTTACTACTGCATCTGGAAGGTCAGGAGAGCCTCCCAACTGCTGTGACCCTGAGGAGTGGCAGCCATGACGTGTGTCATTTGCAGGATTCATAAAGCAGAGCACTGAGCCTGTCTTGGGTTTCAATGTCTGTGTCAATGTCTTTTGCTAACTTGGACAACTGCTCTAACAGGGAACAGGAGAAACAAACATTTGAAAGGTGATTAGCAGTCTTTTTAGGGCTTTTCCCTCTTGTTATCAGGTTGGATGTCACCCCAGTTCTGTGAGGTAGGCAGGGTTGAGGCCAAAAGAGATAATGCGATTTTCCCAAGGACCCTGAGCCCCTTGGTATTGGAACAGGCTCAATCCTGTTCATGCCTCAACTCCAAGCTGCCTCCCCACCCTTTGACCCTCATGCCCTGGATTCACGCAGTGTCTGGTGGCTCCCACCAGCCCGCCTGTTGTATTGAGGGATCCAGCCAAGCCATTCCACTCATCTGGGCCTCTCGCTCTTCATCTGTGGGATGCAGATGAATCTGAAGGTCTCAGCGAGACTGTGGTCAACTACGAGCAGCCATCAGGTCAGGTGTTAAGAGCATCCTGCTTAGCTTTTTGATAGATGGTCCTTCATAGGACACTGAGCCTTCTACATGCTTGTTCAACAAAGTGGGGCCTGTAGACCAGCAGGCATGGTGTTGCCCAAGGGCTTAGTAGAGAATCTTAAGCAGAATCTTAGCTGGCCCAGCCCTAAGGAGAGTCAGGCAGTGTGAGAAGCGCAGGCCAGCACCTTTTTCCCTATGGTTGGTGAATAAACTGTTGCCTTTGTTCCCTGTTGGAACCTTCCAAACACCTTTCTGTCTAATAGTCTGCTAGGGCTGCCATAACGAACTACCACCGACTGGGAGGTTTAAACAATAGAAACTTATTTGCTCACAATTTTGGAGGTCAGAAGTCCAAGATCAAGGCGTCATCCGGGTGGGTTTCCTCTGAGACCTCTCTACTTGGATTCTTGGAGATGGCCGACTTCCTTCTGTGTCCTCACATGGCCTTCTCTCTGTGTATGTCTGTTCCTAATCTCCCCTTCTTGTAAGAACACTGGTCAGATTAGATAAGGCCCACTATAATGACCTCATTTTGCCTTAATAACTTCTGTAAAGGCCCCATCTCCAAACACTATCACTTTATGAGGCACTGGGGGTTAAGTATTCAACATATGAATTTGGAGCAGAGGGGAACAGTTCAGGCCCCAGCAGCCCATTTGGCCTATGACAGGCCCAAACATTATGGTAGCCCAAGAGAGTGTGGGGCACGGTTGGGGCTGCAGAGGGGAAGGGCAGCCTGGGAAGCAGGTATTGTGAGCTGCAGGTACCTGGAGAAACTGGGACATGAAATTGTGGGGGGGAGTTCATCCAGTAGGGTAACAGAGAGGGCACTGCTGGTAGGGGGGACCAGCACAGGGCAAGGAAGGGCATGCCATATTCAGGATGAGCTGTAAGAAGGTACTTGGCAAAGAGCAGATGAAGTAGACAGGGGCCCAGCTTAGGCATGTGACATGTCTGCACAACACAGGGTCTCTTGTGGGATTCTAAGCAGGAAGAGACACGGTTAGTATCAGCTAACCCATAAAACGTGCTAACTGCATGACTTGGTGACCACGGATGGGAGATCAGGACCTAGAGTTCTGTTTTTTTTTTTTTTTTAAGTTTATTTATTTTGAGAAGTGGGGGGAGGGACAGAGAGAGAAAGAATCCCAAGCAGGCTCAGCCTGTCAGCACAGAGTTCTATGTGGGGCTCAAACTCACAGGTGAGATCATGACCTGAGCTGAAGCCGGACGCTTACTGACTGAGCCACCCAGGTGCCCCAGGACCTAGGGTTCTGGGCCTCTGCTGGCCACTGACAGTTTATGCTGCTCTGGACAACATAGTGCTGCAGAAAGAGTGAGGGCTTTACAACCTTGGGGATCTGGTTTAAACTTCCTGCTCTGATATCTACCACCTGTGTGACCTTGTGGACTTGGCCTAGTTCAGGCTCTGGTTATTCATTTATAATGACACTGCTTATTGCAGGGATTAATAAGATAGTTAAGTGACCTGACACATGGCAGAAGCACAGATACTACTTGTTTTCTTTCCCTTGGGCTTCTCTGCAAGTTGTCTCCTCTGTAAAGCTGCTGAGATATGAAAGCTCCTGCACGGGCCACTCCCAGTGGGAAAACACAGGACCTCTGACTGTGGTCTGGGAAGCACAGGGAAGAGGCCCCTGCACTGAGTCTCTTGGCCTGAAGGAGTCCAGGCAGAGCGAGGCTTCTGGAAGGGACAGGGGTGGAGGAGCAGTGAGCCAGTGCTGTGGGCACACCCTGGACTCAGTTCATCACCTAGCCTCTCTGTGCCTGGCCCAAAGCTGCAGTTTCTGATTTCTAAGCCTCCACTCACAGCACCCAAGGTCCTCGTAGACCTTGGAGAGGCTGGGGTGCACCCTGGGTCTCAGGAGGTGCGTGCTGCTGAGGAGAAGGTGGGTAGGAGGAAGAGCTTGTGTTGGGAGTGAGAAGACCTGTTTACTATTATTTTTTTCTGAAGGAGAGAGAGTGTTCAACCAGCAGAAGGAGAGAGAGAGAGAGAGAGAGAGAGAGAGAGAATCTTAAGCTGGCTCCATGCCCAGTATGGAGCTGGATGTAGGGCTCAGTTTCAATGACTGTGAGATCATGACCTGAGCCAAAATCAAGAGTCAGAGGCTCAGCTGACTGAGCCACCCAGGCACCCAGATCTGTGTATTTTTTGAATTGGTTTTGAAGGTTTGTTCTGGGTTGATGGAGGGAAAAAGGCAAACACGGAGGACACTGAGCTCTTCCATGCCATCTGTCTCCCCTCTCAGGGATGCCTCTGGAATATTTCCAGTTTTGGGAAGGATTTCGTTTGGGGAAAAAATAGTTCTGTAAAAAGAACTTTGCCCCTTTACCAGGCATTGGGTCTGTCCGGGGATGAGCATCTGACCCAAGCCAGCACAACCAGAGCCCTCTCCCCAGGGGTATGGATCCCAGCTCCTTTGCAGAGATGTAAACTCTGCCCCCCTGCAGAGAAAGGTGCTCTATGCCAATACAGAGAGAACCCAGAGGGGAGACAGAGGGGCCCCTGTACCCTGCAATGCCCTGGGCTGTGATTCCAGGCCCTCCTTCCAGAGGCCACTGTACCCCGCCCTCGGGCTCCTGGAAACTCCAGCGTGGCTTTCTTGCCTTCAGTTCCTGTTTTGGGTAAGGCCAGCTAGAATTGGTTATTTGCAAAAGGCCTAAACCGTGCATGACTTGATTGCCCAATTTCTTTAGAAAATCTGACGTAGAAGCATGAAGACCTTGGAGACCGTGAAAATGTTTTATCCCAAAACCTGCTCTACAGTATATGCTGTATTACCTTCAGATGAGCGTGAGAGCCTGGGTTTGCATCTCTACCTGTGAGGGTAAATGTCCTCTCCAGGTTTTAATTACATCTGGGCTGTCTTGGCTTGAGGTGGGACATTCCCCGTGCCACTCGAGGGGATTCGCTGGACTGACTCAATGACACAGGGCCCCTGCACCCATCCCGATGGAAGGCCACCGCAGCTGTGTCGTCTTCTGGAACCTCTGGCCTTAGCTTGTCACTCCTCAGCTGGGGACCTGACAGGGTTCCTGTGTGTGGAATGCATAAGTCCAGTCCCCTGCCCTTCTCAGGCCCTGCCTCCCCCTGCCCCACGTGCAACCTGGCCTGCCACGCTCTCTGCACCGTTTCCTAGGTGGGAGTGGCTTCACCTGCCTGGGGAGCCTCACTTCGCCTTCACCATCTGGTGGCACGCTTGCTGGGGAGCCATCCCTTTGCGTATCCCCCAACCACCCCGCAGCACAGCCGTTCCTCTTGGGCCCAGACCGGGGTTCCGCAAATGCTGGCTGAACCGAAACCCTACTGTGGTCGCCACTTCCTGAGCTGGTCTCTCTTCTCGTTCCCACTCTGGCTCCCAGTCACGGCCCGGGGCAGGCACCCTCCGTTCTGTTGTGGCCCAGACACGGTCTTCCCAGGGGACCCTGCAGGGGGTGAGGGGTGTGTCCCTGGCACCCATGGGATCTATCCGAGCATCACCTAGGCTGCCTGGTGGCCCCTTCCTTGTCCCCGCTTCTATGGCTGTCTTGAGGAAACGTGTGCTTAGCAGACTGAGGTTTAAAGTTAGTTGTGGGCTTAGGACCCAGAGGAAGAAGCTGAGAAGGATGCAGAAATTTCTGGCTTTGAGCAGGAGGCAGAGGGTGGCTATGAGGTCCCAGGCCTGGGGCTGCCTGGGGAAGGAGGGGTAGCAGCTTCAGGGAGCCCACAGGATGGTTTGCCAGCCTCCAGGGGGGCACCCCATCTTGGATGGAGCACTAGGGTGGGGGCCCTTTAGCCCTGCAGAGAGAAGACTGTTGTGTCCCAAGTCTGATACTGGGGGCAGGAGACTGTCAAGGGGGCAGGAAGTGCTCTTCACCCTGCCTAGTTACAAAGTAACTGATCCAGAAGATTCCATCCGCATTCTGAGGCTGGAGATTCTCATCTGGAGAGCTTTCCCTATCTTCTCTCTTCCCCTTTGCAGAGAGGAGAATGTCAAACTGGCTTCTGGAGGCACACACTGGCACAGAAAGGCGCAAGGGCTGTGTTTCTGTGCCAGTGTGGGCACAGCAAGGGCTGTTCATTCTGCTTGTATCAGGAGAGCAAAAGATTCCCCAGAGACCATGGTTAGGGTCATGAGGCCGCCCACACTGTAGGGAAAGCTGAGAAAGTGAACAGGGCTGTTGGAATTGACTTAGAGCACAGCCACAGCCAACACCTGGGAGTGGGTGGGGATGGTGAGGGGCAAATGCAGTAAGGCGGGCCTCAGTCAGGCTGGATGGTGTCCATCAGGCAGCAGGAGGATAAGGGATCTGGGACCCCTGTGGGGTGGCCCACTGGATCAAATCTCTAGGGAGCCCATGTGAGAGCCTCAGGGTCAGGAGTTGCTGCCCTGGCTGAGTGGGTACCCTGTCCTGGTGTGGGAGCCCAACCAGGCCAGCTCAGGGCACAGGAGGATAGGGTAGGCCTCTGGTGGTATAAGGAAAGAGTCATGGGTCCTGGGCTCTGGCCCCACTCCACAGCTTGCTGTGGCCTTACAGTGACCTCCAGAGTCTCCAAAGTGGACAACAGCTTATGCACACCTACCTCAGGGAGGCAATGAGGTCAGCTGGGAGTACTGGGGTGGTGGGGAGAGACAAGAAGAACTGTGGTGGGGTTGACTTCCAGGAAACTGGGACATGGGGTCGCCCTCAGCCCAACCCAGGCCAGTCATAAGAGAGGGGTTGCTGGCCCACACCCAGGGGCCTTCTCCAGTCAAGACACCAGGGCTGTGCAATTGATGATAAATGTCTATCCCAGCAGTGGTGCCCACTGCATTTGGCATTCACTATGTCCTAATCTTTCTAGAACACTCATCGCCAGCCTCTCCCTCCACACAGGCACCTTTGGGGAACACGGGGCTTCTCATTCATTCACTGCTAACAGGCTTTGGAGGTGCCCCAGAGACCCCAAGCCTGGTGAGGAGACCCCTTCTGTCCCCTACAGCACCCCCTTCTGATCCCCCATGGATCAGACTGTGTTGACACTTCAGAGAGAGGCCTGCTCAGTTGGTTGGTGGGTCGTTTATGCTGAGAATTGAAACATTGCTTAACCCCAAAAAGAAACCACAAGAAGAGAAAAACATGCAATTAGGCTGCAGCTGGGCCTGAGGGTTCAGCCTTCTCGCAGTCTGCCTGGTGGCTTGTTTATGTTAAAGGCCAGAGAGGTTTGCTGAGGTGGACTGTCTTCAAGTCCCCAGAAGATTCCCTGCTGGCAGAGAAGAGTGTCCTTTGATTAGGGACAATGGGGCTTGCTTCCCCACCTGCAGTCTGTCCTCCTGGACAGATACCTACACGGAGGCCCCTGCCTGAGCTGGGGTAGCTGGGGCAGAGGAGAGGAGCAGCCCCCCAGGTGTGGGACGCAGCTGTTTCACCACAGGGCTCTCGGGTGCACCCGGGACCCGAGGCTTCTGCTCTCAAGGGCAGAGCTGGGCCCCCAAGGAGACAGAGTCGACCCTGCTGTGGAGCCCCACAGACAGGCAGTTGGGGGAGAGGCAGCTGCAAAGGGTGCGTCCAGAAGTCAGGAGATCTGGAAAGGAGCTGCTTTCGTTTCAGCAGAGATGTACATTTTGGGTTTGCAGTTTGGGGTAGAGCCCACCATCTCGTGCCCTGGGGATCTATAGTCTTTACCATTAGGATCAAAAGGCCATGCTACTGACCAGAGACTCAGCTCTGGTTCCCCTCCTTCCAGAAGACATTCTGGTCAGTCTCCATGTCCACTCCCACACCCAGACTGGGAACTATCCTGTTCTCCTAAAAACGCTACATTTCAGGAACTTGGGGCCACTGGGGTGGTGGGTGCTGGACATGTATTTAAGGCCCATCCTCTGTTGCAGAGCCAGAAGGTCAACTCCAGGCATCCTAGGGAGGAGCCAAGTGTCCCCATGGGCCCCAGCCCCAAGGACTCCTCCTGTCCCCTCCTGACCTCTCAGGTGTACCTAAACCAGCTGTCCGTATTCCCAAGGCTGCTGCCTGCCTGAGTACCTCCTTTCTTGCCCTTCCCAGACTCCCAAGTCCCAGTGCCCAACCCACAGGCAGAAGCTGCCCTTTGCACACACACACACACACACACACACACACACACACACTTACATGCATATGTGCATGTGCACACACACACCCATGCACCCCACACACACCTACACCCCCCAACATTTACACACATGTACATGCACACACTCCTGGAGCTTTCCCTCCCCTGGCGCTCTGTGTCCTCACTTCATATGAGCTCACCCCAGTGGTGCTGGAGCCCATGTCACCACATGCACATCTAGTATCCATGGTCATTCAAGCTCCCCAGCCCTTTATCAGGTGACAGACACCTGTGCTGTGTCCACAAGAGGGGTGGCCCCATGGTTCTCACCCTAGTTTGCTCTGATTGAGCCCTGCCTTGTGTTCTCACCGGCACCTGAACATTAAGGCTTCTCTACTCTGTACCTTAATGCTGAAGCCCCTGGAGGAGTTGGGGGGAGGGGAGGGGTCCACCAAGCTCACATATACATTTGTCTTGAGTCTGGCTGCTGTGCCTGTGAACTTGGCCCTCCTCTAAACATGCCCAGAGTTACAGACCCAATTCAGACCAGACCAGCTCAGGAGGATAATCACTGGTCCTGGAGGAGTGGAGCCCAGTCCTGAAAAGACTTTCTCTCACTGCAAAAATAAAAGAAAAAGAAAAATAAAAAAGGTCAAAATTGCATATTAATTGGAAAATTGCACTTCAATTTTGGAAACATTTTGTAAAAGTGTGAGAGCCCTGCAGTCTGTGGTTTACCGTGTCTCCGTCGAGCCAAGCTCAAGAAGGCTCAGGAAAGCATACATCTAGAGACTGGGTGCACACTGATGCCTTCAGTTCTGTGACCACCACCAATGACAAAACAGCATTCTAATGTGTCACTAATCTTTGAACATAGGCATGACAGCATCCAAACATAGCCTAGATTGCCCAAGCCTTACCGGCACACACGCAGGTAACCTTGAAGGTGAGACCCCAGTCCTGGCTCTTGCCTCCAGCAAAGGTAAACAAAGCTGGACACTAGTTAGAGCAGTAAGAGAGACTCTGTTTCACAATAACTATTGCAATAGGTAAGAGGGCCCAGAGTGAACTTAAACTCAACTTCCCAGAAAGGAAAGGCAGGAGATGGTTTAAAGGCTGGAGTGTGCTGGCAGCAGGGACTAGGCCACTTAGGTTTGTTAACTGGTGCTCAACCAGAGGAAGAGGACCTTCTTATGTCTTTATGATGGGAGACAGTGGTGCATGTTAGAGCGTGGCACCCACCCACCTGGGTTGGGCCCTTCTCTCCCACAGGACTGGACAGGGAAGGAGAGTTAGCTCTTGAATGCTTGCATTTCCAAGAGACAGTTCTGGATGGTACGAGGTTTACCTCTCAAAGGGCAAAGAAAGGATTTAAAATTGGAAGCTTTCTGAAGTAACTGCTCTGAGAGGGGGTTCAGGAGCCTATCTGCCCGTCACCAAGTTTTGGGTGGAACAAACAGTAAATTCTCCTGGCAGCATTGAACTTTCTTGGGCAGAAACTTGAAGGTTTGGAGTTGTCATCCTAGGGAAGTGACCCTGGGCTGTTAGAAACTCTGCTAGTGTTTGTTCAAATCTCTTACTGTGTGGGGAGGGGTGAAGAGGGAGAATGGACAAAATTGTATGTGCTGGCGGTAAGTTTTTATGGGCCAAGGTGGGGGCCTACTTGAGAAATGGGCTCAGAGGAGTTTGGCTAGAGTCTGGTCAAGGATAGTCTTTGGCACCTCCGCTGCATGGTTACCTGTGGTTTTTCTACCCTCTGGGGGGCACTGGTTCTGCTTGCTGGTCATCTTCTGGGCACTGTTGTTCCCATCATTGTTGTGATGCATGGGAACCCATGGGATCAGGGGAGAGCTCAGAGAGCACTGTCCCGGACACCTGCATTAGACTGGGTTTCCTGAGAGTACAGTGTGGGCACCCGTCCTGGGACAGGCATTGAGAAAATAGCACTTTCTCCCTTTCTACTCCCTCAGCTGCCCAGGGCACACACACATACCTTTCCATATCCCATGAGAAGTCCAAGAGCTTTGAGGCTGCCATGCTGTGAGGGAGCCCAAGATAACCACATACACAGGCAACACAGAGGACCACCAAGGCACTAGAGAGGTGAAGGAAGTCTTCTTGGACCTCCCAGCCCAGCCTGGCTGCCAATGTCAACTGAACACAGTCGAAAAAGTGATCTCCGTCAATTCCATGAGTCTATCGCAGCTCTTGGAACCACAAGAAATGATGGATCATAGTTTGGGGTGGTGGACCATGAAGCAATATGCAACAGAAGCATTTTAAGTCAGTTAGGTAGTGTCTTTTGAGCCCCTGGGAGTATGGAAAAGTTGACCAGTCACCTTACAGAGAATGCTGTCATCAATGAAGAGGAAGCAGCAGCTCTCGGGGCCACACTGTGATCTTGATATTTGAATCAGGAAGAAGCTGTGAGAAAAAGGGATGGGTTTGGGGACAAAAAGAAGAAGCAGGAAAATGGGTGTAGGGTTTCCTAGAAACCAGGGGAGAGGAGTCTTGGGGAAAGGACCAGAACAATGGCAGCACATGCCATGTTGAAGTCGGACAAGCTCTGGGGTCCCCAGGAGGTTGAAGAGTTGTAAACACTGGGGCCTCAGACTCAGAGCCCAGACTCCAGGAAGCCTGTCACAGACTGGGCTCCTCCCCACTGATCATGGGCCTCCCAAGCTGGAGTGAGTCTGTGCTTCAAGAGGGTCTAGGGGTGGGCCACAGGAAAATGGTTCTGACTAGGGTGAGGAAAGGAGGCTTGGTCTAGCCCCAAGCTTTTCCAAAGAAAAGAGGAAAGAGGAAAGGCCCAGGGTATGGTCACAGCAGGGACAGCCAGGAGGCAGCAGGGGCCTAGACCTGGAGACACCTAATTGACAAACAGCTCTATTGCCAGTTAATTTCCAGACAGCTAAACAGAAACCACCCAGTTATTTTAGGCAGAGGGGATTTAGCAAGGCATTGGTGATAAAGGTATTGGATAGGCTGGAGGAGCAAATAGGTGAAGAGGATGTCATCCAGGGATCTGGAGCTGCTCCCATTCTGCACCTATATTGGAGCTCTTGGAGGTGCCAGCTCAGCCCTGAGCAGGAGCCACACAACCCACCCACTCTTCTGTTACTCATGCTGCTGTGACCATTGTCATTGTAACTGCAGGATGTGTCACCGACTGCCACCTTTGACGCCACAGCCAGTGGTGAAGTGGCTTCTCCCTGTTTCCCTCCTTGTCACCTACTTCCAGGGCTTCCCACTGGCAGCATTTAACCAGAAACCCGCTGCAAGAGCGTCTGAGAAATGTAGTTCTCACCACTGCTAGTGCAATGGTCGCCAATTTAACTCGATGGGCCTGTCTTCACCTTGAAATTCTCCACCCAACAGAATAGATAATATGTATACATTGACTGTGGTCTGTGCAGCACAGGGAGGAGGACCCCTGCACTGAGTTCCTTGGCCTGAAGGAGTCCAGGAAGAGGGAAGCTTCTGGAAGGAACAGGGGTGGAGGAGCAGTGAGCCAGTGCTGTGGGCACACCCTGGACTCAATTCATCACCTAGCCTCTAGTGCGTGGCCCAAAGCTGCAATTTCTGATTTCCAAGCCTCCACTCCTGGGACCCAAGGTCCTCTCAGAACTTGGAGAGGCTGGGGTGCACCCTGGGTCTCAGGAGGTGCGTGCTGCTGAGGAGAAGGTGGGTAGGAGGAAGAGCTTGTGTTGGGGGTGAGAATACAGGCCTCCAGGGGATGCCCTCTTTGTTCTCATCACCTGAAGATATCCCTGCGCACACGCACAGACACCACAGCCCAAGGCCTTCACCTCAAGTCTGTGGCTTGGAAAGGGAACTCTCAGAGACTGTGTGAGCAGAGTCCTATTCTGATTGTGATCATTTGAAACCCAAGGCAACTGTTTTTATTTATTCATTTTTCTCCCCCCAAGGCAGCTGTATTTTAATCTTCCAAATGCTCATAAAGAATATGCTTGTATTTCCTGTGCATGGAGACTTCACATGGTCAGAATAAGGAAGGAGTGTTCTTAAACTCACCAGCTCCACTGAGTGCTGGGACCTTGACAGAGACAGCCCCCTTCATCTGGTTCCCCATGTGATGGTGCTGTGAAGCTCCTAGGGTGGACATTAACGGCCTCTGTATGGGGCAGGGATCACATGTAGGGACTTGAGCTTGGTGGGAGCAGGAAGCTTTTTTGTCCATCCCCAGGAGACACTAAAACAATTTCAGCGTTGGGAATTGGGGTTCAGTAATGTTTCCACATTTACAAACTAACTTAAAGGTTCTTAATTCTTGGGATAGCAGGCTGCTGAAAAAATGATTTACAATCTGGCTAAGGCCAAGGCCCTGCTCAAGATAACAGGTTAGTTCAGGGGCCGAAGCTGGCTCCAGAAAGCACACAGTGGGTAAATGTCCAAGGTGTCCCCAGGGCAGAGACAGTGCTGGTGCTCAGGCAATAAGGTTGTGGAAGAGTAGGTAAGAAGGTTCTAAACTGGGCTGGACATTTCACCCTCTGTGGCTACATAGGTCCTGGAGCTGGGCATGCTCCTCCTGGTTATGATCTGTTATATGGATATTAAAGGCACCTACTGTATGCCTGGCTCAGGCATCTGTTGTGCCAAATGGTGAAAAAACCTTCTTTGAACCCCCTCGCCCTGTCCTTCTCCTGGTTCCCTTCATCTCTGCCATATGGAGGTGTTCAGCTAACTCATGATCGTGTGGGGAAGTAGAGGGCCACAGCCTGCCTGTCCCTGCTTCCCCAACCCGAGCCCAGCATTTGGCAGGGAGAGGCAAACCAAGGCACGCTGACCTCTGTCCAGGTTGTAAAGCTTGGTCAGGAGGCCTAAATGTGGCCCAGCTAGCCGGAGAGCAAGGGACAGATGGGCTGCTCACTGATCTGAGCCACCAGGAAGGCCCTGGGTAGCCTAGATTTCAATCTGACCTCCAGCCTTTCCAGCTTTGGCTTCAGAAACTTCAAGTGCAGGGGCACCTGGATGGCTCAGTCAGTTAAGCATCCAACTTTGGCTTGGGTCATAATCTCACAGTTTGAGGGTTCAAGTTCCACATTGGGCTCTGTGTTGACAGCTCAGAGCCCAGAACCTGCTTCAGATTCTGTGTATCCCTGTCTCTCTCTGCCCCTCCCCTCCTTGTATTCTGTCTCTTTCTGTGTGTGTGTGTGTCTCTCTCTCTCTCAAAAATAAATATTAAAAAAAGAAGAAAGAAAGAAAGAAAGAAAGAAAGAAAGAAAGAAAGAAGAAAGAAAGAAAGAAAGAAAGAAAGAAAGAAAGAAAGAAAGAAAGAAAGAAACTTCAAGTGCAAAATGGAGCTAATAGTAATGCCAAGCTCAGTTTGGAGGACACTGTGGCAGTATGGAGGCCCTAGTGGAGACTCCACGAGTGGGGGGCATGGCTTGAGAGGCTTGGGCTGCATCTGTGATTCCTCTCTCTTTGCAGGAGCCCAGCACTAATGGGAGCTCTGAGAGTACAGGGCTAGGAGTATGGCAGCAGTGCAGAGACCAGTTGGCACGGAACAGGTGCGGGGACAGGGAGAGAGGTGATAGTTTGGCAAAGCCAGGCAGGCCCAGATGGTAAGAGACCTTGCTGCCAGGCCAAAGAGCTCTCAGGCTTGACTTGGAGATGTAAAAGGGTAGCCTTTGGGAAGCCTCTGCAGAAGGCTGGTCTGTTACTGGCAATTAAAGAGAAAAAAAAATAAGCCACAATGCTAGGGAGGGGTGGCTTTTGGTAGTGGTCTGGGCAGGATCCAGGCTGTAAAAGGCACCTGCTTGGGTGTGGCTGGGCCTCCGGGATCCCATGCTTCCTGCACCAGGACTTCCTCCCTCCTTGGCTCTGATAGTTTCCAGAGAAGTCCCAAGGCCTCTTCCATGTCCTTGCCCCGATGGGAAAAGTTGCTGGGAGCTGCATGCTGTAGGAGAAACCACCTCGGACTAAGAATCTGTGTGTGTTCAGAGAGGCCTCCGTGATGCGCCTGCCCCAAGGGGAGGGGACTGTTTTGGGTTCAGAACCAGGCTGGATTGATGCTGTTGTCCGAGGAGCTTCTTCTGGCTGGCCTGGGGCTCTATCTTCTCTTGGGAGGCCACACGGGTCCTGAACTGCCTCCTTGTCTCAAGCTGCAAGCCTCAACAGATGGTCTTTTCAAGCCCCGAGCGTACTGGGCTATTCTGTGGAGGTCTGCCCAGAACCTGCACACTCTGACCATGGCCTCCTGTGGGGCTTGGAGGCCCTGCCATTCACAGGGCCTGGGCAGCTCCACTCAGACGGAATCTGGTCTCTGGTACAGCAGCAGAGAGCTTCCCCTGCTTCCTCCTCACAAAACGCCTGGGGGCGGGGAGCATGTGATTGTAATCTCACTTTCTAAACCAGGAAACTTCAACTCACAGAAGTTACACAACCCTCCCAGGAGATGAGGCTGGTGGCCTCCCACCAGGGATTAGACCGCCCATCCCACCCCAGACCCCATGAGATGGACCAGGCTGCCATCCTGAGCTTCCACGGGGCTGGAAATGCCTCCTATGCCTGGTCAGACCTATAAAATACCTTAGAGGAGAAGTAAGTGGGGTGGTCCCACACCCTGAAGCACATGCTCTCAGGGAGGGAAGAGGACTCTCAGCCAACACCAATTGCTGGGCCAGGGCCTGTGCGGGCCCCCCTGCTCTGAGCAAGTCCTGTCCCCCTTGTGAATCTCTGGGGCCACACTTCTGTCCTTCGTACAACTGCAAGGCCCTACAACCCCCCTCAAGTACCCCTAATTCCACCCCCAGGGCTGCCCAGGGCAAGGGAGTCTCTCCCCAGGAACCCCTTGGGTGTGTGACTCTCCCTCCATCACACTAGGCCTGTTCTTTCCGGAGATGCTCAGGCCACAAAGATTCATTTGCTTCAGTGATCTGCTCTCTGCCCAATACAGTCCCCTGGAGCCTTAAGTGTCCAGGTCATTGCTGAGAAAACAGGTCTGCATAGCTTCCCAAATCTTTCAGACAAATGACCTTTACACCAATGTGCAAAAGGGCAAAAGCTAGTATTAAGGAAATATGGCTTTATTCAGTGTCCTAATCTTCACTCAAATCTTTGAAAGATCTCCTTGTAAAACAAATAAACAACAGAAAGGTATGTGAGGTGCACAGCATGTGAAGTGCCTGGAGCCCTCCACTTGCAAGGCAGCTGTTAAGAATTTGTAGCTCTGCCCTCTATCTGCCCCTGCCTGGTCTCTCCTGGCTCCTAGTGGCTGTGAGTGTCTAGACCCTACCCAGCCCTGAGATGGGGGGCCAGGCCCCTCCACTGTCCTCATGGGCCTGACAGGTGAGGGCTGGATGCTTTCTGCTCCTCACTGTACTTTACAGGGTGGGGCACCAGCCAGAGGCCTAGCAGGAAGCTAGTGAGCACCCTTGGAAGTGCCCAAGAGCATCTGTGGGCAGGATGCAGGGGACCAAGACACACGTCACTCCTGGGCCTGCCACAGATGACAAGTGATGTGAGTGGATCACAGCCCCTCCTCCCTCTGTGTCTCCTGTCAGTGAGGGGCATGTTCAGGAGACCCCAGAGCTGGGGGAGAAGGGGCAGATGGAAGAGTGGCTGCACGGTTGACCTCATCACCCCACTTCTCAGAGTCCCATGGCCTGGAGGTTGGGGACTGGTCTGTTCATTTGGGGAGGATGCCACATGCTTACTCCCTCCTCCTGATCAGTTCCCAAAGGAGCAAGGTGGAAGCATTTTTATTACCCTCATATCTAGCTTTGGAGTTGCCCTTTGGAAGGAGTGATGGCTGGATGGACCCCAGGGTGGAAGGAGGGTCCCAAGGGTCTGAGTGGGGCCAGAATGCTCACAGCCTTGAGCCACTTGCACTACTGCCCCCGCCAAGCCTGTCCCTGAAACTTCCTGAGGTCTATCCAGTAGATCTGCAAAGTGATCCCATCTCCACTTGGCCTAGGACCTCTGCCAGAGCAGGGACCCCGCTCCTGCCCACCATGAGTGCTCAGAAACATGTATGGCGACTTTCTCTAGTGCCCTTTCCTCTCCCCAGACCTTGGCTTCCTGTAGCTGCCTCTAGTGGGCGGGCCTGTCTGGACCCTTTCACCCTCCTGTGGCCCCAGCATCTCTCTCCTCTCTGCAGCCTCCCTCCAACCTTGGCATCAGTGGTTTTTAACCCATGTTTTAGACCAGCCCAAAACTACTGAATCGGTTTTGACAAGCCTGGAGGCTAGAATTCAATGTCCCTGAATGGCCCATTCATGAAATGACCAGACAACACAAGCTTCTTTGGATAAATGTGTGTTGTTGTCTTCCCAACATGAATGCAAACTGCTTCTGATCCCCCTTACAGGGATGGAAAAGATGGTGTTCCCAGATGGGTGCCTAATTAATATTAATCTGTATTAATCTGTTCTATCCCAGAGGCAGCATCTGACACAGCCTCTAGAATTGCAGTTCCAAATGGTGACGTTTGGAGGTGACTGGGTGGCTCAGTCAGTTAAGCATTCTACATCAGCTCAGGTCATGATCTCACAGTTTGTGAGTTTGAGCCCTGCATTGGGCTCTGTGCTGACAGCTCACAGCCTGGAGCCTGTTTTGGATTCTGTCTCCCTCTCTCTTTCTCTTCCCCTCTCCTGCTCATGCTCTGTCTCTCTCTAAAAAACAAATAAACATTTTTTAAATTAAAAAATAAATGGTGAGGTTTGTATAGCCCACTGTATCATTCTACCATAACAGAACATATCATATATACATAACAGAACATAACATATCAGGCTTCCATAACAGAACAGCACAGACTTGTTGATTTAAGCAACAAATGTATTTTCTCACATTCCGAAGGCAAGAGGTGAAGTTCCATAATCTATAGATTGATGGGCTCCCCCTTGTCCTGCACGCTGCCCTTCTTGCTGCTGCACCCTCAGAACCCAGTCCCAGGCACCCTCCATCAGCCTGCCAGGTCCAGCCTGGGCCTGCAGCCCCTTTGGCATCAAACCCCTCCTCTCCCATTCTGACACCTGCTACAACATGAGTGAACCCTGAGGACATTATGCTTAGTGAAATAAGCCAGACACAAAAGGGCAAATAGCATATGATCCCACTTATATGAGGCACTAGAGTAGTCAAATTGATAGTGACAGAAAGTAGAATGGGAATTTCCAGGGACTGGGAAGAGGGGATAATGGGGAGTTAGTGTTTAGTGGAGGCAGAGTGTCGGTTTTGCAAGATGAAGAGGGTTCTGAAGATGAGGGTGAAGATGGTTGCCCAACAACGGGAATGTACTTAATGCCACTGAACTCTGCACTTAAAAATGGTTAAGATGGTAATTTTTAGGTTGTATGTATTTTACCACAGTAAAAAATAAAACAAAACCAAAAAACTCCCAGAAAATCCCTCCCCTCCACAGCTCCCCAGTGAGCTTGCACTGGGATTTGACCCTGCCAGCCAGGCTGCCCAGAGGGAGTGTGGAGGTAGATTCTGAAGGAGAAAACATTCTCTTTCAGACACTTGCCAAGCTTGGGTCCATTGTGTGATCTTCTAGCAGGATGGAAGTGGGGGCGGGGAGCTCAACCACCTACCAAGGGGAGTAGTCACTTCTGCAGGCCCGTGTGTTCACAGGTATCTGAAATGGAAGGTTCTCATGTGAACCTACACAGACCTCCCTACCCCGGGTCCCAGAGTCCCATGGCCCTGACCTTGCGAAGGTCAAGAGCTCCACCAGTCCTATAAGAAACTTCTGAGGCTTGTCTTCTGCGCTGTCTGTCATCTCCTTTATCCCTGTGCCAGGAATTAGGGTCCCCCAGAATGCTCCAAGAAAGCCCTCTGGCTTTCACATTTTGGGTTGAATTGGTCTGTCATTGATTCTATTCAATCATTCTCTTCTGAATACCACCAGAGTAGCCTGGCCTTCCCAGCCCTATGTTCTTACCTCTCTTATCTTGTTCTCTTTTTTTAAATATTTTATTTATTTTCTATTATTGAGAGAGAGAGAGTGACCAAGAGAGTGCTCACATACATGCATATATGTACACATGCACATAAGCAGAGAAGGGGCAGAGAGAGAGAATCTCAAGCAGGCTCCATACCCAGGGCAGAGCCCGACGCTAGACTTGATCTTGAGCTCACGATGGTGAATCATGACCTCAGCTGAAATCAAGAGTCAGATGCTTAACCAACTGAGCAACCAGGCACCCCTTTATATTTTCTTTTGTATAAAATATAAACCCAAATTAGATTTTCAGCTTCTTGAAGACAGATAGATATATAGAGATTGAGATAGATATAGAGATGATAGAGATAGAGATAGAGATAGAGATAGAGATAGAGATAGAGATAGATAGATAGATAGAGATAGATAATGCATTAGGGGCAAAAATTGTTGGCAATTACTCAGTAATCTTCAGTGTATGCATCCTCACATGTGTTTGCTGTCATACCACAATCTCTTCCTCCCGTGGAAAAAATAAGTATCAGTTTCTATAAAATCATATTTTCATTACTTCCTCATAGTTTTTCTATTTGTTAAAATAATCATTACTTGATTTAAATATTTAAAAAAAATTTTTTAACATTTATTTATTTTTGAGAGAGAGAGAGAGAGAGACAGACAGACAGAGCGTAAGTGGGGAAGGGACAGAGAGAGAGCGAGACACAGAATCTGAAGCAGCTCCAGGCTCTGAGATGTCAGCACAGAGCCTGATGCGGGTCTTAAGCTCACAAACCTCGAGATCATGATCTGAGGCGAAGTTAGATGCTTAACCAACTGAGCCACCCAGGTGCCCCTTGATTTAAATATTTGATTTAAATGATTAAATAAATCATTACTTGATTAAACAAAAATAATTTATGTTTACAAATCTATTGTTTCCATAAAATGATAATGTATTGACAACAGATAGTTCACTGCTCCGTGACTAGTAAAAAAGGGCAATTTTTCATAACGTGTTATTATTAGTTTACTGGAATGAAGTTTTTTTATTTCAAGTATAATTAGCATAGTTATATTAATTTCAGGTGTACAATATAGTGATTCAACACTTCTGAACATCGCTCAGTGCTCATCATGACAAGTGCACTTCCTAATCCCCATCACCTATTTCACCCATCCCCTTACCCACCTCTCCTGTGGTAACCATCAGTTTGTTCTCCAGAGTTAAGAGTCTGTTTTTTGTTTGTTTGTTTGTCTCTTTTTTCTTTGTTCATTTTGTTTCTTGAATTACACATGTAAGTGAAATCATATGGTATTTGTCTTCGACTGACTTATTTTACTTAGCATAGTACACTCTAGCTCCATCCACATCATTGTAAATGGCAAGATTTCATCATTTTTTTGGCTGAGTAATATTCCATTTTACATACACACCGCTTCTTTATCCATTCATCTGTTGATGGACACTTGGACTGCTTCCATATCTCACTTGGGCTGCTTCCATATCTTGGCTACTGTAAATCATGCTGCAATAAACATAGGGGTACATATATCTTTTAGAGTTAGTGTTTTCATTTTCTTTGGGTAAATAGACAGTAGTGGAATTACTGGATCATATGGTAATTCTACCTTTAATTTAATTTTTTTATGGAACATCCATACTGTTTTCCATAATGGCTGCACCAGCTTGCATTCCCACCAACAGCATAAGAGGGTTCCTTTTTCTCCACATCCTTGCCAACACCTGTTGTTTCTTGTGTTGTTGATTTTAGCCATTCTGACAAGTGTGGAGTGATACCTCATTGTGGTTCTGATTTGTATTTCCCTGATGATTAGCCATGTTGAGCATCTTTTCATGTGTCTGTTGGCCATCTGTATGTCTTCTTTGGAAAAATGTCTGTTCATGTCCTCTGCTTATTGTTTAATTGGATCATTTGGGGCTCTTTGGTATTGAATTATATAAGTTCTTTATATATTCTGTACTATTAATTCCTTATCAGATATAGCATTTGCAAATATCTTCTCCCATTTAGTAGGCTGTCTTTTTCTTCTGTTGATTGTTCCATTGTGCAAAAGCTTTTTATTTCAGTGTAATCCCAATAGTTTAATTTTGCTTTTGTTTCCTTTGCCAAAGGAGACATATCCAGAAACACATTTCCATGGCTGATGTCAAAGAAACTAATGCCTATGTTTTCTTATCCCTTACACTCTTAGTTCTCTGCCATTGGCTGGCAGGTCCTATTCCCTGAAATGCCTCGGTGCCCCACCCCTGTGGGAGGGGTACCACCCTTGGCTACAGCATGCTCCACTTACCACTTGTGACCTTCAGTGCCAGCTGTTGGCCAATGACCCCATTTAGGGTGTTCTTCCTGGGACATGCACCAGGCTAGTGTAAGGAAATAAGGAGAGCAGGAGTGGGCACAGGGGGAGAAGGACCCAGGATGGCATTATACCAGAGGCCTCAGCAGATCCTGCAGGATCCCTGGAGCCTCCACTGCTGTCCCAAATGGGGGAAGGGGGTTGGCCTGTGTACCAGCGGCATCAGGTGGTCATTGGCTCCTGGGGGGCATCATCTTAGGTAAAGACAGTGCCCACAGAGGGACTTGGCTGTGAACCATTAGTGGTACCGTTCTTGCAGGTGGGAGTGGGCTCTGAAGAAGGAATCTGGTCTGGGCTGAGCACTGCATCCTCCACTCCAGCTCAACACGGCTTTCCCTCTGCCTCCAAATCTGATTCTTTGCACTTGTGTGGCTGTTTCAGGCTGCCTGGGGTGAAGGCTTGACCCAGACCCTCCAGCTCTGCAACAGCCCCCCAGGCAGGGTGCCCCACACTCCAGTTGTCTTAGAAAGGCAGGAGAAAGGCCTGACAGCCACAGCTCAATTTGCAACCAGCAATGCACAAGGCCGGGCGCTCAGAAAGGGGGCCGTGCTTCGGGTTGAGTGCTCCACTGTCACCATCTAAAATTCTTAATAGTTTTATCCTTGGATTTGTGTTTTGTAAGTAAAGTCAATGGGACAGTGGAGCATGTGTGGGTGTGGGGTGGGGTGGGGGGCAGATTCTGCCCACTCCCCTGCCCAGTGCTCAGTGACCCGGGCCACATGGTGGGGGACACGGGGTCTGTACTACCCCTACAAGTATCCCTGAGTCCAAAGGAGTGTGGTATTAAATAGAAAATCTCAGAAACGATGTCAGGTTAAGAGAGAGATTGTGAAAGAAAGGAAAGTGCTTTCCCCCTGTTTTTTGAACGAAGGTTCTTGCCCTTTTATTTTGGGTGGGGCCTGCCCTCAGATCTGCACACTTTTTCTCACTACCATAAACCCAAGTGTGGTCTGCGAGCTGCCAGATGTGGCCAGCACGTTCCTGACATTCGGCCAGGGCCTCTCACCTTAACTTCCACTAAATTACCTTCATCCAGAAAAAGTGCCCCCAAATCTACAAATGACTTCAGGGCCTGGTTCTATTCACCTGGGGAGGTGGGAAGGGGGGCGGGGTTTCACTTGAGCTAACCAAGGATTTTTGTGATTTTTCCAAGATACTACATATGAGTGATTTGGGAAACCTTACAGGGAACACAGCCACATGTTACCCCACCAGCTCTGTTCCTGCAGTTAGGATGGTGACCAGATTGAACTCCCCTATGCAATCCCCACAGTGGCCTAGACATGCTGTCATGGCCTTGGGTGCCAGCTCAGAAGAGGTCTGATTGTCACCTCTTCCCTGCTTATGGAACCACGTGTTGAGAGTTCATTTATTGTGCTTGTTTTCCCCCTCGGGGTGTGACAAATGAGTCCTCTCCCCCTGAGCACCAGAAATCTACACAGGGTTGGGCTGTCCACCTTGTGCCTGGAGCTCAGGGAGTCCCTAGGATGTTCCCCCACTCCTTTCTCCATATACTCACCCACCCCAGCACATGAGGCCTGAAGGCCCCTGGGGACCCATTGGCACTGTTTGTTTGGGTGAGAGCTCTGTGTTTATAGAGCCTCCCAGCAGCCCTCAGCAGAGAGAAGGTGGTGCCAAGTGGGTATCCAGCAACAGCTGGGCACTTGCTCCAGATGACACACGCCAAGGTGGGGGCAGGGAGGCAGCCCTCCTCCTCGTCCTGGGGGAGCTACCTCCCCAATAATCCCTCCCTCACCTCCCCTGGGGAGGGTTGGGAGAACACAGGACGATTGTCACAGATCATGTGCTGGAGGCCGGGGGGAAAGGGGGGTGATGAAAACAACCCTTTGTCCACAGCCTCATTTGCTACACACTGGGCTTGTGTTTCTTGCTTTATGACAATTGGGTGAAACATTAGACTGGGACATCAATTATTCAGATTTCACTGGGAGGTCAGAACACAGCAGCCCGTCCTGCCCCCACTCAGAGACACGAGAAGGGGAAAGCTGAGGTAGTCAGTTCCAGGAGGGAGGCTGTGGGGATTCAGACAGACTCAGGCTGGATGTCAGAGCTGCTGCACCTCCAGATCTCAGCTGTCCTTCCCACACCAGATCTAACTTCCCTCTCCCAGCACCAGCCAGACTGCTGTTCAGGCTTTTCTGGGCATTTGGGTGGTGGGGAGCACCACAAAGCATTATTCCATTTTCAGGCATAAAGTGCAGTCAAGGGAATTCTCTGGAGGTGGAGGAGCTCACGCCTCCAACCCCCGCTCTCCCACAAGGCACTGACTTATTTCTCTGGCTTCCTTTGTTTGCTCAGGACCCTGTGCCTGATCCCCTGCTATGCTGCTCTGCCTGCTAACATTCTGCCTTCATGCCTCTCAAACACCACCATTACCCACCCTTCTCCTTTCTATACAAGCATGTAAAGCCATAAGTTTCCCTCTAAACACTATTTAATCCTGAGATTTTTCCTAGGGTTGAATTTTCATTATCATGCCATTCAAAAGACTTGCCAACTCTCATTATTTTTTCCTTGACCCATGGAATTTCTAGGATTTTGTTTAACTTCCAAATATTTGGGGAATATCCAGACACCTTTAATTCCACTCTTTTAAATGTACTGAGATTTATGATCTAGCATATGATCCGTTTTGGTGAATGCCCCATGTGTGCATGAAAATAATGTACTGCTTGCAGTTGTGGGATTAGATGTCAATTAGGTCAAGTTGGTTGATAGTGTTGTCCAAGTTTTCCATATCCTTACTGATTTTCTAAGTATCTTGTGTTGAAATGTCCCACTATAATAATGGATTTGTCTACTTCTCTTTTCAGTTCTATTTTTGCCTTGTGTATTTTGAAGCTTTCTTAATATGTGCATATGCATTTAAGATAGTGTCTTAGTTGGCTCTGACCAATGTAACAGATACTATAGACTGGGGTGGCTTATGCAACAGAAATTTATTCTGGAGGTTGGAAAGTCTAGGATCGAGGTCCAACAGGGTTTGGTTTCTGGTGAAGTGTCTCTCCTTAAGTTGTTGATGGCTGCCTTCTTACTGTGTTCTTATATAGTCTTGCCTCTGTGCACATGAAGAGAGGGAGTGAGAGAGCTGTGGAGTCTCTCTCTTCTTATAAGGTCCTATTAGATTAGGGCCCCACCTTTATGGCCTCATTTAAACTTAATTGCCTTTTTAAAAAAAGTTTATTTATTTATTTTGAGAGAGAGGAAGAGAGAGCACAAGCACACACCCGCACACAAGTTGGGGGCAGAGAGAGAGAGGGAGAGAGAGAATTCCAAGGACCTGAGCTGAAATCAAGGGTCAGACTCTTAACCGACTGAACCACTCAGGCATCCCAACACTTAATTGCCTTTTAAAGATCCTATGTCCAGAGGCGCCTGGGTGGCTCAGTTGGTTAAGCGTCGGACTTTGGCTCAGGTCACAATCTCATGGCTCATGATTTTAAGCCCCGCATCAGGCTTTCTGCTGTCAGCTCAGAGCCTGCTTTGGATCCTTTCTCCCCCTCTCTCTCTGTCCATCCCCCACCCTCTCTGTCCATCCCCCACCATCACCCCCCCCCAAATAAATAAACATTCAAAAAAATAAATGCTTAAGAAAAGAAAGATCCTATGTCCAGATACAGCCACACTGAGGGGCCTAGGAGTTCAACATCTGAATTTTGGGGAGACACTGTTGAGTGCTCCTGTGCTTGCTTTGGTAGCACATGTAACATGAAATACTTCTCCTTACTTCTAGTAAGATTCCTCTATCTGAAGTCTACTTTAGCTGGTGTTAATGAATCAATTCATATTATGTATAATTAGTGTTTGCATGATACATATTTTCCCACCCTTTTACTGTTTATCTTTCTGGGGTTTATATTAAAAGTGCACCTTTTATAGATAACATATTATTTGGGTGTTTTTTAAAATTCAGTACAGTATTGTCTTTTAATTTAGTTCATTAATTTTTTAATGTTTATTTATTTTTGAGAGAGGAGAGAGAGAGAGACAGACAGAGGCAAGCAGGGGAGGGGCAGAGAGAGAGGGAGACACAGAATCTGAAGTCTGATGCTTAACCAACTGAGCTCCCCAGGTGCCCTAGTTCATTAGCTTTGTTTTAAACTTTTTTTTTACATTTATTTATTTTTGAGAGAGAGAGAGAGAGAGAGAGAGAGAGAGCGAGCATGAGCAGGGGATGGGCAAAGAAGGAGGGAGACACAGAATCTGAAGCAGGCTCCAGGCTCTGAGCTGTCAGCACAGAGCCAGATGCAGGCCTTGAACCCACGAACGGTGAGATCATGACCTGAGACAAAGTTGGATGCTCAACTGACTGAGCCACCCAGGTGCTCCCTTAGTTCATTAATTTTTAAAAATCATTGTATGGTTGGCTTAAAATTTGCCATCTTGCTATTTATCTTCTTTTTGTCCATTTGTTCATTTTTTTCTTTTCTTGTTTTTTTTTTGAATTCTGTATTTAAGAAAAAAAAATTTTAATTTTTGAAAGAGAGAGACAAAGCATGAGTGGGGAGGAGCAGAGAGAGAGGGAGACACAGAATTTGAAGCATGCTCCAGGCTCTGAGCCGTCAGCACAGAGCCCGACGTGGGTCTTGAACTCACAAACCTCGAGATCATGACCTGAGCCAAAGTCAGACGCTTAACTGACTGAACCACCCAGGCACCCTGCTAATTCTACTTTTTTAAGTGAGAAGCATTCCATTGTACAGATGCTTACCCATTCATGCACTGAAGGACACTTGGTTGTTTCCAGTTTTTGGTAACTGTGAAAAAACCTGCTACAGACGTTTGTGTACAGGTATAAACATAAGTTTTTCTTTTCTGGGGAAAATGCCTACAAGTGGGATTGCTGGATCATATGGTAAACGTAAAGATTAAATTTATATAAATATGCTAGACTGTTTTTCACAGTGGTTGACCCATTTTACATTCCCACTAGTGTTCCTGTTGCTCTGCATCTTCACCAATACTTGGTATTGCCCAGTTTTTAAACTTGGACTGTTGGTGTCTTAATGTTGAGTTTTGAGGGTTCTTTATATATTCTGGATATATGTCAGATACGTCATTTACAATATCTTCTACCATTAGGTAGCTTGTCTTTTCACTCTCTGAATAATGCCTTTTAGTACTCCAGGGCATATCCTCTAAGACATCCAGTCTAGAAGAAACTGGGGCAACTCAAGACTTTCTGTACAGGCTGAGCCTGGAGGTGGCAATCTCTTGAAAATGGACCATGGGGAAATTGTCTTGAAGCTGACTGAGAATAATGAGACCTTATTTTTATTTAGGTTGTATATTCATCTAGGGTGACTCGGGGAAGTCATCTCAAGCCACTGTTTGGCTCAGCCACTGAGTAAGGTAAATGGAAAAAATGGCACACAAATTGGAGAACAACTTGTGAGCTTACAATTAAGTTCTAAATTGAATAGATTTAATGATTGAGATACCTGATGCAGAAAGGACTGAGGAGAGTTCAGAAAGGACAATTTTTAAGTGCCTTATATAGAGTAAAAGTTTTAAATTTTGGTGAACTCCAATTTCTAGATATTTTATGTGTTATGGTTTGGTGTCAAGTCTAAGAACTTTCTGCCAAAACAGGTCATGAAGATGTTCTACTACGTTTACACCTAAAAAGCTTATAGCACTATTGTTTACATTTAGATTCATGATCAATGTTGGAATAAAAAAATTTTTTAATGGGATTCCTGAATGGCACAGTCAGTTTAACATCTGACTCTTGATTTTGGCCCATGTCATGATCCAAGGATCATGGGATCAAGCTCCATGTCAGGCTCCACACTCAGCACGGATCCTGCTTAAGATTCTCTCTCTTTCTCTCTCTCTCTGCCTCTGCCCATCTCCCCCACTTGTGCATGTTCTCTCTTTCTTTCCAAAATAAAAAATAAAATTCATAAAAAAATTATATTATGTAAGGGTTAGGTTCTGGTTTATTTTTGTGTATACAAATGTCCGATTGTTACATCACCATTTGTTGAAACAAATTTTTTTTTCCACTGCATTGCCTTGGCACACTTGTCAAAAAAATATTTGGAAGAAAATTTGATGAAATCACAAAAATGTGGAAACAAAACACTCATAAATAAGCAAATAGTCAAAAAAGAAATCACAAAGAATATCAGAAAATACCTTGAGATCAATCAAATGAAAGAAAATTATTCCCAAACTTATTGATGCAATGAAATCAGAGTTTAGAAGGAAATTTTTAGCTATAAATACCTATATTTAAGAAGAAAGATCTCAAGTTATAAAACCTGAACTTCCACCTTAAGAAAATAGGAAAAGTAGAGAAAACTAAACACAAATCAAGCAGAGGAAAGAAGTAATAAAGACTAGAGCTGAAATAAATGAAATAGAGAATAGAAAAACAATACAGGAAACCACAAGTTGATTCTTTGAACAAAATCAACACACTTTTAGATAAGCTGACCAAAAAAAAAAAAAAAAAAAAAAAGAGGGTTCCAATGACTAAGTCAAAAATGAAAGGAGACTTTACTATCATATGGAAATAGAAAGGATTATAAGGAAATATTATGAACAATTGCATGCCAACAAATTAAATACTGTAGACTAAATAGAAAAGTTACTAGAAAGACACCAACTATTGAACCTGGTGCCATAAGAAAATAGGAAATCTGGGTAGACTTGCCCATAACAAGTGGGGAGACTGAACTGTTAATCAAAAAACCTCCCACAAAGAAAGGCCCAGGACCTGGTGGTTTCACTAGTGAACTCTACCAAACATTTAAAGGAAATTAATAGCAATCTTTTACAAAGTTGTCCAAGAAATAGAAGAGAAACACTTTACAACTCATTCTATGAGGCCAAGATTACTCTGTTTCCAAAATCAAAGATATCACAAGAAATATAGACCAGTATCCCTATGAATATAGATCCAAAAATTCTTAACAAAATACTAATGAACCCAAAGTAGCAACATGTAAAAATATTTGTACCATGACAAAATTGGATTTATCCCAGGGATGCAAGGTTGGTCCAACATATAAAAAGTAACTAGTATATATATATATATATATATATATATATATATATATATATATATACATAGATATACATATATATACACATATATATGTATATATACACATATATATGTATATATACACATATATATGTGTATATATATGTATATCTATGTGTATATATATATATCTATATATATGTATATATATATCTATATATATAGATATATAGTGTACTATATTAATAGAATAAAAGACAAAACCCACATGATCTCAATAGTTACAGAAATAGCATTTGATGAAATCTAATACCTTTTCATGATTAAAAAAAACACACTCAACAAACTAGGAACATAAGGAAACTTCCTCCACTGATAAAGAACATCTATTAAAAACCCTCAGCTAACATCATACTTAATGATGAAAGACTGGATGCCTTCTTCCTAAGATGAGGAACAAAACAAGGCTGTAGACTCTGACCATTTGTTTTCAACATTATAATCTGGGTTCTAGCCAGGGAAAGTAAGCAGGAAAAAGAAACAAAAGACATCCAGATTGAAAAGAAAAAGTAAAACTATCTCTATTTGCACATGATCCTTTATATAGAAAATCATGAGGAATCCACTAAAAAACTATTACAGCTAATAATGAGTTCAGCAAGTTTGTAAGATACAAGATCAATATACAAAATCAATTGCATTCCTGTACACTACACAAAAGAAAGTTAATAGAACAATTCAACTTATGAGTATATCAAAAATACTTAGGAATAAATTTAATGATAGAAGTGCAATATTTCTTCACTGAAAACTACAAAACACCATTGAAAGAAATTAAAGAAGACCCAAATAAGTGGAGAAATATCACATACTCATTGATTGGAAGACTTAACATTGTTAAGATGGCAATACTCTCCAGATTGATCTGCAGATTCATCACAATCATTATCAAAATCCCAGCTAGTTTTCTGCAAAAAATGATGAGCTGGTCCTAAAATTCACAGGGAAATATAAGAGACCCAAAATAGATAAAACAACCTTGATAAAGAAGAACAAAGTTGAGGGAATTTCAGAGCTTATTATAAAGCTAGTAACCAACACTATACGGGCCTGGAATAGTGATGGTCACATAGATTAATTAAATAGAACTGATAGTCCAGAAATAAGCCTATACATTAATGGGCAATTCATTTTCAACAAGGATTTCAAGACAACTTAGTGGGGAAATAATTTTTTCAGTAAATGTGCTGAGACAGCTGGATACTCACATGCATAAGAATGAATTTGTACCCCTATCTCATACCATTTACAAAAATTAACTAAAAATGTATCAAAGATCTAAATGTCAGAGCTAAAATTATCAAACTCTTGGAGGAAAACAAAGATGTAAATTTCTATCACCTTGGATTAGACAATGGTTTCTTAGATAAGACAACACCTAAATCACTAGTGACAAAATAAAAACTAGATAAATTGGATTTTATCAAAATTAAAAAAAAAACTTTTGTATTTCATAGGACACTATCACAAAGTGAAAAGATGGCCTACAGAACTGGAGAAAAATTTGCGCATCATATATCTGATAAGTGTCAACTAGCCAGATTATGCATATCATATACTCTTACAGCCCAACAACAAAAAGCAACCCAATTAATTAGGGGCACATGGGTGGCTCAGTCAGTTAAGTGTCTGACTCTTGATTTTGGCACAGGTCATGATCTCATGGTCATGAGACTGAGCCCTGCATTGGGCTCTGTGGAGCCTCCTTGGGATTCCCTCTCCCTCTCTCTTTGCCCCTTCTCTGCTTGTGCTTTCTCTCTCTCTCAAAATAAATAAACATTTTTAAAAAGGCACCCAGTTAATTAAACTCTGGGCAAAGTATTTGAACAGACATTTTCCCAAATATGCCAATATATGAAGTATATGCAAATTATTAATAGAAATGAGAAAAAATACGCAACATCATTAGTCATCAGGGATATGTAAATCAAGACCACAGTGAGATGCCACTTCATACCCACTAGGGTGATTATAATCCCAAATATCCAGACAAATAAGAATAGTGGCAAAGATGTTGAGATATTAGAGCATTCATACACTGCTAATGAGTGGTATATGGTGCAGCTGTTTTAGAGAACTGTCTGGCAGTTTCTTAAACAGTTAAACACAGAGTTATATAATCCAGCAATTCCATTCATAAGTATAGTCCCAAGAAAAATGAAAACATATATCCACACAAAAACTTGTACACTAATGTTTTTGGGAGCATTATTCAAATAGCCAAAGTAGAAATAACCCAAATGTCCACCAGCTGATGAATGGATACACAAAATGTGGTATATCTACACAGTGGATGAAGTATTGATATATGTGACAACATGGATGAATCTCAAAAAAAAATTAGCTAAGTGAAAGAAACAAATTTCAAGAGTTTAATCTATGTTTATGTATTATGTTTCCATTTATATGAAATGTCCAGAGAAGACATATCCATAGAGACAGAAATTTGTGGTTTCCAGTGACTGATGAATGAGGGAATGGGGAGTCACTGCTAATGTGTACAGGTTTTTTTTAGGGATGATGAAAATGTTCTGGAACAAAATATTGATGATTTTTTCACAACCTTTTTAATACACTAAAAACAAATGACACTTTAAAATGGAGGATTTTGGGGCGCCTGGGTGGCTCAGTTGATTGGGCGTCCAACTTCGGCTCAGGTCATGATCTCGCAGTCTGTGAGTTCGAGCCCCGCATCGGGCTCTGTGCTGACAGCTTGGAGCTTGGAGCCTGGAGCCTGCTTCAGATCCTGTGTCTCCCTCACTCTCTGACCCTCCCCCGTTCATGCTCTGTCTCTCTCTGTCTCAATAAATAAATAAATAAATAAATAAATGTTAAAGAATAAAAAAAAATAATAAAATGGAGGATTTTATGACATGTGAATTATATCTCAATTTTTAAAATTGAGAAATAATTTAGAAAATCAATTGGCCAAGTTTATGTAGGTTTATTTCTGGACTCCCCAACCTATTCCGTTGATCTATGTGCTTATCCTTTCACCAATAAAATACTATCTTGACTGCAATATCTATATAGTAAGTCTCAAAACTGAGTAGTGCACATCCTTGAACTTTATTCTTCTTTTAAAAAATTCTTTTGGGTATTCTAGTTTCTTTTCCTCTCTATATAAATTTTAGAATTAGCTTTTGTATATATGAAAAAAAATAAAGACTTGCTGGGATTTGGAATGGTATTGAATCTATAGCACAATTCCAGGAAAATTGACATATAAACTATATCATTGAGCTTTGCAATTCATGAGCATGGCATATCTTTATATATCTATATATAGATATGTTTTATTTCTTTCATTAATATTTTATATTTTTCAGCATATAGATATGAATATGTTTTGTTATATTTATAGTACATATTTCATTTATGAAGCTACAATCTATGTTTTTAAAAATTTTGGTTCATTGCTACTATATAAAAAAAATACAATTGATTTTTAAAAAAATTTTTTTAACGTTCTTTTATTTTTGAAACAGAGAGAGAGAGCATGAACAGAGGAGGGTCAGAGAAAGAGGGAGGCACAGAATCTGAAACAGGCTCCAGGCTCTGAGGTGTCAGCATAGAGCCCAACGCGGGGCTTGAACTCACAGACTGCGAGATCATGACCTGAGCCGAACTCGGACGCCCAACCGACTGGGCCACCCAGGCGCCCCATACAATTGATTTTTACATGTTGGTCACTTATCCTGAAACCCTGAAAGCTAATTTATTAGTTCCAGGATCTCTTTTGCATATTCATTAGAATTTTGTCCAAAGACAAACATGCTGCCTGTGGATAAGGACAGTTTTATGAGAAATAAAATCTGTATGCTTTTATTTCTTTTTCTTGCCTAATTGCACTGCCTACAATGTTGAATAGGAGTGGTAAAAGCAGATATCTTCGCCTTGTTCGTGATCTTAGGAGGATGCATTCAGTCTTTTATCATTAAATATGATGTTAGTTGTAGGTTTTTAATAAATGTCCTTTATAAAATTAAGGAAAGTATCTTCTATTGCTAGTTTATGGAAAGTTTCTTTAAATCATAAATGGTTGTTAGAAATTTTATAACATTTCTGCATCAATTGATATGATCATATAATTTTTCTTCTTTAGTATGTTAGTATGGTAAGTTATATTGATTGATTTTCAGATATTGAACCAGATTTATACTCCTGGGATAAACCCTCTGAGGCCTGAGGTAATTTAAAAAATATACTTCTAGATTCTATTTGTCAATATTTTCTTGAGATTATCGGTAGTTTCCTTTTTCTGCACTATTGTTTGGTTTTAGTATCAAAGTAATATTAGCTTTATAAGTTGAGTTAAGAAGTTTTTCCTTCTATTATATTTTTCTTTTGGCAAGAGATTATATAACATTTGTTGTTATTTCTTCTGTAAATGTTTAGTAGAATTTACCAGTGAAATTCAAAATTTTATTTTAGATCTGAAAATTTCTTTTCCAAAAAAAAAATTTTTTTTAATGCAAATTCAATTTCTTCAAATGACTTAGAACTATTCAGATTGTCTGTTTCTTCTTGGGTGGGTTTTGATAGTTTGTAGCTTTCAAAGAGTTGGTTCATTTCATCTAAATTATCAAATTTATGTGCATAGATCTGTTCATAGAATTCTCTTATCCTTTTAATGTCTGTGGAGAGTATAGTGTAGTGATATCCCCTCTTTAAATAATGATATAGGTTATTTGTACTCCCTCTCTCTCTCTCTCTCTCTTTCTGTGTGTGTGTGTCTGTGTGCGTGTGCGTGTGTGTGTGTATGTGTGTTAGAGAGAAAGACAGAGATGGAGGGAGAGAGAGAGAGAGAGAGAGAGTGAGTTTGGCTAGAGGCTAATTAATTTTATTGACCTGTTTAAAGAATCATCTTTCTGTATTGATTTTCTCTATTATTTTTCTGTTTTCAGTTTCACTGATTTCTCTTTATTTCTTTCTTACTTTTCATATATTTTGTTCTGCTTTGTCACTTTATGAAGGTAGAAACTCAGATTTTTTTATGTGATTTTTTTTGTCTTTTCTAATAAAAGCATAAGTGCTAAACGATTTCCTCTAGCCAGTGCTTTAGGTTTATCCTCCGAATTTGGAAATACTGTATTTTCAATTTCTTTTTTCCTGTTTTTAAGTAGGCTTCACACCCAGCATGGAGCCCAATGTGCAGTTTGAACTCATAACCCCAAGATCAAGACCTGAGCTGAGATCAAGTGTCAAACACCTAACCGACTGAGCCACCCAGGTGCCCCTCAGTTTCTTTAAAAAATATTTTTCTAATTTCCCTTGAGACATTTTTTGTCACATAGAGTATTTAGAAGTGTTAACTTTTAAGTGTTTGTTGATTTTCTAGTTACCTTTTTGTTGTTGATTTGCAGTTTAACTCTGCTATGGTCGGAGACTATGCTTTGAATTATTTAAATTCTTTTAAATTTGTTAAGGTTGTTTTATGACACAAGACATGATCTATTTTGGTGAATGTTCCAAGTGCACTTAAAAAAAAACAATTTTTGCTCTGATATTGTTGGATGGAGTACTCTATAAATGTCATTTAGATCCTTTTGGTAAATAGTGGTGTTCAATTCTTTTAAATACTTACAGATTTTCTGTCCTACTTGTTTTATTAATTATTGAGAGAGGAGTGTTGAGGTCTCAAATTATAATTGTGTGTGTCCATTTCTTCTTTTAGTTTTATTATTTTTTGGTTCTTTATTCAAAACTCTCTTGTTAGATGCATACATAGTTAAACCTAATATTTTCTTGGTGAAATGACCTTTTATCATTGCTATGAGGTCTACTTTTTCTGGTATTTATTTATCTGCTCCAATTGTATTATTAGTGTTTCCATGGTATATCACTTTGCATCCTTTTACTTTTATCTTATAGCATCATATTTAAAGAAGGTTTCTTATTGGCAGCATATAATTGGTTCTTGTGTTTTTTATTCCATTTTGATAATCTCTTTTAATTTGTGCATTTAGACCATTTACATTTAATGGAATATTTGATAAGCTTGTATTCAGGCCTACTAATTCATTATTTATTTTGTTTGTTCCCTTTGTTTTTCATTTTGGTGTTTCTCTTTTTCTTCTTTCATTTGGATTATTTGAATATGTTTTAGTATTTAATATTTCATTTTAATTTTTGAGTTTTTTACTCTACCTCTTTGAACTTTTTTTAAGTGGTTGCACTATATATTACAATACACATTCTTAACTTTTCAAAACCTACATAGAATTAATATTTTATCACTTTGAGTGAAATTTTAAAGTCTTGCTATCATATAGTCTCTTTATCCTTCTCTCTTAATGCTGTAATTGTCATATGTATTACATCTGCATACATTACAAATCCCATCGACAGTGTTAGATTTTGTATGTTCAGTGGCCATGCATATTTTAAAGAATTTAAGGAAATCAAAATAGACTGTTATATTTACTCAGATATTTGTTGCTTCTGTGTTTTTCCTTATTTTCTGATCTTTCAAGTTTCCCCTAGCATCATTTTCCTCTCATCTAAAAAATTTCTTCAGATTTTTTTTCTTTTTTTTTAGAAGTCTCCTGTTAATAAATTTTCTTAGTTTTCCTTTACCTTACAATGTTTTTACTTAACTTTCATTATTGAAGGATATTTTCACTGGATATGGAATCCTAGGTAAACAGTATTTTTTTTTCTTTCTTTCGGTACTATAAAAATGTTGTACCACATCCTTCTATTCTCTATGGTTTCTATTGAGAAATCCACCGTCATTCAATTTCTTGTGCCCCTATTTAAGATGTCATTTTTCTCTGGATGTGTTAGAGATTTTTTCTTTGTCTATTTTTAGCACTTGGATTATGATGTTTTAGTCATGGATTTGTTTGAGTTCATCTGCTTGGAGTTCACTGAGATTCTTGAATCTGTATGTTTATATATCTTATACCAAATTTGGGGAATTTTCAGCCAGTATTTTTTCAAATATTATTTCAGTACCACTGTCTTTATCTTCTTCTGAAACTCTACTGGTACAAGAGTTAGATCTTTTGGTATTATCCCACAGAATCCTGATGCTCTGTTTATTAATTTTTCCTGTTGTTCAGATTAGATTATTTCTACTGCTCTGTCTTTACGTTTACTGACTCCTTCCTCTGTTCTTCATTCTGATATTGAGCTCATTCACTGAATTTTTAATTTCACTTATTTCAGCTTTCAGTTCTAAAATTTTCACTTGGTTATTGTTTATATTTTCTATTTCTTTGCTGAAATTTCCTATCTTCCCTTTTATCTCAAGGGAATTTCTCCTTACTTACTGAAGCATGATTATAATAACTGCTTCAAGTCTTTGATAATTCCAACATCTTTGTCATTCAGGGTTGATGTGTTTTGGTTGTCTTTTTCATTGCAGGTTGAGATTTTTCTGGTTCTTCAATACAAAGTAGTCTGTGTTATGTCCCGGACATTTTGAATATCATGTTATATGACTCTGTGTCTTGTTTAAATACTAAAGATAAGGTTGATATTTTTGTTTTAGCAGACCATTGACCTGGTTAGATTCAGGCTGCAAGTTCTGACCCACCTTCTGTTGATTGTGGTTCCAAAGCCAACTCAGTGTCCAAAGTTTGCAATGCTATTTGGATTTACTCTGCCTATATATCCTTCAGATCATCCGGTGTAGGATCTGGGTGGTGGTCTAGCTTTTAGCTCAGTTCTCAAAGCCTGTTTAGGGACAGATCCACGCATATGCAGCTCAGAGGTAAACCATGAATTCATACATAACTCTTTGGGATTGCTCTCTTGAGCTCCTTCTTCCTCATTCTCTACAGACCCTTAAGGCCTCCCTTGCTCATCTGGTGGCCAGAAAGCCAGGGTTTAGTTTCCCATTCTGTTGCACACTTCTGTGACTGCAACAGCACCCAAGACTGATCTATGGGAGGGCACAGAGAAAGAAGACACAGTAAGACTTTGTCCCGCACTCTTTGGCACCACAGCTCTCCTGGTCAGAGAGAAGGTTTCACCTCCATAAGAGCTTTAGGCAACCTCCCTACAGCCACTGTCATTGTTGTCACTACTGCCACCATTACTGCATGGAGCTGGGGAAAGAGAAAACAGAAAGATGACCAGGGTATTGTCCTCAGTCTCTGACAGGAGTCCCCTTTCCTGCTCTTTAGACTAGGAAGACAGGGTTTCTCTTGGAGCTGTTTTTGTCTCCACCCACTGTGCCTTTCCAAGTTTTGGGGTGCCTTTGAGTTGAGGCTGGGCAATAATGGAAGAAAAATAAATAGGCAGCCTACTACCAATTTGCTTGGCACCTCAAATTCTGGCCTCATTCTCCTGTCTGACTCCATTTACTTTTCAGAGTCCCCAGATAACTGTTCCATGCATTCTGTCCAGGAATCCTAATTTCATTCAGTGGAGAGACATGGTGAAATCTAAGTGTTCCATCTACCCCAGATCAGGAAACTCCACCCAGTGAATTTTTCATTTCAGAGATCATATTTTTTTTAGCTCTAGAGTTTCCATTTGCTTCTATATTTTTATGATTTCAGTGTCTCCTTTCATTATGTTTTCATTTTTCTTTAAGTTCTTGAATATGTTTATGAGCTTTTTAAAAATTACTGACTTCTAATTCCCTCATCTCTGTTATTTCTTGGTCTGTTACTATTAAATCATTTTTCTTTCGGTTATGGGTTATATTTCACCACCTTTTTGCATGACTAATAATTTTTATTTAATGCTGGACTTGAGATTATCATATTGTTGAATGTCCTGGATTTTGTTGTCTTGCTTTACGATGTGTTACATTTTGTTCTGACAAGCATTTAATTCCTTTGGGTCCCAACTTGAACCTTTCAAGGTTTGTTTTTAAACTTTGCTAAGCCTTTACCCAGGGTCTTTTCAGCTGTATTCTTGAGATGGGGCCTGTCTGGGGTTTCTATGGAATTAATTTGGTGGTCAGTGAGGACCCCCCACCCCCACCCTGGCTGGTCAGAACTGAAGCCCCTCCCAACCCCATGTGAGCTCTGGCAACTGCAATACCTACATGGTAACCTGAACTTGTTCTCTGCCCAGTCCCATCTCACCTTGTGCAGGTCATATTAGTGTTCATCCAAAGATTCAAAGGGACCTTATATACAGATTTCTGGACCCCTTTTCTGCCTGGATCTTTCCTATCAAGTTCTCTACCCCCACAACGTCTGGCTTCTTCAGCCTCCCCAAACCCCAATTTTGTCTCTTCAGCTTAATGAGACTGCTATTCTTTGCTAGGGTCCTCTCTCTGTCCTAGGGTCCAGTAAATGCCTGAAGGCAGGAAGCCAGGTAGATTACAGGGCTCTTGTCATTTGTTTAGCTTCTGCCGGATCACATTGCTACACTGCCTGTTGTCCAATATCTGCAGTCATTTCATGTTTTCCCCCTGGTTTTCAATGTGTTTACAGCAGGAAGGCTCCTCAGCTGCCAGTTGCTCTATCATATCAGGAAGTGAAAGTCTGCTTATTTCCATTGGAATTATTGAATTATCTGACTGCTTTGACATCATGCAGACAAAGCTCTAGTCAGTTTTTTTCAAATGTTACCTGAGAAAGGAGACAGTCTCTGAAACTTGACTATAGTAATTTTTATACAGTTGGATTGCATTTTAAGACAGATTTCTGGCCTATCCATGTGAAATGATTTCATGAATGAAGATCCAGTGAAGATTTTGATTAGCAGAAAGCTGCCATATCCTAAGAAACTGCTCTCTAATAGTATTTGCAAAGGAGATTAAAAACAAACTTGTATTTCTTATTGTTATTATAAAAGTAATGCTCATCATTGAAAATTTAGAATATAATGGAAAGTAAAAAAAATCACTCATAATGCCTATCATTTAGCAACTGTCCTCATTACTATTGTAGTAAATAAGCACATTCACTCTATTATCTATATATCCACACAAATAATTTTATACGAAAACTGACTCCTAGGGGCACCTGGGTGTCTCAGTCGGTTAAATGTCCGACCTTGGCTCAGGTCATTACCTCACAGCTCATGAGTTCGAGCCCTGCGTCTGGCCCTGTGCTGACAGCTCAGAGCCTGGAGCCTGCTTTGGATTCTGTGTCTCTCTCTGCCTCTCCCCTGCTCTCACTTTGTCTCTCTCTCTCAAAAATAAAAAAGCATTAAAAATTTTTAAAAAAGAGAGAGAGAATTGACTCCTAATGTAGGACTTGTGCAAACACTATTTTTGAGGTTCCCCAGTAGGATGGACCTGATGGAAGAATTTGGGAGAAGCTTGTCAACAGTGCAAATCTGCGAGCAAGCTCTCTGCTGTATTGATCTCAGAGGGCTGTCTCTGCATCTGGGTGGTGGCTGCATGTATGTAAAGAGAGGGGGATGGATTGATTGGGAAGCCACCAAGGATGGAGGTCGACAGGAATGGCTGGGGAGTGTCTGTTGTCTCCCCTGGGCATGTGGTGAGGCACAGAGAGAATCCAAAATCATGTCAGCCCCATCCCCATCCATACCCCCTAGGAGGCAGGATGGCAGACAGGGACATTAGGGACCATCTGTCCCATTAGTCCACAGAATCCTCTGGATTCAGTCATTCATAATAAATTTATACTCCTTTCACTTTTAAAATAATAATGTGAAGCAAGCTAACATAAAAGACACAAATTCAAAGCAACTATATTGCTCAGATAATTTTTTAAAGGCACACGATAAAAGGACAGAATAGTTATACTAAGAAACTTTAGACAAAGGCTAGTTGCTATGAATAGGTTTGATTATTTAAATTTGACTTTCTGGGTAGCCAGAGTAGAGGGAAAATAAAGTGTATTGCAAAGCTCTTGCTTTCTAACACAGTCCCATGACTCCTTATCAGAAGCCCTGGGGGGAGGATGTTTTTCTGAATTCAGATCATTTGAATTTTAGCCCATTAGTAATGTGTATATACTATACATTAAGTAATACTTTAACAAGATCCAGGGCTATAACCCATTAGCAACCATATTCATTTTTTTTGTGATGAAATATATAAATAGACACCCTAAGACTTTAATTATTCTTATATCTGACCTGGTCAGGTTTTGCCACCAGATGAGGTTGCCACTAACTTATGGAAAAAGTCTTGGTTTTCAGAAATATTTAGATTTCTGGAACTGTGCATAAGAGACTGCAGGCCTGTAATAGAAGCTGTTAATTAATCTCAAGGGAGGGAGAAATGTTTTCCTAGTTCAGAAATCTAATACCACATGGACCTTAAGGATATTACACAACAAAACAGGCAGGTTCACCCATGGAAGTTTTATAAGAAATACATTGTTTTAACCAACTCTTTTGAACACTATTGGATGCATCTGGTTTGTAGCCAACAGGTGGGGGCAGGGGTAGGGGAGGGCAGGGCCTGGCACCTGTTAAGAGATGACCCCCACCCTTCAGAGACACATTGTAGGGTGCTGAGTATAACAGGGTGGGCTGACCCTGGGAGGGCCCAGGGAGATTTTGCAGGGGGCGGGAGGTGCACCTGGTTGAGTGGCAGAGACATAGGCTCAAGCAGGATGGAGCAGCCAGAGCAGACCAGCTCATGGCAGGAAGTGCAGGGAGAGGCAAGGACAGCAGCAAGTGCCATAAGCCAGGCATAGCCCTCCTTAAGGTGTGGCTTCACCCTCAGCTTGTAAGCGATGTAGATGGTAAAGTCCAGCAGACTGGGATAGACCATTTCTTCCCATGAGTCTATTTTATCTGAGAGAGAAAACCTTGCCCAGGAACTCCCAGCAGACTTTTGCTCACGTCTCATTGGGAGAATAAGTCACCAGCCCCTGGCAGGGGGATGCGGCTAGAATGGCCGCTTGAGATTCTCCCTCTCTCTCTGCCCCTCCCCTGCTCGCACTGTCTCTCTCAAAATAAATAAATAAGTAAACAAACAAACAAGCAAGCAGGACTGTAACCCAGCAGGACTGATCCCTGAGTCTGTGGAGAGAGGAAGAGGACCTGAATCAAAATGGACTTCAAATAGCAGGGAAAGGGGGAATGTTGAGGGGTCAGCGACCCATTGTGCCCTCCAGGGATAGGGAGAAGGGAGTGGTGGGGACAAAGAGGGAAAGTCACTTGTCCAACCTGGTGAGGGTGGGGGTGGGGAGTGGAAGGGCACGGGGTGATGACCACCAAGAGAAGTTAATATGCCTTGAACAAGGAGAGTGCAGGGGTGGGAGCCAAGTCCCGAGGTTCCTCTTTGCTGGAGTTATTCTGTCAGCATGCAGAGCCTCAGGTAAGGAGCAGAGCCTGACCTCTCTGTGTTAGCATAAGTGGAAGTCGTACCTCCAGCTCCGGCAACAATGCCAATGGAGGAGACAGATCTGAGAGCTAGAAGGCCAAGGTGCCCTTCATGCCTGCAGGGCAGAGCATAAGGGAGTCTACCTGCTCTACATCCTAATGTGGGAAAGTGATAGGTCAAGCCAGATACATTGCTGTTGACATCCTTTCTATCTGTTCGCCTTGATACACACACACACACATCTTCACAATCACAGGCCAGGCTCAAATGTAGCATCCTAGACTCCCTTGTAAGCCCAAGGAAGCAGCGCCGGCCCTGGCCCCACCTGTTTCCTTTGCTCCCACTCCCTGCCCAGCACATCCCTCCCTTCACTGGAAACCCTGGGCCCACAGGTGTGCACACCTATGGAAAAGAGACTCTGGGGAAGCCCATGAAAGCCCAGAAGCAAGTAGGGGGATTTGGCAGGGAACTTCCAGGCTCCTGGTGCCTGCTATATGACCTAGAAGGGACACAGGCTCTGAGTGAGAATGTTCTCTGGGCCTACAGACCCCTGGCCTGTGGGGAGGGGCACAGCTGAAGGAAGGTTCTGGAACAGAGCTCCTCTTGTGGGCTCTGAGCGTGGCAGTGGCCTCCGTACAGTGTAGGATGAAGAGATGTAGGGAGGGGAAGGAGGACTCTAGAGAGTCATCTTGGGGTCTGGTCAGGGCCAGGAGGGGGATGGTAGCCCCTTCACCAAGATGGAACTTTTTAGGGAAACAGCTGTGGGTGCATGATTTCCATATTATTTTGGGGTCTTCATATGTATTTTATTTATTTATTTTTTTAATGTTTATTTTGAGAAAGACAGAGTGAGCAGGGGAGAGGCAGACAGAGAGGGAGACACAGAATTCAAATCATGCTCCAGAATTCGAAGCAGCTCAGAGCTTTCAGCACAGAGCCTGACGTGGGGCTTGAACTCACAAATGGTGACATCATGACCTGAGCCGAAGTCAGACGCTTAACCAACTGAGCCACCCAGGTGCCCCCCCTGTATTTTTTAAATAGTGTAGTATTCCATTTTGTAGAACACGGCTCGCTACACCCACCATATCCCCATTCATTAGTCCAGAGTTTGGGAAGGAGAGGAACACAATGGTGGGCATACACACACTGGGTCTAGGGAAAAGCTTCTGCTTTCTTTGGGTATTTTTTGTTGTTCTGTTTTTTAGTTTGTGAGAGTCTTGAACAGATTTGTGGGCTCAGAGAAGGAGTCCATGGACATAGGCAGAGCATTCTTGCTCTTTTATGTGTCAAAGCCACACTCCTGGGCGTCACCTCTGGGTGGCTGGAGTCCTGGGTTCAGGGGCTCCCTTTCCTCCCTGCAGCCGAGTATGGCCTAGGCTAGAGGCCCTGTGTCACAACCACCTCTGGACTGAAGGAAAGGGGAGTGTATGGGAGCCCCAGCTGGGGACAGGCCCTGAGCCTGGCTTTTGCCCCACTGTGCACTCTTGGCTAGGTGACCCCACAGCCCCTCTCTGTGCCTTAGGGCCAAGGCTCTGAGAACGCTGGACTCAGAGGCCCTCTCAGGGAGAAGGAGCCAGTGTCATAGACAGAAGGATGAGGCTGGGGTAAACTTAGGGCCTAGGTGCCCAGCAGACCCCAGAAGGAGCCCAGTTCATGCAGAGCACCCTGGACAAGAAGCCTTCTCTTGTTTTACAACTCTGTGTTTTCTCCTGTTTCCATGGTCCCCCAAACCCTGCCTGGCTAGGCTCCAGCTGGGGTCAGATGTGAGGATGCAGAGTCCTGATCAGAAGGAAGGCGATGGGGCACACCCGTCCGGCCCAACGCCCACCCTCTGCAGTCACGTGCTTGCCCGCCAGGCGAGGCCCACAAAGCAGCTTTGTGCGGCAGCTGGCTCGGAATACTCCCCGTGTGTATGGGGCAGCCCTGGCTGGCCGGCAGTGCCAGCCATGGAGGCCAGAGATGCCTGGGAGAGAGGATGCACCCTGCCCAGCCTCTCCAGGAAACAACTGGGCTGACACTTCTTTTTTTTTTTAATTTTTTTTTAAATGTTTATTTATTTCTGAGACAGAGAGAGACAGAGCATGAGTGAGGGAGGGGCAGAGAGAGAGGGAGGGAGACACAGAATCAGAAGTAAGCTCCAGGCTCTGAGCTGTCAGCACAGAGCCCGATGCGGGGCTCCAACTCACAAACCATGAGATCACGACCTGAGCCAAAGTTGGATACTTAACCGATTGAGCCACCCAGGCTGGGCTGATGCTTCTGATGACACCTGGGACCCTGGGGGCTGTGTGTGGGAAAGAGGCAACAGGCAACAAGAGCCTGGCCATCAGTCCCCCCAACCGGCCTCTAGGGCCACCTGGCATAACTAGGCCTCTCAGGGGGACCCACTCAGCCTGCCTCTGGGGCCCCCAACAGAGTCTCAGATAAAATGAGAAAACAAGGGCAGCTTGGTCAATTTTTATAAAGCTGAATGTATCTGGGTTTTGTTTTTATTTTGCTTGCTTGTTTGTTTGTTTACTTATTTATTTATTTTGAGAGAGACAGTGCGAGCAGGGGAGGGGCAGAGAGAGAGGGAGAATCTCAAGCAGGCTGTGCTGTCAGCGCAGAGCCTGATGCAGGGCTTGAACCCATGAACTGTGAGGTCATGACCTATGCCGAAATCAAGAGTCGGATGCTTAACAAACTGAGCCACCCAGGAGCCCCTGAATCTGGTTTTTTAATATTTTTTTTCAGATGTGAAGTCATCCTTTTTGAATGAAACGATTATAATACAAAGAGGTTGTCTTGTGAAAACACCCTTAATTGACAAAATAAAATGTTGCCAAGCCTATTTTCATCCCCTTTCAAAAAAAGTTTTGTTTCACGAAGCCCCCAAATGCTGACATTACAGTGCTGGCTGAGGCTGGCTGGGGCCTTGTTAAAGAGCAGGTGGTGAGCAGTCGGGCACCTGTGGGTGGCCCCTGGGTGCGGGATTCTCCAGAGTTTCCAGAAGCTGGCACTGGGGTAGGGAGTGGGTTCCTCCACCCAGGGCCTTGTCCCGTCTGGACCAGGTAGAGTATTGACTATTGGGGTTCCTCACTTATGACTGATTTGCTGAACGAGGTATAGATGAAGTGTGTGCCCAGTGAGGAGGGTGAATGTCCTGCCTCTTGCCTCCACCCTCATGTACAGCCTGCTCCCCTCCAGTCTGTGTGAGGCAGAGTGTGGGAGCCGGGCCAGAGTCGGGAGCCAGGATGTCCTTCAACCCAGAACAGGAAGACCCCTCCTCAGTTCTTACCTTGGAGGATGAGGTGGTGCTGGGGGACTCTTCATAGCTGCCTGAGTATGCTCTTCAAGTAGAGTATTGGGAGGAAGGGGAATGCTTCTCACCTGAGCAACCCAGCCTGCTCTGAGACAGGCAGAGTCCCCTCAGCCAGAAGGCCCGAACTGTCCCCTGCCTGGTGGGGGTGGCTGCTCTGTGTGGACAGGAGGGGACAGCCCATATGCCACAGCTGTCCAGCTGCAGAATTCTTCTAGGACCCTGCAGCCAGAGACCCTGCAGTCACATGGGTACACAGGGACTTGAATGACCTCCAGACCCACCAGGAGATTCTGTCAGGCCCGAGGTTGGACCCCACCAGATTAGGCCTTTGGAGGGAACGTCCAGAGCACGGGGTTCTCCCTAGAAAGGCCTAGCAGGAACATTGCTTTTCATTTACTGAAGTGTTTAAGAAACAAATGCAGGGGGGTGTCTGTTTTCGTTCTTCTTTTCGAATGATGTAGCAATATGTCAAATTTAATTTAAGAAAAACTATTCTCAGATAAGTTTGTTTCCTCTTTGAGTTGGATTTGCACTAAGCTTTTTTAAAAAAATGCTAAAAGGCCTTTTCAAATGCTAAAAGGGCTTGATTCTCCCAAGATTTTAACTCATTTCAGTTCTGCAGATAAACAGGTGAGAGTAGTTGCTGAGATGGAC
The DNA here is from genome assembly GCF_028018385.1 of Neofelis nebulosa. NCBI lineage: Eukaryota > Metazoa > Chordata > Mammalia > Carnivora > Felidae > Neofelis > Neofelis nebulosa. The sequence continues at coordinate 22,113,111 of NC_080788.1, forward strand.
TTGCCCAGAGCATCACAGAAAGGCCCCCAGCTCTGAGGGCCCCTGACCAGCCTCTCACCAGGCTCCATAGGAACACACAGTGGCTACCTCCTTAATCAGGGAAAGGTAGGTGAAGAACAGCTTCTAGGCTTGGAAATCATTCCCTCCGTCCCCACTGCCCAGTCTGGGTCTTTCTGTGTGCTTGATTGTGGGGAGGGAGGGACTGTGGGGCAGAGGCAGTGGGTAGGCCCTCCCCAGATGCTGTGAGCTCTGTGCTGGGACCGTTGGGCCCAGCTCGGTGCCCAAGAAATTCACAGCTTAGTGGGAAGCCTGGTGGGCAAATGAATGAAAACAGCCAAAATTACTGCAGAGGTTGCTGGGAAAGTCGGGGGGAGGGGCAGAGAGAGCACCCAGGAAAGAAAACAGATGTTCAGGGGGTGTTTCATCTATGCAGACCAGGGAACAGGGTGTGTGAGGGCTGGAAGAAATGGTGCATTGTGCAAAGTGCAATGTGCAGTCTTACTGGAGGGTCACTCCATGCTCCCCAGCTGAGCCCTGAGTCCACCTCACCAGGAATGAGCTTCTGCAGAGCAGGACTCCCTGACTCTTCCCCGGGGATGGGAAGTTAGGGTGCCAGGAGTGGCCACTCACATACCTGGAGGCCAAAGGAAGGGGTGTGGCCAACAGTTCAGAAGTGGCCAGAGGAGGCACAGGTCAACCTTGTTCATCTTTATCTGTGCAGTGGAGACCGCTAGGGGAGAAAAACAAAGCCATGCACAAAACACTCAAGGTGCAGAGATTCCTAGGCTAGTAGAGTCACTAGATGTTCTCTGGGAGTGTGAGGCAGCTGGGCCACCTGCCAGGAGGGGGTGGGTAGGGGGGGCCATGGAAGGACAGGCTCTTGACCTGCCTCAGGGTGGCTGGGCCATGTGCCTCCTCAGCCTCGTTCTGGGTTGGTGTTGCTGCTCGGTTCCTGGCCCAGAGGTGAGGTGCAATGTACTTGTTTGTGAGCCTTGTTGCTGTGGGGTCCCAGGGCTTTCTGTGTCAGACACTAGGGAGAGGCCTCTGGTACCTTACTCCCTCTACGACACCCACTGCCAAGGCAAAAAGCAGAAGGCCTGAGCGCCATTTGCCCTAGGACTAGGGGTGTGACAGAAGCTGAGGGTAGTGGGATGACACCAAAAAATGGAGGAAATTCTCTGAGACTAGCTGGACATGCTGAGCTCTAAGCATCTAGCTGAGCAGGGGGTCTGAGTCTCCCCTTGAATCTCAGACAAGGCCACTGAGGCCAAGAGAGGTGGCATGCTTATCCCTAAGCTTCAAAGTGACAGGGGGCATTTAGGATGAAAGAAAAGTAATCCCTCAACAGAATTAGACTCTAAAATAGAGTCTAAAAAAATAGAGTCTAATACCTGAATGACAGATGCTTAATGTCTTACAATATTTCTGTCATTAAGGCCAGGACAGATATTCTTGGTTTGTTCAAGACCATGGTGGATGTGTTTTGGAACTGCTGTACAGCATAAAGAGCCCATATTCCAGGTGGCTGGGTGGCTCAGTCAGCTAAGCATCTGACTTCAGCTCAGGTCATGATCTCACAGTTCATGAGTTCAAGCCCCACATAGGGCTTTGAGCTGACAGTGCAAAGCCTGCTTGGGATTCTCTCTCTCTCCCTCTCTCTGCCCCTCCCCCACTTGTGCTCTCTCTCTCTCTCTCTCTCTCTCTCTCTCAAAATAAATAAACTTTAAAAGAAAGACAGAGAGAGAGACAGAGAGAGAGAGAGAGAGAGAGACCATACCCCAAACACAACTGTGGGCAGCACTGTCCCCCTAAGCTGAACCCACAGGAATCACTGTGCCAAGGGCTGGGTTATGCCAGTGTCCCAGAACCCTGCACCTTGCTCAGGCAGGCCCACCTGGCTAGAAGAAGGGCTTCAGAGAATAGGCAGGTGACCTCGGGCTCCTGCAGATCCTTGCCACTCAAAACTGTTCTGCCCAACCCTGAAATCCCTTGGCAGGAGACAAAACTATTCCCGCAGTGATTGGTGATTATGTGCTAGCACAGGTGTCTGTGAAAGACATGGAGATACCAATTCACACCATGGGGGTAGAGGATATCAGGCTTTTCCCCAAACCCATGTCCCCCAAACAACCAAGAGCTAATAAGATCCAAGAGAGGGCATCCTGCCAAGCCGCCATTTTACCTGGAATGTCACATGGGTTTTCTATGCTATTCATAATACTCCTGTGTTTAACTGTTTTTTATTTATTTAAACAAACTTTTTAAATGTTTATTCAGTTTTTGAGAGAGAGAGAGAGAGAGAGAGCAAGCAGGGGAGGGGCAGAGAAAGAGGGAAACACAGAATCAGAAGCAGGCCCCAGGCTGTTAGCATGGAGCCCAACACGGGGCTCAAACCCACCAACAGTGAGATCATGACCTGAGCTGAAGTCAGATGCTTAACTGACTGAGCCACCCAGGTGCCCCTGTTTTAGTTATTTCTTAAAGGTTCTTTCAAAGTAGTCACTGTTGCATACTCAGTGTGGCTCACGGCCCCTGCCCTCCTGCTCCTAGTTTGACCACCTATGCCCAGCCCCTCCTAATTCCGGTCTCTGGCACTTGTGTGAGTGCAGCGAGGTGGAGAAGGTGAGGTTTGAAGGGAAGTGGGGACAAGTACAGAGGCCCTCACAGACCTGATGAGTAAGTTGTGAGGTTTGGTGATAGTGGTGGGGAAGGGGGCACAGGGAGACCACTGCCTGGAGCCAGCTGGCATGGAGGGAGGAAGGAAGTGCCCTCAGAAGCCCTTCCAGGCCCCTCCTCTCCATGCGGCCCCCACCATCCTTGCCTGCTCCTGCCCCCTGTATTGATTTACAGGCCAGTCTAAACAGGGAAAAAGGTGCCTTGTGCGTCCTGGACAAGGGGCAGAGGAGGGGCTGCCTGCTGGGCCAAGGTTGCCACACGCAGAGGTCAGAGATCATCTGCTGCCCTTCCCAGCAGGGTCAGGTCTGAAGGTGCTGAGCATAGCCCACCCAGCACAGCTATTGATGTCCCTCAAGAGGTTGGCCTCATGCCATGGGGCAAGGCCAGTGGTCTGGGCGGTGCCTTCCTAAGGAGACAGGAGAAAGGGAATGACTTTGCAGTTTCAAAGTTGGAAGAGCTGGGGGCTGGACAGGGGCAGGAGCAAGGGGCTTGGAAGGCAGGAGACCCACACCTGTGTTCCTGCAGAGGGCCCCCTGGGCAGCCTCCTGCCCAAAGGAAATGCAATCTGCCTTCTTCCTCTTCTATAGTCATTATTTATTTATCTGGAAGATACTCTGGTGGCAGAAATTCAGGGCTGCACACAGCCGACTCTAATGAGGGCAATAGGGAACAGAAAAGGGACAAAGCTGTCCCTCTGGGCCTGCCGTGGGAGGCTAACAGGCTTTGAGTCAGTAGAGCCCTGTGCCTTGCTCTAAAGCATGTTCCACTCCCAGCCTTTTACTCAGCCTCTCCTCCCCGGCACAGAGGTGCACATGTGTCATAGGTCAGATCCTCATTTTACAGATGGGGAGACTGAGGCCCCGGGGAGTCACGCTGCCTGGCCACGAGCACACCTGGGGTTACTGAGGTATTGCCCTGAGGCAGCCCTGCAGGGGGCCTGTAGCTTTCTCTGGAGCGCAGGGGGCTGCCTGCCTCCTGAAAATTACAACTGCTGGTTGTTGCTATGGTGACCGGTTGTGTTATTCCATCACTGCTGGGCTGCGTGCACCACCTCGCTCCTAGACGGTCTGGTCCGTTTCTGCAGCAGTGAATGTCTGCCTCCAGGTGTGTGTAGAACAGCCACCACCCTGGCCCTGCACACCCCTCTTCCAGGCACACACAGCCTCCTTCCCTGGGCCCAGCGCAGTCACATTCAGCCCCACTCCTTTCCTAAGGTGCTGGGCAGGGTGCTGGCTTACCCCATCCAGCTCTTGTGCAGTCCATTCCCCTGTGTCGGTACAAGAGAACACCCTCATTCTTGTTTCAGCTGGAGATTTCTAAGCCCAGAAGCTGCTCTTCACTTACCTTTCCCTGATTAGGGAAGTAGGCCCCTGTGAGAGGCTGAGCATAGGGGGTGAGGGGGGTGGCCCTCAGAGCTGGGGGGAACTTTCTGTGCTGTCCTGGGCAAGTCCCTCTCAGACAGACCATAATCCACTGAATCAACCCCCACAAATGGACACTTGGGCTGTTTCTAATCTTTGGCTGCTACACATCTTTGAAGAATAACCTTGAACATACGTCATTTTGCACATGTGAGAGTGTTTGCAGACTAAATTCCTAGAAGTAACATTATTGTGGAATGAGTGTATGTGTTTCCGAGCTTGGTAAATATTGCCAAATTGCTGTCCATCGTTGTTACCCATTGCATGCCTGTTATGTGCCCGGCAAAGACTCAACATTGTATCTGGATTAGCTCATCCATCTTTCCACAGCCCTGTGATAGAGGTCATTCCTCTCTTTGTTCTACAGATGAGGAAACTGAGGCTCAGAGAAATTTGGAAATTTGCCAAATCACTGTAGTGTGTGTCTTTTGGGCTGGCTCTGTGCAAGCTCCGTGTGCCAGTGAGCCCGCGGATGGGCCTTCCTCACACCTGCCAGTCTTCCCCTGGAGCCAGGTACCCCACCTTGGAGCCTGGGCGCATATAGTCCCTCTACCCTAGACACTGCCCCTAGCCTGGCCAGCTCAGCCTGAGCGACGCCTGATCAGAGGGGCCTCTCCCAGCTGCCTGGTCTCATTCTTCCCGGCTGGATGCACAATTTGAGGTAATGTCCTTCTGCCTTTGCTTCTTTTCTCTGGTCCTGTCACCTCCTGGCTGGACTGAGAGTCCCCAAGAGAGCCCCGTCCTGGCCCTGCGTGGTGCGGGGGTGCTCACGAAGCCTGGCAGGGAGGACAGCAAGGAGGAGGAGGAGGGCAAGTTCTGGGACTAGGAACACACGGGTGGGGTGCTGGAGACCTACCTTCATCTGCATCACAAAACAGTTAGCTGCGCGGAGGGGAGAGATTGCTGGGAACCTCCTCCTTCATTTGCATAACAAAAGCAATTGCCCACAGCCTCGTTGCAGCCTCTCTAGTCTGCTTTGTTGAGAGCTCTGGGCTGCGCTGGGCAAGCCTCAGGAATTGTTCCCCAGTACTGGTCGTTCCCTGGGCTCCACTGCCACCCTGGCTCACAAAAGCCGCATTGTGGGGCTAGCAGCAGCTGCCGGCATCTGTGCAGCCGCCCAGGGGCCTTGAGGCTCCTCAGTGCAAATGCTGCCCTTGCCACGGACCCGGCCACTGCCATGGTCAGACCAGAGGCCTGGGGCCTCTCGGAACACTGAGGAGGGAGAGACCTGATGAAATGAGGTCTCCAGGTCACCTGGTGACTAACGGTGACCCCAGACGTGAAGGAGGGAAGGTAACTGCCATGCCACGTGCACCTGCCACAGGGTGGGTGCCCTACCCACACTGAAATATTACATTGTTCAGCTCCACTCATACCAGGTGTTTTTTGCACTGTTCAGATGGGGAAGCTGACTCAGAGAGGTTCACTAGGCAGCCCAGCATCACACAGCTGAGCTGAGGTTCGAAGGACTCATCCCCTCAAGGTTTGTTCTTCTTGGCTATCCCAGAGGCTTCTCCCACCCCTCACTTTTTTTCCTCTCCCCCCCCCCCCGCTTTTTTTAAATTTGAGAGAGAGAGAGCGTGAGTGAGGAGAGGGGCAGAGGGAGAGAGAGAATCTTAAGCAGGCTCCACACAGCACAGAGCCCGATGTGGGGCTCAATCCCCCAACCCTGGGATCATTACCTGAGCTGAAATCAAGAGTCAGATGCTCAACTGACTGAGCCACCCAGGAGCCCCATTCCCTTTCCCTTTCTGAGCATCTCAACTTTCTTTCTCCCTCCTATGCCTCCTCTGTGTCCCTGCGTGGCATCCAGCTGTCTGGGCCAGCACACTGACTCTTGCCTGTGTCAGGAGCTCCCACGGTACATGACCATCTGCCCTTGCCAAGCTTGACAGGACCCCTGCCATCAGAGGCGTCACCTGCCTCCTGGAACACTGTCTCCCAGCTGGGTGGAGCTTCCCCACCCCTGAGCACACCTTGCTGATCTTGGGTTGCCTCTACTATCACACCCGAATTCCCTTTTGTCCCTGAGACACCTGCAAATTCCCGTAAACCCACCCAGGCTTGCACATACCTCAGCCTCCCTGGATGCCTCTTCATGCTCTTGCCAAGATTTGCTGCCTTCTGTCTGCACAGAGTCCTACATCCTAGCCATGAGTTCCTTCTGCATATTGGTACCCTGGGTACTTAGCCTAGAAGACACACCTCAGTGCCTACAATCAGGCAACACTTGTGGACCTAAATTAACTTTATGACTGTATTCCACATGAGAACCCTGCAGCTTCTCTGGCTTTCAGGAGAGATGTTTAACTCTCTGTGTGTCTCCAGTTTAACCTGAAGGGGCCAGGGTTATGCTGGCCACAGATGCAAATGCACCCACACACCCACAGGGAGTGACTGGTGAGGCCTTGACAGGATATGAGCAGCATAGATCAACCACAGGGTAAACCTACAGGACAGTAAGAGCATATGAGGGGCCAGGCACCCCCCTAAAGTCCCAATGGGGTGGGCAGGGCAGTGCCTTAAACCAGGAAACAACTGTGTAGAAAGGGCTTCCCTCAAAGCCATGGTGGGCTTTAAGGTAATCCTGTGCAGGACCACTCATCTTAGGAGGAGAAGATAGAACTGTGCTGCACAGCTGGAAGAAGAAGGACCCGAGGATGTGCTCCCTTTAGATGCAGGGGATCCCCTGTCCCACCTGTGAGGAGGCTCTGTGTGGTTACAGCTGCCTCTAGCAAGCCCATGGAGAACTTACAAATTTCATGCCCTTGCTGCCCGCTGACAAAGAAGCCAGCAGCCATCATCAGGAAATCCCTGCGGTATCTGAGGCAGGCTGAAGGTAGGGAATTAGGAAGAGTGCATCCTCTACCCCACCCACCAGGAACATAAACACCCACTCATCAGAGCATGCTCTTTTGTTAGGTAGCCAGTCAAACCTTACAGGGCACTGCAAATTTGAATGAGTTCCCCCAGACTGTCCCAAGTTGACAAACACTCTGAGTCAGAAAGCAGGATCTGTAATGAGATGCCAGGAGTGACCAATGCTGGGCATCCTCGGGACCTGTCCAATGCCACCTCCCACCATAAGAACGGGGAAGTCAGAGACGTGCTTCCTCAGTCTCCCCTGTTGCTGACATGGCCATGTAAAGTGAAGAAGTCTTCTGGGAAAGTTGCGGCATAGAGCATATACAAATCATGTGCTCCCAACACCCTCCCCACCGTCCCCCAGCTTCTAGCCCTAACTGCAGACTGGAGCTGTGGCCGATGTCTGTAGAACAGAACACAAGGAGTCTGGAGGGTCAGGGGGAAGGAGCTGGGTCCTTGTCAGTGCCCTTGAACCCTTTCCCGCAGCCCTGGGAAGGCCTACTTCCTGACATCTTATTACAGGAGACCTCCATTTGTGTAAGTGATCGTTGGCTGGGTTCTGTTACTTGCAGCCCATCACATTTCTAACTTATCAGCTGAGCTGGGAATCTGAACAGGGCTCTAACCTAGACCCTGGATGTGGCCTTAGTGTGGCCCACTATGCCTGTCAGAGCTCGTTCCCCCATTGCAATGGGATCATGATTCCAGCATCACAGGGTTTCTCTGTCAGCTCTGACTGCTGTAACAAAATACCACAGGCTAGGTGGCTCCAACAATAGACATTTATCTGTCACAGTTCTGGAGGCTGGAAGTTCGAGATCAAGGAGTTGACATCTGGTGAGAATTCTCTTCTTGGCTTATAGATGGCCACCTTCTTGCTGTGTCGTCACATGGTAGTGAGAGTCAAAAAGAACTGTCTCCAATGTCTTCCTCTTCTTTTAAGGACATTAATCCAATTGTAGTCCCTCCCCAGGACTTGTCCCCTACCCTCCTCCTCAAGTCTTCCCACCATAGGCCCCCAACCAAGGCCCTGAGGGCTCTGCTTACTGCCTCCTTGAAGAGAAGCCACACCTGGTTCCAGAAAACCCAATACAGCCTCCTTCAAGAAGGGAAGAGCTCCATTTCCTCTCATAAAAGCAGCCCAGAGGTAAGTAGCATGGTGGGTATGGGTGTTCCTCAGCCCTTGTGGCAGCTTCTAAAGCTGCAGCAAGGCTCTGGGTCATGGGCAGTGGGTGCTGGGAGAACAGAAGGCAGCAAGGGTTCACCTCTCCCTGTATGAAGGCTGCTTGGATGTGGTATTTCTCTCCATGGGTCCCAAAGATCCCATTGGTCCAAATGTCACCATAAGGCATGCCTAGCTCCAGGGGAGGCTGGGAAAGCCAGAGATTTTAGGGTTTTTTCCCTCAGCATCAGAGGCTCTTGGGGGACAGATCTAGGGTGTAGTAAGGCTCTGAGTGGGGGTCACTTTCAACACATCCCTCTGGGAAGTGGCCTTGGATGCAATCTTAGAAGTGAATTCTTGAACCACAGAAATTCCTTCCCTGATGGGCCCAGCTCCACATTGCTTGTGGCTCTGTAGAAGGTGAATATCTCGCCTTGGCACTTGGGAAATTATAGCTTATCTTTAAAAAGAAAATATATATCTATATCTCTTTCTCAAAAAGAACTTTGGTTTCCTGAAAAGAAGGAAGGGGGATTGAGCCGTGGCATTTCAGGCCTCTCTGATGTCCTATGAACTGCAATAGAATCAGATACTTTCCAACTTTAGCAATGAAGGGCCTCAGGCACACTTTCTGTGGCAGGTTGCATTTCCTAAAGAATGCCACAATAATATCTCCTACCCCACATGCTCTTCTAGAACCCTCCTACTTCCCCATCAGGAAGTGGAGTCCATGTCTCCTCCTCTTGAATCTGGGTTGGCCTTTGTGACTACCGCAACCCAGACTATGGTGGGAAGAGTTGCTGTGTGACGTCTGGATGCCTGGCCATAGAAATGCCATGACTTACACTTCCATCTTTGGGACACGTGCTCTTGGAAACCAGCCCACAACACTGTAAGGAAGCCCAAGCAGCCTATAGAGAGGCCTGCTTGCAGAGGAATCAAGGCCCCAATCCCACAGCCCAGGCTGAGCCCCTGGTGGACAACCAGGACTAACTTGCCAGCCATGTGAGTGAGCCATCTTGGAAGTGGGTTCTCCTTCTGCAGTTGAGGTGCCCCCCTGACCCTGCAAGGAGCAGCGATGAGCCAAGTCTTGCCCAAATTGCAGAAGTATGAACAAAGTGAACTACAATTGCTATTGTAGCCCCTACATTTTGGGTGGTTTTTATGGAGCGATAGCATCTTCTATTTCAAATGAGTTTCCACAAAGGGATAGTGTGGTAGAGACGTGCCTCCAGGACTCCTGACTATGGTTCTTGTGCTCCAGGATGGCTGAGCAGGAGATACATGTTCTGGCTGACCAGAGTGGGAAGAACTGAAATACCACCAGGAAATGGGTTCTCAGAGATCAGAGGAGCTGTATGTGATGCAGGTGACCTGGTTTGTTAAATGACCTGGGGTTCCTGCCTGGACAGACCTAGACCTTTCACATAATGGCAGACTCAGAGCGCCCCTCATCTTGTCTCTCTCTCACCCACAATGGAGCACAGCCCCTCTCTGCTCATCCAAGCCCTCTGCTCTAGGCAGACATCAGCACAATGTTACCTATCCCCAGAGGCCACAGGCAACTGGATCAAGAGTGGGACCAATCCCCAAAGTTCCCCATCCTTAGGTGGCCTATGACTGAGTCTGACAGGACAAGCAGTGTCCAAATGGATTGTTGTGATTATCTGGATCAATCAGTTCCTTCAGCAACTTAACTTACAGACAACCAGAAAACCAGCCCATTTGCAAAAGAACATCATGTAGGAAGAGGGCTCAGAAATACAATGATGAGTCCTATGCAAGCCAGGTTTGAAGAAAAAACAATGATAAATTTATCAGTTAGGATCTGTGTTCATCCGTCAGTAAACCTGGTATAAATATCAAGAACTGCTAGTTTCCCTCCCTATAAAAGAAGTTCAGTGTTAGACAATTCAAGTCAGTTATGTGAGGTTCCATGATGTCACTAGGAACTCAAGCACCATTCAGTTTTTTCTTTGATTTTTTGCATATGCCTTCCAGTCATATGCAGTTGCTGCATATTCACAAAATAGCTGCTGCAGCATTAGCCATCACATTTGCACCCCAAGCAGTCAACAAGAGGAAGAGGCATAGGGCAAATGCCAGCTGTTTCTTAAAGAGCTTTTGGCAAGCCTCACCCAACAATTTCTGCTTATATCTCACTAATCTCCATTTGCTTCAGGGGAGGCTTGGAAATGTAATCTTTTAGCCAGGTATCTTGCTGCTTAGCATAAAATTATAGGATGAGGGGATAATGGACACTGAATAATGGGTAGGTATGGTGCTTTTCAACTATGTCTCCAAATTTTTGGACATTTCTCCTTTCCGAAGGTAGAGCTTAATCTCCACTCCCCTCCCCCTTTGAATCTGGGCCATACTTAGCAAGTCTCAGAAGAGCCAATGATTAGGATGTGGCAGAAGTGATACTATGTGACTTCTGAGGCTAGGTCAGAAAAAGGATAGCTGTCACTTGGCTCTCTCTCTAAATCTCTTGCTCTAGGTCAGGGAGCAGGGAAGCCAGCTGCTATGTGGTAAGGACACTCCAGCAACTCCATGGAAAAGACCAAGTGGGAAGGAATGGAGGCTTCCCACCAACAACTGTTACCAACCTGCCAGCCATGTGAGCGAACCACCATGAAGAAGCAGATTCTCAAGTCCCAATCAGGCCTTTGTATGACTGCAGTCCCAGCCAATGTCATGACTGCAATCTCATGAGAGAGACCCCAAACCAGAACTCCCCAGTTTAGCCATTCCCAAATCCACAGACACTGTGAGTCATAGTAAATGCCTAGTGTTCTTTTGAGCCACTAAGTTTGGGGATATCTTGTTATGCAGCAATAGCTGATCGACACAGTAAATAATTAGCAAGAGCTGTCAAAATGAGTAAATAGAGAAAACTGGTCTGTACATGGAAGAGATAGCGGAAAAGAGAAAAGAAAGTGTTCTTTTCCTGGAGAAAACAGAAATTATCAGCTTTTCAGTGTTTTTCAGATTAAATAATGTTACAATAAGGAAGCTGTAGAAATGTGGAATTTTGGAGAATGTGTCAGAGGGGCAGGCCCAGGATGTCCATGGTCCCCATTCCTTTTGAGGACAGGGCTGGGCTGCAAGGACCCCCAAATGCGTCATGTGCAGCATGGAGGTGAGCATCCAGAACAGCCTTCACCCATTGTGTCAGAGAAGGCTCTGAGAAGGCAGAGAGCTTGCGGCTTGGGGTCCCTGACAGCACCTACTGGGCCGCCATGAACACCAGGGAAGTCTCAAGTGAGTTCCCCAGTCAAACACAGAATGTCCCCTTGATTAGCTGATCCATAGAGACCAGTCCTCAGACCTAAGGCTCCCATCAATGGTCCCCCCAGGACTGAGATAAATCATTTTTCTTTGAGCACTAGGCCAGTCATCTCTTGGTTTAAAGAAACCATGTTTGTTCTCGTTTCCACTGTTGTGTGACAAACAACCCCCAACACAATGCCCTACAGCAAGAACCATTGCTTTTGTGGATTAAGAATTTTGATGGGTCCTGGAAGGGATGGTTTGCTTCTGCTTCACTGATGTTTGGGACCTCAGCTGGGAGGTCTGGAAGGCTTGGAGGACCTGAGGGTCTGCTGCCCAGATGCTTCTTCACTGACATGCCTGGAACTGTGGTGGGGATCACCCTCCAGGTCAGGGCAGTTGGATTTCTCATATGGAAGCTCAGAGCTCCAAGAGGGAGCATATGAAAGTTCCCCCCAAGAGAGCCAGGTGGAAGTTGGCTGCCTTTTACACATAGCTTCCCTTTCACTGTTCCCTATGCGTTAAAGCAGTCAAGAACTGCCTGGATCTAATGGGAGAAGTGTCAAAAACTTTGAGGCCATTAAAAAAAAAAAACTGCAACAATACTGCAGCAATATTTAAAACTGTCTTGTGATATTGCAACAATTCTGCTTCCCCCTTTAGCTTGCCAGCATCCTGGAGGCTCAGGGCATCCCTGGTTCCTCCTGGCTAGCTCTGCAGGCCTCCCCCCAAAGGGCAGCGGCAGCTCCCACACCATCTGGACCTCTGTGTCACCAGCACATGGTGGGGGTGCTGTGGGTGGAAGCATGTGTGCACCTCCTGAATGGGTCTGCAATAAATGGGCTGCTCACCTGCCTCTCCTGCTCTTGGCCAGCCTGGGGGTCTGGACTGCAGAGTGAGAGTCAAGCTTTCTCAGTCCCAGAGTTACTGCTTCATAATGACACCTAGGTGGATAAAGGTCATCGGGGGTGGGGGGGGTGCTTTAAGGAGACAACAGAATGTGGCCGAAGAATTCCCCCATTCACTGGGCACCTGTTTTCCTAAGGCACCTGAGGCACTGGTCACAGAGGGCAGGTGGAGTGGAGCATTGTGCAGTAAGTGACCCCAGGGCTGGCTCAGGGCTGGGGCCTCCTTATCCACTTGGAGAGGAGCCCTCAGAAGGCCTCCCTCATGGTCACTCACCAGACCCAAGGCTGACCACAAAGAGGGTCCCTAGTCAGCAATTTCCAGAAACTACTTCTGGACTTCCGGGAAATGATTTCTGGTCAGAGATGGCAGTCTCTTGGCTGCTCTCAAGTTACATGTAATGAGATTAAAACTAATTCAGTTTCAACTTCTCCTTTCCTTTTCCTTGGGAGTGGAAAACATTTTTCCCCCTGCAATATCAATAGCTTTGGTTGTACAGACATCAGCTTTACCTGTGAAAGAAGTTTCATACCAAATATCAGATTCGGAAGCTCCAGTTCAAAGAGGCTTGCATAGAAAGAACCAACTCATACTACATTTTGAAAATATTTTAAGTCAACTAGTTTAACTACAAAACCAGGTATAATCACTACTGACTCTCTTGATATACTCTCCTACTTAGGAAACCCAAAGCCTAGAAACCAACTGAACATATGGCAGGTGTGGATGATGGATGGATGGATGTTCCCCACCCTCCCCACCCCCGCAAAGATGACAACAGACCCCATGTGCCCATACTGTAGAGCTCCCCTGACTGTGAGTCATGTGGGCATGACCCAGCAGACTGTTTCCAGCCCTGCTTTCTGTGATTTTATGATGCCTAAGTAGTATCATCTGGGGCACTAGCATAAAAGAACACTGCTTCGTTTGTATACTATCTGCTATCCTCACCATCCTTCCCTTCTTCACTAAATCCTACATGCAAACAGCCAAGAATTAAAGACGGTCTTATCCTATATTGTCCATTGTAAATCCTCCCAATCCCATTAATGGAAATACTCATTAGACAGGATTTCCATCAGAGTCCAGAATGGACCAGCCTTGCTCTGATTTAATTGATTTGATAAATCCCCACATTAATTAGGCCAGGGGGTGGGGGCACCAATGTGAGGCAAAAGAAGTCTGGGCTGGGCTCTGCATCTTGCTGTGTGTGGCCTGGGGGAAGTCTCTCAAGCTGACTAAGGCTCAGATTTCTAACCTGTGAAATAGGAAGGAATGGCACCCTCCTTGTAGCATTTTCATATGTGTCAATGGATCAGGGGAGCTCTGAAGTGTTCTCAAAGGTTGGGGCTTGGCAGGAATCTCAGAGTTAAGTCAAGAGAATGAAATGCAGCATTTGACCCTGAGCACCTACCCAGGGAGAGGACCACAAATTATGAACAGCAGACAACCAAGGGGTGAGACGGGGAAGGGGCACACAGAACAGGCAATTATCATGGCAACCAGAGAGCCTCCCCGATTATCAGGAAGGAAGGCGGGATCCCATGTCAGTTGCTGTGTTTAGGAGTGGGAGCCATCTGCTCCAGCAAGCCTGGAAGGGACCATCCATCATTTTAACATGCTTTCCTCCTACATTTGTTGCAGACACTGTAAATATCTCTTCGGTCTTTTGAGGGCTGGTCTCAGAAGCATTTCTGGTTTTAATCTTTCACCATGTAAGCGTGCACCAGATGTGAAGTCAGCTTTCATCATTTAGGACCTGATGAATTATTTTGTACTCCAGGACCACTGGGAGATGGCACATGAAAATGGTTTTCTACCCCACCCCCATGTCATACAACAGAGAATGGCTTGTTTTCCTTTTCATGCATCACGCCATCAGTGACTGTGATGAGAGTTTCAGTCAGAAGTTTCTCATCCACCCATCCAACTCTGAAATGGTCAGACTTGAGGACTGCAAAACCTCAGGGTCAAAGTCCTCCTTGGCGCAAGCAATTCTTTATGATAGCGTGATTAAGTCAGGAGACAGGGACAGGTGGGAGCCTATGAGTGGCCCCTGGGCTGGATGAAGAGAACACTGTTTGCCTTCTGTGAGTGGGGGGTGCCAAACATCAGGACATCATGAGATGGTCCTAGATAAACCCCAGCCACCCTCAGCCCAGCTCAAGGCCAGGGCCCTGAGTAGATGCAGGACTTAGAGGCTGTGGCTGCCCCAGGAAGAAGGAGTAGGAGGACGATGCCCAGAGCGGGCACCCCACGGCCTGACTGCCACCAAGAAGCCAACCCTAGAGAATAACACAGTAGCACAATGCACAACCCTTGCTTTGCCTGGGACCAAGCCCCCTTCTTCGTACACCTTGTTTTCTTGTTTTTCTTCCATCCCTTGCTCTCACGTCCACTTTTATATTAGCTAGGATGAGCGAAGCTCCACTAACAGGTGGGCCCTGAATTGTTGTGGCTGAAATACAGTGGCCATCCAGGAGAGCACTTAAGGCCCGATTTCTGGGTCCCAGTCTCTTTTATTTGGGGGCTCCATCATCCCCAAGAGCTTTGTTGTCATAATCATCCAGTTGGCAGCAGGGGAAAGAGAACAGGCAGGACAGAAACCCACTCTCTTAAAAGTCCCAGTGCAGAAGCAACCCCACAGCCCTCCACTCACATTCCCAGACGGAGAACTCGGTTACCTGGCCAACTGCACAGTTGTGTGGGAAACGTGGTCAGTCACTGGTATAGAAATTGGGGATGGATCTTGTTGGTGTCTTAGTCTGTTTGATGTCTTGTGAGAACACACTTCCTGGTACACAGATAGGAACTTCACAAAGCACTGTGTCTTCACAACACAGAAGGGACAAAGGAGCTCTCTGGGGTCTCTTCTGTAAGGGTGCTGATCCCATTCACGGGGGCTCCACCTTCATGACCTAACCACCTCCCAAAGCCCCGCCTGCTAATACCTTCCTATGGGTGGGGATGGGGGGTAGATTTCAACATATGAATTTGGCAGGGTGGGACACAAGCATTCGGTCTGTAGCAGCTGGGTGCTGGTAGTCTCTGATAAATCTTTTAATTGTGATTATTCTTTACATCAAAGTTAAACATGAGGCTACCTTAAAGGTGCAGGGTTTGTTATGAAACACAGCATTCTTTAACTTCCCTTCCTTCCTTTATTCCCCCTCCCCAGAGACAATCCCTCTTTCCTCTCTTCCCTGATTATTTCTGTAACTCAGACAGGGTGTGTATAAGTTTTCTATGGTGTAACAAATTACCACAGGCTTAGCAGCTTTAAACATCCATGTATGATCTGGCAGTTCTGTAGGACGGAAGTCCAGAGCTGGTGCAGCTGGGTTTTCTGCTCAGGTTCTCATGAGGCTAAAATCACAGTATCACCCAGGCCATATTCTCCTCTGGAGCCCAGGGCTCTCTTCCAAGCTCACATGATTGTGGTTGAAGTCTGTTCTTTATGGTCATAGGGCTGAGGTCCCCAGTTCCAGTTGGCTGTCATCTGGAGGCCACTCTCAGCCACCCAGGTTCCTTGCCACACAACCTTTCCTCCATCTTCAAAGCCAGCAACACAAAATATTCCCCACCTCAAATCCCTCTCATGCTTTCTATCTCTCTGACCTCCCATCTCTGACCCCTAGACCCAGATGAAAGGGGTCATGAGACTGGGTCAGGCCCACCAGATAACCTTCCCATCTTAAAGTCAGCTGATTTGGGTCACATCTGTAGAATGCCTTCACAGAAACACCTGCATCAGTGTTTGACTACATGGGAGGAGGTATGTGTAGACCAGGGGCTGGAATGTTGGGGCCATCTTGGAACTCTATCTACCACAGCATGATCACATTGCTACCTCTTGGGCTTTTAGTTTGGGTTGCTGTTGGTTATCTCCCCATATGTAGATGTGGACTTAGCTTCCTTTCGTCTTGCCTCCTCTGCCCACATGTACTCCTCAAAAGGCCCCACTAGAGTAATATAGAATAGTTCACTAGATCAATGCTCCATGTTTGTTACTCTTATTATGAAAATGCCCCCTGTAACTGAGCCAAGTGGTCAACTACAGTGGACTTTCATTTTGTTTTCTTTGGAGCTCTGACTTGTCTTCTTTTCTGTTCATTTAATTTTCTACCTACTTACCATTAAGTCAATCCCAAACTCTTTGCCAGTTTTCTCAATAGCCTCAGAAGTCACATTTTGTAGAAGTCACAGGTTTTGTGGAAACTGTTAATGCTTCACTGAATAGCTCAGCTCCTTGCCTTCTGCGGACATGATGGGTCTGCACCTGGCTCCCTGTGGGTAGCACAGTCCATATGACTGTTATGAACAGAAGGGACTGTCAGTGTTCCAGAGAATGGCTGCCCCACTGATCTGGATGCTGGGTTGAGGGTGATCACCCACCAGAGTAGTTCCCCAGCCAACCTTTGATATATTGAAAACTAACCTTTTGGTATTTCAAGTGATGGAACTTTTGGCATAATTTGTTACTATAGCATAACTTAGCTGTTCCTGACTGATAGAGAAGGTTAACCAAACATGGGGTGCTGCTGCAACAAAAAATAATATTTGTAGCATTGGCTTAAGGGTTGACCATCATGTATCCAATGGTAGAATATTTGTTAAATTGTCACCTGGGATAACTTGGAAGAACTAGTGAAAAGAGACAAGGGTGTCATTCTACCATCAAAGATCAAGAAGCTCAAAGAACCTGCAATTAAGTTGAGAGAGAAAAGCATGTATTAAAAACCACCATGAAAGCAGCTCTCAACAATGAAGCTAACTGGAATCAAATAGATTAGGTAAGAAGTTAACCACATTTAATTGAATCAGTTAGTGATATTTAAAATGAGAGAGAGGAAGACACAGAATCCAAAGCAGAATCCATGCTCTGAGCTATCAGCACAGAGCCAGACACAGGGCTTGAACTCATGAACTGTGAAACCATGACATGAGCTAAAGTTGGATGCTTAACCAACTGAACCACCCAGGCACCTGTGAAGTTCAGCCTTTTGATGTGGGTCTGAATGCCTCAGCTGTGGAGCCCCAGCTGCCAGGCCATTCAGTGTACCCAAGTGTTGACTAGGGGTATCTAAATAGCAGAGGAAAGCTACCACAGGAGAATGTCCACAACAGTCATGAGACACACCACAGATAAGGAGGACACAACAGGGAGAAATAAAAATTAAAACATTCATACACATTAGTGAAACCATGGAGAAATAACATTTCCAGACCTATGACTTTGCAAGTTGATAATGTCCCTCTGTATCTTTAGTGTTCTCAAGTCTTAAGGCATTAAAAGACCTTTAGGGGCACCTGGGTGGCTCAGTTGGTTAAGCATCCAACTTTAGCTCAGGTCATGATCTTGTGGTGCCTGAATTTGAGCCCTGTGTTGGGCTCTGTGCTGACAGCTCAGAGTCTGCTTTGGATTCTGTGTCTCCCTCCTCTGATCATGTTCTGTCTCTCTCTCAAAAATAAATAAACATTAAAAAAACCTTTAAATATGCATCTCATATGCTGTATAAATACACCATCTATAGTTACCTTTTTATTGTCATTGCAGAATATTTCAAAATTCTTCCTTGGTTATAATATTTTTACCAAAGAGACATGTAGCCATCAACATTGAAACTTGAATTTCGTTGCGTTCTTATATGGATTAAAATGGTAAAAACTTAACTGTTTGCTCTAGAGCCTATGTATCTTAAGAAATCATATCTAAAATGCCTGTCACATCTGTTCTATTTTTAAATGACACACATAGACTATATTTCTTGTCTTCCCCATGTTTACATCAGTGTTCTGTTGAAAATATTCTGAAAATATAGTAATTTAAGAATAAAAAGAAGAGAAGCTAACTATATTTTTGAGAGAAACTAGTAGTGCCAAAGAAACCACGTACAAGGACTGATAGAGCTTGTGGCTGGAATTTATAATTACCCTTAATCTCCAACTTTCTACAGACGGAAGTGGGCTGGGAATTGCCCAGCCCCCAAGGAAGGTGTATTTCCAATGCCCGCCCCCCCCCCCCACCAGTGCAGAGGAGGAAGATGATAACGAAGAAAACCCCTAAGGGTGAAACAAGACTCCGAGGAATAGTGACTGGCCAGTCCCTCCCAGACAGCAGGATTGGGATAATTCCAGGAATATCCTCACTCCTGAGCAGGGGAAAATATCTGCCTAGCTGGATTTTAGAATTGCTAAGGACACCATCTACTGGGACTCCTCCACTCCTCTGCTTTATGAATCAGGGAGTTTGTTGTGTTATCCTGTCCATTTCTACCACTGTGTGTTGGGATTGTGTATTTGAGGAGCGTTGGGGTGGGTGTGGAGGGCACAGACAACTGGTCTTCAGATCATAGGTTTCTAGACTAAGAAGAGCCAGCCACATGAACCACACACATGAGGAAACCACTGAGCCTCTTATGGAACTGGACTATGTTCCAGGGAGACTGCAGAGTCTCCCTCACCTCGAAACCCTGTCATCTTTTGGTTTTGGATTTCCCTGTCCCTGGCCTCTAGATTCAAATTTAAAGGCTCATGAAAGTGGGTCAGGCCCACTTGGGGTGGGAGAGAGTAGATTTTGTGTGTGGGAAAGAAGGCATGAGTGACACGTCTGGGTCAGGGTTCTCACCGTGGGTCTTGGTCTGCCATGATGACCAGCATGTTCTAGACGGACTGCTTCATCAACCTACCTGTCCCTGGGTGCTTCACTATAGACTCGAAGCATGGCCAGAAATAAACCTTGGAGATTTGGAGGTTGTTTGCACTGCAGCATGGCCCAGCCTCTCCTGACTGCTATAGGGATTCTATTTTACCTTGTGAAGAGGTGTCCCCAGAGCTTCTGACCCGCTCCAGCTTGGCCTAGTGGCCCCCTGTGCCTCTCCTTCCCTCCTGTGGGGATTGCCTGCTTCCTGGACTGCATTCCTCCCTCTTTATTGGCTGAAGTCTTCATTTTGGAAGAATCGTTATTGCTGGTAGCTTCCTACAATGACACAGGATGCATGGAAGGTAAATTTTGTGAGATATCATGCATCTCAAAACATCTGGTTTGTACTTTGTCTGCGTGAAGATAATTTTACTTTAGATTTCCCAAGGCTTTGCCCCTTGCCTTCTAACTTCTACTTGTTATGGAGAATCCCACAGCCATTCTGACTCCTGACAGTCTCTAAGTGACCTGCTTCTATTGTCAGGACACTTTCTGTCCCCATTATTCTGAACTTGAACAGAGATCTGCTTTGGGGTAGGGCTATTTTTTCCCAATGTGCTGGGCTCCCTGAGGGCTCTTTCAACACACATTCTTCAGTAGTGGAGACTTTTCTTGGATTAATTCCTTGATGACTCCGCCCACTCCCTGTATTTTTTCTCTGGTCATTCTTTCATGGTTCCTATGATTTGATCAATGGACTTTCTGTATGGTCTTCTTTTTTCTCTATTTCCAATTTTTGGGGTTCTTTTTTGTTCTACTTTTACAGGGATTTCCTCACCTGTGCCTTCCATTCCCTCTCTTGAGGGTTTTTTTTTTTCTTTTTCCTTTCTGATATCTTATTTTCAATTTCCAAGAACTGTTTTTGCTTGTTTGTTCTCTGAACGTTTCTTTATATGTGTCCTGCCTTCATGGGTTGCAATATCTTAATTTCTCTGATGACATTATTGGTACTTATGTTGACGTGTACTTCTCTCTGCTAGTCTCTGTTTCTTCCAAGTTGTTTAAAAAAAAATCCACTGGGGCTTTGGATTTTATGACACAAGGCTTTCCTGAGATGCCAGGTCAGCTTTGGCAGTCTGTAAAAGACTGATTAGAAACTCTGTACACATGTGTGGGGCTCATTTACAGTGGCCTTTCCTTTGGGCGATCTGGCTTGGCTGGACAACCACAGATGTCAGGAAGTTTAGGTGTTCCCCTTGGCCTGATCTGATGCCCCAGAAAAGACCCTTTGTCTCCTGGCTCCTGTAATCTACAATCCCAAAGGGGGACAGAGGTTGGTCTCAGTATCCAGTATCTATGTGCTCATTTAATCTCCCTGTTCCTAAGCTGTCAGTTGTGCCTGGTGTCTCCCAACCAAGATGCTCCCTTTTACCTTCTTTAGATAATAATTTTCCAGGACGGCGTAGGCCGCACAGAATTAGGGAGGGGATCTGGGCAACTCAAGTCTTCTTAATAAGGCTTTCAGCCTTATTCTTATTTTAGCCCCTCATTCACACTCATGTCCAGAGGTGCCCACTGCCACCCATTCGTGAAACTTCTGGAGATTCCAGTTTGTTCTTGGCTTTCTTTCCTGGCTATCGTTTTGGGATTTCATGTACTCTGGTCTGCTAAGTATTTCAGCTTCAAAAATTGTGTCGTCGTTACATCCTCCCTTCCTCTCCCCATCCTTGCCAATTTCTGTCTTACAACAAACAAACCTGCTGTTGTTTCAGGGGGCTCTAGAAGGTAAGAGTCAGTCCACCACCTTTACCAAAACCCCAGCCACCTTTTCAGTCTTTAACCTCTTTACTCCCCAGACATGTCTCCATCTACTTGTTCTCATCTGATCTTCCCTACTCTGCTTTTGAATATTCTGTTCCTTTCTTCTGACACTTGATCCCCACCCATCCTCGTCTATACATGAGCTATGTCTGACAAAATCCTATTTAGCAAGAGAAACATGGACTCCTAGCTCTGAGGAAAAGAAATGTATCTCTGGACACTGGAAGATATTTCTACACGGTAAAGGCTGCAGGGCCTGAGGCTTTCAGTGAACAAGGATCAAATGCCTGAGAAGCCAGCCAAAGCCCTGAGTTTTGCATCCAGAATGCCACAGGGCACAAGGGGAAACCCTTAGGGAGGCTGCACTCAGCACTCCTGGAGAGCCCTAGGGACTGCTTTAGGCTGTGGATGGGGGTGGGCTGTGTGTCAGTGCAGAAGACCTCTGACCCAGGCTGGCTTCACCTCACCCAGGGCAGGTGTCTTGTCCATGCCTGTGGCCCAATGTCTAGAACAGTGCATACTTGTGGGAGGACCGCCAGAGTGTGTGCAGGCTGGGATGTATCAGCAGGGGTCATGGAGAAACCAGAGAGATGTGGTACCTCAAAAACTGGGCAGAATTCCCCTGGCTGAGAGGGGATGGGTACTGGCAAGTCGGTGTAGGGCCAGCTCCATCCTTAACGAAGTGACTGATTGTGACATGTGGTGGGATTAGAGGAACATTCTGAATCATTATTTGGTCAGAACACAAATCTCTTAAATGTCATCAACACAATCTGCCTGGCAAAATGATTACTTCCTGCCAAGAAGAGCCCCTCTTAGAGGGACTTGACCCGGATGCCTTTCCAGAGCCCATCCCAGCATACGCCTCTTTCCCCCCTCACCCCCCCTCTGTCCCATAGTCTTCCCAGGATGCACCAAATTATCAGTGAGAGGGAAGTGTAGGGTTTCAGTTACAGACACCCAGGGTGCTCAGTCGTCCAGGCCAGTTTACGGTTCACCATAACATGAAACAGAGAAATGTCTGTTCTTTCTTCATTACCTGGAAAGAAGTTTTTTCTATCCAGGCCCCAAATTAATTTGGTGAGAAATGGCTGGTCTTAATTTGTGCGCAGGATGACCTTGCCCCACCCACCACTCTTCTCAGGTCCACAGGGTTTGAGTGCCTGGGCTGCCTTCATCCAGCAGGCTTCCCTCGCTGTCAGCTGACACGTGCGAACGTCCTTTAAGGCAAACCACCCAGGGACTGCAGTCCCAGGCCTCGGTGTTGTGGTTGGGGGGGGGGGGGTGTCTTGTGGTTCAGGGGCTGCCTGAAGGGTACGGAGCAGCGGTGGCTGCGCTCCATTCTGCGGCAGTAGGAAGTTATGTACTGACTTCTCCAGTGATGGCCTAGGCCTGTATAAGAACGGCGGGGCCGAGGGTTGGAGAATGGGGGCGACTGTGAAAGTCAAGGGCAAGTTGGCAGGGCCAGGGCAAGGAGTGCGCGCGGACTGGGCGCAGTAGAGTATTTCCTTCGGGAGGCCCAGACAGTGGGTGGGTGGGGCGTGGTGGGCGTGGTCCTCGCAGCTGGTGGCGTTTGAAGCCTTCTCCACCGCGGTGGGAGAGGGGCAGCCTAGAGAAGTTGGCTGCAGGCCTGGGGCGGGGAGGAGGAAGGGGCCCCGCGTTCCCTGAACAGCGGCGCCGGCTGCACCAGCACGTAGTTCACTCCTGCAAGCACAGGACGCGGTGGGCACGTCACCCACGTTGCCAGCTTAACCACCAGCCTGGGGCCAGTTCGGCTCCGGCTGACCTAGGCTCACCGGCAGCGCGGTCCCCTCCGGGTCCCTAGCCGCCCGGGACCAGTTTGGGGAGCAGCCGATCCTTCCAGCGGTAGAGGCCCCGCCCCACCCGTGACCTCGCTCCCAGCCTGGCTGCACCATTGCCCGGAGCTCAGGAGAGAAAGAGCACGGAGGGCGCGAACGGCATGGGTCTCGAGACGCGGCCACCCAGGAACCCTCTTGCGGCGGGGTGCACGAAGAGTTTTTCCGCCCCCAGGCCAGGCCTGCTGCCTCGCGCCCAGCCTGAGCGGACACGCCTCCCCGCCGTGCAAACGTCGCTCTGGAAGAGAAGCGGAGGCGAGCCTCGCCGAGGCGCACCCATCCCTGGTGCCCCTCACAGGCAGGGATGGAGGGACAAAGGGACGCCCTGCCGAGGGCTCACTTTCACGCCGGGGTTCCAGGCCGCCACTATACAGAAGCCCTGGCAGGAAAATGCCCCCGCGGGCTACCCGCTGCTTGGGGGTGGGGGGTGGAGAGCTGCCCCCGCGCAGCCACGCCCCGGCCCGCCGCCCTCGGACGTCCTGCGTCAGCGTGCCCAGCTCCCGGCTCAAATTTCCGCTCCTCCTCCCGCCGGCCAAGAGGGCACGCCCATTGGCGAGGGCAGGCCCCGAGGCCGGGCCGGTACTTCTTGCGGCCCGGATTGGTCCGGCCGCCTACCTACGAACCAACGGCGTCCGCCCCTGCCCTAGGCCACGCCCCCTCCCCAGGCGCGGGCGCGCGACCGCTGTATCCTTACGGTGCGCGCTCTGGGATCCCCGCCCCCTCCGCGCGCGCAGTTCCCCGCGGCCGCCGCCGCCTGTAACCTGCGCCGCCAGGATGTGGCTGGGGGCTGACGTCGGGTCCAGATGTGGCCCCGGCCCCGCCCACCCCCGGGGCCGGGCCGCCCACACCGAGCCGCGGCGCGCACGGCGGCTGTCCCGCCTGCCACAATGCGCGGCGAGGCTGCGGCCGCGACTTGGCGAGACAGTCACTAACGTCGCTGCTCGGCATCCTTAGGACAGGCCGCCTCTGACGCCGCGCGGGGACCCCACGGGCCCGCGCCCCCCATGCGCTCACTCTTTGGTGCCCGGCCGGGCGGGCGCCTCGCGGACGCGGAGCCGCGCGGGTGACGGCAGAGGCGGCTGCGCGCCTAGCCCAGCCCGCGGAGAGGGCGCGCCGCGCCCCCGCCCCCCGCCCGCTCTCCGGAGGCCGTGGGTGCGGATGCGCCGCTGACGACTCGCAGCGACCAG
Organism: Neofelis nebulosa; assembly: GCF_028018385.1. NCBI lineage: Eukaryota > Metazoa > Chordata > Mammalia > Carnivora > Felidae > Neofelis > Neofelis nebulosa. The sequence continues at coordinate 22,136,921 of NC_080788.1, forward strand.
CAGTGCCGCCGGCCCGCCGGCCGGAGACCGCAGCATGGCAGCCGCCGCCTATGTGGACCACTTCGCCGCCGAGTGCCTCGTGTCCATGTCGAGCCGCGCGGTTGTGCACGGGCCGCGGGAAGGGCCGGAGCCCGGACCCGAAGGCGCGGCCGCCGCTGTCGCCGCCACGCTGCCCCGCGTCGAGGAGCGCCGCGACGGCAAAGACAGCGCCTCGCTCTTCGTGGTGGCGCGGATCCTGGCGGACCTCAACCAGCAAGCGCCGGCGCCCGCCCCGGCGGAGCGCAGAGAGGGCGCCGCGGCCCGGAAGGCGAGGACCCCCTGCCGCCTGCCGCCTGCGCCGCCACCCGCCCCCGAGCCCGCCTGCCCCGGCGGCGAAGGTGCGGCGGCCGCGCCCCTCAGCCCCGCGTGGAGCGAGCCCGAGGCCGAGCTCGAGGCGGGGCTGGAGCCCGAGCGGGAGCCAGGGCCCACGGGGAGCGGCGAACCCGGCCTCAGACAAAGGGGCCGGCGGGGCCGAAGTCGCGCCGACCACGAATCCCCGCAGAGAAAGCACAAGTGCCACTACGCGGGCTGCGAGAAAGTTTACGGGAAATCCTCGCACCTCAAGGCGCACCTGAGAACTCACACAGGTCAGTAGGGCCGCCCGGGCGCCCAGAGCGCGCGGACGGGGACAGCGCAAGCTACCGGGCCACGCCCCCGGAGCCGCCGGCCGGGCGCGAGGGGCAGTGGGGCCGGGAACGGTCGGGGCCTCGCCCCTTTCCCCCCGCCACACGGTCCCGCGGCCGGCCCCGCGCGCCGAGCGAGGCGGGTCCGGGAGCTGGGAGCCGGCGCCCGCCCGGCGACCGCGCCCCCGCCGGGCACGCCCCCTCCCCTGGCACTCTCGGGCGGGGCCGCGGGGGCGGATGTCGTCATCTAGGCTGCGGGCGTAGACCCCGCCGAGGCCGAGGGGCGGCGCGAGCAGGTGCCGGCGAGCTGGGTGGGGGCCGCGCGTGCTGCTCTGGGAGACAGGCGGTGGGGGCGCCCCGGGGCCGCGGGGGAGGCGGGGTGCCCTCGCCCGGCCCCTCCCCTACCGGCCCCTCCCTCGCCGGCCGGGCGCGCGCTCGGGATGGGAGGGACCCGCCCGGCCCGGCCCGGGCGAGCGGCGGGCGAAGTTCACGCGGGGACAGGGCTCCCTCCAGCCACTCGGCACATTCTTCACTCTCCTCTTCCTGTAATTTTTCCAGCGCTCTAAGGTTTAATTTGTCCAAACCAGAGCCAGCGGCGGCCGACGCGGGTGGCGGCCCCGGTTCCCCGCCGGAGGCTCTTTGTGGGAGCCCCGCCCATCCGGCCGGCGGGGGCGCGCCCGACCCTAGGGGGCTCTTCAGCCTGGGGGCGCTTTCTCCAGAAAGGAGAGCCCTGTTCACTGCTGGCCTTGTGCGCCTCCCTCTTCCCGGCCCTGCTCACCTGCAGGGTGCCGGATGCGTGCGGGCGGCACCAGCACCGGGACGGGCGGCCTCAGCGGACCAGGGACCTCGTAGTTGTTTTTCTTTTTTTAAACACAAAGGTGGGAACAATGTTTTAAGGGATGGTAACCTTTCTCTTTCAGTTTGGCTTAAAGAATTGTGTATTTCCTCTGGGCTCACGTTAAGTCTTCTGGTACACTTAATTCTTTCGCATTTGGAGCAGGTTAAAAAACCCGTATAAATATACTGTTACCTTGTTACCAAAGGTTTAGACTTCACATTTGTACAATAGTTCGGAATTTAGCTAAAAACTGCAGTCCTGAAGACCCTGCAGCTGAAGGACCCCCGTCTCCTGGTAAATTTGGAACTGAGCTGTCTCCAGGTCTGCAGGTGTCAAGGCCAGCGGATCTCAGACAAACCTTTACCTCAGAAGCTGCCCCCGCGGTTTTGGTCCCTTGCTGTGGCCGCAAGGGATAGCTCGGCCGGTGGTGGGGTCGAGGGTGAAGGCGGGGCCATTCTACTCATTCTTAGTCGGAATTTAGGGTGTGTGGACCGAGATAGGGGGTGGGGTTAGTGTAGGGGTGTTGGTTCAGACTGGGAACCTTACTGCCAGGGTGGGTGTGGCCGTGGAGGAGGGGCCAAACTACGCTCGGATCCTGTAGCACCCAGATTACGGGGGCGGGGGCAGTGCATGGGGCGTGGCTCGAGGACCTCCTTGCGGGGGCGAGGCCAGTACTGGGCAGGTAATTTAAAGATAGGAGACTCTCTGTGTCCTGTTTCACGGTGGCTTTCCACTCGGCTGGTCGGGTTCGAGAATTGTGGAGGGGCTGGTTGAGGGCCGGGGCTCGCTGTCACGGACCGGGCAGGCTTGGATGGGGGCCTTAGCTGGAGGATAGCGTCTGGGTTTGCTTGCCCCCTGATCCAGGCTGTAGTGTTCCTGAGTGGGCCCCTTGGCTAGATGATTGCTCCGAGGCAATGAGAACTCGGGTCTCCCTCAGTGGGGTGGAACCCAGCCTCTCTGGGGTGCTCTGAAACCGGAAGCAAGCAGAAGAGGATGGAACCAACACTCTGACTGTAGTGTGCTGTGTCTAAGAGCAGGGAACGGGGCTTGCCCTCCCTGTGTGCAGAAACATGAGGCCCTACCTCTGGAGGAGATGTAGATTTCCAGGTCCCAAATACTGACCTTCAGCCAAACACTACAGTTTAAGTGGTGCCCCAGGTGAATCTGATTATGAACCAAGAACTCACCTCTGGAGGGAGTCTGGTTCAGCTTCTGGTGGAGGGCATGACTAGGGAGCCCATTTCCAGCCTGCCCCCAAGTGTGCAGAACATAATTAACTGGTGTTCATAGAGGAGACAAGGGTAGCCCACAGGCCACAGTGGGTGACCAAGGGGACAGGCTACCCTGGGAAGACCTGAGCAGCAGCCCCCGGTTCTGAGATAGCTGTGGTTTGGTTTGTGTGCTTCCAGCAGCTTTCTGGGGGGTCTCTGCTGACAATGGTTCAGGTAATGCCAGGCCCTCTACTCCACTAGGAGCAACCCCCCACCCCCCAACCAACCCACCTGCAGCAATTTCATGGCAGAGGGTGAATATCAAAATCATTTTAGCCAAGAAGGCAGTTCACAACTTGCTGTGTCTAGCTCTGTGACCAAGGACGGGTCCCCAGACCTCCCTGCAGCTTGGTCATGTCTCGCCTGACCACTTGGAAGGTCTGTGGGAAATGAGGCTTTGTGTTTGAGAACCTTTGGGAAGTACAAGCCTCAGCCTTGACTCTGGGGAGACCTGGACTTCCCTGACTGCTTCGATCTCCCAGAGCTGCCTGGACTGCTTAGTTGTGTGGCAGTGTCCTGAGGACTGATTACCCTGTCACATTTAGGTAATTGTTGATGTTAAGCAAACACGTGATCAAACAAAGACACTCACATTTTTGCAACCCAAGCTGCTTTTTTTTTTTTTTTCCTAAGGCACTTATTATTTAGCTAATCAGAATTTCCAGCCCAGATCTGGGAATTTGCTAAGTCTTGCCTTGGGGAGTAGCAAGACCAGGAACATGTTTTCTTGGAGGCTGAAGGGCTTTGATGTGAACATTCAAGGACTTTGAGAAGGAAAGGCCTCTGGCCTTCTGAGGGCAGATCTCCACCTGAGCCAGCCAGGAGATTCCTGCTTGTTGTCTGGAGTGGTGGGGCTTGGCGGGTCCCCAGCAGTAATGGCCACTCAGTCTTTCTTGGCAGAGATGCCTTGAATACATTCCTACCTATTTGTTCCCGCAAAGAATCGTTTTCAGAATGTCTCTGTGCCCTGTTTTCCCTGCAGCACTGGGAGCTAAAAATCCAATTGCATGCTGCATGAGCTGGGCCCATTTCAGCAGCTCTGGGGGCCTTGCTGGAAAGGGGGGCACTGTGTTGTGTACAGCCCCTCCCTCCTGCAGACATCCAGAGAGAGACATGCCTGGTCACCTGGCCCTCTTTTTGGGGGTGGAGGTAGAGTTAAGATTGCATTCTCAGCCATTTCCTGTAATAATTTGGGTGGGGTTAGTTTGAAGTTTAGCCACCGAACAAGGGATTTGATCATGAGTGAGATTATTGGGGCAGGGTATTCAGGGTATCTAGGTCCCCTCCCCCAACACAAACTCTGGCTATAGAGCCTCGTTTCTAACCACATTCCTCCCATGTACCCCTCGAAGGTGCTTCCTGGTGCAGCTGCCTTGGACAGGCAGCCTGTCAGGGAGTGAGTGGCAGGGATCTCCTTCACCCAGGGCAAAGCCATGCTGGCAGACGGCCAGCACTTTGTTCGGGACACATCCACGCTGGTGGGTCCCGTCCCGTCTCCCTCACAGTCCCAGGCTGCCAGTGGGCCAGTTGTGAAACTTCAAACAATGCAGAAGTGTGTAGGCAGAATGTGCCAGCCTTCTCTTCCTCTGGCTAACCACTATCACCTCCTGTTGGTGTTTCCCTTTACAGACCCTTTTAGTGGATTTGCATGTATGCATGCGTGTGCATCCACACAGACATCTGAAAACTATACATGTAGGATCCTAGCAAATATATTCTACCACAGGCTTTTTTTGTGTGTGCTTATTTAACAAGGCACCTTTGTTCTTTATCTGGGCTGCATGGTATTCCCAGGTGTGGCTGCGTGACTGTACCACAACTTGTTTAGCCTTTATCTTGAAAGGATAGTTATGTTGCCTTCTCATTTTTTATCGTTTCATGCCTGTGGCAGTAGAATCCAGTATGTGTGTTGGTGCAGAGGAGCTGGCATTTCTGTAGGATTGAGACCTGGCAGTGTTATTGATAGTAGTGTAGACAGCATTTACATACATTGTGGAGTTACCATGTTAACTTAAAAGACATGTTATGTTTTTAAAGGAAATAGCACATTATGTTTTTAAAGGAAATAGATGGAGGTCTTGGTCTCCCCAGTACTGAAGTTCCTGCTGTGTTGCTGACTTTTTTTTTTTTTTTTTTTACTTCTTCCAGTTCTTCTTTTGCACATGTGAGATCATCATATTGAGAACATTTAAAACAACCCTAAAACCACCATTACTCTCTCATGGCTCATGACCAGCTCTCCTGCTGCCATCTTTTTTTTTTTTTTTTAATTTTATTTACTTATTTTGAGAGAGAGAGAGAGAGAGAGAGAAAGAGAACGAGAACTGAGGGGGGAGGAGCAGAGAGAGAGAGAGGGCGACAGAGGATCCAAAACAGGCTCTGTGCTGACAGCAGAGACCCTGATGTGGGGTTCGAACTCACAAACTGCGAGATCATGACCTGAGCCAAAGTCGGACGCTTAACCTGCTGAGCCACCCAGGTGCCCCTCTCCTGCCATCTTTACTTGGCTTACCCTGCAGCCTAGCCTGGGTAAGGGCTCAACCCCTGCAACAGTCAGCTGTGCCCTCGCACCCTGAAGTGCCTCCTGGCTTGTTGGCACTGGGGGAGGGACTGATGTGATGCCTTTTGAAACTGTCCCTCTCCTGGCTAAAAGAGGGCTGGAGCCCTTCCTGTGTGAGCAATCTGACAGGACCACCCTTGACTTAACCAGAGGTACCATGTGCAAGGCTTCAAATCTGGAAGACAGCCCCGCCCCTTCAGAGTTGGCACTGTGAAGTCTGCTCACTGAAATGAGCTCATGACAGCCCCGACACTGTAAGGGCCTGTTTGCTTTGACCTTATTCTGAATTGAGTTGGTCGTTAGGTTCCTAGATGTAGCAAGTTAAAAGGGGAAAGGGGAGATAAGATAGCAGCTACAACCAAGGAAGGAAATAAGCCAACAAGTTATTAATATGTATATGTGTGTGTATGCACGTGTATCTAAATCTGTAACTCAAGAAACCCAACCCAGCCACACTGTGCTGGAACGAATGTGGTGCTGTTTGTGGAGGGGCCTGTAGTCCTCCTCAGTAGTCCCCTAGGCCTGCATTCTATAATAACTGACATTTGTAACAGCGGTCTTGACATATCAGGGCACTATTAAAGTGTGTCTGGTTTATGCTTTAAGAAAGCAGTTAAACTCATTTTTGAAATGAAAACTTCAGGGATGATACACTCAGCTCTCTGTTGTATCTAATAGCAGGCTGCTTGCTAGGGACAGGCATTGTTCTGTTTGCATTCATTCCTCATAAGCTTTTTAATCTTCACAGGACCCTATGAAATAGGTACTGTTGTTATTACTAGTCCTCAAATAATGATGCCAAGGCCCAGATGGATTAAGAAATATGCCCACAGTCACACAGCAAATGAAGGGGGAGCTGAGGTTTGTGCCTGGGCAGCCACACTTCTGAGTTTGGGTCTGCCCGCTGTGCCTGGCTGCTCTTCCTGCCTGGACCTGTGTTCCAGGGGAGGGCAGGTGCCTCCTGGTATTTAGAAGTCTTCCTGTCCCAAGCACACTGCTTCCTTCACAAATTCTTATTGTGAAATGTTAAGGGAGTAATACAGTGAACGCTCATATGTTCCTCTAGACTCCTCAGTTAAATATTTGTCACCCTTTTATTTTTATCCTTTTTTCCCCTTTCTCTACTGTATTTTCTCCCTTGCCTATCTCTCCTCTCTCTTTAAATAATACATATTATGTAACATACAGTCCATATTCACTTCTCCTAATGATCGCCAAGATGTCCCATGTAGGGTCTGGAATCCAGTTCATCACACATTGTGTATGGTTGGCCTGTCTTTTTAGTTTCCTTTAGTCTGGGACAGTCTTGGCCTTTTGTTGTATTGGCATTTTAGGGATCCAGATTAGTTGTCTTGTGGAACATCCCACAGTCTGGATTTGTCAGATTGCTTCCCCCGATTAGATTTAGCATAAACAGTTTTTGGTGGGAAATATGACACAGGTCATATAATGTTGGGCACTTGCACGCACCACAGTGGAGGCTCGTGTGGTCAGGTTGTCTGATTGCTGGATCACATACATGGTTAAAGTGGCGTCTGCCAGGTCTCTTCACTATAAAGGGACACTCTCCTCCTGATAATAAGTAACTGGTAGGTAGGGTGACACTCCAAGACTGGGTTTTTGGAGGGTTAGGGTGCTGCTGGTCCTGCATGTACAGCCAGGTGCTGTGTTGGTGCAGGTGCAGTGTCTGCCCATCTCTGTTCAGCCCCCTTCTGTCTGGTCCACCTGGTAGGTTTCTGTTTCATCTTCTGACTGGACAGTCCATTGACTGGACAAGTGCTGGCATTTCTGGGTCCTGCTGTTGGAAGTCCTTTTATAGTCAAAGGACAGCTCAGCCTAGTCTTAGGAGCTCCCTTCCCAAACAAACAACACGCCCTGATTTTATTTTGAATGAAAGTCTTTCCAGATGGTACTTACAGACTTTTTTTTAGTTAGCTCACCCTGGCTCTGTGGCCACAGGTGACCCATCCCCCAGGCCTGGTTGGGGTGGGGGGGCGTCGGCCTGCAGCCAGTGATACCCTTAGGGTCTTGGTGGGTGTCTACATGCTTTCCAGAAGAAAATAAATATTGATCTAAGTTCACACACCCAAGCCTGTTTTACTTCCCTTTCATAGCGCCAAGTGGGGTCATTTTCTTGAGAAGTCAACTTCCCATCAAAATGGAAATAAACTTTCAAGTGTTGTCTCCAGCTTGGCAGTTGAGAAGTGACTGCTGTGATGGGACTAGGATGGGGGTGGTGGGGGTTTGGCTGCCATGGCCCCTGGGGGGGACCCTGAGCCTGGAAGGCCTTCCCCTGCTCTAGGTCAATATAATGGAGACTCAAATGCTAATTTTTTACTCTTTTGACAGTGACTTGACACTAGGCACTTGATGTAAGACAGAGAAATCTTCACCCAACCAAAAGCTCTGTCATTTGGCTACACTTACACACACGTAAATGTGCTGTCTGGTTTGATGTTGCATCCAAGCCCGGAACGTGTTTACATGGGACCTGTGATTCTGGTTCATTTACTCAGTTTGATCTCAATCCTGTCTTCCAACATCTGTGGATCAGCCCTGTGCCAGTCAGCCTTCTTGGAGGCATGGAGTCCCCTCAGCTGAAACTAGGCTGTGGTAAAGAGGTTGGTCATCTGCCCTGCCATCCCCCTTGCCCCTTTTAGTGTGCCCTGGCACTGGTGTGCCTTCCATTCAGCTCCTGTTCCCCTTCTGCCCCAGGGCCTGGACATTATCCCATTTGCTGTTGGACATCATATGCATGGTCAGGGGAGCAGCCTTGACCAGTCCATAGTTTTAACTAACATCATCCTGGACAAACAGAACAGAGGGTACAGGTTTTTATTTTGGGGTGTGTGTGTTGGGGTGGGGGCGTCTGTTTATTGTTCTTCTTTTTTGAAGTTCATCACACAAAAATACTTGCTAACCAGGAACTTGGCCACACTCTGTGGCGATTGGCCAGTCTGTCCCAAGGTGACCTGTTTGGAAAAGCACTGAGGATTGATGCCTCAGATTAAATGTCCCTGTGCTGCTGCCACAGGGGTGTGGCCTTCCTGCATGGGTGGGTGACCCATGGTCCCCTGAGCACAGGGTACAAGCTCATCTCCTTGGAGCTAGAGCCCAGGGAACATCATGGAAGAGCTTTGCAAGAAATAGGGGCCCAAATTAAAAATCACTCACCAGAGAGCACATGGTTCAGTGCCTTTGTTGGGCTCCTGTCCCAGGAGCTTCTGAAGGTGGAGTTCTGGCATATGGCTGTCTCCTGCAAACATGGGGCCAGTTGGAAGGAAGCTTGGGAATGGGGAGAGGATGAAGTGGGCTTAGAGGAGCTCAGGGGGCTTCCTGCTCCCTACCCAGGACCACCACATCGACGTGGAGGGGTATCAGCAAGGCGATGGCTAGACAGCTTGGCTGGTGGTCAAGGGCCTAAATTGGGGCCTTCTGACACTCTTGTGTTAGTAGGACTGATGTCATTCTCCTTGAGTATGTGTAGAACCCTGTACACTTCCTCTCTTTTTCACTTGTCTTTAACTCTCTTTTATGGTATAAATGCTTGCTCACACACACACACAAAGGATAAAGGGAATTTGGTTTGGGGCTAGAGGTAGAAGTTAGTTAATGGCAGATCAAGAATAGAGGTTTTTGCAAGGAAGTGTTGGGAAAGAGAGGAAACAGAAGAGGCATACTTGAGCCTTAGAGCTCAGCCCTTTAGGGGAGAGAAGTAGGGGCCTAGGCGCCCAGGTGTGTCCTTGGCACAGAGTGATGTTTGACCTGGGTCATTGGCTGGGCTAGTTGTTCAAGACCATGTCTGGGATTAAGGGAAGGGTCTGAGAACTGGGGGTTGGCACCATGGGTTCACCTCAGACATCTTACCAGTAACAAACTCAAATGTATTTTCATTGAAGGAGAAATAATAAATGTTAATTTATTTTTTTTAATTACATAGTTGCCCTTGTAACAAGTGATGGACAATCTGGCTACTTAGCAGTCTGTTGTCTTAGTTTACATTCTGCCATCTGCTTCCCTGCCTTACTGCCTGTTGGCCTCATTCCCTCGACTGGCCACATCTGGTTTGTCCACTGTTCATTGTGGTCCCCATGTCTTTCCCCACACCCCTCCATGGTCCGGGAATACTGAATGGCGGGTGGCGGGGTAGGTGGGGACCTGGGCCCTGGAGACAACATGCAGTGGTCCTCTCCATCCCATCATGGAGATCTTGCCTGCTCCTTCCAGTGGCTTCACATTCTGGATTTCCTTGTGCTTATTCATCAGTTGCCATTTTTGTCTCTGAATGGTGTGGTGGAGGAGGCGGTCCCTCATAGCAGCCTGTGGGGACCCAGAAGGGACTCCTGCTTGCAGCCCTGTGTGTTAAGGGCAGTTTCCCAAGGTTTCCTAGTCTTTTCCAGAGTGCATCTTTTTGGCTGCTTGCATGGCATGTCCTGCTTTCTAAAATTACTTTGCTGATTGGCCATAGGCCTCTGGGGTGAAGGGGAGGGTCCAGGGGCTTTGCAGGATGCTGTCTTTTATCCTGAGGAGATGTAGTATCAGAATTTTATGCCATGCCCTCTCTGTTGGGGTGGGGCTACGGTCTGCCATCGGAGGCCTTATGCTGTCCTGGTGGTGAGCACAAAGGTCTTTGTCTTGAGTTGCTGTTAGGTCTTTGGGTCTCAAAGGAAATCTAGCCTCGGCTTCTTCTAGGTTCTGATTTGAAGCTGTTCTTCCTTGATGGTTGGTGGGTGTTACATGTTAGCATTTTGCTTTGGATGGGTTGCCTCATTCTGAAGTGTACTAACTTTAGCCTTTGAAAAACTTCCACTTTCATTTCCCTTTCCCTGATCTCACTGGTCTCCTTGAATCTGAGCTGAGACTCCTTCCCACACTCAGGCCCTCCTGTCCCACATTCAGTACTGCACCATGGCCTCAGAAGACAGATATTTATGTGTGTGCCTGTGTGTGTGTGTGTGTGTGTGTGTGTGTGTGTGCGCGCGCGCGCGTGCGCGCATGCACTGTTAGCTGCCCCCAAAGCTCAGGAGATTGTTCCTTTGGAAGTAAGCCAGTCACAAGGCATCTGGCCAGGTGGCACAGGCTGCAGCAGGGATGGTTTCTTCTTCATGACCCCCAGTGGGGCTGTATCACCTCAAAGCCAGGGCCTTGCAAGAGCAGAGAAGGAGGGAGTAGTATGTGCTGGATAGGGTGGGGACCCACGAGCCAAGCTGGAGGGTGTGCAGTCCAGGTCCCTGGTGGAGTTCTCCTTCTCAGGCCATTCTGCCCTTGACCTTTTTCACTGGGGCAGACAGTCTGGTATGGGGGACTGGATGAGGCCAGGTGCATGGAAGCTCTTTGCCTACCCAGCCGAGTGTGCAACCTGGTGTGCCCTCACTTCTCATACTCCACCACCACCTCCTGCTCCTTGCTTCCCCTCCTCTCCTCCTTTCTCCCCTTTCCTACTGTTCTCCGCCCACCTCCCCCTTCTCTTGCTCCTTTCCTCCCTTCCCTTCCCCCCTCCTTCCACCCTCTTCTGCTTACCCCCTTCCCTCTCCTCTCCGTTTTCTCCCCCTCCTCCTTTCCCTTCCTCCTCTTTTTCCTCCCCCTCCCCTTCCCCCTCTCCTCTCCTCTCCTCTCCTCTCCTCTCCCTCCTTGCACCCCAGGACTAAGCACATTTTTAACTTGCCGTCAGGGGTTTCCAGCCCACAGGACTAAGGCAGGAGGGTGTACTGGGGGAGTAGGGCCCCAGGAACTTGAGGAGAACCAGTGAAGATACCTCTCCTTTGTGCTGTAGCCCAGGCTCAGCCTGGGAGACCCTGTGGGGCGGCTGTGGCTTCCTCCTTTCACCCTCTGGGGATGCCCTGGCAGCTCTTCCCTGGGAGGTAGCCTGGTGGGCTGTCAGCCTCCTACACAATGAGAGGTAAACAGTGGGTCACCTTGGCAACTGGCGGAGCTGGGGCTCAAAGTGCTTGTGGCAAGAGAAGTTCTCATTGTCTCAAGTTTCTGGGATGGCGTTCTGTTTTGATTTTTTTCTTTAATTAGCTGGAGTGACTAAGATACCAAAATGACTGACCTGGTTCCTATAATTTCTTAATAAACATTTATATTCTCTTCATAGGAAGAACATTTCTTCCAGTGATTCATTGACTTTTTCTTTTAGACTATGGCAAGGCCCTGGCAAGGCAGGGTGGGGGTGGCACAAAGGGCCCCCACTGCCGACAGCCATGCCAGCTGGCGAGGGTCCAGGCCCTGGGCGCACTTATGTAAACACCACACCAAGATTGTACTGGTTTTGAGGTTGATTATGTTCCATGGAAAATTTGGGGGCGATGCCTCTCTTATCTCGGGGTGTTCAGATCCCCATAACTGGAGCTTCCAGAAGTCCTCTGAGAGACCTGTAAGTCTTTCTGAGCCTAAGCAGTGCTCTTTTCACCCGATGCCAGATTCTCCTGGGAGGCCAAGGTGTGAACTAGTTTTACGTCTTGGTACAAGGTGACGCTTTAGCGCGTTTGCTGTTAAACAGTAACTGCCCATATGTGCGTAGCTTGGGCTGGATGTGCCAGATTGGGTGGCCTCCTGCCACCCTGCTGGCTGTCTGAGGGAGTGCCAGGCCACGCAGGGCCCTGGGAGGTGCTGGTGAAGCTCAGCCCCAGGTTCTTGTGCAGGCCTTGCCCTTTACCTGGGGCTTCCTTGGGCCTCTCTGCTCCATCCCCCTGTCTATTACCCAGTACAGTCACCTGCCCCTATCGAGAAGGAGCCCAGTGAGTACATCGGAAGGCTGAAAGTTGACTTCCTTCGGTTTATCATTGGTAGAGGTGATCCAGGTGGCCCTGGCTGGTGGTGTGTCCTTCGAACTGCTCTGCAGTTAACACCTAGGCCTGCATCCAGAGTCCCTTCTTCATCCTGGGCACGCAGGGCCCCTGGGTCCCCTTCTCTCCACATAGGCTGAATTCTTGCTGGGTTGGGCCGGGCTGCCCTGTGGCCTCATGGCCAACACCCTGTGTCGAAAGCATTTCCCTGCAGCGGGACTGTTGCCATCACTGGGGAGGGGGGGGGGGGGGAGGGTTGTTGAAGTCCACCAACCCCAAACTGAAGGAAATGTCTATATTTGTTGCATTTATTTGTGGTGAGTCTCTGGTGTTACCTGTTCATGCACTGTGCCTTTCAGCTTTTCCAGATTTTTCTGTCAGTTGCTGGGCAGCCTCCCTACCTGGTCACTGAGAAGCCTTGTCATCCTTTCTCCCTTTGTATGAGACCTTTTTCAAGGATGTACCTAGAATTAGATTTTTTTTTTCTTGGTGAAGAATTTACATTTTTTATGACGTTGAAGAAAAAACACAAAGGTGTTGAAATGGCATTGAAGAGTGTTGAAAGTTCAAAGCCCTAATCCATTTGGGAGTTTTGTCAGAAATCCAGTGCGTCTGTGTGCCCTTTGTCAGTCCTAACAATTTGGGCTTTGGACTTTGGGCCCCACCCCACTGCCCTCTCCTCCCAGCAGCGGGCAAGTTTGTGTGCCCGGTGTTACAGTCAGCTCCTGAGGGAGCCTCTCAGTGTTTTTATCAGAGAAAGTCCTTTTTGCCTGATTATGCTTTGTCATTTAAACAGAGGGACTAAATGGAATGTTGATGAGGACTCCAGGCTTTGGAGTGAGAACAGATTGAGCTGGCCAGGGTTCTTATCTGTAAAGCAGGTTGGGGCATGCTGACCTCAGAGGAGAGGAGGAGTGTGTGTGCGAGTAGACTGTGTGGTGTATGAATGTGTGGTGTATGCATCTGTGTTGAGTGGGGGTAGGGTTTGTATGTGTCTGTGTGGTGTGTGTCTGTGTGTTTAACCTGCAGGAGCAGAATGTCACCCACTACAGTGATGCTCTTGGGCATCCGAATGAACATTTTTGCTGCCTTCTCTTTTGAAAAAGGAAAAAAAAAAAGAACAGAACAAACAACAACAGACAATTTAGAACTACTTTTTTGAAACAGGTGCCAGCTCACGTCCCCACCCTCTGGCACCGCATGTGGGGTGACCCTCACCGGCCTTGTGGCCCCAGCCATGCCCCAGTCCATAAAATGCCCATCTTGAGTTGTGGGAGGATGAAGCAGGAGCCTGCCACAGAAAGGCAGGTTCCTTGAGGATCTTGTTGCTATGGAGACCTGCTTCCTGGGGAGCTGTGCTCAGGCTAGGATGGCCCCCTCTCAGGTGAGCCTCATTTGTTACTGGGTAACCGTAATGGAGCCCTCCCAGGCCCCAGCCAGCTGTACCTGGCCTGACGCTTTTTAAAGAGCAGAAGCAGCTGAACGGGAACCTTGAGGTGGAAGACCCCGTCACTGGTCACCAGAGCAGTTCTGGGTGTGCCCAACAGCCTGAGGTGGACTCAGGCCTAGCAGCATCTCCCTGCCATGGCGTCAGACAGCCTCGTGGTGACAGACACTGTGCCAGCCCTGCCCAGTGACTCCACCTAAATGGAAGGACTTTCTGTGTCCAGGTGTGCTCTGCGGGAGACTTCCAGAAGCACGATGACTGAGTTCATACCCGCAGCCTAGCTCTTGAGTCCGAGGGCAGCAGAAATCCTGCTTGCCATGAAACTTGCTTCACCCAACACTCCCAGTGGCTCCTTCAAGTGGAGAGCGCCTGGTTCTGCTGCTAGAGCCGCTTAGACGCGGACGTGCGCAGCCAGGGAATCCCACTCAGGACTCATATTTGCTATTTTTGTAACTTCCTGGGCTTCTCTGGTTTCAGCACTCATTCTGCTTCTTGTTTGCAGGAGTAATTGCTTTCATGAGCTTTGGGCCATCTGTGGATTTCTTTTCCCCTCTATTTTTTTTTTTTTCTTTTTTGGGGCAGCAATTCTATGTTCACAGATATGAGAATTGTTTCCTAAAGGGAAGCATGAAAGCGTTCTTGAGGCTGGCTTTTCAGCTGTCGAACCACAGTTTCATACCCTTTTCCTGCTTGCTTTTCATCTTCGTGTGAATGTGTTTGGCATCAAGATGCTTCCTGTGTGGTCTGAGGTGACTATTTTGAATGAATGTAAGGGCTGAGGGCATCTAGTCTGAGATGACACCTGGGCACCAACGTGGCCTTCCTTGCTCTCTCCTGGCATCTCCTTGTTCCAGAGGATATTTGTGAACATTGGGTTGGGGGAGGGGTTCCCTTTCCTCCTGTGGACCCCACCCGGCCCCTCTGCTCAGACAGGAGAGGCCACCAGGGACCTGTGCTGTTTCTGTCTCCTGCTGGAGTGGCCAAGTGGGCCTCCTCCCTTTTTGGCTCTGAGTGAGTGGGCTGTTGTGAGACCCCTGAGCTGACCCTTCTGGTTCAGGTGCAGCTGCTATAGCTGTCTGCTCAATGCCACCTGGGAGAAGCAGCGGCCGGGTCTGTGGTGGCCACGTTTGGATGCCCTTCAACGTGTAGAGATAGGCATGTCCCCTGTCCTTCTCATAGGGGTGGGGGAGCAGAAGCCAGGGCTGTCTGTGCAGCAGCCTGGACAGGTGCAGTCTCCAGTAGAGGTGGCTGACCTGGCCTCTGCAACCTGTGCTTTCCCAGTCAGCACCCCGGGTGAGTGGGGAGATTGCCTGCAGGGTGCTCACCTGTGTGGAGAAGGCAAGGGGGCTGGAGGGGTGTCCAGCCTCCTGTGGGGCCCAGCGTGGGGAGGCATTTCATCCAGTAGCTGGCCTGGGTGCTCAAGAGCCCTCATAGGGCATGGGCCCACCTGTGCTAGCCGCATCCTGGGCTACAGTGGTGTAAACTGGATTTCATATGTTAGGGTACAGTTTTCAACAACGTGGAAATGGCCTGGGAAATTTTCCTGCTTATACTGCCCGTTGTTGAGAGCTGGCCAGCCCTGGGTGCTCAGTGTGCTCTCTGGGTTTTGGAGGTTCTGACTCTGGACTGCCGTGACTCCATGGAAGATAGTCATGCAAAGGCCCAAGGCAGAAAACCCCCGTCTTGGGCTCTCAGGCACAGAACTGGTGTCACCTGTTTCTGAATCAGCTTGGGAAGGCCAGAGGTGTCTGCCATCTCAGTTTTTCTGGAGGGCAGAGTCACCCCTCTGCGGCTCCTGCCCAGCCCCGGGGTACTCCACGTGGTCATCCTGCTTTAATGTATCTTTGTTGAGGGAGTATCTTGTCACTGCCCCCTCTGCACCTCCTTTTCCTGTGGCTGAGTTTTGCGTAACAGTCTCCTCCCAACGAGGCAGGTCACACGGATTCGGATTCGAGTGAAAGGCCCACGCCTGCCCAGCAAATACTCGTGGCACAAATAACTGGCTCTCTGAGATGACGTTGACCTTGGGGGATGCTCCCTGCTTTTATTCAAATGTTTGTGTCCACCCCACCCCCCACCCCAGATTCTTATGTTGAAATTCTAATGCCCAATGTGTTGATATTTGGAGGTGGGGCTTTTGGGAGGTGATTAGGTCATGAGCCCTCATGAACAGATTAGTGCCCTTATAAAAGAGGCTCCCCAGAGCTCCCTTGCCCTTTCTTCCTTTTGAGGACAGAGTGGGAAGACACCAGCTATGAACCAGAAAGAGGGCCCCCATCAGAACTCGACCATGCTGGAGCCTTGATCTTGGACTTCCTGTTCTCCAGGATTGTGAGAAATATATTTCTGCTGTTTGTAAGCTACCCCGTTGGTGGTATTTTGTTCCAGGCTGAGCAAACGAAGATGCTCCCCAACTCCTTTGGGCAAATACTCAGCAACACTTCCCCAACTACCTCAGATTAGTGCCTTGTGCCTTCAAAGTCCAGAGCCTGTCACTCCAACTGCAGGGGCAGGACTTGTTCTCCCAGCCCTGCCCCTGAAGATGGGGGCACCCCAGGTCTATCCTGACAGCAGCCTGCACCTAGTCTCCCACCTGGCCTCCCTCCCTTGCAGCAGGGTTGGTGTCAGCAGAGGAGTCTCCTGAGTATGTCTTCATCACTCCCTTCACCTGAGTTTTCAGGATGTTGACACTTGAAATGAGCTGTGGCTCAGAATTTTCCAAGCATCCAATTTGCAGGGGTTCCAGGGAGGGGATTGGGGGTGTTGAGATCAAGGCCAGGAACCAGCAGCCCCCTAGGCACTCACCAGACATGCTTCCTTAGTACCCTAGCTGGTGACCTTTGCCTTGTGGGGTGGCCTGTCATGGGCTGGACCCACAGTGCAATGAGGGGTCACCCCCTTCTCAGGAGCCTGGCCTGAAGGTACTGTTCCCACCAGTGAGAAGGGAGAGCTCCTGGAGGACTGGGCTGTCATTCCATGCCCTATCCCAGGGCCAAACATGGTGGTCAACAGGATTTGTCCCAAGAATGTGGGGAATGAGTTCTGGTCCTTGAGTTTACAGGTTTTTGTTTTTTTCTCCTAAAAGCAGTAGAATCTTTCTTTTGACCAAATCCCGTGGATTCCAGTGTAGGACCGAGTTGGGGAGGATTGCTGTCTGGCGCTGGAGGGATTTTTGGCTGTGGAGCCTTCTGTCACTGAGCAGTCCTGGGCACCCTGCACGTACCCTGAAGACAGTCCCAGTGGGGTTGGCTGTGTTGTCCCGAGGCTAGCATAGGGTCCTGCTTCTGTACCTAAGTGACTTGGCGGAAGGAAGCAAGATGAATGGAGGTCAGCCCCCAAGGCCACAGGTGAAGGCTAACCCTTGGGGCTGGGCCAGGGAGTTGGGCCCTTATGGTCTGTGGCAGGTTCTTCTGGGGTCTGTGGTCAGTGTCCTGTTGCTTTTCAGAGGGTGTCACTCTGGCTGCCCAGGCTTTAATCAAGGGTGATTGGGTTGGGACTCTATGGGGTCCAGCAGGCAGAGGTAGTGATGAGACCCTGGTCAGAGCATGGGGCAGGGTGTGGCGGACAGAGGCACGTAAGGTCACAAGATGGTGGGCAGGGGAGTCTCAACCCACCCTGCAGCCTGGCTCAGAAGCACTGGGCTCTCAAGATGGGAGAGAGAAAGTGGCCAGGGGTCAAGGCAACGGTCTGGCAGGTGTGGGGGTGGGGTTGACCCCACCATTGACACACACTGGACTGGTGTGTAAAGCTGCATTTGTGGGGTGTCAGCAGACAGTGTCAGGGTGGGGGACATAAGGCATGGGGTTTTGTCACTCATTCCCTGAATGCCACAAGGGTCCTGGCTCTGGCTGGTGCTTCTGCCCCTTGAAGACTTGGTGTCTGAGTCCAGCGCCATGTGACCTCATCCCCACATGCTGCTATGGGCAGGGGCACGGGGTGGGGTGGGGTGTGGGTGTCTGTATCCCTTGCTGTAGCCCTTCCTTCACCTTGGACACTCCCACCCATCCCACTCAGCCAGGCCTTTCCCTCCTTCAGATGCCTTTTCAGAAAGCAGTGGGTTTGGGGGCAGATCCAGGCCCAAGTGACCATTGTGTGTCTAGCAGTGTGTGATGAGTGGACAAGCCAGAAGTGAAAGAAAGCACTTCAGCGAGTGTGAGGAGAGCCAGAGAGGTGAACTGCTCTTGTGGCTGCCTTTCTCTAGTGCTTGGAGCAGCACCCCGATGTCCCCGGATGGGTGTACTGTGCCCGGGGGCGTCATCGCGGTGATGCCATGCTAGGTCTCCCACAGCCCGAGGCTGCTGTGTCCAGCGGTGCCAGCGTGCTGTCTCCACAGCTGGGGGTAGGTGGTAACCTCTCTGTCACAGGATGGACCACAGCAGTGCTGAGCCAGTGCCCACTTCTGACCAGGGTGTCTGCTCAGCCAACCTGGTGGAAAGTCTTCAAATGTTTTTAACCACTGAAATCCTGTTGTCCCCACCCATTTATAATGGGCCGACCTCCTTGGCTCCTGTGGCCCCTCACCCCTGCACTCCTACCAGCTTATCACTTCTGCCGCCCCATGGATAAAGTTCTCAGCTACTGACAATAATGACGTTCTGATAAACATGCTATGATCCTGGTTCTAAAGGAAGAGTATCAGAGGGCAGACATTTCTCGTGACCTCCCCAGAGTTCAAATGGAGCTTGTGTGCAGAGGGGATATGACACCTGAGTACCCATGTGCACCCAGCATGAGCCCCAGTCCTGGCACATGCACCTACTGCCCAGTGCCCCTCATGAATCTCCAGCCTGTCCCCATGGGAATCCAAGCCTGTTCTGCACAGGGCACCAGGTTGATGATCTTGACTCTGTTGTTTCTGGGAAGATCATCCAGGATCACCCATCTGTGGTTCCAGAAAACTCCCTCTTCGTTTCTCTGAAACTTGGAGATTTCTCCCCCCCCCCCCCCCCCCCCCCCCCCCCGCTGGCCGACTCAGGAGCAGAGCTGTGGGCCCCTCACTGTGCCTGCTTGGGCCATCCCTCATGGCAGAGGGAAGGCTGCACACCTGGCCCTGTTTTGGCCATCCCCCAGTCACAGTGTGGCCCTGTCTCGTCTCCCACGGGCCCTGTGCTTGGTACCCCTGCACCCCTGTCCTGCTGGTGACCCACTGCCACCTTTCCTTTCTCTTCCTTCTCCGCCTATCCTACCTGGTCCCCTGGCCTCTCAGGGTCCCCGGGGGCTCCCATGCCAGGGGCTCAAAGACTCCTGCTGCCTCCCCCCACAACCACAGCCTCTGCTCTGGGGCAGGCCTCCCATGACGCAATGACCTGCTTTGTCACAGTGGTTCACTTCCGTACCTTTTTTTCTCTTGCAAAGGCATCATCTTCAACTGGAAGAAGAAATGAAAACACCACCTGTGCCTCAAAACCATTCAGTTTCTAGACAGGGAAATGCCAGGCAGTTAGGCCTGGCCCACCCTTGTCCTCCACTCCTCACCACCCTCCTGAATTCAGTTAAAGTTGGGGATCAGCAGCCAGGCCGCTGAAGTCAGGGAGGTCAAACTGGAATGGTGATTTGGGTGGACAGTAGGGGAAAGGGGGTGTCAAGCACAGGAGGGGCTCTGGGTAGGAATCTCAGGTCACCTGGCCACTGGTCTTCAGCTGGGTCTGTGGTGGGGTCAGGTCTGGGTCGGGGCGCCAGGCTCTGTAGGTAGGAGGATTTGCAGGCTTGAGAAACTAGATTGGTTAGGCGAGGAGTTGGGGTTTGGACCCCCTCACCCCCACCCCAGAGCTGTGCCGGCAGCACCAAGTCTGAGGAAAAGGCTTCTGTAGCAGGGTCTTGGAATTGCCTGGGAGTCCAGGGCCACCAGGTGACTAGTTTCTCTGAGACCAAGCTGGACTGACTGGGAGTGTCCCTCATGCTTGGGGGGGGAGGGGCTGGTCTTTTCCAAGCTCTGAGTGAGGCTTGTGTAGTTGAGGGGGTGGCGTGGAGGTAGACCATGGGGAGCATGACAGAGGCTGGATAGCAAAGGGCAAGTCTGTGGGAGGTCTGGGGACCTGTCCGCAGGGAGAGGCATTGCTTGGCAATGAGAGACCAGCCCCGAGGCATGGAGATAGAGAGGATTGTGCTGCTCCTGAGAGATGGTAGGGAGAGACTTCCTGGGGCGGCCCTTTACCCCTGGGGTCTGGGTTGGGTGGGGGAAGCACCAGAAGAGGGGAGATGAGATAGGAAGGCCACATGATTGGGAAACCAAGGGGAGAAGAAGGAAGTGGGTGTCATGGTGTCTGGCCTGTCCTGCCCTTCCATGTCCCCTGGCTTCTGTGCTCTGTGGCTGCGTGCATGTCCCCTCTGTGGGCGGTTTTGGTGGAACATTCAGGAATTTTGTTGGCTTCTCCCAGACTGAACATTCCTCAGGCCAACATCTGCCCCGCCTTCCCTGAGGATGGCCCGCACGTGAGGAAGAAAGGTGGGTTTCCAAACGTCATGTCTGGTGTCTCCTGTGTGATTATTTCCCACCTTTCCTTCTTGACCAGCCCTGGAGGATCTGCCTCAACTTTGGCAGCTTCTTCCTGCTCATTCTGGGCACCTGTCATCTATCTCCGAAGGCAGGACTGACCCCAGGCTTTCCTATTGGTGGAGGAAAGTGGAAAACACAAAGGACTGGCATGTGGGACACGCTGCTTAGCTCTTGTCAGGATGCCCACAGGAGCAGTCAAGTGTAGAAAAGGAAGAGCATGCAGCAGAAGCAGGCCAGGGTGGTGGGAGGCTCCTGCTACTCTCTTGAATTTGACTTTGTGCAGAAGTGACAGTGGAACCCAAGGGTTGGGGTGTGTCAGCCCAGCCTGAGTGCTTTCTGGGAAGAAAAATATCATGCATGGCACACACATGCACATACATCTTTATTGAAAGCGATACATGAACTGCAACAATTCAGAAAATATAGAAGAGCTCAAAGAAAAGATTAAGCAGCACACACGGGTTTACCTACCTGAGACCACCATTGCTCGGCCCTGTTCTGACCTCCAGTGAACCTGTAGTTCACAGACACTCAGCCCCAGGAAGCCCCTCCTGGCACCCACAACATGGCTGACCGTGAGGGCGGTGCACAGCCTGCCTGCACCAGACGTGGCCAGCTTCGTTTCTGGGAGCCCGCGGCCTAGACTGCATGCCAGGCCCCTGTGCCTTGGGCTCTGGTGTACAGCCTCAGCCACTGATATTGGTTCTGGCATCATCCAGGGCCATTTGTGGAGGCCAGATATTGACTCGGGAACCAAGGAGTGCAGATGTGTGTGGGGCAGGATGCTGTATTCCCTGTGGGCTCATTGCCCCCACTTGAAGGGGTTTTTTGATGCTTGAGTTTGGAGAGTTATGGTCTGTGACTGTAATTCCATTTGGGGGAATCCTAGGGTCCATGGAAATGCTGCCCATTGCTTTCCTTACTTGGGCAGGTCCTGGCTTTGGCATTGTTTTCCCAGAGCTGGGAATGGTCCGACTGGGGATAGGCCAACAGCAGGTGGGCCACCCACTGGCCTGGCCCATTTGGAAAGCATGTGTCCTGCTGGGCTGCAGTGGGGGGTAGTGGCTGTTGTGTGGGCTGAATGGTGAACAGTCAGGGGGACCAGGGATTGAAAGTGCACTTGTCCCTTGCTGTGCCTGATTCTGGACCTGAGTCTCCAGGCCGTGACCAGGCATCGGTGGTGTCCAGCCTCTGCTCAGCTGCCTCAGCTCTGATACTTCCACAGGCCTCTCGCTATGTGAACATGCTGGTGGTGAGGAGGAAATGGGTGGCCGCCAGGCCCCTGGGGGCTGAGTGTGGGCCAGAAAGATGGGTGTCAGGAGTCAGGAGCAGGGATCCTTGGGTGTTTGAAGTGCCTTCAGGCCTCTTTCTTCAGGGGCTGGAGGGCTCCCCAGGGCGTGGGGGGAGGGGGGTCACAACTTCCAGTACCCTCCTGCCAGTGCAAAGTTGGGCACGAATTAACAAAAAACAGATGAGTTCGGTTGTCCCTGGAATTCCACAGGAAGCTAGATGGTAGAACAAGTGATCAGCCATGTGTCCTTGGCTGAACCAGGAGTACTCCGAGAGTTGCTGAAATTCCCAAGTCCTTCAAGAAGCTCTTACAGAATATGTGAACATTTCTGTGGGTGATGTGGCTCTTCTCCACCAAGTGAAGCCCTACAGAGAATTCCCCTGACCTCCCAGAACATGGAGGGTGGTGTGGCTTGTGGTCTCTGTTTTCAAGCCAGTATGCAAATTGGAAGCTTGGAAGGGGAAGAGTCTGCCCAAGTCACAGTGGGGAAGTGGGCTTCCTGGGCCCAGGGATCCTGGCTTGGGGAGGTGAGAAGAGGCAGTGGAGCCAGGCCAGAACCTGTCCTGGGCTCCTCTGCCAGGGCCACAGGGGGATGGCTGGGAACTTCATCTCATTACAGATCTCAGGGTGAAGTGTATGAGGTTCCAGGCAGGGATGCTCCCCTTAGGTTCTGTTTTCATCAGATGCTTAAACTTGAGGTGTAGGGAACTGTGTCCCCCAGGATGTGGGGTAAAAGAAATGAGGCCCAGTGCTTGGTGCTCTGCACCTGTTTCACCCACACAGTGTTTAGAAAGTGCGGTTTGGCGTGTAAGGCAGCCTCTGGTCTGACATGAAAGGATCCACAGGGTAACTTTGGTCTAGGTACAGCCCTCTAGGCGGGCTTCAGAGGAGGCCTCATGGCCAGGCCGACACCCAGGGCCCAGGGTGCTTTGGGGGCTATAGCTACCTTGTCATGGTCTTTCTGTGAGAACATGGGGGTAAGGGTGAGAGTCAGGACACTGGATGGGGGGATATTGGTGGACATCCAAGTGGAGAATCCCATAGCATCTCCAGGAATGACTTGCCTTTCCAGATGACCCAAATCCACCATCCCTGAACCCGTGGCAGCTTCTGAGTTGGGTCTAGTCAACAGTCAGAAAATGCATGCTCCGCCCATAGCATGCACTGGGTTTTGGTGCTCTGGGAGGGGGTCACATGTGTGTTCCTGTTTCTCATAAGAAGTTGGCTTGCTGAGGGACTGATTTCAGTGCAGTGTGTTCATTTTCATTTCCGATTATAAAAATTGAGCGTGTTCGTGAAAAAGGATTTTGGAAACAGAAAAGTATTAAGACAAAGATTAACAAAAAGGAGTATCGATAACTTTAATCACACCTGCCCATGAGTCACCACAGTCAACATTTTTGCCTCTGTATGTTTTTAGTATAAGACTCAGGATTGGGGCTCCTGAGTCTTTAGTATAAGACTCAGGATTGGGTGGCTCAGTTGTTAAGCATCTGACTTTGACTCAGGTCATGATCTCACAGTTGGTGAGTTCGAGTCCCACACAGGGTGAGCTCTGAGTCCCGCTTCTGGTGAGCACGAGCCCCACTTCAGGCAAAAACATGAGCCCCTGGTGAGCACTGCTTCTCTCTCTCTCTCTCTGTCTCTCTCTGCCCCTCGCTCACTTGTGCCTTCTCTCTCTTAAAAAAACAAAAAGACTCGGGATTGTCTGATGGAAGTCCTCTTATGATCCGTACTTTTCCCATGGTAACATTCCATTGCGATCACATCCCTGAGTTGATGACTGGCTCTTCTACCTGCGCTTGCCACATGAACCCTCATTGGTCATCTCCAGTGTCCTAAACAGGCCCTAAGGTTGGGTGGCTGTGACATGTCCAGTGACTTGCTCGTCTGGAATATTTCATGACTGACAGCCATCCACAGTGGGCTCAGGTTCATTATTTTCACAGCATGGACTCCTGGGAGCAAGTAACGGAATGTGCAGTCCGGGGCAAATTGCCTTCTAGAAAGGGAGAACGAGCCCCTCCCCCACAGCCGCACAGGCGAGCACCCAGTCTGGCACCGCAGCAGGGAGGGCATTATGAGATATCCAAATGGGTTTTGCGGTGAACCAAGGTCTGTGTTGTGTAGAGTTCACAAAACAAAAGCCCCAGACCCACTCTTTGCCCTTAAACTGTCCTGTTGTGTACCCCACCTCCAGACCCTCACGGCTGTAGGGTATGTGGTATAGGTAGCCTTAGACACCAGGGGCCTTGAGATCTAACCAGGGAAGGGTGAGTTTTTCCTACAGCATCATCCAACCTGGGAAGGTGGCTGTTGGGAGCATTTCTCATCTTTAGGGCTCCAGCCACGCCCAGGGGTTTCCATCACTCCTCTTAGCTCTGGGGTCCACCTGGGGCCCTCCATGTGCCCTGAGGGACAAGGACAGGAAAAGGCAGCCTTGGACTTCGAGATGCTGCCTCCCAAGCTCCCCTGTTTCCCAGCGTCAGCCCTGCTCAGTGCATAGACCTGGTGGCCAGGATGGTGGCCAGCTGGGCTCTGGTCAGAGCTTGCTGGAGATATAAATGCAGCTCAGGGCAGTCCCCACGGTAGAATGTTATTCTGAGCCCACCAGTGAGGAAGGCCTGGTCAGACCCAAGCCATGTGAGTCCTGCCTGGCCTAGGTGTGGCTGGGGAACAGGTCTGTTGGCAGCTTTGGTGACTGTTGAGATTAGCACACGTGTACAGTGGTGCCACTTGGTGTGGCTCCAGCCCCTGGTCCTGGGCCAGCCCCGTGGAAGAGCCTCTGGGCACCTGCTCTGTCCTGCAGACAGGAGCCCCATCCTCAGGGCCAGGGCTCTGTGTCTCCAGGCTCCTGTGTGCTTTAGTCAAAGGCTGTATTAAGTCCTGTGCATCACATGGCCAAGCTGAGTATCCTAGGAGTTAAGGGAGGACATTGTTTCCAGGTCCCAAGCTGCGAGCATCAAGATAGAATCCCAAGACCACTGGGCAGTGGCACCTCCAGTCTGGCTACTTGGGAGTTCTGGGGGAAGGTGGCCCCTGACCATGGAGTGGTGTTGAGGCTGGGCCGTCCTCCCCTTGTCTGTCTGTGGTCATCGTGCAGCTGGCTTACCTTGGGACAGCCAGGAGTCAAAACTGCTGCATCCCTTGGACTTGGGGCCCAGGGCCTTGGCCTCACAGCCATGCCTTGCTGTGGTCAGGGGCTCTGTTGGGCTATGTTGTGTCAGGGTTAGGGGCCCCTAAGTGTGTAGGTGGGCCTTCCAGAGGAGGAAGGGTTGCAGAAAGTGGGGCAGGGGCACTGGGCAAGGAACTGGGCTCAGGGTGGCTCCACTGTTTGGTGGCGGTGTGACCTGGCATGTCACAGACCCTCCTTGGGCTTGATTGCCTGCACCATGATTTAGGCAGTTTACTGGGTTGTGTTAAAAGGCAAGTGCCCATAGGACCAGAGCAGGGGCTGGTGGCCTTGGTTACATGGCACAGTTGCTGGGGGTTTTACAACTGCTCATGCTGGCCCTCCCAGGAGTGGAATTCAGAACCAGACTAGTGCCTGGGAACCCTTCCGAACCTTCTGTAACTCACAGCCGTAGGTGTCCTGGCTGTAGACCAGCTCACAGGGAAATAGCAGGAAGTCCTGTGGGAGGAGGGGAGCCCTGGAAGGGTCCTGGGCTGAGCAAAGTCCCTGCCATCTGGCCTGGTCTACCCGCAGCTGACCCAGTGTCTGCCTTGGTCCCGGCAGGGGTTGGGCTGCTTCCAGATTTGTTTTCATTTTCAATTCCCTTTATTGCTCAAACCACCTCAGGGCCGCAAAAAACAAACCGTTATCCTCAGCTGACCTCAGATTCCTGGCCTCAATTGTTTGCCGTTTGCTAATTTTAGCTTCTGATCATTTCCACCCTTATCCTCCCCCCACCAAAGGGAGACACAAACCAAGAATAGCTGCTGGGAAGGGGGGCTGTGGTGTTTGTGGCCAGAGTTCCCACAGTGATCTGGCAGGGTGCATGGGGCAGTTCCATGCAGCCGGCCTTCCCCTGGTGGGTGGGTCTGGGGGGAGCCCTCGATGGCAGGACTCCCCTTCCCCCGGCCCCTTTCTCACCAAGAACCCAGCACCCACAGGCATTGACATGCAGAAAAGAAGAAGGACTCTTATCTGAATGTTTCTCCTTTTAAACAGAAACCAGGCTGCTTCTTGGAAAAAAACATCCCTGTAGCCATGCGTAGCATACAGACCGCTAAGAGTCAGGCACTCCCCAGAGCTCCCAGACTCCAGGAACAAGTGGACATGCACAGTCTCGGGTCAGATGTGGAGCTTGGCCACAGTGGGGTCCAGGAGACAGCATCAGCCTGGAGGGCCCTGGCCAGGCCCAGTCCCCGCCCCAGTGCACTATGCTCTCCCAGCCGTGGGAGCGAACACAGGGCCTGTGTGGACCAATTACAGTGGTGAGTCCAGGGCACTGGCCAGGCCTGCAGGGCGTCAACCTGCCCACGGGAGGGCGGGCAGAGAGCAGCCTAGGGAGAGCCAGAGCCAGGATGAAATCCAGGGAGCAGAGTGGCCTCTTGGCGAGGCCTAAGGCAAGTGGTTGCACCCCACATCTGTACAGTAGGGAGAGTGTCAGGCGGACACCCCGATTGAAAGGAGCATGTAACAAATGCCCACAGCCCTAGTAGCCCCTCCATCCTTTTCTTTCCACTGTTTTCAAGGAAATCCCAGACACCATACCATTTTATCCATTAATATTTCGGTTGCACATTTTAAAATCAAGTCCAATGTGTCTAATGCTAGAATAACACTAATTAAACATGAAATAAAGAAAGCCACAGCCTGAAGTCACCCCAGACCACTGGTTAGTCTCGGGAAGTGGTGTGGGCCACACCCCTCATGTGGGTGCTTCATTGCAGGCAGAAGTACCCAGTGCCGAACCGTTTTGGACACAGGTTTTTATCAAAATCGAAAGCAACAGCAACAAAGAAGAACAAAAGTGCTACTAGGGTAACACAGGTACAGAAGGAGGAGGCCCAGCTACCTAGGAAGGGCTTTCCTCTGGTGCGAGGGGATAGGGAGGAGCAAAGCAGGTGTTAGACCCATGCCCCTTGGGTGCCGGCAGGGCCCACACCATCCCACAGCTTCTGAAGGGGTGACAGGGATAGCCTAGTGGTTCTCCACGGAAACGCTTGGCTGCCACAAACGTTAGATCTGTCCCATTTTGTAAATCATTTAAAAAAAATATTTGGGTAGCTCAGTCGGTTAGGTGTCCCAACTTTGGCTCAAGTTATGATCTCGCAGTTCATGAGTTTGAGTCCCATGTCAGGCTCTGTGCTGACAGCTCGGACGGAGCCTGGAGCCTGCTTTGGATTCTGTGTCTCCCTCTCTCTCTGCCCCTCCCCTGCTCATTCTCTCTCTCTCTCTCTCTCTCAGTCTCTCTCTCAAAATAAATAAAAACATTAAAAATTTTAAAAAATATTAGAGTAATGCACCAAGTAACACATGCAGCCTAAGGACCAAATCACCCAGCTCATTTTATTGTGATGCACAGGGAGGGACCTGGCTGTGCCCTGTTCTCCTGTTCCCTCTCCCAGCAGAGGCCCCTGTTGGCTTCTTCAGTTGCCTCTTGCGGTGTTTACTGCCCTAACTCTCCCCTGCATGTCCATGGGGGCTCTGCTCTGTGCTTCAGCTTTGAACATCATGTGTTGACTTCCCATGGTGGCAGATGAGAAGTGAGGTCCCTGTCACCCTGCCCGCCCCCAGAAGAGTGGGGTATTTTGCATTAGGTCAGCATTCAGTGTTTACAGATGACCCGGACTAACTGAATGCTAGTTGACAGTGACCCTAGTGTAATATGTTTCTTTTCCATAGAATTAATAGTTGCTCCTTTTGCTTGGTTTTCTGAGTGCTGTCATCCTTGGCTTGTCCCCATGCCCTGTGGCCATGTGGCTCTCGCTGATGTGGAGGTCTCCTCTCCAGACTTTTAACAGCTTCCCAGACTGTCCATTGCTGTTTGAGGCCCTGTTTCCTTGAACCCATGCCTGTGCCTTCTGGTGAAGGGAGAGGAGGCCATGTTGTGGAGACTTCCATGTCTGGAAGTGTTTTGCTCCTAGACTAATAAGTTGTGGCAGAAGTGCTGGGTCCAAGGCTCTGTGTCCCCCAGCGGGCCTTGGGACTCATTCTTGCTCGTACTCCAGATGACAGCCTACCTTCTGTGCTCTCTGGGCTCTCTGGCCTCCTTTTATCTGGAGCTGGAACAGTTGGCTGATCCTTCCCTTATCTTACCTTTTCCTCCTATCATCCATTTTACTTGTCTTTCGCTCTGTGTTCTGTGAAACACTCTGTTCTTTTCCAACCCTGACCTCTGCCATATTCCCCTGTTGTGTCTTTACTTTCAGACTCAGGTTTTTGGATCTCCTTTTATAAGGAGAATTCTATCCTGTCCTTGCTTCCTGGATGCTTCTTACCTCTGAGGATGACTGACAGCTCTGGAGTTGGCTTCTGCATCCTCTGTGTTGCCTTTTTCTGCTTGCTGATTTGGATCTCTCACCCAGCTGTCCAGGTCAGAGGCTCTTCTCTGTCTGATGATCCTTGGTGTCTGGAGACACTGCCCAGAGGCTGGGCCTGGTGCACAGATGGGCTTGGTGACTTTCCGTCCCTGCCTGGGGATGTCGTCCTGGTTACAGGGCTTCAGAGGGCTGGATGGGGAGAGGTCTGGGAGTGGCAGCATGGAGTAGGTGAGCTGTTCCTCAGGCCCCCATTCAGGAGGCTGCCCTGCCCTGAGCCATCTCTGTGGTCTCCAGTCCAGATCCCCCACCTCTCCTGACCCACTGAGACAGTAAATTGTTTTTCGACAGGTACAGGTAAGGCAGGCAGCTGTGTATGAAGTAGACAAAAGGCTGTGATGTGTCTATTGCTTCTTTAACATTCAGGTGCCTCCTTTTTCAGCCCCAGTGTCCCCCCACTGCCGGGGACTCCTGAGCCTGTGGGAGGTCACATTGTACAGGGTCACATGCTTCTTTGCTTTCTCCGCCATCTCTCGGATTTCCAGCCTCCAAATTACTATTGTTTTCTCCTTTTCCTTTCACTTAGTCCTTTAAAATGCCTTTCCTTTCATTTTAGAGGGATCTGGGGATGGGAAGGTAGTCATCTGCTATCTTTATCCAGAGCTCCTGTTTGGCGTGTGGGCCAGTGCAGGGAGGTCCAGGGAGAGACGAGAGGGAAAGATGAGGACCTCCCTCATCAGCAGGAGAATCCCTTCCCACCTCCTACCTCTGCATGGGCCAAATTGTCCAGTCCCTCCAGTTGCCAGTGTCCCCCTTTGGTTATTATCCAACAGTGTTATCCTGGAATTACAGCCAGAGCTACAGTGAGCAATAATCTTGAAGCAACTGAAAGCAGCTCACAGGAAGACAGTTGCCCAGGGAAAGAAGAAGGTCTAAACCTAAGGTTGGTAGCTTTAGGTTTCTTTTTCTCTGGTTACAGATCCCAAAGTAGATATCCAGGGCCAGTGTGGGAGCTCCAGGATGCCATCAGAGACCGAGGCTCATCACCTCTTTCTCTTCAGTCATTGTTGATGTGTGAATTAGGCTGTGCTTTCTACCCGTGTTATCATGACAGCTGCTGCCTCTACAACCTTGGAACATTCTCCAGGCAGGAAGAATGGTGGCAGGCACATGGTCCTCTTTATCAGGACGAGGCTTATCCAGTGGCTTATCCAGAGCTCATTTGGCTACAGTCAGTTTACAAAGCCAATCCTAACTGCAAGGGAGTCGGAAAGGAACCATTTTTACCTGGTGCATTGTTGCTACAAACTGAAGTCATGTTCTCTGGGGAAAGAAGACACAGAGAACGGGTGCTGGACCAGCTGGCACTTTGCTGTCACTATTGCAGTTGCTGGGCGACTCCTGTGCATTTGTCCTCAAGGTGGGCAAGCATTGGTCAGAGAAGTGTCCAGCTGGCAAAGGTGACCACTGCATGAGCCAGTGCTCCCAAAGCATTTGAAGAACCTCAGAAATCATGTACTTTCTTCAGCATTTACTTTGTTCCCCAACAAGTGAGGCCGTATCAGCCATTTGTACTGGCTAAGAAGTATTGACTTATTACTTAGAAATGAGCTACATGGTCACTGCTATAGTGATCCCGACAATTGAGTGAAATGGGTTTTCTCTGATTTATTACCTGAACTATAGTTGTCATGCCTTCTCAGGTTCCTCATGGTGTTTCATAGACTTTCATTGTTTTCCATGACCTTCATAGTTTTGAGGGGTTGTGGCCAGATATTCTGTAGGTTGTACCTTGGTTTGCATTTGTCTGATGTTTTTCTCATGATTACACTGGGTTTGTGGCTTTTGGGGAAAAATACTAGAGGTGAAGTGCCCTTCTCATCATGTCATATCAGTGGGAGAATGATATCCACTGATACTTATTTTGTTGCTCAATTGGTCCAGCGTTGGCCAGGAACTCTATCAGGTTGGCTCCTGTGTCCCTTCAACACATCCCCATCATTTTTGTTTTTTGTTCACTTCCTTACTTTCTGGCATTAATAAGATAAGTCAGGTTCATCTTGTATTTTTCTGGCTCTAGTCCTAGAATCAGCCATTTCTCTAAGGAGTCTTGACTTCTGTTATTGGAAATGGTATTTAGAAACCAAGACCTGGGTGTGCTTTCTGCTCTTGGGGTGTTACTGCTTCTAGCCTCTCCCAGTGGATGGAGCCAGAAAACATGTCTGTGTCCCAGCCCAGTTATACACACATACCTTTAATAATTTCTCTATCTGGCCCTCTTTGTGCACGTGAGCTAAGCACACATCACACTGATGTCTCAGTCTCTGGGCCAGTCCCTCAGGAAGGACTCATTCCCACCTCCCCCTACTGATCTGTAACCTTTGTCTCCAACAGTGAGACACTGGCTCCCACCATTCACCGTGTGGTCACCTGTTTGTAAGTGCCAGCATTCGAGTGAAGCAGTTTCATAATTGTTTCTGTCGTGAGAAGTTAGAGCAGCGCTAGGTACAGTTGCTTTTGTCTGTGAATCTTTCGGTTTCCAGTCAAAACACTGTTTTCCTAAGTGACTTAGGTCAGCTGCTTTTCCCCACCCCCCTCTGAGAGGCCATGTCATACATTTGTAATGTGGTTGGAATCTGTTGTCACAGTGTGTGTTCTGTCCTGGGATCCCCCAACCTCCTTTATATGCTCAAAGTTTGCATACGTTAAAATGTAAACTGTGATATGCAGTACTCTGGGTTTTAACAAATGCAGTCTTGTATCCACCACTCCAGGACCAGGCAGGACAGTTCCATCACCCTAAAAATTCTCCTTTGAGGTCAGCCATTTCCTGATTCCCCAACTCTGACAACCCCTGTTGTGTTTTTTTGTCCATACAGTTTTGCCTTTGGCAGAATGTCATATGAATGGAGTCATACAAAGTATATGGACTTTTGGGTCTAGCTTCTTTGACTTTGCAAAATGCATTTAATTTTGCATAAATTCAACCATTTTTGTGTTTGTGAATCAATAGCTACTTCCTTGTCATCATTGAATAGTATTCCATTGTATGGATATACCACAATTTGTTTATCCATTTACCTGTAGAAAGTGCTTATTTGTAGTTTTCACTGACTATGAATAAATCTACTATAAACATTTGTGGATGGCTTTTCAACTCACTTGCTAGATGCCTAGGGTTGGGGTTGCTGGGTTGTAGAGTGAGTCTCTATTTAACTTTATAGGAAACTGTCAACTATCTTATAAAATGATTGCACCATATTCTTGCCAGCAATGAATGAGAGTTCCAGTTTGCTCCACCAGCTGTTAGTGTTGTTGGTTTTGGGGAATTTAGCCATTCTCATAAATGTATGGTGCTGCCTCATTGTTTTACTTTGCATTCCTTAATGATGATATTGAGCACCTTTTCACATAGTTTGCCATCTGTGTATCTTGTTTGGTTGAGTTCAGATCTTTTGTTCATTTTTAAAATCAGATGTTTGCTTATTGTTGAGATTTAAGAGTTTTTTATATATTCTGAATATGAGCTTCCTTTACTTTTGGTCAGCCTCAAATGAACATTTTTATCAAGTAAATAAACCTGAATCTTTAATTGTGGATTCCAGATTCATGTCCTTGTAGTTTGAGAAAAATCTCTGAAAAGACCAACTGAAATGTCATTCCTGGGCTGTCAGCAGCTGTAAGGGCTTGGTGTGCAGTAGTAGATCACATACTCCCAGAACAGGGCTGGTGACAGCACTCTGGCCTCCGAAGCAGGAGAATGCTCCCTTTGAGAGCATGCTCAAATGCTCCCTGTTCAGCTCAGGGAAGGTGCTCCTGGGTTCCCTTGGAGACAGTTAGTGATGTGGCCATCAGAATAGAGGGGAAAGAAATGGACATGTCTGTTCTTTGGGGTCATGTCACATGAGTCCACGCATCACGTTTGATCATCTGGCAGACTATTGCAGTCCAGGATCTGGAAGTGTTTGGCGGTGGGAGCTGATCTCTCTCTGTATGTCTCTTCAGGAGAGTGTGTGTGTGTGTGTGTGTGTGTGTGTGTGTGTGTGTGTGTGTGTGAAGGTGGTGGGGGACCTCTTGTCTGGGGTGGCTTCTGCCTGCCTGCTGGCAGAAATCATTAGTATTTTATTATTGCTGTTCTACATGAGACCTTGGGAACGGAAATTTCCAAATGTGTTTTGTAACCCTTAGCAAAAGGGGGGAAAACACCTTTATGAAATTTCTGGCATGTGGTCTTTTGACCTTTCCGGGCATGTGCACCTGTGCGTGTAAATTAGTGCTACTCCCTCACCAGAGGCCAGAGGTGCTGGGTTCTATGGTAGCAGGCCCAGTTAGCGAGCTGGGCTTTGGGTGAGCTATTATTATTTCACAATAGAAGTTTGTAGTCTATATCCATAAATACACATGTATTATGATGTGTTTATGTCCGACTTTGTGAGATAACATACTGTACTCTTTCTGACAGCAAACAGCAGCTCAGTTGAAAAGTGTAGGAATGCAGAACGAACAGTCACGCATGAATCCTGTCTTCCCAAGATAACGGCTGTGTTTCCTTCCTGCAGCTCTGGCTCTGAGGCATGTTCATTTCCTACAGGCATTGGGACAGAGGGTCTGTTTTCTTGGTTGGAATGAGACTACATATAAGTGGGTCCCTGTCTGTGGCTTATGAGACTCTAGAGAGGGACAGGAAGGTGGCCTCCGTGCCAACCCTTCCTTTGTCTGCCTACCTAACCTTGACACATGAGGGGTAACACCACAGAGCACCCAGTCCCCCACACCCTACCTCAGGGGTGGGCAGCTTGCCCCAGCTTTCACTGGCCCTCCCTTGGCCTCAGGCTGACTCGGGTAGCCTTTGGATCATAGTGTCCCCATGCAGAGCTGTTGAAGAAGGGTCACTCTGGGGGACTGTGGGGGCTGGGAAGCAAAGTGGTGTCAGCTTTTCTCCCTGGCTGGTGTCCTCAGGGTCAGCTCCCTTAGTGACCTGTTCCACGCTAGGCTGGGGAAGGACATAGGATCAGGGTTGAGCACTAGGCAGGATGTGAGGAGGAAGAGACAGGCTTAGAGAAGCGGTGGGCAGGCCCTGTGACAGGGAAGCGGCTGGCCTTAGTGCCCTGAGCCTCAAAAGGCCCTGGAAATGCTCTTCTTTCTACACCACAGCATGGGTTTTTCCAGGTAGGGAGAGGGCCGGGTGGTGAGGGCAGTGGGTGACCACCTCCTCTCTGGCAGTGGAACTCAGATTTACTGAGGAGCAAGGCCTCTGGCTTACTGTTCCAGTATCCTGTTCTCTGCAAGTGGTTCTTTTGAACAAAAGAGTGTTCTTAAAACACACTGGGTATAAATTGTCCAAGTGGCTGAGGCTCTGCTGGGTCCAGTGACCTGGGCTACTGAAGGAGAGGCTCCTCCCAGAGTGTCTAGAGCAGTTCCTCAGCACTTCAGCTGTTCTAGAAAAGGTAGGTCAGTGACTGGATGTTTTTTTTTCCCCCCTGCATCAGCTCCCTCAAAAACCAAAAGCATTTTAGAACTATAGAAAAATGACTTACTTGTTTTTATTTCGATTTATTTGCTTTATGAAACCAACTCTGACAAATACATTGTTTTGCTATGTTCTGTTTGAAACTTGTGACTTTTTTTTTTTTTTTTTTGTGAAGGAAATGGCCCTCTGCTCTGAGTACCTGGAGCAGGCCAGTGTAGGTGCTGGGTCTGGAGGAAGAGCACGTGCTCCCCAGGGGCCACGTGCTGCCTCAGGGTGCTCAGACCTTCTCAGACAGGCAGGCAGGCAGGCAGGCAGGGCCTCTTGAAAAGGAACTGCCCAGCTCGTCCACATGTTAGGTGTGGCCACGTGCTGCAGAGGGACTGGTGACTGCCTGCCAAGGTCCCCTGCAGGCAGAGTGGCCCAGTGCAGCTCAACTGGGCTGGGGGTGCCACTGGGAAGCTTCTCCCCAGGGTGACGAGGGTGGTACCTTACATTGTGTGTGCTGCGCCACAGTGCCTTCATCTGTGAGATGGGCCCTTGGCCTTGATGGTCCCTTTTGGGCTCTCAACCCCCAGGATGCTAATGGCCGAGGTCAGCTTGTCAGAACATTTCCTATTCCATGATGGGGAGAGGCTGTAAGAATGTCCTCCTTCTGAGTGAAATCTGGATTGGGAGTGCCAGGCTTTCTGGGTGTGTGGCCTTGGTGAGGTCGTTTTGACTGTCCACTTTTAGTCTTCATATCTAAGATCTTGACACAACTCCTGTCCCTCAGGGTAGAGTCAATGAGCTTGTGCATGCTGGAAGTAAAGGCTGCCTCCCTGTGAAGCTCCATGTTTGCAGGTGTGTGTGCTGTGCGTTGTACCCACCATTGGGGCAGCTGTGGCCAGGCTGGGGCCCTGCTGTCAAGACCCACCTGAGGGGGCAAAAGGGAGAGGACCAGAGTGAGGAAATGAAGGCTGGGGGAGGGGAGAGATACAGGAAGAGGAAGTGGACAGAATGGTTGCCAAAGGCTCTACAGAGAAGGGCCCCTCCCTTGGTTGCCTAGAGAGCCCTGGGTGTGGGCATGGGGCCCTGGGGTACAGAGCAGGCAGCTGGTTGTGCATGTTGGCAGATGGCAGCAGGAAGGGGGTCATTTGCTCTGCTCCATGCCCTCTCCCAGGGGCCCTGGCTGACCTTGAAGACTTTTGTTTCTTTGGGGAGGGGGTAGTGCGGGCAGGCAGCCTCAAGTTGGCTGAAGGCTTGTCTGTGTCTAGGAGCAGTTTGGCTTCTCTCTGAGTCTCTGCGGACTTCCCCATGTGGCTGTCAATGACTGGTGCCACCCCAGACGTCACAGCCCAGCACAGCCTGCCAGAGGCTTTTCTGTACTGTGCCCGCTTCCCCCACCCCATCCGTGCCCGGCCCTCTGTCTTTCTTCCCTCCCTTCCTTCCTTCCTTTTCCTTTCTTTTGGTCCAAGAGAAAAACCCTTCCCAGAAGCCTGCACCCATTCCCTAGTTCCCACCTCCTTACCAGTCCCTGGCAGAAGGGACCAAGTCTCCTGCCTTGAACTTGTGGTCTGTGTCCTGACAGCTGGACGAACTCACCTGGCAGCACCTCTCCAGCAGCCAGAGCCTGGCTTAGCCACCGAGGCTGGTTCTCACCAGTCCTGTGAGGGCGGACCCAGTGATAATTATGACAGGAACATGGTATATAGGAGGCTGAAGGGACCTTTAACACATGCAAGTTAACAGCTCTGGGTCTGCTGCTGTCAGATTCTTCTCCCTTGCCTTTTAAGTCACACTGGGTCTGTCAAACCACTGATCAGGGAGCACCCTCCAACAAAACAATTTGCAGAGTGACCCAGGGGCTTGAATCCTGGAGGTCTGTCCCCAGGAGCACCTTCCAGAAAGGTAGATTGGACTTCACTGCTATTTTTGAATTTCTCATATTCCAAGGAGCCTCCCTGCCCCCTCCCCCATTCTAAGGGGAATCTATTTTAAGGGGAATTCTGGGGATTGTATTCAGAATGTGCTGAGGAGAGTATGCACGGCCACATGTGGTGTGAATGGGTCTGGCCAGGAACTCACAGGGTTGTTCCGTCAGCTCCTGTTTTAAAATTTGCATTATTGAGGCACCTGGGTGGCTTAGTCCGTTGAGCGTCTAACTTCAGCTCAGGTCACGATCTCTCAGTTTGGGTGTTTGAGCCCCATGTCGGGCTCTACACTGGTTGACGGTGTGGAGTCTGCTTGGGATTCTCTCCTTCTCTCTCTGCCCTTTCCTTGCTCATGCTCTCTCTTAACAATAAATAAAACATTTAAAAAAATAAAATAAAATTTGCGTTATTTGTGGCTAGCATTTCCTAGTTTGCTGTGGATTCTTGTTTTTAACTTTGTGAATAGGTAAATACATTTGCGTGTTTTGAAATCCAGGAGATTTACGCAGTTTTCAAGGCACCCTCTCCTCACCCCTCTGTCCCCAGGTAGTCTGTATCCTCCCAGAGGACCTTTCTACAAGCAAAAGCACATGTCTACACACACTGTTCCTTCTGCTCAGAACCTTGCTTTCCTTTCTCAACAGTACCACTTTAGAGATCTCTCCCCATCAGTTCAGAAAGAGTCCATTCCATTTCTTTTTCATAGTATTCCGTCACATGGGGTTTCCATAACGTATTTCACAGGCCCCAGCTGGAGGACAGGAGTTGTTTTGAGGCTTTTTCTGCATTGAATGACCAGGTCCATATCCCATTTTGTAGGTGTGCAGGTGTATCTGTAGAATAGTTTCCCAAAAGTTGTTTTGTGGGGTCGAAGGTTGCACACATTTGTAATTGGGATCAGCATCACCACGTTGCCCTCCAGAGGGGTTGGGGCACTTTGTATTTCCACTGGCGAAATGTGAGAGTGCGTATTCCTGTGGCTTTGCTACCTGACAGATAAAAAGTAGGATTTCAGTGCGGTTTTGTTGGCATTTGCTCTCTGACAGGTGAAGTTGAGCATCTTTTCAGATATTTGAGAGTCATTTGTGTTTTCTTTTTATCAACTGTCTTATGGGCTTTGCCCATATTTCTATTGAGTGTTGGTTTGTCTTTTAATTTCTGTGTTCTCATTCTGTATTGGAGGTTAGGCCTTTGTGATATGAGCTGCAAATATTTTTTTTTTCTCAGATTGTCATTTATCTTTTGCCTTTGCTTATGGTGACTTTGCCCATGTCTGGCTTTTATAGTCAGATTTATCAATCTTTTCATTTATAGTTACTGGGCTTTGATTCATAGAAAGAACTTCTATCCTAGCATGGTCCTTACTTTCTTTCCAGAAAGTACTTAGTTGTCCTTACACGTTTTTTGGACCCTCTCTCCTCTACCCATCTGAGATGATAATTTGTGCTAAGTGTGTTTCCCACTGTTTTGGTGTTTTGGGGTCTAGTTCTGGCATTTCCTCTCCTCCCCACCAGTTTTCAGCTTCTGTGGCAGTATGTTGAATATCTGGCAGTCTGGTACCCTCACAGTATTCTTTTTTGCAAAGTTTTCCTAGCTGCTTCTATTTGTTTTTCTGTATGAATTTTAGGATCTAGTTCTCCTATTCCAAAATAAAACAAAGCAACACCCAAAATGCCTACTTCAAAAATACACTTACATCTTTTGTAGGAAGGCAGATTTTGTCTGAACTGTGCCCCCGAGGTAGTGTGTTGCTGCACACAGCCAGGTGCCACCTCCCCCTCTCATCCTGCCAGCTCTGCTTGTGCAGGAGTGTAAGGCAGCATGTGATCAGCAACACCTGTGCGCCGGTAATGGTAGCATGAGACCAGAGTGCCCTGGGGCAGGGCCAGGGCCAGGGCTGCGGCTGTTCCAGCAAAGATGAACACAAAGTGGTATGGGGCTCGAACGTGCAACCAGTGGTTCCCACCACGGTCACTTGCCACTGACTTGCTCATGAGAGCTCCCTGTCCAAGGGGCTCAGTAGCCCAGGAGCACCCCGTCCCCCCCACAACCGGTGATAGTGGTGTATCTCCTATGAGCATGTATGTGCTCCCACTTAACCCTCACAGTAACTGTGAGAAGAAACAGGCAAGATGGCAACCCCTGAAGCCATTGACAAATGAGTAGGGGTGCAGGGGTGGGGTGGGTGCAGGGCTACTTCCATGCAGAAAGCACCTCTCTGGCTACAGGCAGAGTCCTAGGACAAGAGGGGTCCCCACTGAGTGGGGCCTCACCTCCTCCACTTGTACCATGGGGGTAAGCACTTCTAGCTGGAGCTTCCCAGGAGAGGGCATCTGCATGTCAGCTCCACGTGGGTCTATAAACCATGGGCGTTTTCAGTGATCAATGAAGTAGCCAGTGGCCTTCTAAAGAAAGGAAAGTCTGCTTTCCATAATGGGGACAGGCCTTTCTGCTGACCCCAAGGCTGCCCGTTGGCCTGGGTTTCCTTGCAGGCTGACAGCTGATTGGCCCCAATGGTTGGCTATCTCCCAACCTGCCCCAGCATGGGAGGGTGAGCAGGAGGGACTCGCTGGTATGAAAAACATGTCAGTCTTGATGTGGGGAGCTGGAGGTGGCCCCATACCAGGGGCCACTGAACAGAGCTATGTATTGATGAGTGACAGCCCATTCCTTTCAGGACCTGGGTGCTGCGGCCTGGGAGCCTGGGAAAAGGTGTATCTCTGTGGAAGCCTCTCTCTGACCAGCCCCACCCCTCACCACGCTCCCCAGACACACATCCGTAGGGATTCCTTGTGCTCACTGAGGTCTCTTCATGTGATCTTAGGTACCCCTGTTAAGTCAATGGATCCATCTGCCCTTTTCCCCGGGGGCCCCCTATTCAGAGATGCATCCCCTCCCTTCTTTCTTCCACAGAGGGGAGCTCAGCGAGGCCTCCCAGAGCCTTGGTTGGCACAGCCAGCCTGAGCTGAGAAGAGCCAGCGGGAGGCCGAGGGGCCAACTGGGGAGATCACTTACTGCCACCGGCAGAAGAGGCACTAGTTTACAGACATTGTTCTGGCTCTGGGTCTTTTTTTTTTTGCAACGCAAAAGGACCCCCAGGACTGCCCACAAGGGGCTCACAGACCAAAAACTGCCATGTGCAGGTGCTGTTGGAGCCAGGAGGGACCCAATCATCTGTGGGAGCTGGCAGTCTGGCCCAAACTGGTTGGCGCAATTGAGAAAATTGGGAGCATGCCCTTTGGACAGGGGTCAGAGCAGGAGGGAGTCTCTCAGTGGCTCAGGGTGTGAGCTGAAACATGCACACTTCCCAAGCTGCACGTGCAGGTGCAGCTGCCAGGAAGGGGGCAGGGGGCAGGGCCCTGGGCTGGGCGCTCAGTTGGGGGCTTGGGCAGGAGGAAAGCCCCTGTCCTCTTAGCCTGGCTTCTTGCAGCTTCTGGGAGGAACACACTGTCCCAGCCCAGGCCTGTGGCTTGGGCAAGAGGAGCATGTGGGACACAGTGTTCCCTGATAAGATGAGGCAATCGCTCTCACAGCCTCATCGCAGCGCCAAGGAACATTTATGTAACCCCCGCCCTGCGCCCCGTGAGCCCTTGGCCCAGGCCCCCCTGCTGCCCAGCTGCCCTGCTCACGGTGCACCAACAGCACCCCGCCCTGTACCGACCAGTTATCCCCTGTCTCGAAGTCCTGCCACTTGCAGCCTGGCCCCTCCCAAGCCCCCTCCCACAGTGACCCAGCCTTTCCCCACCCAGCTTCCTTCACTCCCTCCCTGTGCACCCTGTACCCCACAAGACCTGACCTCTACCCCCTTGCTCTCACTCTGCCTCCCCCTCCCAAGTCCCTCTCACCATTCTGTCCCACAGCCCCAACCCTGGCCTCCTGCAGCCCTGCCTTTGGAAAGTGAGGGCAGGGGGACTGGAGTGGGCCCATCCCAGTCTTAGGCATCAGGCAGGATGCTGCAGAAGGGCTGATCTCCCTTCAGGGTTCTGGAATCTCTGATCAGGTTTCCTATCCTGAGAGGGCCAGTGTCACTTCTGAGCTAGACTGAGCATTCTCCTTGTGGTGGCCCTGTGGTACTATTGTGTCCTCCTATCACATGCCCAAGAGGAGGCAGATTCAGAATTGAGCCCAGCAGGAGGGAAGCTAGGGTTCATTTAGTCTGGGTGGCCAGCTCCCTGCTGGGCCCCACTCCACTCTGTGTACGATCCCTATATACTCACTCCACCTAGCCACACCACCTTGGAGTCAGTCCTTAGAAGAGCAGTTTTCAAAGTGAGGCCCAGGGACACCTGTAGGTACCTGAGATACTTCCAGGAGACCATGAGTTCAAAACTATTTTCAAAATAATAATATTATTTGTCCCTTATTCTCTCAAAAGAATACAATGAAATATTCCAGAAGGTACATGATGTGTGATGACATCCCCCTGACAGCTACAGGAATGCACATGTGCTTGAGTTTAAATCTTTTTTCAGTTTTAATTTCTAATATGATAAATATCAATGGATATAACCCACATGAACAAATACTCTTTCGGTCCCTCACTACAAGTATGAGCGCTACTGTGGGTGACTCTGTCCCCCTGTCCAGGCTGCCTTTCCCCCAGCTGTTCTCGATTCTTCTGGCTGCTCCTCATTAGCCTCCTGGGTGCTGCTTGAATGTCACCATGTAGAGGTGGGCCCACCCAGACCCTGGTGCTGATCCTTGCCAGCATGAATCATAACTTCTGAGTGTTTTATTCATCTGTTTATTGCTGTCTACCCTCCTGGAATGGGCTGACAGAGGTATAAAGGATGGAATCGGGGGGACTCTGCATAATGACCCTGTCCCCAGGGCCAGACAGAGAGTCTGTGTTCAATAAAAGTGCTGAGCTGCTGTTACCCAGATGGACCAAGAGCTGTGTGCTGGCCTAGGGGTGATGCTGGACTTTCCTTGCCTTCTGCCACTCCAGGCTACCTGGTACCAACATCCCATCCTGTTGGATGCTACAGTTCTGTGTGGCCCACACATCATTGTAGCCCATCTATAATTATACCCCTCAGATGCTTCCCAGAGCTGCAAACATAAGGACCTTGAAAAGGACAAGCTCCCAATGAGGGCCCAGGGTTTATTAGAAAGCAAGGGTGAGTCTGAATTTGGGTTGGTCTTCCCCTACTGCCACCATGGGCCTAAATTTGAAAAGACACAGGTGTAAAAAATAGTGGATGAGAGCAATAATAATAGCTAACATTTCATAGGTAGCATTTGGCATGTGTCAGGCACAGTGCCAAGGTCTGGTCGTGTGTGTGAGCCCATGGGATCACCATGTGTACCCCACTATAAGGATGTGGTAGTATATTCATTTCCTGTGGCTACCATAACAAATTACCATAAATTGGGTGGCTTAAAATAACAGAAATGCACTCTCTCACTGTTTTGGAGGGCAGAAGTCTAAGATCAAGGTGTTTGCAGCTCACTACCTTGCCCACCTCTTTTCCTTCTGAAGGCTCTGGGGGTGGGGTGGGGGAATGGAATCCATTTCATGCTTCTCTCCTAGATTCTGGGGGCTGCCCTACAGTCTTTGGAGTTTCTTGGCTTATAGATACATCACTCCAGTCTCTTCCTCTGTCATCGTTTGGCCCTCTCTTCTCTTCTTTTCTAAAGGACACTTGTGATCTCATTTCAAGACCCTTACCTTAATTGTATCTACAAAGACGCTTTTTCCAAATAAGATCACAAGTTCAAGGGATTAGGACCGGGACATCTTTTTCGGGGAGCACTCTTTACCCCACCATAGGCAATGAGGTACTTATCTGAGGCCACACACATCAGTATACTGTGAGAACAGATCTAAGCCTCATCTGTCAGACGTGGCACACCAAGCTCTTGAACTCAGCACCTAGTCACAGGAAAATGAAACTGTTGTGTTTAATGCTGGACCTTTCCAAACATCTAATGACCAATGTGCATTGTGAAGTTCCTAGACTGGACTTAGCATGTAGCATTTCTCAAACTTTTTTTGTTGACGAGATTTTTTTCCTCCAGAACCAATTAACAATGTATTCAATTCTAAAAAGACACATAACACAGAAGAGCTTACAACAACAAAAAATCCTGTTCCCAGTGAGGCATCACTTTCTAGAGACCAACACTGCTCTGATTTTAGTTGTCTTGGTAGTTACCACCATAAATGAATTATATGATATATATATATATATATATATATATATATATATATATATATATATATATTTTTTTTTTTTTTACTGTTCTTTGATGTATCAGATTTATATATGATGCGTTATCTCCCTGCCATGAAATTGAAGGATTTACCTCATTTCTACCCCTCCCCTCACCTCCTCCTAATTGATGAATATATTATATATTTTTTTGTTGTTGATTATCCTTATAACTTTAACCTCATTTAGGCATTTCCTTTGTGCATGTGTGTGTTCCTACCTTTCTCTTAAATCCACATTCTCTACTGGGGGCCATGAGTCAGTTGTATGGGCTTTGTCTATAACA
Source organism: Neofelis nebulosa (assembly GCF_028018385.1). Taxonomy (NCBI): domain Eukaryota; kingdom Metazoa; phylum Chordata; class Mammalia; order Carnivora; family Felidae; genus Neofelis; species Neofelis nebulosa. The sequence goes on from NC_080788.1 coordinate 22,178,641, forward strand.
TTGATTCTAAATACTGACAACTAGTTCTAGGGTTCACATGACCATAACTGTGTAAAGATTGCTTCCATATGCCAGGGCCTGTGGTGGGATTTCATTCCCTCCTGCTGCCTCATGGGGTTGTTGTGAAAGATAAATATAACATACAAAAAGCCCGTAGAACAGTGTTTGGCTTATATCTTGTAGCACTTTAGATTGCTTCAAATTTAGATCCCAGTTTTCTTGCATGTCTTCTATTCTTCCTGGAGTTTGTAATTGCCTCTCTTTTTTCTTTTAACCAAAGAATAGTATGTGCCTTCACTGTGTCCTGAAGTTTATTCAGCCTCTTGATCATACTCTCTGATGCATGGAATTCACCTTCTTCTTGAAACTATCCCCCTGTGAATCCTGCCTCTGTGGCCACCAGGTCTCTGCCTCACTCTTATCCTGAGATGCCCCTTCATTTTTCACTAATTTCCCTAGCTTCTCATTTTTTCTTTTCCCATTTTTGCTGGAGTTTGAGAGGTAAACTTGGAAGACCCTGTTTCTTTTTCATCGAGCATCCAGTGTGATTTACAAGAAGTTTGGTATTCCCTCATGGTTGACTTGGTGTTTGTTCTCACCTCTTTCTAATAAGTTTTGTGATCTCTTCATTTTACCCAGTGTTCTGACTTTGCAGAAATTCTCACAGCATTGCAGAAATTCTTGCAGCAGGAACCTTTACTTACTACCCTGCCCACCTCTCTGCCAGCCCTTTCCATGTTACTCTCCTGTCTTGTTTGATTCTGACAGATACTGTTTTCTTGTTTCTTTGGTAATTTACTCTCCTCCATTTTTTCTTTTCTTTTTTCTAACGAACAGAAATTATTTAAATATATTGCACCCCCAGGATTGATTCCCTGTAACTCTGAACTATCATTTGTAACTATCAGATAGTTTTGGGATATGATGGTTTGCTCTCTTGATTTTGAATTCTCCTCCCACACACCCCCTTTCCTGCTCCCCCCCAAAGCCCCTGTAAAATCACATGTGCAACATGTACATGTAACATGTAACAACATATACAGCCACACAGAGCTCTTAGTTTCAGCATTACTAGGAGGCAGAGAACACTGCAACATTCACATATTTTCAGAGCTTTTTTGATGTTGTTCCATTTTTTATGGGTTATTTCCTTCAGTATATTTCCATCTGTTCTATGAAATTTTTGTTTGGGCAATAATACTCTCAATTTCTTTTTTTTTTAAATTTTTTTTTTCAACGTTTTTTATTTATTTTTGGGACAGAGAGAGACAGAGCATGAACGGGGGAGGGGCAGAGAGAGAGGGAGACACAGAATCGGAAACAGGCTCCAGGCTCTGAGCCATCAGCCCAGAGCCTGACGCGGGGCTCGAACTCACGGACTGCGAGATCGTGACCTGGCTGAAGTTGGACGCTTAACCGACTGCGCCACCCAGGCACCCCATTACTCTCAATTTCTAAACACTATTTTTTGTCCTCTGAACTTCCTTTTGATGGTATCATGTTCACTTTATGCATGAAATTTTGTCTGAAAATTTTCTCAGAATACTAATTCAAAGTTTTAGGTTGACATTCTCTTCTGTCCCTTGGCTTCACTCTTTTTCCTCTGGAGTCAGCTTTGTTTTGTTGCTCTTGGCCTTTTCCCTTTCATCTTGCTGGTTTTCCTTGGCCATCTGGCCATCCTTGAGTGTTTATATTTAAGGTTGATGGGTGGGTGGCATGGATTTCCTCTGCTGGGCACAGGTGCACCAGCTTCAAGGACTGGCTGAAGGCTTTAGGGCCGGGAGGCGGGGGGCGGAGAATGGAAAGGGTGGCGGTGTGGCTACCCCCAGTGCCATAAGGGCTGCATTCTGGGGTGCCAGGAGCCCCTGCTGATTCTCCCTGAGCAGTTGATACCATTTTTTTGTGGTTCAGAGTTTGCCTGGGTAAATGATGGCCTGTTCCTTGCTCTGAGGGATGGGAGGGGTGAGGTCCTCATTGAAGTCTACCTTTGTTACCTCCCTCTCAGGGAGTGTTCTGGGTAGCCACCCCTTGTCTGTCACTGTGTTTGGGTCTGCAAGAGTCTGTTGCAGCCTCTTGTTCTGCTGGCTGTTACCTATTGGCCACACTGGAGGTTGAAAGAGCAACATGAGAAGCAAATTACCTCGTCTGGGCTCCTTATGTTATTGATGAGGAAACTGAGGATCAGAATAGTAGTAGAGCACTCAGGTTGGGAATTGTCTCTTGGCCCTGCAGGGGTGTGGGGCTCTGGAGTGTGGCTCCCTTCAGGCCAGTGTGAGGCAGCTGGACCCTCCCTGGTAGGCCTACAAGTCCTCCCTGGGCCCTAGACCCTTTACTCCGGATTCTCAATCTCAGAGGCTGAAGATGGGCCTGATCTGCCCTCGGGCCAGGGCCAGGGGTGCCTGCACAGGTTGTTGGGGGTCATGCTCTGCCGTGTGCTTGGGACTGCCACCGCCAGGGGCCTTGGGCCCTGCTATCACAGTTACTGAGAAGCTGCCATTTCATCCTGGGAGATGCCTGCTGCCTTCCTTGGGTACTGGCTGGAGGGCACAGGCATGGCACATGTTTGCCCCGATGGGTTGGTTACAGGCCGGTGGAGAGGGAGGGGACGCGGCTAGGGATGGGGAGGAGCAGGCTGCGTGGAGGGCAGGGCCAGGACCGGTGACTGATGCGCTGCCCTGTCGCCCCGCAGGTGAAAGACCCTTCGCCTGCAGCTGGCAGGACTGCAACAAGAAGTTCGCGCGCTCCGACGAGCTGGCCCGGCACTACCGCACGCACACAGGCGAGAAGAAATTCAGCTGTCCCATCTGCGAGAAGCGCTTCATGCGCAGCGACCACCTGACGAAGCACGCACGCCGCCATGCCAACTTCCACCCGGGCATGCTGCAGCGGCGCAGCGGGGGCTCACGGACCGGCTCCCTCAGCGACTACAGCCGCTCCGATGCCAGCAGCCCCACCATCAGCCCGGCCAGCTCGCCCTGAGCGCGGCCGCAGCCCGACTCAGCACAGCCCCGCCCACCCCTCCGCGGGGCCCCGCCCACCCCTGGCCGGCGAGGACCCTCCGCCCCAACTACAGCCTTGAGCAGATATGCTCGCCCTTCCTTTTGTGATGCCGTGTCTTTTCCTTTTGTAATGAGAAAGAAAGAACTTTCTGGAGTCAAAACAACAACACAACAATTTTCTTCACCTCAGGTGTCAAAGTGAATTTGTAAAAAAACGAAACAAAAAATTTTCAAAAAACACCATCCACAAATTGCACAATAAACATACCCACAAAGGTGAGATTCAGTGGTGTTGAACCCCTCCCCCCCTTTCTCAGGGATGGACATGTTCCACGAGGTCAGTGAGGACACCCCCTTCCTGCCGCCTTATTCTGTACATAGATTTGCACTCTGGAGTTTTCTGTTAGGTTCGGGAACACACTGGGGACAAAGACTAAGCAATGCAGGTGGAGCTCAGTGTCTGGCCCTTGGGTTAGTCCGTCAGTCATTTCTGAGCGGATGTGGTCACTGACATTTGCTTCCAGGCCAGATTCCTCAGCAGGGGGCCCCAAGTCTCCACGCAGCCGCCAGCCTCTGCCCCAGAAGCCCGGCCAGGCTCAGGACATAAATGATTCAGAGGGATGCCTTAAGCTGTGCTGGGTGAAAGAAGCACTCCATCTGGGGAGACCACAGAGGCGCCTCCCCTCTGCGGGGCCCTGCCAGTCTCCCTGTCCCTGCCTCCAGGAGCCTCTCTCTGGGCCTCTCAGCACTGGGAGCAGAGGTGCAAGCCCCAGCCAGTCAGACCACTGCACCATCCGAAGTCCAATGCGACAGGTCCCGGGCCACACCTGCCCCACCCTTGGCCTGCCTGAGGCGCATGCCCTGCACAGGGACACCGGCTAGTTTGTGTCCTGCAGAAGGTACATGGGGACCTCTCACTTTTATCATGTTCTCTGACTGGAAAATAGAGGCTAGGAATCCTGGTGTTTTCAAAGATGTCTGAAAGTGTCTCTGGTGCCTCCAGTTCCTGTGTTCTCCTGGACCCTCCTGCTATCAAGACACCTTTGTTGGAAACAATGGGGAAGGTTGTTGGGCCACCTTGCCAGAGGCCCCGTGTGTGTGGTCGTGCATGCAGCATCACTCAGTGCTTCACAGAGACAGTTCTGTAGCAAGAGACCGGAACATTGTGACTTGGAACTTTACGGGAGTGGTGAAGCAGATGTTATGGGAAATGCTGTCAGAGAACGTGCATTCTGTTTGCTCCCCAGGGAACACCAGACAGAAACTTGTGGGAAATACTTTGCTCTGACCCACCGTGTTCCCAGCTCAGAATTAGCAAACCTCCAGCTTCTCCATGAGCTTTGCACCCCCTGGACTTCTCCCTTTCCCTCCCGTTTCTCCCCTTCTGCCTGGGAGGCCTCAGCCCACACCCTTCCTGTGGCACATTAGGGCTGTGGGGGCTCCATCGCCAGCGTTCTCCTGCCAGGGGAGGAGGAGCAGAGAGCTGAGCAGTTTCTCGTGGAGCCCCAACCTTGAGCCCTGGTGAGGCAGTCAGGCTGGGCTCCAGCGTGCTGCTCCTCTGCAGACATTTGGAGGTTCCACCTGAGTGCTGCCCAGGCACCACCCTTTCCTTCCTCCTGAGATTTGGGGCCTGTAAATACAAGCCCCCAGGACAGTGCGTGTGTGTGTATGTGTGTGTGTGTATGTGTGTGTTGGGGTGGGGGGTGGGTTTGGGGTGGACTTGGGGTATCTTGCAGAGACCTCTGCTCATTTTGGTGAGGAGGAATGACCCTTGGGACCTCAGAGGGCTGTAGATGGGCTTCCTGGGCCCAGAGTGCCTTGGTTGTGGCCACCCTGCTTCCACCCTCACCCTGTCACGGCATGGGGTGCAGCACAGAGAAGCCGTAGACACCCAGGCCTGGCTGGTGCTCACAGCCTGTGGCCGTTGCTTTGGGCCAGCACCTTCTGTCCATAGTGACCACAAGGGTGGCAGTCTGCTGTTGACAGCACTTGGGTGCCCCTTTCTAACTCCACTGTGTATCATCTGGGATTGACAGGTGGCATGGTGGTGGCTTCCAAGTAGCATGTTAGGTACCAGGTTGGGCAGTAGCATTGTTCTTGCTGTGGGTGGAAGCCAGGCAGAGCCAGGGGATCAGGTGCAGAGCTCACTGCCCTGGCTGCCGGGCCCTACTCGGGCTGCCTGCTTGCATTTGGTCTGGGAAAGAGGGTGGAATATCCTGTAGAGACCTGGACAGAAGAGCGCCCTGAGTGCTCAGTGTGAAAAATCCTCCTGCCCAGTTCCAAAGTGAGGCCCGGAAGGTCCTCAGGGGCCCCTCCCAAAGTTGTTTCCGTGTGAGGCAGAGAAAGCCACACTCTGAATACATTTCATGTCTCAGGAACTCACATTCCAGGTTCAGGAATTTTATTCCAAAGTCCTTTGGTGTGCTCACCGTCCACGGGTCCCCGAAGGCAGAGAGAGGAGGCTGTGGGTCTCTGGGAGGCCAAAATGCTGTCCTCTGGAGGAGCCGGGAGTCTCCTTGTGATCTGCCTACTGGCATCTCAGAAGGAGGGTTTCTAACCCCACTTCTGTCTGCACATAAGAAGGGGAGTAAGGACTCTAAACCCAGTCATCTTGGAATAAAAGAAGAGCTGGTTTGTTTTAGAGGTGGGGTGGGGGGTGGGGGAGGGAAAGCGGGTGTTTGCTGTTTCCAAAGAGAGCACTTAATTTAATTTTTCCTCTAAATGACCCAGGGCTGTTCCGTCGGATAGATGGAAGGGTAACATTGCCTTAAAACAGAAATATGCAGGCATTGGCTATTTTTGGCAAATGAGTGTGTCTTCGTTCCCAAAGCAGTGCTGGTCTAATGGCAGGGTGCGGTCCTTCCTCTAGGGGCCTGGCCTGGGAGATGGGGCACTGCTCTGCTGACTTAGGGCACCTGGAGAGAATTCCCGCCTGGCACCCCTGGGCACTAGGCCTGGGGCTCCAGTCGGACCATGCCAACTCATCTGGGGCTAAAATTCATCTCACTTGAAGGGTGGGAAAAATCCATGAACCTTGGTGAGGTTTAAATGGGCTCTCACTGGCATCTCATCATGAAATGAGTGCTTGTGGAAGGGGGCGGTGGACCTTGGAAAGCTGGCCCCCCTGGGCCTCCGCTGAAAGGGGTGGACCCTCTTGAAACAACCTGCATTTTCTTCTGAAATGTAGAATGTCTTCCCAGCCTGGGTCTGTTTCAGGGTCTTTCATTTTTCTGGTTTATGGCCATGCTTGCCCAGCTTCAGTGTGATTGAGGAACCCATAGGACTCCTAGAAATAATAGTGAAAACTCAGACCTTTATTTTGTAGCAGACTTGTTCTCAAAGGCCAAGGGGGCAGAGGTCTCAAGATGAAGGATGCCTGAACAAAGGAAGAGTTCCCCTCCAAAAAGTCCTAAAAGGGACCCTGGACCCAACCATCAGCAGGCTGGTGTTTAGCTCACATCCCAAATAAGAAAGCCCCTCTTTGCATCAGCCATGTTAGGGGACCAGTTGTTGGCTCCCCATATGCCCACTGAATCCTACAGCCATCCAGAAAGAAAAATGAACACAGCAGTTTCCACAAAGGGCCCTGGGTCCTCTTCTGTAGGGTGCTATGTAGGAACAGGCAGTGATGCCCTTGATGGGAATATAGTCCTGGAGGTGCCCTACCTGCATCCCACTACACCCCCACTTATGGCACTTTGAGGTGCAGGACACCCCCCCACACACACCCTTTATTCTGAGGCCATGCAACCGGGCAGGTGCAGGATTCGCCACGGTGCAGCCTCCAGGTGCAAACATCAGTGGCAGTGGGGTCCCCAGATCTCACCATGCCCTGGCTCTCCGCTCAGACCAGTGGAAGGTGATTCAGAGATAGGGACAGACAGGCCACAGGTGGCCCCCAGCCCACTTTTTGGGACATGAAGAGAGGGCTGGTGGCTTTCTAGGGTCCCAAGAGGAGTGTGGCAGAACTGGGGTCTCCATTTGAGCCTTCTGCTGCCCAGCCCAGTCTTCAGAAGACCCAACCTCCTTTCTTGCCAGAAGCAGGTGCTAAGGTGGACTGCACAGGATCCTAGCACTCCTTGGGGACTTCATCCTCAGCAAGCTGGAGTGCCACCTAACAAGAAAGTGTGATCTGAGCAATAGCATCCCCTTGTTTTCTGACTCCTGATTTGGGCTTGTTTACCAGGCTACCTGATGATTTTGACTTCTGGCAGGTATCATGGATTTTTTTTTTTTAAACCCATTTTTACAAAGTCATTCAGTCAAAAACACAGTGCTGGAAGGTTTAAAGTGTCTGATGTATTGGTCACATTGAGACCAGTAAGAAATGCTTTGTAGGTCACCCACATCTTTTTTGCTATCCAAAGATTGCATATGCGATTCTGGTGGCCATATTTTCCAAAGCTAAAATGGAGGGTGTGGGCTAACACTTTCTGAATGCAGGGTTGCCCTGGGAAAAGCCTGCTTCTATGACTGATATTCCTCATTCTAAGGTTAGGTTTCGAAGGTTTGTCCAAGACACATTCCAGAGAATTTTGTACCAGAATTTGGATGTACAATCCAGCTTACTACTGATAAATGCCTGAGTGTCATTTAGGGAGAGGCCCCTTCCCCCACCCACTGTCCTGTCCCTCACTGGTTAGAAGATTGGATTCGGTGGTGGGAGCTGTGAGCCCCGGATCCATGAGGGTAGAGGGGCCATACCTGGTTTCTTGGTTTCTACTGACCCCCTGTAGCAATGTTGGACTTGGCAGTGCGTCCAGCTGGCCCTGCCCAGCTTCTCCCTTATGCAGCTTTAAAACCTTACTACTTTTATTTAAAGATGAACAGGATGGGAGGGGAGTGGACCACAGGAGCAGCTTTCTCCTAGGGCTCAAGGGAAGCTTCCCAGTGACACATTGACAGGATGCTGTACACGCTCACTTAGAAACCCAAGTATGTGTGAGCTGAATGCCTGCAAGACAGCCGCAGGTCTGGTCAAAGATTTTCCTTCCCACTCAGAGCACAAGGGCTGGGTGTACCGGCCGGATCCCTCCCCAGCCTGCCCTCTGTGTGGGGTGAGAGGGTCATTTCCCAGGGCGGCTCAGACACCACTTGGGGAGCAGTGTGGTGGCCATTCCTGGTCAGGGTGCCCATGGGTGGGTGGGTGGCTTCACTCTTTAGTCTCAGCCCGGAGAGTCCATGTGCCTAGTGCCGGGGATCCCAAGGGCTCAACGGCGTCAGCACGAGCTATGCATTGTGGGGCCTGGGGCTTGCTGTGGTTCCCACAGAACCAGGAATAACTTGTGTGGATATGTTGGGTGCATGAGTCAGCCACCCCAGACCCACACAAATGACCCCTTCCCCATCCAAAGCCATTGATGGAGTTTCTCTGGAATCGTTTGCCAAAATCCCAAGGCAGAATCCAAGGGTCCAAGACCATTTCCATGGAGCACACATTTTCCTTTTCTGTAGGAACATTTTTTTTTTTCTTTTTAATCAGCACCACACCATGCTTCCGAAGGCCACGTTTCATCTTTCCTGGATCACTACAGTGAAGTATTACAGTTGTACAGTTCCCAATCTGGCCTTGGCTTGCTCGGATAAAACTTTGTATGTATTTTGTATGGCATAGATTCTATATTGTAATGATGTCCTATGCAAAAAGAAAAAAAAATTAACTAAATTGTAAATTTTATTGTTTTAACGTGTATGCATGTTTAGTGACGTTTACATTTTGAAATAAAATTTATGATTCATTATTTTATTTGCCAGAGCTGGTTCCTTGGAGAGGCCCGGGGTGGGGGAGGGGAGGGACCAAAATGGACCAACTCCAGCAGCTATATGTAATTGCCTGAGGGGCAGTAACCGACCCTGAGCTTTGTAGGCCTTTTATAGAATAGAAGGCTTTGCAGAAAGTGGGTTCCCCTCTGGCTATCCCCTGCCTATTTCAGCTTATCACATTCCCACCCCTCAACTCTTCTCCCTCTCCCACAAAAAGCTCAGCCTGACAATTCCATCCTTCAGAGCATCAAGGAGAAAGGTAGACCCCAGGGAGGCAGTGATGACAGGACCCTGAGCAGGGCATAGTGCTGGTCCCTACAACCCCCCCCCCCCCCATAAACACCTGCTCCCCAGGGCAGCAGCCCCATTTCTCAACTCCAGTTGCCCTCCGAGGGTCTGAAAGTCTGTCAGACTACACTGTCACTCAGCCAGATGGCTGCCTGCTCCCCTTGCCCCTGCCCAGGGTCCAAAGAGTGACCTGTTTGCAGCCACAGAAGACCCTGAGGTTGGCTGTGGGAACGGACCCCAAAGCACACTGCCACAAGCGCCAGGTCTGGGGCGCTGGGGACTGGCATGGTATGTGTTGATACCAGAGCTCATTCAAGTCTTCTGTGATAATTAAGCACCCCTGGCTGCTCCCTTACCACCCAAATCAGGGCATTTCCATAGCAGGCAGTATAAAGCCTGTAGCTGGCAGGAAGAGATGGGCCCCAGACCTGTGCCCAAAGAGCATGGAGGGAAGGTGCAGGTACAGCCCTGCCGTCGCAGCCCCCAGCCAGGTTCTCATCCAGGACTGAATCTGGGTCTGTGCCTGATTCTTACGTGATCGCCTACTGTTGAGAGAACACATGAAAACACGAAATGGAAAATAGTAATAACGAAAAGCACTGCGGTCAATCAAAGGTGATTTTTCCTAAACCTGGAAAACATCTACACTGGCAGGTGTTTCCTGATAAAATCTTTTCTGCAGCATAGATTAGGAGGAGGAGCTGTGAAGTCCCTGTTAGGGGACTGACACCTGTTAGGAAAACAGGGCTTGTCTTCAAACAAAAAACTTTTAATATGGAGACAGAGCCCAGTCTTGGTCGGAGGATTTTCCCAGGAAGGTGATCGTTCTTCCTTCTCAGAGACTGTTCCTTTTTGCTCAGGAACTCCCTGATTGCGGCAAGCTGAATAGATTCACTTCCATAAATAGGTGTGTGTTGAGAGGAGCCCAAATGCTTTATAAATATTAACGGGGTGGGGGCAAATGCAGCCATCAGTTGTGACATTGCTGCTGAGGTTTGCAAGAAGTTTTGGGTTCCTTCTGGTGTTCCTTTCCAGAAGATGGGGGCCTGGCATTCAGGAAGCCTCCATCTCAAGCCCTAGGGGTGTCCTGAGACCTTGAGAGGCACCCAGTAGCATAGAAGGAAGAAAATGTTCAAGCGATAGATTTTCCTGGTGTTTAAAAAACCAATGCAATGAGGGGCACCTGGGTGCCTCAGTAGGTTGAGTGACTGACCCTTGATTTCGACTCAGGTCATGATCTCATGGTTCCTGAGATTGAGCCCCACGTCAGGCTCTGTTCTGACAGCACAGAGCCTGCTTGGGACTCTCTCTCTCTGTCTCTCTCTCTCTCTGTCTCTCTCTGTCTCTCTCCCTCTCTGCCTGCCCCTCCCCCCTCTTAAAATAAATAAACTTAAAAAAAAAAACAATGCAGTATTGCCTGTGGCATAAACAGCACATAAGCAGTGTGGGGGGAGGGTCTGTGATAATAGGATATCAGAACTGAGCAGGTACTGGGTGTTACAGAGTGGTCAGCCCCCAGACACTCCTTGCCCAACACCCTCTGCTTTTTTATCAGGACCTTGAATTACAAAGTCAAACTTGGGGCAGTTAGGTGAAGTATGCAGTGTCAGGGAGGGTTTGCACCTGGATGGGAATGTAGTAGTAAAGTTCTTGGATAACAGAGTGAGGATTCAAAATGACATTGGCAGCCAGTAGAAGGACAGCAAGTCCCTGATCATAGCCAGCAAGATGAAGTGTGCCTATACCAGATAAGATAGACCCATCTTACCACATCAAATCTGGAGGCGATCCAGCCTATGGCTGGTTGGTGCTGACCTGCAGCAGGTCTCTGGGGGACACAGGGCCTGGGAGTAACCAGACAGTGCTGTCTTTGAGAACGTGGAGGCTGGCATCTGGTTGAGACATTGTCAGAGGGCAGAGGCTGGCCATGGCTCACAAACTACAGGAACTTACCATCATTTGGCGCTGGCTTGCAAACAGTGACCACCCCACTGCTGGAGGTATTCAAGCAGAGGCTGAAATGCTACTGGCCACAAATGCCATAAAAGAATTCTGGATGGGAGCCTGTTTAGTAGGCAAAACTAAGGCTGCAGTATTTTTCAGGAGGACCCACTGGGGCATGATCCTCTTAAACTATCTCTTTGTGGCCTTGTCAGTCATGCTGGGGGTGCAGGCTGGTGTTTGGTGGGTTGGGCTTGACTGCAGAGGGCTTCAAATAACACGTTAGACTGTGTAACTGATTCTGAGGACCTGGGTGGCTCAGTACATTCTAATCAAACCTCACATATCCCACGATAAAATTCCCGCCATTAGCACCACTTCTAAGGTCTGATGAAAGGAAAATGGTTTAGCCCAGCGATGGCACCTGGCTACTCCTGGCAAGGTGGCCACCTCCACACTAACTTTGCCACCGTCACGGATCAGAGACTCCACAGCAGTGGTGCACAGGACAGGCAGGTTTTGATGGAGATGGTGTTGGAAGCATACAGCCTGTGTTAGTTTCCTATTACTGCTGTAATAAATCACTACAAACGTAGTTGCTTAAGGCAAAACATTTCTATTCTCTGCTCTGCTCATCATAGCTCTGGATGTCAGAAATCTGAAATGAATCTGATAAGACTAAACTCAAGGTGTCATCAAGACTGGTTCCCTCTGGAACATCTTTTCTTGATTGAAGAAATGATGCCTTGACTCCTGGCCCCTGCATCCATCTTCCAAGCCAAAAGTACAGCAACTTCTCTCTTCTTTGACCTCCAACTTCCCTCTTATAAGGGCCTTTGTGACTACATCAGGCCCATCTAGCAAGTCTGGGATAATCTCCCCACCTGCCCCGGTCCTCACAGCCTTGCTGCACCCGCCCTGAGCCAAGGGAGAGCACAGTGCCACTCAGGCTACAGCCGAGAAACGCTGGGCCTGATCAACTCCCGCGTGGCGGGAGAACCCTGTGGTCACACAGTAGATTAAATTGGACTGGGCTTCTGCCACTTGCATTTTGTAGCCCTTCACAGTTATTTTCCTTCAGTTGTCAGCTCTGAAAAGTGGAAATAACGACAATGAAAATATTAGTCACTGTACTTGAGTTCTTTTTTTAAAAGCGGGGTGTCTGGGTGGCTCAGTTGGTTAAGCGTCCGACTTCGGCTCAGGCCATGATCTCACGGTTCATGAGTTTGAGCCCTGTGTTGGGCTCTGTGCTCTTAGAGCCTGGATCCTGCTTCAGATTCTCTGTCTCCCTCTCTCTCTCTGCCCCTACTTGCTCATGCTTTCCCTCTCAAAAATATAATAAACATTTAAAAGTAAATAAATAAAAATAAAAAAGTGATTGTCCCTCTCGCAGCCATCTCACTCAGAGCGAGGCTGAGTCTCTGCACCAGACACAGCTGGACCCAGCTTTCAGTTCTGAACGTGCCACCTGAACAGCCCTAGAGAGGTCCTTCTCTAAGCCTTGCCTTCCTCAGCAGGGAAGCAGCCATGGCCGGGGGCCACACAGGTTTGTTGTGAAGTTTGCATGGAGGCCCCAGATGTCAGGCGCCAAGTCAGCTGGAATTGCGCCTGTGCCCAGGCTCCCTCAGGCCTGGCCTCCACTCCCACTTGCAACCTCCAAGTCACCAGCAGTTATGAGGCTCAGGCCTCTTGTTAGGGCCCCCACAGCCAAGCAGATCCCTTTTCCCACGAAGGCTCCTATGCAGCCATGACTACCTGCTCCCCACACCGGAGACAGATGGCCCTGCAGTCATTACCCTCAGTGACAAACGGGTTCCATGACAGCGTGAGGCCTGGGGAAGCCACACTCAGGGATTTAGTCTGCTTCTCTGCCCCCATCCCTGTCACTCTGTCATAGTGTTTTCTATTTCCATTCTCACAGCAGGGCAGTGAGTTATTTATTAATTCCCCAGGAGCACTGGGTGAGTATCAACAATAAATATCAATATGATTTGCATAATCAATAGGCTTGCTCCTCAGAGGAGTCCTCAGCATGCAGAGCACCCCATGAAGTCTGCTTATTGATTTATTATTGCTTTTGGAAAATGGTTACTGAATGCTGGCTCTGATGAACATAAGCTATGCCCTGTCTTTTGCCTGTCTCCTGCCCTTTCTAACTATAAGCCCATTCTGGAAGGTTAGCTGAGACTGATCGCAGGCCTGCAAGGGCAGGACACCCAGAGCAGGGAGGGTGGCTCCATCCAGGGTTCTGCAGCTCTCTCCCAACCATGGTCCAGGGAATCGCTTATGTGAATCTTTCACCTTGGGGAGAGCAGCTGCGGCTAGTGCTTGAGCTTTTTGCATAATGGAAGCACAAAGCCCACATCGAGGAGAGTGGGTACCTTTACCGTGGGGAGCACAGGACCCTGTGAGGTGCCCAGGGTCAATGTCAGTGGTGACCGGCTTGTGCCTGGGTGGGTGCCAGGTGGGGGGGGGTGTCAAAACTCACACTTCCATTACACTTCCATTCACACTTGTGAATGCAGCAAATATTAAATAATAAAACACTTAAAAGAAAACTATCTGTTAAAAATACCAAAATGTTTAAAATAGCATAAATATGAATAGGGGATTGACTTAACTATGTGACATCTACTATCTCCAGTATCCAATATATTAAGTAAAAAAAAGGCAGGTTATAAAACAGTTTGTGGGGCGCCTGGGTGGCTCAGTCAGTTAAGCGGCCGACTTCAGCTCAGGTCACCATCTTGCGGTCTGCGAGTTTGAGCCCCGCGTCGGGCTCTGGGCTGATGGCTCAGAGCCTGGAGCCTGCTTCCGATTCTGTGTTTCCCTCTCTCTCTGCCCCTCCCCCGTTCATGCTGTATCTCTCTCTGTCTCAAAAATAAAGGTTAAAAAAAATTAAAAAAAAACAGTTTGTAAACTATAATCACCTGTTATTTAAAAATTTTTCTCATCTGTTATTTAAAAATATAATAATATATATATGTATATATAGTGTGTGTGTATATATGCATAGAAAGATTACTGGTAAGAGACAAAGCTCAAGCAGTTTTATATTTAGTAGAAATTACAAATTATTTTTCTTTACTTATTTTTATTTCTTTTTTAAGTTTTCACACCCACTCAGGTATAACTTTTGTAATTAAAAACTACCAGAGCACTTTTATGAAGCTAAGAGCTTTTCAAAGGTAAGCTGGGAAGCTCACCTCCCACCCCTCAGGAGATGTCCACTGGCGTCCATGACTGTGACCTTATGGAGAGCAAAACACACCCCAAGGGCTCCTAAACATGCATCCATGCAAGGAGGAACGTGCCTAGTGGCTGTCTGCACAACTGTGCAAAGGCACAATGCAGAAGCAAGTGCATCAAACTTATCCAAAAGCAGTGCTGCATAAAGAAAGCAAACTGCAAAAATGAAGCACTGTCATAGAGTGACATGCTTGTGAGTGCTGGAAACACAGGGCAATGACATGTGTTCTTCGTGCATCCATACCCATAAGCCAAGTGTGCAGAACATGTTGGGGAAGTCAGGGCAGGTGGCTCAGAGGGCTTCACCTGTACCTGCTAGGTGGTGGGAGTTAAGGTTTTTTTTTCTTTCTCCACATTTGCTCTAGATGTAAAATGTTTGATGATTTTATATATGGTCCAAGGATTTGGTTCCCGCATCTGAGCTTGTCCAGGCAGGCTTGAGGGCCATCCCTGCAATGTGCAGCCTGAAGTGTGCTGAGATGGCTTTGGGCTACCCCCCAAGCTGGGCAAAGCCTGGCACCAGGAGCATGGCTGCTGGCTGGGACAGAAGCTGTACAACACAAGAAATAAAAATAGAACTGCTCCAGTCAGAGGGAAGCGGCAGGGCGGGGGCTGGGGGGTGGGGAGGAGGTGAGCTCCTGGATGGGAAGTTTCTGCAAGGAGAGAAGTGTTCACTGATCTGAGACTAGGGAAGGATGAAGGCCCTGAGTGCAGGGTAGGGTCCTGGTTACCTGCTGTGGTACCTGGAGGCGCCATCTGGGGGTGGAGGTTGGGGCTCATTATTCCTCATCCCAGCCGGCACTGTACCCTCAGTAAATGTTTGGAACTGCTTTTTTTTTTTTTTTTCATGTATACAGTAGAGTAAGGAAGGCATGCTTTGTATACATTTGGTGATGGTTGCAAAACTGATTGAGAAAGTTCCAGTAAAACAGCAAAATATGTTTACTTTGCTTTATGGGGTGTTGAGTCATGGTGTTCAAGGACTTTGGAAGTAATTCAGTCATTGGTTTCACTTTTAACATTTACGAATTTTAATCAAAGCAATACAAGGTTAAAAAAACAAATACCAGTAAACCTAGTGATAAAATAATCTCTCTCCTCCTGCTCCCCACCCACCCCCGGCCCCCAGTCACCGAACATTCCACCACCCCAGGGCTAACCATTTTTTTTTTTTAATCATTTCTCTTTTTAAATATCTTGTTAGTTATTCCCTATGCCTCAATGAAACGCTTGTCTGTCCTCCTGCTTTGTGATTTATGAGCATTTGACGAAATAGACTGGCTTCCTGATATGAAAGAAGATTGATTAATGCCATCTATCCACCCTGTGCTTACATGACAAGGAATGTTTGAACTCTGTAGGTTCCCTTTGAAGAGTTACAAAATGCTGTTTCTCTCTCATAGATGTGACCCTACCTTTGGCCCATGTCTCTACTTCCCTTTCTGGAAGGTGAGGGTCCCAGGGCCCTTACCATCCACCCTTCCTGCCCCTCTCTGCCCCCCCGTCATGTACTCCTGCAAACTGTACAATAAAGGTGGATTCAGGTGGCACAGCAGCGGGAGCCTCTACCTGCCAGGGCTGAGAGCATTTACGTGTTACATGTCCCTCACTGCACAGCCAGTCCCTGGACTAGGGGACATTTCCTTCTCTGTGAGCCTACAGAAGGATATTCTTAGCATCCAGGGCAAGTTGGGTGAACACATTTCATTCCTTCATTCCATCAATAGCTTAAAATCATATCTTCTTTTAGTTTGCTTTATATTTGAGACTTAATTTCATTATATACATTTTTCCCTCTGTAGCTTTTTAAAAAATGCTTATTTATTTTCGAGAGAGAGAGAGAGAGAGTGCCAAGTGGGTTAGGGGCAGAGAGAGAAGGGAACAGAGGATCCTAAGCAGGCTCTGTACTGACAGCAGAGAGCCCAATATGGGGCTCGAACTGCAAAACTGTGAGATCATGACCTGAGCTGTAGTCAGACACTTAACTGACTGAGCTACCCGAGTGCCCCTCTTCTGTAGTTTTTAATTACCTTTCTTCCTTCTTATTAACAAACTATAAGGTGCCTCTGCCATAGCGTCAATTTTACTACTGTTTTGTTTCCAAGGCCTCCTCCCTAGCATGGCCCCTGCTCCTGCCCCAATCTGGCTGCTTGCTCCCTGACTCTGCACAGCTGTTACCTGGGACTCCCTCTACTGCCCCAGAGAGGGTCACTCTATACTCTATACTCCAGATGCCGTGTCTTTTTTTTTGGTTTTCTTTCTCACTTTGCTGCAGCATGTCCTCAAGTAACTGTCCAAGGAAGGATATTTGTGAGGTGTATATATATTTTTGAATCCTTGGAGGTGTGAAGATATATTTATTCTGTCTCATACTCTGAGTGGTAATTTGGTCAAGTATAGAAAACTAGGTTCAAAATTACTTCCCGAGTGTCTTCTTACATCCATTGCTACTGATGGGAAGTCTGAACCACTGTGATTCTCCTTTGCAGCAAACCGTTTACTTTTACCCTTTTTGCAACCTTTCAACCTTTTCTTCCTCCCTGTTGTTTTGTGCTTTCATGCAGATATTTCAAGGGCAGGTCATTTTTCCTTCATTCTTTGTCCCATGTGTCTCTTTAGACCTGGAAATGTTTTCTTCTGATATTTTGTTGCAAATTTTCCTCACTTCATGTTCTCTCCTTTTTTGTTTCATAGTAGTTGAAGGTAGATTTACAGAGTCAGCCTTCTGTATCTCTTGTCTCTGCTTTCACTTTTTCTGTCCTGGATTATCCTCTCATTTATCTTCCCTCTTACCTCCTGGTCTGCTCGCTGAGTTGGAATGGGCTTCTTTACTCAAATCTCACATATCCTCTAAGACCCAGACCACACTCCTGTTCTTTTCCAGCCCTCCCTGGCATCCCTGTCCCCAGCCAGTGCCCAGGCCGCCTCGGCTGGAAGCACCTTGTCCTGACTCTTAACTAGGCTACCAAAGCGGGAAAGGATGCGGGATTCTCACCGCCTGAGCCTCCTCTACCAGGTGGAGGGCTGTGGGAGACTGCGGGGTGGGTCTGTAGGGGGTACTGTGAGGGAGTTTGGGAGACTGTAGGGTGGAGTTATAGGCGGGGAGGTGGGGGACTGTGGGCGGAGTTGTGGGCGAGTCTGTGGGCAGGGCTGCGGGGATTGTGGGCCGGGCTGTGGGCAGGACTGTGGAGGCTGTGAGGGCTTTGGGGACTGTGGGCGGAGCTCCTAGTGCTGTTGGCGGGGCTATGTGTGAAGCTTTGGGCGGGGCTTTCGGGGCGGTGGGCGGTGATTTCGGGGCTGTGGGCGGGGCCGTGGGTGGGGCTGTGGGTTGAGGCTATGGGACACTGCACCGTCCAGGCCTTCAGGGGCTCCTCGAAACTTTCAGGGAGAGGGGATAAGAGGTGTGGGAAGGAGGAAGGCGAGAGGGGCCAGGCAAGCCAGCCTTGCTTCCCAAGGCTCCAGTAAATTCCTGAAATTCATCAACTGCTCCCAGCGAGAGGGTTTTCTGTAGAAACCAGGAAGGCTCAGGATTCCTGTGTGGGCTGACAGGTAGTTGTCAAAGAGTCAGCTCATGTAACAACAGGGCTAGAGGCAGGGGGCTTCTTCACCGAGGCTGGGTGCTCACATCCAGCCTCTCCCTCTAAACCAGACCCCGCTCGTCACGGTTCACCCCTCCCAAAGCTCTGCTTTCCCTCACAGCTCCACTTAGTTCCATGTGAGATGACATTCCGTGTTGTCTCAGGCTCCCGCCACACCCGTGGGCCCTCCCACACCAGACATTCATGCAGGCACCCACAGCGTCTCCACCTATATCTGAATCCTCCCGTTGCATCCCGTGTCCCCAGGAGTGCCCCAGTCCACCCTCGCACTATCTACCCACTTCCATACCAGAGCGGGGTGGATTTCTGGCTTTGCCCTTTGCCCCCCAGGAAGCGCCCTTCGGCTTCCACGTTCAGCTTCCGCCCAAGGTCGGGCCCAAGGACTCCTAGATGCTGCCCTTGCTGCTGCAGTTTGTATTTCTAACCCCCAAATGTCTTTCAACCCTCTGGTTCTGAGAATATAATCCACTCTGGGACACACACACACTACTTATGTGATAGAAAGAGGATGCCATAGTTTCAGGGAACAGTGACGATAATCGTAACTTGCATACTTCTATGCACTTTGCAATTTTAAGGTGCTTTTACTCACATGAGTTCATTTAATGCTGATGATGATCCTCCCGGAGACAGGGAGAGGAGACTCCATCCTCATTTACAGAAGGCACACTGAGGCTCCGCAGGCCACATACCTGGCTGTGGCCACAGCCAGGGGCTGAGCCTGGAGCCCTCTCAAGGTCTTGCCATGCTCCATCTGTGAGGACAGTGGCCCCAGGGTCCTCCCCTACCAGACCAGAATCCCCAGGTTTCTCTGGTCCACGATTACATGTCCTTTGTCCTCCACCTACTAGAGAGGTCTGCAGGCGCATCCCAGTGACTCTTCTGCTCCCTCATGCCTATCCTTTGGGGCCACTGCTGCTCTGCTTCATCCCATGGGGCTCCTTCCTCCATGTTCTGGAGCCCTTGGGGCCATAATGTCCAGAGGACCCCCAAGGACATCTTGGGGAGGACCAGAGTAGCTTGGACAGGTGTCATTTTGGAAATTCAGTAGAGTCTGTTCATGTTATTTTAACAATGTGGGCTCTGGATGGACCTCAGACATGGGTCACATGGGGGAACTGGGCCTAGAGCCCCATCTGGGGATCCACACGCATTTCCTCTATTGACACTCTTACCCTCTTATCTCTGGAAGCTTCCGGGAGGTCTCTGCAGCAGACATAGGCTTGTGCTAACAACTCTGGATACATGCCCAGGGCTCAGCTAGGCCCTGCTGCATATGGAGATGGACAGATGCAAATTCTGTTGGCCCTATCATCAAAGTAGATCCTTCTCTGAAGGCTTTACCACACCTCCCCAGAGGCCACTCTGGCTCCAGACCCTGTCTTCTCCTCCCTGGATTAAGAGAGCAGCCACCACTGACAAGCTACACGCAACTTATGTCCAACCCAGACCCCCCCAGGAGCCTTACAACTCTAGAGGCAGATGGGTGGATCCTTTTCTGATGAGAACCTGAAGGTGGCTTCCCTTCCCACTCACACAGAGCCAGACACTACTTGACTTGGCATGTGCCTCTCCCAGAGCTTTGCCTCACCTCTACCTTCTTGCCAGCCCCTACCCTGCTGGAACCACATGGGCTTCCCTGCAGAGTCTGGCATACAGCAAGTAAACGCTGCCTGGGGCCTCTGAAATTTCTGACCCAGATAGCAAGGTTTGCTCCTCACTCTGTGCAGGCCTCTGCACAAATGCTCCTCATGAGGGGAGCACACCTGCCCCATCACTCTCGGCCCCTCCCAGAATCACTCTGACCGAAGTAGGATGCACTTAGGCCGTCCCACCCTTTGTTCTTCCATTTGAAGGCCCCTGCTCATGCCCTTACTTGTCTCCCCCTTTTACTGTACTCAGCCCCACTGTACTCTGCGGTGAGGCGTCGGCTGCCTCTGCCCTCAAAGCACAAAGAGGAGGCACTGGGCCAGGTGGCAGGCGGATCTTCCCAGCCAGACATTGGCTTGCTTGGCCTTGAAGGTGAGGGTAATGATAATAGGAGTTCCCACTTAAATCATGGTCATTATGTCCCAGACACTGTTCTACGTCTTCGACCAGTATCAACTTGCTTGACTCCCACAACAGCCGGTTTGCAGGTGAGAAGTTGGAGGTGGCAGGGACCAGCTACAGAGCTGGAGGGTACGGCAGTGCGCAATAGCCACCAAAGAGCACTCAAGTGTGCCTGGATTCAGGAGCCTCCCCCAGTGAACCACCAGGACAGAGATGAAGCAACAGGTAGGCATGGGTGTTCCTAGTGGTGCATGACACCCCCCACCAGGAGGTCCTGGGTACCCATCGAAAAGACAGAGAGACATGGAAACAGCTGGCGTTAGGATACACTGTTAAGTTAAAAAAATAATAATAAATTAAAAAAAAAAGTAAGGTGCCAAATTGTTCACATAAGACACCACTACTTTTATAAGAAAGTAGGGGACATTAAAAAAATATGTATATATATATACACTTCACTTATTTTGCAAAAAGAAGTCCTGTGGATACAGGCAGAGGGAGTAGGAGTGGAAACAAGATTTCTCTGGGCACACATTTTTTGATACAACAGTTTCATTGGGGTATAATTCATATATCATACAATTCACCCACTTCATGGATACAATTCAATGGATTTTGGTATATTCGGAGATAAGTGCAACCATCCCCACAGACAATTTTAGAACATTTTCATCACCTTAAAACATACCCTTTATCTCTCACCCCCACTATTCCCCTTCCCCCACCCCCCACAGTCATTTATTATTCTGACTATTTCATGTGAATTGGAACCATTTAATATATGGCATTTTTGTCTGGCTTCTTTTCACTTATCATAATATTTCCAAGGTTCATCCATATTATAGGGCATATCAGTACTTCATTCCTTTTTTTTTAATTAAAAAAATTTTTAATGTTTATTTGTTTTTGAGAGAGAGAGAGAGAGAGAGACATAGCATGAGTGGGTGAGGGGCAGAGAGAGAGGGAGACAGAAAATGAAGCAGGCTCCAGGCTTGAGCTGTCAGCAGAGAACCCAACACAGGGCTTGAATTCATGAACAATGAGATCATGACCTGAACGAATTCAGGCACTTAACCGACTGAGCCACCTAGGTGCCCCAATTAAAAAATAAATAAATAAATAAATAAATAAATAACGTTTATTCATTTTTGAGAGACAGAGAGAGACAGACTGCGAGTAGGAGAGGGGCAGAGAGAGAGGGAGACACAGAATCTGAAGAAGGCTCCAGACTCTGAGCTGTCAGCACAGAGCCCAACACGGGGCTCGAACCCAGGAACTGCAAGATCATGACATGAGCTGAAGTTGGACGCTTACCTGACTGAGCCACCCAGGTGCCCCTGTACTTCATTCCTTTTTATGGCTGAATAACTATCCATTGAATGGATATACCACTTTTTTTAATCCATTCATCATTTGATGGACATTTGGGTTGTTTGTACTTTATGACTCTCATGAATGATGCTTCTTTGAGCATTCATGCACAAGTTTTTATGTGGGCATATGCCCATTTCTTTCGGGTCTATACCTAGGAGTGGAATTGCTGGGTCATGTGGTGACCCTATGTTTAACCATTTGAGGAATTGCCAGTCTGTTTTCCATCTGTACCATTTCACATTTCAACCAGCAGTGTATGAATGAGATTTCCAATTACTCCATGTTCTCACACTTGTTATTGTCCATCTCTGAATATACCAGGCTGGGTGAGTGGGTGAGTGGGGTTGTTGCTAGGAGGCTGGTTCTAGGGGATGCCCATGGCTGGGGCTTTCTCCTCACACAGACTGGTACTCCAGATCCATGGAGGGGTTTGGGACACCCCTGTCATCCTGTCTGTGCTACTGGACATCTGTCTGGGGTGGGCTGGGGCCACCAAACAGCACAGTCTACTTGACTGGTTAGGGAAAGACGGCCAGAACACAGAGGACAACATTATCGAGCAGCAGCAGTCAGGTGTCACCAGGCTGGGGAACAGTCAGCCAGATGCCATTTAAATGCCTCCTAACAGATAGGAAGACCTGGAAAAGAATCCAGAACTGAATGAAGCAATACATAGGCCAGTTGGAGAAAAGTGTAAAGTCAGGAGTGTGGGGACTGCAAACATCTATGAATAGAGACAGGAATTAGATGACAGGTGACTCGTGTCTAGAGACTTGACTGGGAAGACTGGCTCTCTGTTAAACTGGAGAAGGGTTTGGAAGAGCAATTGTAGGTCAGGCCCAGCCTGCCGGGCAGACAGGCACGAGGCAGGACCTCTCCCAACATTAAATGTTCTGCCAGCCAAGAACACAGCCCGACATTTCTTAGAAAGGTAACTCTGATATTATTTTGGATGACAAAACTGTAGAATTGTCAATCCAAATGTCTAAGAGAAGGAAACCCACAATTTTAACATTGTTTAAACAGATGCTTTTGGTCTTTCCAGCATTCGTCATGTTTAAGATAATCTGGGCGATTAGACTCATAGACCAACTTTCTAATTAGAATTTAAAGCCATAATTGAGTAATTAATTTAGACTTGAGATTTTTAACTAGAAATCTAAGTTCTTATACAGTATTGGAATACTCAGAGAATGTGAGTCTCTATAGTTTAATGTATTAGATTTATAAAACAGTACTGAAGTACTTGGGAAGGTTTTTTTTTTTTCATTGATACAATTGAAGTACTTAAAATCAAATTAAAATTAAATGCACAAATGTAGTTTAAAACATTTAAAGGAGTATAATTAACAAAATATGTGGATGGGCCAAAACATAAATCAAAGCCCTTCCTGAACAAAGTGATGACTAAAACTTGCTACGTTTATGTATAAAATAAGCCATTTAGTAAGAGAATTTAAAAGCTGAAGGAAGAATTAGTCCCTTTATATCTGGGACTTTGTTGAATTGAGTATTAATTTTTTAATTTTTAAATAAAGTAACCTCTGAATTTTATTGACAAAATGTACCCTTTGAAGATATAAAACAAATCTCCCGTTGCACTGGAGTGGGGTAGAGGGCTCTGGGAGAATTCCTTTCACTGCTTTGGCCCACAGGGGCCCAGGAGGGTTCCCAGGGTGAGCAGGACTGCCCTGCCACAGGCACTGGCCCAGAGTGGTCTTGTCTACTGTGGTCAGTCCTAAATCTATCTCCACCGCAACCAGAGGGACCATTTAAAAGTGTGACCCCTGCTTAATCTCATGATGTGTTCCTGTCACCCTCGGAATAAAACCCTAGCTCTGCACACTGGTCCTACCACCCTCTCTGGCCATCTGTCCCCTGCTTCCCCTCCCCCACCACCCACCCTCTCTGGCCTCCCATCTGTCCTTGGAATCACTGAGAGGCTGCTGTCTAGAGACTGTACTAGCTGCTGTGTGCTGCTGGATGCTTCCTCTTCCTGCACCCACCAGCTCCTTCTTACCTTTCCTCTCCTTGGCAGATGCCCCTGACCACCCAGTCTGAGGGAGCCCTCTGTCCTGGTAGTCACTGTATCTTCTTTCCCTTTTCCTCCTAACATTTTTTGTCTCTTTTCTCTGATGTTCGTGTGTCCTCAATCAGAATGTCGAGTGTATATAGATGCCTCCTGGGTGCCCGAGGCAGTGTCTGATACACTACCAGGTGGGGCTGAGACAGGGACATACAGAGCTCTAGCCCTGAGATTTGGGGAGTGGGGTGAAGCAGCTCCTGGGGGCTCCTGCACCCTATGTAACTCAGCTCATATTTGCATGGAGAGCTAACAGGAGGCAGGGTGAGCACACCTCCCTCCGTGGCGCAAGGGTCAGGGCTGGACCATGAAAAATCATCCCATCAGCCCCGACTCTGTTATCTGGGACAGTGGAAGGACAGTTGGGGTGCCATGGCAGGCTATGGTGGCCTCTTGGGGTACAGGTCCAGGCGACTTACTGTGAAAGCCACCGCCACCTCCGCACTTCCTTTCTGTTCTTTATCTCTCAGGCAGGCTGGGCTTGCAGAATGTTCTATTCTTTCCTCACTTAGATGCTTAGCACTGCCTTTGAAAAGGAGATCAGACACTGAGACAGATCTGGAAACCCCTGGCCTTGTTGGAAGGGGCTTCCAGTTTGTGAGCTAAGGAGGGGATCTGACCTTAAGTCCCCCACCTGCCCCAGTCCCACCATTGGTGAGAGGGACATTCAGACAGATTAGAATTTCAGGCATCAGCCAGGGTGTGGTTTTTAGACAAAAAAACAAAACAAAACAAAACAAAAATTAGGAGGATCCCTTAGGAGGTATTTCTTTAAAGAAGTCTTTTGGGGTTCTGGGCTCTCTGCCAGGAAGAACCAATTGAGGCAATCAATGGGGGGCGGTCTGAGTGGGGGGGGGGTGTCTGAGGGTGGAAGAGGGAAGCTGTTAGCCAGGAGCTCTCACACTGTACCTGCCCCAGACCCCCTTGGAGGGCTTGTTAAAAACCTAGTGCTGGCCCCACTCCCAGAGTTTCTGACCCAGGAAGTCTGGGGAGAGCCTAGTTATTTCCCAAGCCTGCTGTGGCTGTGGGTCCTGAATATACTCTGAGGATGGTCACTAAAACAAGGCTGTGCCCCTTTGTTCTTTTCACTGAATGAAAAGAAGAGTGAAAAGAGATGGGTAAAGCCAGGTAAGCCCCTTAGGTCCAATTTAGAACTTGATGTGCTCCCTTCTTTTCTTTCCTTCTTTCTTTTCTTCCTTCCTTCCTTCCTTCCTTCTTTCTTTTCTTTTAATGTTTATTTATTTTTGAGACAGCAAGAGCACATGAGTGGGGGAGGGGCAGAGAGAGAGGGAGACACAGTCTGAAGCAGGCTCCAGGGTCCCAGCTATCAGCACAGAGCCCAATGTGAGGCTCAAACTCAGGAAGCTCAAGATCATGACCTGAGCCGAAGTCCACGCTTAACCAACTGAGCCACCCAGACACCCACCCTCCTTTTCTTAAAAGACCCCAGGCCCTGTGGATGAAGGGACCTTGGGAAAGGACTTGGGGTTTCTGAGTGACTTCTGATGGCCCCCAAGGGAGGGGCCCTTGGCCTTTTGTGTTTGGTCCTGTCTCACCCTGACTGGGTCCTACCGTGGGTGTGGATGAGACCTGGTCATCTCTGTCCTCAAAGCTTTGAAGCCCATGGGGAGTGCATAGGCATCAAGGGACAGGCTGGGCCCTGGAGGTACTGATCCAGCCAGGCCTGTGAGTGTGACATTGTATGTTGGGAAGGGAAAGGGACCAGGTGACTGGATGTAGAATCTTGGTGGGTCATGGAAGCCTTAGGGGAGAGGGTGGGGCAGTGTCCCTTCCTGGGCCCCATGGTCCCAGTGGATACCTTCCTTCTTTATGTCCTTACTTTTCTTTTGACAGGAGACAGCCTCAGGGCTCATTTCCCAAGCAGCTTGAATTTGCCAAATTCAAGAGAGGGTGTTGAGGGAGGTGGGGGCTGGTGCGATCAGGTGGGGTAGGGGTGTGCAGGGTGCTCAGTGTGATTACCTGACTTGGAGCCGCTGGCCACCGCCCTGCCTGCCAGCCTCCGCAGCAGCCCAGCATTCACATGCTGGGGCCTGGGCCTGGCGTCCTCCCTCCCAGTGACTCCCCGTGCTGGCTGTCAGTTGACAGGCCTAGGGGCTGCCTATGAACCTGCGGGGACTGGCCCTCAGGGAGGGGCGCTGGTCTCCCCAGCATGTCACATCCCACAGGCTTATCTGTTCTGGGAAGTTCCTGGGCCTGGTTGTCCTTTAGGGCTGGGCTGCTTCTTGGTTCCAGGCTCTGACAGTTGTCAGCAAGCTCTTTAACATCTCTGGGCCTCAGTTTTCCCATCTGTGAAAAGAGAATGGGTTTACCTCAAGGATTAAATGAGCTAATCGGTGTAGAGTGCAGAGCCAGTTGTATTAGTAACGTTATCATATCAACCAAACCCAGGGGCCAGGAATTCCTGGCACATCATACGTGTGAAGGGATGAACTTTACAGATAAGGAAGTGGGGGAGGGGTTCGTGCAGTTTGTAGGTTGGTTTTGGGTCTGCAGATCTCTCTGCTTTTTTTGGGGTTCTCCACCCTGACACTTCTTCCACATTTTCCCCCCGGGGCCTCAGCCAGAGGACCTTTGGCAAGCACTCCTCCCAAGGAAAACACCACCTTGGAGTGGCTTTCTAGGCCAACCCTGAGTTTATTTTACATTTTACACAGTATCGGTGGGCCAAGGAGACAGCTCATAATTAGCCTAATAAGGTGCCTGCTGCACGCACGTCTGTGCTCTGGCTCCATTCTGATGGCTACCCAGTAATTTGCCAGATCTCTAGGATAAGGCCTTTGCCTGGACAGGTTCCCATCACAAAGCACACCGTGCTCGGGGTGGGGCCTAATTGTGGTGTTTTCCAGGCTTCCTCCCTCCCCCTATAACCTGTGGGAGCCCAGCCCTCCCAAGCAAGAGCATCTCCCCAGTGAGCAAGCATCAGGGGACAGGGCTGCAAGGGGACAGAAGAGACCAAACCTGAGCTTTACTGACAAATGTTACAAGAGGAGGGGAGAAACCTCCAAGTCAGTTCTTGGCATCTGTGTGTAGTGGCTGGTGGGAGTCATGACAACTCTGTTGTGGGGCTAACCCCACTGTACACTCCCAGGCTCAAGTTCAGTGTCTGTTCCAGGGATGTGTTCAATGTTGTAGTCCCTCTCCCCATGCAGGTGCCTGCCTGCCTGCCTGCCAGCCAGGAATGCCCTGGAGCAAGTTCTGACTGACCTCTGGGTCCCTTCCAGAAGGGAGGTGCCCCCTGTCCCCAGGGCTCAGCAACAAGTCTCTCTGAGCCATCTTTGCCTCAGGGCTGCAGTGCTACATCAGGACTGACTTTGGAGCAGGACCCCAGGCCCTGGAGAGACCAGGCAGGAGGCCAAGGCCCTGGAGCTGTGTAGCTATGAAGCAGGAAGGCGGGCCTCACCACAGTACCCCTCTCCCCTCCTGGCCAGGGCAGCCACAGGCGCCCAGTGGGCGGACAACTGGGCAGCCAGGCCTGGAAGTGTGGGGCCAGCCCCACTGAACTCGCCCACGCGACTCTCTTTGATCTGCCCCCTGGGTGGGGCTGCATCCTCAGTGAGGTTTTCCCTGGAGACTGTGACTGGGGAGGACCAGCCTCCTCCTGGCCCCAGGGCCCTGTGTGTCCCTGGCAGAGTCCAAGGTCCCTCTCACTGCCTTTCTGGAGAGGATGATGCAGGCTGTCCTGGAGGAGGACAGCGCTGGTCAGAGGTAGAGCTAAGACCCCCTCAGCCATGCTTATCTAATACCCCTCTGAGGGGAATTGAGATCCCTTGGAAATAGAAGGGGCCTCAGCCTGGCAGGTCCTCAAGAGCCAAGGATTGATGGGGGGAACAAGGGTGAAAACTCACCTGGCAGGGTATCTGCATCCCTGCATTTTCTGGGGTCAACTGTGCCAAACCACCAGATAATCCTTTTGGTTTCCTGGAGCCATCAGGCCCATGCAGGTGCTAGGCTAGCCTCTGGGGGTTCCTTGACACCCACTGCTCTTGGTCCAGGCCTGGGCCTGCCCCCTCTATTCCAAGATGGGTCCAAGAGTGCCGAAAACCACCCAACCACCATCCATGGGCTGGGTGCAGGACAGTCTGAGTCAGAGCTAGCTCACCATGGGTGGGTGTGCTAGGGTGGGGTTGCTGCAGGGCACAGGGGCACCAACCACTGCCAGGCAGGGTCCTGTGGCCCAGGAGCTCTTTGTGCTCACATGGGCCTCAGGCTTGTTCTGTCTCACATGTTTCGTCCGGGTCTGCCAGGGAGGAAGTGAGAGCTTGGCTCTGAGTTCCAGGCTTTCTTCCACACTGGGTCTCCCACGTCAGTGCCTTGAGGGTTCCAGGGCCTTTTTGCTGGATGACCGACCCCTCGCATCTTTAGCGATCCCCTTTGAACTCTGTTTCTGACCCTCACCCAGGGGTTTTCCACTGCACTTGCTGTGGGAAGGGTAACTCAGACCTCCAGGCTTCTCTCAGTACCACTTGGATCCACAGAAGCTGTAGCAAGTGGTTCTCATCTGCCTGCCAGGTGCTGGGTCCTGCTCATCCTGCCATCCTCACCCTCCTGTCCCCCTGCTTGGCATTTGTCAGTGGGAAAATGGCATTCCCACATGAATTTACTCCCAGGAATCGCCACAGTGAGGGCAGTGGAATGGATGAAGATGAAGCCCTGCCTTCACTTCCATGCTTGGATTTTATTTCATTTTATTTTTTTAAAGTTTATTTTATTGATTTATTTTGAGAGACACAGAGAAAGAGAGAGAGAGAGAAAGAGTGAGAGAGCGCAGGGGAGAAGCAGAGAGAAAGAGGGAGAGAGAATCTCAAGCAGGCTTTGCACTGTCAGCACAGAGCCTGATGTGGGGCTCAGACTCAGAGACTGTGACACCATGACCAGAGCCAAAGTCAGGAGTCAGACGCTTAACCAACTGAGCCACCCAGCTGCCCTTCTCATGCTTGGATTTTAATTGGGCAAGGGGCAATAAACACCTGTGTGTCAGGTGGTGATAGTGATAAACAGATAACAATAATGAAGGGAAGGGGACCCCAAGTGGAAGGGGTGGTCTACAGGTTTAAATGGGTTGACCAGGAAGCCCTCCTGGAACAGGGACATTTAAATAAACATCTGAGAAAGCTGAGTTAATGGGGCTTACCGATATCCAGGTGAAGAGTTTCCAGGCAGACAGAAGGGCAAATTCAAGGTCTTGAGATGAAGGTGTGGGCAGGACAGCTCCTAGGCCCAGGGCTGGAGGAGAGCAGAGGGGTGACTGGCCCTGTGGTATAAGAAGAAACGTATTTGGTCTTGTCCCTGGCTCCTAGCACAAAACTCCTAAAACCCTTGGAATTTCTTGAGTGATAGGAGTGTCTTTTGTTATTCAAACACATCTGAGTTTATGCTAATGAGGTGACTTAGGGTGGGACACCTGCTTGATTGCAGGATAGGCTGGTCACTAGAAAGACTGAAGAATTAGAAGGTTAGAATTTTCAGTCCCTCCCACTGACCTCTGGGAAGGAGAAGGATGGGGGGCTGCAGATTAAGCTCCATAAAACCTCTTGAACAACAAGATTTGATGAGCTTCCAGGTCAGTGAATACCTCCACATGAGGGGAGGGTGGCATACCCCAGTTCCTCAGAGACAGAAGCCCCTGCATCTAAGACCCTTCCAGATCTTGCCCTGTATACCTCTTTATCTGGTTTTCCATCTGTATCCTCTATAATAAACTGGGACTTGTAAGTAAGTGCTCTCGAAGTTCTCTAGCTGCTCTAGCAAATTAATTGAACCCAAGAAGGAGGTCATGGGAACTCTGATTTACAGCCAGCTGGTCAGAAGCACAGGTGACAACCTGGACTTGTAACTGGTGTCTGAAGTAGGGGCCTCTCTCATGGGCCTGAACCCCTAAGCTGTGGGATTTGATGCCGTATCCAGGTAGGTCATATCTGAATTGAGTTAAATTTGTGGGGCATCCATCCAGTTGATGTTTGCTGAGAATTGGAGAGTTGCTTGGTGGCTTTGGGAAATATACTAGAGTCCCCGGCTTGGGTTTTAAATGGCTCACTGTGCTGTGTGGAGAAAGGAGGGGTGGGGAAGGGGGAAGTCGGAGACCAGGCAGGAGGCAGTTGTTGGGGAGATGTCCTGAGACAGTGTGCGTAGTGGTGGTGGTTTTGTGTGTGTGTGTGTGTGTGTGTGATAGTTGATGGATGTTGACCACACTGCGAAGGGACCAATGACTGGATTTGGTGGATATGACACATGCAAAAAAGAAGGAGGATGAAGTGGCTCCAAGATTATGGCCTGAGCACTGAGCAGCATACAGTTGCCATTACCTTACTGACACCTCCATGCAACCTTTTGAGGGAGGTGCAGTAATCAGTCAAAAGCCCAACCTTGGAAGAAGAAGAGACATTATCTTTTATCCTGCAAAGTTATGATTTTTTCACTAAGTCTGCCAGTCATTCCAGATAGAGTTATTTGAATGTGTTGCCCACCTGCACAGGGAGGTCCCTTGGGGACAAGGAGTTGAACCATCCAAGCTTGCCTGAGTGAGACAAGGCATGGGTCTGGGGAGGTGAAGGAGGTAATTAATGGGCTGTCTGCTTGGAGCATGTGGCTGGGGACTGCACCTTTCCTTCTGGATGTGATGGTGTGTGCTGTGTGTAAAAGCACACGTTCAGGAACAATGGCTGCCACTGAATGGTACCACCTGTGCTGTTGACCTGGGTAGGGCCCTTCACATGGGAATTTGATCCTCTAAATAATAGCCCTGTGAGGGAAGACATTATGCTATGGTCTGAGTGTGTCCTCCCTAAATTCATATGTCAAAATCCTAACCCCCAATATGATGGCATTAGGAGGTAGGGCCTCTGGGAGGTGATTAGGTCACAACGGTGGAACCCTCGTGAGTGGGACTAGTGCCCCTGTAAAGAAGACCCCAGAGAGCTGCCACATCCTTTCCACCATGTGAGGACGCAGCGAGAAGACACTTATCTATGAACCAGGAAGAGAACTCTTATTAGACACTTAATCTTCTAGTGTCTTCATCTTGGGCTTCTGGTATCCAGAACAGTAAGAAATAAACACAAAAGGTGCCTGACTTACAATGGTTTGTTTTAATGATTTTTTGACTTTACAATGGTGCAAAAGCAACATCTATTTGGTAGAAACCATGCTTTGAATTTTGGATTTTAATCTTTTCCTGAGCTAGTGATCTGCAGTATGCTGCTCTCCTGTGATGCGGGGTGGTGGCGGGTGCCACAGCTCCCAGTCAGCCATGCAATCATGAGGGTAAACAACCCACACACCCACAGCCAGTCAGTTCTTCACCTTCAGTACAGTAATCAGCAAATTATATGAGGTAGTCAATGCTTTATTATAAATAGGCTTTGTGTAAGATTATTTTGCCCAACTGTAGGGTCATGGAAGTGTTCTGAGCAAGTTTAAGGTATGCTAGGCTAGTTATTATGTTTAGTACATTAGGTGTATTAAATGCATTTTCGACTTAAGATATTTCTTTTAATGTTCATTTTTGAGAGAGAGAGAGAGAGAGAAAGACAGAGAATCCCAAGCAGGCTCTGTACTATCAGCACAGAGGCTAATGTGGGGCTTGAACTCACAAACCACGAGATCATGACCTGAGCCGAAGTCAGACGCTCAACCAACTGAGCCACCCAGGTGCTCCTTGGTGCAAGGTATTTTCAACTTATGATGGGTTTACTGGGATTTAATCTCATCCTAAGTGGGGGAAAATCTGTATTGTTGTTTAGAAGTCACCAGTCTATGGTATCCTATTACAGCAGCCCGAACAGACCAAGACACTGATGTTATGCCATTTTACAAATGAGGGAACCGAGGCTCATAAGCAGAGGACTTACCCAAGGCAGTGCAAGGACCTAAACCTAGCTCTCTAGCTCCTAGGTCCCTATCCTTCTTCTGGCTGCATGGCCAACTGTCTGCTCCTCTGAACCCAGATGGCCCTCATATTTGAGGCCACTGTCTCCAGGGGCTGGACCAGAACTTGGATGTGCCCAGCTTGTCCTGGGTCTGGTCAACAGCATGTTCTTCTGGCACTGAAGAGCTTCTGGAAAAGTATAAAAGGGTAAGCCCTGCATTGAGAGAATCTTCCCTAAGTTTGATGGGAAAGCCATGAGACAGGACAAGTAGGGGACCAGGACACCAGAGTCTATAGTGTTCAGTCCATAAGCAATGGTCTCCCCTGAGCCAGGCAACTGCATCTTGAACAGTGTGTGTATCAGTCAGGACACGATATGACGTGGTGACAAACAACCCCCAAATCTCAGTGGTTGGAGACAAAACTCTTGTGTTTTCCTCCTACTGTATGTCCAATGTGACCCACAGAGACAACATCTCCATGTCTTCCAGAAGAACAGGCAAAGAATGGAGCCAAGCAATAAAACACTGTCATACATCATTTCCACTCAAATTGCATTGCCCACAGCAAGTCACAGGGCCACATGTGATTTCAAGGGGGCAGGAAGTGTGATGTTTCTGTAAGAGAAAAGATGCAGTTACTGTTGCTGATAATGAGTTACCTCAAACATAGCAGCTTAGATCATTTTATTATGTTTCTGAGCATCAGAATTTGGGAAAGACAACATCAAGGAAAGCTAGAATCTGTTCACAGCATCTGGGACCTCACTGGGAGGACTCCAAGCCTGAGGGGATCCCTGGACTTGGGGCTGCTCACCTGAAGAGTTGCCTCCTCACATGCTGGCTTGGACTGCTTTGAGAAACTTCCATGTGGCTTCTGTGCAGGTTTGGCCTCTCTACAGCATGGTAGTTGCATTTCAAAGCAAAGAGTCCAGGGGCACCTGGGTGGTTCAGTTGGTTAAGCCTCCGATTTCGGCTCAGGTCATGATCTCATGGTTTGTGAGTTTGAGCCCTGCATCGGGCTCTGTGCTGACAGCTCAGAGATTGCAGCCTGCTTTGGATTCTATGTCTCCTTCTCTCTCTGTCCCTCCCCCACTCATGCTGTCTCTCTCTCTCTCAAAAAATAAACATTAAAAAATTTTTTTTTCAAAGTGGAGAGTCCCAAGAGGGCCAGGCAGAAATTGTCTCGTCATTTGTAACTTGGCCTCAGAAGTCAAATAGCATCACTTACCCCAAAGTGGCACCATCCCTGGATTTGGGAGAAGGGGAAATAGCCCCTCCCTCTCTGCAGGAGGATGGTCAGAGCTGGCTGTACAAAGATCAAAGGTTCAGTTGGTTAGAGATCCCGTTTGTTGCTAACTTTGGAAAATGCAATTCACCCCCAAGGAGAGGTGAAAGACAGGTGAGCAGTGGTCTCTCCAGCGGTGGGGAATACACAGTATGTCCAGTCATAGCCTCTGACCTCTCAGCACAGGCAGTTTCCTTGAGGACTATTATGCTTGAAGCTAACAGGCAGGACAGAGCAAGATGGCCAGGCTGTGAGCCGGGGTGCAAGTTTTTTTCCTGGCTCTCTTGCTCCCCAGACTCTCGACCCCCAGGGCCAGGACTCAGCCTCTCTGTGGGAGGGGCCCTGGTGCCCAAAGATGTGCCTCTGTCATCCTCTGAAAGGAGGAAGTTTAAGTAAGGACAGGAGATTGGTTGGGACCCCTCCCACAGAAGCATGACTTAGAGGGGGATGGAGGGGGGCAACCAGTGCCTTGGGACACTTCATTAGCCATGGAGATGAGGCAGGCTCAGTTCCCCCAGGCAGCCCCAGATGACAAAGGCCCCAGAAAGGCAGTGTAGTCAAAGGATGAGTGAAGACTTAATGTAGAAGAGGGGACTGAGCCTGAATGTTCCCATCTGGAGCAGGACCCAGTAAACACCTTTCGCAGGCACCAGATCCAGGGCTGTCACATTTCCCCTAACTGCCAGAGTGGATAAGAAGCTGTTTTCTTGGCAGTAGCAGCCACAGGAAGCCCAAGGTGGAGCTTGGGAAGGCAGGCTCAGTGTCCTCTGCACGCTCATTACCAAATACTTATTTCTTCAGCTAGTCTGGAATTCTTTCTATTGGGGCAGGCCCTCCCCTGGGATGTGTAGACTGTTCTGGCTCAGCCAGCAGCAGTAAATGGGGACTTATTCAAACAAGAGATGCAAAAATGTGGAAAAAATACTTTGGAAAATGTTTGCATTGGAGGGACCGGCAAGGGCACTTGTGAATTGTTTTCTTCTTTCGAAGCTGCCCTTACCATAACTTGTTCCAGCAGAACTGATGCGCAGGGCGCAGGTCCCTTGGGACGCAGCAGGAAAAGCAGAGGAGAGGAAGGGCGGGCTACACAAAGGCCTTGGGAAACAAGTTGTTTATCGACTTTCGCTCCACAGCTCTGTTGCTAGTTCAAACCACCCTTGACCCCTGAACGTTCAAGGACAGCTACGTCCCTGATTCTTTTAACGTCTTTGCAACTCTGAACCAATGAGGGGCAAGACTTTCACTCTGGTCTGGGTAGTTCTGGGTGGTGTATTTAAAATCAGGGACCACAGGGGCGCCTGGGTGGCGCAGTCGGTTAAGTGTCCGACTTCAGCCAGGTCACGATCTCGCGGTCTGTGAGTTCGAGCCCCGCGTCAGGCTCTGGGCTGATGGCTCGGAGCCTGGAGCCTGTTTCCGATTCTGTGTCTCCCTCTCTCTGCACCTCTCCCGTTCATGCTCTGTCTCTCTCTGTCCCAAAAATAAATTTAAAAAAAAAACGTTGAAAAAAAAAATTAAAAAAAAAAAATCAGGGACCACAATGAAGCTGGGTGTCTGGCAAATAATTAATGGAACATTAACTCTGGCCCCAGAATTCTTAACTCCAGAAAAAATATTGTACCAGTCTTCAAAGCCCAGGAAATGGGGGTCTTAGTGTGTTCCGTCTGCTATAACAAATTAGCACAGGCTGGGTGCTTATGAACAACACAAACTTATTTCTCATACTTCTGGAAACTGGAAGTGTGAGATCAGGAAGTCAGCCTGCTTGGGTGAAGGTCCTCTTTTGAGCTGCAGAGTTCTTACTGGTAGCCTCACGGGGCAGAAGGGAGAAGCTTGAGAGCTCGGTGGGCTCTTGTATAAGAGCATGAATCCCAGGGGCGCCTGGCTCACTTGGTTAAGCGTCTGACTCTTGGTTTTGGCTCATGTCATGATCTCATGGTTTCGTGAGTTTGAGGTCCTTGTCAGGCTCTACACTGGCAATGCAGAGCCTGCTTAGGATTCTCTCTCCCTATCTGCCCCTCCCCCACTCACACTGTCTCTGTCTCTCAAAAATAAATAAATAAACTAAAAAAAATTTTAAACAGCACGAATCCCATTCATGAGGGCTCCTCCCTCATGACCTAATCTCCTTCCAAAGGCCTCACCCTCTAACACCATCCTGTTGGGTGTATGGATTCCAACATGTGGGTTCTGGGGTGATGGCGGCACAAACATTCAGGCCAGAACAAAGGGAGTGAGGAATGAGTAGACCATTCTGAGCCATGGACAGTCTTCCCAAGTACCCATGATGTGCAGGCCTGTGGAGATAGTAAAGTCATGGAGGGGACATATTGCCTGCCCCTGGCTGGCCCCACCATATTATGCTCTTTCCTTAATAATGAAACCCTCAGGGTCAAGCTTGGCACACAGCTATCTGGACCAGATCTGGCCAGTGGCGTGTGAATGGCAGCATCATGAGTGATTTCCGTTCCAGGAAATAGCATTAAAAGGAGTGGATTAGCCCTTCTTCCTTCTTTCTTCTGCTGGCTGGAATGTGGACACGATGACTGGAGCTGGAGCTGTCCCCTTGGACCATGTGGTGATCTAGGAGTGGAGGCTGCACACAGCAAAGCATGGGAGGGATAGAGCCTAAACCTCGACATGCAGAAGCCTCCCTAGCAGGCCTTCCTACCTCCTGCACTGAGTACACCACTGTCTTTTTAAAGTCACTACTGGTTTTCACCCACAGCCAAAGATAGTCCTCTCCCATACACCACTTTCAGAGCATTTAGAATCAATTATGTTTCTCATGTCAAAGGTTAGCCAATCCTTCTAAGAATCTCATGAGACTAGAATACTGTAGCTAAGCTAAGGCAGTTCAGTGGTGGGATGGCCCTCGTCTTGTCAAGGAAGAGGCGTCCTGCACAGAGACATGTTACCACTAGTACGGTGACAGCTACCTGTATCTTGTATAGACCTATCGGAGAGCTTAGGTGTCCAGAGGGCAGAATGAATTCCTTCCCTTCTCCAAAACTTCTGGAAATGGCAACATCACATAATCCCAGCAGACTTGTGAAGAGGATGAGGGCATGGATGAGTATCAGGGAACTCGTGACTTTCATAGATTTCTAGAACAAAAAAATCAGGCATGATCATATTGATTAAAAACCCATGGCTGAGGAGACTGCAGCCCACTATGTATGCAAGAGGCAGCCTGGGTAGAGGTATCAGCCTCCCTGAGCACCTGGAAAAGCTGTGAGTTCAGAGTCTGAAGCTGGAGAACAGGAGTTGGCCAGGGGCTTCAGTGGTGGGGAGAGAAGAGTTGGTTCAAGGACCATCCATGGAACAGTGAGGAGAGCACTCTGCTCTCCTGTAACCCAGGCTCCACCAAGAAGCCAGCAGTGCTGTGTTTGCACTTGGAAATGACCTTGGAAGGAGGCTTAGTACCCACCTGAGTAAAGCCCTCATTAGTTGGATCTTTTTGTGGGGTGAGGAGTCCCGGCACCCTCGAGTGAAGGCTGCCAGTTACTATGAGTCACCCTCTACGCAGAACTCAAGCCAACCTTCTCGGGAAGGGGTGAGGCCTGCTGAGTAAACAGACCTGGGAACCACAGACAGAAGCCTTGCCAGCTGTCTATATGCATCAGTCTTGTCTTTCATTTGTACATGTAAACAGGCAACCAAGAAAACAGTCCCCACAAGAGAGAAGGACCCCGAAGAGCAAAAGTAACAGCTGTTCTGGAAAGATAGAGATATCAAAGGCAATGAGTAAATCTAAAAGTCATGATTAACACTTCAGAGACTTTTGAGAAGGTATTGCATTCACAAAATAGGAACAGGAAGCTACAGAAAGGAAAAATCAGGGAACAAGAAAAAGTTCACAGAAATTCAAAATACAATTGGAAGAAGAACTCAGGAGAAGGATGGGAGAATGTAGTCAAAGAAACTTCCCAGACGGTAGGGCAAAAAGACAAGAAGATGAAGAAAAAGGTGAAAGAAAGTTAAGAGATGTGTAGCATCAGTCCATGGTGTCCAAAATGTGTCAGTAAGAGTTCAGAAACAAGGAACAGGACAGAAAGTGCAGGGTAAGTGTATTGGTCCCTATTGCTGCTGTGATGAATTTAGAGGCTTGAAACAACACAAACGTATTATTTTACAGTTACTGACGTCAGAAGTCCTGAAGTCAAGGTATCAGCAGGGCTGTATTCCTTCTGGAAGCTCTAAGAATGAATTCCTTTCCTTTTCCAGTTTTTTTGTTTGTTTTTATTTTTTTTAATGTTTATTTATTTTTGAGAGAGAGAGAGAGGCAAAGCTTGAGCAGGGGAGGGGTAGAGAGAGACACACACACACAGAATCTGAAGCAGGGTCCAGGCTCTGAGCTGTCAGCACAGAGCCTGATGGGGGGCTCAAACCCACGAGCTGTGAGATCATGACCTGAGTCAAAGTTGGATGCTTAACTGACTGAGCCACCCAGAGGCCCCTGCCTTTTCCAGCTTCTGAAAGTTGACTGCATTCTTGGCTCATGCCCCCTTCTTCCACCTTCAAGACCAGCTATGTAGCATCTTCAAGACTCTCTCTCTGACTGTGACCCCTGCTCCCATCACAACATTGCCCTCTCTTCTTCTCCATCTGCTCTCATATCGCCTTTTCTGACTCTGACCCTGCAGCCTGACTCTTGCAAGAGCCCTTGTGATGACACTGGGCTCACACAGCTAA
The DNA here is from genome assembly GCF_028018385.1 of Neofelis nebulosa. Lineage (NCBI taxonomy): Eukaryota > Metazoa > Chordata > Mammalia > Carnivora > Felidae > Neofelis > Neofelis nebulosa. Next base: position 22,215,853 of record NC_080788.1, read on the forward strand.
TCCAAGAAAATCTCCCCGTCTCAAGATCTCACATCTGTAAAGTCTCTTTTCCATGTAAGATGGCACATTCACAGCGTTCCAGGGATTAGGATGTGGACATCTTTGGGGAGACCATTATTCTGTTGATCACAGTACAAAATAAAGAAATGATCGGGGAAAATTTCCCAGAGCTATAAAAGGGGAAAAAGTTTCAAGATTAAAAATTCCTCTTAGTGGGGCGCCTGGGTGGCTCAGTCGGTTAAGCGTCCGACTTCGGCTCAGGTCATGATCTCGCAGTCTGAGAGTTCGAGCCCCGCGTCGGGCTCTGTGCTGACAGCTCAGAGCCTGGAGCCTGCTTCAGATTCTGTGTGTGTCTCTCTCTCTCTGACCCTCCCCCGTTCATGCTCTGTCTCTCTCTGTCTCAGAAATAAATAAAACGTTAAAAAAAATAAAAAAATAAAAAAAAATAAATTCCTTAGTTACTTTATAGGATGATTGAGAAAAGGGCAATACCTGGACACTCTCTCATGCATATTTAGAAAAATAAGGAGAAAATCCTAAAGGCTGCCTGGAGAGGGAGGGGGCACATGTCACTGGCAGAGGAAGGAGATCAGCAGCATGGAGTGCTAAACAGAAATAGAAGATGTCCTTCAAAGCTTGGGGGAAGAGTACCTTGATGTTACAATGAAGATTTTTTATACAAGAAAAGACTCTGAAAGTTGACCTCCCATGGACTTATTTTGAAAAAGTATACCTTGAGGTATACTCTGGGCATACGAAAATGAGATCAAGAAAAAAAGGGGCACCTGGGTAGCTCAGTCAGTTAAGCGTCCAACTTCAGCTCAGGTCATGATCTTGCATTTTGTGAGTTTGAGCCCTGTGCCAGGCTCTGTGCTGACAGCTCAGAGCCTGGAGTCTGCTTCAGATTCTATGTCTCAGTCTCTCTCTGCCCCACCCTTACTCATGCTGTCTTTCTCTCTCTTTCTCTCAAAAATAAAAAAAAATTTAAATTAAAAAAATAAAAATAAAAATTAGGACTTCCCCAAACTGTGGAGCTAAATCAGTACCATAGTGAGAAGAGATTCTATATTAGCAATACAAAGATGACTCAGTATTAGAAAATCTGATACTAACACTGACCACATTAATAAGCTGAAGGAGAAAAATAATTATATGGTTATCTCCATAGATGCCAAGAAAGCCTTTGAAAAATTCAACACCCCTTTATACTTAAAGTGTTGACAAAAAATGAATGGGTTCTTCCTTACCATGATAAAATATATACACTTCAGTCCTAAAGGTGGTGATTTATTCAATGGGAAAATAATAGAAACACTCCTATTAAGATCAAGAACAAGGCAAGAATACTTTATATTTCTGCTTTTAATGAACACATTGCATATGCAGTCAGATAACACAATTGGAGGGATAAAGATTGAAAAAGGAGTAGAACTATCTCTACTTGCAGATGACAAGATAGCGTACCTGGAAAATCCCAGAGAATTGTTGGGAAAAGCACCTCAAAGAATAAAAGAAAAGCTGTAAAATTAGCACATAGAAATTAATAGATTCCTAAGTTACATATAACACATAATTTGTAAAAATAAAGTTAGAAGTTGAAATGAATTCTGTCAGATACTCACAAGAAAGACTGGGGAGATTCCTGACAAGGTTCCTAGTGGTGCAGGCCACTTCTCCCCTATCCTCCCACCTCCTCCCCACCCACCCCCTCCCCCAACCCCTTCCCCTCCCCCACCCTCCCGGATGGGATGAAAAGTTTTAAACTGCAAGAATGGAGGAAAGCAGCAGTGTTGCTCTTACAGCTGATTACAGCTGGGGAAGGGAATAGAAACAAATGTTCTGCCCCTTGGGAAAGGGCAGGAAACATGTGGGCCCAGAACTACAGCTGGAGGAGGCACATCCCCAAGACTCAGGGACCCAACGCCTGCCTAGGACTGAGGCTTAATAAGAATGTTGGAGAATGTCCTGATACATCCACCCTCCCCTTCCCCATGCTGAGAAACACCAAGTCAAAATAACAGTGGAATACTGTTGGGGAAGCCATCCCAAGAGGCAGAGGCCTCTGAAGTGCAGTACTGAAAATTCAGTGCTGAGGGTGGAGCAGACAGTGAAGTCAAACTTCAGTAAAATAGCCCCCACTCTAAACACAAGGTATCACTAGAAGAATTTAAAGTCTATTATGCCATGAAGGCAACAATGGCAACAGTAAACCTCAAACCTAGCCCAACTCCTGACTAAATTAAAAGAACCCTAGCAGAAGCCTCTTTCAGAAGGAAAGGTGTGCTCATTTCCAATCATAAAATGTATTTATCTCAGCTTTTACTGTCTAATGTCTGTATTTTAACAAAAAGTTACAAATCATATGGAAAAGCAAGAAAAAAAATACAATCCCAAGAGAGAAAGCAATCAACAGACCAAACAGATATGATGAAGATGTTGGAACTATCCCATAAGGAATTTAAAATAACAATGATTAATACGTTAGAAGCTCTTAAGGAAAAACTAGCTACACTTAAGATCAGATGGATAATTTTAGCAGAGAAATGAAAACTATGTGTAAGAATGGATGGAAATACCAGAAATGAAAACCACAGTAACCAAAATGAAGAATGGCTCTAAATGGCTCATCAGTAGAGGAGATACAGCCAAGGTAAGAATCAAGATGAAGTTTAAAGTAAGTCAATAAAAATATAAAGAGAAAACAAGAGGAACAAAGCAAAATGAAACAGTGCATCAAGAACTATGGGACAATACCAAGTGGTCTAACATACATTAATGGAATCCTAAAAGAAGAGAAAGAGAATAGAAGAGAAGAAATATTTGAAAAATATTGGCTGATATTTTTCCAAAATTAATGACAGATACCAAACCATAGATCTGAGAAGCTTAGAGAATACCAAATAGGTAGAAAGAAAGAAAGGTGGAAGAGAAAGATAGGGGAAAGGAAAGGAAAGGAAAGGAAAGGAAAGGAGAAGAGAAAAGGCAAGAAAAAGAAATGAAACCAGTTATATGTGTCATATTCAAATTGTTGAAAACAAAGAAAAAAAAAACCTTCCAATAAAGAAAACTTCATGCTCAGATGTGCTTGTTGATGAATTCTACTAAATATTTAAGGAAGAAATAATACCAATTCTACATAATGTTGTTCAAAAGCTGTTTAGGAGGCAATATTTCCCAACTCATTTTATGAGTCCAATATTACACTGATACCACATTGAAACAGAAGCAGTACAAGAAGAAGAAACTACAGGCTGATATCCCTCATGATTATAGAGACAACAATCATCAATAAAATGTTAATGAATTGAATCCAGCATGTATAAAGACGACAATACATCACAACCTAGAAGAGTTTATCCCTGGAATGCAGAGCTGAATCAACATTTGAGGTTTGGTCAATAGAATTCACCTTATTAACAAGTTCTTTAAAAAAAGAAAACCAAAAATAAACAAACAAATAAATAAAAGAAAACCATATGATCCACTCAATAAAAGTATAAGAAGTACTTTCCAGTATTCAGCGTCCATTTATGATAAAAAATCAAATTCTCAATAAACAAGGAATAAATAGGGCATTTCTTAACATGAAAAAGGGCATGTAAAAAAACAAACCAAACAACCCAAAGCTAGCAATATTTAATTGTGAAAAACTGAATGCATATAACCTAGGATCAAAACCACAGCAATGATGTGTTCCCTTACTACTCCTATTCAATAATGCACTGGAAGTTCCAGACAGTGTACTTATGGCAGCAGCAACAACAACAACAACAGAAAAGAAAAAGAAAAAAGAAAGAAAAAAAATAAAAGAAAGGAAAGACATATAAGTTGGAAAAGAAGAATTTGCCTTTATTTGCAGATGAATGACTGAATATGTAGAAAAAATCCAAGGTATCTACAAAAGACAAAAACAAAAACAAGAAACAAAACCTTCTAGAATTAATATAGGAGTTTACCTAGGGTATAAGATACTTGTTCAATATACAAAATCAATTGTATTTCTGTATTGTATTTGATTATATTACAATTATATTGTATACTAGCACTGTACAATTGGAACTAAATGTTTTTCAAGTTACCATTTCAAAAAGTGCAAAAAAAAAAAGATGAAGTACTTAAATGTAAATGTGCCTAAATACATGCATGATTTGAACACTGAAAACTACAGAATATTGATGAAATAAGTTAATGAAGACCTAAAAAGAGAGTTGCACGATGTTTATGGATTGGAAGATTCAATAATGTTAAGATTGCAATTCTCAACAAATTTATTTATAGGTTTGGTAAAATCCCAATTAAACTCTCAACAGGCTTTATTATAGATATGGGCAAATGGATTCTAAAATTAAATGTAAAGGAACTAGATTAGGCAACAAGTTTTGTAAAATAAGAGCAGGATTGAAGGAATTCTATTACATGAATCCAAGACTTATTTTAATGACGTAGTAATTAAAACAGTATAGTATTGGAATAAAGGTTTAAAAAATAGATCAATGTAATAGAATAGATAGTTCAAAAATAAGCCTATATATATTGGGTTCAAATTTAGTAACATTTAAAAAGAATTATATACCCAAGACCAACTGAGATTTATTTCAGGGATGCAAGGTTGGTTTAATGTCTGAAAATTCATGAATATAATGCATCATATTAATTGACTAAAAATCAAAGGCACATGAACATCTCAAAAATCATATGCCAAAATTCTACACCCTTTCATGAATAAACATTCAATGAAGTAGGAACAGAAGGGAACTTCCTCAACCTGATAAAGGCATCTATGACACACCCACACAGCTAGCATCATTCTTAATAGTGAAAGACTGGATGCTTTTCTCCTATGATTAGGAACAAAACAAGGAAATCTGCTCTAGGCACTTCTATTCAATATTGTACTGGAGGTTCTAGCCAGGAAAATTAGGCAAGGAAAAGAAATAAAAGGCAATCTAGTTTGAAAAGGAAGAGGTAAAATTATCTCTGTTTGCAGATGGCATGATCTTTTATGTAAAAAATCCTAAAGATTCCACATGCACACAAAAAAAACACCCTTTAGAACTAATTAATGAATTCAGCAAAGTGGAATGATACAAAGCCAACACACACCAATCATTCTATACATTTCTGCTGCATTTCTATACACTAACAATGAACAATCCAAAAAGGAAATGAGGAAAACAATCTCATTTACATTAGTCTCAAAAATAATGACTTAACCAAGGAGGTGGAAAGCTTGTACACTAAAAACTATCAAACATTATTTAAAGAAATTAGAAAATAAACAAATGGCAAGACATCCTATATTCATGGACTGGAAGACTTGATATTGTTAAAATGTCCATTTTAACAATCTACAGACTCTTAAATCTACTCAAAGCAATCTACAGATTCATTGCAAATACTATCAAAATTCTGACACAATTGCTGTCAAAATCCCTATTTCAGAAATAGAAAAAAATCCTAAAATTCACATGGAATCTCTAAAGACCCTTGAATAGCAAAAACACTATTGAATAATAAAAACAAAGCTGGAGGTCTCATACTTCCTGATTTTGAAACATTACAAAGCCACAGAAATAAAAACAGTATGGTATTGGCATGAAGACAGACATATAGACCAATGGAACACAAAGGAGATCCCCTCAAATAAACCCTCATGTATAGGGTCAAGTGATCTCTGGTAACAGTGCTAAAGTTACACACAATGGGGGAAGGGATAATCAGTTCAAAAAATTGTGTTGGGAAAACTGGATATCCACATGCAAAAGAATGAAGGTGGACCCTTACCTCACACCATATACAAAAATTAACTAGAAATGAATTAAAGACCTAAATGTAAGACTAGGTAAAGTTGTAAAACTATACAACTAACTCCTAGAAAAATAGGGGAAAAACTTCATGACATTGGATTGGCAATGATTTATTGGGTATGATGCCAAAAGTATAGACAACAGAAGCAAAAATAGACAAATGGGACTGCATCAAACTTAGAAACTTCTGCACAGCAAAGGGAAAAAAAACACAATGGAATGAAATGGCAACCTATGGAATGCCGTCACTAACCATCAGGGAATTTCAAATAAAAACCACAATGAGAGATGAACTCATACCTGTTAGGATGGACACTATCAAGAAAACAGAAAAAACAAGAGTTGGTGAGGACATGGAGAAATTGGAACTCTTGTGCACTGTCGATGGGAATGTAAAATGGTGCAGTCACTGTGGAAAATGGTATGGTGGTTCCTCAAAAAATTGAGAAAAGAATTACCCTATTACCATATGATCCAGCTTCGGGATATATCCAAAAGAATTGAAAACAGGATCTGAAAGAGCTATCTGCACATCCACATTCATTGTAGTATATTATTCACAATAGCCAAGGGTTAGAAGCAACCTAAATGTCCACTGACAGATGCATGGATAAGGAAAAAATGTGGTATACAGGATGCCTGGATGGCTTAGTCAGTTAAGCATCTGACTCTTGGTTTGGGCTCAGGTCATGATCTCATGGTTCCTGAGTTCCAGCCCCACTGACAGTGTGGAGCCTGCTTGGAATTCTCTCTCTCCTCTCTCTCTCTCTCTGCTCCTCCTCCGCTTGGTCTCTCTCTCTCTCTCTCTCTCTCAAAATAAATTTTAAAAAACATTAAAAAAAAGAAAATGTGGTATATACATACAGGGGGATATTATTGTCTCAAAAAAAAGCAAATCCTGTCATATGCTATAACATGGATGAAACTTGAGAACATTATGCTAAGTGGAATAAGCTAGCCACAAAAAGACAAATACTATATAATTTCATTATATGAGGCATGTGTAGGTTGCTGAACAATGTGAATGAACCTAACACCACTGAACTGTACACTTAAAAATGACTTAAGTGGTAAATTTTATGTTATGCTATGTATACTGTAATGCAATTTTATTTATTTATTTATTTATTTATTTATTTATTTATTTATATAGAGAAAGAACTTAGAGGAGGGACAGAGAGAGAGGGAAAGAGAGAATCCCAAGCAGGTTCCCTGCTGTTGGTGCAGAACCTGCCGTGGGGCTTTATCCTGTGAACCATGAGATCATGATCTAGGCCGAAATCAAGAATTGGATACTTAACTAACTGAGCCACCAGGGGGCCCATATTTTAACAAAATTTTTAAAAAGATGAAAACCAAACAAGATAGTTGCAGAAGAAAATATAGAAGAATAGCTTCATGATCTTGGCTTAGAGAAAGGTTTCTTAAACAAGATCCAAAGAGCACTAATGGTAAAGGAAATGCTGGATTATTTTAATTCATTAGAATTAAGAAACTTTTCTTTATCAAATGATACTATTAAGAGAGTAAAACATTAAGTCAGAGAGTGGAAGAAGATATTTGCAATATATATAACGGCAAAGGCTCATAGCCAGAATATATAAAGTACACCTGGAAAATCAATAAGAAGAGAGCAGGGAGTAAAATGGAAAAATGAGCAAAATGTTTGAACAGGCACTTCGAAAGAGAGGATATCCAAATGGACAGTAAACATATAAATGTTCGTTCACCTGCAAATTAAAATCACAGTGAGTTAGCTCCATACACCAACAAGACTGATAGTACCAGGTGTTGGTAAGTATGTGAAGTCCCAGGAACTCATAACACTGCTGGAGGTATAATCACTTTGGAGAATGGTGTGGCAGTGTCTCCTAAAGCTGAAGATTTGCACACCCACGAGACTGCAATTCTACTAGGGGCTATATACCTACTAGTACGCATGTGTTTTGTGGCCAAATGCACATGCAAATATGTTCTTAGCAATATTTGATCATAGCACCTGCTGTGGACTCACTGGTTTTGTACCCGGAATCTGTATGTTAAAACCCCAGTTCCCAATGTGATAGTATTTGGAGATGAGACCTTTGGGACGTGATTAGGTCATAAGAGTGGAGCCCTCATGTGGGATTAGTGCCTTAATACAAAATGAAAAAAAATCTTGCTTTTCCTTCCTCTCCCTCCCTCTGCCATGTGAGGACACAGGAAGAAGACACCCATCTATAAATCAGGAAGATCGCTTTCACCAGACCCCGACCACACTGGCACCCTGGTCCCAGAATTTCCACCTTCAAAAGTGTACGAATAAGCATTTGTTGTTTGAGTCACCCAGTCTATAGTATTTAAGAAGCTGGATCTAAAACCATACACACTCTGGATGATTCCATTGACACACATTTCACAGACATGAAGATCTCACCCTCACCATTTAAGCGTGCCTGCTTCTGTGGCAAACTACGATTCAGGTTCAAGTATTAATCTTCCTGGGAATGCCAGGTGGCAGAAATCCGAGGAGGGGGCCGGGATTAGGATGCATCTGATCTGAGTGGTAGCTACAAAGGGATTTGCTTTGCAATAACTTGCTAAGTTAATATTTATATTCTAAACATTTTCTGGGTATATATTATATTTCACCATAAGGAGGAAAATAGAAAAGAAGACTGAGATTAGAGCAAGTATGAAAACCCTTTCATGCACTTTTGCTGAAAAAGAAATGTTCCTGGAAGAGGATGTCGAAATGAGAATTTTTTTTTCCCTTGGCTCTTTTCTGTATTTAATAACCTCCTCCCCACTCCCACCCTTTGTCCTCATGCTCTTGTGTGGAGCTAATTCTCTGATGAGGGGGATGGGCTGCTTCCCAGGCAGATGCTGCTTCTGACCTACACAAAAAGCTCTGTGCGGGTCACCTGGACTAGACCTGGTTCTCTTCTTTAGGGGATGTGTTTTCTTGCTACAATGCAAGGTCATTGTAATTGGCTGCCAACTACTGTGACTTTTAGCATGTTGATGCTTGATATTTTTTTATTCTTGCAAAAATTCTTGAGCTCATTTCTGTGACGCAATTACAGAAATGACTTGCTGAGAAGTCATTGGACCTTTCTGGGTCTTGCTTTTATGATGTGTCAGGTGGGTTTGGAGCAGTGCTCAGTCCAGGCTAATCTCTGAGTACTCTGCCCTATGCTTAGTGAGTCCTAAGGTTCCAGTCTGGCTGGGGGGAACCCTGGGAGGGCACCAGGCACAGCTCTCTGCTCCGTTAGGTAGGGCTTCACAGGCTTGTGCTGAATTCTTGGGCAGACCTCCTGCAGATCGCCAGGGCTCACAATCGGCAGCAGTCTCCTTTTCGGTCCTCTGTCCTGAACACTCTAGTTGTCTTGCTCCCTGGACTTCCAGCCCCATGTCCTGAACTCAGGGAGTCCTCTCTATTCTGCCAGGTTCCCCTGTCTGCTCTGTACCCTTGAATGCTCTCAGGCAGGGAGTGGCCTATAGTAGGGCTTACCTCATCTCTTTTCCACCTCCCAGGGACCACTGTTCTTCATCTGACGTCCTGTTGCTTACCTAGTTTGTCTGGTTGTGTTATAACTTCAGGATGGAGGATTAGTTTGGCCTCTGCTCCTCCACCCTAGGTGACAGGAGAAGACAGCATTGATTTAAAAGTGGAAATAATGACAACATGGTCTGCTGACAGGAGTGATCTGGTAGGAATGAAAAATTGATGATGCAGAGGAGGGAGAACCAGGGAGCAATGTCCCTGAGTGGATGGTGGGGAAAATGGGTGCCCCAGTGGAGGATGGGTCATACCCCAAGGAGGGACCTCCTGCTCTTGGGACAGGAGAGAAAGCTCTGTGCACTGGGCAGGCAGGCAGAGGCCTCAGAATTTGTCTGCTGCCTCTCACTTCTCAGAGAGGAGGAGGCGTGAGGGGAGAGGAGGTGGCCAGGAGAGTAGAGAGATAGTGGACCAGGGGATCCTGCGTTGATGCCCAGCAGCACAGAGGCCAAGAAGGCCCATGTAGTGGGGGGCCATGTGAGCTCTAGACTGCTCTGAGTTTCAGGTCTTAGGCTGCTGCGCAAGCCCAGGGCAGGTGATCAGGTCCTGCACTTAACGATCACCATGGAAACATGATCCTCTGGGTTTACTCCATTGAGATTCACCTTCGTAACACTTCTGTCAAAGGCACCTCTTTCCTCAGGCCCCAAAGCTGGGTGAATCTGTGCAAGGCCAGCCTTGCTGTCTGCTTGTGCTTGGTACCCTCAGGGCCTTGGTCCTGCAGGCCTCTCTGTTTATCTGGCCTGAGAATAGCCAGGAAACCCTCAGCCAGAATCTCTGTCCTGAAATTCTGAAGAACAATGTGTCTGGATTGAGGAACAGGAGCCTCTGCCTGGAAATTCAAAGTGACCCCCAGCAACCATGCCATCAGCATCAGTAGGACATCATGTGAACAGTTTGGGCCACTCTACTCTCTCTTTCTCTCTGTACTTCATCAGAGGGCTGTCCGTGTAGAAGCCAGAGGACAGCCCCCATGGGCATCTGGCCTCACTGCTGGTGGTGTCCTAGCTTCTTGTGATTCAATGCCTCCATGACCTGGGATAGGGCCCAGCCTATGAACCAGCCTCTCCTCTCCCTGAACTGATGTATTGAGGCCACCTGTCTCCTTAGAGCACTAAGGGACCCAATGACCCCTCGCCAGACAGAAACTGAGGTCCTCGCAAGGTCTCCCTCTGCCTGAGCACAATGCAGGGCTGTGGGATGCCCCCCCCCCCCTTTCCTTCTTCCCTCATCCAGCCTGTGAGCTCAGACTGCAGACTTTGGAAGTTCTGGTGAATGTCGACTCAAAGACACACCCACACTGGGCGCTCAGCCTGCAAGGTCTTCCTGGCCCTTGGTCTGGATGCAACCCTGCCCCTGTGTGGTTGGAGGAGGATAGACTCCTGCTGACGTCCTGGGCTCCAAGCAGCGGAAGTTGGCCCCTGGCCAGTCCCTGGCAGCCTCAGCATGGCCACCCCCTTACTGTTCCTGTCCCTTGGGCAACGTTGCTTTTTGCCATGCTCTGGCTCTCAGGTGCCTTCCACCATGCAGAGCCTCCTGACCCCAGATGGTTGGGAGTACAGCCCCTCACTTTTCTTTTTTGAGCACCTGCTGTATACTGGAAAGATTCTGTAGAGGGATGATGGACGAAGAATCTACCAGTCCTACTCCAGAGAGATGACCATCAGCAAAGGATGAAACACCTACTGTCATCATGACGCTGGGTATACACGGGGCCCATGACACTGACAGAGCCGGTGGTATTGTGTGCCAGGCTCACGTTTCACAGCTGTGATCTCGTCTCAGCTGGCAGCTCTGATTATCCCCATTCTCCAGATGGGGGAAGGAGGCACAGAGATTTAACTGATTTGCTCAGGCTCACAGAGCTGGACATGTAGCCACTGACATGGTAAAATGCTGGATCGATGACAGCAAGAGAAAGGTTGAGAAGGCACACAGAGGACGTGGCGTTGAGCTGGGCTCTGGGGATGAGCAGGACATGGAAGGTGGATAGGAAGGAAGAACTGACCACAAACAGCACAGACCAAGGAAGGTAAAAGTCAGGGAGCTTGCCCCTGACTGAACCTGAACTTGGGGGTGGAGGGGTTGGAAAGCAGGGGAGGCCGCTGGCTGGGGCAGGCTGGGTCCTGTGGGTAAGCCATCAAGCGTCACAGGAGCATGGAAGGGACTTTGGAGTTAGGGAGTGACGTGCTCAGAGCTACCCTGGTTCCACAGGGCTGGCTCTGCAGGGGCCTGAAGCTGGTTACAACCAGAAATCAAAAACAGGTTTGCTGGTGAGTCAGTAGCTGGGAACACACAGAGTAACAGGCTTCTCCCGCCCCAGCCCCGCAGGCCGGGCAACCGCCCACGCCTCCCTGCCCAGGACCACAGCACCGGCCTTCGCTCGCCTGCCTGGTTCCAACCCAAATGCCATCCAGCAGCAGCCTGCAGGGTGCCTTCCTGCACGGGGTCCACCCTCACTGTTGTGTCTAGACAGCAGACGCTACAGTCCTGCAGGGGGCCAGGGCAGGGGGGGACTGGCCAAAGCTACGTCTGAAATCTCGTTCAAAACCACAGTCAGGGCGGGCTTGTCGGAAAATATGCCTTTCCTTGAGACATCGAAGCTCTGCCTCTTTGAATCACCCAGGCCACTTCCTTCCTGTGTATATCTTACGCACTCTGAGGGATGGGGCGGGTTCGTGTGCGTGTGTTGTTGCTTCTTTCAAGTTTTCAGTCCACACTTTGTTCCTTTGTGAGTTGTAGGCTAGAGGGTGGGGCTGGTTCTAAGGAGCCTTTGTCACTAGAAAGGCCACTGGGGACACCTTGGGTTTTCTCTGAAATTTAGAAACCTCGGTTGACAGTAAGAAGGAAGAGTCTCTTCAGGGCCACACTGAGCACCCTTTGCTGTGATACCAAGCTTAATCTCAAAATGGCCTCAAAAGGCACATAATTCAGGTAAGGGACATGAGGGATCAGAGAAGCTGGGGTACGTGCCAAGGTTTTCAGTCTTCCAAGTCCAAGCTCTTTCCTGGATGTCACAGGTGATGCGGACATGCCACTCAATGCCTGTGGCAGGTGAGGGGCACAATCTCCACCCCTTGACCATCAGAGCCTGCCCTAAAAATGTCTGGCGCCCGTTTCCTGAGAAGCCAAGGGAACTTTGGCTTGTTAGTTTCTCTTTCTTTTTAGATAAACAAAATGCAGGAGTTTCTCAAACTTCTTTGGCTATGACTCAGATGGTACAACTTACATGGTAACATGTACACACACATGTATACACACGTATATGTATATATGTATGTACGTGCATATGCATATATACATACATATACCTATAAGAGATACAATTTTCATCAAAGCACTCATCCTATGTGTGACACATTCACCCCACATGTGATACACTCAACATTTTTCTGCATATATGTGCATCCATGCATAGATGCATACATACACACATATATGTATATATATGATACCATTTTTACAAAACTCTCAACCTAAGTGTGACACACTCTGTGCATAACATGCTCCCATTTTCTACTGATCACCTCCCACTAAGCTTATGGCCACATATTAGTGGGTCACAATCTGATGTTTGGCAAACACTGGAAAAAAAAAAGGAGTTGTGTTTGTGGGGCTCCCACTGTACAGGCATCAGTTTAGAGCTTAGCCGACTGTGTTTATCAAACACCTTGTGTGGCTTGTGTCTAATTCTTGCAGGGAATTCAGGCCCGGAGGCCCTTCCCACCCCCTGGGCCAGACCTTTGTGGGGCTGTAATCGGGTGGCAGGAGTTCAAGGTGGGGCAGTGTCTGTCAATTCCCCCAGGCACCTGCCAGACTGAGGTGTGAAACCCAGGAGGCTCATTTCAGAGAGGCACGGCCAAGGGCAGCTGCCGCTCCATGTGTCTGTGGGGCCCCTCTATTTCACCTCAGGTGAAAATGTTACCAGTTTAGGAAAGAAACCAAGGAGCCCTTTTTAATCGTCACTACCCTGCAGGGCACTTAGAGCAGTGATGGAGCTGAACATGCAGCCTCCGCCCTCCCGGATATGGGCCTGCCCAGGCTTCAGGGACTAGACCTTCAAGCTGCTGCAGGCTACACTCCTGATGGATTGTGCAACCACAATGGGGATGGAGGTTCAGGGAGGCACAGAGTATGCACTGCTGGCCTAGCTGGGCCAGCTGTGTGGGTCACCAGCCCTGGTTCCCAGGGCCATCAGTAGTATACTGGTTTTCCCTGGAGCCTTTACAGGGATCGTGGGCAAGGGCAAGAGGGAGTGAGTGTTCATCATCTTTTCATGGAGAGATAGTCACAGGACAAGGTTAGAGACATACCTCAGTGCTTTAATACCCCCAGGGTTGGTGTGAGGTTCCACACACCATTGCCCAGAGTGGATGCCTGGCATGGGAAAGAATCTTGGAGTCCTGGTCTGAAGGGGCTGGCAGGTGACCAGGGCGGGGAATGTGGGTGGGACAGCTAGGCGCCTCTTCTCTATCTTGCTTCTCTATCTTGAGATTTGCCCTGGATGCCTCTGCAGCCATGCACAGTCCCCCCAAGGGTAGCGGGGTGCTGCTGGCCTCAGGACTGCTTTAGAGCCTGAATTATCTGTGGCATGGGGCAGGCAGGGGTATACCCCAGGAAACAGCTGGCAAGAGGCAAGCTTGGGATCTCCCATTTACCTTAGCCACTCTCCCTTCAGCGGCTTCCTCCCACTACTGTTGTCAGGTTTAGCAAATAAAAGTAAAGTTATATTTGATTTTCAAAGAAACGATGAATGAAGTTTTAGTATAGCATGTCCCAAACATTCCCTGGGTGTTCTGTCTTTCATCTGGCAATATTACCTCCTAGACCTTGAGCTCTGTGGTTGGGTCTTTCAACCTGAAGTCTGCAGGTTTGGGGGCTGGGGTTGCAGGCCCAGGGCAGCCAGGATAGGCCACAAGGCAGCAGATGTGCAGAGAGCAGATGTGGGAAGACCAAGCCAGAGGAGCTAGATTCTACAGCCCTGAAGAGAGAAGCTGTATGTGCTCCAGAGGGCCCAGGAACCCTCACGCGGGTATACCATAATTTCCTGTGGCCTTCTAGGAAATACCCAGCACCCAAGCTCACTTGAGGTCTCTGTTCCCCAAACCCTGTTCCTTACTAGCACTCTGACCCTGTAGTAGGGTACTGGTCACCGCGTGTTCTCTATAGGGGAGGAGAAGAGGTTCACTCAACTGATCCCTGTGCACCCCACACCAGAGAAGATGGGGCTCTCTAGTCATCCTGGAGACACCTCATTCTGTCACATCCTGACTTCTAGAACCTCAGGTCATGAGACTGAGGGAAAGATTAAGACTGGGCACAAGAGGGAAATCCCAGGGATAGACACATCCCTAATAGAAAGGTCTGTTTTTCCTGCTTCCGCACCGGGGCCAGCTAACCTGTGTTCTTCACTAACAAGTTGGCTTTAGAGAAAAGGGGGCCCCTCAAATCCCAGCCTTTGCAGAAGGAGGGACTCTAGTGGTACAGCCCAGTTTAAAAGAATTCTGTGTTGGGGTTTGCAGACAAAAGCCATTTAATGATTGTATTATTCAGGATTTTTTTTCCATTTGTAATTGCTTAAAGGTATAGTCCAAATTAGCTGCAACAGAAAAAGGGAATTTAGTGGCTTGTAACTGGGTTGCTAGATTCAGGCATGGTTGGATCCAGGATCTCAAATTGTGTCTATCTACAGACTATCTCAGTTTCAAACTCTGCCTCTCTGGGTCTCTCTCTTACACACACACACACACACACACACACTCCATAATTCTCTTCTGTTTTTTCCCCCTTTCTGGCTCTCCTTCAGGCCAGCTTCCCCCACTTTGTGGCAAGCTGATGATCAACATCTCCAAGTTTAGACAAGCTAGAGCTTTTAGAGCAGAAAGCTCAAGACAAAGTCCTTGAGGCTTCTCTGAGTGCTCTTCCCCTGGGGTGGTATGCCCAGGACTGATTCCTGTGGCTGGGGAGTCAGAGCTCTGGACAGCCCTGGGTCACGTGCCCACTCCTGTAAGGGTAGGAGGTCCATATACCAATGCGGAAGGGGAAGTTTCGAGGACAGCTGTGAACCTTTGCAGTTCACTCTCATGCTAAATCCTTTGCTTACCACCCTAGTGCATGCATTTTGAACAGGGACCTCACAGGGAGAGAGGTGGTTTGTTTGAGGGTGGATTCAGCAAATCTTTCACAGAAAACTTTGTTAATGTGGCTTCTAAGACAATCACAAGGCTTTGTAATTATTCAATTGACAGCTGACTTGGGCAGCTTGTTAACTTGGATAACAAGCCAGCCTCCCACCAAAACAGAGTGGAGGCAGAGATGGTCCTTGGGGTTCAGGCCCTTTGGTACCAGAGACCCCTAACACTGACCCCATGTGGTTCTCCTGGCCTTCCCGGCCTGTGGGAGATACACCTCTGGTCCCTCACAGTCAATGGAGTCCCATGACTGGGTCTGGCAGTGCACTGTGAGCAGAGGGTCACCTGTTACGCTCAAGGGGAGGCATTTTCTGATCAATTCAATTCTTCAGGTCCCTCTTCCCTACCACGATGACCAGGTCTTGGGTGGAGAAAGAGCCACAGAACGAGTGTAGCTTGGATAGCCGACAGCCACCTGGACGGTCACTGTTTGGAGAATTGCCAGGATCTGAAGTGTCCCATGTGTGAGAGAGAAACAAACCTCTGTTGTGCTCAGAATTTAAGATTTGGGTCACTTTGTTGGGACAGCATATGGTCACCTCTACTGACAAATACACCTTGGTGGTTTCTTGGCAATTTTCAGGCCTTGCCTTGAACTAGATGGTCCCAGTGGATGCATCCTTTCAGTGTCTTGGGATCCACACTCCTGCCTCCTTCTCTAACATTCCTGGGCTGGCTGACGGAGGTGCTAATTGGGGTTTCTGGCTGATGTGGGTTAATGTTGCCCATGATTCCCTTTTCCTTAAACTATAACCAAACTGAGCCTCCTCCAAGGTCCCTCTCCCTTGGACCTTCGCGAAGCTGTTGCCTTCACAGGCCTTCTCCCTGGTTGCACGCGGGTAGCCCTGCCAGTCCCTTCAGCTGGGCTCACATTCCTGCCCCCAGGACTTCTCCCAGCGTCTGGACCCCAGCCTAGTCTCTCAAAGCAGGCTGCGCTTGCGGCTTCAGCTAGGACTCGCTTCTGGGCCTGCCTGCTCCCCACATACTGGGGGCTCCTGGAAGACAGGTCAGGGTCCTGGTCCCACGTGCTCCAGGACTTATATCTGCGCATGATCCCACTTCAGCAGATCTTCCATGCTTTCTGCCCCTGGGCGAGTCACAGGGGCCTGAAACTCCGCCTCCCGCCCCGCCCCCGTCTTTGTCGGGGAGCCCAGAGCGGCTGGGGACACTCTGAACCCCACGGCCACGCGGTCGCCCCTCCGGTGACATATGCGGCCGCCTGGCAGGCAGAGGGAGCGGGCAGCCCGAGCTGACCCCGGTGGCCTTTCATTGTCTGGGGAAGCCGGGAACCGCCCAGCGGAGCAAGCGGAAAGCGCGAGTCACAGCGAGAGCGAGAGCGGCGGCGAGGTCACGGTGACCTGCCAGGGAGGGCGGCGCCTGCGGGCCTACCCGGAGGCGCCCGCGCCCCCGCGCCCCCGCGCCCCACGCGGGTGCCCGCGCCCGGGGCCAGTAGCCCTACTCGGGCTCCGCGGTCCTCGTACGCACTGCCAGCAGCTCACCCCGCCCGGACTTGACCCAAAACCTATTTTTAAGCCTGGAGGTTGGTTGGAGAGCAGTTTTGCAAAGAAGGGCCTTTAATTTAAAAAAGAGATGCATGAATGAAAGAAAAGGCAGGGGACATTAGCGAAGGGACTAGTCATTGACCACAGAAAACCCATAAAGTCTTTTCAATGGCTCCAGGGACAGGGAGGCTAATTGACACGTAATACCACTGTCTGAATACTTAACTGTCCTGGGAGAGGTGCTGTTGGTGAGGATAGCCTCTGCTGCTTACTACTTGGATACCTACTATGTGCAAGGCGCTTTGCCAACCACTGCACATCCATCCTCTATCCTGACAGCAACCACACGGGTAGTTATTTTCCTAGCAACATCTTTCTAAATTGAAGTATAAAGGATGTCAGCCTTATGTCCTAGGGTATTAGGAGATTTAGACTTGTCTTCAATTTCTTCCCTTAATAAACTTCCCCAGTCACTATGGCTGTGAGGCAAACCACTCCAACTATTAGAGGCTTAACGATGACATTTATTTTGCTTATGAATCTGCAGTTCCCTGGGGGCTCAGCAGGGAGCGCTGTTTTATAGGCCCCCACCTGCCCAGAACCTTTCTCTGCCTGGCTACCTAGGCCTGGCTCTTGGGGCTCTCCCTGGCTGCCAGGGCCTGCAAAATCTCTCTGTGTTGGTTCATTCTGTGCTTCAACACTGGAAGAGATTGAGATCAGGAGACTGAGATCCACAAAGAACAAATGACCAAATCCAAGTGGTCCAAAATTACTTAAATTAGTTGGAGGACAGACTCACAAATGGGACAAACTGGTACCAGGGGCTTCTTCACAACATGCTTACATTGGCATCTGTTCATGGGACCCCGTCTACAGTGTTCTGATTTACATTCAACCTCAAACAACCCCAGCTGGCCCCCAGGGCTGGAGGAAGAGGTGAGGCTCAGAGCCACCCTCCCCCGTAACTGCCTGCAGAATGAGTCTCTCCATAGAACAGGCCTGAGTTTTATTATCTAGACTTGACTTTCTTTTTTCTCTTCTAATGCATTTACTTTTGCTTTTATTCTTATGTTTGTGTATTTTTAAAACACAGTCCTCACATATTATCTCCCTTTTTCTAATTTCTTATGTTGATGACTCCTGTCACTTATATTCATTCCTTCTTGCTTAGTAATGAAAGCAGGCTGTGGCTGTGTCCCCTAAGTTTTGCTGGGTAGTCTTCTCATCATTCCTGTCTATGTAATTCTAGTTTTGATCTCTTCCATCACCTGACATTCATGTAGGAGTGTGTTTTTTGTTTTTACGTTTCAAGTGGTTAGATTTTTTAAATTGAGGTATGGTTTCCACATAATGCATTTAAAAAATTAAGCTGTAGTCATTAACTGGTACATTTTTTTTTCACTGAGGTTTTAGACTCTCAATACACTTTATGCTTTTTGGTATTTATTGAGGTTTTCTCTGTGGCCCAGTATGTAATCAATGTTTATAAATATTTCTTGAATGCTGGAAAAGAAAGGTTTTTTTTAATGTAAAATTTGAGTAGACATGGCTCACAGATCACTAGCCTATGACTACAATGTAATATGCACATTCCTCTTATGCTCAAATTATACCCAAATTATGAAGACATGATGATCACCCCACCACAAACACACACACACACACACACACACACCCCACCTCATTGACAAGATCTCCACTGAATATGGCCTGTCTCCCCATAGAAGTGGGAAGACTGATGGGTACTTACTTGCCCAGCTCTAAGCCACACTTGTCATCTGAACCAAATAGAGGTCCCTTTGTGCCCCAGTCTGGACTCTAAGACTTTTTTCTTCATGGATAGGTGACTTCTGACCCAGAAATTAACAGACTGCTCAGGAAAACTTTATTCTTTACCTTTAGTCCTCATTTCCAACTTCAGGAGCTCAAACCCAGTCCTGGGGACCAGAAAGGGAGTATCTGCCATACTGTCCCCTCTACCCCATCCACTCACCAGCTTCCCAAAAAGACTCCTCATCCCCCAGATAGACTCCTTCATTTAAAAAATAGTTCAGGGGCACCTGGGTGGCTCAGTTGGTTGAGCGTCCGGCTTCGGCTCAGGTCATGATCTCGCGGTTCGTGAGTTCGAGCCCCGCGTCGGGCTCTGGGCTGATGGCTCAGAGCCTGGAGCCTGCTTCCGATTCTGTGTCTCCCTCTCTCTCAGCCCCTCCCCCACTCATGCTCTGTCTCTCTGTCTCAGAAATAAATAAACATTAAAAAATAGTTCACGTGACGGAGGATGTCTCTAGACAAATGCTGGGAGGGGAGGTGGTGTGTTGACTTCACCAGCAGTGTCTGTTAAATCAGCAGTATTGATCATGTTAGTCAAGACCTCAATATTCTTGTTGATTCCAAATATACTGCCTCTGTCAAAGAGTGTGAGAGAGATAGGGTCAAACTGCTCACTACAACTGCATTTTTGCCAATTTCTCTCCTGGTGTTTTAAAAACTTTTTATTTTATTTTTATTATTTTATTTTTTAAGTTGATTTATTTATTTTGAGAGAGATACACAGAGAGAGCAAGCAGGGGAGGGGCAGAAAGAGAGGGGGAGAGAGAGAATCCTAAGTAGGCTCCATGCTGTCAGCGCAGAGCCTGACACGGGGCTTGAACCCACCAACCGTGAGATCACGGCCTAAGCTGAAACCAAGAGTCAAATGCTTAACTGACTGAGCCACCCAGGCGCCCCCAAAACTTTTTATGTTACATATTTTGAGGTAATAACATTTCACATGTAAGAAGGATAATGGAATTATAATTTCATTAATTATGATTATAATTTCATTTCAAAAATAGATATATATGATTTATATCCTTAGGCAAAATAAAATGATCTTCTTTGCCCTATTTTAATACTTTTGTTTTGGATTTTATTTTCTGTGATTAAAAAAAAAAAACTTTTGATATCTGTATTTTTCACTTGCTTGTCTGCATTTACCTAGCACATTTTTGCCTACCCCCTTGCTTTCATTAGCAAATACATACTGAGTTATCTTTTGCATGCCACATGGTGTCCCAGGGCTGGGCTCTGCAGGACAACATGTGGTCACTGACCTTGTGTTCACAAATCACATTCCACACCTTTAAGTGTGTCTCTTATAAACAGCATGTGCTTGGATATTGTTTTTTGAATTAAACCAATAGTTTATGTCTTATTACAGAGATACATGACCTATCTACATTTGTCATTGTAACTGATACCTTCAGTCTTATTTTTGCCATGTTGTTGCATGCTTTTTTACTTTTATGCTTTCTTGCTCTTTCTTTTGTTTTGTCTTTCATTTAATGGATTTTGTTATCTTTGGTGGGTATCTTCTCTGTGTTTTGGAAAGTACCTTCCCTGCTTCTTTTTTCTGTTCACAGGGTTCTTTTAGATTATTGCCTATATTCATAACCATAAAATGAAAAAAAGATTTCTCCTCACCTGGTCTCTTATTCACTCACTTCTTGGTACTTAGCAAAATAAACTGGTGTGTATATCTAGATCATTGGCATGGAACTATTATGATGTAAATTTCTTTTGTCTCAAGAAGAATTCTGGCATTTATATTCAATTCTGTAACTAGATTCATAGCAATGATTTATGTTGATCTTTCTTACAGCTGGTTTATGTGCTCACTGGCAACATTTAACACCATATTTTTATCATTTTTTTTAAAAACATTAAGTTGTTTTTTACCTTATTCAATTGGGGCTATGTCTGTAAGAATTTTTGGTGGTATGTTTTCTGAACAAACACTTTCCCATCTAAGAATGCCTTCCATTTGACTTTTCCACATGAGATACAAAGTAGTTAACCATATAATTTCTTATAGACTGAATGTTTTTGATCCCCCCCAAATCCATATGTTGAAACCTAACCTCCAATGTAATGTTATTAGGAGGTAGGGCTTTTGGGAAGTGATTAGGTCATAAGGGTAGAGCCCTCATTTGTAGGATTAGTGCCCTTACAAAAGAGACCATGAAGAGTTCCCTACTCTTTCTTCCATATGAGGACCTAGTGAAAATATGGCTGTCTATGAACCAGGAAGCAAGCCTTCATCAGGCATTGAATCTGCTGGACTTCTAGCCTCCAGAACTGTGAGCAATAAAATGTCTCCTGTTTAGGCCACCCAGTCTATGAGATTTTTATTATAGCAGTCCAAATGCACTAAGGTATTCTTGAGCTATAAACATTCCTTCAAAATTCTTAGGAGTAACATTATGGTCTTCTGCTATTCTGTGTTGTAGAAGAGTCTGAAGCCCAAGGTATTTTTGTTTCTTTATATGGAGACTGTTTTATTTTTTGTTCCTGTCTAGATTTTTTTTAAATTTTGTTTATTTATTTTTGAGACAGAGAGAGACAGAGCATGAACAGGGGAGGGGCAGAGGGAGAGGGAGACACAGAATCCGAAACAGGCTCCAGGCTCTGAGCGGTCAGCACAGAGCCCGAGGCGGGGCTCGAACTCACGGACCGTATCATGACCTGAGCCGAAGTCAGATGCCCAACCGACCGAGCCACCCAGGCGCCCCGAGATTTTTTTTTTTTTTTTTTTGAGACAGAGAGAGAGAGAGAGAGAGAGAGAAAGAGAGAGATAAAGGGAGAGAGAGCACACGTTCAAGTGGGGGAAGGGCAAAGAGAGAGGGAGAGAGAATCTGAAACAGGTTCCATGCCTAGCACAGAGCCTGACTTGGGAATCGATCTCACAACTGTGAGATCATGACCTGAGCTGAAATCGAGTTGGATGCTTAACTGACAGCCACCCAAGTGCCCCCATCCTCGATATCTTGAAGGATGCTAGAGGTGGGAATGTAAAACGGTACAGCCACTCTGGAAAGCAGTTTGGCAGTTTTTATAAAACTAAAAGTGCTAGTGGTTTGGCAATGTTATTGTTTTGATTAATCAGCTTTTTGCTTCTTTGATTTTTTTCTATTCTTTTATTTTAACCTCATTGTTTTAAATATAACAATTTTATTGATTATTGATCTATAATTCACATGCCATACAATTCATTGGTTTTGGTATATTCACTTACCTGTGAAACTATTACCAGAATTTTAGAATATTTTCATCACTCAAAAAAGAAACACCATACTCATGGGAAGTCACCCCATTCTTCCTATCCCCAGCTTATGGAAATGACTAATTTTTTTTAGATTTGTTCATTTGGGAAATTTCGTATAAATAGAATCATACATATGATGTCCTTTGTAACTGGCTTCTTCCTCTTAGCATAATAATATAAAGTTCGTTCATGTTGTAGCATGTATGACTACTTCATTTTTGTTGCAAAACAGCATTCCATTGTATGGATATACCACATTTAGTTATCTATTCTTTAACTGATGGACATTAGTTTTTTTTTTCCAGTTTTTGCCAATTATGAATAATGTTGTTAGGAACATTAGTGTACAAGTTTTTGTGTAGGCATGTTTTCATTTTTCTTGGGGATAGATTCAGTAGTGGAATTGTTGGGCCATATGGGATCCCTGTTTAACAATTTTAGAGCCTGTCAGATTATTTTCCAAAGTGGTGACATCATTTTACATTCCTGCCAATAGTGTATAAGGGTTCTGATTTTTCCATATCCTTGCTAACATTCGTTGTGATCTGGGTTTTTAATGCTAGTTCTCCCAATGTATGTGAAGTGGTATCTCATTGAGGATTTTATTTGTATTTCCTTGATGGTTAACAATATTGAACATCTTGTTTATGCTTATTAGCCATCTGCATATCTTCTTTGGTGAAATATCTATTCAGGTTCTTTGCCCATTTTTAATGAGGGTATTTGTCTTTTCATTGTTGAACTGTCATAGCTCTTAATGTATTCTAAATGCAAGTCCCTTATCAGATATATGACTTGCAATTTTTTCCCTCCTGTTCTGTGCATTGTTTTATTACTTTCTTGTTGCTGTCTTTTGAAACATAAAATATGTAATTTGGGTGAAGTCCAAGTTATCTGTTTTTTTTTTTGTTGTTGTTGTTGTTGTTGTTGTTGCTTTTGCTTTTGGTGTCATATCTAGCCTGGCCCAGGGTAATAAAAATTTATTCCTATTTTTGTGTTAAGAGTTTTATAGTCTTAAGTATTTGATTTAGTTCTATGATCCATTTTCAGTTAAGTTTTGTGTATGATATGAGGAATGCATGTAGATATATCTAGTTGTCCCAGAGCTATTTGTAGAAAAGGCTCTTCCTTTCCCCCTGGAATTGTCTTGGTACTACTGTCACAATCAATTGACCATAAATGTAAGGGTTTATTTCTGACTCTAATTCTATCCCATTGATATATATGCTTATCCTTCAACCAGTATCACACTGACTTAATTACTGTAGCTTGAGAATCAGATTGTCAACTTCTGCAAAGAAGTCAGCTGAGAATTTAATAAGAGCTACATTGACTTTGTAGATTAATATTGGGAATATTGCCATCTTAGCAATATTGTCATCAATCCATGAACATAGGATGTTTTTCCATTTATTTAAATCACTTTCATTTTCTTTCAACATTATAATTTTCAGAATATAGGTTTTGTATTCCTTTTGATAAATTTATTCTCAGTATTTAATTCTGTGTATTTTATTGTGGATGGAATTGTTTTCTTATTTTCATTTTCAGTTGTTTGTTGCTAATGTGTAGAAAAATACAGTTGATTTTTGTGTATTGATCTTGTATGCTGACACTTTGCTGAACTCATTTATAAGTTCTAATAGATTTTTAGAATTGTTTTTATACAAAATCTTGTCATAGGCAAATTGGATAGTTTTACTTCTTTTCCAATTTCAATGTTTTTTATTTCTTTTTATTGCCTAATTTCCCTAGGTAGAACCTCCAACATTACGTCAAGTAGAAGTGGTAAAAGCAGACATCCTTGTCTTGTTTCTGATCTCAGGAGGAAAGCATTCAGCCTTTCACCATAAGTATGATATTAGCTATGGGGTTTTTGTAGACATCTTTAATCAGGTTGAGAAAGATCTCTTCTATTTCTGGCTTGTTGAATATTTCTAATCATGAAAGTGTGTTGGATTTTATGAAATTCTTTTTCTGAGTCTATTGAGATGATCACATGATTTTTGTCCTTTATTCTATTGACATGGTACATTATATTAATTGATATTCAGGTGTTAAAACACCTTTCATTCTTGGGATATATCCCCTTTGGTTACTATATTAGAGTTCCCCAGGGAAACAGATAATAGGTAATATGGTGTGAGTGTGTGTATGTGTGTGTGTGTGTGTGTGTGTGTGTGATATAGGTATAGATCTGTCTCTTTCACCTGTCAATCTATTTATCTATGTTTTTGATGTTATAATTTGAAAATTTGTATATCCCTTAACTATTGTAGTTATTTTTACTACTTTTGTCTTTTAACCTTCATACAAGTTTTATAAGTGATTAATTCTTTAATATATATTTACCTTTTCAGTGAGCTTTTTACTTTCATATGTTTTCTTGTTACTAATTAGTGCCTTTTCTTTTCAACTTAAAGAAGGCCCTTTTGATTTCTTGTAAGCTTTTGCTTGTCTGGAAAACTTTTTGTTTTTTCTTCAATTTTGAATGATAGCCTTGCTGGGAAGAGTATTATTGGTTGGAAGAGCACTGCAAACTTTCTGCTGAGAAATCTGCTTATAGTCTTATGTAGTTTCTCTTAGAAGTAACAAGTAGCTTTTCACTTGCTGCTTTTAAGATTCTTTTTTTTTTTTAAACTTTTGATATTTTAATTATAACATGGGTCTCTTTGAGTTCATCTTATTTGGAACTCTTTGGGCTTTCTGATCTCAGTGTCTGTTTCCTTCCCCAGGTCAGGAAAATTTTCAGCCATCATTTCTTCAAATAAGTTTCTGTCCCCCTTTCCTTTTCCTCTTCTTCTCAGACTGTGAATGTTATTTCACTTGATGTTGTCCTATAGTTCCTGTAAGTGATCTTTGCTTAAAAATTTTTTCCTTTCTCCTCCTCCTCCTCCTCCCCCTCCTCCTCCTCCTTTTCCTTCTCCTTCTCCTTCTCCTTCTCCTCTCCTTCTCTTTCTCCTCCTCCTTCCCTTCTTCTCTCCTTCTTCCTCTTCCTCTTCTTCTTCTTTCTTCTTCTTCTTCTTCTTCTTCTTCTTCTTCTTCTTCTTCTTCTTCTTCTTCTCCTCCTCCTCCTCCTCCTCCTCCTCCCCTTCTTCTCCTTCTTCCTCTTCATCTTCCTCTTCCTCTTCTTCTTCTTCTTTCTTCTTCTTCTTCTTCCTTCTTCTTCTTCTTCTTCTTCTTCTTCTTCTTCTTCTTCTTCTCCTCCTCCTCCTCCTCCTCCTCCTCCTCCTTCCCTTCTCCTTCTTCTCCTTCTTCCTCTTCATCTTCCTCTTCCTCCTCTTCTTCTTCTTTCTTCTTCTTCTTCCTTCTTCTTCCTTCTTCTTTCTTCTTCTTTCTTCTTCTTTCTTCTTCTTCTTCTTCTTCTTCTTCTTCTTCTTCTTCTTCTTCTCTTCTCTGATTGGGTGAATTCCACTGCCTTGTATTCCAACTTGCTGATCCATTCTTCTGCTTCACTTAGAATGCTGTTAAATCTCTCTACTGTATTTTTTAGTTCAATTATTGTGTTCTTCAGCTTTTTTACTTCTGTTTGGTACTTTCTTGTATTTTCTCTCTTTATGGAAGTTTTCACTGTGTTCATCTATTATTCTGCTGAGTTATATGAGCATCTTTATAACCATTACTTTGAACTCTTTATCAGATAACTTATCTCCATTTCATTAAGGTTTTTTTCTGAGGTTTTATCTTATATTTTGTTTGAAACATATTCCTCTGTTTCTTTTTCTTTTCTTTTCTTTTTTTGCTTCATTCTCTGTGTTGGTGTCTATATAGTAGCTGAAACAACCACCTATCCAGTCTTGAAGGAGTAGCCTTGTGTTAGAGATGAAACTTATCATTTAACTTTGCCCTAGTTCTTGGTTGTCTCTTGAACCTTTGTGACTGTCTAATCAGACTGATTTATTCCTGGGGCGCCTGGGTGGCGCAGTCGGTTAAGCGTCCGACTTCAGCCAGGTCACGATCTCGCGGTCCGTGAGTTCGAGCCCCGCGTCAGGCTCTGGGCTGATGGCTCGGAGCCTGGAGCCTGTTTCCGATTCTGTGTCTCCCTCTCTCTCTGCCCCTCCCCCGTTCATGCTCTGTCTCTCTCTGTCCCAAAAATAAATAAAAAACGTTGAAAAAAAAAATTAAAAAAAGACTGATTTATTCTTAATTTGTCCCAGTTATTCAGGGTGTACCAAGATTTGTGAGTGTTCCAGAGAGAGGGATCTCGGTTAGCATCTAGCTTCGGGCTGATTTAAAGCAAGACCCTCAGGCAGCAGCTTTTAAGGTATGCAAATATATATGGCCGTTTGGGACCACAACTGTAAACTCTGCAGTCCTCCAGACCAGGTAATCTGAAGGTGCTCTCTTGATGAAAATTGCAAAAATTGGAGTTCCAGATGAGCATTGAATTTCTTTGTGGGAGGTATTGGTGAGTTGCATTGAGGCAATCTTTATCTCTAGTAACAGTGTTTTTGTTGTTGTTTTAAAGTATGTGGTATTAAGATAACCACCCCAATTTTCTTGAAATTTCTCTTTAAATGGTATATTTTTAAATCTGTTTTCTTTCAATCTAGTTGTGTCTTTGAACCTAAACTATATATATTATATATATGTCCAAGTATACATTATAAGCATATCATTTTATGTAATTGCTTTTTAAACCAGTTAAGAACAGAGAATGAAAAATAGACATTTTATAGGATCTTTTACAATTAAACAATATAATTACATAATTATCTTTACTAATGTTTTTTGTTTTCTTGTGTAAATTTTAATTACCCTCTGGGGTCACTTACTTTCATCATGAAGAACTTCCTTTAGTATTTCTTGTATGGAGGAGGGGCTGCTAGAAACAAATTCTCTCATTTTCTGTGTATCGGGAATGTCTTTATTTCACCTTCCGTCTTTGAAAGATCACTTTGCTGGATACAGAATTCTTGGTTGAAAGTTTTTTCTTTGATCACTTTGAATAGGTTATCTCACTTTCTTTTGGTCACCATTGTTTCTGATGCAAAGTCAACTGTTAATCTTCTTGGGGTTCACTTATAAGTGATGCATTTTTTTTCCCTTGTTGTTTTTAAGATTTTCTACTTGTTTTTGGTTTTCAGCATTTTTGGAGTTCATTGAGCTTGGATGTGTAGATCATTTCTTTGGGTATTTTTCCTTTTTCTTTCTCTCTCTCCTCTCCTTGTTAAAAGATAAACTGAGACACATTAAAAATTTGAAGTGTTTATTTGAGCAAACATCAATTTGAATTGGACAGCACCAAACAAAAGTGGTTAGGAATGCTCTGTTCACAGAAATAAGAGGAAAGACTTTTATAGAGAAGATATGGAAGTAGAGCAAGGAAATGATTTGACTGGTAGGGCTTAAGTAGTTGCCTTATTTGGGAAAACCTAGTTAACTATTTGTGATTGATTGTCCTTAAATTTCATTTTCTCAGATATGGGTGCATTTGTAAAACTGACTCTGGCTTAGGTTTTGGGTTGCTTACACAGGCTATCAAGGCCACCTCAGTCTGACAGTTTCCTTGTTTATTTACTTTAACACTTTCTGGCACCCCGATTAGAGTAGTCCCCTCTTATCCATGATTTTGTTTTGAATGGTTTCAATTAGCTACATTCAGCTGCAGTCTGGAAGCAGATGATCATCCTGACATATCACTGAAGGTCAATAAATAGTAGCCTAATACTACTTCACTGTGCCTACGTCATTCACCTCACTTCATCTCATCAAATAAGCATTTTATCATCTCACATCATCACAAGAAGGTGGGTACAATACAAGAGAGAAAGAGACAGAGAGATTACATTCATATAATTTTACAATTGTTCTATTTTATTATTGGTTATTGTTGTTAGTTTCTTACTGTGCCTAATTTATAAATTAAATTTTATTATGGGTATGTATGTATAGGGAAAAAACAGTTTATATAAGATTCAGTGCTATCCACAATTTCAGATATCCACTGGGTCTTAAAATGTATTCCCCACGGATAAGGGTGGACTACTATACATTTATATTGCTGTACTTAATGGTCTCCCACATATCTTTGAAGCTCTGTTTGTTTTTCTTTGTCTATTTTTCTCTTTTCTTCAGCTTGCATACTCTTTATTGATCTATCTTTAGCTTTGCTAAAATTCTTTCTTTTGCCAGTTTAAATCTACTGTTGAATCCCTCTAGTGGAAATTTTATTTTCTTTGTTACTTTCCTATTCCAGTGTTCCCATTTGCTTAAAAAAAGTCTATCTTGGGGCGCTTGGGGGGCTCAGTCGGTTAAGTGTCCGACTTCGGCTCAGGTCATGATCTCGCGGTCCGTGAGTTCGAGCCCTGCGTCGGGCTCTGTGCTGACCACTCAGAGCCTGGAGCCTGTTTCAGATTATGTGTCTCCCTCTCTCTCTGACCCACCCCCGTTCATGCTCTGTCTCTCTCTGTCTCAAAAATAAATAAACATTAAAAAAAATTAAAAAAAAATCTATCTCTTTATGATATTCTCTGTTTGATGAAACATTGTTATCATGCTTTTCTTAACTTCTTTAATCATAGTTTCATTTATTCTTTGAACATATTATAATGGCCACTTTAAAGTCTCTACTAAAGTCAGTGACATTTAGTCACTGTCGCAGGCAATTTCTATTGCTTGCTTCTTTCCTGGTATATGGGTTATGCTTTCCTGTTTCTTTGTATGTTTCATTACTTTGTGTTGGGATATTTTGGATAATAACTTGTAGCAACTCTGATACTGGTACTCAACTCCCCTAAAAGGCTTGTTATTGTTATTGCATGTTTATTTGTTTAGTGAATTGTTGGGTGTTTTTTGTAGAATTTATTCCCCCCTGCAGTGTTAAGCCTTTGATATTGCTCTTACGGAGTTGGGGACAGCTTTGGGTATACCCACAGCCACTCTGTGATGACCATGGGTTTGGCAGTACTGTCTCTGACTGTCTCTTTCTCTGATAACACCCAGCTATTATGCTCTACTAATTGCTGGCTAATTGCTACATCGTTTTCAACAATTATTCTATACACTAATACAGTCAAAGTATGGCTCCATTCAAAGAGTGGTTCTGGAGATCAATATTTGGTATTTGTTCTAATACCAGATGGACTCCTTCTAGGATTTCTTTCTCAAGTTATCTGCTTTCCCCCCAGGTAAAATCTCTGAGCCTTGGCTATTGAGGTGAGTTTGGGAAAATGATATACTTTTCTTTAGGTGATATCCACACTTTAGGAGCTGAGTACCTGCTAGATGGGGTTGGGCAGTAGCCTCTGTTTCTGTTTACCTTTCCTAGTATGGAACCACCACATTACAAGGTGGAGCAAAGGTGTTTGGGGTCCCTGTATTCTCAGTGGCATCATTGTCCAAAGTGGAAAATTTACCCATGAGTGGTGGTTGTACAGAAGGGATCTTCCACCTCTCAGCCATACTCACTAGAACTCAGCCTCAAGCAGCTGGAGGTAGGATACAAAGTGCTGACCTGTTCTTCCTGGGAAGATTCTGTAGGTCTCCAGCTGGGAGCCCCAGGAAAGAGAGCAATGTGTTCTTGGCTGCATCCAACTGGAATGGAGTTTCTGCCTTGCTGAGTTGGGAGGGAGAAGGGATGGAGCAGGTTTTGGTTCATATATTACAAACTCTCACTGTTCTTAATGAATTATAGTAGATTTCCTGAATACATGTTTTTTGCTTTCATTTGCTGTATATTTTTAGGACCATTATCTGACACTTCAGATAATGTTTTTTCAGTAGTTGTTTTTTTATGCTTTTCAACAGTTTCCCTGAGGAGCATGTCCACAGAACTCCTCATGTTGTGATGCTAGAAGTCCTTCATCTCTTCTAACAGAAGAATTTAGTGCTATAAATTTCCCTCTCAACGTTGCTTTAACCATGTCTTGCTTATTTATATATGCTGTATTTTCATTTTTTGTATTAGGGCTCTCCAGAGAAACAGTATCGATTGTATATCTATATAACTATATCTATGTATCTATATAATCTATCTATAGATAGATCATGGCAGATGATATATGTCTCTACTTGTATCTCCATTTTCCATATCTATCTATCTATCTATCATCTATCTATCTATCTATCTATCATCTATCTATAAAGAGATTTCATATACAGTATTGATTCAGGCAATTACAGAGGCTGGGAATTTCTATGATCTGTCATCTGCAAATTGGAGACCCAGGGCAATCAAAGGTATAGTTGGAAGGTCTAAGAGCTGACAGCCGATGCTATAGATTCCGGTTTGAGTCTGAAGGCCTGATAACTGGGACCAACAAGGGCAGGAGAAGATTCAAATTATCGCTCAAGCAGTCAAGCAGAGAGTGAGTTCAACCTTCTTCTGCCTTTTTGTGTTATTCAAGCCCTCGCTGAATGCGTGGTGCCCACCCACGTTGGGGAGGCCATCAGCTTTATTGAATCCATCAATTCAAATGCTAATCTGTTCCAGAGACACGCTCACAGATACAACCAGAGATAATGTTTAACCAGATATAATGGGCAACTCCTTAGCCCAGTCAAGTTGACAGATAAAATTAACCATGACAATTTTTATTCAGTTCTGTGTATTCTAAAATTTCCTTTGAGATTTCCTCTTTGATGCATGGATTATTTAGAAGTGTATTGTTTAATTTTCAGTGTTTATAGACTTTCCTGTTGAGTTTTGGTATTGATTTCTAGTTTGATTTCATCATAGACAGAGAACATACTCTGTATGATTGTATCCAAATTTGAAAAGAGCAGATTATTCATCTTGATGACTCCCTCACTCTTTGTACAACAGAAACTCATGTACTGTAGGAGGAAGTTTCAGGGTGGGATGCAGCTTCCTCTGTGTGAGGTTCAAGAGCTGTCACTGTGTTCTGTGTAAGCAGCCTTCAGGCTGGGAGGGGATGAAGACAACCCTGGGCAGTGGGGCCCAGACCAGGCATCTGATTATCCATGTGGGGCCTGAGACCCCCAGTCTTAGAACAGAGTCCCTCCACTGGCACGGTATTGGTCAGGTTTGGTCTGCATCAACAGTATACACTCAGTAGTAAATATGGGAGTAGAGCTAGTCCTGAGTCATTGGGAGGAGCTCGCCCACAGGCCCATGGGACAGAAGAAGGCTGGGTGCTGGTTGGAGGCCTCAGCTACCTTTTAGGGCTGCAGGTGTGTCCCAGACCCCCAGTGGCTGAGGAATCCCACCCATGGCAGTCCATTGTTCTGGGTGGCTTGGCACAGGCAAGGCATGTATGGAATGTGAGACACAGAAGACAGACTTGGTTATGGGGCCAATATGGGAGGGATGAACCAGAACTCGAGGAGAAGGAGGCAGAGGTTGAGGAATCACACTTGACCTGGGCCACACATTTGCTCTGCTCTTCTTTTAAGTGCAGGGAAAGTCAGCTTCTTCTGACTCTTATTCCTGGAGCAGCTTGTCAATC
This sequence comes from Neofelis nebulosa, assembly GCF_028018385.1. NCBI lineage: Eukaryota > Metazoa > Chordata > Mammalia > Carnivora > Felidae > Neofelis > Neofelis nebulosa. The sequence continues at coordinate 22,247,387 of NC_080788.1, forward strand.
AGCAGTGTCCCGTTCCTTGAACCTGAGGTCAATAGGACTCGGTGCCCCTTCTGGTCCTCTTGGCCTGATCCTAATGAGGAAACCTGGTGAGAATCAATACCGCCTCATCTGGATGCCAAGTGTCTTCCCCTCTTCCGCTGCCCCCTAAGGTGGTATTAGGTGTAGGAAACACTTTTTATCTCTTCAGGGCATGCTGTCCCTGCTCCTGTGTCCCCCACTGGGCTGTGTGGCAGAGCTTGGTGGCCGTGTGGCTTGTATGTGGCCTCACTTGGCTCTGCCCACCTCCACACCCCACAGAGGCAGCAGCACCACTCAGCATGTGCTTGTACATGTGTGACTTAGCGACTCCGTCTATAGTTTACTCACCATCAAGTGAAAACTTAGGAAAAAGGTGTTCACTGCAGCAGGGCTTGTGACAAAAGTTGGGTAACAACTAAAGTCCAGGGTTTCATCCGTTCGCACAAAGGCATGTGTCTGCCACTGGAAAGCAGGATCCTGTGAATGAAGATATTTTAATATGTGCTCAGTAAGCTCCCATGTGTAAGAAAACTCTGGTGTAAGTGTCCTCATACATGCTCACATATGCCCGGGCATCCGGGAAAACTCGGCACTCTCAGGCAGCAGCTGTGGCCTCAGGGCGTGGGTCTCTGTATCACTATTCCCTGCGTCATTCTGTTTTCTTTGACTAAATCAGGATTCCATCCCTTTTAAGCCTGCTTTCCATGTCCTTTTATCATATGGTTTAAAAAATCCATTCATAACTTTATAAAAACATCTCTTTGGGAAAAAATGAGCCTGGGAAGAAAGTGTGAGTTATGAGTCCTATTTTTCCTAAAGACTATTCACTTTCACCCTAGTGTATGCAAGTCATTTTCAGGAGCCACTTGGGAATTTCCTGTTTATTTACTGGAGATTCCAGACAAACCCAGACTCCAGTTCTGCGCAGCATGGCCAACAGCAGCTTTGGCCCGACTTGCTGTCTGAGCTGGAGCTAAGAGCAGCTCACCTCAAACCTTCCCACACTACCTGCTCTTGCCCATGGCAGGATCCTGCATATGGAGGCAGTGGGGGCCCCAGGACCAAAGGGAAACCGCCTAAGAATGCCTTCTAGAAAAAGGGGATTTTATCAGAATCTCAGCCTGCAACTGGGAGACATGTAGAGATGGCCTGTTTCTCCTCCTTGGCCTCTCATGAGCAGAGATATGGTGTGTTGTGGAGAAAGAAACATGTCCCCACATGCGGACACAGACATGTATGACCCCAGAGACCCACAGACACTTCAGAGATGGAGACATGGATACACAGAGACACACAGGTGCTCATAGACATTGACAGACACATAGGACACAGGACACCACAGACACACACAGGTACCCACAGACACACACAGACAGATACACACACACAGACAGACACTCCCAGACACATACAGGCACCCATAGATATACCCAGGAAAGATATACACAGACACACAGACACACATACATAGACATTCAGTGGCACACACAAAGGCTCACACATTCCTGTGCTCAGCCAAGGCTTCCTGTACACTTGTTACATCAGAGCCAGGCTTGTGGCTGCACCACCTGGGCCCCTCACTGTGGAGCATCTTCTCTTGATGGGCAGAGAGGTTTGTAGATGTGCCGGCCTCATACCCACTTTCACACCTCAGGCAGGTGCAGGGGCTCCTCCCCTGCCTGCTGCTGGCTCTCATTGCATGGGGGTCTCCAGGGACTTTCCTCAGACACTGCTTGTGAGGTCAGAGGCTCCTGAAAGGTTAGTTCTGCTCTGACCATCAACCCATTTTTCAGACCCAAGTAATTTCCCCGCAACCAGAGGGGAATAGCCTCAGTGTTCCAGGACTGTCGGGGCCAGAGAATTTTAGCAGTAGACAGCCTCCCTGAAGCATGGAGCCATTGGGCATGTTAGCAAATGAGTCCTGGGTTGCCGAGCCCTACAAAGCCCCCTCTGCCAGCAGGCCTGCTACAGAAGGTCCTACATTCCTTACCTTTTTTTCCTGCTCTGCTTCCCCACTTAAGAGAAGGCCCGCTGCCCAAGGGAGTCAGATTTGAGGATGCTGCGTCATGAATTTTGGGGATGGGATTTTCATAATGGTTTTATGTCAACACAAGTGGGGAGGGCCTTTCTTCCACCTCTGTCCATGTAGTTGGTGATAACACCTGTCCCTCAGGAGTCACCAGGCTAGGGTTGCCAGAGAAAATATTGGACGCCCACTAGTTATAGACTGAATGCTTATATCTCCCCCAAAATTCATACGTTAAATCCTAATCCCCAATGAGATGGTATTAGGAGGTGGAGCCTTTGGAAGATGATGAAGTCATGAGGGAGCCCTCATGAATAGGATTAGTGCTCTTATAAGTGACCCCAGAGAGCCAGTTGGCCCCTTCTGCCATGAGAAACCCCAGCAAGAAGACAGCGGTCTCTGAACTGGGAGGAGAGTTCTCACCGCACACTAAATCTGCTGGTGTCTACCTAGATCATGGGACCTCCTAGCCTCCAGAACTGTGAGAAGTAAGTTTCCGTTGTTTGTAAGCCAGCCATCTGTGGGACTCTGTTATAACAGCCTGAATAGACTCAGATACCAGTTAAATTTGAGTGGAAATTCAATGGAATGTTTTTTCATATAAGTGTGTCCCAAGTATTGGATACAACTTACTTAAACTAAACATTGTATTTGATGTTTATTGGAAATTCAGATTCAACTGGGCAGCTCTACTTCTTTTCTTCTTTCTGAATCTGGCAACCCCACTCAGACTCTTCTCTTGGAGGCTTGTTTTTCTTCACCAGAGTAGCTGACAGGGGAGAGGCTGGGTGGGCTGAAGGCTTGGTGTGGTGCCACATGTGTCCTCTTTTCCACACAACTTGGCCCTGCTGGGAGATGGCTCCTAGGGTGCTCCCTCCCCAGTCAGGTTTTGCCTCAGGTGCTCTGCATGTGTTAACAGTCTAGTGCTCCCAGCAGTGGTGGTCTCAGTTCTGTCCAGCACAGAGCTCTTGAAAAGTGCCCGCCCCAGTTGTTCTTTCTGTTCCTGGCTCAACCTCTGACTCCTTCACCCTTCCTGAGCTCCACCCTCAACAGATATTCACTGAATACTTACTCTCCAGCCCAGGTGGTGGTCGGAGGGGGTGCGTGGGGATCCTAGTCCTGTTCTCAGGGAGCCTGCATGCCGGGGTGGAGCTGGGCACTGGCACAAATTCCAGGGCTCTGCAGTCGGCGAACAGGGTGCTGTGCTCTGCTCAGAAGGTATAGAAGTGACAGATGGCCTTGCAGTTCAGCTCAGAGCTGGTGCAGGGGGAGGACAGCTCAGCAGCAACCCTGCTGGATCTGGGAGGGGCCTGAGGACTAGCCTTTGCCCTTCATGCTGGGCCCACCGGTGAGCTGCTGGACAGCTGTTTCTCCCAGACTTTTCCTTCCCTCCAAGAGGTCATCCGAGAGCAGGAAAGGGCCACAGGGTGTGGCTGGTGAGGCTGGGATCGAATCCGGGGCATTCCTCAGGTGTACTCCTGGTCCCAGGGAGGCTAAAGTCTTGCAACTCTCTGAAGACGGCCCAGGAGGAGGAGGAGCAGCTCAGGCCCCTTGCAGACCCCAGTGGCTGCTTCTTGCAAACCTTTGATCAGTTAGGTGGCCTGATGATCCATGCAGACCAGTGAAGCCAGCTTTAGGTCTTTGAAGGCTGGTGTTGAGATGGGGGAAGAGGAGGAACATCGGGGGAGCTCTCGTCCTCTCTTGTCAAAGTCTCCTTGATGCCAGCACATGTGGGTGGAATCACTGGCTTTTATGGGATGGACCTGAGTTGAAGTTTTACCAGATAAGCATTGGCCAGGCCCAGGGAAACCCCAGTGGTCTCCATGGAAGAGTATGTCCCTGTAGCTAGGGTAGGGGCACCTGGTTATAGAGGAGGAGGGAGCCAGAATTCACCAAGGACCACTGGGGTGGGAAGGGCCAGAGTTGAACATCTACCAGCACACCTAGCCATGGAGCTATGGGCAGTGTTGTGAATGAGGAGTCCCCAGACCTCAGCTAGTACCTGGTCACAAAGCATTTCCCTGGCCCTGTCTCCTCCTGCCTATCCCACACCCCTGCCTGATTGCCACGACTGAGGCTCGAGGGTTGGCATGGGACGCAGCCTCAACTGGCTCCTTACTGGCAAATCCTGGTATTGGGATCCACATTTGAGCTCCATTTGCTGTATCTTCTACACCTCTTCAGAGGAGAGGGGGCCTCCCAGCTGACCACTCACACAAGATACCAGATGTGTATATACTCACCAAACTGATGCAGACTCCACATCTCAGACCCATCTTCAGTTCAAAGATTCTCTCTTCAATTATTACTAATTTGCCCCCTCTCTCTCTTTCTGTCAGCAGAAATTTTGGGTATTGACTAGTAAGATATAGAGAATATAAGGGGGGTTAGTACTTAATGTCAATGATACTTCTTATCATGGCTATAATATATTTTGTATCATTAATTTTTCTTTAGAACTGCAATGAAAGCCATTACTTGAACTTGAGTATACACACAATACATACACAGCTTTACACGAATTACTTTCCATAAGAAACATTATATTTTAAAATATTGAAAACTCAGTATCTGTGCCATTGATTTACATTTTGATTTATTGAAGCAAAAGGAGAAGAGCATTCAACTAGGAAGGACTGTGCTCATAATCAATTTCTTAAAGTGAAGAATGTTGTCTTTTCCTTTTGTACCTACCACAGGCTATACAATGTCCTGAGAAGATTCGTTAGGAGGAAAATGTCAGTCACTGCTTTGAGATCTTACTTTGGGAGGAACTAAAGATAAAAGCATAAGCTTTTATCTTTTCAAATGAGGGGTCTTAATTTTTCCCTCCTATTGAAAAGTTTAACGCAGTTTATTTTTAATGCATCACTATGCTCTATGGATATTTGTATCCTCCCCCAAAAGTCACATGCTGAAATCCTAATCCCTAAAATAATGATATTAAGAGCTGGGGTTCTTGGGAGTAGGGTGGAACCCCATGATGGGATAAGCACCCTTGTATAAGGGGCCCCAGAGAGCTCCCCTGCCCCTTTCACCATGTGAGGATATGAGAAGTCTACAACTTGAGAGAGAGCCCTCGCTTGACCGTGCTGGTACCCTGATCTTAGATTTCCAGCCTCAAGAACTGTGAAACATAAATTTTTGTTGTTTATAAGCCTCCCAGTCTGTGCCACTTTGTTATAGCAGCCAGAATGGACAGAGACATCCATCTAAATCATGGATTTTTGCAGCTTTCAGTAAAGTCTAACACTGTTTATTCAAAACCTATGAGAAGAGAAGTCAGAAGAGATAGTCTCACCTTAAATCATGACATTTATTCAAGGCTTGGCTCAACTCATTCCCAGTAACAGCCCAGCATTCCTGGATATGCCCTTGGTGAGGTACTATACAAGTTTGTTTCAACAGCTGGGAGATTTCTGCCACAATCATGCATTCTTCAACGTCTTGTTTATTAGCAAACTCATCAACCCAGCTGTATTTAGGGGCTCACACACTAACATTTTATAGAATTCTTCTTTAATTACAGAAATCCTTTTTTCCTGTACTGTCCATAACAACTACTAAACTCAGTGACGGTATAGTAATGTTAGTATAGTAAGTATATGAGAAGAAGAAAGGTTCTTGGCTACCAGTACCTTAGGAAATGTGTATTTTTTACCCACTTTCTCTTATACACTACTTTTCATTGTAGGGGATGTATGTGCAACTTCACTCATAGAAATGTGGTAAAAGGCAGCCTAACAATGACACCTTTGTGTTCCTGTTGATAGAACAGTATACGTACCCTGATGACAAAGTAAGTTCTCATTCTTGGGCAACTAACACCCCTCCAGTCACCTATACTGCCCAGCCTCCCATGTCTAAGACTGAGAGAAGCAGATAGATGTGCTACAGCCTCCATCTCTAACCCTGGCCTGCTTCCTGGAAGCAAAGAGGCCATAGTCTAGGTCACTGCTGTTCCCAGATACTATACCCTAGAATCAGTCATTTCTCTAAGGAGCCCTGACTTCTTTTATTGGAAAATGGTATTTAGAAACCAAGATCTGGGAGCTGGGTGTGCTCCTTCTCCTGGGTTGTCACTGCTTCTAGCTCCTCCCAGTGGATGAAGCCAGGAAACTTGTCTGTCCGAGCTCATTTACACACTCATACTTGTAATCATTCCTCTACTTGTCCTTGCACACTGAACTAAACACACATTCACATCACACTGATGTCTCAGACTCTGGGGAAGCCCCTCAGGAAGGACTCACTCCCACCTCCCAGTGCTGATCTGTAACCTCGGTCTCCAACAGTGAGATACTGGCTCCCAACATCCACCGTGTGGTCACCTATTTGTTCAATCCCAGCATTTGAGTGAAACAGTTTCTTAATTGTTTATCTCGTGCGAAACTAAAGCAGTACTTAAGTACAGTTGCTTATGTCTGTAAATCTTTTGGTCTCCAGTCAAAACACTGTTTTCCCAAGTGACTTAGGTCAGCTGCTTTTCCCTACCTCCTGAGAGGCCATGTCATACATTTGTAATGTGGTCAGAATCTGTTGTCACAGTCTGCATTCCATCCTGGGATCCCCCAACCTCCTTTACACACTCAAAGTTTGCATTTTAATGCACTCTTTGTGATGTGCAATTTTATGTTTTTGACAAATTCAGAGTTTTGTATCCACCATTCCAGTACCAGGCAGCATAGTTCCATCACCCTAAAAATTCCCCTTTGAGGTCATCTACTTCCTGACTCCCCAACCCCAGCAATTGCTGACATGTCTTCTGTCCTTATAGTTTTGCCTTTTGGCAGAATGTCAAATAAATGGAGTCATGCAATATATAAACTTTTGAATCTGGCTTCTTTCAGTTATGCTATAAAAACGTTTCAAAATCACAAAATTTTTTATTTTTTTTTAAGTTTTATTTATTTAAGTAATATCTACACCCAATGTGGAACTCAAATTCAGGACTCTGAGATCAAGAGTTGCATGCTCTTCTGATTGAGCAAACAAGGTGCCCCCCAATTCACGAAAATTATTAATCTTGTGTTTTATCTCCCTGAAAGTAGTAAACAGCTAGTTAAGAATCTGTGAGTGATAGCTTCAATATCTGGAGCTTGTGTGGGCTTGTTTCTATGGCTCAGTGTTTCTGCTAGTTTTTATTTCTGTTGCTTTGTCTTCTTGACTGCCTGGTTTTATTTTATTGTGAGTTAGATGTTATACATGCAAAGCTGTTTGTAGAAATGCTTTGAAGGATAGGATACTGTTATTATCTTTTTACAGGTAATTTCCAATTGCTTTGGGCAGGTTCATGGCATACAAGATCTCTTTAACTCAATTCAGGAATTTATAATTCCTGGGCCACTCTGATGACTGAAGCCAGGCTATAGTCCCTGTAAAGGCTAGTTTTCTTGCTTCTCCTAGCAGTCTTCTCTTCTCAAACCAAGAGTGTCTCACCCCCACTGGTGCTTTTATTCTTTTTTTTTTTTTTAACGTTTATTTATTTTTGAGACAGAGAGCGACAGAGCATGAACGGGGGAGGGTCAGAGAGAGAGGGAGACACAGAATCTGAAGCAGGCTCCAGGCTCTGAGCTGTCGGCACAGAGCCTGACGCGGGGCTCGAACTCACAGACCGTGAGATCATGACCTGAGCTGAAGTTGGGCGCTTAACCAACTGAGCCACCCAGGCGCCCCTGGTGCTTTTATTCTTAATGGGTCTTGACGTTGATGTGTTCTACTCTTGTAGAATTGGTACTCTCCCTTAGACTAAAAATGACCCCAAATGTAATTCTTTCTAATCTTGTTGCTAATCTGATGTCTTTTAGCAGATGTTTCTTATATTTTATGCAGCTTTTCTAGTTGTTGGATAGATTGGATGGATTGACTCAAATTACTCAGTTCACCATAGGAGGGGAGGCTCCCTCAGGCAAGTTCTCCAACTAGACCATCCAACTTCTCAGCTGACTGTTCACTATACGCTTGGCAACTGGACTCCTTCTTCACTATGGGTCATTGAGACTCATTTCCAAGAAAGACCCATGAACTGGATCTGAGGGATGGTCTTGCAGGGTGCCCAGAAACTCTGGCACTCTGTGTATACACTTCTGGTATGTGTGGGCAGCATCTCAGGAGAGCTCTGAGGTTAAGTCCTGGCATACCTGTCAACTTACCTCCCTCCTTACCTTCATGGGGACCGCACTCAGGAATTGCTTCTCTTTTTTCCAGAAAATTCATTACCAGTATTTGAATGTTCAAATGGAAAAGAATGAATATTTCCACTGTTCTGCCATGCACATCTTTGAGTGACACTATTGAATGTTATCTCATCAACTGAAAGTCAGAATAAAAATGGCAAAGTCACTTCTTGAAGTCACTTCTTGAAGCCAGAAGGTGTCTTCGTCCCTTTAGGCTACTAATAAGAAAGCGTAGATGGGGGACTTAACAATGAACATTTATCTCTCATAGTTCTGGAGGCTGGGAAATCTAAGATCAAGTTTGAGTTAGATTCAGCATCTGATGAGAGCACACTTCTTGGTTTTCAGATGGCTATATTCTTGCTGTGTCCTCACATGGTAGTGGTGGGTGGGTAGAGATGGGGAGAAAGACAGACAAGGAGAGGACGCTCCTTGGCTTCTTTTAAGATTGCTAGTCCAGTCATGCTCTGCTCACATGACTTTATCACCTCCCTAAGTTCCCCTTCTGAACACTATCACGTTGGGGGTTAGGATTTCAACGTGTGGATTCTGGAGTGGAAGACACAAACATGTTGTCTATAACAGAAGGGAAAGACTAAGGATTATTGCAACTATCACCTTAAAACTTTTGGATGGAGTTACCAACCCCTGTGCCACATCACAGTCAGGCTCTGCCCAAGGGCCCTTAGCCCTCTCCTTATTGATCTTCATTGTCCATCTTTCAGCGTCTGGAGCCGATAGACCTCCAGCAGTGGATGCCCAGTGACTTTTCATTCAAGGTCACAAAGCACCTGCCACATGGCTCCCAGAAATCACAGTTATCTTCTGCAGGAAATACATATGCATTAACCAGAGTCTTAGGTATTTTTCAGGGTGGGGAGGATGTGGAGAGATGCTTCCAAAAATATTCAAATAGGCCCTAACCCTAAGGTTATCAAAACCAGTTTTGGGGCGCCTGGGTGGCTCGGTCGGTTAAGCGTCCGACTTCGGCTCAAATCATGATCTCGCGGTCCGTGAGTTCGAGCCCTGCATCGGGCTTTGTGCTGACAGCTCAGAGCCTGGAGCCTGTTTCGGATTCTGTGTCTTCCTCTCTCCCTGAACCTCCACCGTTCATTCTCTGTCTCTCTCTGTCTCAAAAATAAATAAATGTTAAAAAAATTAAAAAAAGAGCCAGAGCATAAGAGACTCTTAAAAACTGAGAACTGAGGGTTGATGGGGGGTGGGAGGGAGGGGAGGGTGGGTGATGGGTATTGAGGAGGGCACTTTTTGGGATGAGCACTGGGTATTGTATGGAAACCAATTTGACAATAAACTTCATATATTGAAAAAGAATAAATTAAAAAACTAAAAAAAAAGTTTTAAAGCGTTTTTCCTCTGGTGGCAGCAGTTTGTGACCATCCCTATTGCATTTCTCTTTGATAGAAACTACCTCATGGTGGTTGTCCTGAGGCATCTAGAACAGGCTTTTTGCAACCATGATACAAAAAAAAAAAAAAAAATCTAACTAATGGAGTTGATTACTTTTAATGAAAAAGTTGTTTTTGAAGTTGATACTTTTTGTCTTACTATTCATTCCTTTTTTTTTTTTTCCCCAGGAGGGAAATGTATCAGTTGGGTGTTTCCCAAAATCTCTTGGTGGCAAAGAGGCTGGACTTGACTTTATAATAAAGTGTCGTGTTAAGCCTAAACTTCTGATTTAATTATTGTTGGGGGCACCTTAGTAGGTTATAGGTTTCAGATCAAGGTTTACAAAGTGAAGCAAAATCTAGAACTATAGAATCAATTGATCAAGGCACTGGATTTTATTTTTCTTGTTTTTTAAAAAGTTTATTTATTTATTTATTTATTTAATTTATTTATTTTTTAATTTAAGTCCAAGTTAGTTAACAGATAGTGTAATGATGATTTCAGGAGAATTTAGTGATTCATCACTTACATATAACACCCAGTGCTCATCCCAACAAGTGTCCCCCTTCGTGCCCATCACCCATTTAACCCGTTCCCCCCACCCAACACCCCTTCAGCAACTCACAGTTTGTTCTCTGTATTTAAGAGTCTCTTATGGTTTGCCTCCCTCTCTGCTTTTATCTCATTTTTGCTTCCTTTCCTCTATGTTCATCTGTTTTGTTTCTTAAAGGGGCACTGGATTTTAAAGGAGAAATAGATTGTTGGTTTGCCAAATATTTATTGATTCCCCCCTGCCCTGTGTAAAAGGAATAAAACAATGAAAACAGTACTGTGGACTTTTTGGCACAGAAAATTGACGCTTTCATTGAAATCTGGAAGTTCACAGAGAGGAGAGTGTCAAGTACTGTGACTTCACAGCCTCCCCTCAAAGCCTCAGACCCACCATAGCGGTGCCCACCACAAGGGGGCAGCACTTAGCTGACCTTGACTCCAAAGCGCCTTGTGGGTCGCTCTATCTGGAGGCAAGCAGTGTATCTTCCCTTTACACAGAAGGCAGATACAAAAATCACACACGAATGGCCTCAAATTGGATTGTGTGAAGGGCAGAATACATTTACTACTGTAGAAATTTAAAACTATTAATCAACAGATTTAGAATTAGGACGGAATCCAAAGGAAACATTGTTACCCCGTTTCAGTCACTCTGAGATGGGTATAATTCATACTTACTGGGACCCTTAACAAAATTTCTTTACTGGCTTAAAATACGTAGAAAACAAAAAGCAGTTAAAAGCACTCCATGACTGAGTCTAAAAAAAAAAAAAAATTCTGTATTTCCTTATCATCATATGTTTTTTTTTATTTACAATTTAAATGCAGCTTTGTTGCCCCTAACTAAAAAAGAAAGCCAAAAATCCTGCAAAAGAAGCAAAGCCTTTTTGATAAAAAGATAAGCTGACAACCACACACCCAGACACCTCTCCAGACACAGTTTTGTTGTGGTTAGTGCTCATTGAGCCCAGAGTGTCTGGCCACCTCTAGATGGGGCATCTTGTTAGCAATACGGCTGTTGACCTGTTACATGGCACAGAGCGGATGCAGTGACTGAAATGGGCATCAAGTTCATGTCAGATTAGAGAAGGTCCCAGATAAAAAAGGGAGACTCAAGTCACAGCTGCCAGACAGGGTGATACACTGCGCCAGCTGCATTGGCTCAGGTGCCAGCCTCCTTGCCCACATTCTCTTGGTCCACACAAAACCCTCTTGGCTCCAACACCAAGATTTCTTCATTGTTGCCCAGTATTATGCCAGGGGGATCTGTTAAGGTCTTAGCTTCTAAGCTTGTCTTTCCTGCTGCAGGTGTTTGACAAGCAGGGGGGATCTTTCCATCCATGGTGGTCACAAAGTGGCTTTTGGCTCTTGCATCACTGATCATGGCCAAGTCTTTTTCAGAAGAACAAGAACCCTGCTAGAAGCTGAACTTCTGAGTGGTGGGAAACATTTCAACCTCTTATTGTTCATACCTGCAACCATCCTCCAAGATGCCTGTGCTTGTCCTGTGGTCTTTCACCATCTTTTCTTCCCAGGTCCCCTCCTCTGTTCGTCTGCATAACTGCTTGGGAAAGGGCTGTTGAGCTTTCCAGAAACAGAGTACATATGGCTCATTTACTCCTGATCCAGATCCCCAATGAGCTCTCATCAAGTGACCATGATGCTTTCATTTAGATCTGGAAGTTCAAAAATTCAAAATGCAAATATGGACCTGATGAATGCCAGGATTCTGCCAAGGTAAAAGGGGCCCCAGGATGGCAAGGCTGTATCCACCCCTCTTCCATGGTGCTGTGGCCATCACCCTAGGGCTCCTCAGGCACCTGTCTGGCCAGAATGGGTACAGGTGCTGGCCCAAGGACAAGAGTGCAGACAGCACACGTGTATCCTGCTCAGACATGCAGGGGGCAGGGACGTCCAATGGCAGTGCAGAGAGGGTCATGCTGTCTTTCCATAGGAGGTGGGGACTGCAGTGGTCACACTCAACTTCCCTAGGGCTTCCAAGTGGTGTGTGTTACCGACAGGGTGCAGGTGATGGGTCTAGAGGGGATGGTCTTCTTTTCCTGCCTATTTCTGACAACCTCTATGACTGGCCTGCACCACCAGCTGCTGGACACACAGTCTCTCCTAAAACTCCTGGCTTCCCCACCTTCTGCAGGCATGTCCAGGACAAGCACAGACTTAGGGGCCCTACGGAGCTGCCTGCTGCCTGCCTCAGCTCCTGAACTGCTTTGTGGCCTGGGGCAGACATTCTTACCTTCTCTGAGCTGTGGTTTCTTGGTGTACAAATGGCAATGGACAGCCCAAGCTCACTGCAGGGGCTCCCCAAAGTCTTCCCTGGCCCTCAGCCCAGGGAAGAAGTGGCTCCTGCTATAGCTGCCCTTGTCTATTCTTGTTATAGCAGTTTCTACACTAATCAGTAGATGTCCCTCTCTGGCCTTCTTTCTCTCCCATTGTGTGTGCTGGAGGGTGTGTGGGGGAGGGGAGGAGGCTGGTTATTTCACTGTGAATCTCCAACCTTTAGCCAGCCCAGTACAAAGCTGGCTCCCAATCAGTGTTCGTGTGAGCAGTGCATGAACTGCTGGAATTCCCCTTTACCCCCTTCTCTGTCTGATGCAACTCTCCCCTCCCCTGAGATGGCTTCCTTTCTGGGCAATCGCTGCTTTGTGAGGAGATGAGCCCCAGCACTTTGTGGAGCTCTTCCAGGGCACTCCCAGACATTCTCTGGGAAGTGAATAGTGAGTCACTTCCATTCCCTGAGTGACAGCTACTCGCCTGGCTCAACTGGGCTCACAGAGGAGGGCTTCTCTTCTGCTCCAGCAGAAAAGGTCCCAGTCACATCCATGAGCTAAGCCTCTGTGGGCATCAGGGCATGTCAGACAAAGGTCCTGACATCCAGGAGCCAAACACCTATGCAAGGAGATGAGGTACATGCGAGGTTGCCAGCGCAGAGGGCAAGTGTATGTTCAGCCTCCAAGAGAAAGGGAACAGGAGAGAGGCATGAGGCAGGGGAATAAGATGGCACAGGTCTGTACAAATACTCTGTGGGGGTGTGACCAGATCCTGTGCTTCTGTGCACGTGCCTAACTAAGGTGTGTGAACCCCTGGGCGTACCAGGAGCAGACATCCACTTGGGCTGCCCCAGGTTGGTGGGGGCAACCGTAAGGTTGTGGGGACTATTGCATGGGCATCAGGAAAGAACAGACACAGTATGATCATATATAGGGTAACCTAAACCATTTGCTGGTAGGATTGTAAAACTGCCCAACCTATTTGGAATGCTGTTAGGAAATTTCTAAGGATTAAGTATAGATTCGTTCTGTGCTCCAGCGATTTTGCTACTTGTATGGATCCAGAAGCAACGAAAGCTTATATCCACAAAGTGCTCACCAGTGCTGGTAGCAGCTTTTTCATAATACCCCCAAACAGGAAACAACCTGGATGTCCATTAACAAGAAAATGGATACACAAATTGTGGTGTGGTCACATAATGGAATACTACTCAGTGGTAAAAAAGTTACAGACTGACGCAAAACAGTACATATTGTGATTGCATTTGTGTGAAGCTTAAGAACGGGCAGAATAAATCTAAAGTGACATGTACAATTAGCTGCTTTGGCAGTTGGGGGCATGCTAGGGAGGGCAGGAGGAGTCTCTTAGGGGTGATGAGATGTTCTGTATCTGGTGGTGACCAGGGAGGATACATTTGTCGAAGGTCATCCAACTGTACGTTTGACATTTGTGCATCAAATATACCTCAACAAAGTTAACTTTATTAAAAAACACTCTTGTTTGAAGGCAGGATTCCTTTCTTAATTAACCAAAGAGTGGAGTCACAACTGTTTGTGGAGTTTGCAGATCTGAGCCACCTCACAGGTCTGCAACCCCTTCGCTAAATGTGAACCAGGTGCCCTTGAGAAAAGACCACACTTATTACCCTAGTTGGATGTCACAAAAGTCCTCCAAACCTCTCCTGGGGGTCTGTGACCTTTCCCGATGGTGGCTGTGTCCTGGGACAAAAAGACTCGTTCTGGTAAATGTCTATTCCCATGTAATTACTGGGGGACAGGAGTACTTTATTCAGGGCACTAGGTTGGCACTGGCTCTGAGTTGTCACTGATCTGGGGGAACTTGAAAACACCACTGTGGCCCTGCAGCAAGGTGGAGGCTTATGGAGGTCAGGTGATACAAAGAGTTTTGTCCTAAGTGTTGACCTGTGTTCATTTCCCAGTTTCCAGTGCATAGTTGGAAGAGCTAAATTTGGCTGTGGGCAGGGTGTCCGTGTCAGCTTTTCTGCCTTGGAGTGAATGCTCTTTTGGTAGGAAATGGGGTGAAGGTGAAAGTCCCCTCTCTGTGTTGATGGTAAATCAAGGGTAATTCTCCATCCTGGGGGAATCTCAGAGATTAGCAGTGCTATCATGGACTTGGGCAGTTTAAGGGAAGAGGTTCTTAATATAACCCCTTGTCCCTCACCCGTTTAACCTACATTGAAGACAAGTGCATGCTGGAGAAAGGCAGCTGGTCAAGGTAAACTTACAACTGATAGGTCATTTCACTTGTCACTGCTGTTCTAGATGAAACACCTTTTCTGGGCACTAATGGGTGACTTTGGTTCTCTATGTCAATGTATAAGATCCACCAGAAACAGTCTGCTCATGTCAAGGACTGCCAACAGCATGCTCTCCCTTCTTGCCTCAGGTTCCTGCCAGTTTTCCTACCTCCATAATAGAGCTGGCAAAGATGCCACACAGAACACAGTGCTGGACCTCACTACTGACATCGTTACATTGATTGCAACTGCCCCAGTAAGACACAGAGGTGGGAGAAAATCTCCATAAGTATTAAGAACCCTATTACCTTGATGACATTTCAGTGGACTGTACGGAGCTCTTCAGAACACCCCAACAAAGTGAAAAATACATCAGTATACCTGAAAAATAAGCATGACACTTGCTGAGACTTTTGGATTTTGAAGGCAACCTATGTGCTATTTGGGTATGCTATCCCAACACATTTACCAAAGAATGAGTAAGGCCACCAGTTTTGAGTGGGACCCCCTGGGCCTCATCTTCTAACAGACCTAGTGGTGCTCAAGTGTTCATGGCCAACAGAAGTTCTGTAGAGAACCCCAGTGGGCGAATCATAGTACAGACTCTAGTGATCTGGAACAAAGTCATGACCTCTTCCGCATAGAACTATTCTCCTTTCTAAGAAACATCTTCTGGCATACTGCCAGAAGATGTTGCTAAACATCTTATATTGGTTCTGGTAGGGGCTGAGCTGATGACCAGGGGACATCGATGGACTCCATAATCCTGAGCTGCCCATCATAGATGAGGTGTGATCTGATCTACCCACCTATAAAGTCAAGCGCATACATCTGAAGTCTATCATCTAGGGGAGATGGTGCATAAGACGTTGTGCTTGAGAAAACCCAGAAGGCACATGTCAGTTGCTTGAGCAGATGGCTCGGCCCCTGTGACATGTACTCCTGATTGCTGCCTCCTCTTCCTCACTCTATGTCTCATGGGAATTTCCTTAGGACCAGATGGTGGAGCAGGCCTGCTTTGAGATGGTTCTCTGTGATGTGCTGGTTCCAGCTGAGAGCAGGCTATGAGAGATACAGTCCCAATCTGGAGTGTCCTTGAAAGACAGTGGGGAAGAAAAATCATCCCAGTGGATAAGGCTTCCACAGAACAAATGTTTTTCACATTTCTGGACTGAATGACATCCAGGAGAATGAACCTACACTTAATGGTTCTTAATGGGATGATCCTCCTGGCCTCAACTTGGGGATATTGGCAATGTCGGGACATTTTTGATTGTCACATCTAGGTGGATGGCACTACTGGCATCTGGTGGGTAGGGGTCCACCAGGGATGTTGCTAAACTGTACCTTACAATGTACGGACGACAGTCCCCTACAGAAGAGAATTATCTGACCCCAAATGTCATTAATGGCACTGTTAAGAAACCCCACGGATGGCTCTCTCAGAATGTGCATAGGGCATGAAGATATTTGTGCCCCATGTTTATGCTCATTACAAGTACACTGTGTAGAAAAGACTGTCAAGAATCAGGTGGACAAGATGGCATGTTCTGTGATGCGAGCCAACTCTTTCACTGGCCATCCAGATGTTTGCTCAATGAGTCCCTATATAAAGAGACCCTCGCTGCAGGGACGGAGGCTATGGATGAGCACAACCACACATATTTTCTCTCACCAAGGCGAGCCTGATCACCTCTGCCAGAGTCACCTCTGACAGCAGAGATCAGCACAGAGCCTCCTGCATGGCTTGATGGAGATGGCCAGCCAGACCCCTGGTGGCTCGTTGATTACACTGGATCCCTTCCATTATGGAGGGAAAACAATTTCCCCACACTTAGAATAGATGTATTCTGGATTCAAATTTGCTTCCTTGTCAAAAATTACCATTCATGGACTTGGCGAATGACTCGTTCAGTATTATGGTATTCCACAGTGTAGCCTCTGGTGAAGAATGTTGGTTTTACAGCAATGGGATCATGTGCATGGAATTCACTTTCTACACATCCCATTGACCCAGAAGCAGCTGGTCTTATAGAGCTGTAGAATGGCCTGCTGAAGATTTCGTTATGATGTCAGCAGGGAGACAACTCCCGGAAAGGTGGGAGTTCGGTCTTACAGATGGAGTTTATGATTTGAATCAGCAACTGCCATATGGTGGTGTCTGTCCCATGGCCAGAACACGCAGTGTGGGAAACAAGGGGTAAGTGTGAGAGTGACTCTTGTCATCGTAATGCATCCTAAACAGGAACCTATTCTTCCCTGCCCCATACCCCAAGCTCTCCTGGTTTGTAGGTCTTAGTTACCCAGGAAGGAGTGCCTCAACGCGGGCTACACAGTGGTGTCACTGAATGGGAAGCTGACACTTGGCCATTTGAGGTTTCTCAAACTACTCCATCAATGCAGAGAAGGGAGTTACCACACCGGCAGGGTGCTTGGACTTCATTATCAAGGAACACTTGAGCTGCTGCTATCCGGTGGGTGTCAAGGCGTTGATGTCTGAAATCCAGGGAGCTCTTTGGGGTGTCTTTAATGATATCCATGTCCTGAAATAAAAGCTAATGGTAAACTACAACAGGCAACAGAAGGACTTGTGAGGATTGGGATCCTTCGGAAATTAAAGTTGGGGTTATCCATCAGGTAAAGAATCCCAACAAGCTGAGGTTCTGGGTGCAAAGGGAACAGGACTGGTTCCTGAAGGAATTGGGTTATGAATATCAACCATGGTCCCACAGACAGTTATAGACATGATGACTATGGCAGACAGGTGTTTTTTCTTACTTTCTTCCGTGTTCGGCGTGTGTGTATATGTGTATGCACACACGTGCACACGTACACATACATGGATGTACACATACTTACATAATGCATGTGCCAAGGTAGAAGGACACACATACACAGAAGACTTGCTTTTTCCTTTTGCTTCCAGTTTCTCTTGGCCTCATCCTGGCAACAGCCCTTCACTTGGCAGCTACAGTTTGTTCCAATTTTGTTTCTCCCCCATACGGAGGAAGAGATACCATGTACCCTCAGAGATACCAGCCACTCTTCCTGGTGTGAACCCAGCTCTACGGGGCTCCTCCTCTGGCCTCCTGAAGTACCAGCACCACTTGGACAGCCTCCCTTTGCAGAGGGCTGAGGCCAGCTCTGTGGAGCTCACCGTCTCCCCTTGCAGCTTTGAACAACCTGGCCTCTTGGTCTTGCTCCCCAGCTCCGTGCTGAGCTGCTTCCCACAGATGCTCTCGCCATATGACCTCTGTGCTCCTTTTTTGTATGTTTTAGTCTTCTGATACCTGTTCCTCCAGTTCCCCAATTTCTTTTTTCCTAAATAACTCATGGACTCCTTGATTTGGTTGGGGCCTTAGAGATCCTGTCTCTGAGTCCATTTTCATTTTAAGGATAAACAATACCTAGGGGTGCCTGGGTGGCTCACTCAAGCGTCTGACTCTTGATTTTGGCTCAGGTCATGATCTCATGGTTCATGAATTTGAGCCACGCATTGGTCTCCATGCTGACAGCATGGAGCCTGCTTGGGATCCTCTCCCTCCTCTCTTCCCCTCCCATGCTCATGCTCTCTCTCTCAAAAATAAATAAACTTAACAATAATAAAAAAATAATAAACAACACCTGAAACTAATATAACACTTCGTGTTAATTATACTGGAATTAAAAAAAATTAAGCAAAAATTGTGCAGAAAACGGGTCTGGAGAGGAGAGGTGCCTTTCTTAAGGTCATTGCAATTTAGGGCCTGAACTGGTCTTTCTGTCTCCCAGTGCAAGGCTCCCACACTATCCCATACAGTGCCAATGGAACAATCTGCCTTTTGTGTGGGATTCTCTGCCTATCGTGAGAGAACTGAGAACATCAGGGCCAGATATGGATGAGTTGTATTGGACTTAACACTGATCCCAGGAGTATGAGAGGCCATTGGCCCAGAGAGTCCCATAGGCCAGCTGAGCGCCTTTGCTCTCCTTCCAACCATGCTAATTCACATGCCCCTGCCCTCACTCTGACCCTAACCTCCCGCAAGTGACAGGAAGCCTCGTGTGTCAGATCCCATGGGACAGACTGTGAACCCACTCTCATCCTCTATTCTCCCTGCTGTTGTCCTCTTGCATAGGTGGCCACCTCTGGCATATATAGGTTAAGAAAAATCACGTTGAAGGGGCGCCTGGGTGGCTCAGTTGAGTGGTCTTGATTTCAGTTCAGGTCATGATCTCTTGGTGGTGAGATCGAGCCCGGAGTTGGGCTTTGAACTGGGCGTGGAGCCTTGCTTAAGATTCTCTCTCTCTGCCTCTCCCCTGCTTGCTCTTGTGTGCACACACACGCTTTCTCTCTCTCTCTCTCTCTCAAAAAAAAAAAAAAAAAAAGAAAGAAAGAAATAAGAAAGAGAAAGAAAAAAATCCTGTTGATTTCATTCAGATAGAAAGTGTCATGATCAGGGCACCTGGGTGGCTCAGTTGGTTGTCTGACTTCGGCTCAGGTCACGATCTCATGGTTTGTGAGTTTGAGCCTCATACTGGGCTCCGTGCTGACAGCTCAGAGCCTGAAGCCTGCTTCAAATTCTGTGTCTCCCAGTCTCTGTCCCTCCCCCACTTGCACTCTGTCTCTCTCCAAAATAAATAAACATTAAAAAAAAGTGTCATGATCATTTTGAAAAGGAGGGAAATTCTTTCTCTTACCAGATGAAACAGTGGTAACTGGTTTACACCTCATCTGATTTAAAAAATACTGGTGTTAATGGATGCCTGATAGAGTCTTCTTTCTCTGGGCCATAAAGCTTTTCTTAGATATTATTTTGCCAGGAACACAGGGGTGAGCAAATAACTGGACCAACCAATGCTTTACAAACATGTTAATTTTATTGATTAGGGCATCAAAGCTTCTCTCTGTGTCAAGTAATGGAGAAGCCGTGTCACACGGATTACAGAGCTATTTTTACTTGAAATAATCTTTCATAAAAGAAAGAAATGAAATACAGTTCTTCTATAAAAAGTGCAGTAGTCATTACTGGAAGTTTTCCAAAATGAAAGCAAGATTTACTACATATTGCAAAAATTGGTTTAGTGCTTTAATACTTAATAAAGTAACAACCCGACCACCAAAGACAGCTCTTATAAGGGGTTCCTTCTCCAAGAATGGACCAGATGGAAAAGAATATTTGCATTGAATTAGAATGAACACTCCCAGGGAGGAAAGGGCTCTGGATAACTTGGTCAAAGTAATGGGGATTTATGACCCATTTTTGCCTTCATGTCTTCTTTTGTCCACAGTAATCAACTAAGTGCAGGAAACAAAGCAACACGTTTCATCCCCATGTGGGTCAAATGAATCAAAACAGGGAAAAAGGGAAAGAAACAGGGGGACAACATTCACTGACTCCATAGGCCAAATGCATGTTTGAAGGAACAAAGCAAAAACTCTTCAACAACCCTTGGTTAAAACAAGACCAACTTATCAAAGATGATGGTGAACAGGCTTCAAGATCTGCAGATGAGGCCATGAGCAGATTCAGGTCAGCCTCCCTGCGCCTCTAATAGCTCCTTTGCTGATGTGACAGAGGGCTCAGGCTTCCCTCCTGTGTTGCATGGTGACTGGCTCTGTCAGAGGTGGAGTTTGCCATGTACACTGAGGCTCCAGGCCATGGCTGATTTCCAACCATGATCATGGTTGTTTTACTAGTTTTGGTCATAAATTAGTGGGAACAAGCTACCCCACTCCCGCCTGCCAAATTGTAATTCCAAATCAGGTGTTTGGATTCCATTCCATGCAAGCGGGAAGAATGTGTGGGAAGAAGGCAGACCACAGGGTACCTGCCACGGAGGAAGGTTTGAGTGGACCAAGGGGGCAGGGTCTGGGAAAGCCCATGTTCTCTCTGAGTACTGGCACCAATGCGCCCCCAGCTTCTTAGGGCAGCAATGAAAGGGAAACTGTTTATTTGGCAATTTAAGCAACGGGCACACACATGTGGGCCCACTTACTGTGTGCTGGGCAGATGCGGAGGGAGTGTTATGAGGGCAACCTCACATCACCCGCCCCCCCATGAGGGACCCTAAGATATGGCACCCAGAAAAATGACAGCACAAATCATGGAAGAGGCTTAAAGAGAAGGACAAAGCCTTTTAACCAGGCTATAGTAGGACAAAAGTCCTGTAAGAAGCTTGTAACAGTATTTTGCCGACAACTCTTAGAGGAAAACACATTTGGGCCAAAGGACCTGGAAGTAAACACCAAGGTTAGGTAGTTGTGAAAATCATCCTGAAGGGGTGAGGAGTTCAGAGGAGGAACTGTCCCTCCCCTGCTGGCAGGTGAGGTCACCTAACTGCATTTGAGGGCCTCCTGCTCTGGGGGGCCAGGGCCAAGGAGGTGTGTGTTTGGCTCTGCAGGGTCAAGGCTCTGTCCCTCTAGCACATACCAACCAAAGATGGAGGGGGAGACTCGGAGGGGTCTTGGCTCTCTGCCCTGGCTGCTTCCAACTTTGTCGATCCAGTTACCCATGCCTGCCACCACTATTGTGTGTGACAAGCTCCTCTTCCTCTCCAGGCCTGCTTTTGGTGCATGAGAAGGGGACGCCCTTCCCTGAGCTGGGTCATTTGCTGCCACCTGAGTTTGTTATAGGAAGGAAGGCCTGCCTCTCTGGAGACACTGTGGAGGAACAGTGTCCGAAGGACTAATTATAAGGGATTCTCTAGGATGTCTCCATAATAACATCATGGAGGCCCACCACCGTGTGCCTGACCATGAAGCTGCCCTGTAGGAACCACCCCCCAGCCCCAACCCGCCTTGCAACTTGTTCTAGAGAGCTTTCTGTAAATAGTTGAGTCTCATATCTGTGAGAGAGGGCCACCAGGCAGGCCTTCACAGACACATGGAGAAATCTGCCACAGTCAGGATGATTTGCTCACTGTCAATCTGGCATCATGGACCACAGGCTGGAGAAGTAGCCAGGATGCTTTATCAGCTAAAATTTTCCCCACTTAAGGAAAACAGTGGAATATGGATTTGAAAGGTTGAAACTAGCATTATTAGGCCTCTTAATAGCTATCAGAAGACTAATTTTGTTTCTTTTCTTCAACAAATATTTATCCAGTGACTAATATGGGTCAGGCACTGTTGTAGGCACCAGGAATACAGCAGTGAGCAAAACATATAAAAATTCCTGCCCACGTGGAGCTTACATTCTGTGGGGTTTGGAGGAAGGACATAAAATGAATGAGTGAATAATTCACATGTGCAGCACTCAGATGGCAGTAAATGCACAAAAAATGCACAGGGAGATACGAGGGTGGGATGTATTGTCATTTTAAATAAATAAATAAATAAATCAGGGAAGGCCTCCTTGAAAGTGACAGTGGAGCAAAGACTGGCAGGTAGTGAAGGGTGAGCCATGTGGTTTGGGGGAGAACATTCCAGGTGTAAGGAGGAATAACATGTGCAAAGACCCTGAGGCAGGCCCATGCTGCAGGGGCAGAGCAGCTAATAACAGAGGAGGAGGTCACAGAAGTACCAGAATGGGAGTGGTCTTTGTAAGGACTTGACTTCTTCATTTAAAGTCATCCTCCACTGTTTATAGATACTGTCAAATAGCTGGTTTTACTAACTTGTCCTTATTAAATTAACAGGTTGCTTTGGTCTTGAGCAGATTCAACCTATCTTCTTAAACCAACTGGTATACTTCACCTTGTAAAGAACTGATTATATATATGTGTGTATACACATACACACGCAAATACACAGATACATGTACACACATGTATGTATTAAGATGCTCTCTTGGGTGAATGAATAAAAATGCATTAGCAATGGGCATCATTTTGTACATACATAATTGGGGCCGGCGGGACTCTTTTTTTTTTTTTTTTTGCAAGAGTCAAACAATAAAAATGCAAATTTCAACTAATCACTTTGCAGAATGGATAGAAGCAGTAACATTACTTGGATTGTTTGGTGAGAGTAGCTTCTGTGTGGTCCCTGGGGTTAAGTGTTAAGTCAGCCCAGTTGAGTAGAGCATATTCATACCGCGGAGCCTGCACATACCAGTTATTTCTGAGGGTCCATGCAGGGCATCTCCCTCTGTCTTCTGTACTGGGGGTGGAATGATGAGAAAGGACTGGTTTTGGGGAATGTTGCTGACTGCATAACTGCTTACAGGTCATTTCATACATTGCTTGGAGCAAAAGTGAGAGTCTTCCAAAGCATTTGTTGTACCCTGGAAGTGCTCCTTGCTGTCCGGAGGGACTTCCTTGGGGTGAGTGGGGGGTGGTCATTATCATTCATGTCCCGCAGGTCTCTCTAGGATCCACTGTCCTGGACCCCACCCTGGGACCCCACCCCGTGTCAACAGGCAACACTGTCAGGGACACGCTCTGTGCCCACAAGAATTGGGCACTGCAGAGTGGGTGTGGAGAACGGGGGTGGTTGTAGATGGAAAGGATGACACTGTGAAGCCCATCTCTGCCCTGAAGAGCCACATCAGAATGGGGGGAGTGCAAGTAGAAAAGAGTTTATAGTCGGGACTGAATGGGGAGGTGGTGCCCAGGGGTCTCCAGAGAGCCACCACTTTAAGGCTTTTTGGAAGGGGGTGCCTTCTCCCTGGTGCCAGGAACGCCAGCCACCTCTGGGCCTTTCCATGGTGTGTCTGCCTTCAGGAAACAGCAGAACCAGACTAGCCAGAGCAGAGGCCGCCTCAGCAGGCCCTGGGCGATGCCACAGCAGTTGAGGTCCGACAAGGCAGGGCTCGCTTAGCCATGGAAACACATTTTCTTATTTATTAGAAGCATTGAAAGAAAGGAAAAGAAAAAACACTGGAGGAGCTTATTTTGTAAAGTCCACACCATGATGAGGAAAAAGGAATCATGTCATAAAGAAAGAAATCCCAAACGTGCAGCAGATGCCTTCAGCTTTTACTCCAGGTCTCGTAAGTAAACACGGAAGACTCACATAGAATGGAACTTAATGCATACATGGGTTTGGCAAAGCCTGTTTTTCTCTTGAACAAATTTCCCACCACTGATAAGTACAGCCCTTTTACTTTTCTTAACTAATGTGAAATATATTTTGATAGGTTAGGTTTATTTTTGCAAAGTAGAGTGGTTTGCAAAACAAGCTTGTGGATGCTAAGGGAGGGGTGAGAACCAAGTGCACTGGGGGTGGGGGTGTGAGTAGAGAAACCTTTTATCTGGAGTCACCAAATTCCTGATGGTAAGCTACTAGAATTGATAAATCATTTTGGAAAATATTAAATTTGTAAAGTAACATCCAAACTTTTCAGAGCTCCACTCCAGCCACTGGGTGGTGACAGGTAAGAAAAAGTTCACAGTAACTTAGTGAATATAAACTATTCATTTAAGAGGAAAGGTGCAGTACCAAAATCCATGGACAGAAAAAAAAAAATCAAGCTTCCAATAAAGAAAGAAAACACATTTACATATTCCCACTTTCAGAGAGGATATGAACAAATAGCAAAAAGCACTTAAACTCAAGAGCCTGCAGTACAGAGCCCCTTCCCACCTATGGTAACCCTTCTACGGGGACAACCCTGTGACAATATAAGGGTGCAAAATATTGCTCTGTGGCATATTCTGGAAATAATATAAAAATAATTTCTATGGTACAGTTTGAACTTGGCTTGTAAAATTTCAATGTAACATAGCATAAAATCTACAAACAGAATACACGTAAAAACACCTTCCTTTAACAATATATTATTTGAAAAAAAAATCATATACCCGGGTCTCGTGTGTGCGGGAAATGTGAAGTAAATTACTGAATTAACTTCCACTGGGGTTTAGAAGTATCTAGGATCCTTCTGGAAATTTGCTGTCACTTAGAGACATCTGACCTTCCCGGAAAGGGAATTCTGGCTATATCAGACAAGGTCACTCACAGGCAGGGTCTGCAATGTACCCCGAGCCCAGGGTGTGTACCCCAGTGAGGTTCTCAGGTTTTCTAGAATTGGGACTCTCTTCCTTTTCTCCAGTGCCTATGATCCATTTAACCTTTCCCTGATTCACAAGAGGTCCCCAAGTCACAGAAGGATCTGAGAGGACCTCTTGGCCCACATGTAAACAATACAGCAGTTTCTGATAGTTACTATTCAGCCTGATAAACTAATTTGGTTTGAGAGAACTTTGGCTAAGGACCTGATCTGGAGAGCTCTTTTGAACAACATGGAGTGTTCCTGGTACACTGGACTAGCACATTTGATGTAACAGTAGGTTCTCTCACGATTTCAATACTGTTTAGAGGAAGGGATCCAGATCCCTCACAAAAGGAAACAGCTATTTGTAAACCATGTGGACAAGCACTCACAGATGCGCTGGCAGGCCCAGCCACCTTATGACCAGGCTAAGTTGGGGGCCTTCCACATGGCTGGAGAAGCCACCCAGAGCTAGATCTCAGGCTCTTATTCATGGCACATCTGTCAGATGGGGTGGGGAAGAGGAGACTTTGAAATTCAAGGAGATAGAATAAGTCACCATTTTTAAATAATACCTATGGATTGCACTGCCTAGTTTTGAAGGTTTTCCTCTGGTATTGCAATGGACTGTGTTTATTTTTCTCAGTTTGCCTTTTTTTTTTTTTTTTAACCATGGCATGAGAAAGATAAAATATTTGCATAGCCAGTTTTGGCAATTTCTGGTTGGCTGCTTTAACATTAAAAAATTAAAACACGAATATAATTTTACTTTATGCCTTCTTGACTAGTGCACATGAGTTTGGTTTCTAAATGCACAATTAAGCATTTTCAAGGCTGGC
This sequence comes from Neofelis nebulosa, assembly GCF_028018385.1. Lineage (NCBI taxonomy): Eukaryota > Metazoa > Chordata > Mammalia > Carnivora > Felidae > Neofelis > Neofelis nebulosa. Next base: position 22,272,868 of record NC_080788.1, read on the forward strand.
TCTCAACCTTCTAAAGTGAGGGGCTAGTGCCATGGCCAGTGTCTATATGTGATGCAATACTTCCTGTGACCTCAACTTTGGGTGGCAAAGCAACTTTGCCTAGCAGGGCACAAAGAATCAGTCCAAAAAGCTGCCACAAACCCTCGTGATGAGAGATATTTAAAAAATTACTTTTTTTTTTCTGAGTAACAAAAGAAACCCCAGTAATATGAGGGACATGGATGTTAGTAATTACCACACATTGAAAGTATTGTTCGGCATGAAAAGTAAAACTTCCAAAAAATTTCTTAAAGATTCTATTTAATAAATAATTTTAAGGAACCACTTATGCAAAACTTAGATAAATTACTGAAAACCCCACGTGCTGTGGAATAATTAAAAACAAAAAGGAATTACAGGAGATACTCAAATTAGTTTACTATAATTCTTCAAACAAGTAAAAAAAATCCCCTCCTTTTTAAAATTTTATTATTATTATTATTATTATTATTATTATTTTTTGCTGCTCTTTATGTCAGAGGGAAAAGCATCCTTTCTGGAGAAGGAGAAGCTGGCTCCAATGAAGAGATGGTCTACCTCCTGCATTTTCTGAGGAAACACCCATAGCAAAGCTGGGCGCTATCTCCTCTCTTTCTTAGGGTTATTAGAAGCTATTCTAAGGCTCTCGAAGGTTTTAAAGTATTCTTTTGCTAGTGAGGATTTTACCCATCTTATCTGGATTTCTTGGAAACAAGATCTCTCTTTAGTGAGGCAGATTTAACTCCTCAGTGTCCTTGGCCAAGAATGGTATTCTCCAGAGGTAATCTTGGAAGGAAGAGGCTGCATATTGCTGCTCAAAACAGGGTAGCTAAGGACACATATTTTATTTTTTTCCTCAAGAAATGTAGGAGGCACCAAAAAAGGGACCACTCAGGGATGGGAATGCCCCTCACCGTGTCATGGAGCCACAGGCAGGGTTACCCCTACCCTGCAGAGGGGACCCCAATGGGAGTAGCGCCCCTTTACCTGGCTGAACCCAGACAGATGCAGGTGGAGGTGGGGATGGGCTTCCTTCCTGACTTCCCTCAGCCCTTTCCCTTTGGAAAGAGGCACAGGCCAGGTTTCAAAGCAGCCTCGTTGCGGGGGGGGGGGGGGGGGCTTTTACATAGTGACCAAAGGGACAATCCCTTGCCTCTCTCCTGGGGCACCAATGATCACTTCCTAGGGGTGCTCTGGAGATAGTTCGCTGTGGAAGTGTCTTCAAAGAAGAAATGTGAGCAGACTGTCATCTTTGCTCATACATGGGCAATTCCAAATAGTGGTTTCAGAACCCTTGCTTTTTGGACCCAAGGTGTCTTTGGAAATCTCCTGTCACCTCAGCTGCCCGGCACCGGGGGCCATCACTACCCCTCACCCCGCCCTGCGAGGTAGGTTGTTCGGTGCCCATCCCAGGACGCCTGCGGCTTTGATGGCAGTGTGAATGTTGCTCGGGCCAGGGGTGGGAAGGGGGGTGAGTGGGAGGAGCTTTTGCTTATGAGATGGAGGTGCGTATTCCTAAAGGGCCACCGTGACCACCAGAACTTATCAGCGGGGCGGCACAGTGTCTCCTGTCCTCCGAGGACTCGGGAGGGGAAGCAGGTGTGAGCCCGCAGCACAGTCGCCACCCCAGTCCCGGGCTGCGGGTTTGCTTCTTGACCCTGGGTGGTACCGACCGCACACGTGTGACCGCTACATGGAGGAGGTCAGTCGCTGGGGTGGGGGGCGGGGGTGGGAGAAGAAAAAAAGCAAAAAAAAAAAAAATGTAAAACACTCCCTTCTAAAAACAAAGGGCTGCAAATTTCTTTATTTCTCTTATTGAGGAACAAAAATACTCTTGCAATGGCTATTGAGTTTCCACAGGTACGAGGCAGATGCTAGCTAGCACACCCACTTCCAACAGTATGACTTGTTTCCTATCCGTCTACTACCTGAGTGGCGTCAGTGTAGGTTCAGGCACCATTAGGAACGTTTGACCAAACACGTACACAGCACTGACAGAGGAGTCGCCGGCCTTCCGGTTGACCAGGGCATGTAAAAAAGACACCGACAGAATGGAAAAGAAATCCTTTATGGTAAAAGCTGGCGGAGCGCGCGCCGCACTCAGGGCCGGGCCCCGCGCGCCTCGCGCCGCCGCCGCAGCTCCTCGCGGTAGCAGTAGGAGCAGTAGTGCTCGGTCTCGGCGCGCCCGTAGAACGCGCAGTTTTCGCGCTGGCAGCGCCGCTGAGCCAGCCCCGGGCCGCCGCGGCCGCACTCACCGTTCGAGCGGACGGCCGGCGCGTCGGCGTCGGCGAACTCCAGGCCGTCGCGCGCGGCGCCGAAGCCGTTGGTGTAGGTCTGCGACTTGTGCTCGGCGGTGCCGGCCGCCCCCGCCACGCCGGGCAGGGCGCCGGGCACGGCGCGCGCCAGCGACTCGACCGTGTTGACGGTGCGCAGGGCGGCGGCGCGCGCCGGGCTGTAACTCTGGGACGACAGCGAGCGGTTCTGCTGCGGGTACGTGGCGCACGGCCTCAGCGCGCCCACGGTCGGCGCGCACGCCTCGTCCCGCGCGCCCGCCGACTGCACGTGGATGACGCTCTGGCGCGCCGGCGCCGGCGGGCTGCGGCCAGGGAGCGGTCCGCTGGCGCCAGCGCGTCGCGCGCCGCCACCGCCGCCGCCCGGGCCCGGGGAGGCCGCGCCGCCCGCCGCCGCCCGCGCCGCCCGCGTGCCCGCCGCCGGCCCGGGACTCGGGCGCTCCTTGAGCTTGAGCACCAGCTGCGTGGGCGGCCCGGCCGGCGGGCCTGGCGAGGCGCGCTCGGAGCCCGGCGCGCCCTCGGTCTCAGGCCTGCGCGGCGGCCGCTTCGCCGTGGAGGCGGCGGCGGCGGCGGCGGCGGCGTCGCGGCGCCGCTGCTCCTGCTCGGCACTGAAGCGCTCCTGCGCGCTGGTCAGGTAGTAGCCTATCATCTCTTCGTGGAACTGGTGCCGGTGGCTGGTGAGCAGCAGGCCGGCGAAGATGAACTTGCGCTCGCCCTGCATGGCGGCGCGCAGGATGTTGAGGCTCAGCTTCACGTCCGTGCTGTACTTCCAGGCGTCGCCCCGCTGCCCGCCGCCCTTCTCGGCCGGCGACGCCCCGGCCGCCTTGTCCGTGGGCGACGGCGTGGTCTTTTCCGACGGAGACGTGCTCGCTGACGCACCCGATTCCTCCTTGCTGCCTTTGCGTGACTTGGTCTTCTTCTCCTTGCTGCGCTCGGGGGCGTCGCCGTTCTTGCCGTTGGCGGAGTTAGCGCGGCCCATCTTGCCATGCACGAGACCTCCCAGGCCACCCATGTTTTTCTTCAGCTTGATGCCCAGCGTCTTGCTGAAGCTGCCCAGCTTGTTGGCCACGGAGTCCGCGCGGGTCTTGTCCTTTTCCTTGCGTTGCTTCTCTTTCTCTTTGTCTTTGCCATTCTTGCCATTATTGCTGTTGGAATTGCTGCACACCGAGTCGCGGTCCGAGTCCAGGGAGTCGGCCAGGGACTGCACGTCCTCCCCCACAGAGGCTGTTGGGGATTCCGGCTGTGCCAGAGGGGCCTGTGGGGGGAGAGGAAGGTCGAGAAAGGAAGAAGGTTAGAGATGAGCCATCTCACATGGGTTCGACAAAGGTAGACCATCCCAGCCCACAGGCTGCTGTGTTGGGATCTCACTGTCCCATCCAGGATGCCTTTTTGATGAGCTCAGGTTGCTGGTAGCCTGGAACTCCGAGGCAGGGATTTTGGGCAAGGTGCAGATGCCCACAGCCCCGGGGCCTCTGCACATTTTAGAATCACCATGCCCAGACTCTGCCCTTCTAGCCCTGAGGAGGCTGGTCTACGACCAGACCCAGGTCCTGGCCGGCCTCTGTAGACTTAGAGGCCTTCTGGTAAGGATGACACTTCACCTGCGCCTGTAGGTGTCTCTCCTACAAAGGTGTCTTACCTGTTTACTACAGTCAGGGGACAGACACTTTGTCCTTACCTTAGAACAAATATCCCCTTAGCAGTTCAGGTCATGACCAATCTCTTTACTCTAGGGGTTCCTTTCTCGGATTGGCAATGTGGTGTGCTAAACTGAGGATTCTGAAACGGGACCTGGGCTTAGCAGGAAAAACGTTAGCGTTCCCAGAAAAGGTCTCGGGTGTGAGGAGGGGGCATCTCTGTGAACACCTTGGATAAGGCCCACTGTCAGGAAGGCAAGGCAGGTATGGACACCTGGTCCAGGACTATGGGGTAGGTGGGGAGCCTGAGAAAGGAGATGAATGCATGCAGAGGACCTTGTGGGAGATTCCTCCTTGTGTGAGGAGAGAGAATTCTGACAGCATCATTGGGTGAAGACCAGGGATCTCACACTAGCAGCTGAGTGGCAGGAACTGGTGCCCACCTCTGAATGGGCTTTTCCTGTCCTTCAGGAGAGGAGCCTTGGAGAAGGCCCCATTGTTCCCTCATTTCAGTTTTGTCCCCTCCCTTCCCAAGCAGGTCCAAGACACCTCCTGCAATCAGATCACCCAGAAGAATCAGGAACCAGCCCTCCCCACTTTATATTCTGAAATTCCTTCCTGTTCCCACTCTTTCCTGGGTCTGGAAGGAGCTAGAGGTCTCAACAGGATTTGTCAGTGACACAAAAGGGCAGAAGCTCAGGGGTTTGGCCCAGGAAAGGGAGGTGTGCTTGGTGCTGGGAGTGCCCACTGTTTGGCACCCAGTGAGCAAGGAACAGTGTCTCAAATGCCCTGAGGCTGGAAGTATTCTTGCCAGGCCCTGCATCTGACACGGGGGCCACCATGGCTTGGCAGGGAGCCCTGCTCATTGCCTTGCAGAGCTGTGTCCTGGCCCAAGAGCCTCCTGATTTCTAGATCTACAGCTGCTGCCTTCACACCGTATGTGTGTGCTGGGAAAGAACACCTGCAGCAACATTGGTAGAATCCAGGCAGTTGACCGGTCATTGTAGAGGTTAAGAGTCAGGACTCTGGAGCCAGACTGCCACCAGCTGTCCCTTGTGTCCTCAGTAAAATGCGATATCAGTACCTGCCTCCAGAAGACCTATGAAGATGGCATACAGGTAAAGGCTGATGTATGAAAACATCCTGAACAGTGCCTGGCCTGTCCTGGCTACTGACTCTGTGTCAGGCACCACCTTACTTCTTTCCTCATGTCACTCCTTAAATACTGTAGTTTATGAGCTCCACTTCATAGCCAAGTATACTGATGTCTGAGGAGGACCAATTTGTAAGCTCTCTCTCTTTTTTATAAATCCCTTTCTTGGAGGGCTCACTACTGAGGTAACAAAAACATCAATCAGAGTGAATCGTGCTTAGCATGTGGAAGGGGGGACAGAGCAGACCCTCCCTGGGGGGTCTTCTTTTCCCACCGCCTCCTGGAGGACAGAAGGAGGGGGCGCTGAGGAATTGCGCGCTCTCGGTTGCCTGGCTTTTCCAAGGACCCACACAGTTTATAATTAATTCCGCTCCGCCGCAGCACATCGTGTTCCGATGTCGGCAGAGATAGTTTTGTGTTGCGACTTGCCTACGTTTGTTTTCTGAGTGGGTGTGTTTATTCCTTTGCTTCTGGAGAAAATAAAAAGACAAAAAAAACAAACAAACAAACCAAAACTCGAAACCACAACTCGCATACAAAACCAAACATCCTCTAACCGAGGTGCGCGCCTACGTATAGGCACGCAGGCACGCGTGCACACACGCATCAGGTAAACCCGAAACACTTCTCGCTGGGCCGGGCGCGGCCGGGGGTGGGAGACCGGGAGGGAGTAGGTGAGCCCTGCCCCCTCCAGGTTTGTAGGGTGGGCCCTCCCGCCCGCGCCGGCGGCCAGTGAGAGGCCAGGACCCAGACAGCTGGTGAGGTCCGGGCGCACGCCAGGCTCACCCGGGTCTCCGAGGGGATCCGGATCCACGTCACGTTCATGTAGCTGTGCAGAAGGTTCAGCTTGGCTTCTAGCGACAGGATCAGGCTGGCGAAAGAAGAACACAGAGTGAAACGCGTCCCAGCCGGCCCGCGCTCGCCCGCACGCACCCCGCCCGCAGGCACGCCAGCTGTCCCAGGAGGAGCAAGGGCGGCCCGGCCCACGCCGGGAAACCGGCGACAGCCGGCCCTTTAGGGCGTTGGGGGAGGGGCACAGGGTAGGGGCTCACTGGGCCAGCCGGGCGTTATCGTTGTCGTCTTTGCCCCACTCCCAGTCCTTCCCGGGGTCCACTGCAAAGTGCAGAGGCAGCAGCTTGTGCTCCGAATCCGTCAGAGGGATCACGGCTGGAACAGAAGAGAGAGACGCGGTGCCAGGTGGCCCCCGGGCGGGCCGAGAGGCTCCAGGCCCCAGCAACCCCCAGGAAGCCAGGAAAGGGAGTTCCAAGACCAGGTGTCTCCTTAATTAAGGAAACCGAATGGAGACTCACAGTGCCATCTGTGCCAGCAGGAGCGTTAAGACCACAGGTGTCAAAATCACTAGTGATAGTTTAAAATACTTCGTGTTTATTGTGGACCTTGAAGAGCAGTTGGAGACCTCACCTGGACTCTGCTGACTATTGGGGTCTGTCAGAAGGCAGGTACCCCAGTTGGGCAGCAGACGATAAAACCTATTACTGCTTCTGTTATTTCTGAGGAGGGACCCAAGCAAATTAAGTAAGGTTGTTGGTTACCTCTCAGTGTGCAAATTAGACAAGTAAGGTCTGCTTGCCAATCTGTTCCTTTGTGAACTCATTCAATTAAATCTGTCAGTTCAAGGAATGGATGGGGGGCGGGGAACCCAAGGATCTTGTGGCTCCTGGCCAGGGGGAGCTCACAGGTAACAATCTCATGTCAGGTGGTGGTGAGTACCCTGAAGAGTAAACAGCAGACTGAGGGGAGCTAAGGCAAGCCTTTCTAGGGCAAGCCTTTCTGAGGAAATAAGGTAGGTGTAGGCGTGTAGGCAGAAACTGCACCGAGGAGAGACTCGCCCTCACCGAGGGATCCATTCATCACAAACACTCCCGAGTGAAACGCCCAGCTGGGGGAAGTCTTGGCCCATCTCAGGCTGGGGCGGAGTGGGGGTGTTCACAGGTTTGCCTGGATCTGCTAGAAGCTTCTGAGCTGCTGTGGGACCCAGTGCCCAGTGAGAACAGCTTGCTCCTCCCCTGGGTTTACCCTACCTCTGCCTCCTTGCTGCTCTGCCCCCGCCCCCGTACTGGTCATGAGCCTGGTGTCATTTCCCATGATTCAAGGCAAGGGTGCCACGGCAAGAACAAAAAGACAAATAAGTAAATAAAATCTATGATTGAATACCATTAATAGTTGACTTTCTAATAAAAAATTGCAAACATTGACTCACTGCTGCCCTCCAGTGTTGCTAAAGAGAAAACGTGAGCACAAATGATCCTCCACCCCCAGATAAAGCAAACACAGCTTTGCTGGGGGACCGGGGTGGAGGGGTGACGGCGTTCTGTTTAAAGTGGCTAGAGACTGGAAGTATTGTGTTCTGGTTTGGTTGGTCAAGGACAGCTTGGTGTGCCCCAGCTACAGGCCACCGGGTTCTGCCTTGACATGGCCGTGACACACAGGGTGCTCCTCCCAGGGCTCAGCTGCAGGGCAGTCACACTCAGGGAGGGCTGCAGTGCCCGTCCCATGGTTCCATGACTCAACACGAAAGCAGAGATGGAGTTGGCCTAGCTTCCCATCCACTGGGCTGGGGTGGGGGTGGTAGTGGATCCCTCTGTAGACACTCGCTAGGGTACTGCACCTCCCTAGAGTGCTTGGTAAAGGCACTGATTCCAGGCCCCCATGCAGATAGCCAAACCAGTGTCCAGTAAAGAGACCCAAGGACTATATTTTAAGTAAGCATCCTCTGTGGTTCTTAAAATCATACAAATATGGAAAATGTTGTTCCAGAACAATAATCTGTTTGAAGTAGTTACTGTGGATAGGACTTGGGCAATTTGGGACTGGCTGTCCACTCCTTTCTCAGGGGAGAAGTGCAGTTGGGAGATGTCTGCCCAGCCATGGCTACAATTCCCAGCCCCCAGCACTTAGGAGGGAATAGGTGCTGAGTTGCACCCATGGCATGAGAGCAGAAACACTATGGGAAGTGCTGGGCAATGTGGTTAGGTGTGGGCGGTGTTCTCTCCACACCCCCACACCCTCATCCTCCTGTATGCTGAAACTTGGTGCTACAAGATGGCTGGGTGAGCTCCTGACTCCCCACTTGCCAATCAGGAACACCTATTTTAGACTTTGTTTGCAGGAGAACCACACTTCTCTCCCTATGATTTTGGTTTATGTCAGATAAAACAGCTAAAGATCCACATGCCCCTCAGCCTCTACTCCCTATCACTTTCCTACCAGGGCTCCTGGAAATTTGTACCCTTAATGGCTGGACTGGAACTGACGCTATGCGCTGCCCCCTGCTGGGCAGATGGTTGGACTCACCTGAAGGTGCTAGAGCCTGATCACCTAGCAGGGTCTTGGCAGCCTCTCAGCATGAATCTTAGTGGGGTGAGGTACTTGGAAAGGTACTAAGGACATGCCTGCTTGCAAGAAAAGGCACCTTCTTTGCCAGACCTAACAAAAGGCATATTCTCTGCAGAGGGTACAGCTTTGGCCTGTGTGTGAGGGCCAGGGCTGCAGGGACCGAGAGCCCAACCCATAGCTGCACAAGCCAGGAGGACCTTGAGAACAGGCCCTCCCCACAAGCATTAGCTGCTTTAGATGCATCTGCCTCCCACTTTATACATTCACTTTTCCCAATTGGAAATGGGGCCTCACCCAGGGAGATAGATATGTAGTGATGTGGCAGCTTGCCCTCTGGTGGCAATGTCAGGAACAGCAAATGCTTTTCAAAATAAGCCCACAAACTTTTTTTTTTGAAAAGCATGTCCTATCTTTTAACCTGGAAACACACAGACAGCATCTCAAAACAGCCTTGACATATTTTTAGTACTTATTTTCCAAAATGAATTCATACTTCTGGTTTCTGTTTCTGGGACAGCATGGTGCTATCATTACAACAACAATAACAAGCCAGACAAACTGCAGATTCACAACTTTCCTTTAATCCATCAGAGAGCAGAAGTCACAGGGAAACCAGCTAACTCCAAACCTAAGGACAGATGGGTACATACAAAGAGAAACAGACATGACTTTCATTGAGGCAGACTCAGCTGGACTACAGTAAGAAGAATTCAGCTAAAATAATTAACAAATTGGTTAAGGAAGAATGTAGCCTAGTGAAAGAATATTTAGAAGCCTGGGGGCTACAGATTATAAGGGAAATTAAAATGTACTTGTAAACCCCTCTCCATAGGACCCAACCTGGTGCTCACAAAAACACTGGCAAGAATTCTGAGAAAGCGTCCTTCGCAGACCTTTCTCTCCTATCTATATTACAGAATAAAAGCTTAAATTGTGAGGGCAGAACACTGTTGGCCTTAGGGACTGGGGTCTTTCCTTAGTAAAGCTTGGGGTGGGAGGAGGAAATAAGAAAAAAAAACCCTCTTGTTCCCTAGGGGAGGGGCAGGAACATGTACTGAGCCCAGAAGTACATCTGGGGGAGGTTATCCCCCTTCTAAGATCCAGGGACACAGTGCCTGCCTAAGGCAGAAGCTTAATTAGAATAACAAAAACATCACACTTCCTGGTCCCACTTTCACACCCAGGCTAACAAGCTGTAAGTAATAGTAGTTTAATGCTAGAAGAGGGACAAGAGTTGAGAAGAGAAAGGGTGTAGCAGACAGTGAGAAAAGTCTTCTGGCAAAACAAAAGATATCACTAGTAAAATTTGAAGGCTGAGTACATTAAGGGTAACCAGAGCAGCAATGAAACCAAAACCTACCTCAAGTCCTGACTAGACTGATCCAAACCCCATACTAAAGACCTAGCAAAAGGAAAGGCATACTTAGTTCCAAGAATCAAAATGATACACCTCAGTCTTTATTATCCTACTCAATATGTCTTTCACCAAACTGCTAGTGTAAGAAAAGATAAGAACTCCCCCCCCACCAACATTTAATAAGATCAAGCATTTCATAGAATAAGACTCAGATATGACACAGGTGTTGAAACTGTGACATGGAATTTAGAATAATTGATTAATAAGCTGAATACTCTAATAAAAAAGGTGGATATAATTAGTGGTTAATTTCTTTCCAGCAGAGAGAAGAAATGGATAAGAAAGTATCAAATGGAAATGCTGGAAATGACAAAAACACAGTAAGAGAGATGAAGAAAGACTTTGAGGGGCTGATCACTACACTTTACAAAACTGAGAAAAGAATCTGTGAACATCAAGATAGGTCAATAGAAATTACCCAAATTGAAACACAGAGAGAAAAAAAGAGTTGGGTGGGGGGAGATGCAGAACAGAATATCCAAGAGCTGGGGGGGCAATACCAAACACCATAAGATCTGTAAAAGTGAAATCTCAGAAGGAAAAGAGAGTATAAGACAAGGGATATTTAAAGAAATAATGGCTGACAAACGTTTCTACTTTGAATGGCAAATACTACCACAGATCCAAAAAACTAAAAACAAAAACAAAAACAAAAAAAGAGCAGGAAACTAGCACCACTAACACCAAAAATATCCCTATACTTAGCATATTTAAACTGCTGAAAACCAAAGACAAAATCTTAAAGGCAGCAACAGAAAAAAGACATGTTACATACAGAGAAACAAAGATAAGAAATACAGCAGACTTTTCATGCTAAAACAGGTAAGTCAGAAGACAATGGAGTGACATCTTTAAAATGCTGAAAAAAACAAACTACTAATCCATAATTCTATGCCCAGAAAAAAATATCTCTGAACATGGAGACATATTTTCTCAAACAAAAAGGGAAAAATATTAATTGCCTACAGAACTGCACTAGAAAAAATATATGTATATATGTTGGACTAGGAAATATTAAAGGAAATTAGAAATTCTTTAAGGGGAAGGAATATGCTACCAGTAGAAACTTGGATTTACATAATGAAATGAAAAATGATAAAAACAGAATAAATAAATATGAAAATAAAACTATTTTTTCTTCCTTCAATTGCTCTAAGAAACTAAGGTGAACAGAACAGCAGTGTATTATGTGTTTATAGCATATGTAAAAGTAAAATGCTTGATAATAATGGCAAAGAATGGGAGGAAGGGATTGAGAATAAACTGTCATAAAGTTTACACAACACATGAAGTAGAATATTACTTGAAAATAGAATCTAATTGGGGCGCCTGGGTGGCTCAGTCGGTTAAGCGGCCGACTTCGGCTCAGGTCATGATCTCGTGGTCCGTGAGTTCGAGCCCGCGTCGGGCTCTGTGCTGACAGCTCAGAGCCTGGAGCCTGTTTCGGATTCTGTGTCTCCCTCTCTCTGACCCTCCCTCGTTCATGCTTTGTCTCTCTCTGTCTCAAAAATAAAAACGTTAAAAAAAAATTAAAAAAAAAAAAGAAAATAGAATCTAATTAATTAAAGACGTTTATTGTAAACTCTGTAAATCAGGAAAATAAATAACAATGAAAAACAGGGGCATAATAACTCAATAGTGGAGATAAAATGGAGCCATTAAGAAACTAATTTAACCCAAAACTCACTTATCCAACCATATGGTTAATACCATTAAATATAAATGGTCAAAAATACCAATTAAAAGACAAAGTTGTCAGAATGCATAGAAAAAGCAATACTCAATTCTACTGACTGCAAGAAATTAATTTTAAACATAAAAACACAGATAGGCCAAAAGATATTCACTAATTATAAAAATCTAGAGTGGCTACGCTAATGTTAGAGGAAGTGGACTCCAGAACCAGGACCGTCACCAAAGATATAGAGAAACATTACACAATGATATAGGGGTCAATTGTCTAAGAAAACATCACAATCCTACATATGTGCATGCTCCTAATGACATGCTTTCAGAGTACTAAAAGCAAATACTAACAAAAATGAAAGGAGAAACAGGTCCATTATGGATCTTGGAGACTTCATCATTTTTCTCTTTGTAATTGACAGAACAAGTAGACAGAATGTCAGCAAGGATGCAGAACACCTGAACATCATTAGAGAACTTAAAAAAATTGACATTTATAGAATGCAACAAGAGCAGAACACATTATTTTCAAGGGAACATGAAATATTCACCAAGATATAACACATTCTTAGCCAACCTTAGCAAATTTAAAAGTATAGAAATCATTAAAAGTTTTTCTCAGACCGTCACTAAATGAAAGTGTTAAACCTATAACAGAAAATATTTGGAAAATCCCCAACTATTTGGAAATTAAAAAGCATGCTTCCAAATAATCCATCGGTCAAAGAGGAAGTCTGAAGGGAAATTGAAAAATAGTTTGAACACAATGAAATGGAAATACAACATACCAAAATTTGTGTGATGTAGCTAATCAGTGCTTAGGGGAAAATTTATGGCATTAAAATGCTTATTTTGGATAAGAAGAAAAGGTATATAATCTAAATTTCTGGTTTAAGAAACTAAAAAAAAATAGCAAATTAAACTCAGGTGGGAGGAGGGAAACAATAAAGATTAGAGCAGAAATTGATGAAACTAAAAACAGAAAAATAGTAGACAAATCAGTGAAATCAAAAGCTGGCTCTTGGAAAAGATACATAAAAAACCAACAGATTATCCAAATCCATATTTTAAGAAGTTAGGATAAATGGTAGACTAGGCTTTTAAATGTTCTTAAGCTGTTAATATGCTGGCTAGTCAATACATGTTCATATTCTAAGACATTTTAGAACACTGAACTTTTCATTGTTAGATGATTGTAGATTTAAATGCAGTTGTAAGAAATTATGCATAAAGATCCTATCTATCCATCTCCCAGGTGCTCCCTAATGCTAACATCTTGCATAACTGGAGTACAATATCACAGTCAGGATATAGACCTTGGTACACTCCACTGAGTGTATTAAGTTTAGATGAGTTTTCCATGCAGTCATCTCTGTCTCTGTCTCTCTCTCTCTCTCTCTCTCTCTCTCTCTCTCTCTCTCTGTGTGTGTGTGTGTGTGTGTGTGTGTGTGTGTGTGTGTATTTGGTTCTATGCAATTTTATTACATGTGTAGATTTAGGTAATCCCTCCAATCAAGTACAGAATAGGTGCATCACTACAAGGGTCCCTTGTGCTATTCTTTTATAAACACACTCACTTCCTTTCAATACTTCATTCCTGTCCCTAATCCCTGTCCACCACTGTGGATGGATGATTGTATATGTCAACTTGACTGGACTAAGGGATGCCCAGATATGGAATAAAACATATTTAGGTTATTTCTAGAGGAGATTAGCATTTGAGTTGGTAGAATGAGAAAAGAGGATCATCCTCACCAATGTGAACAGGCATCATCCAATCCATTCAGGACTCAGACCAAAAAGGCAGAGAAAGGAAGAATTTGCTCTCTTTTCTTGAGCTGGGATATACAGCTCCTCCTGCCCTCTGGCATTGGTGTTATCACTCCTTGGGCCTTCAGACTTGTATGGGAATTTATACCATTGTCCCTTACTTCTTTGGCCTTGGACTCAGACTGAATCATACCACTGGCTTTCCTGGTTCTCCAGCTTGCAGATGGCAGGAAGATGGTGAGACTTCTTGGCCTCCAGAATTGTGTGAGCCAATTCCTAAAATAAACCCCTCATATATATATATATATATATATATATATATACACACACACACACACACACACACATGCACACACACATCCTACTTGTTCTCTTTCTCTGAAGATCCACAACCACTAATCTGATCTCCATCTGTATAGTTTGGACATTTCAAGGATGCTATGTAACAGGACTCATATAGTATGTGATCTTTTGGGATTGACTTTTTTCATTCAGCATAATTTCTTTGAGATTCACCCAAGTAACTGCATGTATCATTTTTATTCCTTTGTACTGCTGATCAGGATTCCACAGGATGTATGTACCATAGTTTGTTAATCCAGGAAAGACATTGGGTTGTTTCCAGTTTTGGGCTATTACAAATAAAGCTACTACAAACCTTCATGTATACAGTTTTGTGTGGACACAAATTTTTACTTCTTTGGGATAAATACCTAGGAGTATAATTTCTGGGTTATATGGTAAGTGATGTTTAGTCTCATAATAAAATGCCAAACTGTTTTTCCAGAGTTTTACATTTCTACAAATAAAGCAAGAGAGATGTGGTTGTTCTACATCCAGCATTTGGTATTATCACTTTTACAAATTTTAGTCATTTTGATAGGTGTGTAGTGATATCTTATTGTGGTTGCAATGCTGAACATCTTTCAATGTTGTTATTTGACACCTGTGTATCCTTTCTGATGAAATGTCTGTTCATGACTTTTTCCCATTTTTTAATTTGGATTTTTTAACTATTGTTTTTTAACTGTTCATTGCATATTTTAGATACAAATCTTTTGTTGAAAGGTAGTTTTAAAATATTATCCCCCAATCTATAGCTTGTCTTTTCATTTTCTTAACAGTTGTTGTTTCGTTTATTTTTTTTTATTTTTATTTTTTTGCAGAACAGAGGTCCAATTAATCAATTTTTATTTATTTATTTTTTTTGGATTATGCTTTTGTGTCAAAGAGCTCTTTGCCTAGCTCTGGGCCCCCATATTTTCTTTGAAAAATTTTATAGTTGTGCATTTTACATTTATTCTGTGATTCATTTTGAGCTAACGTTTATATTATTAAGATTTAGGTTCACATTCATATTTTTGCCTATGGATGTTAAATTGCTTTATCACCATTTGTGGAAAAGACTCTCTATTCTCCATTGAATAGATTTTGTTCCTTTGTCAGAGGACACAGGACTTCAGTTCATGCCACAGCCCTATTGGGTGGGTCAAGAGAGGGAGCAGGACTGGGGATGACCTCTGTCCCACTTTCACTAAACGTCAGAGTTTTGTGAAAGTCAAAAGATAGTGCATGGGAGATGAGGTTTGGGAAAATGCAAAATGGAAAGCAAAGTGTGATAAATCTTCCATCTAAGAGGTATCTTGCTAGAGGACTCTCAGAAATGTCTTGGGAGAGGTAGAAATTTTTGAGGGCCATGGGGAGGTGCAGCAGTCACCACTGGCTGCCCATCCTTTGTTCCCACTAGCAGACCCCACCTCCTGGGACTGTCATGAAGGGTCAGGATGGCACTAAGGCATTCATGGTTGACTCATTTTCTATGACTTCTGAGACAAAGCCTAGAACAGAATCTGCTCAATGAGATGTAAGAGGAAATCAATTGGAAGATTCCTGGTTAAAAGCAACACAAAGGAGGGCCAGGGTCTTTTCTGATCTCTCCATGTTTTGTGTGAGGATATGATGCTTGGAGCTACAATAGTCATCTGACCAATGAGGGACAACTATGGGACAAAAGGCAACAGGCCAAGGAGAGTGGAGAGACAAAAAGGGCCTAGGTCTTTGACGAATGTCAGGTTCCAAATCAACCAAATGCTGGTCATCAGATTTCTCATGACATGAGAGTATAAACCTCTTTATTCTTTGTGTGAGATAGGACACCATGGTGGTTGTGTGAAAGCCATGCTTGACAGTGGAAAACCAGGAGGTGTGAGGTTGCTTCTGAACCATCTCTGTAGGAGCCCAGGTCTGCTGGTGAGGCTCTGCTATGCTTGGACCCATGCCTGAGACCCAGCAGCCACTGGGTCCTGCCCCTGGGCAGGAAGAAATCCAACCCTAGGTGTACACCCATTTAACTGTCCTGGTTACAAGTGCCTGGAATGGAGTGCCATCATATAGGCATTCTTGAAGAACATCCCTGCAGCTCAGGCCCACAGGGTTGCACATGAGAAAGCTGGAGCCCACCCACAGCCTGCTCCCTGACCTCGGGTCAGATCTTGCTTCTGGGAATCTGTGGCATCCATGGCAAGCTTTCATGCCATCAACCATGTAAATGGCAGTCCTGCCCTTTGCTCTGCTGGACTGCCACTGGGATGACCCCTCTTTCCCTGGAGTGGAATTGTGAGGATTAGCTATGTTCCAAATATCTACTAGGCCCTGGTTTAACTAGAGTTTGCAGAAAAAATTTTTAAGAATCCACCATCCATTATAATGGGGCCCAGGGTCCCCACGTACAGGCATTTGGCTGTTGAGGGGGCAGGGAGCTCACATATACTTAGTCAACTACTAATGGATCTGAATGCAACATCTGTTGGTCAAGAAGGTGATGCTGATGAACTGAACCAGAAATGTCCAGCTTGGACAGACTGAACCCAGAAGTTCTGTTGTTTGAATGGACCCTTGGGATCCATATACAAGAGAGGCCCTCCCCTTCTCTTCTCCACTTAGTGATGCCCTTTCATCCTCAGGCTTTTAGAGCACATGTCAGTTCCTTCTCAGCTCTGGAAACCTGGGCCTCCCCTGTGGCACTGAGGAGGCTTCTCGCCAGGGCCAGGGCCAGCCAGGGCACATCTCTGCTTAGGGTGGGCTCTGCTGGGCTTGCCATGTGGGTTTGCTCTGCAAAACACCACCTCCTCTGGGCGGCACCTTCATCTTTCCCCTCCAAGTTGCCGAATCCCTGGGGTCTTCCTGGTCCCAGGGTTCTTCCCCTTGTGGCCACATAGGCTCTGCAGGTAGGTGCTGCCTGATCTTTGCATCCCCTGCTTACTGTTTGCACAGTCAATCCTCACCCAGATGTGTTGAGTGATAGTTTATGCTGACTGACTGAACTGCCCTGGAGTAATCAAACCCTTCATTTATTGGTCATAACACTAGTCAGGAAGGATATCAGGACACAGAGAAGGAAGTTCTGAAGGGAAGTGTTAATGCACAGCTTGCATACCAGGAGCGGCCATGGCCAGGCCTTCATGCAGACACTGCCCTTGCTCAGAGCACCTGGTTCCAGCTGGCATCTGCTTAGTAGCCATGTGTGATGAGAGAGGGAACCTCTTTGCCCCGGCATTGGGTCCAGGCTATGGGAAGAGACAGGCCTGATGGTGAGGGATGGTAGAAGAAACTGGGAGGGGATCCCTAGGCCATACCTTTCCTCTTGGCCTTCTTCTGGGGACCAAGACCACCGGGAGATGGCAGGAGCACACTTTGGTCTCTCACCAGTGAGCAGGCATTTTCCTTTCTACCCTCTGTAAAAGTTCGAGTAGGCATTTTATTTTTCCTTTTATTCTTAAAAAAAAAAATTCAAACAGAGGTTGAAGAAGTCCCAGGTAGGAGTCAGGATACCTAGTTCAAGTCCCACCTATGCCCCTGGTTGTCCAGGTGACCTATATGAGTCCCTCCTGTGTAGGGCACAGCCAGGGTTGGGCCGGCTGACCTTCTTCCCAGCTCCAACATGCCCTCCTTCTGGATGTGGTGGTTCTGTGGGGAATGGGAAGATTAGGGGTGCACAGGGCACCTTCCTCTCCACTGTTTATTTCTCATCAGCTCTGGTTCTGGGTTGGAAGCCAAAGTAAGATGTCATTGGATCTGACTGGTCCTCAGTGGAAGCAGAAGTCCTTCACAAGCTTTGTAATGCCTCTCCATCCAGGTACCAAGCTGGCCTGCTGTAGTGGGTGGGTGGGTGGGTGGGTGGATGTGTGTGTGTGTGTGTGTGTGTGTGTGTGTGTGTGTGTGTGTGTCAGGGGGAGATGTGAGGTCACAGCTGGGTTCCATCTTCCATGTATGTGGCCTGGGAGGAAAGACACTCCATAAACATATGGGACACTGCTGATGGGTCAAGGTCTCAGGTGGGAGTCAATAGGACTGTTCTTTGCTCCCAATAAACTCTGAAGATATGCTTAAAATTTTTTTAACCATGTTTTATGGTATTTTCTGATTTGTGTTTAGACTCACCCATTCATTTACTTGGGCTTGAAGACTGGTATTCTCATTCTGTCTGTATTCCTTTCCTTGGGCTGCTATAACAAAGCAACAACAGACTGCACGGCTTAAACAGCAGAAATGTGTTTTCTCACAGTTCTGGAGGCTGGAATTCCAAGGTCGAGGAATCAGCAGGGATGGTTCCTTCTGAGGCCTCTCACCTTGGTTTGTGAATGGCTGTCTCCTCCCTGGGTCTTCCTGTGGTTCCCCTCTGTGTGTGTCTGTGTCCTAATCTCTTATAAGGACACCACTCAGGTGGATTAGGGTCCACCCACATGACCTCACTTTACCCCTTGAAAGGCCTTGTCTCCAAATACAGTCACATCCTTGAGATACAGGGGTTAGGAAGTCAACATATGAATTCAGCCCTTAACAATGAATGCTGTTGCCTCTCCCTTCATGACACATTGAGATATCTCAACTCAGAGAAAAGTCTCCTCACCAGTTCACTGAGGAAATGCAGGATTTGGGCTGATACTTTCCTGCTATTTACCAGTTTCCAAAGTTATGTGTGGCACCAAGTAGAGGTGATGAGTGAGTCTTTTGCCAAGTATCATTATGAATTTGTGGACTAAACAATCCTTGTTATATTTCTACTCATTCCAGTTATGATCTTTACTGTCCCTCTTGTCCTGTGGGAGCCTTGTCTATTCAGCCCAGGAGTCCTTCTAACACCATGCTAGTTGTTTCTGAGGATGTCTTAGTTTCTTCCAGGACAAGATGCTCTGGGATCTTTGTGGATACTTCCTACCTCGATCTGCCCATGCTCTCACACACAGGTGTTTGGGGGGCAAACAGGACGTGTGTGTGTGTGTGTGTGTGTGTGTGTGTGTGTGTGTGTGTGTTGATGCTGGGACGGTGGCAGTGGCTTGTCCTGCATGGAAGGTGAGGAGGCTGCAGGGTGGGATGGGGGCATGGTCATTTAGGACATTGCTGAAGTGCCCAACTTGTCCCATGGGGCCTGCCAGATTCCAGATGGTTGGGTGTGTGAGTAAACAAACACCCTTCCTGTCTAAGCCATGCTGAGCTGGGTTTTGGTTACCTGCAGCTGAAGGGATTCTAATAGGCACCAGGGGATCTCATGAATGGAGAGAGAGGCATGGCAGGAAAGGGACAGGGAGGAAAAAGATGGTTTTCCCGCTAAATCTTCTCTCCCTCAGCTGCCCATCCTTGTGGGCAAGGATGCTCACTGGGGTGGTGACTTAGCATCAGTAAAATCTTCCTGTTTCAGCAAAGGTGCCCTCTGGAGACAGAGTCCAGTGCATCCTGAAAGCACAGAGCTACAGAGACTTTCTTTAAGGTTGGAGTGAAAAGCCCAGTGCCTGGCTAAGTTCTGATTTCAGAAGAGTTCAGAAGGCTGTGGGTCCAGAGCTGTGGTCCTGTCTGGGAGAGTCCCGGCACAGGCCCAGGGCTTGAGGACAGAAAACCTTTGAGCACGAAACTACCAGGTGGCATTCAGATGTGGGAGGCACACCGTCATCTAGTCAGCTGCCTGGCACCGGGTCTGGCTTCCAACAGGACCCCCAATATCTCCCTGTCATGTGGGGGCCCTGGCCACTGCCAGGACTGCATGGAGCATGTGCCATCCTTTACCTGTGGCAGCCCCTGAACCATAAGACTCAAAGGCATTGACAGGTGCTATAAGACAGCCTGCTTATCTCCCTGCCCTTAAAGAGAATAGGTTTTCTGTTAAGGAGCGTCCACTGACAGCCTCATGCACCATGGCTTTTTAGGGGATTGAGAGCCCAACAGTCAACACTGGTTTATTTCCAGACAAGGGACCAGTTGGTAAAGAATTCATTTCTATCCTTTTGCCTTTCCCCAGATACAAGGTACTCATCACTGCTGAAAGAAAGAGGACAATCCAGATGGAACTGCCTAAAACATCATGCCACCCCCTGGATGTGAAGCTGGCTTACTGAACCCCCACCAACCACCTCGCCCCCTCCTTCCTCCACTGTACTCTCTTCTCAGGCTTCTATGCAGCCAGAAACCTGCAGGCATGGTGTTCAGCTTGGGTTAGCAAGAGGCCAGCACAAGTCCTCGGGGATGGTTTTCCTCCCAAATGAAAAGACAAACTTTCAGGAAGAGAAGGTATTTGGATGTGATGCCTGGAGCTGCAGTACCCATCATATGACCATGAGACTGAAACCACATGATAGTAATGGTGGATGGGGGTGCCTGCGTGGCTCAGTCAGTTAAGTATCTGACTTTGATCTCACAGTTTGTGACTTCGAGTCCCGCATTGGGCTCTCTGCTGTTAGTGCAGAGCAGAGAAAGCCCACTTTGGATCCTCTGTCTCCCTCTCTCTCTGCCTCTTCCCCCCACTTTCTCTCTCTCTCAAAAATAAATAAACATTAAAAAAATAATGGTGGAGCAGGGAAAGGCTGGGAGCCTGAATCCCTGAGAACATTTAGAGCTGCTGTGCCAGTCCTGGACCACCCACCTCAGGAAGGACCCCCTGTTAGAGAAGCAGCAGCAGCCCTTTCTCCTCTGAGCCCCTTACAGCCCAATGCTATGCAGGACACATCTTCCTTTGGGGGCTTATAGTATGGCTTTCTATGGCTGCTTCCATTTTCCTTGGCATTATAAGGGCCGAGAAGAGAGGCTGAGTCTGTTCCTCAGATGGGCTCCTGACCTCCTCTCAGCTTCTCCCCAACACCTCCAACCATCAGGTAACAACACATGAAATTCTAGGACCTGGTATTTGCAAAAAGGCCCCCCCCTGCTGTAGGTCAGGAAAGGACAGCAGCACCGAGGCGCCCTGGGGTTGGCTTCCCCTGGTGATGGCTCCCTCGACAGGTTTTCTCTGTTCCTCCCACCTTTAGCAGGTCCTTTTGGGGAGACACAACACTAATGGTGGCCAGGAAGGGATGCATTCAAGACATTTAGGTTTATCTTTGAAGCAACACTGAAGGATCAGGAGACAGGACTGCCTTAGCAATAGGCAATGTTGTTTCCTAGATAGGACTCCTGATGCCGTACAGCACAGAAGCAGCACCGCCTAGGCCTTTCCATGACCAATGGCACATTCCTTAAGCACAAGCTTGCTCTGCCACATCAGCACCACTCCTTCAGCAGCCTCGCACTTTCGCTCAGGCCTATTCTGTCCCCCTGGTACCAGCCTCCGGACATCACACACAGCCTCCAAGACTACTTCTAACCCACCTCTCTCTTCTGTCTCTGTCTGTTCTTCCAAACTGGAATAATCGCTCTTTTCCTGAATGGAGCTTGTGCCTGCCTTGTGTACATCCTGCCTTGTACTGTGGTGTGGGGGAGTTGCCTGTCTCCTCTATAAGGTAGTGAGAGCCCTAAAGCAGGGATACCATCATCTTTGGGGCTCCCAAACCTGGAAGTAACAGGTGCTTAACATACATTTACTGAACTAACCCTTGGCCCCCAAACAGATCCTGTGGAACCACTGAGCTTCAGGCTGATGGGAGGTATAGGGAGCAGAGCCACCTCTACCAGCACCCGTAAGCCTTACAAGGGTGGCACAGGGATGTGTTGCTGCAAAACTTAAAGCCTCAGAGCCCACAGAGCATTTGTGTTCTCTCCAGATGTATGAGGGTTTGACATGCCACATACAAGTTACCCAGCTTGGGCACAAGCTTCTGCTTGTGCAGAAGGTAACACTGCACAGGGGACCCTGGGTGGCTCAGTCAGTTGAGTGTCCGACTTCGGCTCGGGTCATGGTCTCACAGTTTGTGGGTTCGGGCCCCAAATCAGACTCTGTGCTGACAGCGTGAAGCCTGCTTCAGATCCTCTGTCTCCTTCTCTCTCTGCACGCCTCTCTCTCTCTCTCTCTCTCTCTCTCAAAAATAAACAACAAAAAAAAGAAGGTGGCACTGTGGCACTTGACCTGCAGTGGGTCAAGGGGGCTGGATGGGGCCACAAGACATCAGTAGAGGTAGGACCCCCCCGCCCCACCCCCCCCACCCCTGCTCAGAGGAATAACCTAGTGGGTAGAGCTGCAGAAGCCTGTGTCACAGCAACACAGAACCAAGGATTGGGACCCAAACACCCCTTTGGGAAAACCAAGTCATCAGAGGTGAAACCACAGTCACTTTTGCAACCATTCCCCTGAGAGAAGCTGAACCACAGCCCCACCTCATGCGTCCTTTTATTGAAAGGCACCTGCATTTTCACCTTGAAACACCACAAAACAGTATCTGGAAGGCCTGGAGGAGCTCAATGTCTTCTATATAAAACAGGGCTGGGTGTCTGAGCCCCCTGTTCAGCAACCAGGGATGCCAGCCCTGAGACTTTTATCTTCCCTAACTGCAGAGAGTCTCTGGGGAGCCTGGATGGAGTGGCCTCGATCCTGGCTGGGATCCCAAGTCCTGAGAAAGGGCCCCCACATCGCCCAAGGGCTGTGGTAAGCTCTGAGGAGAGCTAAAACCCACAAAGGCCAAAAGGCTGACAGACAACAGAAAAGGCAAAGATGCCTCTCAGTCCTTCATGGCTAAATACTGTTTTCCATGACCCAAATGAGATGTCTGTCAATGATACGGAAAAATGATGTGATTTTCCCATTACAGCTGGCCACAACCCTGCTTTCCTTTTCCTTCCAGGACTCACATCACTGCCTGGCTAGCCACCATGCATTTCTGGAGACCACACCCAAAGGCAGGGACCCTGAAACTGTCAGTCCTGCCTGTCCTTTAGTCTCTTGGGGATTCTCTGTTTAAAGCAGAAGCAGGATTGACAAGAGGAGGATGAGTTTCCCCCTCTCACTCAGCTAGCCACTAGTTAACATGAGAAAACAGCATCCATTCTAATCAGAATCCTGCCATTTCCACAGCAAAGACACATATCACAGAGATGGAAGACAGGTTCCACATGAGCATCTGACTGGTGGTGGCCTGAAACTGTGCAGTGCACAGCCTGTGGGGCTGGCCTGGTGGGCCTGTCTGCAGCACTGAAACAACTACTTAGGGAAAAAGCTGCAGCAATTTGAAAGAGAATATCAACGTTTTGATTCAAAAGCTTACTCTAGAGCAGAGGTTGGCAAAGTTTTTCCATAATGCTCTACTTGGTAAATATTTTAGGCTCTGCAAGCCACATGGTTTCTGTGGCTGCTACTCAGTTTTGCCCCTATAGTGCAAAGCAATAGCCACTGATAATATGTCAATGAATGAATATGGCTGTGTTCTAATAAAACTTTATTTATAAAAATAGGCAGTGGGGCCATAGTTTGCAGGCCCCTGCTCTAGGGACCTAAAGAGTTTACATCTAAGATGAATTATAAATGTACATAGATGTGAAAGGGAAAAACATTAAAGGCTATTTAAGTGTGGTAGGAATTAATTTGCTTTGTATTTGAAATTTAAAGTTGTCTTTGACATTGTTATTTCCAATGACATGTGCATTTGCAACATTTGCATGTGCATACTCATTTATCCATATACACACAAAATCCATTGTTACTGAATGTGCATGGGTGTGCTCCCCACAGACAACCCCACATTCTGCCTCCCCATGCCCTTCTGTGCCCACCCCTGCCCTGTACATTGTGTCTCAGGAAGCAGCAGGCATACCTTGTTCTCTTTGCTGATCTCTCTGCTCCATGGACACCAGGGCAGAGAAATGCGCTTGATCATAGGCAAGAACCAGAGGTGAGCAATGGCACCTGTTGGGAGGTACCTCCAAAGGCAGGTAAATCCCTCCAAATGGGATTGGAGCAAATGCTGTGGACAGAAATGGTGAGAGCATGTGGAGCCTGAAGAGGACCTAAGTGGCATCCCTTACCACCTTGCATGAGGTGGTGGGGCAGAAGGGAGGGTCATCAGCTTTAGATCATCAGCCACTGTTGGGCTGATGTTCTCAAGGCAGTAAGCTAGGTGTTGCCCATCTGGTGATGGATGAGAGAACTGAGGCTCACAGGTACTAGGTGGATGAGACCTGGAGCCCCATGCATGCTCAGGGAACCCCTCACTCCCTCCTGTCTCCATGGCAGAGTCCTTCTTGCTCATCCTTGTGCCTTGTCAGGCTGCACACTGGGGACAAAAGGGACAGGGCTGAGAGCTTTTCACTGTGATTTTCCCAGGGATGGCCTGCTGCCCTGAGACCTACACAGATGACCAAGAGCTCACAACAGTCAGCAGTGACATGCACTGAACACTGCCTGGAAATCCATGTTTTTCTGGATGAGCTTCTTCCTCTCCTTATGTTCATTAAAGCATTTATATACAGAATGATATCTGTGCTTCTCGAGAGCTTTCTTGTTCTATATTTTGAGAAGCTCTTCTGTTGAGTCCAAAGGAACCAACCAGAAAACTCCAGCACCAAGTTGTGAGTCAGATGGGAAATGGGAGATGAGGATTGGCTTCTTTAGCAATTGGGACACAATCATGTTCATTTCCTTACTCATCAAAGGGAGGGATGAGAGCCTAAACCCTCACTGAAACAGAACAACCTCTGGAAATATCTGCCCTGCTACAGCATCTACTTCTTAATAAAAACCTTGTCTCTCTTGGCTTTGGAGTCAGTGACTCACTCACTGTATTTCTGTGAGTTGAATGCAGGCAAAAACAGCTTCTGTGATGCTTTTGAGGAACTCTCAGGTTTCCTTCCACCAGCCCTGCTTTATCCACATTAGATTTAGTTGTGATTCTGCCCACGGGTTGAGAGGTGGGGTAGGCCCACTTGGAGAGGGCTGCTCCATTGAGCACAGGTAGCATTGAAGGAAACATGGACCCAGCCTTGTGGGATCTGATGGGTACACGTCTATGTGCCCAGAGACCCTAGTGAGAGTCCTGGCTTTGTACCCAGAGAGAACAAACACCATGTTGCTGCCTGCACAGGGAAGGAGGTGGCACTGGTCAGGACCAATGTCCTTCCACTGTGACAACCATGGCCCCATTAGACTTCCTTTGGCAGTTGTGACTCAGCAAGAAGAGCCTTGTCCTAATTTGTAGGACACTCTGAAAGACCCATGACTTTTGTTAAGGCTCAGGTTTAAATTTAAGTTAGGCTGGGGGATAGTCACTGTCTGGCATTTACCTGGCAAGGAGACTTTTTGAGAAGTGACCAAAGGGAAACATGGCACCAAAAGGGACTGGCTTGTGCTAGTGATGGAAGCAAAGGGAAAGTGAAAAGTCTGGGAGGGGCTGGACCTGGGAAGTTCTGCTGAGTGGCAGGGGCAGTTGCACAGGGGGTGACCTTCCTGGCCCACCTTCCCTGACCTCTCCTCTTTCCCTACTCTTTTGAGAGTGTGGCTGCCCTGTGAACTTTGGAAGTGGCCTTGCCACTTGCTTGGGCAGAAAGGCTGGAGGGAGGACCAGCCACAGGCACCTACTGCCCTGGGTTGACCTGGTTTCTTCAAGGCTTTAGCCCTCAGGGCTTCATTCCAGCTGACACTCAGACAGATTTCTCACGGCCACTTGCCATCGACACAAAGCATAGAAGGCTGGGTGGATGGCCAGGAGTAAACCCTCCTGCCACTGGGAAAGAAAAAGAAACACATGAAATTGAGGAGAAATACTATAATCTTCATCTTCACAGAATAATGCTCTGTGGCCTTCTGGGAGCCTCAACTTGTACATTAGGCTGTCTCTTCCTTAATAGGGATGTTATGTTTTCTGGGTCATGAGTCCTACATGGCCGTTTTATTACGTATGAACTTACCTTCTCCACCTGAGTCTCTCAACATTGTATCTGCTACGACAACTATTGGTCTTCTTAATATGTGGGCGAGGACAAACACATGGAACTCCTCTAGACTCTCATACACGGGGTCCTCAGAGTTGTCCACACTAGGAGACAAAGCAAAGCAAGCCTGAGTTAGGGTTTGGGATGTCGGGGATGTTGAAGGCAGTATCTTCCATCCAGATCTTACCTCTATGGACCCTGCCTGTTGAGGCCCTCTGAAGCCAGCTCCCTGCCATGCCATCCACTGATGGCAAAGACATAAGCCCCAGCACCTCATCTCACCCTGCATTGAGTGGTCTCAGGGGATGATAGGAAAGAAGCTGCCTGTGATGGCTGCTTGCCACCTTTAAGACAAGGTGGCAGAGGCAGCCCACCCAGAGCACATGGCAACATGGGGGCTAGTTATCTGGGGCACTGAACAAGGATGCGGTGGGGGCTGGAGGGGTGGAGACTTCTATTTTGGTCCATTACTATATCCAGCAGCTTGAGTTGAACCTTACCCATTAGGGGCACAGGTGTGCCTGCACACATCAGGTGGGCTGGGAGGGAGGCATTGATACAAAGATCTGAGTGCCTTTCTAGGAAATAGTTCCCCTGACAGAAAAGGGAGTGAGAAGGTTGCCTGTGTTTCAATTCTCAGAGCAACAGGGGAGTGACCCTGAATGCCCAACCCAGGCTACTTGGACCCACTGGAGCTCACATGACTGACTCATGTCTGAGGCTCAGAGAAAGAGCTGCCTCCAAGAAATTCTTTCACTTAGAACTCAGATATTGGGGCAGAAGACTGTAGCCTTGATGTCCTTCAACAACCAGGCCACCCCAAGCAAGGAAAGAGCCCAATGAGATGAGAAAGTCAGAGCTCACAGCTTGATGGGGCCTCGGTAGGATCTGTAGTGCTAGCCCAGGTGGCAGCATTGAGACAAGTCTCTCAGGTGGCACTTGGACTTCTTCCTGAGCACTTGGGGCATGCCCAGAATTAACTGAGGGAGGTCTGTGAGGACTGGAGCAAGTGGGACCAGAGCTAGCAAGTGAGGCTCTGTTGGAGAATCCAGGGTTGGGTAGCCTGAGGAAAGAGCTCTACATTCACAGCCCACAGCTTACTGCTTGAATTACTTAAAAAAATTTTTTTTAATATAAATTTTTGAGAGAGAGAGAGAGAGAGCGAGCATGAGTGGGGGAGGGGCAGAGGAGACAGAATCTGAAGCAGACTCCAGGCTATGAGCTGTTAGCATAGAGACCGACATGGGGCTCAGACCCACAAGCTGTGAGATCATGACCTGAGCTGAAGTCAGACTCTTAACCAACTGAGCCACCCAGGCGCCCCTGCTTGAGTTACTTCTAGAACAAAAACTATTCAGGAATGCATCAATCACCTGGGAAGTTTTGTGGTTATTATTGTACGTATTTTTTTTAAGTTTGTTTATTTTTGATGATTCAAAATACCTTACTTAAAAATATTTGGCAGCAACCAAAAGATGAAAAAAAGTTGCACATATAGTATAAATTACTCGTTGTCGTTGTTTGGAATCATTTGAAAGTAAATTGCCCATCTGAAATCCTAAAACCTTGGAAAAGTTTAGGCACACATCCTATGAACAGAACATTCTCCTACAGCACAGTCATCAAAATCAAGGGTATGTCCAATTACTAATACACTGATAGATCTAACCACCCTGACAGATCCCAATCTGCAAACTGCCCCCAAAATGCCTTTTAAATGAAGACTCCAGCATGCTGCTTTTAGTTGTGGTGTCTCTTTAGACTCCTTTGGTCTGGAACATATCTCAGGGTTTCCTTGACTTTCACGACTTTGACACTTTTGAAGACTATGGGCCTGGTATTTTGTAGCATGTCCTTAGTCTGGGTTCATCTTTTCCCTGATGTGATCAGATTGTATTGAATTATGTTGTGTCCTCACAGCATCCTATCAGGTGGTCTGGGCCTTTGGGCTGTCCCATTATTGGTAATGTTGACTTGGGCCACTGCCTTCAGGCCATCTGCCAGGCTTCCCCCTACAGAGCTATTCATTTCTCCTCTGTAATTAATAAGAATTTTGTGGGGAGGAATTTCAAATCTGTGCACATAGCCTACTCCTCACCAAATTTTTATGCATTTATTGATATCACTATGTATTTCTGGTTTCTATTTTATCCAATGAATTATAATCTATTAGTGATTATTTTGATGTTCAGATGTGTCCTGATTGTGTTAGTGTGGCTCATTCAAGCTGTGTCCTTGTGACTCAGCCCCATCATTGTTCAGAGTGCTTCCCTGACTTCTGACATAAGAATATGGTGCAGTTTCAGTTTCATCTTGTACCTTCTCTGTCTCAGCCCTGGATTCAGCCATTTCTCCAAGGAGGTTTTTTTTTAATAGTGGATAATGGTGTGTAGAAGTCAAAATATGATCATCACTATTGGGATGTCACTGCTTCTAGACTCAGTGAATGGATATGTGTGTTCTATGTGCACTCATACATGTACACAGATACTTTCATCTGTCATCTCTAAGCTAACTTTGAGTCCATGGATACCTCCAATTCCAATATAACACCCCAAAGTTATTTCTACTCATAACTCCCTTCTCCAACAGTGAGGAACTTGGTTTCTATTAGTCTTAAACTCTTTTCCTTACTCGATCAATCTCTCCATATGTAAGAAACTCCACACCTCTGGTGCCACCCCACCCCCAAGTTGTCCTCTTCACCCTGCTGGCTCTGACGCTCTGACTTTGATCCTCTGGTTCCTGCTGATGCCCTGCCTGCCCACTGCAGATACTCACCTTGCTTTGCCACACTGTATAGCTTTAGGGATGAATTTTTCAGGAAGGGAAGAGAAATGGAAAATGAGTGTTTTAAATACACATATACATGGTAAGTCTAAACACAATGCTCATGGGTGTGCATTTAAAAAAACCCAGGTGATTATCCTGCCCAGCCATAGCTCAGAGGGAGGCTGCCGGGTGTGTGAGGTTCAAATGCTTCCATCAGCTGCTTGCTTGTCCCTGTCACACAGTAAGTGAGCAGGCAAGTGGACATTTGAACAAGATAGTAATTAGTAATGGACAGGAGGGAACAAAGAACTATAGCCTGCATACTCAGAAAAATATCCCAGTAAGAAATGTGGAGTGTCATTTCTTCCCTAATCCAGTGGATGGAGAGGTAAGCACTGGAAGGAGATGAGGCATCAGAGAGTCAGATATTAATGCTGAGAAGAAGAAATAGCAAGGTGATGGGTAGCTCTCTCAGCCCTGGGTTGTCAGTTGCACCTTCACTTCATGATCACTCTGGTGTCTGAATAGCTATGCAGAAGGGGCCTCACTGCAGCAACAGCACAAGGGCTGACCTAGTATGAGGCACCATTGTACTGCCACACCATTCCATTCATGCAAAATTTAAAGTAGAGCCATTGTATTTCAAACTGAAAAACCAGCCAATATCTGCTGAGCACTTAGTATATGCTGGCATGATAAAAGGCACAGCAGAGGCCTTCAAGTGACATCTGTCCCTCTATCTGTCTGTTGAGCCATCCACACACATATCCATCCATCTGTCCATCCACCCACCTGTCCATATATGCCCATCCATCTACCCACCATCCATTCTTCCATCCATCTATCCATCCATCCATCCACCCATCCATTCACTTGCCTATCCATCCATCCACCCACCCATCTATCTGTCTGTCCATCCCTGGTTCTGTGCTAGGGCTGGAGCACAGAGTTGAGTCATGTTGGGAGAGGGTGATGGAGGAGAGCCTGGAGCACAGCGACCTTTCTTCACACCAGTTGAGTCAAAGATCAACTGTGAACCTTCAGTGACCCAGAAGGCAGCAGAGAAGTTCCCAGCTGCATCCTGGAGGCAGCCTGAGAATCATAACATCCTTCTCTCCTTGCTTCCAGCTGCTTGCTTAAATGGTTTAGGGAGTGAGTTTGAACTGGGAGTGGGTGATAGTTCTTGCACTTACCCCTCAAGACCACTGCCATGCTCCAGTGCTTCTGGAGCCCCAGTGTCATTGTTCTGTTGAACGTAGGCTGAGAAAATCAGCTCAGCAACTCCTTAGGCTGTTCCATGGTGCAAATAGGATTTCTGGGACAGGACTTTGGAACTGTGACCTGCCTGTGTGAATTACTGGCATTGAGCCCACTGGCAAAAATCAGCTCTAGTGAAACCAATACTGAATATTCTCTTACACTTTTTACCTAGGGGCTTAACATCATATTTCTGTGAGCTCACTGAACAAATGCTAAACCTGGGATTGTAAACAGAATCTGGCCTTTGGGAAAAGAAATGTAAAAATCCCTAAAGCACTTAATTGGTGTTTGCTGGTAAGAAGGCTAACATGCAAATATAACGAATTCATTCTCAAAGAGACCGCATGCCCCAAGAACTTCCTAACGTGCTCTGTGATATAACACATGCACACTCATCACGTCTTCTTCAGTGTATACCTGGGAAGAGAGAAGTCCTGAGAATAGGGCCACATCATCCACCCAGTGAAAACCCCTTGGGGATGACAACCAGGGAAGACACTGGGCTGGGAGTCTTCTTCAGGTAGGACCACAAAGCAAAGGTAGTGGAGTGAGGTCCAGATGGTATCTCAGGCCACAGAGGGTGGTGGCAGGAGTGAAAAGTACAGTGCAGATTTGGAGGTGCCCTGGCTTACATGGTAGTCACAACCCTTGGAGACCACTCAGCAAGAGCCTGTGTCATGGACAAGGAAGCCAATCTGGGAGGCTGGCAGGGTCTTGCCCAAGGGCAGTCATCAGATTACACGGAGGGGCAGCTTGGGCATAGGCCTCCTAGGACCGACACCCCCCTCCCCTGTGTGCCTCTCCCTCAGATAGGGTGACCACATCTCCCATTTTGCTCAGGAAAGTCCTGGTTTATGAATCTTGGGTGGATAGTACCCACCTCCCTCTCCAAAATGTACTAGCTTGGATGAGAAGTTGTATAGTCACCCCATTGATGGTGATGTAGTTATTAGTTTTTGGTGTGCCCTTCCATTTAAAGACATAAGATCAAAATATTTAGATTTTTACACATATACACACTTCCCTCTACCTCTAGGTATAAGATGGGGCATTACGCTTGCTCTTCTGACCCCTGCTTTTTCCTTAACAGTGCATCTCAGAGATGCCTTCAGTCCAGTATGTGGGGTCCTCCCCTTCTCCCAGCTGCGCAGCACTCCTCATGCATGTGCATCACCAGCAGCATTTCTGAATGGTTGGACTCAAGCCTCTCTCCCAGGCAGGGCTTGGAGCCATGACAACACCTTTGATAAACTGGCATGTAGATGCAGGGGGCTAGAGATTAGGAGCCAGGGCTGAAGCCCTGATGTGAACAGCTGAAGCCAGTCTGTGCCTGCTGTGAGCCTTTGCACCTGGCCAGGGGCTGTGTCTGACTAGAGGGCAGCTTCTCAAGAGATTTCCTAAGGCACAGTGTAGGCAGCAGGGGTTCTGCTAAGAGCTATGGCCTGGGAAGCTAAGACTGAAGAATGGCAGACACTCCCAGCACTTTGAAGGGGCCAAGTGGGTTTCAGGCTCTGACAAGAGCTTCTCAACAGCAGCCAGGTGGCTTGGGGTTGAGGACTCATCTTACTGCTTGGAATTGATAACCTGGGGTCAGTCATGTGATGAATATTTACTGAGTATCTGTGAGGGGTATAGCACTGTCATGTGTGTCTAGGGGTGGAAAAACTCAATTTACAGATGATCGAGGGGTGCCTGGGTGGCTCAGTTGGTTAAGCATCTGACTCTTGGGTCATGATCTCACAGTACATGAGTTTGAGCCCCTTGTTGGACTCTGTGCTGACAGTATGGAGTCTGCTGGGATTCTCTCTCTTCCTCTCTCTGTTCCTCCCCCACTTGTGTTCTCTCTCTCTCTCTCTCTCAAAATAAATAAATAAGCTTAAAAAACCCAGACAATCAAGTAAGAAACTGCCAGATATTAATAAACACAATGACAAAAGGTGGTTTCTATAGGTAGGAAGCTCCTGATAGATGAAAAGTTGACTTTAGTCTTATTTTTAATTAGGAAAGTCTTTAAAAATTTGACCTGGATTCTACATCTGCAAATGTGAGAACTCCTTAGGTGAACAAATGCTTTTTCTGCTTGGTTTGCTGGTGGAAGTCATAGAACTTTAAGGAATAGTCACAAGAAAGCTTCTTTTCTGATGAGAAGCCAACCCCTGGCTGTGGAGTGCCAGACTGGGGTGTGGGCCCCTTGCAGCAGGGAAACACCCCTTATTTTTCCTTAAAAGACTTAAATTCCTACCTCTGAGACTGTGCGTCATGAAATTTAGGATTCTAGGTATTTCTGGAAAAGGCCAATAAAAAAGAAATGCAGTAAACACACTACAAAGTTACATAAACATAACAATGAGATTGCAGAAACAACTTCAGAGGGAAAGCAGACTGAGAAACACACAAAAGAAGTGGGGAACCAGGACACAAGATGCCCTGTGGGGGCTGCCCAGGGGTCCTCAGGCTCCCTTTTCTGTGTCTCTTTTTCTGTTTTAAGAGCTTGTCAGCTTCCACTTAACCTGTGTCATCAAATGGAGAACAAGTAAGCTTTTCTTTTATAAAAGGTTAAAGAACAAGTTATTTTTATTATAAATGTCAAGATAAGTTGTTAATTCCTGCTCTCTATACCTGTTTTGCATTTGTTAAGAGTGTGAGTTTATGTTTTTGGTCAGTTCTAAGTTTGGATTCTGGCTCTCTTTTGTGGGCTGTGGGACTTTGGGAACTGACCTAATTTTTCTGAATCTCAGCTTCTGGATCTGTCATTTGCCATATTAATGACAGCTTCACAGCCCTGCTTGACACATAACATAATGTAACACATAAGTGTGTTCAGTAGATGACACGGCTCTAATTCCCGCCTGCCAATGTTGTCCTTCCCTGATTCCTAGGACATCCAGATCCTTTGAGGTCAGAGCACCCTACTCTGGTTTCCTAGTAGGCCAAAGGGGTGACTACTTGGACCTTCAGGGCTGGCCTTTGCTCCCTGCCTTCTAACAGGTCAGGTTTGGGTACTAGTATTACAGGACCTGGGCAGGAATGTCTCCCCTGGGTGTGTGTGGGGGCACAAGTGGTCAGCTCTATGTCTGCTGCTCCTGGATCCAACTCTGTATGTACATACATAGCACAGCAATGGATGACCAGCACTAAGCTGGGGTTGGAAGAGAATTAAAAAGAACCACTGGGTTTAGCTGTACCTCAAGATATTGCAGTCTGAATGAGGAGACAATATAAAACATATATGAGCCCTGGATGAGGCAGGGGCTCAAGACAGAATGACGTGCACAATAGTGCAACATTTCTTTGGGTAGAGCACAAACAAGTAGTACTTTAAAGAGACAGTGCAGAGGTGCTATATCCCCCAGTCCTCTGAGATGTGGGGTCACAGACACAATCCATGTTACTAGAGTTTAAAATACAATAAAATGCATATATCCTTTGACAAAGTAAACTTTGAGAGGCTTATAAACACATTCTTCCTTTTCTTATCCCATAGACCACTTCTCACACAAAAATAGCTGAATCCCTTTCACGATCATTCCATTCTTTTTTTTTTTAAGTTTGTTTATTTATGTTGAGAAAGAGAGGGAGGCAGAGAGAAAGAATCCCAAGCAGGCTCCACGCTATCAGTGCAGAGGCCAGTGCAGGGCTCAGTCTCACAAACTGTGAGATCATGACCTGAGCTAAGATCAAAAGTTGAATGCTTAACTGACTGAGCCACCCAGGTGCCCCATGGTCATTCCATTACTGACATGCAAGTAAACAGG
This sequence comes from Neofelis nebulosa, assembly GCF_028018385.1. NCBI lineage: Eukaryota > Metazoa > Chordata > Mammalia > Carnivora > Felidae > Neofelis > Neofelis nebulosa. The sequence continues at coordinate 22,306,104 of NC_080788.1, forward strand.
ATGAAAATAGAAGCACCTAGAAATCTATGTCTTTAGGGTTATGACTTCCCAAAATTTGAATCAGAATGGCATTGTGGAGCTTCTGAGTTGCTGGTGAGATTGCAACAAAACACATAAAGCTTTAGGGGAGAACTTGGCATATAAGTTACCCTGTGGGGGTCAAAGATGTTCCAGAACAAGAACACCGAATGGAAACATCAGTTCAAGAGAGTGCCCTTCCTAATGGTCTCCAAGTGAGGAAGACCGAGCATATCAAAGGGATTTCCTGCATGGAAAGCCCTGTCATTCATTCAGATTAGTTTTGATACAATGAGAATGTGTAAAAGTCTTGGCACAGGCCACTTACCCCCAACAGTAAGTGCTGGAGCACAGCTGAATCTTCCCCAAATCATATAACTTGTCATCCATATAATGGATGTGGCATCTTCCCCAAATCATATAACTTGTCATCCATATAATGGATGTGGCAGAATTAGGATTAAGAAAATGCTCAACTGTTAACTTGATAGGAATGTCTTCTGATGTGTGTACATATTGGAGGGGGGATGTGGGTAAGGAGTAGTGCGGGCACAGGTTGCCAAGGCCCCTCTCAGCCTACCACATCCACCCCACATGCTCTGTTGATCTAGAACTCTTTCTGTTTCATCTCCTCTGCCACATCCAAACTCCAGTCTGTAACTCATGTCTGATTCTTGCTGCCTGTGCAGATGAAGTAAGAATACTCCACCCCTTCTCTCCTCCTGAACACAATCCTCCCACCTGGAGAGAATGCACAGAGGAGTTACCGGAAGTTTGTGGAAAGTATATAGTAGCAAGTGGGTTGGGGAAGAACACTAAATTTACATTTTTTTTTTACCCTCTAGTGTTCCCAGATGTGAATGCAACACAGCTGAAACCCATGAGTGGACACTGGTGAGGGGGAAGAAGGTGTCCTCTAGTTTGGGAGTGAGAGTAGGAACTACTAAAGCTCAAGTAGAGCATAGAAACACCCATTTTTCTTCTCCTCTTTCTCTCATGCTCCAACTCTCAGAAGTTTCCTGCAGGCAGTAGCCGAGGCCACAACAGATGACTCTGAGAGCTAAAAATCTAAGAGAGAGGAAACTTCCTCAATGATCAGTGAATCTGTGATGCCAAGAGGTTGGGCAGGGGGATCCCTTTTTTTTAATTTTAATTTTTTTAATTTTTAAAATAATTTTAAAAATGTTTATTTTTGAGAGAGAGAGAGAGAGTATGGGCAGGGGAGGGACAGAGGGAGAGAGGGGTGGGGGGACAGAGGATCGGAAGTGGGCTGGCAGCAGAAGAGCTTGATGTGGGGCTTGAACTCAAGAACCATGAAATCATGACCCAAGCTGAAGTTGGATGCTTAACTGACTAAGCCACCCAGGTGTCCTCCCTCCCTCATTTTGTGTAGCATTTCCCCCCTCTCTGTCCTCTGGCCATCTGACCCAGGATACAGGTGCAGTCTCAGAATTATATGGCAGAGTGCTGTAACCTAGAATTCTGGCTGGAGGACAGAAAAGGGAGTCCCAGGCAACCAAAAAGTACCTGGAAAATTATGGAAAGGGAAAACTTGAGAAAACAACCTTGTGAGGTTATCTATTAACTCCTGGACTCCCCTCCCCCCCCCCCCAACCCCAAGTTGAGCATGTATAGGTTTGGTCCTAATCAGAATTCCAAAGGCTCTGAGGACTGACTGAATAGATCATACCCAGGTCACAGACTGAGTAATGCAGCCGAATAGGACAACGAAGGCTTTGAAAACTTAACTGACATGGTAACCATACCCCAGGGAAGGCAGGTTGAACCCTATGGTATGAACCAATATGGTATGATATCAGGAAAACCAAATGGAAAGTTTAGAGCCCCCAAATACAATAAGTAGAATAAAGAAATTCACAGAATGAAGTCAATACCAGATGGAGATGAAGGAAAAAGAGTCTGTAAATTTGAAGGCAGATCAATAGAAATGATTCAGTCTGAAGATGAGAAGATTGAAAAACTGAGACCCTCAGTGACCTGTCAGACAATGCCAAATGTCTAACATTTATATTACCAGAGTCCCAGAAGAAGAGAAAGAGTACAGTACTCCACCCACTAAATTAAAGAAATAGTAATGGAAAGCTTACTAAGTTGGGCAAAAATACAAATCGATAGATTCAAAAAGCTCAAAGAACTAAAGAGGACAAACCTCTAGAAATCCAGACACATCAAAATAAAATGTTATAATCTAAAGATGGAGAAAAACTTGTTGAAAGCAGCCAGAAAAAGGTGATACATTCAACAGAGAAACAATTATTTGAATGACTGCAAATTTCTCACCATGAACCATGGAAGAGAGATGGAGGGGGAGTAAAATTTCTGAAGTGATGTAAGAAAAGAATGTTAAACTAGAATTCTGTACTCAATAAAAATATCCTCCAGGTATGAAGGTAAAATAAAGACATTCTCAAATGAAGGAAAAGTTAGAGAATTCATAAGCAGCAAATCTTTCTAAAAGAATTTAGGGAACATTTTCAGATAGAAAGAAAATGATACCAGAAGAAAAGCTGGAATGTCAAAAATGAAGGAAGAGCAACAGAAATGCTCATGATCTGCACAATATACTAGACAATTCCTTTATTCTTGAGTTCTTTAATATATATTTGAAGATTCACATAAAATTATAATATTGGCTTATGGGCTATTCAAGGTATGTAGATGTAACATATAACAAAATTATAACATAAAGGGAGAGGATGAGGGGCCTATATGGTAGTAAGGGTTCTGAATGCCACTTGAAGTAATTTTCACTGGACGTAAAATATCAATTCCAAAAAAGATTGCTTAAGGAATGTATATTGCAATTTAAAACCATTTACGAAACATATAAAGAAACATAGTCAAAATCACAATAGTTAAATCAAGACTTTAAAAACACTGAAAAAAAGATCAGGAAGAACAGAGGAACAACAACAAACACATGGTGTACAGGGGAAATATGATAAAATGGAAGCTGTAAATTAAAGAAGAAAAACTCCCACATGATCATATTAATTTACGTAGAAAATTCTTTTGATAAAATTCAACATTAATTAATTATAGAAACTTGCAACAAAAGGAGTAGAAGTAAACTTCCTCAGCCTGATAAAAGATACCTACAAAACCTTTATCGTCATATTAATAAAGATTTCTGACTAACATTGGTAACCAGGAAAGGATGTCCTCTCTTACCATGCATATTCAGCATGGTACTAGAAGTTCTAAGTAGTGCAGTAAGTCAAGAAAAATAAAGGTATAAGGGCTAGAAAGGAAGAAAGAAAACTATCCCTGCTAACAGATGATATGAATTTCTATGGAGAAAATCTGAAGGAATCTACAAAAAAAGTCTCATAGATGTAATAAATGAGTGTAGTAATGTCACAGAATACAAAGCCAACACAAAAATCAATCGCAATTCTATAACTAGCAATGTGCTATTGCAAACCTAAATTAAAACACACACACACACACACACACACACACACACACACACACACACTATCATTTATAGTAGCTCCAAATGAACTGCTCAGGTATAAACTGAATAAAACATGTATAGGACCTACATGCTAAAAACTATAAAACACTGATTGAACAAAGCAAGAAAGATCTAGGGGTGCCTGGGTATCTCAGTCGGTTAAGGCATCTGACTCTTGACCTTGGCTCAGGTCATGATCTCACGGTTTGTGAGTTAGAGCCCTGTGTCGAGCTCTGCGCTGTCAGCATGGAGCCTGCTTGGGATTCTCTCTCTTTCCCTCTCTCTCTATGCTCCAGCTCTGCATGTGTACATGCTCTCTTTCTCTCTCAAAATGAATGCACATTTTTAAAAAAAAATCTAAATAAATGGAGAGACATACTGTATCCCTCGAACACATGAAAAAAGATGTGTTAGAAGACTCAACATTGTAAAGATTTCAATCTTCCCAAAATTCAGGTATAGATTTAATGCAATACTAATAAAAATGCCATTGGGATATTTTTCAGATACAGATAAGTGGATTCTACAAATTTATATGGGAAAGCAAAACAAAACAAAACAACCCCTCCCCCAAACTAAAAATACTAAAAAAGAAGAAAGTTGGAGGAATGATGCTAATCAGTTTCAAGACTTATTACAAAGTAACACCGATTAAGAGGGTGATATTGTCAAAAGATCGACACAAATTCCAGTGGAAAATAATAGAGAATCCAGAAAAGAAATACATACAAAAATAACACCAATTATTTTTTGACAAATGTTAAAGGGTTTTAATGATGAAAGGATAGTCTTTTCAACAAATGATATTGGAAAATTGAACATCTATATGTAAGTATACGAACCACTGATCTGTTCCCTATCCTGATAGTTTTAATTTTTTGGATAATGTCATATAAATGAAATCATACATACAGCACATAACTTTTTGAGATTTGACTTTTCATTCAGCAGAATGTCTGTGAGTTTCATGAAAGTTTTTGTGTGTATCAGTTTGTTTCTTTTTATTGATGAGTAGTATCCCATAAAAAGAATGTAGCCCAATTCATTTATTAAAGGACATTTGAGTTTCCAGTTTTTTATGAATTTTTAATAGAGCTGATATAAAGATCTTTGTGTGAACATGTTTTGATTTTTCTGGGGCAGATTTTCTCAACCTTGGCACTACTGAAAAGTCTGTACCAGATAATTCTTTCTTTTGGGTGGCTGTCCTATGCATTTTAGAATGCTTAGCAGTATCCTTGGCTTCTACCCACTAGATTCTAGCAGTACCTAGCCCACCCTACAGTTGTGACAACTAAAATTATCTCTAGATCTTGGCCAAATGTCACAGGGGGAGACTTACTCTTGGCTGAGAAACACTGCTCTAGGGTAAATACTTGGAACGGAATGGCTGGGTCATATGGCAAGTGCATGTTTAAATTTGTAAGAACCTGTCAAACTACATTTGAGAGTGGTTGTACCATTTTATATTGCCACCAACAATGTATGAGAATTGTATTTGTTCTGCATTTTCACCAGCACTTGGTATTGTCAGTACATTTTCTTTTTGACCTTCTAACACATGTAGTGGGTTTTTCCATTTCCCTGATGGGATTCACATTATATTCTTAAAACTGAGAGGATCCCGGTTTATTCCCTGCCTCCCAGGTTATTCCCTGCCCTACACAAAATGTAGGGGTTGTGTTGAAAATTGCTTGGTAATAACTAATTGTAAACGCATTTAAGATAATTCCTCTCATTAATTCATTATTGACCTAATATTTACAAAGGTTTTAAACATTTGACAGATGAGTAAGGAGAGACTCAGAGAGCCTGAATTGGAAAATGCCTTTCTGTACATTCACAGAGCAGACAACTGATGGTGCAGGTTTAGTCTATTGTTAGTAAGCCTGGGATTCAAATGGTGATTGCTTGAAACACATCCTGTAATTGGACTAGAAAACAAAGAGATATTATTCCATTGCCCACAGAACTAAAGTTTCTGAAGGTAGAAAAAATCTAATTCTCCATAATAATGGAGACAGGCTTCTGAGCGAAGGGACAGGAAAAAAAAAAGCAGGGGACCTGGGAGGCAGAAGATCTGAGTTTGAACTATGGCTTTACCATTCAATGCCCTGGACAAATCATTTTCCATCCTGAATCCAAGTTTCCTCATATGTTGGATGAAAATTATAATTTTTATCTCACAAGTTTACTGTGATGGCAGAATGAGACTATATTCATAAAAATGCATGGCAAATGGAAGGCAATTAGTAAATGTTAGGCTAATGAATAAATCTTTTTCAGAGCTTATAAAGATGAAGAAGTTGAATATATTTAGTCTTTGGATTTCATGTAATTGTTTCTCATCTCAAATTAGCCAACCTGAGCTGAATGCCAGAAAGCTGATTTCTTTCTGTCTGACTTTTTCTTTGATGATATCATTCATCTCCTGAATTTAAAGTTAGAATTTTATACCTAGCCAACCTATCCACCAAGAGTGAGGTAGAATAAACACAGATTCAGATATGCCAGGACTCAAAAGGTCTATCTGCAGTGCGCTCTTTCTTAAGAAGGTACTGAGGCTTGTCCCAGTATATGCTCTAGAAAATCCCAGGGCTGTGACTCAGACATACCTGGGTCTATATCCTAGCTTCACCAGTACCTAACTGGAGACAAGTCAATTAATCTCTCCAAGCATTAGTCTCCTATTTTTTCTTATTTTTTAAATGTTTATTTATTTTTGAGAGAGAGAGAGAGAGAGACTGCGTTCTAGTAGGGGAGAGGCAGAGAGAGAGGGATACACCAATTCCGAAACAGGCTCCAGGTTCCAAGCTGTCAGCACAGAGCCTGCTGTGGGGCTCGAACTAATGAACCATGAGAGCATGACCTGAGCTGAAGTCAGATGCTTAACCAAGTGAGTCACCGAGGTGCCCCAAGTTTCCTAATTTATAAAATGAGGATAATGTGTGTAAGGCAGGTAGGTGCTCAGCACACATTCCTTCCTTCCTTCCTTTCTTCCTCAGCTATGCCCAGAACAATCCAATAAGCTGTTTTTGTTTGTGTGTGTGTGTGTGTGTTCCTTTCCTGCAGGACTAGGCTCTGGAGGTCAGGCCACAGAGTATAAAATGTAGTGACCTTGATGTATAAACTAACAGGAGGGATTTGCTCCATAATCAGAGAGACTCCTTAAGGCTTCCAAGCCCTTAAGACTAAAAGAATTGAATTTCTAAGGGTGGAATATCAGACATTGAGATGAGCCAGTGGAAAGTCAGGGAGAGGGAACACATTTCAGATATCTAGGAAGGGCCCTTACAACATACCATATAGGCAGCAGGTATGCCAATTTACAGAATAAGTGTGACGATGTCTTAATAAACATTATTTTTACTATTGTAAAAATATCCCTTTCCAAACACCTTTGAATCTGTGATTTTGTCACTCCATACCAAGAACATCTGAGTATGTAGCAGATTGCTTTAGTGGCTACAGATCCTGTGTACATTCCTTTGTACTTGTCCCTTTGCAATGTGACTTTGCCCCTCTTCCCTTCACGGGTGGAGTCTAACTCTCTGCCTTGAGGTTGGCTTGACCATGTGACTTGCTTTGGCCAATGGGACATTAGTACAGTGATGCAATCAGAAGCTTGAGAAGCACCAGCAAATCAGGGGCTGCCCTCTCTTCCTTGCCCTTAGACTGTATTGGGCAGTCTTGGACCTCCTCAAAGATAAAAATCCATGTGGACAGAGGCCCAGGGAGAGCTAGTTTTCAGCCTCAGAGCAGTGAATAAGACTGTCTTGGACTATCTATCCCCGCCCATACTAATTGCCAGATGACTTCTGCCCCTCGAGTGGCACCAGGCAATTCCAGGGACCCCCAGAATATGAGGAAATCTGACTGGATGCTGTTCTAAGCCACTGTTAGAGTGGCTGTTCTGAGTTTGGGGGTGGCTTGCTATGCAACCATCAAAAACTGATACAACTGGCAGGGAAGTTACTACCAAGTGGATTTTACAGATGAACAGACGGAGGCTCAAAGAGTTTATGAGACATGTCCAAATTCACATGCCCAGCTTGGGACTATAACCCAGTGCATTTAAGTTTGGGTCTCTGGTCACGGTCCACCAAGCTCTTTTATTTGCTCTCCTTATGCAGTTGTCCTGAAACTAGATGAAGTACCCAGAGACCTTCACTAATAGCTGTCAGAGATTTTCATCACTTTCAGAACAAGTAACTGGGTTCTTCTGATCGCACACACCTCTTTTCTTGGAGTATGGTGTGGGGCTGCAGGTGCAAGAAGGTGATGGGCAGCCAGATTTAGGGCAGAGTTATTTCCTTGTTACCTCCCTGTCTTCCTTCTGGGGAGCATCCCTCTCCCCGTGCCCCTCATGAGGGTTCAAGCACCCAGGATGGCAACAATGGTGATGGTTAGACAGGGCTATAAAAACCCCAGCAGCAGCCCTTTGGGAGGGTTGCATTTCACGGGTGGTATCTTAGAGGGTCTCTGGAGCAGCAGCAGTAGCACAGGACATCTGATTTCTATTATTTTGGCCATAGAGAAATGGATACATTTTGATTTGCAAGCATCAGAGGGAATTCATTCTGTGGCTGTAAGTGTGCCCTGCTCAGAAGCACCTGGCTCTGCCTGGGTCTTGGCTCTTTACTATGCTTGCAAGTATATGTCTGTGGATGCCATCATCTGTCTTTCTTGTGCATCTGAAGTTCAACAAGAAGCCCATACCCACATTGCCTTCCTGGGGTCTTCAAGGGTGCCCTGCTCTGTGATCATGTACTCTGGGGCATCAGCCCTAAGCACCCTATCCATGGTGGCTATCTAGCTGGTAGCTTTCCCTGCCTGAACACCAACCTGGTCTACACCCTTCTCCTTGGGCAAGCAGAGGACATACATCTCTGCCTCCAGGGTCTCTTGCCAGGTTCTGCCAGTGAGCCTGGGGGCCAGCCGCTATGAATCGTGCAGGAAGAAGAAAGAGAGAGGGCCAAGCTCATTCTTGAGTCTGCCCTTCAGTCCCTTCCAACCACTTCAGATACATAAACTCCCCATGTTCTGGGCGAAGTAATGGATTTAAAAATGATATCAGGCCAGTGTCCATGCCAGGGAGAAGCTGACCCCCATCTGTGCCAGTACTAGGAGGCCAGAAGCTGGGCAGGGAGCAGGAGAGAGGGAAAGGCTCGTGCTGCTGCTGTTGCTACACTTGTCCCTCATCCCTGGGAACCAGGTTTCCTAATGAGCCAGGTATAGGAGGGAACACAAAGAGGGCCATTTTAGTCTTTGTCACACCTGCAAACTCATTCTCTCTTGCTTAGCTCTCTCCTATCCCCAAATTAAACCTGGAAAATTTGTGTGGCTTGTCTGGTTGCTTCTCCTGGGGGCTGCCAGGCCCAGGCCATTTTGCTGTTTCTCACATCACTGCCTCCTCATTCTCTGGCTGCCATCTGTGACCCCCTGTGCGGTTGCCACAGGCCAGAGAGGAGAGGCTGAAAGTCCTTCTTGACTCTTCTTTTGGGTGCCCACTGGACTTGGTGGAGGCCCAAATGCTGACCCTGTTTTTATGGAGGTGCTTTTGTGGGTCTTGGGACCTCCCCACAGCTCACTGTCTCTGCCCTTAGTTCCCTGGACAGAGGTGGTGGCACCCTAATCTGATGTCTTGTGATCAGCCTTCTGGCCCGGCCTCTTGGGTTTACCCTCATTGTAGGCAGAGTCCTCCTGAAGACAGCCCAGCTTAGGCCTCATCCCAGGGTTCACTCCTGGTGCTCGGAAAGCATGCATGCATAGCTCTTAGCACTGCATAATCCTCCATGGCTGTGAGGACTTGGGAGCTGGCCAGCCTCAGCCTTCAGAGCCTTGGGGAAGAGAGTAGGTACTAGTCTCTAAGTCCCTCAAGCCCCAGAGATGCCCCACATCTCTTAGCTCAATCTGAGGAGGCAAACCTCTTCCCTTTGCCCAGGGAAGATTGAGGCAAAATGCAGATACTGACAACTCACTAAAAAACAGTCTCTTTTGAACTTCTGAACCCCAAGGGGAAGTGGGAGCTCCATGGCAGGGGAGCCTCTCCTGGAGGGAGACAACATACTGGTATTCTTGTTAGCTTGACCATATGAGAGTGGTCCAGAAGGAAGGGAAAGGTGAAAAGGCCAGGTGAGAGAGACTAAAAGCTGGTGTCTCACGCAGAGCTCACACACGTTTACCAAAGTAACATGTCAGAACCAAAAAAGCTTCATTTCTAGCAGTTCCTTGCCTCCTTCTGAGATTCACCTGTTGCTGTGGGATACATGTGACCATCCCAAGCCCAAACATGGCCCTGTTGGCTGCAGACATCAGGCCAGAAAACTCTGAGCTCTGGCATGGGAGAGGCCATGGGAGTAATATTTGAGCTCCTGGAACCATTAAAAACTCAGGAGAAACCAGCCATGAGGGCTTGGACACCATCCTGAAGAGCATTTCCTTATTGTGGTCTGTGCAAATGGCCAGCAAAGAGGAGATGCTTCTGAAGGCCTGGCAGGTGTCAGAGTTCCCACCTGCATCAGGTATTGTCCACCCCTGCCTAGTACCTCTGTGCCCCTGATGGAAGAGGACGCTGGCAGCTTGTGTGATGTTTATTGGCTCCCCAAACCTGGTGGTCCAAGTTACAGTGGAGGGGGTTAAAAAAAAAACAAGGGATCTCTTGTGGGGGGAATAACATCTTTCATCTAACACTCACTGCCTAGACACATTTTTATCTTTACAACTGAGGCCAAATTTATGGTGAAGGGGTCCTGGATGTGTATGTGTGGGGGGGTGGAATTTGGAAATGCATGAGAGCTACAGTTGGGTTGGCAGGTATCAGCCACCCCAGAGCCTTCTTTTTGTGAGCTGGGGAGAGTGGGTAGCTAGTCCAATGCCTTCTGTCTCTTTCCCATTCCCTCAAAGTTTAAGAGAAGAACAGAGCTGCAGCCCAACACCAAGGGGGCCCCTCTGCTGTGGTCTTGCCCTGACTGAGTTGGCAAACCTGAGTCCCATGGGAAGGAGACAGAAACGAACACTAGATACACCACTCTTTCAGCCCATAACTCAGCTCTGGGTCCTCTTGGTTCCCAGGGAGCAGGAGAAGCTGAGACCTTAAGAGCTAAGATACACCTGATCAGCTGTGTGACCATGTCCCCAGTGCCTCCTGGATGGGGGGGGACTCTGGGGACACAGGCTATGGTGATGGTCACCTATTATTATTGTACCCCCCCATCCCAGAAGACACACTGGGGTAGAGTCAATCCACCTGCATCTGTGGCAGGTGCCAGAGAGGCAACAATGAAAGGGATGCCAAGGAATTCTTTAGGCACATCTCAGGCATGGTTCAGGAGGCATGGAAAAGCAGAGTGTGGAATTTTCAGGAATGAATTGAGTGTTTAGAATTTTGTGTCCTTAAATGTCCTAAATAAGACAGACTTTTGGGACTGACATGTCACATTATTAAAACAAAGTGAAAAAACAACCCCGTGGGAATTGTGTTTATGGGTTTCTGTACTGAAGGGCTTATCTTTGAGGGTCCCCAATATAGTGCCAGGCCTGGGAAGCCCCAGGCCCTGCTTGCTGGTGGCTGAGGGCCCAGAGGCCAAGATGTGGGGCCAGGACATACTCCCAGCACGGGCTGTCTACTGGCATCTGATCCTTTCTTGGGTCTCCTCAGTGTCAACACTCAGGCTTTCTTTCTTTCTTTTTTTTTTTTTTTCAAAGAGAGTATGTGATGTGTGAGCAGTGGAGATAGAGGGAGAGGAAGAGAAAATCTTAAGCAGGCTCCATGCTCAGTGTGGAACCTGACACAGGGCTTGATACCATGACCCTGGAATCATGACCTGAGCTAAAATCAAGAGTCAGATGCTTAACCGACAGAGCCACCCAGGCACCTCAAATGCTCAGGCTTACTTGTTTGGCTGAGACTTTTTCTAGGGTGACAGCTTGGCCCTCAACTTCAGTAGATGTGAACCAAAGCACATACTTCCTTTGAAATGCTATGGCCACAGGTTTGGTGACTGTTTTGTTTGGCCACACTCTTCATTCTCATATTGGATGTTTAAGCTGTGTCTTTAGGAACAAGTTACTCCCTACACATGCACAAAGCCAAAATCTTTTTGCCAGTAATGTGCATAACATCTATGGAGCTCATTGGGAGATGCTGGACTCAATGACCTCTTGCTCTCAGTGTGATTTATTTATTTATTTATTTATTTATTTATTTTTAGTGTTTATTTATTTTTGAGAGCGAGAGAGAGAGAGAGAGAGAGAGCATCTGAAGTGGGCTCTGCGCTGCAGCAGCCAGCCTGATGCAGGGCTTGAGTTTACAAACCATGAGATCACGACCTGAACTGAAGTCGGATGCTCAACCAACTGAGCCACCCAGGCTCCCCTCAGTGTGACTTCTTGAAGTCAGGAATTAAATAGATACTTAGGTGGAAAAAATCCAAACCCAACTGCTTGAGGCTTCTGAGCCTGGTGAGTACAACAGCAGTGGTTCAGGATCTCCCAAGTCACATGCCTCCTACAAAGGCTGGCTGAGCAGGGAGTCCTCTCTCCAGGACTGCCTGCAATGAGGAAGGGAAAACACTGGTGACCTTCATGCCTCTACCTGCAAAATGCATGCAAGGCTGTGTAAACTTTCCCCCAAATATCTGGCAGGGGTCCAGCCAGGCCTCACAACTGTGCCCTGAGTCCTTGAGGAGAATGTAGTGTCTGAAGGCAGGAGTCTTTGTGTTTCCCCCAGCCTGGGGTTACCACGTGCTCCCTCAAGCCACTTCCCACGCTAGGTGGCCAGGAGCTCAAGGTGACCATTGGGGAGGGGAAGGGGCAGCACTTACCCCCCGCCTGTGCCACCGTTCTTGCTGAAGTGCGTGCGTGGCTCGCTGGATGCCAATTTCAGTAGCTCAGTCCACTCCCGCTCCCATTCCTCCTCGGTGTACACCAGCCCTGACTGGCACAATGGAAGCCGGCTCAGGAGGTGGTGGGCCAGCCTCCTCACCCGCCCCCCACTCCAGGTGAGCCTGGCAGCCCTGCTGGACCCCTGGTTCAGTCCAAGCCCAACCAACACCCAGGCTGGGCACCACCTGCTAGTGGCCACTGACTGTCCCCATATGCTATCGACAATATTTCTTCAGAATGCCCAGTCTCCAATTTCAATGCTGTTGGGGGTCCACCCAGAAACAAGGGTCATTCCCAGGGGGTAAGAATGACAAAACACAATCTGCACACACACCAGGCTTGGGGTTGACCATTAAAAAGTTTAAAGGGATGATGGGCAAGTTCAATCAGAGAGAAGGCAGATTCTTCTTCTAGGACAGCAAAGTGCTAATGTCCCTCATCATTAGGAGGACTGGGATTCTCTCTGGATAAAGTACAAGAGCTGGGGCTGTAGACTGTGCCAGGACCGCCCTGTGGCTACACCTGGCCTTCAAGCCGCCACCAGTAGTGACCAGACATAGGTGACTGCATAATTCATCATCCAAGCCAGGACACCTTTTGAGAGTGAAGGTGGTTGGTTTTCATAACTATGCAAGGACAGGCGGTGAGAGTGGACATGTTGTCACTGTGTGTGTGCCAGGGTCTGAGCTTTTGTAATGGGCACCTCTTCAGTGGGTTTAAATGGGGAAGGCTTTACTACTCCCAGAAGCCATTGCTGCCTGACCTCACAAGACGGACATGGCCTTAGGGCACAGCTCTGGACTCCACCATGGCCCATGGCTGTGCTTGGTGTGGGTCCCAGGCTCTGGACATCCCAGCAGGTACCAACCTCCTTGTTTTGCTGTGTCTGCTGCCACCTCCACCTTCGCTTTAGGGCTTCCCTTTCAGCCCCTGTCCTCATCATGGTGTAGAGAGCTTTCCGCAAAACCAGGTCCCGGTCGTGAAACCCCCACATTCCTGCAGTAGGAGGCCCATGAGGAGCAGAGGAGAGAGACAGGATGTGAGGAGGGGGACAAGTCAGTAGGTAACTCAGACTGCCACAACTTACCAGACCTGGCCTCCTGCATCTGCACACAAAGATAACTCATTAGTTAGCCATCAATTCCCCCCAATTAGCTAGCAATTCCCCTCGGGTGTCTTTCCCCATTTCCCCTTGAAGCAGGTTGGTAAATGAGAGAGGATGTCCCCTTCTCAGAGAAACAACAGTGGGTGAAACCAAATGCTGCCTCTTTCTGGGACCCTTGGCGAGACACTTTGAATTTCACAGGTTTGTTTTGAGGGACCATATGTTCACCATCCAGCTCCTGTGTTTGAGTGAGAGATAGTCTCTGTGGATAAACTGGTGATGTGTCCTCACATGGGGTCTCGAGCCAGGATGGCAATCAGACCCTGGTTTCATCTAGGGTCTGCCACATCTGATGTCTCTGCCCTAAGGCATCTCAGCCTCCTGAGAAGCAGAGCATCAGTGGACATCACTGCAAACATCTGGACCTAAGAGAAAGTACCTGCTTTTGAGGTAGAAGGTCTTTCTCCTTCACCCCTTCCCTGGCCTTTGCTGGGTGTTGAGGGATTATAAGGAAAACCAACCATTTCTGAGTACATTCTTGGGGCAGGTCAGATGTGGTCAAGAGACTCAACAAATGAAACAAATAGTAATGAGAGGTGTGGCTCTTGCTGTGGGGAAAGAGTGGGGGAATCTATCCATCCATCCATCCATCCATCTATCCATCCATGCATCCATATCCATCCATTTAATTAAATGGCATTAATTCTACTTAATTAATTCTGAACTCATTTCATGAAAGGGATGAGACACCATTCTGGTCATTGGCAATACCCACAGCAGCAATCAGGACAGACTAAGTTCCTAAAATCTCACAGAGCACACACTGGGGGAAGGTGGAGCAGCCATTGAATTAGCACATAACAAACCACCTCAGGGGCAGCGGCACCATAAGGGGAGATGAAGCAGGCCAACGGGATGCTGGTTGGCATTGGTCATGGTGTGAATGGAGACATCAGAGCATAGACTCGAGTGGGTATAGGAGGGAACTGGGTTGCCATTCCAGGCAGAGGGACAGGCCAGGCACCAGCCCCAAGGGGCGCCCAGGTGGAATACTTGAGAAACGGCAAGAGGGAAAGGTGGCTGGGGGGAGAATCAAGCAGACAAGGTGAAGAGTGAAAAGGTGGACTTTTAAGTGAGCTGAGGGCCCCTGGAGAGCTTTCATAAGAGGAGTGACCTGCACTGACCTAATCTTTAAAGGCTCAATCTGGCCATGCATCCTTTAGTTCAAAGGTATGCAATAACCAGGGGCTGCTATGGGCTTTCCATCAAGAGAGGCTTTTGTCTTTTTCTACAACATAGACGGAGGGCAGTGGCCATTAATGCTTCTGTTATAAACAGGCCAAGCTGATCTTACTCATCCCTCAGACCTGCCTGTAGTCGCCTCTCAGGACTCTCTCAGGTAGGGGAAGTCCAGTCTCAGCTGGACTCCACGGCTCCTTGTTCAGGTCTCTCTTGCAAAGAGGGTCTCTCTGCCCCATGGATGTTTGCTTACGAGTCTGGCTTTAGGATTACTGTCATTTCTGTGTGTGCCCCCCAACCCTAGGTCAGTGTCAGGCCTGGTCTGCAGGTTTAACAAGCACTGCTGGTCAGTGTTGTGTGGCTGCTTTGGGCAGTGCTGCCCCTCCCTGTGGGGTTTAGCAATTGGAGTACAAAAGGAAAACAAGGTGCCAGGAGAAAAGAACCAATTGGCCGTGAGCCCCAGACTCAGCCATGGCTCAGCCTCTTCAGCAGCTGGAACAAGGCTGGCCATGGGAGGCTTTCTGTTCCTAGGCAGACAGTAGGCCCACTGTGCTCACTGAGAAAACGTCTGCCCTTAGACCAGACCACAGTGGCATGTGACCTGATTTGTGTCTTTGCCCACCTGTAGTGCTGAGAGGAGCAGTGCCTCTGCACACTTCAGTTTCTGAGGGCCAAAGGCATTTCCTTTGTAATGAGGCAGTTGTTTGACAAAGATAAGAGATTTCTTTTGTGTTCTTTCCAGATTTTACACACAACAAAGTGAAGAAATGTGTTCCACAGGAGGGGAATAGTTAATACATTGTGATGAAATATGACACAACTACCAAAACATAAGAAATTCACAATATGATTTTAAGGGAAAAATGCTGGATTCCAAACTGTGAACACTGTGAGATCATAATTTCACTGGAAGAAGAGACAAAATACACCAAAACATTAAAAGTGGCCCTTTCTGGGTGGTAGAATTGTTGATTTTTATTTTCTTACTGTGACGAATGTGGAATACTTTTATAATGCCAACAAACAGAAATGTGTTCTCTCTGGAATGGAAAGGAAGCAGGTAGGTGGGAGCCTTTGTGTCCCCCATCACCCCTGGCCAAGCCTGTGGAATGTGGCCCCTTGCTCTGGGGCTCCATTCTCCTCGGAGGCTCTCAGGCCCCTTTGCAGACCCAATGCATTTCCCTCTGTGGGTTTTAGGCATCTCACTTCTGTCCACTTGTTGCTGGAAAGGCCTCACCACAGGGCCAAAGAGAGGTTTGGGGTCCAGCCCTTGCTCTGGGTCATAGCATCAACTGTATTTACCTGGGGAGGGGAGTTTGACCAACAAGGAATATTCCAATATGCCAACTAAGAATATTCTCATTTGAAAGTCCCATCTATGGAGAGATCCTTCATTATAGGACTGAGGAGGACAGCCAGCTCTTGATGCCTGGGTCCCTGGCACAAATCCAGCCCTGTCTGTTAAAACTGATCTGGCTTTATGTGTATAAGGCTGGGTCTAGAAGGGGTGCTTGAGCTTCCAGAAAGTCTACCATGGGCCCTCAGTTATTCAAATAGTGCCACTCATGCCTGTGCACCTGCTGGGATGGCTTTTTGCAACCAGGAAGCACACAACTCTGCTGAAGGTTGCTGACCTCTCTGCTTTATATTCCAATTACATAGATTCCCCTGTGATTTCCCCAAATGATATCTACATCTTTTTGTCAGTCCACGTGCATGGACTGCTGTCAGTGTGGTGGCTCTGTACCTACCCAACCTAATGTACTGCTCCCCAAACTTCCTGCTCAAGCCCAACCAAGCTCAGACCTGCTTCCAAACATCCTGTTAATTCCTGCCTTCATGCTTTTCCATGCAGTCTCCCTACCTGAAGTGTCCTTTTTTGTATTATTTCAAGTCCTTCAAGTCTCAGTAAAATCCTGCCTCCTCCAGGAAGTCCTCTTTTATTGCTCTAGGTCATGATGGCTAATCCCCATCACTGCAGCTCATGATTAGGCCTCTTTCTTTTATATTTTTATATATAAGTCTTTTCTCATGTGTGCTCTGTGTTCTCACCAAGCCTGCCAACTACTTGACAAGAAGGGCTGAATTGTGGCCTCCATCCCTTGGGGACTCTTCCAGCTGAGTGATGTGCATGGCTCTACTTAGCATAGGTCTGTCCTTTAACAATGAGCAGAGCAAGCCTGGGGTGCTGCCACCCTCTGTCTCTGTTGTAGAGCTTACCCAGAGAGGCGGCGTGTAAAAGGCAGTTCCCATCTCCTGTAGTGGCCAAAGGAAGAAGCCGTTTACAGCTCGTGCACACGGTGGACCACCAGTTCAGGCGACCTGAAACAGAAGCTCACTTTAGAAGAGAATCCCAGAATAGACCATTTGAATGTTTGCTAAGTAAGCATAGATATCAGCAGATGATTTTTGAGAGGGTTCTAGAAAACTTCAGTGGGAAAGTAGAACATTATGGCTATTTTCTCTTTAAGATAAGAAACGGTCAAATCCTCCCATCAATTAGCAAGAGGATTAAGACACTCAAGGGCAAAGCCTTTTCTCCTTGAATTTGGGAACATTTTACACACACACACACACACACACACACACACACACACACACTTTCCCTGTGTGTAATTTCCTTGAACACAATTTCTCTTTCTGAAAGTTATTTTTTTCTCTTATACCATCCTTTTTTGATGCATACATACCTCCAAAAGTATGGTTTACATTTAATTTAACACATCCAAACCATTATAGCTACTTAGGTATATTCCTGTTAAATCTCATTAACACATCCAGAGACTTCTGCTTCCAGGAAGATGGAGTAGACATACTTTCTCCTATTCCTTATCTTAAGTACAACTAAAAATCATGGACTTCATGTGTAAAGTAACACAGGAAGACTTAAAAGTGGAGGAAGGGGCAGACTGACCGGGAAACTTGGGATCTGAGAAGCAACATGGTGGTAGGCTCTCTGGAGTTTCTTTTTGCCCCCAAATCCCAGACCAGGTACTGGAGAAGTTGGCAACCTGGAGACACCAATGGGGGCAAAGGAATCACACTCTCTCTAGACAGTATTCAAGGAAAGAGGCAGCTTAGGAATACAGACAGTAACTGCTCTATTTCAGTCAAGTGCCACAGAAGAAACTATACCTCATCATCGTCTCTGCCAGCAAAGGGCAAGAGGGGAGATGAAACTTCCAACCTTAAGAGACATAATGAGCTACTCACCACCCGTTCCCCCAGTGCCAGATGGTGTCAGAGAATGTTGAAAGCATTGCCAGCAACTCAGCTCTGCTGGGTGATAATATGGACTCCACCCCCCACCAACTGAGAACATATGGAGAACCTGGCCTTTCACACCTCTCTGGTGGCAATGAAGTTCCTCTGCTCCCTCCCAGCAGTACAAGAAGCCCATGCCTTCACAGGTGTCAACAGAGGCAGAGTGGAGAACCTGTGCTTCTACCCTATTCTGGCAGTTATTACCAATCTACAACTCCAGACATCAGATGAACAGAAAAGGAGAACCCATCCTACCTGCAGTAAAGAATACTAAAGGGATTCAGTAGAGAATACTGCAGGGTGCAAAGAAGGAATAAATGGGCTTTAAAAGGCATGTATGTCAATAAATGTAAATAAATATTAGCTGTTTAAAGCAATATCATAAATGCCTTTTTGAGGATTAAAGTATATGTAGAATTAAAGCACATGACAGCAATAACACAAAATACAGAAATGTGTAATAAATGACATAAATCCTAAGACCCTTACATTGACCACCAGGAAGTGGTAAAAGGGCCAACTTAAAGTAATTCTAATAGCTTGACAGTGGGCTTTGGAAACTATAGGGTAACCACTACAAGAATAATAAAAGAATGTATAACTGACAAGCAAGTAGTGGGGAAACCAGAATAATAAATATTCTTAAATAATTCAAAAGAATATTAAAGAGAAGAAAAAGGAGACACAATAAAACACAACATAGTAAACAGCAAGATAATGGATTTGAACCAAAATATATCTGTATTTATATTAAATGTGAGTGAGCTAAATACTCCAATTAAAAGATACTGTCAACCTTGTTTAAAAAAACAAGTATATGCTGCTGACAAAAGACACCATAAACATAATGACACAGAAATGTAACAGTAACTAGGTAGAGAAAGATACAACATTCAAAAACTAGGCAAAGGGGCTCTTGGGTGGCTCAGCTGGTTAAGTGTCTGACTTTTGATTTCGGCTCAAGGTCATGCTCTTGTGGTTCATAAGATTGAGTCCCACATCAGGCTTTGCCCTGACATCATGGAGCCTGCTTGGGACTCTCTCTCTCCTTCTCTCTCTACCCCTTCCCCCTCAAGCTCTCACTCCATCTCTCAAAATAAATAAATTAAAAAAAAAACTTTGAAAAATCAAAAAAAAAAAAGCAAAAATAAAGCTAGTGAAGTCCTATTGATATCAGATGTAGGTGACATTATTAAGGCACAGGATAAATGGATATTTCATAAAGATGGCACAATAAAGTCAAATGGAAAATATAACAACACTTAATGTGTATATACCTAAGACTTAGTCTAAAATATATATAAAGCAAAAATTGATAGACTCAAGAGAGAAATAAACAAACCCCAAATTCAAAACTGGAGGTTTTTAACCAAATTCTCTTGATAAATGATAGACTCAACAAACAAAAACTTCAGTAGAGATTAAATAGAATTCAAGAATTTGACATATATATAACTTGACATATATATAACACTTCACCCACAGACTGCAAAATAATTACACTTTTTTTTTTCAAGTCACATGGAATATTTTCCAATATTGACCACATATTGGGCTATAAAAAAGTGTCAACAAATTTCAAAGGATTTGAAATCATTCATAGTATGTGCTCTGATCATAATAAAAATAGATTAGAAATCAATGAGAAAATCAAGAAAAGTAGTCATCTTGGGCTGCTATAACAAAATACCACAGACTGGGTAGCTTAAAAAACAGACACTTATTTCTCACAGTTGTAGAGGCTGAAAGTCCCAGACTGAAGTGCTGGCTGATGTGGTTCCTGATGAGAACCCTCTTCCAGGTTTTCAGGTGGCAGACTTCGTGCTGTATCCTCTCATGGTGGACAGTGAGCTCTGATCTCTTCCTCCTTTTGTAAGGACACTAATCCCATCACGGGGGTCCCATCCTCATGGCCTTATCTAAACTTAATTTCCTTTCAGAGGCCCTACTGTCAAATACCATCACACTAGGGATCAGGGTTCCAACACAGGGATTTAGGGGGGACAAAAACATTCAGTCAATAGAAGTACCTTAATAAGGCAGTTTGTTCACTGAATGTGGCTGTCCCCCAAGGGGACTACCCTTTCAACTGCTTTCTAGGTAATGAGCAAGATGAACAGTATAGGAGTTATATAGACCTGTTTTGAAAATTCAATTCCTCCCTGGCCATTTATGGCTATGTTGCTTCTTTCTTTTCTGTAGTGGAAACCCTAGGCTGGTCTGTCTGGCACACCCTCTGGGTGGCAGTTTAGCCAAAAGGGAACCTAGGGGATTCATACTTAGTTATGATTCAGTTTTATAAAAATACTTTGTCCTTCTTATGGCTAACCTTTGTGGATGAGAGGTACAGTTGTGATTAGGAAGAGATTGAAAAAGAAATAGGTAAGTTACAGGCATTGTGATGGCATATGTCAATCTTGTGATAGAGGGGAGAAGCAACAACTCTAGCATGTGGGGAAAGAACATATCAGACTGCAGAATGTGTAGGGGAGGGAAGTACATTGATCATGTTTTACTTCTTAGGACCACCTTGTAGGTTTCCACATGAAGAAAAATGCTCCTGTGGGATATCCCAGATGTTGCACATGCCTCAAATATAACAGAATCTTTCTCCTGTGACTGAGAAGTCTCAGGGTTTCTGCCAGCATCCATGAAGCCATGGAAGGCTAATTTATTAGCTTTCAAGTAAAACTTTGGACATCTCACAGTTATTGACAAAAAACATAGGCCTCATAAAATACAAAGTTTACTATCCATCAGGGGAGGAAGGTCCCACAAAATACAATAGGATAGGTTGAAAATATTAGAAGAACAGGAATGAACACAACGTAGCCTGAGCCTTACCAGGACTGAAACCCAGCCTCAACTCATCGTTCTGTGACCAGAGTAAGGTAATCAGCCACAGAAGGTTAAGGGTGAGCCCTTTCTACAGGAGGACAACATCATTTGGAGTCTCTGAAATTTTATATTCACAAGGTCTATAAGGCAAGCAAAAAATTATTAGGTATGCCAAATCCAAACAAAAACAAAAAAACAAAAACTAACCAAACAATAAACCCCAAGAGTAACTGACTGAAAACCAAAAGGGAAAAACGGGGTAACAGAAAAAGGCAAACAGATTATCCACATTTTGAAGTTATCTGACAGAGACTTTAAGTCACTATAATTAGTATGTTCAAGAAAATAGAAAAAATGAGGCAGAAGCAATATTTGAATAGATAATCATCAAGAATTCTCTAAAATTGATTAAAGACACAATTTTTAGAGGGTCTGTAAATTCCAAAAAGAATAAATACAAAGTAAATGGCATACAGTGAAAATTAGAAAATTAGAGAGAAACTCTTAAAAGCAGTGGAAAAAGAGAACTATTACATACCTAGAGGAATAGTGATATAAGCCTACACAGAGTGGAATGAGAACATCAAAGTGCCAAAAGAAAATAACTTCCAATCTAGAGTTCTATACCCAGCAAAACTATCCTTCAACACTGAAATTGCCAGGAATGTAAGGTAACTTCCTCAATCTGGTATAGGTCACCTATGAAAAGCCTGCAGCTAACATGATAATAGTAAGATATTGGATGATTTCAACCTCAGATGGGGAACAGTACTCAATATTGATGATGGTCTGAACCTGTGAAATAAGGTAAGACGTTATGATAGAAAAGAAATGAATGGAACTGCACTTATCAGTAGATTACATAATTGTTTATATAGAACATACTTAGTAATCTACCAAAACACTCCTAAGCCTAATAAGGGAACTTATATTTAGCAAGATCTCAGGAAGCAAGGTTATCTACAAGTATCATTTATATTTCTATTAAGTAGCAATATATGATTTAGAAAATGAAATAAAAAATGTAATACTTAGACATAACTATCATGAAAAATGTTATATCTAGACTGAAAATTATAAAAATATAATACATTCCTGAGAAAATGTAAAGATTTAAATAAGTGGAGAGGGTAATTGTGCACATAGACTGAACTCCTTAATGATTCTGCATTCTCTCCAAGTTGATCTATAGATTTAACAAAACCCCATGCAAAACTCCAGAAGCTACTTTTTAGAAGTTGACAACTTGATTCTAAATTTACATGGATTAAAAAAAAAACCTAGAACAGCCAAAATAATCTTGAAGCAGAACAAAGTTGGAGGACTTACAGTTCCTGATTTGACAGCTGATTATAATGCCATAGTAATCAAGACAGTGTGCATATAAGAGAGACAACTAGATCAATGTGACAAAATATACAGACCAGAACAGACCCACACATTTATGGTGACTTAATTTTTTTTTAAGTTTTTATTTTATTTTTGAAAGAGAGAGAGACAGACAGACAGAGAGACAGAGAATCCTAACAAGGCTCCACACTCAGTGAGGAGCCTGAAGAAGGGCTTGATCCCACGACCCTGGGATCATAACCTGGGCTGAAGTCAAGAGTCAGATACTCAACTCACTGACCCCCCAGATGCCCCTTATCTTATATTTCTAATGTTATGGGAAATTACTATTGATGTATCTTTGTTTTCTAATGAACCATAGTTGACATACAATGCTATATTAGTTTCAGGTGTATAACACAGTGATTTGACAATTCTAAACATTAGTCAATACTCACCCCAGTAAATGTAGTCACCATCTCTCACTATGCAACGTTATTACAATATTATGGACTATATTGCTTATGCTGTATTTTTCATCTCCATGATTTATAACTGGAAGTGTGTACCCCTTAATCCCCTTTACCTATTTTATCCATCCCTCTCCCCTCTCTCCTCTGGCAACTACCAGCTTGTTCTCTGTATTTAAGTCTGTTCATTTTGTTTTTGTTTGTTTTGTTTTCAGATTCCACATATAAGTGAAATAATATGGTGTTTGTGTGTCTGGGAAACTATCTCTCCTTTAAATACGAATGGTAATCTTGCCACATACAGTATTCTTGGTTGTAGATTTTTTCCTTTTAGCATTTTGACTATATCAGGCTACCATATGGTATTTGTGACATATTATTTTTTATTTGGGGAACAGAATATAAAAGCCACCTCTTGGGCCTTCAACTCTGTGGAATTTCCATCAAGTGAGAATGTTTCTAATAGATATTTCCAAGAAGTTGTGAAAACATTTGATTATTTTTTTTAAGAAAGGGAATAATACTAATAGGATTGGAAGCACTGGGGGGCATCACACTATTTACATTCCAACAAGCCTTCTGTCATTACTGAGAATTAATTTTAATAAAGGGTGTTACTGCTTTCAGTCATCAATAACGAAATATGAAGGGCAAGAGTTACAAGTAATGCTGGGCGTTAAGGCTCTCAAAAGTACATTTAGTCCAGAGTTGGGAGAGTTATTGCTTAACAGATTACCACATTAACAAAGTTTAATATAATAAACCGTGTCAATAATGTGTTTAAACTGGATACCTATCTCCTCTACAGTGCTTCTTGGTTAAGATTCAGTAACTGGATTTTAATGGTAAGTGGTTTTATTCATATAAAATAATTGTACCCTTAATTCTAAATGAAAACATGTACTGAAATTAACACTACAAAATTAAATGGACAAGCCTCTATTATTGATGATGCTAATGCTTATGTTAACAAATTGGTGTATTCTCACCACTTGCAAATCATCTTATTAAAGCTAAATGAGAAATGCAATTAAGGGTCTTAACTGACAGTGCCACTGGATAACCAGTCAGAGACACAATTAGAAATAACATGCCATCAGTTGGTAACTTCTTTTTTTTCCAGGCTATGAAATAGCAACTTGTCTCACCTGACTTTTTCAAAGCCTTTTAAAACATCCAGGCTGGGAGACATTAAAACTGGGTTGCCACAGAACGGAAGAAAATTACAAGATTCTCGCACAGCATTAACAGAGCAGCTGTCACCTGAAAACCCAACACATTTAATATTAAAGTGGGATGGCCCCATTCATCCTCTGAATTTGTTTGAGGCTGACAGAGGCTCCTCTCAAGAGCCAGTGGGTTCAGGGGTGTTAGCAGAGAAACAGAGGAAGGACAGGGAGGTGATATGCTAATGAGGCAGGTGATCTGCATTACTGGGCAGACTCCATGGTATGCTCATCTAATAGTATTCCCTTCCATTCTTGCTCATAGAACGCTGCTATGTCTGGTGTTTTTTAGGGAAGACAAGATTCCTTCCCTGTTCTGTGGAACAAATGTTGCTAGGAACAAGACAATACATGCAATTCCATGATCCTTGCCAGGGACCGTGTTGGTGTGGCCACATACTGTCACTCAGCCTAGAAGATGGAAAAGAAATCTGCTGGGGCAGCTACTAGGAAAGTGTTGTTCATCCTTCAGAAGGAACATAGGGCCTCTCCATCCCTTCCCTGAATGCTGTTGTGTGAGGATATGTTGCCAGATGCATCTACAGCCATGTTGTATCCTGAATGGAGGCAGCACTGACCTGCTGAGGATAGAAGAACAGAAATCTGGGTCCTTGCTGACACTGAGGAGCTGCCAGCCTTACCACGAGCTTCCTGTCCTCAGACTTCCTGTTCTGTGGGATAGTGATGGATTCTTGGCTGAAGGTCCTGCTGGTTTGGGTTAGTGTCTCCTGCTCACTGCAGGGCTGACAATAAATCACTCAGCTCTGCATGGGAGGGTGCACATTCCCATTTTACAGACAAGGAAACAGGCTCAGGGAGTCAGTGAACATGCCAGGGTGCACTGAATCTTAAAGGGGCCATTGCTCTTCCAGGGCAAAATCAGATCATGAACAAAGCTGATCTAATTTACTTGGACACGGTTGAGTTTGTCGGCAAGACAGTTTTAACTTCTGTGAGCTGGTATGATTTCAAAAAATATATTCTTCAAATAAGTAGTGGAGCTGAAGCTCAAATTTGTTACTCTGAAGTCATAGACCTAGTCTTTCTACTATGCTTCCTTAGAGAAACAAGGGTTGCTCATTCTCCTTTTCTGGCTCTTGCTCTTGCTGTGTCTTGCTTGATTTTCTCATTCCATTTTTTTTAAGTTTAATTATTTTGGGAGAGAGAGCATGTGCACGAGAGCTGAGGAGGGGCAGAGAGAGAATCCCAAGCAGGCTCTGAGCCGTCAACGTGGAGCCCCATGCAGGGCTCAAACCCACAAACCATGAGACCTGAGACGAAACTGAGAGCCTGATGCTTAACCGACTGAGCCACCCAGGCACACCTCATTCCATTTTTACTATTAAAATTTTGAAGAGTGCCGAGGGAAGTACACCCATCATGCAGAACCAGGCCCCTGTGAACCCTTGAACCCTCTGTCATATTTACTTCAGCTCTTGCCTTTTGATGTAAAAGAAAAAATTAAAGATTAAGTTGAAGTTCCCTTGATGTGTCTCCCCAGTTTTCATTCTCATTCCTCCTTCCCCAGCAGTACCACTACATGACTTTGGTGACCTTTGCATTATAGAACATAAAAAAGATACATTAAAGGTTGAAAAATGTGTGTTGTGCACGAGGCTTATTCCTCTGCCTCTGGTTCCCACAATCAAAACCATGCTATTTCCTTCTTTCTCATATTCCTTCCTCTCTCTCTCCCTTTGTTCCATTCCCTTCTGCTTCTGTCTCTGCCTACAATGCCACTTGTTGGGATTGCCAGTGTTCAGGCAGAGAAGGACCATTCCCTTTCTTTTCCCATAGAGCACACAGATCAGACAGTCCACTGCTCTGACCTCTCTTTGTTCCAATGACTCTTCCAGGAACTGGGAGAGTAAGCCAGGGTCATATGGCCCCTGGGGAGATGTGGTGGGGAATAAGTCCCATTGGGTCATTCAAGAATGGGTTATGAAATAATAGGCTGGTACCCTTGAAAAAAATCACTATCTGAAAAACGAAAGAAAAGATAGGGGCGTATTCTTTAAAAGAGGCAAAAGAGATATAACCAAAAGCAACGTAGGAATTTTGGTTGGGTCTTGGAATGAAAAAAAATTAGAAATGAGATTTTGGGGCTAATTGGGAAAATGTGAATACAGACTCTATGTTAGATAGAATACTAAGTAAATGTTTATTTTTCTAAGGAGTGACAGTGTTCTGGCTTCACAGGAGAATTTTCAGATACTTACAATACACATTCAAAAGGTTCAGAAAAAAAGTTAGAGGCCAGGTTCTGTGTGGTAGGTGTGCTTCCCTTGGCACTTTTCAACACTTTCACAGTAAAAATAGAATGAAAAAAAAAGCTGAAGCAAACATGACCTAACTGAAAACTGGTGACTCTGGCCACAAAGTAAATAGGTACTAATCTTTCAGCTTTCCTGCAGATTTGAAAATGTTTAAAACAAAAAGAATGCCATGTGAGTTTGTTTTGGTTTTACACTTGTAAATGGAGAAACTCTATTCTGGTGCCAAAGACAATATCTATATAAATTAACTCATTTGTCTTGATTTAGTTTTTAAAAAGTGGTTGAATTCAGTTAAACACACTTGGGGGGAATCTAACTGGTGCAGTGACTAGTTTTACTAAATTTTTCTCTTCAATAGATGAGTTGGAATTTTTACAGTTTGGTTATAATTTTTGTATTTTTCAGAGACACAGAGCCCTGAAGCTTACAGGTGATTTCTCTGATGTGTCTCAGGTCGATCCCCTTTTGCATCCATGAGGACAGCATTAATAAATCATCATCCTTTTCAAGGCAGACATGCTAATCAATCATCAGTCTTTCCACAAAGGAAACAGAAGACCACTCATACTTTTCAATTCAGAGCTCTGTGCGATAATGACCAATTGCTTCATGTTGACAATGGGGACATAATGAATTATTCACCCAAAAAGCAGGCTTTGGAAATCCTACTCCTGTAGATCTGAGGCCAGAGTATGAGATAGTCAAGGGCTCAGAGAGGTAGCCAGCAGAGTGGTTAAGCACAGGGACCCGGAACTAGATTTTCTGAGTTCAAATCTCAGTTTCACTATTTTTTAGAAGGGTGACCTGGAGAAGTTATTTTGACTAATGTCTCAGTCTCCTCTTCTGAAAAAGAGTAGAATTTTAATGAACAATATGTTATTTACTATTTGGGAAGCACTTAAAACAGGGCTTGGCATATAGAAAGTACCATATATGTGTTTTTCTCAAAACAGGTCCAAAAACCTGGGTTAAAGTAAGGAATGTATTTATGCATAATCTAATGAGTGAATAAGTGAACCACACCCTTTTGGATTAAAAAGTACCTTCACATACCAAGGTCCTTTTGAGGGTAAGCAAAGAGTTGCTTTTGCATTTATGGAGAAGTCTAAGGGAGACTCTTTGCACTCAGACTACCCAGGGCTGCCCCGTGAAGTCTTCTGAGGCACAATGAGGCAAGGACCAGAAATTAGAGGAGCTGTTTAGAAGCTTGTACAGCAATGGGCCTTGCTGCTATACTTTCATTGAATTTATAAAAGTATTGGTTCAGAATGAATTGAAAGCTTAAAAAATGGTCTGTCAGTACAGAGAGCTTGAGAAACCCTACTAGAGGTCCCCAGAAATGCAAATTACACCCTTGAATCAAGTTAAATTTTTTGCCTACATTCACTGTTTAATTTGTAGTATTGGTAGAAAGACGCTTTAAAGAAAAAAGTTTAATAAGTCTGAGGGAAAAGGAATCACATTAGGAATATAAGAAAAGAGGAGGAGCCAAGGTGGCCTTACAGGTTATCATGTCCGAAAGACCAAAGAAAATGACTGTTTAAGAACACTTTACTATTTCTCATATCCCTAAAACCTCATATTGATTTTTACTTGTTATTCTCTATTTAATTATTCTTAATTTCTTTGTCATACTTAGAGAACCCAATTTTAAATATGATCTTGTGTGCATGTGTAAAGAACAGCCAAGAAAGCGGGAGCTGAATGTTTTGTCCTCAGTCATTAGAAGACAGAAGCCCCTCTTCCTGAAACGAGTGGGAGGGACAGATTTAAAGAGAAAAAGGAGTCAGAGGAAATAATCCTCCTTGTCAACACTCCTCTGAAATGTATATCCAAGCCTGAAATAAAGTGTGGTCAATCCCCAATGACCAAAATACAAATATGGAATGAAATTAGAATATGCACCAACTCTGCATCTCCTGTGGGTGAAGATATTTTGCCTGTTTAATTACTTCACAAGAATCTGCAAAAAGGCTTTGAGATTCTGTGATGTGGGGAATTGGGACCAGGGATCCCCCTCACACCACGTGAAGTTAGGAACCTCAAGAACTATCCCCTAAGTGTAAAGATCAGAAATTATTTTCCTCCTGGCAAAGGAAGCTGAGAGGGAAATGTCTCTTATAGACTGGGCTTAGCAGAAAAACAAAACAAAACAAAACAAAACAAAATAAAACAACTCTTTCCAGACATGCTGTAACAATTGACTTGGCTCTGACTTGAGCCAAAACTGATTTGTGGCTTGAAATGTCTAAGCAAAGAAATTAACATAAAGATTGGTTATAGGATGGTAATTTCCTTTGGGAGTCTGGCATAAACAAAGAAACAAATATATCACTCAACATGGTTGAGAACACCCTCAAGTCAGGCCATCAGACTCCCATGGATAATATCCTGCTCACAACCCCAAATTACAAACCCAACAGGAAAGCAGACATCATGAATAAGAGTTATAGACCCCAAGTCATAGCTACCTATGAACTTGAAGATAAAAATGTACAGCTACAGACTATAAACAAATATGCTTAAAATGTTTAAAAGACATAAAAGAAGGAAACAATTAAGACCAAAGCATAGGAAACAGATTTGGAAAATAAAAATAGGACTTAAAAATGGAAGAGGATTGGGGCACCTGGGTGAAGTCGGTGAAGCATCTGACTTTGGCTCAGGTCATGATCTTATGGTTTGTGAATTTGAGCCCTGCATTGGGCTCTGTGCTGACAGCTCAGAGCTTGGAGTCTGCTTCAGATTCTGTGTCTCCCTCTCTCTCTGTCCCTCCTCCACTTGTGCTTTGTCTCTCTCTCTCAGAAACAAACATTAAAAAAAATTTTAAAAAATGGAAGAGGATAATAGAAATAAAACACAGTTTTACATTGAATTAGACAATGTCAAAGAAAAAAGATATGAATCTAAGTCAGAAGAAATTATTTAGAATGTAATTAAGAGGGAAAGAAAGAATATGAAAGACAGGCTAGTAGACATGAAGAACAGACTGGAAAACTCTAACACTGTCTAACTGAAATTCAGAGGCAATACTGAGGAGATCTCAATGGAGGAATTTTTCAGAAAAAATATATAGAAATAAATTCAAAGATTTAATAAATGTAAGACATTCCAAGCAAGAAAAATAAAACTAGTTTACTCCTTGATATACCCTAGTGAAACCACAGAATATAAGAGAGAGAAAATATCTTAAAGTAGAATAGAAAAAAATCATCTTCAAAGTAGCAGATGTCTCAAAAAAAAAAAAAGAAAGAAAGAAAGAAAAGAAAAAAGGAAAATAAGCCAATGCAATATCTTCAATGTGGTGAATGAAAATAACTGGCAACCTAGGGTACTCTGTCTAGAAAAAATGTTTTTCAGAAATGGAGGTAAAACAAAGGCATTTTTAGACTAATAAAAATGAAGAAAGTAAAATCAGCAAGATGCCCAGCTGGTAGGAAATTCTAAAGGATGAACTTCAAATGGAAGAGCTAATATGTAAGAAGTAAAAAGAAACACAAATGGTAAATATATGGATAAGTCTAAATAAACACTGACTGTATAAAACAACAATAATAATGTCTGATGAGGGTAAAGCATAAAATTAAAATAAATGACAGTAACTTATAAATCAAGAAGAGGGAGGGTGCAAATAAAATTAGACTAGTCTAAGGTCTCGGTATTGTCTGGGTATAGGTTGAGATGTTGATGAATCTGGGATGTGATTCATATACATGTTATATGAATTAGGGTAACCTCTCGATAATAGAAAGAGGAAAAGAATGAAATAATTAAAAAAAAGACATATCTAAAACATGAGAATACAAAAGTACTAAATGTAAAAGTATGGCAAATGGTGCTTCAGACCAATTTTAACCTAAAGAAAGCTAGGATAACTGAATTAATTATCAAATAAAATAAACTGAGAGGAAAGAAAGCATTACTAGTGTTAAATAAGCTCTCTTTAAAATGTTCAGCACCTCAGTTCATGAGGAAGACATAACTTTAGTTGCTGTATTTAATGACACAAATCGATTTAAAAATCCATTAAAATAGAAGGAGATATAAACAAATGCACAATCATAATGGGGAATTCTCATGCATCAGTAATTAAGAGTTCCAGTAAAAAATAAATACATAGATTTTAACAACATAACAAACGACCAAATGTACATATATAAAATAATGCAGTCCACAATAGAAGACTATGTTCTTTTCAAGAAGACATGTGACATTAAGAAGACAGAAAGACCATATTCTGGTCGTTAAAGCAAAAGGTCTCAATAAATTTCAAGTCAAACAG
This sequence comes from Neofelis nebulosa, assembly GCF_028018385.1. Taxonomy (NCBI): domain Eukaryota; kingdom Metazoa; phylum Chordata; class Mammalia; order Carnivora; family Felidae; genus Neofelis; species Neofelis nebulosa. The sequence continues at coordinate 22,336,515 of NC_080788.1, forward strand.
ATCATGTTCTCTGACTATACAACAATTAAGGCAGAAATCAATAGTACAAAAGCAACCAGAAATATTTAATGTCCTTTCCACATATTTAGAAGTCAAAAAATACTTCAAATAATTCATAGGTCAAAGAATGAATAAAAATAAAAATAAAAATAAGAATACTTTTGAATTGTACAATAACACAAATGCTATATTTCAAAACTTGTAGAATGTGGCTAAAATAGTAATTGAGGAAAATTAAAAACCTTAAATACTTATGAGAGAAAAGAAGAAAGATTAAGAATTAATGACTTGAATATTCATCTCAAGAAGTTAGGAAAGGAACACAGTAAATAAATCCAAAGTAGAGGATAATAATATAGATCAGGAGTCAGTAAACTTTGGTCTGTGGGTGAAATATGGCCAGTGGTCTATTTTTATATGGCTTGAAAACTAACAATGTCTTTTGTACATTTAAAAGGGGTGTGTGTGTGTGTGTGTGTGTGTGTGAGAGAGAGAGAGAGAGAGAGAGAGAGAGAGAGAGAGAGAGACAGAAAGGAAGGGAGGGAGGGTGAAAGGAGAGATGGGTGTGTGTGAGGGAGAGAGGAGAGAATGAAAATGTGATAGAGACTTATGTGACTGGCAAAGCCTAGAAATATCCCTCAGATATGAATGGGAAATAATGGCACTTTCAGACCAATAAAAACAGAGGGTTAACTGCCATCAGGCCTGCACATAAAAACAAAACTAAAATCATATCATACCAGGATGGTATAACAAGTCTAAATCTGTAGCTTCAATGTATATAAAACAAAAGTTGATAGAATCAAAGGTGAAATAGACAAACCCACAATCACAGGGGAGGCTTTAACATACCTCTTTCAGTAGCTGGTAGAACACATGGATAAAAGTTCAGTTAAAGATAGAGAAGATCTGAACAACAAAATCAACAAAGTTGATATAATTAACACATATAAAACACTATACCTGAGAAGGACAGAATTCAAAAATTTTTTAAGCACACAGGGAGTATTTCCCAAACTTCATCATATGCTGGATCATAAAGCAAGTCTCAATTAAATGTCTGAAATCATTCATTGTATATTCTTTGACTATAGAGGAAGCTAGAAAAAAACCACTAAAATATCCCACATTTTCTTAGTCATTAAACAATATACTTCCAAATAACCTAGGGATCAAAGAACAAAAATTGCAAGAGAAATTAGAAAATGTTTTAAATTGAACGATAAAGCAAACAACACATCAAAAATTGTAATATTCAGCTAAAGCACTGCAGAGAGACACTGCAGAGAGATGTGTTGCATTATAGCATACTGCCAAAGATATAATGGCATAAGCTTACATCTCCTGAAGCCAGGAGAAAGAGTAGCATATTTAACCCAAAGGAAGAAGATGAAAGAAAAAAATAAAGAGCAGAGATTAATTAAACAAGAAATAAATGTACAGTAAAAAATCCAACAGAGGCCAAAATAGATTCTTTGAATAGATAAGTATAATTTTTAAGTCCCTAGCAATATTATTAATGCAAATAAAAGGGAATTACTAAATATCAACATGGGAAATGAAAAAGGAGGCATCATCACAGATCCTATATACATTCAAAACTAGTGAGCTTAACACCAATAACTAAAATGAAAAGACAAATAATATGGAGCAACCAGAACTCTAGACAGTAGAGGAGCAAACTGGTACATCTGCTGAAAAATATTTTAAAGCTAAACATGTGTAAAATCCTATGACTCAGCAATACCACCCCTAGGTATGTTTCTGCAGAAATGTATACACGTTTACCAAAAACATGTATAAGAATGTTCACAGCAGCACTATTTATAATAAAATACTGGAGACAACCCAAATGTTATGGACTGAATTACCCATCGCCCCAACCCTGCAATTCATATGTTTAAGCCCTAACCCCTAGTGTGGCTGTATTTGGAAATGGGGCCTCTGAGGAAGTAATTAAGGTTAAATGAGGTCATAAGGTTGTGGCCCTGATCTGAAAGGATTAATGTCCTTATAAGGGACACCAGGGAGCTTGTTCTGTTTGTCTCTGCACCTATGTCCTGAGGAAAGGCCACATGAGGGCACAACCAGAAGGTGGCTGTCTACAAGCCAGAGAGAGTCCTCACTGAGAAAACTGCTTTGGATGGTACCTAGGTCTGAGATTTCCAGCCTCTAGAATTGTGAGAAAATAGATTTCTATAGTTTAAGCTGCCTAGTCTCTGTTTCTTTTTTTTGTTTGTTTTGTTTTGTTTTTTTGTTTTTTGTTTTTTGTTATGGCAGGCTGGTCTAAGGCACCAGATGTCCATCAACAATATAACAGATAAATAATTTGGAATAGATGCATACATTGCAATATCAAGAGTGGTAAGAATAAATTATAATTACACTTAACAATATGACTGAATCTTACAAGCTTAATAGTAAGTGAAAGAATCCAGATTTAACCCATTTATGATTCCATTTATATAAAGTTCACAAAGAGGCCAAATAAATCTATGCTGTTAGAAGTCTGCTTTCTTTTTTTTTTTTAAGTTTTAAAATGTTTATTTATTTTTGAGACAGAGAGAGAGAGAGAGAGAGAGAGAGAGAGAGAGAGAGAAAACACGAGTGGGGGAGGGGCAGGGGAGACACAGGATCTGAAGCAGGCTCCAGGTTCTGAGCTGTCCACACAGAGCCCAATGTGGGGCTTATGCCCATGAACCATGAGATCATGACCTGGGCCAAAGTCAGATGCTTAACTGACTGAGCCACCCAGGTGCCCCAGAAGTCTACTTTCTTGATCTGAATTTCTAGATAGGAGTCCTTGTTATAGAATGTGTTGTTATGCACTGAACTGTTTTCATACTTTTCTGTATGTGTGTTATGTTTCAATGAAGAGTTTATAAAAAAAAAAAAGGGTATTGGGCCTAGCTCTGGAGACTACATCAAAAGAGAGAGACAGTTGGAAGACGCTGGCACCTGAGAGGGCATTTTGAAGGCAAAAGAAAAGACCCAGGGGGTAAGATTCTGGAGAGCTCGTGCTTGCTGGATAAGAACCCCACTTTGCAAATATTTACATTCCACATTAATTTCCCCATACACTGCAGAGGAGTGTTTCTGAAATGTCGAAAAGGCAGTTTCAATAAAAATAAGACTATAAAGTCAATAAAAATAAGACTAAGTCATAAAACCACTAACACATACTGTAACTAAAGTATATTTCAACACAACATTTTTCCTATTTCTACACTGAATTGTTGATAGACTGGCTTCTCATAGATCCAGCCACCATCAATTTTATTTTACCACTTTTTAAATCATCTGACAATTCTGTTTTCTAACCATTCCTTAGATACCCTCCTTCACTTTCTTTTTATTTCCAATATTTGGATTGCCAAATCGAATCCATTTTGGTGCTTTATTTTTCCTCACACAAATAAAAATGAGAACAGTGACACAACAATAGTGATAATGAATTTTTTTTGATTGTATGAGATCCGTCCACTAGATATATCACATGAGTTTCATTTATTACTACACATTATTAAACTCTGGGATCAGTCACCACATGTCAATGCAAAGATTGGGAGCTGTTGTAATTTGTGGGGCCCCCTCACTTTGTCTCCTTGTCCAATGCTTCAGCTCAATGCCATCAGCAATATGTTCTTCTATGACTGAATGAACTTTGCTGCTTACTTCATATTTGGCCTCTCAAAGAGCAACCCCTTGGAGATTTTCTCTGGTATTGGTGATTTGCCCTTTTAAGAACATTAAGAAATCATGCAATTATTATTTGGAATGAAAAACTCAGCAGAAAACAGCCTGAGGGAAAAGGTGACAGTTTGCAAGGTTCTGAGTAGAGCTGAAGAGGTGTGGTGGAAAGAGCAGGGTGGGAGGCACCTAGAGCCAGTTTCTGATGGCTCTGCCATTTTACAGGCTAGGTCACAACAGGTGAATGGAGATGCTTCTCTGAGTCTTCCCTTCCTTACCTGTAAAGTGGATGGATATCAAACAGGCAGCTGATGGGAGATGTGGAGGTCAATAATGCCAAATACTGCACAAAGCACACTGTTGATGCTATGAAAATACATTGTGGCTATTATTATCAAAAGCACAGTGTCATAGTGCCTACTCCACCCCACTTCAGATACCACACCTTTCAAGAGAGCCCAATAAGAGGGTCTGCTTTCCTCAGAGGACTCAAAAACATGCTGTTTGAAACCTGAAACCATCAAGAGTGGGATTCAACCCAAACATACTACTTATCCAAGTGAAATGGCTAATAAAGGCACATGAGGAGGTTGAGAAAATCCCTTTGACCACAATACATTCTACATGATTTAATCTCCCAGTCTGGATCTTTAAGCATAGCAGGATTGTCAAACTTCAAATAACAACATCGCATCTGTGGTAGGCAGACTTCTTGGGTGGCCTCAAGTTACCCACCTCCTGGGGGAATCCTCTCTCCTTGAGTGTGGGTGGGATGCCACCCCCATGACTAGATTACATTTCCTGGCCATGTTAGGGGTTTTGTATATGTAATCAGTTGACTTCTCAATTGACGTCCAAGGGAGATTATCCTGGGTGGGCCTGACCTAATCAGGTGAGGGTTTTAAAAAGGGATTTGATGGTCAGAGAGGCAGAAAGTCAGAGAGAGGAGAGAGAAGAAAGGAGGAGAAGGGATGAGTGAAGAAAGGAGAAGAGGGAGAAGGGAGAAGAGAGAAGAAAGAGATCCCCTGGGTGGTCTTGAAGAAGTAAACTGGAATGTTGTGTAGAGGGCCATGTGCCAAGCACCTAGGTCTCTAGAGTGGTCTCCAGATGCTGAGAGCTTCCCCCACCAAGAGCTATCAAGCACACTGGAATCTCAGTTACTTAGCTGTGAAGAACTGAATTCTGACAATAACCTGAGGTGTTCAGAAGTAGATCTCTCCCTAGCTGGGCCTCCAGCTGAAGGCAGTCCCCGACAAGTGGATTTCAGGCTTGAGGGGCCCTGGGCAGAGGGCCCAGCTAACACATCCACACTGCTGATCCACAGAAACTGCGGGACAAAAAATTTGTAGCTGTTAACTGTGTGGTAATTTGCTACTTAGCAACAGAAAATGGATACAGCATCCTTTAGCCAGAAGACATGCAAATCAGAATTCTGTCCATTTGTCTCACCTTCCTACCCTGGGAGAGTTTAAAAAATTTTTTTTAATGTTTTTTCATTTGAGAGAGAGAGAGACAGAGAGATACAGAGACAGCATGAGGGGGGAAGGGGCAGAGAGAGAGAGGGAGACACAGAATCTGAATCAAGCTCCAGGCTCTAAGCTGTCAGTTTAGAGCTCAACATGGTGCTTGAACTCAGAAAAACTCACAGACCACAAGATCATGACCTGAGTCAAATCAAGAGTTGGATGCTTCATCGACTGGGCCACCCAGGTGCCCTTCTTATGGCCACTTCTAAACCTTCTCTCCTCCCTCAAGACAAGCAGCCCCTTGGGAACCTGCACCAGGAAGCTTGCTGTTCATACTTTTCCTGTTATAGTTCTGCCAACTTCAGGTCACTGCCTCTTGGTCCTGGAGACATTGGCCCCTGGCAGAGGGATTGCCTCACCACCCCTTCCCCAGGCAGGCTTAATTATTGTCCTCAGGTCGCCTTATACATATCATCACACACTACCCATGTCATTAGGGTTCTCTCTCACAATGTCTCTCCCCTCTGGTCTGTGAGCCCAGAGGGCAGGGCCATATCTCCTCTGTGGGGGCTAAGACACAGGGGATTGAATAGGCACTGAACTGATCTTGGAGATGTGGTCCCAGTGGCCCCAGGCCTCCCCTGCACTGGTAGGAGAAGGAGCAGAATGGCCCAGAGAAAGCATGACCTTCTGATCTGAGGGAGATGGTGACATTGCTTTACATGCACAACATTGAGCCTGTCACTCCAGGCCAGGTGAGGTGCTCTGCCCAGAGGTGGGAGACCAGACTCCGTAAGTTTTGGAAGCCCCTTTGGTAGGATTCCATTCTCATCCTCCAGATCTCTTTTTTTTTTCTGTTTACTTCATGAATCCAATGTAAATAGTGCCATATCCCCCCACTTATGAAAAGATTTCCAGGGGCGCCTGGGTGGCTCCAGTCAGACTAGTGTCTGACTCTTGGTTTTGGCTCAGGTCAGGATCTCACAGCTTCGTGGGTTCGAGCCCCACATTGGGCTCCATGCTGATGTTGCAGAGCCTGCCTGGGGATTCTCTGTCTCTCCCTCTCTCTGCCCCTCCCCTACCTGTGCTGTCTCTGTCTCTCTCAAAATAAAGAAATAAACTTGAAAAGAAAAAAGCTTTCCAACATTCTCAGCAACCTGACGCTTTGCATAAAACAGGGAAAGCACCTGAAGCTACCTGAAAAGGTGCTCATTTTATACAATTTAGATAATGCTTTTGCTTCAATCCTACCTCCCTGTCTTCCTGTATGCTGCCACGTTCACTTTCTAGAAAATATGTCATAGGATTGGTCACCAATGTTGTGCTCTTAGGGTAGGGAGAGGATACCCTGGAAAGCAGCACATGTGTTAGATATCTCATTATCCTCAAAAGCTTAAAACAAATAGAAATTCAGCACATTAACTGCTCATCCACCTCAAGTGGTGCACACTGTGAAGCCGTGCTCCAAGGGACAGAATCTGGCTCATGTCAGACCCTAAGCAGCTTGCTCTTCCGGGGGGCTGGGGGGGGGCTGCTTTCCACCTTGTCATGGGCTGTTCCAGGACTCTGAACCCAGAAGAGGAACCACAGAGGTGTAAATTCACCACACAGCTGGCAGTCATCTTGCATCTGGAAGGAATCCTACGTATCTAGAAATTCTTTCTCATCTAGAAGGAATCTTGTATACCTAGAATTAATCTTTCTAGGTCTGGGAGTTAATACCATCTGAAATGGGGCACCCTCCTCTTTCGTGCTACCTTCATTCAAATTTCTTACAGGGAACATTATCATTTTCTAAATCTCAGTCGAGCCCATGTATTTAGTCCCACTTGGAAGGTAACTGAATCATGACAAAACTTAAGTATGTGCCTGGGGGATGGAAGCCAAGGCTTAGTGGTTTGATTTCAGTTGGCTTCCAGGTGAAAGCGTTCTTAAGGCTGTTAATCAGATGTGACCACCCTGGGAAGGTGACCCAGCTATGATAAATGCCAGTGTTTTCCAGCCTTTGCAGAATCAAAAATGGCTCATCTCCAGTCAGACCCAGGATGGGATGCCCAAGATGAAGGCATTCTTCACACAAACAGTGTGATTGGGAACAGGGTACAAAGCTCCTATTTCTAGCTTTGACAGAAAGGTCATTCAGTCTCCTCACACAATAACTTCACTTAAGAACTGAAGACAGACAAACAAATGTGGGAACTGGCACTGTGAATAAAGAAAAAGAAATCAAAAAAAACAAAAACTTGAGCTCCTGCAAAGGAGAAAATCATGGGTGAACTCCATCAAGGGAGGCTGGCGTATTACGGGGGAAGAACTATTAGTCACTCATTCTGCCTTTTCCAAGCATGCATCGTTCCTGATTCATACATGATAATGGCACCAATTAACTTGAGCTTTGTAACAGATGGTTACCACACAGTTTAAAAAAAGATGTCATTTTGCTCATCACCCACTAAGACACTGAGAGGAAAGAAAACAAAACTTGTTAATTCTCTAGGAGCAAGATTAGCACATCTTGCCCTAAACGTGACCCTATGATTCTTTTTAATGTCACTCACGGAGCGACTCCACCCACCCAGGGTCACTGACTGATCCCCCTTCTCTGGCATCACTGTGCCTTGCCTGTACTTCTGTGAGTCCCTCCTGTGGGACTGCAATGTTTTGCTCTAGGTCTGTCTTCCCGGCATTTCTGCCCAGCTCCAGACCTCCTTATCCACCTGGTACTCAACACAGAGCAAAGTTGTGTCGGAGGTGCAGTGGGAGGTTGCTATTAAAGCCCATCTCCTCCCCAGGGATTTCTTCTCCCACTTCTCCCATTTCAAACTCCCATATCTGTATCCTTAACCCAGGCCTCTCCTGACCTCCAGACTCTCATGTTCAACTAGACAGCAATGACACACAATGTCAGCAAAGTCTCACTAGAATCTCTGACTTTGCCTGCCCCTCCTGGCCCCTCCATCGCCCCCCCAAGCCTGCCCCTCCCCCAGGGTGTCTGCATCTCCCCATGGCACCATCATGCTAAGGAAGGGCAATATTCCTGGGGTCATGCTTGACTCAGCTCTTTCTGCTATGCCCCCCATCCAGTCCATCAACAAGTCCTGTGGATCCACCTTCAAAACAGATCTTGCTTCAATATCTAGCTTCTAGCTTTTTAAATATTTTTTAAATGTTTATTTATTTTTGAGATGAAAGACAGAGAGGCAGAGCATGAGCAGGGGAGGGGCAGAGAGAGAGGGAGACAGAGAATCCAAAGCAGGCTCCACACTCTGAGCTGTCAGCACAGATCTGGACCCGGGGCTTGAACCCACGAACTGTGAGATCATGACCTGAGCCAAAGTTGGGCACTCAACTGACTGAGCCACCCAGGTGACCCATCAATATCTATCTTCTTCTTGTTACTTCCACTGCTACCCCCACAGCACTGGCCACCTGTCCTCCCCTGGGTAAAGTAGCCACCTCCTCCCAGCTCCTCCTCCTTCTCTTCCCCCTTAGAGTCCATTCTCAACAGAGCACCAGAACACATCAAATGTGTTTCTAAAAATGTCACTCCCTGCTCAAAACTCTCCTGGGACTGCACATCCTACCTATGGTTATGCCCAAAGGCTCACAATGGCTCCAGGGGCCCCTGGCTACCATTCTTCTGCCTTCCTTTCCATCTCCTCCAGCCCTCGTTCCATCTGCCCCTATGCCTGGCTTTCCTTACATGTGCAAGCCTTTGAAGCCAAGCCCCCTCTGCTGGGAATGCCAGAGCCCCATGTCTCCATCTCTCCCTCCCCTGCTGCCCTCAAGAGACCTGCCTCGGTCTCCTTCTCTTCACCTTATATCCCCTACCCTGCTTCTCACTTTCTCCACAGCTCACCACCTCACTTCCCATTTATGTTCTACCTTTGATTGGTTTTCTTTCCCACTAGAATTTAATCTCCATAAGTATAGGAATTTCACCCCAGCACCTGGAATGAACAGGCTGTTTCATGGGAGCACAGTGTTGTGTTGGGTGACCTTGTCTTGGTTTGGCAGCTGTCACACATCTCTGACTACAAATGGAAAAAAGTGAGGCTCCAGAGGGTCAGGTAACTTGGCCAAGTTCTCCCAGCTGACGTGGGACAGCCCAGGTTGGGCTGACACTGGACACCTTCAAAACCATCCACACACCTTACCACTTCTCTGGCAGATTCGCTTCAACATGACTACCTTCCCATGGAGACAAGACTCAACCCCACAACTCAAAGGTATCCCTAAATATTTTTTGGCATCTGTATTTCAATTTCTCAAGTACACAGTAACGACTGTATTACACAAATATGCCCTTTGGGTTCACAAGATCACAGAAGCACCGCGTACCATCTTGCCCACACTGTGGTGGGCTTTTGGACAAGGCATGAGTAGTTACTCCTCACATCTAGAGACCTATGGTCTCTGAGTCTTCTTACACATAAATGAAGCAGATAATCTGATTGAGAAATTAATGGTGTCTTGTGTTTTCCATGGCAGGTAATCACTAAAGAATGAAAGGCATTGTCCTTCATCTCTCAGGAGGTCAGCACTTGTATGTACTGAAGACCTGGTCCTTCTTTTTTTTTAATTTTTTTTAACGTTTATTTATTTTTGAGACAGAGAGAGACAGAGCGTGAATGGGGGAGGGTCAGAGAGAGGGAGACACAGAATCTGTAACAGGCTCCAGGCTCCGAGCTGTCAGCACAGAGCCCGACGTGGGGCTCAAACCCACGGACCGCGAGATCATGACCTGAGCCAAAGTCGGCCGCTTAACTGACTGAGCCACCTAGGCGCCCCAAAGACCTGGTCCTTCTGATGCCCCAAAGACTGTCACAGGGTGGGAATAGGTTTACCCTCCAGGTTTTAAGGCTCAGGAGAATGGCACTGTGGGTTCTGTGGGAGGTGAAGACTGGCACCCCACTCAACAGAGAGGTCCTTCAAATAGATGGACTGACCCATGCCTTGCCAGGCACTGAGGGTAGAGCCTAGCCTCTGTGATGGACCAGGTGAAAACTAACTGAGTGAAGATCATTTTGTTGCTGATTTTCTGGACAACATGAGCCCTGGGTTCCTGTAGAGTCCCAAAGGCAGGGAAAGCCCCCAACCCTGAGACCCTGTGACAAAGTTGATGTTTCCTTCCCAAGACAGCTAGAATTATGCCTCTAACAAGTGGATTTTTAGGCACCTATATTAATCTCCATGTATATAGTATATGTGCACACATGTATATCAATAGCTTACTAACAGCTATCCTGAGCACTAAATTACTAGAAGGGGGAATTTACACTTTATACCCGGCAATACTGAGTGGCTTTCTCAAATCACTGTTCTTATTAGAGCTCTGTCTTCCCCATGGATAGTAATGGTGGCACCTGATAGTTAACAACAGGACATAGCATGGGTGGGAGGGAACAAAGCCACCTCCCAGTGGGCGATGCTCATCACCTAGATATGGTGGGGGACTGTGAAGGGCTTGCCTGACACCAGCTGGGGTCCCAACCATAACCTGGGCACAGAAAGGGCCTGAGGGATGATCTAGTCTACAGTCCTGCTCGAGAGCTGAGGAAAAAAGTCCAGAGAATTTATATGGATAGTGGGGTGGGGTCAGTTCTTTTTAAAAAAAAAATTAACGTTTACTCATTTTTGAGAGACAGAGAGAGACAAAGCATGAGTAGGGGAGGGGCAGAGAGCGAGGGAGACAACAGAATCTGAAGCAGGCTCCAGGCTCTGAGCTGTCAGCTTAGAGCCCAATGCAGAGCTTGAACCCATGAACTGTGAGATTATGGCCTGAGCCAAAGTCAGACACTTAACTGACTGAGCCACTCAGGTACCCCCTTTTTTTAACAAAAGTTTTTAATGTTTATTCATTTTGAGAGAGAGAGAGAGACAGTGCATGAGCAGGGGAGGGGCAGAAAGAGGGGGAGATACAGAATCCAAAGCAGGCTCCAGGCTCTGAGCTGTCAGCACGGAGCCCGATGTGGAGCTTGAACTCATGAACCGTGAAATCAGACCTGAGCTGAAGTCAGACACTCAACTGACTGTGCCACCCAGGTGCCCCGGGCTGGGGTCAGTTCTATGCTGAGGAAATGAACACATTTATTCTTTATGTCTACATTATTTTCCGGTTTCTCATTTCCATGTACCAGGCAGAGCCCTGGCATTCAGGCTCTCACTGCTCTAGAAGCACACTCCTGAAGTGTGGGGTGGCCGGCCAGTCTCCCCAAGGCTTCCTGCAGCATGGATGGGGTGCCTCCCCAGCACTGAGTGGGGATCCCTGCTGCCCACTCTTGCTACTTTTGATGGCAGAAACAATGTTGGTGAATTCAGGATCTTCAGTCAGTAAGTTTGGGTTCTTAATAGGTGCTTTCTAAGACTGCATGGTTGGAGTAAAATAGTACCCTTTAAAAATACTAATCTGGGAAGTAAGATGTAGGTGATAAAAATTAACATGCAGTGTATGGAAAAAATAACAGAAAAGACATTCCATAGAAGTAAAAGATTTTGTTAAGCATGGCAGGGTCAAAGAAAGGTGCTATCGTGGTGCCAGAGTGGGACTCTGTGTCCTTTACCAGGACTCTACCTTCAAAGGAAGCGGCTGCCATTAATGGTGCTACTAGCCATTGACAGGACCTAATGTCAGCATTCAAGAGAAATTAGCTCATGAAACGCTTTTCTTTCTAAACCTACACCAACTTCCCCTTCTGTATGAATAGTGAATCCTTTGTTCAAAATATCTTTTCTGAATTATTCACACAGAAACAGCTTTAAAATAGCCAGCCTCCATAGTGAGTGGTTTAGGATTATTGCTAACCCAGGCGAATTGTTTTATGGTTGTGGATCAGTCAATGACCCTGAGGTAAGACAGAGCAGGGCTGTGGGCGTCAGTCTGTGGGTTGCTTTTGACAGCTTTGCAGCAGCTGAGGAAACAAGTCATTGGTGGTTACAACATCAGATCCAACACTGTTTACTGCAAGTGCAGACCCTGTTCTAAAACCAAGCCTGCCATGGGTGAGGACCCCTGAGTCCTGGGGCTGAGGTTGACCATCAGGCTGCCCAACACAAAGAAGTCCCCACTAACCACTACCCCTTCCTTTGTCTATGTTCTTCTTGGACCAAGTGGATGAGGACATTTCCTGGATTGCTCTACATGAAATGGGATGAAGCCAAGTATACACTGAAGCTTGGACCTGATAGAAAACACCCAACTGTCAACTTTCTGGGTGTTTCCCATTTGCCCTGCAGCTTTATGCTCCCCCTACTCTGTACCCTCAGGGCAACCTGCCTGGAGCCCTGTAATGGGCTCTCTGCTCTCTGCCCTTTTGCTGATTAGAGGCACTGGTCAAAGCCTGTGCCAAAGAAGGTGGTCAGAGTATTTATTTTTCCATCATCTTCTCTCCTCGAAGCCACACTTTCTTGTAAGTAGCTTTCTCCATCAGCTCCTTTCATCATTTGCCTCTTTGCCAGGCCCAAGAGTGGCAGTGCCCCTGTAGTGCCATTTCCAAGCATGACATTATCCTTTGCTGGTGTTCTTAACACCTTGCTCATTCTTTCATCAGCATTCCCTACCGATGCTACCAGGATGGGTAGGGAATGCTGATGACTGGTCCATCTGCCGATGTCAAGATCATACCAACTATAGATCCTTCTCTTCAGTCTTCTGCAACACTCCAAAGGCCTGGGCATTTTCAGTTTTGTCTTGGTGACATGCCAAGTGTGATTCTCTGACAGAGAAGCACTTACTGGCTGAGGGCTTGAACACACCCTCTATCCACTACTCTCAGCCAAAGGCTCCCCATCTTGCTTCCCTAGCATGTGCCACACAGGAGCACCTTCATGTGCCAGGCCTTTGGAAGTGGAGGCTCCACTCTGCAGCAGCCGGGAATAGCTGGCTGACAATGGAATCAGAGTCAGAAGTCCTTGCTCCCCAGTCCAACCAGCTGAGGGTACACTCCAAGTGCACTGTCAACTCATGCTGGTGGGGAGGCAGTGCCCATGGGAGATGTATGTTGGGCCTGAGAAGGGCAGGGGCACAGAGTCTTCTGCGTGTATATCTGAGAAGCCCCTGAACATGTGATTTTGCAAAGATTTATAATGAAAACGGTTATGAGTAAGATAGGATATTTGCTCTGTCTCAGGAAGAACCTGCATCTGCTTTAGACACTTGTTTTGAACGAATTATGTTATCTTTAGGAACTCCAAAGGAGACAAGTTTGGCTTGCTCCCCAAATCTCTTCTTCATTGGGATGTCAGAAGAAATGCAAAGAAAAAGGAGAAGACCGAAGTCAGGTTTTGTGTTTCCTCAACCCTGGAGGCCAGCAAGGCTGGGAGGGCAGGAGATGACAGACACACTCTGTTCGTGCCATTTAATACTTAACTCCACCAGGCGGCTACCTGTCTTCTCGTCTTTGCAGACAGGAAAACTGAGGCTCAGGGAGGTTACATAACTTGCTCATATACATAGGAAGTGACAGGGTCTCCTATTTTCCCCAAAGTCCATGGTCTTTCTTACCTTAAGTTCAACACCCACAGGAGGGTTGTATGGAAAAAGGAGAAAAGTCAGGCAAAGCCACAGAGAGTGTCTTTAGAGGGGGCTGGCCTAGACAGGTTGGATCTGGGAACAAAGGGAAAATTCAAGGGATCTCAGCACCAAACAGCCAATGGCCCCTGCCAGTCAGGGCTGGGTTGGAACAGACCTTATCTGCAGAGCAGGGGGTTTGCTGCAAGCTTCCAGAGTCTGAGTTGGAAACACCGGACTCAGACAACACGCATCCCTTCCTCACTGATCTAAGTTAGGCCAGCCTCACTTGCTCCCTGAGCCCAAGGAACACGGGCCTGCTGGGGCCAGCAGCTCACCTGCCTGCTCCAAAGCCACCATGGTCGCCTGCTCGATCAAGTCCCGTTCGATGAAACTCCTGAAGTCTTCACTGTACACGCTCAGATCCGGCAACTGGAATGTGTAGATGGGCATCTCCAGGGGGAACTGCTCATTGTTGCACTCACTGGCCACGTGGGATCTGGCCAGGGAGACGATAGCCGAGCTGGCGTGGGAAATTCCCCGAGAAAGTCGCTTTTCTGGAGGGGGAGTGGGAAAGACAACCACAGGAAATGAGTGGGGTGGCTGTGTGGCTCAGTGAGCATGCATGTCCACGCACGTGCATGCACAAATCTGCTCACACACTTACACACACATACACACAGGCGCTCACACACACATTCACCCACACACCTGTCACTCTTTTCCCGCAGGCCTCCCTGCTGCTGGGGCTAACATTACCACCACCTGGCATATGGCACTTACTCACTCTGAGTCATAAGACCATTCAGAAAGAGGCAAGCTGGGAGTCTACCACACAAGTATGCATCAGCATCATTAAAGATCACCAGGCTTCTTTTTGGGTCTTAAGTTACATCTAACTCCAGTCAGCAGAGCTGTCCCCTGCTAGCTCTGAGGGACACGAGCCAGACTGCTCTTCGTTTCATCCATTTACATACTTCAAGCAAGAAGCAATTGGTTCAGGCTTTCCCCACCACAGCTTGGATGGTAAGAGAGGTTACTTTACTAAAGTTACTCTGATAAATGCATCTCGCATGACAATGCTCCACATACAGATATGAAGCCATCACATCTACTTCTCTTCTGTCTGGTTTTCCTTCATCACAGCACTCAAAAAGTACTGGGCTACTTTAGTCTTATTCTGCCTAGGCTTTCCAACAAAAGGGTGAAAAGTACCATGTAGAATTCCTCTGATGGACATGATGTTACTCTGTTAAGAAGTTAATCATGTGATCTCAATGCCACAGCAAAAATGTGGATGTCTTTGTTTTCCTTCACTCTTGCTTTTTTTTAATTAAAAATTTTTAATGTTTATTTTTGAGAGAGAGAGAGAGAGAGAAAGAGAGAGAAAAAGAGAGAGAGAGAGAGAGAGAGAGAGAGAGAGAGAGAAAGAGAGATAGAGCATGAGTGGGGGGAGGTGGAGAGAGAGAGGGAGACACAGAATTTGAAGCAGGCTCCAGGCTCTGAGCTGTCAGCATAGAGCCTGACATGGGGCTTGAACTCATGAGCCATTAGATCATAACCTGAGCTGAAGTCGGATCCTCACCTAATTGAGCCATCCAGATGCCCCTCTTGTTGTTGTTTTTTAATGTTTATTTATTTATTTTTAGAGAGAAAGAGATCGAGAGCATGTGGGGAGGGACAGAGAGAGAGAGAGGGAGAAAGAGAATTCCAAGCAGGCTCCATGCTCAGCACTGAGCCTGACACAGGGTTTGATCTCATGACCATAAGATCATGACCTGAGCTGAAATCAAGAGCCAGATGCTTAACCAACTGAGCCACCCAGGCTCCCCCCATCCTCGTTTTTTAAAGCCCTGTCCTTAATAGCTAACATTTACCATGATACAAAGATTATTAAATACAGGGTGTTAGGGAGAAGTTTTCTTGTTTACAATCAATATCTGTAATAACAGAGTTATTTTAGCAAGACACAAATCCTCTTTCAATCATCTCAGGAAAACAAAATTCAAACTGCTGTTTGGATGAGTATTGTCTAAACCCTGTGGCAAATTCATAAAGTATATCCACTCAGGTCATGAGGACTCCCACTTCATTTCAGATTAGCCTGCTCACTGATCAGGCTCTGTGCTCATGCTGATGCTGCTCTGAAGCATGTCTCTTCCTGCCTGTGCTCAGAGAAGACCCACACCTGTGTCTTCATCCCGAATGGGAGCTTCTTACTATCCCATGGGCAAGAGCAGTGGACAAAAATGTCATTAAAATAATTTTGCTACAGCAAACTGAAAACAAGAGGCTTTTGATCCTGGGGTAGGTTGGTTTTAAATTTAAAGTCAATTCTCAGAAGCCTCAAGTATCTGTGCATTAAAATGCATAGCGAGCCCCACAGAGTATTTTAAAATGGGTAATTTTGATACACCTTCAATTGGATTCTGAGAACATGATGACTAGTTATTTTGAGGAAAGGCAAAGAGAAGTTAAACCATAGCAGCCATGGGAAAGAAGAGAAATGGAGCATATAGGGCCTGGCCTATCTACCATGGGGGATGGCCCCAGTGCTTCCTGCACTGTCCACATTCTGAAGAGCGAGAACAGAGTAGACTCCAAATATTTCTGCCATGTTTCCAGGTCTTGCAAGCTGGGCTGATGTCTTGTCTCTTGTTACAATCTACCATGTCTATATCTGGGAAAGAAGGAACTGCCCCACCTACTAGGATCTGATGGAGATGGGAATCAGTTGTTCTTTAATACCTGAGGTGCTGCGTGGCCTCACGATCCACTGGGCAGACTCACAATGCTGCTCTCAACAGTGGGAATCTGCCGGGCAGGGTTATCCATACTCCTTCATGGTTTATCACTCGGTACCTATTTGCTAGTTAATGACATGCTATTAGGATCTTAGAAACATTGCCATTTGTAGTATAGTATGATGCTATTTAGCAGTTCCAAATATTAAATATTTGGAGTCTTGGGGTGCCTGGGTGGCTCAGTTGGTTGAGCGACCAACTTCGGCTCAGGTCATGATCTCACGGTCTGTGAGTTCGAGCACCGTGTTGGGCTCTGTGCTGACAGCTCAGAGCCTGGAGCCTGCTTCAGATTCTGTGTCTCCCTCTCTCTCTGCCCCTCCCTCACTCATGCTCTGTCTCTCTCTGTCTCAGAAATAAATAAACATTAAAAAAATTTAAAAAGGAGTTCCGGAAGATGGCGTAGGAGGACACTGGGCTCACCGCGCGTCCTGCTGATCACTTAGATTCCACCTACACCTGCCTAAAGAACCCAGAAAACCGCCAGAGGATTAGCAGAACGGAGTCTGCAGAGCCAAGCGCAGACGAGAGGCCCACGGAAGAGGGTAGGAAGGGCGGCGAGGAGGTGCTCACTCCACGGACTGGCGGGAGGGAGCCTGGGCGGAGGGGCGGCTCGCCGGCCAAGCAGAGCCCCCGAGTCTGGCTGGCAAAAGCGGAGGGGCCAGACGGACTGTGTTCCGACAGCAAGCGCGACTTAGCGTCTGGGAGGTCATAAGTTAACAGCTCTGCTCAGAAAGCGGGAAGGCTGGAGGACAAAGGGAGGGAGAGCTGCTGAGCACCCAGACAGCAGAGCTCAGCTTGGCGGGGAACAAAGGCGCTCGCCAGCGCCATCTCCCCCGCCCATCCCCCAGCCAAAATCCCAAAGAGAACCAGTTCCTGCCAGGGAACTTGCTCGCTCCGCGCAAACACCCAACTCTGTGCTTCTGCGGAGCCAAACCTCCGGCAGCGGATCTGACTCCCTCCCGCTGCCACAGGGCGCCTCCTGAAGTGGATCACCTAAGGAGAAGCGAGCTAAGCCTGCCCCTCCTGCCCCCGTGCACCTTGCCTAACCACCCCAGCTAATACGCCAGCTCCCCAGCACCACAAGCCTGGCAGTGTGCAAGTAGACCAGACGGGCCACACCACCCCACAGTGAATCCCGCCCCTAGGAGAGGGGAAGAGAAGGCACACACCAGTCTGACTGTGGCCCCAGCGGTGGGCTGGGGGCAGACATCAGGTCGGACTGCGGCCCCACCCACCAACTCCAGTTATACACCACAGCACGGGGGAAGTGCCCTGCAGGTCCTCACCACTCCAGGGACTATCCAAAATGACCAAACGGAAGAATTCCCCTCAGAAGAATCTCCAGGAAATAACAACAGCTAATGAACTGATCAAAAAGGATTTAAATAATATAACAGAAAGTGAATTTAGAATAATAGTCATAAAATTAATCGCTGGGCTTGAAAACAGTATACAGGACAGCAGAGAATCTCTTGCCACAGAGATCAAGGGACTAAGGAACAGTCACGAGGAGCTGAAAAACGCTTTAAACGAAATGCAAAACAAAATGGAAACCATGACGGCTCAGATTGAAGAGGCAGAGGAGAGAATAGGTGAACTAGAAGATAAAGTTATGGAGAAAGAGGAAGCTGAAAGAAAGAGAGATAGGGGCGCCTGGGTGGCTTGGTCGGTTAAGCGTCCGACTTCAGCTCAGGTCATGATCTCACAGTCCGTGAGTTCGAGCCCCGCATCGGGCTCTGTGCTGACAGCTCAGAGCCTGGAGCCTGCTTCTGATTCTGTGTCTCCCTCTCTCTCTGACCCTCCCCCGCTCATGCTCTGTCTCTCTCTGTCTCAAAAATAAATAAACGTTAAATAAAAAAAAAAAAAAAGAAAGAGAGATAAAAAAATCCAGGAGTATGAGGGGAAAATTAGAGAACTAAGTGATACACTAAAAAGAAATAATATACGCATAATTGGTACCCCAGAGGAGGAAGAGAGAGGGAAAGGTGCTGAAGGGGTACCTGAAGAAATTATAGCTGAGAACTTCCCTGAACTGGGGAAGGAAAAAGGCATTGAAATCCAAGAGGCACAGAGAACTCCCTTCAGACGTAACTTGAATCGATCTTCTGCACGATATATCATAGTGAAACTGGCAAAATACAAGGATAAAGAGAAGATTCTGAAAGCAGCAAGGGATAAACGTGCCCTCACATATAAAGGGAGACCTATAAGACTCGTGACTGATCTCTCCTTTGAAACTTGGCAGGCCAGAAAGGATTGGCACGATATCTTCAGTGTGCTAAACAGAAAAAATATGCAGCCGAGAATCCTTTATCCAGCAAGTCTGTCATTTAGAATAGAAGGAGAGATAAAGGTCTTCCCAAACAAACAAAAACTGAAGGAATTTGTCACCACGAAACCAGCCCTACAAGAGATCCTAAGGGGGATCCTGTGAGACAAAGTACCAGAGACATCACTACAAGCATAAAACATACAGACATCACAATGACTCTAAACCCGTATCTTTCTATAATAACACTGAATGTAAATGGATTAAATGCGCCAACCAAAAGACATAGGGTATCAGAATGGATAAAAAAACAAGACCCATCTATTTGCTGTCTACAAGAGACTCATTTGAGATCTGAGGACACCTTTAGATTGAGAGTGAGGGGATGGAGAACTATTTATCATGCTACTGGAAGCCAAAAGAAAGCTGGAGTAGCCATACTTATATCAGACAAACTAGACTTTAAATTAAAGGCTGTAACAAGAGATGAAGAAGGGCATTATATAATAATTACAGGGTCTATCCATCAGGAAGAGCTAACAATTATAAATGTCTATGCGCCAAATACCGGAGCCCCCAGATATATAAAACAGTTACTCATAAACATAAGCAACCTTATTGATAAGAATGTGATCATTGCAGGGGACTTTAACACCCCACTTACAGAAATGGATAGATCATCTAGACACACAGTCAATAAAGAAACAAGGGCCCTGAATGATACATTGGATCAGATGGACTTGACAGATATATTTAGAACTCTGCATCCCAAAGCAACAGAATATACTTTCTTCTCGAGTGCACATGGAACATTCTCCAAGATAGATCATATACTGGGTCACAAAACAGCCCTTCATAAGTTTACAAGAATTGAAATTATACCATGCATACTTTCAGACCACAATGCTATGAAGCTTGAAATCAACCACAGGAAAAAGTCTGGAAAACCTCCAAAAGCATGGAGGTTAAAGAACACCCTACTAACGAATGAGTGGGTCAACCAGGCAATTAGAGAAGAAATTAAAAAATATATGGAAACAAACGAAAATGAAAATACAACAATCCAAACGCTTTGGGACGCAGCGAAGGCAGTCCTGAGAGGAAAATACATTGCAATCCAGGCCTATCTCAAGAAACAAGAAAAATCCCAAATACAAAATCTAACAGCACACCTAAAGGAAATAGAAGCAGAACAGCAAAGGCAGCCTAAACCCAGCAGAAGAAGAGAAATCATAAAGAACAGAGCAGAAATAAAGAATATAGAATCTAAAAAAACTGTAGAGCAGATCAACGAAACCAAGAGTTGGTTTTTTGAAAAAATAAACAAAATTGACAAACCTCTAGCCAGGCTTCTCAAAAAGAAAAGGGAGATGACCCAAATAGATAAAATCATGAATGAAAATGGAATTATTACAACCAATCCCTCAGAGATACAAACAATTATCAGGGAATACTATGAAAAATTATATGCCAACAAATTGGACAACCTGGAAGAAATGGACAAATTCCTAAACACCACACTCTTCCAAAACTCAATCAGGAGGAAATAGAAAGCTTGAACAGACCCATAACCAGCGAAGAAATTGAATCGGTTATCAAAAATCTCCCAACACATAAGAGTCCAGGACCAGATGGCTTCCCAGGGGAGTTCTACCAGACGTTTAAAGCAGAGATAATACCTATCCTTCTCAAGCTATTCCAAGAAATAGAAAGGGAAGGAAAACTTCCAGACTCATTCTATGAAGCCAGTATTACTTTGATTCCTAAACCAGACAGAGACCCAGTAAAAAAAGAGAACTATAGGCCAATATCCCTGATGAATATGGATGCAAAAATTCTCAATAAGATACTAGCAAATCGAATTCAACAGCATATAACAAGAATTATTCACCATGATCAAGTGGGATTCATTCCTGGGATGCAGGGCTGGTTCAACATTCGCAAATCGATCAACGTGATACATCACATTAACAAAAAAAAGAGAAAAACCATATGATCCTGTCAATCGATGCAGAAAAGGCCTTTGACAAAATCCAGCACCCTTTCTTAATAAAAACC
The DNA here is from genome assembly GCF_028018385.1 of Neofelis nebulosa. Taxonomy (NCBI): domain Eukaryota; kingdom Metazoa; phylum Chordata; class Mammalia; order Carnivora; family Felidae; genus Neofelis; species Neofelis nebulosa. The sequence goes on from NC_080788.1 coordinate 22,357,311, forward strand.
CTGGAGAAAGTCGGGATAGAAGGAACATACTTAAAGATCATAAAAGCCATTTATGAAAAGCCCACAGCTAACATCATCCTCAACGGGGAAAAACTGAGAGCTTTTTCCCTGAGATCAGGAACACGACAGGGATGCCCACTCTCACCGCTGTTGTTTAATATAGTGCTGGAAGTTCTAGCATCAGCAATCAGACAACAAAAGGAAATCAAAGGCATCAAAATTGGCAAAGATGAAGTCAAGCTTTCGCTTTTTGCAGATGACATGATATTATACATGGAAAATCCGATAGACTCCACCAAAAGTCTGCTAGGTGATCCATGAATTCAGCAAAGTTGTAGGATACAAAATCAATGTACAGAAATCAGTTGCATTCTTATACACTAACAATGAAGCAACAGAAAGACAAATAAAGAAACTGATCCCATTCACAATTGCACCAAGAAGCATAAAATACCTAGGAATAAATCTAACCAAAGATGTAAAAGATCTGTATGCTGAAAACTATAGAAAGCTTATGCAGGTAATTGAAGAAGATATAAAGAGATGGAAAAACATTCCGTGCTCATGGATTGGAAGAATAAATATTGTCAAAATGTCAATACTACCCAAAGCTATCTACACATTCAATGCAATCCCAATCAAAATTGCACCAGCATTCTTCTCGAAACTAGAACAAGCAATCCTAAAATTCATATGGAACCACAAAAGGCCCCGAATAGCCAAAGTAATTTTGAAGAAGAAGACCAAAGCAGGAGGCATCACAATCCCAGACTTTAGCCTCTACTACAAAGCTGTCATCATCAAGACAGCATGGTATTGGCATAAAAACAGACACATAGACCAATGGAATAGAATAAAACCCCAGAACTAGACCCACAAACGTATGGCCAACTCATCTTTAACAAAGCAGGAAAGAACATCCAATGGAAAAAAAGACAGTCTCTTTAACAAATGGTGCTGGGAACACTGGACAGCAACATGCAGAAGGTTGAAACTAGACCACTGTCTCACACCATTCACAAAAATAAACTCAAAATGGATAAAGGACCTGAATGTGAGACAGGAAACCATCAAAACCTTAGAGGAGAAAGCAGGAAAAGACCTCTCTGACCTCAGCCGTAGCAATCTCTTACTCGGCACATCCCCAAAAGCAAGGGAATTAAAAGCAAAAGTGAATTACTGGGACCTTATGAAGATAAAAAGCTTCTGCACAGCAAAGGAAACAACCAACAAAACTAAAAGGCAACCAACGGAATGGGAAAAGATATTTGCAAATGACACATCGGACAAAGGGCTAGGATCCAAAATCTATAAAGAGCTCATCAAACTCCACACCCGAAAAACAAATAACCCAGTGAAGAAATGGGCAGAAAACATGAATAGACACTTCTCTAAAGAAGACATCCGGATGGCCAACAGGCACATGAAAAGATGTTCAACGTCGCTCCTTATCAGGGAAATACAAATCAAAACCACACTCAGATACCACCTCACACCAGTCAGAGTGGCCAAAATGAAGAAATCAGGAGACTATAGATGCTGGAGAGGATGTGGAGAAACGGGAACCCTCTTGCACTGTTGGTGGGAATGCAAATTGGTGCAGCCGCTCTGGAAAGCAGTGTGGAGGTTCCTCAGAAAATTAAAAATAGACCTACCCTATGACCCAGCAATAGCACTGCTAGGAATTTATCCAAGGGATACAGGAGTACTGATGCATAGGGGCACTTGTACCCCAATGTTTATAGCAGCACTCTCAACAATAGCCAAATTATGGAAAGAGCCTAAATGTCCATCAACTGATGAATGGATAAAGAAATTGTGGTTTATATACACAATGGAATACTACGTGGCAATGAGGAAAAATGAAATATGGCCTTTTGTGGCAACGTGGATGGAACTGGAGAGTGTGATGCTAAGTGAAATAAGCCATACAGAGAAAGACAGATACCATATGGTTTCACTCTTATGTGGATCCTGAGAAACTTAACAGAAACCCATGGGGGAGGGGAAGGAAAAAAAAAAAAAAAGAGGTTAGAGTGGGAGAGAGCCAAAGCATAAGAGACTGTTAAAAACTGAGAACAAACTGAGGGTTGATGGGGGGTGGGAGGGAGGGCAGGGTGGGTGATGGGTATTGAGGAGGGCACCTTTAAGGATGAGCACTGGGTGTTGTATGGAAACCAATTTGACAGTAAATTTCATATATTAAAAAATAAAAAAAAATAAAAAAATAAATCAATATTTGGAATCTGAAAGAAAAAGCCTGAAAGAAAAGGTCTGAAAGAAAAGCCCCCAAAGGGGTGTGTGCCTGGTTGGTTCACTCGGTTAGGCATCTGACTTCGGCTCAGGTCATGATCTTATGGCTTGTGGGTTTGAGCCCCGCGTTGGACTCTGTGCTGGCAGTTCAGAGCCTGGAGCCTGCTTTGGATTCTGTGTCTCCCTCTCTTTCTGTCCCTCCCCCCCCCTCTCAAAAATAAACATTAAAAAATTTTAAAAAAGAAAAATCCTTTTTGAACTAAAATTAAATTATGTTAAAGCTCATATAATGACAAATATGCTCCTAATTCTAACATTTCCCCATCACCATCTCCATGAATGCACATAATCACACACAAACATACACATGCACATACACATTGATTCTTTAAACATGAACTCAGTGATCTTTCTTTTAGGGGAGTATAAATGAATTGTGTTACAGGAATTACCATGTTCAAAGTTATGCCCCAGAGAAATATAGAGATTAAAAAATCATAGAGAATGCACAGAATTTTACAACTATTGACAAAGACAACTGTGATTTAGGCCAGGGTGGGTGTTTTAACTACATTTCCTTATTTTCTGTATTCCTGATGCTCTGGCATGTGGGCATCCCTGACCAGGGAGAGGCTTTCCCTACCAGGACTAGCCAATTCTGAGAGCAAATAACTCAGAGGGAAGGAGCATGCCTTTCCTAGAAACTGACCAATCCAGAGGCCATACTCTGAACCACCTCTTCTATCTGGTTCTTCTACTCCAGCAAGCACTATTCCTCTGCATCCCAGGGCAGGGTACAAGACAATCAGGGATAGCTTCAAAACCCCAGAGAGCCTGCTAAAATTATTCAATCTTGCCAATCCTGTATCTGTTTACCTTGCCTTGCCTTTCCCAAGGAAATCACAGTAAAGGCTCATGCCCATGTTTTTTCTCTTTGTCTCCTTTGCTTCCTGACCAAACTTGGTGCTTCCTCATGTGGCCATGGTGTGCCATGCTTCCTGCTTTTAGGGAACTGTGAGTATAAAAATTTCCCTCCTGAAATTCTCTTCTATGTTTGCATATTTTATCATACCTGGTTAAAACAAATCCTAGGTATTTTTAAAACAGGTGCACAAACCTTTTATGAAAGGGACAGATATAAGTACTTTAGGTTTTGTAAGTCATGCAGTCTTTTTTTAGTATTTATTTTGGGGAGAGCAAAGTGGGGGAGGGGCAGAGAGAGGGGTACAGAAGATCCGAAGCTGGCTCCACATTGACAGTCTGACTCCAGTGAGCCTGATGTGGGGCTTGAAATCACAAACAATGAGATCATGACCTGAGCTGATCATATACTCAACTGACTGAGCCACCCAGGTGCTCCATAAGTCATGCAGTCTTGGTCACAACTGAACTCTCTAGCACTAAAGCAGCCATAGCCAATGCATAAATGAATGGACATGAGGATGTTCCAACAAAAACTTATTTAAAAAATAGTAGCCAGAGTTGGCTCATGGGCCATTGTTTGCCAACCCCTAATTTATAACATGGAGATATTCATTTTCCATGTTAGTGCACTATGATTTCAAGAACTCAATTAAAGGATACATACATCTAATTCAGAAACTATAATTTTTAATTTTTATTAAAAAATTTTTTAATGCTTAGTTTTGTTTTTTTTTTTGAGAGAGAGACAGAATTCAAGCGAAGAAAGGGCAGAGAAAGAGGGAGAGAGAGAACCTGAAGCAGGCTCCAGGCTCTGAGCTGTCAGCACAGAGCCCAATGTGGGGCTTGAACTCACAGACCACAAGATCATGACCTGAGCCAAAGTCAGACGTCTAACTGACTGAGCCACCCAGGCGCCCTCTAAGTTTTAAAAAGTAGATAGAATTGTTCACAAAACTCAATAGAATTATATGACAAACATGGTTTTTAATTCCTTAAGTAATATGTGATAAAAATTACATAGCAGCAGGTATCAGGTATGTATTAGGCTCTGAATCCACCAAGCTCTCTGGAAGCAGAGAGAAGAGTCCTTCTAGCCCCCTCAGTGGGAGGATAAAATAATGGAATGGTTGGTTTGCTGCCAGTCAAAAAGAGTAGGAGCAGCCATGTTGTCATCTGTCTGGATTGTCACTGTGTGAGAGAGCCCAGCAGCTTCAACTGTGCGGTGCTGAAAGAACAGTCATAGAAGGCCCTGAGGGGGAAGACTACAGGGAATGATTAGAAGTGGTAGTCTCTCCAGAGTCACACCTAATGGCAGCAATGGAGGAGAACTTAACAATATAACCAGATAGACAAGAAGTGACAGAGCCTTGGTGTCCTTTCCTAACTTGCCTTGGAGGTCTACAGGAGCAGAAGAGGGGAGTGGGCTAGGGTTCATGGATAGAGGCTCCAGGTTGGGGGCAGGATTCTGGCCATGCCTTTCCTTACCCTGGCACAGTCCTGGGCAGGTTACTGCTCATACCATCACCTCCACCGGGTGGGCAAGCAACAGTGTTGGCCAATGGCAGCTGGAAGAACATCAGGGCAGTGCTGAACCACAGCTGGGGGTGAGGCACCAATAACAATAACAGGTGGGCTGGCCAGGCCCTAAGCCTTCCCTCCCCTCTCCAACACATGCTGTGAGCTTGATGGTTACAACACATGGTTGCAGCTTCTGGAAATGAGCAATTGCTAGAACAGAGGTGCTGGAGGTTCCCTATGGAGTGGAGCTAACTGCAGAGGAGGGAGCAAGCAGGGAACATTTTCAGCCCCTATTAAAGCATTGAAAGATCTCCAACTTAAGTGCATTTCCCCTACACTCTCATCCAGAGGAGCACAAGCCAGAGCCCATGTCTTTGTCCCTTTCCCTGATATACAGTATGAGCAGAAATGGCTGATAACCACAGGTGCTCTGCAGTCACATGGAAAATTCAGGACACACCTGAGGAGTGTTACGGAAAGTCTACAACGTACCTGTGCCAGACGAAGCAAAGTAAATAGACTGGAGGGCAAGATTTTAAACTAAGCCTAGTAAATGTGTTCAAAGAGATAAACAGAATATTAGGATGCAAAATAATAATGGCAAAGGGCTAATTTGGAATGAAAAGTGTGAATGCTGATTAGCAGAATGGATTCAAATAAAGAATGAATTAGGAAGTTGGAAGACTGGGTCAAGGAAATCTCTTAGAAAAGGTGAAAATGCGATTTAAGAAAACAATGGAGGGATGGTTTTAAAGCACTCAAGGAACATAATTTGGATCTAGAATTCTTGTTCCACTAAACAAAAATTTAAGAATATCATGTAAACACCTTTAGGAACCCAATGCTTAAGGACTAATTATGTAAAAACTCTTTATGAAAGTAGTCTTTGAGAAAGTACTCTTCCTACAAAAGATAAATGTGAATAAATAAAGTTAATGGTTGTCTAAGTAGATAACAAAATGAACCTAAATGTGATTGAGGACAAATGGAGGTAGGAAGGGAGAAGACAAAACACACTCATACTAAGGTATGTACCCTGTTTTCTTCAGGGTAATATTTAGTTGTTAATACATTTTTTAAAATGATAGGAAGAAAACATAAAAATAGGTTTGCATAGGTTAGGGGTAACTATTACCTAAGTAGAGGTAGAAAGTATAACTTTCAAATCAGTAAAAAAATTTAATTAGCCAGAGGATATAGAAAAGGAGAAAAACACACCAAAAAAGCCTGGCAAATAACACATGCAACATAAAGAACTACACGCATGACAATAATTACAATAAAGTAAATGGATTAAATTCACTGTTCAAATGACAGAGACTCATGGATCAGATAATAAAATAATATCTGATGACAAATTATTTATAAGAATCACATGTAATATAAAATGATAAGGAATGATTCAAAATAACAGCAGACAAAATTATATTCCAGGCAAATCTGAGCCAACAGAAAGGCAAGATAGAGATTTCATATCAAGTAAAACAGATATAAAGATAAAAAACATTCTAGGGCGCAGAGAGACACTTTATATTTCGGTAACAAAAGAACACTGGAACAAGATGCCCTAACAATTACGAGTGCATATACATCTAACAAGATGGCCTCAAAATACAGTGGAAAGAATGAAACTAAGAGAAAAAAAACGGATAATGTGCATTAACATTTCTAACTCAATTCTGGCTTTTCCAGACAACAGAGTAAGCATAAAATAATATAGCCAAGATATGGGTTCCAATGTAGCTTGAATAATAAGGCTGGGCTAACAGAAACAAAGACAACATTCATTCACAACAGTTTGGGAGGGCTAAGCTAATGCAATAGGATAAGAAATGAAATTCATTTAATGTAATTACATTTCATATGAATGTTAAGAATTTAAATTATTTCAGATATTATGATCATATATATTTAGAAACCTCAAGATATTGTCTTAGAAAAAATGATTAGTTTTAATAAGAGAATTTATGTAAATTACTGCATAAAACATAAATATGTAAAAATAAATTGCTTTTCTCTGTGCCTAAAATCTTAGAATCTAACTAAATGGGGAGGCATATTGAATGTTCTTGGATGGGAAAATGATATTACAATATGCCAATTATTCTTAAAATAAAGATTCAACCCAATCCAACCAGAATTCTAAGTTTAAGGTTTATATGGCAGAATAAATATCCAAAAATAGTGAAAAATTTTGGAAAAGAATAGCAGTAAAAAAGTTGCCTTAACAGAAGTTATACTACATAAAACTACCAGAGTCAAGGTAACAGGATGAGTGACCACACGAACTGACAGACACAGTCCAGAAACACATCCAAATATATTTGGGAATTTAATATATGGCAAAGTTGACATTTTAGTTCAGTGGAAAAAGGATGCTTTATTCAATAAATGTGCCAGGGTAAGTCAATCTTGATCCAGAAGAAAGCAAGACTAGATTCTTCCTTACTACTTACAAAAAATTCAAATCAATCAAAAGACCTAAGAACAAAATTTTATTTTATTATTTATTTATTTATTTATTTATTTATTTATTTATTTATTTATTTTTATTAGAGAGAGAAAGGGCACAAGTGAGTGAGGGCACAAGTGTGGGGAGAATCCCATGAGAGTCCGAGAGAGAGAGAGAGAGAGAGAGAGAGAGAGAAAGAGAGAGAGAGAGAAGGAGAGGGAGAGAGAGAGAGAGAAGCGGGGCTCACCCCACGTGGGGCACTAGTTCACCTGAAGTGGGGCTCAAACTCACCAACTATGAGATCATGACCTGGGCCAAAGTCAGATGTTTAACCCACTGAGTCATCCAGGTGCCCCCTAACAACAAATTTTTCAAACAAATATAGGAACTTTGTATTCCAGGAGATCTTCTACAGCAAGAGAGGACACCTATCAGCCATGAATGCATAGTAATACAAACATTTTGTTGGCAGAATACTCTGTAAACAAAATCATAAAGTAAATGATTCACTGGGAAAGACATACACGTATATAAAAATATATGTTTGTCGTCTTCATCACAAAGAATGTTACAAATTGATAAGAAAACTGAAAACAAATAGAAAAATGGGCAAAGTATGTGAACAGGGATGTTGCAGAAGGGAAAATCCAACTGGCTAACCAACAAATGACAAGATGAAAGATAAAACAGGAGACACCTGTTTTTCACCCTTCACAGTAGAAAAGCAATGTAAAACCATCACAAAAACATCCAGGACTGCTAAGAGTGAAGGGAGACACCTAGTTTTGCACATGGTGTTGGCACAGCAAATCCACTTTGGGAATGCTGACCCATAGAAATAAAAGCACTAGTATGTAAGATCATGGGCATAAAGTTGTTTGTTTTGGCATTGCTAGGAGTATTGGAAACAAAACACCCAAGAAAAACCAGGATAACCATTAATACAGGAGTGGTTTAGAAATGACTGTGCAGAACAATATATTGAGACTATACTCATGATTGACTGTTCAGTGAAACAAGTGATTTGAGAAGCATTATGTGCATTTGACTCTGATGCATTCTGAATGAGTGTAGCAAAAGGACAGACCAGGATGCCATCATTGGTTATTATGTCAGTGAGATTTGAGATGGGTGGAGAAGAAAACTCTGAAGTTTTCTTTATATCTTTGCACTGTTTCTTCCATTACAGTAAACACATCTGATCCTTAAGAAAAAGAACAGAAAGGGGTGCCTTGGGTGGTTCAGTTGGTTAAGTGTCTGATTTTGGCTCAGGTCATAATTTCACAGTTTGTGAGTTTGATCCCTGAGTCGGGCTCTGCACTGACAGCATGAAGCCTGCTTGGGATTCTCTCTCTCTGCCCCTCCCCCATGCGCGCGCACGTGTGTGTGTGTGTGTGTGTGTGTGTGCGTGTGTACGTGTTCTCTCTTTCTCAAAATAATAAATAAACTTTAAAAAATACATAAAAAAATAAAAACACAGAAAAGGGAGCCCTTGGGACACTGAACACTGATGATGAACAGATCTGGAGGCTATGCTACTTAGGGAATAACTGAAGGGACTAGAGGTGCTTGGCTTGGAGAGACTCAGGTTCCAGGAGGGGTGCTGGCCCTCAATCACATGGGCTCCTAGGGGACTGGACTGCCTCTCCTGCTTTTCTGAGGCAGAGGGAGAAGCCAGGAACCAGAAGCAGCAACGCACATTTCAGCTTGATGAACCGAGAGCCCGATTTGCCTGCAGCTGAGAGGTGATGACCTTGCCATTCTTTGAATGCCACCCCCCCCCACTACCCCCTGCAAGCCATGGAACCCCGGAGAAGCTGTTTCTGAGCTCATTTCCTTGCCAGATACCTTGGGCGATGTCGTCCTGCCTCTGAAGGCAGGGCCGTTCCACCTTGTGCCCGGGCTGTGGCAGCTCTCGCTCTGGCTGCTTGGGACACCTGCCCTCATTGAACACATGTGGCAGGTTGGCTGTGTGCACCTGTCGGAGCTGCTCATAGTCACTCAGAGCGGCTGTCAGGTCCCAGTTTTTGCCTGTGGACAAGAAATGACAAGAAATTACAATATGAAGGATCTCACTGTAGAAAAAAACTGTACGAGAAGCATTCTTTAAAAAAATTTTTTTTTTACAGTTCTTTATTTTTGAGAGACAGAGAGAGACAGAGTACAAGGGGCAGGGGACAGAGAGAAGGAGATACAGAATCCAAAGTGGCTGCAGGCTCAGAGCTGTCAGCACAGAGCCCGAAGCAGGGCTTGAACTCACAAACCGTGAGATCATGACCTGAGCTAAAGTCGGACGCTTAACCGACTGAGCCACCCAGATGCCCCATGAGAAGTATTTTTAATTATCACTGTGACTAATGAACTTTCCACCAGCGTTCTTGTTTCTCAAAAGGGTAAAATGGCTTGATGCATAATCTCTAAAAGCAGAATTTCGCACCTGCGGCTGATGTCCATATGCAATATGTGACTGTATCTACTCTCAGCCTTTAGATTCACACACACACACACACACACACACACACACACACACACACACACACTTCAGAACATTACATTCCTAATTATCATGCCCCACTCCACCCCTTTGAAAATCAAGTTGTAGAGCTTACTCTCTGAGAGAAGCAAAACAAAACAAAACAAAAAATCAATAAAAAGAATTCCCAAATTTTCTTTGGGCTTTTGCTTAGAGTTTTACTTTTCTTTTTAAGCTTAATACGTGTAAAGGAGAAGCTTTGGAGGAATTCTCTGTGTAAATGCCTTAGCAGCAGGCAGACGTCCTAGCTCTGAACCTGAACTGGGTGAGATGCTAGTCCCGACTGGGGTGCTGGCCTGGGAGAGTTGTAAGCAGGGCTCCTGGGCACGGAGATGGGTGTGGTGTTGAAGGGGACTTTCCGCAATGCTAGGGGGAGCTGTTCTGGGAGCTGGAACCCTGTGGGTCTCTAATTCCTGAGTCTGAGTCAATGGACTTCTAATGGAGGCATGGAGTCTTCTGGCATCATGAGCTTTTTAAAGACAAAGAACTAAAAGCCTAGCTTTCATGTTAAAGAGAAAATAAAATCTTATCCTCTTCTGGATAACTTCAAATTGCAGGTATAAGCCATATTGACCCAATTACATGCTAAATTATGTTGTATATACAATATAATGAGGCTTTAAATATACGAAATAATATTAGGACATCTTTTTTACCTCTTCTACTTCTAGTGAAGACTTGATACCATCAATCATCATATGTAAGTTATATGGCCACTTGTAATGTAATCACATTTTTTTCTCCATAGTTAGGTAACAGAGACACAATAGTTGTATCTTTGTACTATCTTAGTGGATAAGAAAAGCAAACTAAATTATCTGGGTCACCCAACAGAAAAAACAGCGGGAGTGGGTGGTTTTGTAAGTGATAATAAATAGCTGGGGCATTGGTGTAATGCAGCCTGGTTATCATTAGTAATAGAAGTGGAGGGTGGTGGTCGTGGCTGTGGGACTGGGGTGGTGGCCATGACAGGGCTGGTTTTGGGAAACTAAATTGAAGCATAAATGTCATAACACACTTTCACACTCACATAGGACTAAACATCACAGTGTACAAATATAACCCACATGATCTAAACCTGGCATTTTCAAGCATAAGTGTTAGTGATGATCCAATGGGCATTAATGTTCCAAGAAGGCAAAGATAAGACTCATGCCCTTAGGGAAATCATGCCTAAGCGGGGGTGATGACCTGAGTGGGCACTCTGCTCTAAGGCACGGCTGAGGGGGCCACATGCCCAAGGGAGGATCAAGCCTGTGTGGAGGAAGAAGGTCAAGGAGAGAGGAGGTGAAGGAGGAGATACAGGCCTGTCTTGATTAAAACCCACACTTTTGGGGCTATAGTTTCCTTGAAGCTGGTCTTGTTTAGGGCATCACAGCTCTTGGTTATGGACTTTCACACCTCCACCCTGCCTTGCCCATTCATCATGACCCTCCAGAAAAGGACTTGTCCTCTTCTTCTGCATCCCTCACTCTCTGTCTCCAATTTGCCAATGTTTTCAGCTGCTGGGTCCTTACCCCCATGCACTTACCTGCACCATGTGAAATTCTCATTCAGGTGTCACTAGGTCCATCTAAACACAGCAGGCTATCAGGCCCATGGGAGAACAGCAGAAAGCCTCACTAGAACAGGGACATTTAACAGTCCCTTTTATCCTATGCCTCTGAATACTTCATGTACCCTTTTCTTGCTGCTTTGCCCTTTTTTGCCCTTAAAACACATAGGTTCCCCTATTTTTTCTTTCTTTTCTTCTCTTTAAAAATTTTTTTTAATGTTTATTTATTTTTGAGACAGAGACAGAGCATGAGTAGGGGAGAGGCAGAGGGAGAAGGAGACACAGAATCTGAAGCAGGCTCCAGGCTCCAAGATATCATCACAGAGCCTGAAGTGGGGCTCAAAATCACGAACTGTGAGATCACCACCTGAGCTGAAGTCGGACGCCCAACTGACTGAACCACCAGGTGCCCCTCTTTTCTTCTCTTAATTTATATCTTCTTTTGAAGGTCAAGACCATCCCTATGTGAAAAATCTTAAATCTAGTTGTAATTTCTATCCTAAGCTTCAAGGCCAAATGTCTAAGTATGACAGAAGCTAGGTGACTATCCAATTTCTAGTCTCCTCGAAATCTTGATGCACAGAATGTTGATTTCAGATTGCAATCCACACAGCTAGAAATACTCATTTTTCTCCTGTAGCCAACATGAGATCTTCAAAGTATGTTCTTGTTGTCATATCTCTCTGTATTTGCTTACTCTGTTCCTTTTTCCAGAAATATTTCCTCCAAGCAGCAGAATAGTATAACTGTATGAAAGAAGACCTCAATCCAAAGACTACAGGGAATAATGAAGTTGCCTGTTAAATTTTTTCCTTTAGGCTATGCCTTACTTTGTGCATATCACAATACATTAGGTTACTGGATTAATAATAAGCACAGGTTTTGTGGTAAGTACCAAAATCTCTAGTACAGTTTACCGATGAAATGTTTGTGATTTAAACTTCTAACTCATTTGATGTATTCTTAAGAGTAACATCAAATGAGGCCAGATCTCAAGTTAAACTTAACATATGCATTTTGGCTCTCAGAGTGTGCTGCTTTAATTTAGCATGAAAGTATCACATTAATAAAGGGAAACTACAAGTCAGAGATGCATGGGCTTATAGGAATATATGAAACAGGAAATGACTAAACTCAGGGGAAAAAGCAAAAAAGAGGTAAAGTCATTTCCAAAATGAAGTTAAATTCTAAGGGCGCAAAGAAAAAACAGACCACAGATAGCATAGTAAGGACCATAAAAATGGAAAATAAGCAAAGTGGAAAAAGTAAAGAAACAAAAGCTAACAGAGAAATGGCAGATATAGAATGTAGGTGAAAGACATAAAACATACAAATAATTGTAGCTTAAAATAAGAAATCTAAAATAATGGAAAAGAAAAAAAATAATTTAAAAAGTAAATTAAAAAAAGCAAACTTCTCATACAAAGATTTGATTCTACATATTGAAAGGGCACACTGCATAAAAGGAAGTTGTCCTAGTAAAATACCAAGACATATCCTTATAAAATTGTGTTTTAAAGATAAAGAGAATTCTTTGAATATTTAAACAAAAAATAAAGAAAATCAGGATTGTAACATACTTCTTGGCAGCCACATTCAATGCCTGAAGTCAATGGAGTCACATCTACAAAATACTTAAAGAAAGGAGTGTGAGCTAAGAAACTTTTATATTCATCAAGCCTATCCCTTCATGTATAAAGGCTATAGACAAACCATTTTAAACAAGAATGCATCCAGGAAATACTACTCAAATGGATCTTTCTTGAAAAAACTATTAAAGGATGGGCTCCAGCCAATCAAGAGATGAATGGAGGTTTGGCAAAGGACATTAGGCAGCAGTAAATTTATTTAACTGTACATCTAAGAAAAAACAAAGGTACAGATACAAGTGCAAGAGGAGAAAGTCAATATTCTGCCAAAGCAAAAATGATACAATCAATACAATGGTAGAAGGCAGAAAGTAGAAATAACATATAGTTGCCTCAGTTATGATACAGGGGAGTTAAAAGATCAAATACAAATATGTAAACATATTTAGCAATACAGAGGTGAATGCCAAAAACCAGATAAAAGATATTCTACTAATTAAATTGGATGGGAGGAGACAGAAAAAGAGAGAAGGGAAGAGGAAGATACAAGCTAATTTTATTGAAGCAGATCATAAGAACTAACACTGTCTAAAGTAAAAAAGAAACAGAATATTATATAAAGGTATAATTTAAAAAAGTAAACCATAGATAAAAAATGCAACTATCAGGGCACCTGACACCTGGGTGGCTCAGTTGGTTAAGCGTCCAACTCTTGGTTTCAGCTCAGGTCATGATCTCAGGACTCATGGATTCAAGCCCGCATCTGGCTCTGTGCTTCAGATTCTGTCTCCCTCTGTTTCTGCCTCTCCCCCACTCACAGTCTCTGTCTCTCATCTCAAAAATAAACATTAAAAAACCCTGCAACTTATCTAATTACCAGAAAAATATTTTTTTAATGTTTGTTTATTTTTTGAGAGAGAGATTGACAGAGTATGAACAGGGGAGGGGCAGAGAGAGAGAGGAAGACACAGAATCTGAAGCAGGCTCCAGGCTCTGAGCTGTCAGCATGGAGCCGGACGCAGGGCTTGAACCCACGAACCGTGAAATCATGACCTGAGCCAAAGTCAGACGCTCAACCGACTGAGCCACACAGGCGCCCCCAGAAAAATATTTTTTAAGTAAAAAGCTAATAAAATATACTGAAAGACATTTGAAATATTTATATACAAACATAGAAAATATGATACAACAGAACTAAGAACCACCATATCTGTCAGCGTGATATATTTAAATAGGCTTAATGCAACTATTTAAAGAAGAGGATTTGCATGTTATCTCACAAAGCAAAGTCTAGGTATTTGCTGTATATAAGAGATCTATCTAGAGCAAAGTGATTCAGAAAGGTTGCAGCTAACAGGGAAGGGCCGTGGTTTATCAGGGTTACCAGGCAAAGATAAAACAAAAATAAAAAGCCTAAGATCACACTGTATACACTGTATGTTATCTAACTTGAAAATAAATTATATATATATATATATATATATATATATATATATATATATATTAGAAAAATAAAACAAACAAACAAACAGACAAAAACCAACATAGGGGACATGATCTTATATCTATCTATCTATACACATATATATTATATATATGTATATAGGTATATACATATATAAGTGTTTATTTTATTTTATTTTTGAGAGAGAGAGAGACAGAGAGGGAAAGAGAGAGAGTGAGGGATGGGCAGAGAGAGACATAGAATTTGATGCAGGCTCCAGACTCTGAGCTATCAGCATAGAGCCCCATGCAGGGCTCGAGCTGATGAATTATGAGATCATGACCTGAGCCAAAGTTGGTCGCTTAACACACTTAGCACCTGGGTGCCCAACAATTCACAATGGAGATGTATATTAATTATGCTTTCTTTTCTGTAGTTTTGAAGTCTTGCTGAGCCATGAGGGACTGACTGCCCTTCTCAGGCCTATCTGATTCCTCATGATAGCAAACTACCTCCCTGGAAATGTGCCTTTCATGTGCAAACCAACCAATCCAAACCCTGACTCACACTCAGGGCAAATGCTCCCCTTTGCTAATCACTCAGGGCCAGGTACCAGACAATTTGGGGTGGCTTCTCCACCCTGGAGCCTGCTAAAATTCAAACCAGCTAACCCTAAAACTTATTATCCTGCCTATCCAGCCTTACCTGTTCCTTCCTGCAGAAATCACAATAAAGGCTCTCATACTCCTGTGTGGCCCTGCATGGCATGGCTCCTGTTCCTAAAGAACTCTTTCCTTCATGAGAGTGATTTCCATGCCTGTGTGCCTTACCATACCCAGTTAGAACAAATATTAGGTACATATTAAAACAGAAGACATAAGAAGCATGAATATATGCATACTAAATAAAAAAGTAGAAACTGTACAAAACAGAAATTGCCATGAAAGACTAAAATAAACACACTGACCTTTCCTATTAACAAGAGAATGCCATGAATAGCAGATTGCATTGTAATGTGGGAATAAACAGCCTCCAAACTCCTGAGGCCCTAACAACAGAATCTTATATTTTACTCATACCATAAGTCTGCTGTGGGTTGGAGAAGCTCTGTCACGCCTTCTCACTTCAAGATTCAGGTGGACAGAGCAGCTGGTCTTAAAAACTGCCTATCAGTATGGCAGAGGGACAAAAATCTCTAGGGTATCTCTCATTAACAATCAAATACCTTGGCCCAGTAGTGACTTCTCACTTCTGTTCCCACCCCAAGGCTGAAACTAGGCACAGGGTCCCTCCCTCCCATCCAACCACAGGGGCCAGGAAGGGCAATTCTCCCACACACCCACAAGGGGGAGGCAGAGTGCTGGACACAGTCTTTGAACACCAGATGTAACATTAACATACAGTAAAAGAAAATAGCCTTCATACATAAACAAAAACAAGTTAGATGACATAATGGAAGGAAGTATTCCATTATGCAATTTCATAATTGCAACTAAAAGACAAAATACTGAGAAATAAGTTTAAAAGAGATATGTAAGAGATACATGTTCTTAGTTTGGAAGACTCAATATCATCATTTCTTCCTAAGCTAATTTATAAATTTAACACGATCCCAATTAAAAAAAAACACAAACATAAGCAGGGCTTGGAATCAGACAGGCTCATTTTAACCTTCATCTGGAAAACTAAGCAAGAATAACCAGGGACTCTCTGAAACAAAGGAACAATGAGGAGACAGGGGCACTCACAGACATAAACCTGCTCTACTGTCTCGATAATACTACATGAACCATCTGATAAAGCAATAGAACATAAGGGAAAGTCCCAGAGAGACTTAAATTCATACAAAATGTCAAAAGATGGTATTGATCTGGGGAAATATTTGCACTTCATACCACTAACAGGAGTCGTCTCTGATGCAGGTCAGATGCTAAAAAAACCAAGGCGGGAGCATGCTGGCAGGAGGGCTGGTGGGAATGAGGCAGGGTGTCTGGGGGGAAGCAGCAGCAGACCCACCCTGAAGGTGCAACAGAGCCTTCCCTGAACTGACTGGCATTGCCTTTCAGAGGAATTCGCATTGTGGTAAGGGGCACAGACATAAAGAAGGCACTGGATGGGCGCTGACCCCAGTAGGGGACTTGGTCAAAAAGTGACTTCCTTCCACTGGAGGACCACTGAAGAGGGACTCAGCTGTGAGCCATCAGCAGCCTGGCTCCCTGCTTCCCACTCTGGCAAGAGTCCCTGGGTCCCCGGATGAAGGGATCTGAGCACAAGAGCAAATGCTACACCCTCTATTTTTTCCTGTGCACACACGTTTGTGTTTTGCCCAGAAACCAATAAGGGGGAAAAACAGAATAACAACCCAAAGATAGAAACAAAGGACGTGAACAAAG
Source organism: Neofelis nebulosa (assembly GCF_028018385.1). NCBI lineage: Eukaryota > Metazoa > Chordata > Mammalia > Carnivora > Felidae > Neofelis > Neofelis nebulosa. Next base: position 22,373,972 of record NC_080788.1, read on the forward strand.
AGTTCACGGAAAAATAAACAACTCTGAAATAGATGAAAAGATGACAAATTTCACTCACAAAAGAAATGCAAATTACAAATATACTGAGGAATCATTTTACACATATCAAAGTAGTGAATGCAAAAGTTGGCAACCCACCTGGTTACCAATCCACTTGCTGCTAAAAGTACAGAATGACAAAACCCCAAGTAATTTGTCAAAATTACATTGCATTTATCCTGTGACCCAGACATCCCACTTCTGGGCTTTTGTCCTTTGGTTAATACTTATACACATAAGATGAGGTATGTACAATATAGTCACTGCAGCATCATTTATAACAGCAAGATAATGGAAACAAGCTAAGTGTCCATCTGTGGAAGAACATTTAAATAAACTACGGTGCACTCCACTTAACATAATGATATACCTTTGCATAAGAGAATGAAGCCCCATGGAAAGATCTCTAGCACACATCTGGGAGTGAAATAAGCAAGGTGTTGAATATTCATAATCCTACCTTTTGAGTAAGGATAGAATAATATATAAATTCTCTCTATACACATTAAAACATACAAATAAGTGTGTGCTTGTATCTGCATATGCAAATGCTAGACAGGTAAACAAAAAACTAACACAAGCAATGATCCCGGGGTCAGGGGGAAGTGGGGTCCAGGGGACAGAGAAGGTACAATATTGTCAATTTCTTCCTCTTTTGAGTGTTGAACTCTTTAGATAAATCGCTTATCTAAAACAAATAGAAAACAAAACTAAATGCAAAAAATTTTAAATGATTAAACAATAATTACCAGTATTTTAAGTGTACCAAGGTAAGAACTCTCCCTTAATATGTAGTGTGCCATAACTACAGAATGGAAGATTTCATCTCCTTCACATTTGCAGGCAAAATTCTGAATTTCCTGCTATTAAATACAGATGGAAATAGAAAGAGCCAATTGAAATAACGGAACTTCTTAGCTAGCTGATATTTATAAGACTGTTTTAATTAGCTTATTTTTATAGAAATGTGGAGAAAGAAATGAGCCCAAAGGCTGCCTCAACTAATCTTCCAATAGGTCATAGTTCACCAGATACTTGTGCAATATAACAAATATGATAATAAGGTAACCAAATCATATGGCTGATATTTGGATATCTGTTTTTTTTAGTTTATTTATTTATCTTGAGAGAGAGAACCAGTAGGGAGGGGGAGAGAGAGAGGGGACAGATCTGAAGCAGACTCTGTGCTGACAGCAGAGAGCCTGATGCAGGGCTTGAACCTATGAAGTGTGAGATCATGGCCTGAGCCAAAGTTGGATGCTTAACTGACTGAGCCACCCAGGCGCCCTGATATTTTGATATGTTAAAAAATGTATGTATTCTATTGCCAGCTATATAGAGGCTGGTATGTGCAGTAAATTTAAACAAATATTGAAAGAAAAAGTAATATTTATGCACATTCACTCTTTGACCCACTGTGAAATGGTTTTTGTGATCCCCTTTCTACTGAAGCATTATTTTCAAGATTACCAATAAGCTTGATGTAGATAAATCCAAGGTCACTTCCCTGTCCCCCATCAATAAAGGCCTCTCTTCTCCTTGATTTACTCTCCTTTTGTGGGGCAGAGGAAAAGAGAAAGAACTAATGTGCAGCATTAGACTGTGACTCTCTTTTGACTTCTAAGACATCACACTCTACTAATAATCATCCTTTTATTTCAATGGCTGCTCTACTCCTTTCCTTTTAACAGCACCTCTTCCTCCTTCACTAAGTCCCTAGATGTTGTCATTTCAGATCTGGGCCAAACTCCACTGGGAGGTATTTGAATGAAATTTTTACTTCTGACTTAAAGGAATACAGACTTAAGAGGAGGGTTGACCTGTGCTGTTATTCCCTGTTCTCACTGACTGGAATGCAGACATGATACCTGGAGCTGTAGCAATCATCTTGCAAACACTAGGTAACAAGCACGAAAAGGCCAATAGCTAAGAATGCTGAGTGAGGAAAAAAAAGCCTGAATAAGAATCTGGACAGATTACTGCCAGCAAACCCCTAACTAATATAGGGAAAAAACACAGGACAGAAGCCTACACTGAGACCTAATTCTGACAGGGTACCCAGGTCAGGATGTAACTTGGGACCTGGAGCATGACCAGAGGTGCTCTCAGGAGGATGTCTCATTTAGGCCGAGACCTAAAAGAAGTGTGAAAGCCATCTTGTCAAAGAATCAGGGGTAGGGGGAAGAGGGGTGGCATGCTGGGAAGAAGACAGCACATCGATAAACCTCGAAGTGAAATGACCTGGCACATAAAGGCAGTTAAGTGTGAATGCAGCACAGAGAGGAGACTGGAGAGGCTGCCTGAGGAGATTGAAAAATACAGGAAGAGAGACAGAGGTGTTGGGACAAGGTACACCTTTAAGGGTCTTGTGAAGTATGTGCTGGGATCTGAACTTCATCGCAAGGGTAAACATGAGCTACTGAAGCACTTCCAAATGAGTAGGGCCTGATCCAATTTTTATTTTAGAAAAATAAAGTGTTTGCATTAAAAAATATCTCTGGTTAAATAGTAGAGACGGCATTAGAATTGGTGAAGCTTGTGGCAGAAAGCACATTAGGTGGGGCCTATAGCAATACTGATGTGAAATGAGATGGCCTGGTCCAGTGACAGTGAGGATGGAGTAATGGGGGGGGGGGTCTCCTAGGTGCCAGACAAGGGGGAGAGGGAGAGGTGAAGGCAGGTGTTCAGGATTCCGGGGACTGCTCAGGAAATGTCTGGCTCAGTTATGGTAATCCACATCTGGAAGACTACTCAGCCATTAAAAATGAATTTGCATATACAACAGATTTGAGAGGATTTCAATGAAGTAGTGTTGAGTGAGAAAAGCAGTATGATGACAGTGTATTCAACACAATCACCTTGGCGACACAGAGCAAACACAACTCTGTCTGGTCCATGTCCAATGTTATCATGCTTTAGCATCCAAGGTCAATTCTACACCCCTGCTGCCTTTGCAGGAGAGGAGCGTGAGTGAATGCTCCTGGAAGGGATTCCCAGTAGAGTTCTGGTAACAGCCTCCAATGAGAAGCATTCATGCAAGATTGATTGGAAGGCTGAGCACAGGCTGGTTTTCCATGGAGTGTTGCAAGCAGATGCCTGGGCAGAGAGCAGATGGAGATTGGCTGTAGATTTGGGGAAAACTCCTGAGAAACACCTGCTTGGCAATCCAACTGCTAGGGTGGGTGGGTGGTGGGGGTGCCCTGTGAGTCCTGAGGCTTCAAGGACTTCCAGAGTGGATCTCCTCAGTGAGAACACAGCTTCTCTAGTTCCCTTTCCTACTTGGAATATCTAGAATGACTTGTGTCTCCTTCGCCAAATGCAGACAGATACAGAATTTGGTATTAGAAATGGTTCCCGGTATTAGAAACACAGAGATGACACTAGTTCTCTGACACTTTAGGAAAACCAACAGCTGTTATGCACAGACTCTGTGATGCAAAGAAGGGGTACAAAGAGCATGGTAGGTGAACTCTCTTGACCGCACTGGGTAGCATGCAGGAAAAACGGTGAGCATTAGGACAGTAAGCAGGAAAGATTGGGCTTTGAAAGCTGGATGGGATCCTAAGAACACTAAGTGGGTTCTGATGATTGAAACCTGGTGCTCTTAAAAGTTAAATTAATCAAAAGTTAGTTACTTAATTAGTTAAATTAATTTAAAAGTTAAATTCATAACTAGGAATCTATTCCATGTAAAATGCCATGTATCCTGGATTCCAGTAATCCCATTTCTAGGAATATAGCCTCAGGACATATCTGTACCTCTGCCATATGCATAAGGAGTGCCATGAAAAATGGGCACAGCAGCCTGCTGTGTAACTTTTAAGCATTTCCAAATGCTTGGGCTCTCTATACTCAGGATGCTATTAATCAATTAATCTAAACTGTGATATCACAATATGTGATAAACCATTTTCATAGTAGCTGAAGGAATATCTAAACTGAATAGCCAAAAGCTACAGGACAGGGGTGGCTCCCACACTGTACTCTAAGGAAGACCACGGATCTGCTCTGTAGGCTCCTGGTTCAGGCAGGTACCCATGGGTGCTGATGATATACATATGAATGAGGACTCCTGTGTGCTTTGTAAGAGGGTGACAGAACAAGAGGTGAGAGGAGCATGCAAATAGCTGCTGTGGACTGAGAGCTGGGGGTAGTCTGCAGAGGGACCCAGGTGCCCCATTATTTGTGAATGAGGCTTGGAGCTTTCCAGAAGAGAAACAGGAAGGGCAGTGCAGGGGAACAGAATACAAAGGCTTGGAGGCTTGCAAAACCATTTTCTGCCCAGTGAACTATACAGATGTGCTGGGGTTCCAGGGATATGGGAGTTGATCAAGAAAAAAGAAATGACTGTTATGGGGTGATGCTTACATGGGGGAAGTTTCTCACAGGAGGAAGCTGTGCATCAGAGACCACCTATGTGTCTCTACTCAGAGAGGGGGAAGGGCAGGGAACTCCTCCCAGGAGAGAGAAGCACACAGCAGCAATGGTTTCTGTGTCCCAGTGATGTCATTCGGCAGCACCATGGGGAGTCTGGGTCAGAGAGGTCCTAAGGGCAGCAGCAGCCTGCTGTCTCAGAGCCATAGACTTTGTCTTATCAATGGCGAGCAGATGCTGGGGGAGGATTTGCAGGGAATGCAAAGCAGGAAGGCTAAATGTATAGAAATCTGCTTACATGAGCTATGTTTAAAACAAATGGATGTGTGAAAATGTAAGTTTGGGCTGGCAGATTTGGACTCAGTCTGCAATAAGGAAACAACCAACCTAGGAGGCAATACACAGATCTGTGGTTCATTTATAAAACAAGAGGTCAGCAGGGCTGCCCTACAGAATTTGACCAGAGACGACCAAAGTGATACTCTCTTAGGTGGAGTTTTAAAAATACATAATTTGATTTCAAAGTCTTAGATGAATTTTGTAAAAATATCACTTGATTTAGAAGACAAATAAATGAACTCAGTGGCTGTCTGTACCCAGTCACATACCCTGCCATGGTCCCTGGTCGTCTAAGCATCCCTACTGACTGCTTCCATCGGGGCAGAGATCTGCCTGGATAAAACCTCACGGTGCAGGAAGCATAGCTAACTTGTGGCTTGGTCTTTCTCGCTGAACCAAACCCTCTTCTCTGCAGCCAGCCCCAAGCTACTTTGTGCAATCAGCAGCAGCAGCAACTTCATCAACTCAAGTCAGGTCTCTCAGCCTTTAATCTTAAAATCGTGTTTTAAAAAGGATCTGAAGATTGACTTTCATAAAGTCAAAGATAGTTAAGTCCACCCCCACAATGAAAGACTGAGTTCTGATAATTATGGGGTGCTTTGCTGATATTGATAGCTGTCCTTTAATGTGGGTTACTGTCCACCCTGAGCAGGCAGCCTGGCTCTGCATTCTGTGTCTTCGATCTGCATGGTATTTAAGAAAGAAATGGACTTTAATGGTTTCAGTTAAAAATCCTGAGGCAGTTTTTAAAACAAATCAGAATGAATGCTGAAGTCTCTGAGGAATAAATCACTGTATGTCTCTTGGATGTTTGCCAACCTGGTAGAGTCTGGTAGACTCCAGGAAGAACCTTGATTATTTGTGGCTTCTAAAGAAAGTTTTCTAGCTCCTTCCATCCAATTCTACTAGGAAGCCTGCTGCTACCCCTCTCACAACAATGGACATAATGGCAGCTAGGGGGGTCCAGGCTTCACACTGCAGCCAGGTCCTTCCCTGGAGAGTTAGGGGGCTCTGAAGGAGGACTGGCTCCTCCAAGCCCCTGGCATAGACAGCGGCCATGAGCTGTTTATTAGTCCACACAACGAAGAGAGAAAGGCTGCTTGGCCTCCCAGGATATTTTCTGCTTGTTCAGATTCAGTGAAATCCTGCCGGGGACCTATGTCTACAAAATAGTCAAATTATAACCATGTGAAGATTGAAGATTGGGATTCAGGACAGCAGTGCCTGCCCCCTGGTGGAGAAGGCAGCGTGCCCAGAAGAAGCAGGACAGAGCTGGCTGCAGGTGCAAAGCCAGGCCATGCTGTGTAAGGCCTTTGGGCCAGGGGGCTAGACTTGCCTACAAGGCCTGTTCATGCACTCAGCAGGGATTCGGGGGGTGCTTACTGTGTTTTGCTTTAGTAGTACTCTGGCTCCAAATCATTCCCTGGTAAGGTAAGAGACCCAAACAAATAAGGAAGGAGTCCTGTGGCTGTTTGGAAGACAGCATTTTCAGTCATGAGAGCAGCAAAGTCAAACCCTGTGGTGGGCCTGCATGGCTATAGTGTACATAAATGAGCAAGGTGGCCTGTGCATAGAGTGTGCAAAGTGGAGCCTGGCAAGGATGCAGGATTTGATTTGGGGAGAGACTAGACCATTGGCAGATTTGCAAGCTGCGGAAAGAATGTTCTGACATTCTTTATTTAATTAAAAAACATTTTGTGGTATCATTTATACACAGTGGAGTGAATGCCCAGATCCATGATCAGTTTGAGGACTCTGGTCGGGTGCACACATGTGTGTAACCACTGCTGCAGTCCAGACCTGGATCATGTCTGTCATACCTAGAGGGGTGTTGTGTGCCCTTCCAGCCAATCCCTCTTCAGCAGTTTCCTGCTGCTGTGTAATGAATCGTCATGCAGGTAGTGGCCAAGGCCATGTGGGCTTGGTTGGCTTCTGTGTTCTGAGACTCACAAGGTTGTTGAGTCACGGTGTTGAGAGAACTGCATTTCTTTCTGGAGTCTCTAGAAAAACATTCACTTCCAGGTTCATTCTGGTCGTGGCAGGATTTAGGTCCATGCAGTAGCATGGAGTCTTCAGTTCCTTGGGCATTGTCAGCTGAGGGTCATCATCACCCCCAGAGACGACTTTGTTGCTTGGCCCATGCTCCCTTCCTCCATCTTCAAGCCAACAATGGCAGTTGAGTCCTCTTCACACTTAGAATCTCTCTGATCATTCCTTTCACATCTCTCTGAATCTTCTGCCTTCCTCTTCTGGTTTCAAGGGCAGAAGATTACTGTGCCCACTCCCCTTCCCCAGATAATCCAGGAAAAATCTATTTTAAAGTCAGCTAATTAGCAACCTTAATTTTATCTGCAAAGTCCCTTTGCAGTAGTACCTACATCAGTATCTGTATATCAGGGAACATGAATCCCGGAAGGCATCTTTAGAATCCTGCCTACCACACAACCCCCATTTTTGAGCTCCATTAAATGGAGTCAGGCAATACTTTTTTCTGTGTCTGGCCTGTTTGCTCAGAATAAGATCTCTGAGATTCATCCATGTTGTAGCATGCATGAATAGTTCATTTCTTTTTATTGCTGAGTAGTATTCCATTGTATGGATACACCACACTTAGTTTATCCATTTACTTTTTGAGAGGTTTGTGGGTGCTTTCTATATTTATGTGATTATGAATGAAGCTGCTGTGAACATTTAAGTACAATCTGTTTTGTGGACATAATGTTTCTTCATTAAACACCCAAGAGCAGAATTGCTGCATCAAAGGGAAGTATATTCTTAATTTTATAAGAAACAACCAAACTGTTTTTCAAAGTCGTTTTATTATTTTGCTTTCTTACCAGCATTTATTCCACATCCTTCTACCAGTTGGTATTGTCAGTCTTTAATTTTAACCATTTTTGTGAGTGTGTGGTGATATCAGTTTTAATTTCTATTTCCCCAATGACTGATTTGAAAATCTTTTCTTGTGCTTACTGGTCATTTCATGTATCTTCTTTTTTTTAATGTTTATTTATTTTGAGAGAGAGAGAGAAAGAGAGAAAGAATGAATTTGAGAGTGCAGGGGACAGGCAGAGAGAGAGAGAGGGAGAGAGAAAATCTCAAGCAGGCTCTGTGCTTGTCAGTGCAGAGCCCGATGTGGAGCTCGATTGCACACACCATGAGATCATGACCTGAGCTAAAATCAAGAGTTGGATACTTAACTGACTGAACCACTCAGGCACCCCTCACGGATCTTCTTTTTAAACGTCTTTCACTCACTTTTTCATTGGATTATTTATATTTTTATAATTAATTTTCAGTTGTTACATATTATTTATACATTTATAAAGTATATATTTATAAATTACATTGTGTTATCTTATATATTTATAAATTATAATTAATTTGAAGTTGTTATTTACATACATATATAAGTACTTTATCAGATATATGTTTTAAATATCCCAGTTTATGGCTATTATCTTAATAGTGTCTTCCAAATGAACATTTTTTATTTTTGATGAAGCTCAATTCATCATTTGTTTTCCCTTTCACAGTCCTTTTTTTGACCTCTCTAAAATATGTTTGTAAACTCCAGGGTCATGAAGATTTTTTCGTCCATGCTTTCTTCTAGAAGCTTTGTAGTTTTTGCATTTACACTGAGGTCTATAACCTACCTTGAAGTAATCTGTATGTATGGTATAAGGCAGAGGGTCAAGGCTTTCCCCTTCTGTCTTCCCTCTCTTCCTTTCTTCCTTCTTATATTATTTTATAGTTGTTCAAGTACCTTTGATTGAAAAGACTTTTTCCTTTCCCTAATTTTTTTTTAAATGACCTCAATTGATGATCGGTTTGGGGCTCCATCTAGACTCTCTCCTGTTCCACAATGCACTGCTTGTCTCATCTGACATGAGTGCCACACAATCCTGATGACTGCAGCTAGAAGCCTGTCACTGTAGGTCCTCCGGCTCAGCTCTCCCACTGCACAGCAGTCTTCAGAGGCTCAATCTCAATCAAATCCCAGAACTTTTTTTTTAAACTGATAAGTCTATTGGACCAGATAGACTTGAAAGATATATTTAGAACTCTACATCCCAAAGCAGCAGAATATACTTTCTTCTCAAGTGCACATGGAACATTCTCCAAGATAGATCACATGGTGGGTCACAAAGCAGCCCTCAGTAAATATAAAAGAATTGAGATCATACCATGCACATTTGCAGATCACAATGCAAGGAAAAAGTCTGGAAAACTTCCAAAAGCATGAAGGTTAAAGGATATCCTATTAAAGAATGAATGGGTCAACCAGGCACTTAGAGAAGAAATTAAAAAATATATGGAAACAAATGAAAATGAAAATACAACAATCCAAACCCTTTGGGATGCAGCAAAGGCAGTCCTAAGAGGAAAATGCATTGCAATCCAGGCCTATCTCAAGAAACAAGAGAAATCCCAAATACAAAATCTAACAGCACACCTAAAGGAACTGGAAGCAGAACAGTAAAGACACCCCAAACCAAGCATAAGAAGAGAAATAATAAAGATCAGAGTGGACATGAACAATATATAATAAAAAAAAAAACCGAGTAGAACAGATCAATGAAACCAAGAGTTGGTTTTTTGAAAAAATAAACAAAATTGATAAACCTCTGGCCAGGCTTCTCAAAAAGAAAAGGAAGAGGACCCAAATAGATAAAATCACGAATTAAAATGAATTTATTACAACCAATCCCTCAGAAATGCAAGAAATTATCAGGGAATACTATGAAAAATTAGAAGCCAACAAACTGGACAACCTGGAAGAAATGGACAAATTCCTAAATACCCACACAATACCAAAACTCAAATGGGAAGAAATAGAAAACTTGAACAGACCCATAACTAGTGAAGAAATTGAATCACTCATCAAAAATCTCCCAACAAATAAGAGTCCTGGACCAGATGGCTTCCCAGGGGAATTCTACCAGACATTTAAAGCAGAGATAATACCTATCCTTCTCAAGCTGTTCCAAAAAATAGAAAGGGAAGTAAAACTTCCAGACTCATTCTATGAAGCCAGCATTACTTTGATTCCCAAACCAGACAGAGACCCAGCAAAAAAAGAGAACTACAGGCCAATATCCCTGACGAATATGGGTGCAAAAATTCTCAATAAGATACTAGCGAATTGAATTCAACAGCATATAAAAAGTATTATTCACCATGATCAAATGGGATTCATTCCTGTGCTTCAGGCCTGGTTCAATATTCACAAATCAATCAATGTGATACATCACATTAATAAAATAAAAGATAAGAACCATAAGGTCCTGCCAATAGATGCAGAAAAAGTATTTGACAAAATACAGCATCCTTTCTTGATGAAAACCCTCAAGAAAGTCGGGATAGAATAAACATACTTAAACACCATAGAAACCATTTATGAAGAGCCCATAGTTAATATCATCCTTAATCGGGAAAAATTGAAAGCTTTCTGCCTGAGATCAGGAACGTGACGGGATGTCCACTCTCACCACTGTTGTTTAACATAGTATTGGAAGTCCTAGCATCAGCAGACAACAAAATGAAATAAAAGGCATCAAAATTGGCAAAGATGAAGTCAAACTTTCACTTTTCACAGATGACATGATACTCTACATGGAAAACCTGATAGACTCCACCACAAGTCTGCTAGAACTGACATGTAAATTCAGCAAAGTCACAGGGTACAAAGTCACAATCACAATTGTACCAAGAACCGTAAAATACCTAGGAATAAACCTAACCAAAGATGTAAAAGATCTGTATGCTGAAAAGTATAGAAAGCTTATGAAGGAAATTGAAGAAGATACAAAGAAATGGAAAAACATTCCATGCTCATGGATTGGAAGAGTAAATATTGTTAAAATGTCAATACTACCCAAAGCAATCTATACATTCAATACAATAACAAACAAAATTGCACGAGAATTCTTCTCAAAACTAGAACAAACAATCCTAAAATTTGTATGGAACCACAAAAAGACCCCAAATAGCCAAAGTAATATTGAAGAAGAAAACCAATATGGGAGGCATCACAATCCCAGACTTTAACCTCAACTACAAAGCTGTAATCATCAAGACTATATGGTATTGGCACAAAAACAGACACATAGACCAATGGAATAGAATAGAGACCCCAGAATTGGACCCACAAATGTATGGCCAACTAATCTTTGACAAAGCAGGAAAGAGTATCCAATGGAAAAAGGCAGTTTCTTTAACAAATTGTGCTAGGAGAACCGGACAGCAACATGTAGAAGAATGAAAGTAGACCACTTTCTTACACCATACACAAAAATAAACTCAAAGTGGACAAAGGATCTGAATGTGAGACAGAAAACCATCAAAACCCTAGAGGAGAAAGCAGGAAAAAAAATCTCTTTGACCTCAGACACAGCAATTTCTTACTCGACACATCTCCAAAGGCAAGGAAATTAAAAGTAAAAATGAACTATTGGAACCTCATGAAGATAGGAAGCTTTTGTACTGCAAAGGAAACAATCAGCAAAACTAAAAGACAACTGACGGAATGGGAAAAGACATTTGTAAATGACATATCGGATATAGGGGTGGTATCTAAAATCTATAAAGAACTCACCAAACTCCACACTCGAAGAACAAATAATCCAGTGAAGAAATGGGCAGAAGACATTAATAGACACTTTTCCAAAGAAGACATCCAGATGGCCAACAGACACATGAAAAGATGCTCAACGTTACTCATCATCAGGGAAATACAAATCAAAACCACAATGAGTTATCACCTCACGTCAGTCAGAGTGGCTAAAATTACAAATCAGGAGACTATAGGTGCTGGTGAGGATGTGGAAAAATGGGAACCCTCTTGCACTGCTGGTGGGAATGCAAACTGGTGCAGCTGCTCTGGAAAACAGTGTGGAGGTTCCTCAAAAAATTAAAAATAGAACTACCCTATGACCCAGCAATAGCACTGCTAGGAATCTACCCAAAGGATACAGGAGTGCTGATGCATAGGGGCACTTGTACCCCAATGTTTACAACAGCACTTTCAACAATAGCCAAACTATGGAAAGAGCCTAAATGTTCATCAACTGATGAATGGATAAAGAAGATGTGGTTTACATATACAATGGAATACTACTTGGCAATGAGAAAGAATGAAATCATGCCATTTGCAGTAACGTGGATGGAACTGGAGGGTATTATGCTAAGTGAAATAAGCCAGGTAGAGAAAGACAGATATCATATGTGTTCACTCATATGTGGATCTTGAGAAACTTAACAGAAGACCATGGGGGAGGGGAAGGGGGAAAAAGTTACAGAGAGGGAGGGAGGCACTCTTAAGGACTGAGAACAAACTAGGGGTAGATGGGGGGTGGGGGAGAAGGGAAAATGGGTGATGGGCAGGGAGGAGGGCACTTGTTGGGATGAACACTGGGTGTTGTATGGAAACCAATTTGACAATAAATTATATTTAAAAAAAGAAAAACTGATAAGCCGATTCTATGGAGATGATTTAATATTTTAATTTTACTTCGGCCTCTGAAGAATGGAACAGAGAGAAGAAAGGCAGCAGATTGTGGTATTTGGACTGTGGGCCCTAAAGGAGAGGCTAGTGCTTCTTGAAGGGGAGGTGGCAGGAATTCCTCATGGATTGGCTGTGGAAGGTCAGTAAAAGTAGCAAGGCTTTCAGGCTTTCAGAGAAGCAGGATGTTTCCTGCTCCCCATGGTCTGAGCTCAGATGGGCTAGTAGCCCTGGAGGTTCACATGACTTCCAGTGGAGCCTGGCCTGGGTTCACCTGGGACTCAGTTCTGGGGGGCCTAGGGAGCCTCATGGTGCTGCAGCCATGACGCTCTTTTAGCGTTGAAGAAAACCAAGTAGCTTAAAGAAATCAAACAGTCTGCTAAACTCCCACATGCACAGGGAATGTAGCTGTACCTAGAATTTAGAACATCTGTAATCCAAAGCTCAGTCTCTGAACTATGACTTCCCATTGCCTGCCACACCAGAGCTGACCAACTCACAGGCCTGGGAAGTAAAGAAGGAAGACAAATATGGTCTTCCAGAAAGAGGCAACTGAATTCTTAATTTCCAAAACCAGCAAATTGTACATAAACATAAGAATTATGTGTACATTATTTAAAAAATATATACATACATATAAATGTTTGCAATGTTTTCAGTCCCACCTAACACATTTAAAACCTTCTCCATTCGTCTTTGCATCCAGATGAGGCACCCCTATCTTGCTCTCAAATGCCCCAAGGAGAGTATGAGAAAGAACAGGGAGGGGCTGGGACACAGGATCTGAGGCACATGCAGCAGCAGGGGCTGTGACTGACCTGTAGTAGTAGTGTGCTTGTGTGTGGTACACCTGTGCAATGTGTATATGCAGTGAGTGTATGTGTATGTTGTGTGGCATGTGTGTGGAACATGTGCTGATTCTGCATGCATTTGTGTTGTGGTATGCTGCAGTATAGAGTGTGTGTGGATATATGTGTGGTCAGAATGGCTTATGTACTGCATAGCATGTGTGGTACATGTGAGTGGTATGTGACATATATATTGTATGGTGTGTGCATATTGTGTGTGACATAAATGTGAGGTCTCTGAGTGCATGGTGTGTGTGTGTGTGTGTGTGTGTGTGTGTGTGTGTGCATGTATGTGTATACAGGGCACATGCATGTATGTAAAGTGTGAATGCATGTGAGATATTTGGACACATGTGAGATGTGTGCACCTGTAACGTCTATGCATGTTCAATGTGCATTATGTGATTAGTGTGTGTGCTCCCTGATGTATGTATGTGTTGTGTGGTGACTGCCTCTGTGATGAGTGGTATGTGGCATGTGTTGGGAAGTGTGTGTTGTATGGAATGGATGTGTGCATCTGTGGTGGGGATGCACGTACAGGGTGAAAGGGTGGTATGGACGAATATGTTGCATATACGTATGTGTGATGGGTACAGGTGATTAATGTGCACTGTGGTGTGTGTGTGTGTGTGTGTGTGTGTGTGTGTGTGTGTGTGTGTGATGAGTATGTGCTGTATTTTGTGTGCATGTATAGGCTCCTGAGGGCAGCCTTCAGCTCCCTATATGGCACCAGAGCTATCAAAGACCCTGGACAGTGAAGACTGTGGGAGATACACTGGACACAAGGAGTGTACTGGGAACAGTGGCCATGCACTCAGTCCCATGGAGCCTCTTGCATTTGAAATCCAAGTTGCTCTCCTCTGAAACACAGACCCAAGCCCTGGGGCTGAGCTGATGACTGAGTTTCTTCAGCAGTCTGGGCCTGAATCCTGGCTGCAGGGCTGGGGGCAGTTCTAATGTCCACTGGCTGTAGCAGTATGGAAGGTGTGCAGGTGGTGAGGGGTTTCCTGGCAGGGAAAGTCATTAGGGAATGCCCCCATGCTCACCGTCCCCATCAATGATCTCCTGCTGGGAACTCAGGCCTGCAATCATGGAACAAACTGATTAAAACAGAGAATAATCAATTATTTTTTTCAGACTCATTTTCTGAAATGGCTTAATCGATGCCTGAGGCCAAGCATTCTGTCGATTATATACGGAAGTCCAGTGGCTATGCTCCTGAGACACTGCCACAGTGCTGTAAGGGAGAGTCCACAGGCCTTTGCTCCTTGGGAGCAGGGGGGCCTCCCACCCCATTCCTTTCTCCAGCAACTAGGGAACGTATGCTGGCTGCAAGAACAGAGAATGACCAAGGATAAGGCTCACACTCCCAGCACTAAACTCTAATGGGACCCTGGGGAACCCACAAGTGCTACCCTCGCAGGGGCAGGGGTATCAACACCAACAGGCCTTTATGGATACTCTTGGAATCCAGTCTCCAATGTAGCAGAACATTATTAGGAACAAAGCTCATTTACCTCAACCAAAGTTAAACATCTAGATGGCCTGCAACCAAAATCACTGGTTTGACTCCAGGGATCAACACATGACCTGACATTCCAGCTATGGGCAGCTATGGCTGCTCTTTGCTTGCGATGTCTAGCCCAGTACAAATGCAGAATAGCCTATACTTCCTATAAATATCCTTCTTGCTACAGTACAGTACAAGGCTGTTGTGGAACTTTACCTTATTTTACAATATTTACTTGCAAAGCTCCTGTTGAGTTTATGTTAGCCTCAAGGAGATAGAGACAAAGTAGTACAGAGCTGGGGCAGGATTTTAGACGTGTCCATTATGGGCATGCATAAAGGTAGAGAGCTGGAAGAATATTAAATTCCTCTCACCATGGGAAGTCACTTTTTTTAATGTTTATTTATTTTTGTGAGAAAGAAAAAGAGAGAGAGAGACATGGATAGGGAATCTGAAGCAGGCTCTACACTGACAGCAGAGAGCCCAAAGTGGGGCTTGAACTCACGAACCATGAGATCATGACCTGAGCTGAAGTCAGACCCTTAACCAACTGAGCCACCCAGGCACCCCGGGAAGTCACTTCTTAATACATGGAGTGTTTAAAATAAATTGGTCAGGATGCAGATGGCTAATAAAATTAACCCAATTTTCTAACATGACTAGTAAGATATAAACAATGGTAGATAATCTGTGCTTACATTTTGAGAAAAAATCTTTTTCTCGCAAAAATGTATGAGGTCGCACAGTGGAATTATACATCCTGTGCAAAATTCATCTGCGTAAACTACAACACTACAAAGATGCAAAAACAGCTGCCAACAGCTGTCACATTAACTGCCTAATGTACAACTTCTGTTTCGGAAGTCAGCAGTCTTATGTTCAACAGGCTGAAAGAGATACCATCTGAGGACTGAGTAGGTGATATTTACAACTACTCTTTTCCATGTGTAAGTTAAGAAATAGTATTTTATTTTGACATTAACTATATAATGCTTATACCAGCCAGCTTGGAATTCTTTGATAAAACAGGCATATAAAAATGATAATATGCTTATTCTAATATTGAAACATTTATCAGTGATATCACAGTAAATAAATTCAAATCATACTTTGAAGTTTTGTTTCTAGAACTGGAGGACCAGGTTGTTTCAGGTGAACATTCACACTGGAATAACTGGGCAACATGGCAAAAGATAAGAGGGAAGGCTGTTTGATGACTATGGGGAATACAAAGGCAATAAGGAAATTTAAGGCTGAGATCTTAGAGGCAAGATGAGAGCAGTGAGCCTAGCAACTGGAAGCCACTTCCCCATTGCGGATACCACAAATGATAAAAGCTATGGCTGAGAGGCTGAGAAGTTCAACAGGGCTTTCAATAAATCTTCTGGATCTGGGAAGACAAAACCCAAAACTCAGGATCCGCAAAGAACACATCTTGGTCAACACTCCAGGCTTTCAGCTGGGAACCTACAGGGCTACATCCCAAGAGTCAGAGTGAACTAGAGCATCCATAGCATGGAAATAAGTCTAGCTTCAAATCACTTAAATCCCTGTTTGGCTTAAAGTGGTTTTGAATTGATAATACTCCAATCCCAGCTGTCTTGAATAAGCAAACTTAATCCTCTCTGGAAAAAGATAAAATCACCCAGAGCCTAAAATTACATTTCAAAATTTTAATATATAATAACCAGCACTCAATTAAAATGATCAGGATTATGGAAAATCAAGACTGGACAGAAAAATAAGAAAAAAGACAGTAAGAGCAGAAATACAGGAAATCTAGACAATGGAATTATCAAACATATACTTTAAGATAATCATGACTAATATGTTGAACATAACTAATATGTTGAAGTTAAAGAATTTTGGCAGGGAACTTGGAAATATAAAAATAAGCCAAGTGGAAACTCTGGCACTGAAAAATGGAATAACTAAAATAAGAACTCAGTGAGTATGTTTAAGAGCTGATGGTTCCCATGAAAATATAATTGATAAACTGAAAGGTCAAAAGAGAAGCTTTAGTCTGAAGCAGACACACACACACACACACACACACACACACGCACACACACTCACATGCACACTAAGGGCAGAGCACAGGGGTGACAGGTAAAGGATAGAAGTATATAAGCACAAGCACAAAGACCATAAGACCCAAAATATGTATAACTGAATCCCATAAAGAAAAAATATAAAGGATGGGATGTAAGCAACGTTTAAGAAAGATAATGATAGAATTTTCTTTTTTTTTAAATTTTTTTTTACATTTATTTTTGAGAAACAGAGTGAGACAAAGCGTGAGCGGGGGAGGGGCAGAGAGAGAGGGAGACACAGAATCTGAAACAGGCTCCAGGCTCTGAGCAAGCAGCAGCATAGAGCCTGATGAGGGGCTCGAACCCATGAACTATGAGATCATGACCTGAGCTGAAGTCGGATGCTCAACCGACTGAGCCACCCAGGTGCCCCTAGAATTTTCTAAAATTGATGAAAAATATCAAGTCACAGGTTCAGAAGTGGTATGAACTCCAAAGAGGAAAAACATATGGAAAACACAAATAGGCAATTTTTAATAAAGCTGCTGGAAAACTAAGATGAAGAAAAAATTTTTAGAAACAGGAAGGAACACTCCCAAAAAACAAGAGTCCAGGGCTGGATGGCTTTCCAGGGGAATTCTACCAAACATTTAAAGAAAAGTTAAAACTTATTCTTTTGAAGCTGTTGCAAAAAAATAGAAATGGAAGGAAAACTTCCAAACTCATTCTATGACACCAGCATTACCTTGATTCCAAAACCAGACAAAGACCCCACTAAAAAGGAAAACTACAGACCAATTTACCTGATGAACATGGATGCAAAAATCCTCAACAAGATACTAGTCAACTGTATCCAATAATACATTAAAAGAATTATTTACCATGACCAAGTGGGATTTATACCTGGGATGCAGGGCTGGTTCAATATCCACAAAACAATCAATGTGATACAACACATCAGTAAAAGAAAGGACAAGAACTACATGATCCTCTCAACAGATGCAGAGAAAGCATTTAACAAAACACAGCATCCTTTCTTGATAAAAACCCTTAAGAAAGTAGGGATAGAAGTATCATACCTCAAGATCATAAAAACCATATATGAAAGACCTACTGCTAATATCATCCTCAATGGGGAAAAACTGACAGCTTTCCCCCTAAGGTCAGGAACACAACAGGGATGTCCATTCTTCACTACTGTTATTCAACATAGTATTGGAAGTCTTAGCCTCAGCATTCAGACAACCAAATATGTTAATTATCACATATAATGTAGATAAGCTAAATATTCCATGTTAAAGACATCAGAACATATATATTTTTTAAAAACCTAATTATATACTGCTTAGAAAAGCTACATCTTAAATACAAGGTTTCAGAAAGGTTAAAAGTAAAAAGATAGAAAAATATATAATGCAAACACTAAAAGAAAGAATGTAGAAATACTAATATCAGAGAAGTAGACTTTAAGGCAAATAAAACTTTAATGAAGATAGAAAAAAATGTTTATAATGATAAAGGGGTCAGTCCAACACAAAAGATATGACAAGACTGAATGTATTTAACCTCAAAGCATATAAGACAAAAGCTGACAGCAATTAAAAAAGAAATACATATGTCCACAAGCATAGCTGGAGGTTTTAACCAAGCACTCTCAGTAACTGAGAACAGGCAGTAAAAAAAATCAGTATAGATTTAAGTGCAGCCTAGAACTGGCTCCACAGCAACGGGGTATCTTACAGTTCACATGGCAGGCATGTGGCCCTGTGTTTCAGTTGTCTTTTTGGGTGTATGGGACAAGGATGTGGAAGCTGGCAACTCCAGCTACTCTCCCTTTCACTGTCTTTCTAAGTAATAAACTGAATCCAAAAGTGGCTCATCGTATCTTTACCACATGAACCAGTCAGGCCCTTCCCTTGCCTAGTTGTGTGTGTGTGTGTGTGTGTGTGTGTGTGTGTGTGTGTGTGTGTTAGACAGAAATCAGTAACAAGAAGATAATTAGAAAATCCTCAAATGCTTGGGAATTTAGCAGAAATGTCTAGCCTTCAACATAAATATCTGAAAAGAAGAGGCTGAACTGAACATCAATAATCTAAGTTGAGGGGTTGGTGAATTAAGGTCCAGGGCCAATTCCAGCCTGCCCCGTTTTTATGCAATGCATGAGCTAAGAATAGCTTTCAATTTTTTAAATGGTTAAAAAAAGAATATGTGACAGAGACCATATGTGGCTTGCAAATAAATGGACTTACTATCTGTCCTTTTGCAGAAAAATGTTTGCCAATTCCTGATCTAAGTATTCATAGTAAATAGTTTTAAAAATAGCAGATTTAATAAAAATATAATGGAAAGAAAAAAGGGAACAAAGAAGAGATAAGGCAAAGAACAAATAGTGATATGCTAGATCTATGGCAAAATGTATCAAGAATTTATAAAGATAAGATCAGAATTCAATGAAAGAGATAACTAACAATAGAAAGAATTAATAAAACCATATGGTGATTCTTTGAAGAGACTTAAAATAATCAATAACTCTGGCAAACCTAATCTCCCCATATCCATCTCCATCTCTATCTTTATGCAAAAGAAGGCAGACACACAAGAATATACACTGTATGATTCCATGTATACAAAATCCAAGAACTGGAAAAACGATCATAAGATGTTAGAAGTCATGAATTCTTGGGAGAAGGAAGGTTTAGTTACAGAAAGAGGGAAGGAAAGGGACTTCTGAGCTGCTGATAATATCATAGTTTTTGATTTGATGGCAATGATGGTTGCACAGGTTGTACACTTTGTGAGAATTCATTAGGCTATATACTTACAATTTTTTATAATTTCTGTATTTATATAATACTTCACTAGGAAATTTAAAATATCATTTTTTGGAGGTATCAAATTCCAAATACTTGGTATATCTTGTTAGATTTACTATGTACCATGTTTTGCACAATATCACATGAAAAGTGGTTACTTAGAATATACATTTGATTTTAAAAAGCTATTAATTCAAAATTCACAGATTTCTCTGGCATTTCCCATGTTCAGAAGTTATTTGGCAGTTAGTCTTAAGACTCTGTTCAGAGAGCACTGTGGAGTGGTAATACCACGCTGCATCCATCCCCATGCTTCGTCTTCCTGTTGAACCATCAAAGTCTGTGTATTACCTTCACTGGGGTTTGTCAGGGATACTTTGTTTTATATAGGAACATAACATATTGCTTTTCTGTTGACTTATTTTCCTTTGCTAACCCCAAAGGCCTTACCTTTATTATTGTCTGGTCTAAGATGTTCCTAAATAGAGCAAGTATATTAAGATTTTTTCTCAATTGATTAAAAAAGCTATTAATTCATAACAAAAATAAAATAAGAATATTTATAAATATAAATATAAAATACAAGCAAATATGTAGTTTTATACATTTGTACCTTTTAATTAGTCTATTATTATTCACCCTTGGTCTAAATTTAACACCAAGTTAAAAGCAGTGGTATTTATTCTTGTAGGCCTGATTATTATTACTCAAATAAATCATGCATGAAGAAAAGGAAAGTATGCCAAAAGCTGCAAGATCATGACATAGTAAGCATTAACATCTCACAACAAATGGGGAGAATGCTATTAAAGGAATATCTATGACTAATTAGGCAGATGACACACAGTGATAAAAGAAATAAAACTTTCTAAATATCAGGAAACAAAATGAATTTGAAACTAGTACCTTCAAAGGGATTATAAGTAGTCTATTGGGTTCTTCCCAGATGGGAAGACTTTGGCACATGTAGTCCTCAACAGCAAAATTAAATAAAATTGTGGTAGATGAAAGGAAGGCATAAATTGCAATTTGTATCAACTATTGATACCTGTCCTCTACTGAGGCCCTGTTATGTGCCATCATGGTACCATATATACATTATTTCATTTAATCACACCACTATTTAATAGCTGCAGAAACTTAGTCAGAGAGTCAAACTCCTTGGCCCAGTGATTCAGCAGTCCAGGAAGTGGGGGGCTAGGACTTAGACACAGAATGGTCTATCTAGCTTCAGCCAACTTCACAAAAATACTTCAGCTACCTGATACTCCTAATGACAGCTACCTGATACTTCAGCTACCTGATACTCCTACTGACAACTTCCCTCCCCTGATACAACTGCTTCAATCTTCTCCCCATGTGTGGTGGCCCCACTCTAACACAGCACTTACTTTCTGTTATTTATACCTTTGTGTAGTCCCTGAAACATTCTACCAATGGAATGTGGCAGAAGTGATGGGATGTCATGTCCAAGATTATATTATAAAATATTGCGGCTTCTGCTGTGGGAATGTCTGTCTCTTTTTTTCATCACTCATTCTGGGTAAAGTCAACTGAAATCTTATGAGGAGACTCAGGCATGTTGTAAGAAATGGAAGTCTCCTGCCAATAACAAATGAAGAATGGAGGCCTGTTGGCTACCATGGAAGCCTGGAAGCAGAGCCTCCAGCCACAGGTGAGCTTCAGATGATGGCAGCCAGACCTTAAATGCAATCTCAGGAATGACTCTGAGCCAGAGAACCATCCAACTAAGCCACTCATGGATTCTTGATACTTAAAAATGGTGTGTGATTTATACGATTATTTTTCAAGTTGCTAAATTGTGGGATGATTCAGTATGTGACAATAGATAACTAACACATCGTGACTCTAGACTTTGACTACATAAACATTCCTGATTTTAAGAAACACAAGAAGTGCTACAGAATATCACTACACATGCTCCAGACTGGCTAAAGTTGAAAGACTGGCAACACCAAATGCTGGCAAAGATTATGGAGTGACTGGAACTTTCACACATTGTTACAGTAGGAATGTAAAATAGTGCAACCATTATGGGAAAAGGTCTGGCAACTTCTCTAAAAGTAAACATATATTTAACAAGGCTTCAGATATTCTACTCCTAAGTATTTATCCAAGAAAAATGAAACTACCTCTCCACAAGAAGATATGTTTATAGCAGCTTTACTCATAATAGCCAATCCTGGAAATCACTCAGATGCCCATTAAATAGTGAATGGATAAGCAAATTGTGGTGTATCCACACAAATGGAATACTACTTAGCAATAAAAAGAAATGAACTACTGATCCACTTAACATGGTTGAATCACAAAAACATGCTCACTTCTGCACAGCAAAAAGCATGATCAACAAAATGAAAAAATAACCTATGGAATGAAAAAAAAATTTGTAAACCACATATCTGATAAGAGATCAATATCCAATATCTACAAGGAACTCCTATAACTCAATAGCAACCCCCACCCCAATAATTCTATTAAAAAAGGACAAAGGACCTGAACATATATTTTTATAAAGAAGGCATACATATGGCCAACAGGTACATGAAGGTGCTCAACATCACTGATCATTAGGGAGATGCTTGATCAAAACCACAATAAGATATCACCTTGTACCTGTTAGAGTGGCCATAATCAAAAGATAAGAGGTAACAAATACTGGCAAGGATGTAGAGAAAAGAAAACCTTTATGCACAGTTGGTGGGATTGTAAGTTGGTATAGCCACTAGGAAAAAAGTATGAATGTTTCTCAAAAATTTTAAAATATAACTATCATTTGATGCAGTAATTCCACTTCTGAAAATATATTTGAAGGAAACAAAAACACTATGTCAGAGAGGTATTTGTGCCCCCATGTTCAAAGCAGAATTATTTTAAAAAGCCCAGACATGGAGGGATGCCTGGGTGGCTCAGTCAGTTGAGCGTCCAACTTCGGCTCAGGTCATGATCTCACAGTCCATGAGTTCGAGCCCCACATCGGGCTCTGTGCTGACAGCTCAGAGCCTGGAGCCTGCTTCAGATTCTGTGTCTCCCTCTCTCTTCCCCTCCTCCACTCATGCTCTGTCTCTCTCTGTCAAAAATAAATGAACTTTAAAAAAATTAAAAAAAAGCCCAGACATGGAAATAACCTAAGTATTCATTGATGGATGAGGGATAAAGAAGCTATGATGTACACACACACACACACACACACACACACACACTGGAATATTATTCAGCCATAAAAGAAGGAAATCCTGCCATATGTGATAACATGGGTGGACCCTGAGGGCATTAAGTGTTAAGTATAACAAGTTAGACAGACAAAGATAAATACTGTTTGATCTCATTCATATGTTGAATCTTAAAAAAACAACAAAAAAATACCAACCTGATTGAAAAAGATAAAATTTATGGTTAACAGAGGTGGGGGTTGGGGGAATTGAATGAAGATGGTCAAAAGGTACAAATTTCCAGTTATAAGAAAAATAAGAGCTGATGGGGTCCCTTAGTAGCTTAGTCAGTTGAACATCTGACTTTTGGTTCAGGTCACGATCCCAGGATTGTGGGATGGAGTCCCACAATGGGCTCTATACCTATTATGGAGCCTTCTTGGGATTCTCTCTCTCCCTCTCTCCCTCTACCCCTCTCCCATTCTCTCTCTCTTTCTTTCTCTCTCTCTTTCTCTAAAAAAGAAAAGAAAAATTAAAAAAAGTAAGAACTGAAAATGTAATGTACAACATGACTATCATTTACACTGTTGTATGGAATATTTGAAAGTTGTCAAAAGAATAAATCCTAAGAGTTCTTATCACAAGAAAAAAAAATTTTTTTGGTATCTATAGGAGATGATGGATGTTAACTAAACTCATTGCGGTAACTATTACACAATATATGTAAATTAAGTCATTATGCTCTATACTTTATACAGTGCTGTATGTCAATTAAATTCTAGAAACAAATCCTTTATTAGATATATGATTTGCAAGTATTTTCTTCTACCTGTAGTTTATCTTTTTATTTTTTAACACTACATTTAAAAGTCAGTTTTTAATTATGATGAAACCCAATTTCTCATTTTTTTTCTGTTATGGATAATGCTTTTTGTGTCATATCTACAAAATCTTTGCCTAGAGGAGCTGACTAAAATGGAGACATAGGGGGCTCCTGAGCCACCCTCCTCCCATTAATGAACCCAAAGTACAGCAACACACAGAATAATTCCCTCTGAAAGAGATCAAGAGACCACCTGAGCAACTGACACAAATCAGGTGAATAAGGAAATATCCACAACAAAATGGGAAGGAAAGGCTGAGACACAATCTCACCATAAACTCCACTCTTGGCACAGCACCAAACAACCCCCAATTCCCAACTTCTCCCTGAAGAGCAAGGTATATGGAGAAAACATTTAGCTCCTCAATTTTTAAGAGTCCTACATGAGAGATGGGCCCCCAAAACACTTAGATATGAAAGCCAATAGAGCTTATATCCAGGAGACCCACAAAACTGTAGCAAACAAAGAAGTAGTTCTTAACCAGCATCCAAGCATTCACTGCAGCTCCCCCACCCCTGGTGCTCAGCACAGAGAAAGTAAACAGAAAGAAATCGATGCCCATTGAATAGTATGGATAAGTAAACTGTCTTTCCTAGTCTTTCCCTGTAAAGGGTTTATCTGCATACTTCAAAAGCTGCTATTTGAGAGCCAGACTTCTAATTTAGTATGCATCTAGGGGCCAGATGCACTTTCCCTGCGTTATTCTTTAGCCTACCCAAACAATAAAACCAAGTCACCAGTATCTCCCTGGAAGGAACTTGTAGCCATGTCTGTGCCCAAGTTTTTATGGATACTACCTGAGGGATGGGTCTCTGCCTGGATCTGATAGCCAATGGGACTTCCATTCATAAATCACATTGGACAAGTACAGAAATAAGTTCTTAATAAGCTCCCTTCTCCCCACCCTCACCATGGCTCAGCATAAGAGGAGAAAGCAAAAATGCCCATCTTCCAGTCTTTCCATGAAAGGGGTTTATCTGTAAACCTTAAAAGCTGTTGTCTGAAGGGCAGACTTTTATTTTACCATGTATCTAAGGGCTAGCAATGATTTTCCCCAGGCACTAGGGACCTGTTGGATTCTTGCCCTGCTCTTTCCCTCCAGCCCACTCCAACAAAACCAAGTTGCCAGTATCTCCTATGAGAAAGTTGTGCAGATGGTTGACACTCCAGATTTTGTGGCATCTGCCTGAGGGATGGGACCCGAGATCTCCTGACTCTGACAGACAACAGGACATGCATTCACAAGTACCACAATACTTTAGCAAATAATCAAGCAGTTCTTAGTAGGTGCAGGAGCACCCTTACCACACACACAGACACACTCACTATACTCCCAGGCCCAGTACAGAGGAAGCAGGAAAAAAAATGTACATCTCTAAGTTTTTCCCTGAAAGGGGCTTAACTATGTATTTTCCCAGGTACTGCCTGAGGGTCTAGCTTCTAAGTGGCCTGCATCTAAGTGCTGACTATAATTTTCTCCTTTGGGACACATAGGTCTGGGCACATTGATAGGTCTGGGCACACAGTCAACTACTAGGAACCACTAAGAACAAAAAAAAGGAGTTTGGAAAATCATAAAAGTTTGAGAGACAATCAAGTGGTTGGGCTGGGCAAAGTGATAAGGTTCATCTAGATGAGACCACTCTGCCAAGACTGGGAGAGGTGACTTTTATCTAATGCACAGAAACTAATACATAGAATCTAGACAAATATAGAAATAGGATATGTTCCCAACAAAAGAATAAGAAAAATATTCAGAAACAGATCTTAACTAAATGGAAAGAACTGATTTACCTTATAGGGAATTCAAAGTAATGGCCATGAAGACAGTCACTGATGATAGGGGAGCAATGTATGAACAAAGTGAGAATTTCAGCAAAGAGAAAATATAAAAAAAATTACCAAAGAACTAACAGAGCTGAAGAATATAATAAACTGAAAAATTCAATAGAGGGGTTCAACATCAGACTACAACAAATAGAAGAAAAGATCAGTGAACTTGAAGACAGGGCAATGCATTCATCCAGAGGAGCAACATGAAAAAATAATGAAAAAGAGTTAGGATAGCCTAAGGGATCACAGAACACCACAAGAGGATCAATATACACATCACCGGAGGGTGCCTGGGTGGTTCAGTTGGTTAAACATCTGAGTCTTGACTTTGGCTCAGGTCATAATCTCATGGTTTGTGAGTTCCAGTCCCACATAGGTCTTTGCACTGACAATGTGGAGCCTTCTTGGATTCTGTCTCCCTCTCTCTCTGCCCCTCTTCTTTTTATTTTCTTAACACTTATTTATTTTTGATAGAGAAAGAGACAGAGCATGAGGGGGGCAGGGATGGGGGGGGCACAGATTCTATAACAGGCTCCAGGCCTTGAGCCGTCAGCACAGAGCCCAATGGGGGATTCAAACTCAGGAACCAAGAGATCGTGACCTGAGCAAAAGTCAGATGCTTAACAGACTGAGCCACCTAGGCACCCCTCTCTCTGCCCCTTTTCTCTTGCTCTCTATATTTCTCTCAAAATAAATAAAAAAATAAACTTTAAAAAACATTTAAAAACATCATTGGGGTTTCAGAAGGAGAAGACAGAGATAAAAAGGCAGAAAGAATATTAAAAGAAATAATGGCTGAAAACTTCCCTAGCTGGGGAAAGAAACAGACACCTAGATTCAGGAAGCTCTGAGATTTACAAACAAAATGAATTCAAACAGACCCACAGTGAGATACATTATAATTCAATTGTCAAAAGTTAAAGACAAGGAGAGAGGAAAGCAACTTGCTATATACAATGTATAGGGGAGACTCTAAAAGACTGTCAACAGATTTTTCAGCAGAAAATCTGCAGGCCAAAAGTGGGAGGGGCAATATATTCAAAGTGCTGAGAGGCAAAACTGCCAAACAAAAATACTCTAGCTGGTAAAGTTGCCCTTCAGAATTGAAAGAGACAGGGTTTTCCAGATAAACAAAAAAGTGAAGGCATTCATTGCCACTAGATCAGCCTTGCAAGAAATGTTAAAGGGAGTTATTCAAGATAAAACAAAAGAATGCTAATTAGTAATAGGAAAGCATGTGAAAGTATAAAATTCACTGGTAAAAGTAAATATACAGTTAAATTCAGAATACTCTAAAGAGGTAATCTCAGTGGATAAAGCATAGATAATTCTAGAATGCAGATTAAGGACAAAAGTATTAAAATAATTATAACTACAATAATTTGTTAATAGACACAGTGTATAAAGATGTAAATTATGAAATGAAAAACATGAAATGCGGTGTGTAAAAATGTATACCTTTTGTGTGTGTTTGATGTTATGTTGTATCAGCTTAAAGTAGATTATTACAAATATGTTATATGTAAGCCTTATGGTAACCACTAAGAAAATGTCTAGAGTAGATACACCAAAGAGAAAGTAATAAAACAATACAACTATAGAAAATCCTCAAATCACAATGGAAGAGAGAAAGAGAGGAAGAAAGGAACAAAGGAATTAAAATCAAATCCTCACAAAACAATGAATAAAATGCAATAGAAAGTCCATACCTTCCAATAATCACTTTGAATGTCAATGGACTAAATTCTGCAATCAAAAAGAATGGCTGAATGGATAAAATAAAACAAGACCCAACTATATGTTGCCCTATAAGAGGCTCACTTAAGAGTAAGGGAACATACAGACTGAAAATGAATAGGCAAAAAAAAAAAAAAAAAAAAAAAAGTATTCCATGCAAATGGAAACCAAAAGAAGGCTGTGTTAGATATATTTACATAAGAAAAAATACATTTTAATCCAAAGACTATAACAAAAGAAAAAAAAAGGTCATTACATAATGATAAAAGAATTCATCAAGAGGAAATAACATTTGTAAATAATTATACACCCAACATGGAAAAACTCAAACATATAAAGCAAATATTAACAAATCTGAAGGGAAAAACAAGAAAGCAATACATAATATCAAGGGACGTCAAGATCACACTTTCAGCAATGGATCACCCACACAGAAAATAAATAAGGAAACATTCAATCTAAACACATGTTAGACCACATGGACCTAAAAGACATATAGAGAACATTCCATCTAACGGCAGTAGAATATACATTCTTCTCAATAGCATGTGGAACATTCTCCATGAGAAATCATATTTTAGGCCATAAAACATGTCTTAATGAATTTTAAAAGGCTGAACTCACACCAAGTGTCTTTTATGACCACAATGGTATAATATTAGAAAGCAATTACAAGAAAACTGGAAAATTCACAAATATGTGGAAATTAAAAACCATGCTCCCAAACAACTAATGGGTCAAAGAAGAAATCAAAAGAAAAACAAAAGTCTTGAAACAAATGAAAATGGAAACATGATATACTAAAACTTATGGGGTGGAGGAAAAGCAGTTTGAAGGGGGAAGCTTATAGTGAAAATGCCTACATTAACAAAAGGTAAATATTTCAAATAAATAACCTAATGTTACTCCTCAAGAAACTAGAAAAAGAATAAAAAGCTAAGCCCATAGTTAGTAGAAGGATGGAAATAACAAATATATTAGAGTTGAAATAAATGAAATAGACACCAGAAAAACAAGAGAAAAGATAAATGTAATTGAGAGCTGTTTTTTGAAATATAAAATACAGAAATCTTTAGACACAGCAAGAAAGAAAAAGAAGACTTACACAATTAAAATGATAAATAAAAGAGGAGACATTACCACTAATATTACAGAAATACAAAGAATCAAAGAAACAACTATGAACAATAATATACCAATGAAATGGACATCCTAGAAGAAATGGATAAATTCCTAGAAACACAAAACTTAGCGAGACTCAATCATGAAGAAATATAAAATCTGAAAAGAGTAATTACTAATAAGCATTTTGAGTCAATAATAAAAAATCTCCCAAGAAAGAAAAATCAAGGAGTAGATGGCTTCACTTGTGAATTCTATCAAACATTTAAAGAAGAACTAATACAGGTGGCGCAGTCGGTTAAGCGTCCGACTTCAGCCAGGTCACGATCTCGCGGTCCAGTCCGTGAGTTCGAGCCCCGCGTCAGGCTCTGGGCTGATGGCTCAGAGCCTGGAGCCTGTTTCCGATTCTGTGTCTCCCTCTCTCTCTGCCCCTCCCCCGTTCATGCTCTGTCTCTCTCTGTCCCAAAAATAAATAAAAAACGTTGAAAAAAAATTTTTAAAAAAAAAAATAAAAAAAAAAAAAAGAAGAACTAATACAAACTTTCTCAAACTCTCCCCAGAAAACAAAAGAGAAAGGATAATTTTCAAAATCATTTTATGAGGACAGAATTACTCTAATGCCAAAGCAGACAATGACACTACAGAATTAGAATATTATTGACTAATATTCCTGATGAACATAGATGAAAAGATCCCAACAAAATATTAGCAAACTGAATTCAACAATACATTAAAAAGGGCATACACCATGCTCAAGTGGGGTTTATTACACAGATGCAAGTGTGACTTAAGCATCCATAAAGTAGTCAATATGATACACTATTAAAAAATTGAAATATAAATATCATATGATCATCTTAATAGATGTCAAAAAAGGATTTTACAAAATTCAACATCCTTAAATAATACAAACTTTCAACAAACTGGGTATGGAGGAAATATACCTCAACAAAATAAAGGCCAGGGGCACCTGGGTGGCTCAGTTGGTTAAGCGTCTGACTTCGGCTCAGGTCATGATCTCAGTTTGTGGGTTTGAGCCCCACATTGGGCTCTGTGCTGACAGCTCAGAGCCTGGAGCCTGTTTTGGATTCTGTGTCTCCCTCTCTATCTGCTCCTCCCCTGTTCATGCTCTGTCTCTCAAAAATGAATAAACATTAAAAAAAATTTTAAAAAAACCCAGAAAGGCCATATGTGACAAGCCCACAACTAACATCTTTCTCAATGGTGAAAAGTTGAAAGATTTTTCTTTACAATCAGGAGCAAAAATGGATCTCCACTCTTACCACTTTCATTTTACATAGTACTGGAAGTCCTAGTCAGGGCAGTTAGACAAGAACGAGTAGCATCAGAAGTCAGAAAGGAAGAAGTAACATTGTCTTTCTCTGCAGATAACATGATATTATATATGGAAAACCCTAAAGACTCCACCAAAAAAGCTGTTGAAATTAATAAACAAATTCAATAAATTTTCAGGATAGAAAATCAATAAAAAAAATCAGAAGAGACTCTAAAAATACAGAGAACAAACTGAAGGTACTGGAGGAATGTTGGGTGGGGGATGGGTGATAGGCATTAGGGAGGGTACTTGTTGGGATGAGCAGTGGGTGTTATGTGTAAATGTTGGATCACTCCATTCTACTCCTGAAATCAT
Organism: Neofelis nebulosa; assembly: GCF_028018385.1. Lineage (NCBI taxonomy): Eukaryota > Metazoa > Chordata > Mammalia > Carnivora > Felidae > Neofelis > Neofelis nebulosa. The sequence continues at coordinate 22,403,832 of NC_080788.1, forward strand.
TATTACAGTATATGTTAACTAACTTGGGTTTAAATAAAAAAAAAAATCAGTTGAATTTCTATACACTGACAACAAATTAGAGAAATTAAGAAAAAAGTCTTATTTACAAGAGCATCAAAAGCAAGTACATTTTTAGGAATAAATTTAACCAAGGAGGTAAAATGTCTGCACATTGTATGATTTTGATGAAAGAAAGTGAATAAAACAAATAAATGGGAAGAAGTCCCATGTTTTTAGGTTAGAAGAATTAATGTTGTTAAAATGTCTACACTACTAAAGCCATATATAGAGTCAATGCAATCCCTACTGAAATTACAATGGTATTTTTCACAGAAATATAAAAACAATCCTAAAATATGTATGGAATCACAAAGTACCTTGACTATTCAAAGCAATCCTAAAAAAGAACAAAGCTAGAGACATTCCACTCTTTGATTTCCAACTATACTGCAAAGCTACGGTAATTAAAACAGTCTACTATTGGTATAAGTACAGACACATTAGACCAATGGAATAGAATGGAGAGTCCAGAAATAAACCCAAGCACATATAGTTAACTAATTTTCAGCAAAAGTGCCAAGAATACACAATACTGAAAGGATGGTCTGCATTCAAAACAATGCAACTGGGCCCCTGTATTTCACAAAATATATACACAAAAATCAACTCAAAATGAATTAAAGACTTGAATCTAAGACCTGAAATCATAAAACTCCTAGAAGAGTACTAGGGAATAAGCTCTTTGACATTGATTTTGGCAATGATTTTTTAGATTTGACACCAGAACCAAAAATAAACAAGTGGTACTGCATCAAATTAAAAGACTTCTGCACAACAAAGCCATCAACAAAATAAAAAGGTAATTTATGAAATGGGAGAAAATATTTGCAAACCATGTAACCGATAAGGGGTTAATATCTAAATATATAAAGATCTCATCGAACTCAATAGCAATCAATCAATGAATCAATGACTCGATTAAAAATGACTAAAGCACCCGAACAGACATTTTCCTAAGAAGACATACAAATAATCAACAGATACAAGAAAAGGTGCTTGACATCACTAATCATCAGGGAAATGCAAGTCAAAACTACAATGAGATTTCATTTCACACCTGTTAGGAAGTCTATTATCAAAAAGACAGATAAATGCTAGAGAAGGATATGGAGGGAAAGGAACCCTTGTATACTTTTGAAAGGAATGTAAACTGGTACTGACAGTTTGGAGGTACCTCAATAAATTAAAAATTACAACCACCATACAATCCAGCAATCCCACTTCTGGGTATATGTCCTATGGAAATAAAATCATTATCTCAGAGATATCTGTGCCCTCATGTTCATTGCAGCATTATTCACAATAGCCAAGGTACAGAAACAATATAAATCTCTACTGATGAATAAATGGATAAGGAAAATATGACATATATACACTATGGAACATTATTCAGCCTTAAAAATGAAGAAAAGCTTGTCATTTGTGACAAAATGGATGAAGCAGGTGGGCATTATACCAAGTGATATAAGTAGATAGAAAAAGTCAAATGCAATTGACCCTTGAATAACACTGGTTTGAATTGTGCAGATCCACTTATATGTGGACTTCTTTTGATAAATACAGTACAGTACTATAAATGTATTTTCTTTTCCTTGTGATTTAATATTTTCTTTTCTCTACTTACTTTAATTGTAATGATACAATATATAATACATATAACATACAAAATATGTATTAATGGACTGTTTTTGTATTGGTAAGGCTTCTGATCAACAGTGGGCTATCAGTAGTTAAGTTTTGGGGGAGTCAAAAGTTATACATGGATTTAAATGTGGCATGTTGGCACCCCTAACCCTCATGTTGTTCAAGCGTTAACTATTTCAGGCTATCACATATGTGGAATCTTAAAAAAAAAAAAGAACTCATAAAAATGGTGAGTAGAAAAGTGGTTGCCAAGGGCTGGTGAGTGGGAGAAATAAGGAGAGGTTGGTAAAGTATTCAGATTCTCAGTTATAAGGTAAAAAAGGTCTCACAGGAGGCCATCAAAATCCTAGAGGATAAATCAGGCAGAAACCTTTTTGACCTCTGCTGCTGCAACTTCTTACTTAACATGTCTCTGGAGGCAAGGGAAACAAAGGCAAAAACAAACTACTGGGACCTCATCAAGATAAAAAGCTTCTGCACGGCGAAGGAAACAATCAGCAAAACTAAAAGGCAGCCAATGGAATGGGAGAAGATGTTTGCAAACGATGTTTCACATAAAGGGTTAGTATCCAAAATCTATAAAGAACTTATAAAACTCAACACCCAAAAAACAAATAATCCAGTGAAGAAATGGGCAAAAGACATGAATAGACACTTTTCCAAAGAAGACATCCAGATGGCTAACAGGCACAAGAAAAAATTCTCAACATCACTTATCATCAGGGAAATACAAATCAAAACCACAATGAAATACCACCTCACACCTGTCAGAATGACTAAGATTAACAACTCAGGCAATGAAAGATGTTGGTGAGGATGCGGAGACAGAGGAACCCTTTTGCACTGCTGGTGGGAATGCAAACTGGTGCGGCTACTCTGGAATACAGTAGTGAGATTCCTCAAAAAATTAAAAATGGAGCCGCCTTACAACCCAGAAGTTGCACTACTAGGTATTTATCCAAAGGATACAGGTGTGCTGCTTTGAAGGGGTACATACACCCCAATGTTTATAGTAGTGCTATTGACAGGAGTGAAAGTATGGAAAGAGCCCAAATGTCCATCAACAGATGAATGAATAAAGATGTGGCAGTGACATATGTATGGCATACACACACACACACACACACACACACACACACACACTTGACTATTACTTGGCAATCAAAAAGAATGAAATCTCGCCATTTGCAATAACGTGGATAGAACTAGAGTGTATTATGCTAAGTGAAATTAGAGAAAGAAAAATATATGACTTCACTCATACGTGGAATTTAAGATACAAAACAGATGAACATGAAGGAAGGGAAACAAAAATAATGTAAAAACAGGGAGGGGGGAAAAACATAAGAGACTTAAAGACAGAGAACAAACTGAAGGTTGCTGGAGAGGTTGTGGGTGGTGCGATGGGCTAAATGGGCAAGGGGCATTAAGGAAGACACTTGTTGGGATGAGCACTGGGTGTTACATGTAGGGGATGAATCACTGTATTCTACTCCTGAAATCATTATTGCACTATATGCTAACATAGGTGTAAATTAAAAAAAATAAGATTAAAAATGTCTCAGAATCTAAAGTATACCATAGTTAATATAGTTGATGACACTATAATGTATACTTAAAATTTGCTAAAAATGGAGAACTTAAATTTTCTCACTGAGAGAAAAAAAAAGAAAAAGGGTAAATATGTGATATGGAGGATGTGTTAATTGAATTGAAAGGGAATCATTTCAGGGCACCTGGTGTCTCAGTTGGTTAGGCATCCAATTTTGGCTTAGGTCATGATCTCACAATTCGTGGGTTCGAGTTCTGCGTTGGACTCTGTGCTGACAGCTCAGAGCCTGGAGCCTGCTTCGGATTCTGTCTCTGTCTCTCTCCGCCCCTGCCACACCCACACTCTGTCTCTCTCTCAAAAATAAATAAACATTAAAAAAAAGGGAATGATTTCACAATGTATACATATATGAAATCGTGTACACTTAAAATATCTTCTATTTATCAGTTTATCTTATATTTATCAATTAGACCTTAATAAATCTTGAAAAAATAATCCAAGGCCATAAAGATTGTCTCCTATGCTATTTTATTTTTTCCTTCAAAATTTTACTTTAATTCTGGTTAGTTAACATATAATGTAATATTGTTTTCAGGAGTAAAATTTAGTGATTCATCACTTACATACAACACCCAGTGCTCATCACTGCAAGTGTCCTCCTTAAACTCATCACCTGTTTAGCCCATTACCTACCCACCTTCCTCCATTAACCCTCAGTTTTTTCTCTATTGTAAAGAGTCTCTTATGGTTTGGTTCCCTCTCTTTTTATTTCCCTTCCCATATGTTCATCTGTTTTGTTTCTTAAATTCCCCATGTGAGTGAAATAATATGACATCTTTTTCTGCCTGACTTATTTTGGTTAGCATAATACATTCTAGCTCCATCCATGTCCTTGCAAATGACAAGATTTCATTATTTTTGGTGCCTGAGTCATATTCCATTGTGTGTGTGTGTGTGTGTGTGTGTGTGTGTGTGTGTGTGCACGCAGGCGCACGCGTGTGTATGCCACATCTTCTTCATCCATTCATCAGTCAATGGACATTTGGGGTCTTGCCATAGTTTGGCTATCGTTGATAATACTGCTATAAACATTAGGGTATATACACACTTCAAATCTGTGTATTTGTATCCTTTGAGTATATACCTAGTAGTCCAATGGCTAGATCATAGGGTAGTTCTATTTTTAACTTTTTGAGGAACCTCCATACTGCTTCCTAGAGTGGCTGCATCAGTTTGCATTGCTACCAACAGTGCAAGGGGGTTTCCTCTTCTCTGCATCCTCACCAACACCTGTTGTTTCTTGTGCTGTTAATTTTAGCCATTCTAACAGATGTGAAGTGGTACCTCATCATGGTTTTGGTTTATAGTTCCATGATGATGAGTGATGTTGAGTATCTTTTTCACGTGTCTGTTAGCCATCTGGATGTCTTCTTTGGAAAAATGTCTGCTCATGTCTTCTGCCTATTTTTAACTGGATTATTTGTCTTTTGGGTGTTGATTTTTATAAGTTCTTTCTAGATTTTGGATACTAACCCATTATCAGATATGCCATTTGTAAATATCTTCTTCCATTCCATAGGCTGCCTTTTAGTTTTGTTGATTGTTTCCTTTGCTGTGCAGAAGCTTTTTATCTTGATGAAGTCCCAATAGTTCATTTTTGCTTTTATTTCCCTTGCCTATGGCAACATGTCTAGTAAGAAGCTGATATGGCCCACTTGAGGTTGCAGCCTGTGTTCTCCTCTAGGATTTTTATGGTTTCAGGTCTCACATTTAGGTCTTTAATATATTTTGAATTAATTTTTTCGTATGCTACAAGAAAGCGGTCTAGTTTCATTCTTTTGCACATTGCTGTCCAACACTATTTGTTGAAGAGACTGTATTTTTTATATTGGATTTTCTTTCCTGATCTGTCAAAGATTAGTTGACCACACAGTTGTGGGTCCATTTCTGCATTTTCTATTTTGTTACATTGATCTATGATTTTGTGTTTGTACCAGTACCATACTGTCTTGACAACATAGCTTGACGTCTGGAATCATGATGTCTCCAGATTTGCTTTTCTTTTTCAGGATTGCTTTGGCCATTCAGGGTCTTTAGTGGTTCCATATAAATTTTAGGTTTCTTTGTTCTACTTCTGTAAAAAAAATGCTGGAGGCATTTTGATAGGGATTGCATTGAAAGTATAGATTGTTTTGTGTAGTATAGACATTTTAACAATGTTTTTTCTTCCAAATCATGAGCATGAAATGTTTTTCCATTTCCTTGTGTCCTTTTCAATTTCTTTCATAAGTGTTCTGTAGTTTTCAACGTACAGATATTTTACCTCTTTGGTTAGGTTCATTCTCAGGTATCTTATTGGCTTTTGGTGGAATTCTAAGTGGGATCAATTCCTTGGTTTATTTTTCTGCTGCTTCATTATTGGGGTATAGAAATGGAACAGATATCTGCACATTGATTTTATATCCTGTGATTTTGCTGAATTCATGTTTTAATTATAGCAATTTTTTGGTGAAATCTTTTGCATTTTCTATATAGACTATCATGTCATCGGTGAACAGTGAAAGTGTGACCTCTTCCTTGCAAATTTGGATAGCTTTTATTTCTTTTAGTTGTCTTGTTGGGGCTAAGACTTTCTGTACAATGTTAAGTAGTAATGGGCATCCCTGTTTTGTTCCTGACCACAGAGGAAAAGCTCTCAGTTTTTCCCCTTTGAGCATGATATTAGTTGTGGGTCTTTCATATATGGCCTTTATGATGTTGAGGTGCCTTCCTTCTATCCCTACTTTCTTGAGGGTTTTTATCCAGAATGGATGCTATATTTTGTCAAATGCTTTTTCTACATCTATTGAGGGGATCATATGGTTCGTATCCTTTCTTTTATTAATGTGGTGTATCACATTGATTGATTGGTGGGTATTGAACTACCCCTGCAACCCAGGATTAAATCCCACTTGACAGTGGTGAATAATTCTTTTAATGTACTGCTGGACTCAATTTGCTAGTATTTTATTGAGAATTTTTGAATCCAAGTTCATCAGGGATATTGGCCTATAATTCTCCATTTCAGTGAGGGTATTTGTCTGGTTTTGGAATCAAGGTAATTTCTCTTTCTGCTGCTTCATTATTGGTGTATAGAAATGCAACAGATTTCTGTACAATTGATTCTGTATCCTATGACTTTAGTGAATTCATTTATCAGTTCTAGTAGTTTTTGGTGGAGTCTTTTGGGTTTTCTATATATAATATCATGTTATAGTTATATAATATAGTGGAATATTATTCAGCCATAAACATAATGAAATCTTGTCATTTGCAACAACATGGATGAAGCTAGAGAGTATAATGCTAAGTGAAACAAATCAGTCAGAGAAAGACAAATGCCATATGATTTCGCTCATATGTGGAATTTAAGAAACAAAACAAACAAGCAAAGTGGAAAAAAGAAAAAGAGAGACAAATCAAATAACAGGTTCTTAATTATAGAAAACAAACTGATGGTTACTATAGAGGAGGTGGGAAGGAGGATGGGTTAAATAGGTGAGGGGGATTAAGGAGTGCACTTGTGATGAGCAACTAGCAACTTGTGATTGTTGAATCACTATACTGTACACCTGAAACTAATATAACACTGTATGCTAACTAATTGGAATTTAAATAAAAACTTAAAAAATATAAAAATCAATTTGGAATGAGCTGACATCTCAACAATATTGAGTCTTCTGTCCCAGGGACATGCTACATCCCCCCTTTTATTTTCATCTTTAATTTCTCTAAGCAATTGTCTGTAGTTTCAGTGTATAGGCCTTACATACCTTTTTCATACTTATCCCTAAGTATTTCATATTTTTCAATGTTATGGAAAGTTGTTCTGAATTTCAATTTTCAATCATTCATTGAAGATATACAGAAATAACTGACTTCTATATCCTGTATATTACAACACTGATGAGCTCGCTTATTAGTTCCAATAACTTTTCGTAAATGTCACTGGATCTTATATATAGGTCATTACGTCTTCTGTCAATAAAGACAGTTTACTCTTCCTTTTCAATTTAGGTGCTCTTTGATTATATTTTCTTGCTTGCCTACACCAGCTAGATCCCCAGAGAAATGCTGAATAATAATGGTGAAAGTAGGCATCCTTATCTTGACATTAGGGGAAAGCATTATTTCACTAGTAACTATCATGGTAGCTGCACGTTCTCTGTTTTGTTTGTTTGTTTTTTATAAATGCTCTCTATCAAAGTTAGGAAGTACCCTTCTATTCCTAATTTTCTTAGAGTTTTTATTAGGAATGCATGTTGGATTTTGTCAAAGACTCTGCACCTATCAAGATGGTCAGATGGTTTCTGGGTTTTGGCTTGTTAATATGGTAAATTACATAGATTGATTTTTGAATGTTTAACTAGTTTTGCATCCATGGAATATAACCCATTTGGTCATAATGTTTTATCTTTCTTATGTATTTCAGAATTCAAATTGCTAAAATTTTGTTTAGCATTTTCATGTTGATCTTAATGAGGAATATCTGCCTGTAGTCTTTGATTTTGTATTAGGATAATGCTGGCCTCATAGAATGAATTGGAAAGTATATCTCCTCTTCAATTTTCTGAAGAGTTCATGTAGAATTGGTACAATCTCTTTTTTATATGTGTAGTAGAATTTACCAGCAAAGCAATCTATACCTGCATTTTCTTTGTGGGAAGGCTTTTTTTTTTTTTTGGGGGGGGGGGGGAGTCAAGTCATTTATTTGTCTTTCACATGAAAACAAAAGGGAGGGGAGAGAACAAGAGGGGATCTGGCCCGCCGCCGAGATTGCCGAGTCGGAATGGGGCAGCGGGCTTCACATTTTTGGGACAGAGAGAGACAGAGCATGAACGGGGGAGGGGCAGAGAGAGAGGGAGACACAGAATCGGAAACAGGCTCCAGGCTCCGAGCCATCAGCCCAGAGCCTGACGCGGGGCTCGAACTCACGGACCGCGAGATCGTGACCTGGCTGAAGTCGGACGCTTAACCGACTGCGCCACCCAGGCGCCCCAAGGGAAGGCTTTTTTTATAATATAAATTTCTTTAATAGATACAGAGATAGCCGTGTGATTTATTTTTTCTTTCGTTAGCTTTGGTAGTTTGCAACTTTTTTTTTTTTTTTTTTAAATTTTTTTTTCAATGTTTTTTATTTATTTTTTGGGACAGAGAGAGACAGAGCATGAACGGGGGAGGGGCAGAGAGAGAGGGAGACACAGAATGGGAAACAGGCTCCAGGCTCCGAGCCATCAGCCCAGAGCCTGACGCGGGGCTCGAACTCACGGACCGCGAGATCGTGACCTGGCTGAAGTCGGACGCTTAACCGACTGCGCCACCCAGGCGCCCCGGTAGTTTGCAACTTTTAAGGAATTTCCCAATTTTCATGTAAGTTGTAATTACTGGCATAGACTTGTCTATAATAGTCCCTTATAATTCTTTTAGTATTTGAATAACTTGTACTGAGGTCATTTCTCTCATTCTTTATATTAATTTGCATCTTCTTTTTTCCCCTAATTATTTGGCTAAAGGTTTATCAATTTTATTTATCTCAGAAAATCTGCCTTTGGCTTCATTAAGTTTCTCTATTGTTTTCTTGTGCTCTATTTCATTAACTTCTGTTCTGATATTTATTATTTAACTTTTACTTACTTTGGGTATAATTAGCTCTTCTTTTTCCAGCTTTTAATGTGGAAATTGAGGTCATTGATTCAAGGTCTTTCTTCTTTTCTAATGGTGGTGGTTAGTGATATAAATTTACACCAAAGTACTGCTTGTTTCTTCAAATATTTCTTCCTGTCCTCCCCCCATCCCCGCCCTCCCGCCCCAACACTAGTCTCTTTTTCAGGTACTACAATTACACATATTTTAGGCTGACAACACTTTTCACACAGCTCACTGATGCTTCTAAGTTTCTTTAAGCCTATTTTCTCTGTTTCGTTTTGGATAATCTCTATTGCTCTGTCTTTATGTTCATTAGTCTTTCTTTTTCTCTGATATTCAATTTGCTGTTAAACCTATTGAGTTATTTTTCTTTTCAGATGTTGAAGTTTTTATTTCTAGAGGTTTTATTTGGGCCTTTAAAAATATCTTCTGTGTCCTTACTTAAAGTTTTGAACATATAGAATACAGTTATAGTAACTTTTAATGTCTGTCTGATAATTATAACATCTCCGTCAGGTACAGGTTGGTTTTGACTCAAATAATGTCTCCTCATTATGGGCCATACTTTCTTGCTTCTTTGTATTCCTGGCAACTTTTGATTGGTTGCCAGACACTGTGAATTTTATAGTGTTTGGTGCTGGACAAGTTTATATTCCTATCCTATGACTACCACTGAGCTTTGTTCTGGAATGTAGTTACATTTCTTAGAAACAATTTGATCCTTATGGGTCTTGCTTTTAAGGTTTATTAGGTGTGACTAGAGCTGTTTTTATTCCCAGGCTAATTTTTCCCTATTACCGAGGCAAGACCTTTCTAGATGTTATACTCAGAGCTTTTCCAGTTTGGCTGGTGGATACAGGCACTTTTCTTGGCCCTGTGTCAGCAGTGGGCATGGTCTCCTCTAATCCTTCTAGGTGGCTCTCTTCCCAGCTGCATGTAGTTTTCTCACACACATGAACTGAGCAGCAGAGGCGAACCTTCTAAAATTGCTAGAGGTCTCACTGTGCAGCACTCTCCTTTCTTGTACTCTAACCTCAAACTCTATCCTCCTTCACTCCCCAGACCCTCAGCTCTGTCTCCCTGTATTGGGGGTCTTCTAAGCTCTGTGTGGGTTTCTCCATCCAACACCACATCCTGGAAACAATCTCAAAGCAATCAGGGGGGCAGTCATAGGACCAACCTTGTTTGTTTCTCATCTTTTGGAGATCACTGTCCCTCACTGTTCAGTGTTCAGTGTTTTGTTTCATATATGTTGTCCTTTATTTTTTTTTCAAGCATGAGGGTAAAGCTACTTCCTGATATTCCATCTGGTCTGGAAACAGATGTTTCCTGGTGCTTTCTGTTTTAAAACATTCTATTCTAGAAGGCTTCTTACATATCCAGAAGATTACAATGGATCATTTACATGCATCACCCAGTTTTAATGAATAATCAATTCATGGCTAATCTTATTTCATTTCTAGTCCCACACATTCCCCCACCTCCCAAATATCACCTTGATATTTCATCCATCAATATTTCACTGTGTATATTTTTCTTAGCATAAGAAAATATACTTAACCTCCCTGAAACTAACAATAATTCACTTAATATCACCAAATATCCAGTAAGTGTTAGTTTCCCAGATTGTCCTATCATTTTTCTTTTTTTTATAGTTTGCTTGAATTGACATTTAAGTAATGTGCATACATTGCAAATGGTTGATATGTCCTTTAAGCCTTTTTTTAATTTAATTTTTTTAGAGAGAGAGCAAGCAGGGGAGGGGGCAGAGGAAGAGAGAGAGAGAGAGAGAGAGAGAGAGAGAGAGAGAGAGAGAGAGAGAGAATCCAAGTAGGCTTCATGCTCAGTGCAGAGCCTGATGCGGGGCTTGACCCCATGACCCTGGAATCATGACCGGAGCTGAAATCAAGAGTTAGCCACTCAACTGACTGAGCCATCCAGGCACCTGTCCTTTAAGCTTTTTAAAATTTACAGCAAGAGTTGTCAAACTATGGCCCATGGGACGGATGCCTGCTCTTGTAAATAGTTTTATTAGAATACAGTTGTACCTACTGTCTGTGGTTGCTTTCATGCTCCAACAGTGGAGCTGAATAAAATGTGTGGCTCAAAAAAACCTAAAACATGTATTATGCAGCAATTTACAGAAAAAGGAAACCAATCCTGATCTGTGGAATTGCCTCCCTCTCCCTTATTTCCCTTGGAATTTATTTGTTGAAGAAACCTACAGCCCAGATTTATGTATTGCATACTTGTGTTTGCATAGAACAAGTTCTTCTGTCCTTTGTATTTGCATGATCAAATAGAGGTTTGATCAAATTCAGGTTTGATCCACTTTTAGCAGGACTTTCCTAAGTGGTATTGGTACTGCTGTTAAGAGGCACATAATGGCTGATGATTTCTCTTTGTGGTATTGTCAGCTATTGATAATCCCTGTCTAGTTTCAACAAAGATTAAAAAATAGTGACATTATAATTCTATCAGCCCTTCTTTTTAAGCTCAGATACTTTTATAAAGAGAACCTTTCCCTTATTAACTATTTAGTTACACAGTGATACTAAGTGGTGTAAGAAGGGCAGGACAAATGCTATTTTCCTTTATTATTATCCAGTGTTTCAAAATAATGAGTTGATTCCCTAGCATTTTCCAAAAATTATCAATGAGTTGTTTTTCAGTATCATTACAAATTCATGTATGCAAACATATTTGATGTGTTTAAAACCATACGATTATTATACACATGGTCACTCATGCTTCAGTTATACCTCTGGCCATGGGAGCTTTTCCAAGGTGGCTCCTGTCTTTTTGATGAGACCAGGTCACATAGGACAGCTTCTCTACTTTCTGGTTACAACGTTCCAGGCTTAGATGACATCCTGTCCAGAACTGGAATTAGATTTTTCTCCAAGGATGCCTGACTCCTTTTATGAGAAATGATAAATGGCAGCCACAATTTGGACACTAGGTTGCCCACTGCTACTTAGTTGATTGTAAGACTGCAGTGAACAGGTCTAGGAAATATCTATTTTTAAAATAAAATGTATTTTATTCATATTAGTAATTTTAATTCAAATTAAGTACTAAATAGACATGATGTCAGCATTATGGTGGAATAAGACATCCTGCATTTCTGTCCACTCCATGCCCCAACAATAATTTGCCATTTGTGCATGGCCAAAAGTGCTTGTGTGGCAGCTGTGGGATCCAGCACCATACACCAAGAGACTCAGAAGTCTCACCTAACCATGTGTTGGGTAATAGGCATGCAGACCTCAGTCCCAGATGTGGACCTTGACCATAAACCTTTCTAGCCCCTCTTGGCTACAGTTTGGGAGCCCATGGAAAACACTGTTTTACACAGTCACCCATGGATGAGAAAGCTTTGTGGAAATCCTGGTTTCTAGAGGAGAAGTTCCAGCACAACATTGGAGCAAGAAAAAAATATATGAGTTTGGCCACATTGGAGAAGATTAGAGGAACGGTTTGACTTTACCTGCATCATCCCTTCCCCATGGCAGTACAGCTTAGTGCCAAGAAAAACCTTGGACCATGATTTCTCTCATGGGGGAGAGCCAAAATATGTGGGTAAGCACCAGCTTCTCCAGCTATATGGGATGCTGCCAAAGAGGCTAATTTCTCTCTTACCTGATCCAGATTATTGAGTCATGAGCTGCATGACTGGATGGTGGGAAGAGGCTGGGAGAGTGGCAGACAGGATTTTTGAGGGGCATTAAAAAGATGTGGGTCCCACTAACTGCATCATGGACTCCATCTAGAAGTCTGCCCATGAGCCACTGGAAACAGCTTGCCCACGGATACCCCACCGGGCCAGTGGGCACCTCCAGCACTGGTGAAAGTGAGCTTTGGCAGATGGCTAGTGAGCACACAGAAAGTTGGCTCCAATCTGCAGGCCAGGAGGAGACCAGTTTGGAAACCAAAATTTGAGCTTTAGCGCTCTGGGAAAGCAAAAAGGAGACTGTCAGCATGGCAGGATCAAAAGAAGTCATACAAGCCTAAGAATTCTGCCACAAGAGGGAGCAGGAAGCATGGAGCACCTGTATCCATAGAAGGCCTGAAAAAGCTTCAGAATACTTAGCAAGGCTCAGGAAAGGTTTTTCTTCCTGAAGGCAGTTAGTAAAGACTGGACGAGGTGACTGCTACTTCAAATGTGATGACAGTAATGCAAAACTTCAAGGAAAATGAAAAATCAAGGAAATACTACACCACTAAAGGATCACAATAATCTTCTAGTAACCAACCTCAAAGACATGGAGATCTTGCAATTATCTGATAAGAATGCAAAACAACTGTTTTAAGGAAACTCAGAAAGTACAAGACACACATAAAGACAATTTAAAAAAATCAGGGAAACAATATACAAAAAATGGAAAGTTTAACAAAAAGATAGAAATTATAAGAAAGAATCAAATAGAAATCCTAGAGCTGAAGAATACAATGAATGAAATGAAAAATTCAATATGAAGTATCAATAGTAGATGAATCAAGCAGAAGAATCTGTAAGATATGACAAAATTTTTGGAATAATTCAGTCAGAGGAGAACAAAGGAAGAAAGAAAATACATGGTGAAGAAAGCCTACATGATCTATGGGATAACATAAAGAAAACAATTTGTAAATGATTGAAGTCTCAGAAGCATAACAGAGGGAGAAGGGGGAAGAAAATGTATTTAAATAAATAATGGCTGGAAATTTTCTAAATCTAGAGAGATTTAGATAGCCAATTTATGAAGCTCATAGGTCTCCAAAAAAAAATCAACTTAAAAAAGATTCTCTCCAAGACATTATAATAAAACCATCAAAGATTGAAGAAGAAGAATTTTAAAAGAAGCAAGAGAAAAAAAATTTATAACTTACAAGTTTGTAACCCCCAAATGGACATCAATGGAATCAGCAGAAACCACACAAGCTAGAAGAGAGTGGGATGATATATTCAGAGTGCTGAAAGACAAAACTCCCAACCAAGAATACTTTACCCGGTAAAGTTACCTTTCAGAAATGAAGGAGAGATAAAGACTTTTCCAAAAAACAAAAGACAAGGGGGTTCATCACCAAAAGATATGTCTTACCAGAAATGCTGAAAGAAGTTCTTCAAGCTGAAATAAAAGGATTCTAATAAGTAACATGAAAACATATGAAAACATGCAACACACTGGACAAAGTAGGCTTAGAGTCAGATTCAGAATACTCTAATGCTGTAATAAGGCAGAGTGGTAACTACTTAAACTCAAGTATAAAGGTTAAATGACAGGAGTATTAAAATAACTATAGCTACAATAATTTTCTAATGAATCCACAGTATAAGAAGAGACATCATGATATCAAAAACACAAAAAACAGAAGTAAAAGGGTAGACTTTTATATGATTAAGGTTAAGTTGTTATGAGCATAAAATAAACTGTTAACAAATGTGTTTTATGTAAGCCTTGTGGCAACCAAAACTAGAAATCAAAAAACTACAATAAATTCATAAAACATAAAAATAAGGGAATCAAAGCTTATCACTATATAATATCAATCTGCAAAGGAAGGCAACAAAAGAGGAAGAAAGGAAAAAGGAAGCTACAAAAGAGCCAGAGAATAATAAGATGGCGTTAGCAAGTCCTTACCTATCAATAATTATTCTAAGTGTAAATGGATTAACTTCTCCAATCAAAAGGCACAGAGTGGTTGGATGGATAAAAATCAATACCCAACTATAAGCTGCCTATAAGAGATCTCTATAGCTGCAGGGATACACATAGGCTATAAGTTAAGGTATAGAAAAAGATATTCCATGGAAGTGGAAACCAGAAGAGAATAGGGGTAGCTAAATGTGCATCAGTAAAAATAGACTTTAAGCCAAAAAGGTAACAAGAGACAAAGGTAGTCATTATATAATGGTAAGGAAGTCAATTATTCAAGAAGATATAACAGTAGTTAACACATATGCACCCAGCATTGGAGTCTCTGAATATATTAAACATATACTAAGGGATTAGAAGGGAGCAAAAACAACAATGTGGTAATTCAATATTGAAGTAGGGACTTCAATACCCCACTTTCAAAAATGGGTAGATCATCTAGACAGAAAATCAACAAAGAATGCTGGACATGAATCGTATTTTAGATCCAGTTGACGAAGCAATCATACACAGAATATCCCATCCAATAGCAGCAGAATACACATTCTACTCAAGCTCATATGAACATTCTCTAGGATAGGTCATATGATGGGTCACAAAATAAATGTTGATAAATTTAAGAAGATTAAAATAATACAAATTATCTTTTGTGATGACAGTGATATAAAACTAGAAATCAATAACAGAAGAGAAGCTGGAAAATTCATAAATATCTGGAAATCAAACAGCACACTCCTCAACAGCCACTGGATTAAAGAAGAAACATAAGGGAAATAAAGAATCTTGAAACAAATGGAAATGGATATACACCATATCAGAACCAATGGGATGAAACAGAAAGTCTTAACAGGAACTTTATAGTGATAAATGCCTACATTAATAAAAAAGAGATTTGAAATAAACAACCTAGCCTTATAATCCAAGGAACAAGAAAAAGGAGAACAAACTAAATCCAAGTTAATAGAAGGAAGAAAATAAAAATCAGAGTGGAAATAAATAAAATAGACATTAAAAAAAATGATACAAAGAACAATGAAACTAAAAGCTGGTTTTTTTGGAAAAGATAAAATTGACAAAACGCTAGTTGGAATTACCAAGAAAAAAAAAAGAGGAGAACTCAAATAAATAGTATCAGATATGAAAGAGAAGACATTGTAACTGATTGATACCACAGAAATACAAAGAATCATATGAGATCATATAATTAGTTATATGCCAACAAATTGGATAACATATAAAAAAAGTGGATGAATTGCTAGAAACATAAAACCTGCCAAGACTAAATCATGATGAAATAGAAAATCTGAACAGATCAATAATGAATATGGGGATTGGTCAGTAATCAAGAATTTTGCTACAGAGAAAAGCCCAGGACCAGATTGCTTCACCTGTGAATTCTATCAGACATTTAAAGAAAAATTAACACCAATCTTTTGAAAACTTCCAAAAATTTGAAGAGGAAACACTCCCAACCTCACTTTATGAGGCCAGAATTACTCTGATATAAAATTCAGATGAGGACACTACAAGAAAACTACAGGTCAACATTTCTGATAAATAGAGATGCAACAATTTTCAACAAAGTATTAGTAAACTAAATTCAACAGTTCATTAAAAGGATCATACAACATGATGTGGGATTTATCTCTGAGATGCAAAGACTGCTCAACATATGCAAATCAATAAATGTCATATATTGCATTAATAGCATGAAAGATAAAATCATATGATAAACTCAATAGAGGCAGAAAAACACTTACAAAATATAACATCCTCTCATGGCAAAAACTTCCAAGAAATTGTGTATAGAAAGAACATATCTCAACATAATAAAGGTCATATATGACACACCCCATTGCTAATATTATACACAACAGTGAAAGGTTAAAAACTCTCCTAAGATCAGAAACAAGGCAAGGTTGTCCATTCTCACCACTTCTATTCAGCAAAGTGCTGGAAGTCTTAAAATAATCATGCAAGAAAAAGGAATAAAAGGTATCTGAATCTTAGAGGAAAAGGTATCATTACTTGCAGATGATATGATCATATATATAAAAAATCCAAGATACCACCAAAAGATTGTTAGAACTAATCAAAAATTTCAGAAAAGTTGTAGGATACAAAATCAATATATAAAAATAAATCGTGTTTCTATACACTAATAATGAAATACCTGAAAATCCCATTTACAATAGCATCAAAAACAATAAATTACTTAGGAATAAATTTAATCAAGGAGATGAAAGATCTGTACACTGAAAACTATAAGACTTTGATGAAAGAAATTGAAGAAGACACAAATAAATGGAAGGATACCCTATGTTCATGGGTGGGAATAATTTACCCAAACCCATCTATAGATTCAATGAAATCCCTATTAAAATTCCAATGGCATACTTTTATAAAAATAGAAAAAAATTCTAACATTTGTATGGAACCACAGAAGACCCTAAAGAGCCAAAGCAATCCCAAGAAAGAACACAGCTGGATGCATCACATTTCCTGATTTCAAACTATATTACAAAGCTATAGTAATCAAAACAACATGGTACTGACATAAAAGTAGACACACAGATCAATGGAAAAGTATTGAGAGCCCAGAAATAAAGCCTCACAACTATTATTAGACAAAGAAGCCAAGAATACTCAATGAGGAAAGGATAGTCTCTTCAATAAATGGTGTTGGGAAAGCTGGATAACTACATGCAGAAGAATAGTATTGGACCCCTATCTTACAACACTTACAAATTTAATTTCATGTAAGTCAAAGACTTGAAACCACAAAAAATGCTAGAAGGAAACATAGGGAAAAAGTTCCTTGACACTGGTCTTGACACATTTTTTTTTGGCACCAAAAGTAAAGCAACATAAGTAAAAATTAATAAGTGGGACTACATAAAACTAAAAAGCTTCTGCCCAGCAAAAGAAACAATCAACAAAATGAAAAGACAACCTAAGGAGCAGGAGAATATATTTGTAAATCATGTATCTGATAAAGATTTAATATCTAAAAAAATAAAAATATAAAGAACTCTTACAACTCAATAGCAAAACAAAACAAAGAAAAAGCAAAACAAAACCAAAATGCAAAACCCAAAAACCAAACCGAATCCAACCTAATCAAACTAAACCAAAACATCTGATTTCCAAAGATGTCATGCAAATGGCTAACAGGTACATGAAAAGGTTTTCAAAATCACTGATCATCAAGGAAATACAAATCAAAACTTCAATGAGGTATTACCTCACACCTGTGAGTAAGGCTATCATCAACAAGACCAGAGATATAAAGTGTTGGTGAAGATGTGGGGAAAAGGGAATCCTTGTGCACTGTTGGTGAAATGTAAATTGGTCCAGCAACTGTGGTAAATAGTATAGAGTTTCATCAAAAATTACAACTAAGAGGTGCCTGGGTGGCTCAGTCAGTTGAGCATCAGACTCTCAGTTTTGACTCAGGTCATGATCTCATGGTCTTGAGATCAAGCCCCACATCAGGCTCTGTGCTGACAGTGCGGAGCCTGCTTGGGATTCTCTTCCACTCCTTTCTTTTTCTCTCTCTGCCTTGTCTAGTACCTCGCACATGGCAGTGCTTAATAAATACTTATTAAAGAAATGATTGCAGGTACTGCTAAATAGTAAGATGCTTCTATTAAAACATGTCTCTCACTATGCTTTGGTTGACTGTTTATAAGAAGAGTATGTGGTACTTGAGAGTGGGGACTACTCTTTATGTTCACAGCCCTCTTCTGAGGTGTGGGTGCCTAGAGGGAACCAGAAAACTAGTTTTGAGTAAGTGAATGAATGACTGAGGAGCAAACATCCCAATCAGTGTGCAGACCACCCCTCAGCTTTTGAAACAGTACAGCACAGCTGATTAAGTGGGCTTTTAATAATGAGAAATGGCCACCCCAATCCTGTTCTTGATCCATGTCTCAGAGGCAACCAGAGGCAGTCTATGAGACTGATTCCCTAGAGCATGCTTGACCATGGCAGAGTTTGAAGGAACCAGCTCACTTGGAGGCTGATCCCATGACTCACTCACCCAACTGTTCAGGCACAGATGGCATTTCATGCCATTTGCCCATTTTCTCTTGCCTGGAAGGTGGTAGAAATCTCCTTACTGGTTTAGAGACATGAACACTAATGTCACCAGTTTCTACCATAAGGAATGTGGCTAATTAATGATCCCCCTTCCCTCTGACCCTCATGCTCATGCTTTTTGGTAGGCACCCTATTTCAGGCAGACACTGCAAACAATTAGGATTCAGAAATGGGATACAACCTATTTTGCACTCTAGTCTCATAATGTTTCCTGTGACCTCCCTGCTTTTCTTCAATGCTTCTCACTGCTTAAAAGGTAACTTGTTTGCACTGAACACCAGGCCCTTTGAGATGTGTTCACCCATGCAGCCTCATCTTATTATCTCTTGCCATTTCCCCCTTCAGTTATAGTCTGTGACACAGCAGTACTGAGCTCCTTCTGTTTCTCATTTCTATGCTTCCATATGTTTGCAAATGCTGTTCCTTCTGACTGGAATATGCAACATTCCAGCCTTACATGCATACACACACACACACACACACACACACACACACACACACACACAAATACTTTCCGCGTCGAAAATTACAGTTCCACCTGTGAGCCTCAGCAACCTTTGGTATCATCTTAGACCACCCTAAGCATGCCTGGGTTCTCCTCTCAGACCCCTCATTTTGGCCAGATACCTGACTGTGATAGCAGGGGTTCTTTAGTACTTGAGGGCAGGGCCCCTTGTTCTCCAACATCCAGATCAGAGGCCCTGAATACGTGATTACAGACTGACCACATCCTTTTTTATGCTTAAGTGGGAGTTCTTAATATGTAGCAGCCTCCCCTTTCTTGCCTAATCAAAAAAAAATTTAATTGATTTTGGTTTGCACAGATACTTTTTATCTTATTTGATTCTAATGCTGAGCCACAATATTAGAGGATCTTCTATCAGAGGATGTTGTTCTCTTGACCCTCCCCTCTTCAACACAACTAATTTTAGTGCACATTACTGACTGCACTGGGCTGAGGACCCTGTAGGAATATGCTTATCAGAGAGGCAAGGTGGAAGAATGCAGAAAGGTAGAGGCATGGGAAAGACTATGTGGAGACATCCATTAAGAAAGACTACCAGGGATGTGGTTGGCTTTTCAGAGGGCAAACATTTAATTTCAAGTAGCCGAGATGAAATAGCCTCTTGAATGAAGCCAATAAAATAGGCCATGGTGGTACTTGGGGTTACAATCTACCCTAGGGGAAAGGAAATGGGAGAAATAAGATCTACTTAGCTGATTAGCATCCCAAAAGGAAACTCCACACACATGGTTGCAATGGATCTGTTTGTTTTCAAGAGTATTTAAATCCACTCACCTATCTAAAGAGAGAATGTGTCTTCCGAAATGGGCCAAGCCAGAGGAGGCATCTTGGAAGTCTGATCCTGAACAGGATTTTTTATTTTTGGCTATATTATTTCAAATATGTCTAGTCCAATGGTAGAGCTGTCCCCAGTGGAACAGGACAGTAGGGAGAGCAGCAAGTGTTTTCATGACAGCATTTCTAGACTCACTGGTATGAGCCCATCAGACCTTCTTCTCTAACTTCTGCTTAGGATTTACAATCATGAGGCCCACTTTTTCATTCCTCCCAAGGCTGATCCCCCTCAAGCTCTCTAATCATGCAAACCTGAAAAAGTTACAGCAGTGAATTCTGGTAAATCAGATAGCATGTGCTCAAGAGTGGACTTCAGATTTAGCTTGACTTCAGAGAAAGAATGCTCTGGTTACATATACCTGGGATATCTGGCCTTGAAACATTTTTATTTCTCATTTTAACTAAAAGAGTGACCATTCTGGAGCCTACCTCAGTTTCCCGTGTGTTTAATTCCTGGGTCAGTGATGGCAATTGGACAGTCTCCAGGTGGAGGCCCCTTTGGCTCCTCTGGCCTCTGATCTACCACTTCTGATTTCATCTCACCTACTCTGTTGAATGCTCTACAGGCAACCATGTGGGTTTATTGTGGATGGATCCCATGACCCACTGATGGGCTAATGTGAAATTTTACTAAATGCATTCTTCTCTCAGTTGCCTCCATCCCCTCCCCCATTTTTGGGTGCACTCTTTGGGGCATTATTGTAATTATTCAAGTCAGAAGCTGATGTCCCCAACTGTGGGAAAATTTTCAAAGGCCAAATGTCAGTGTTAATGGAATAGCCTGTCAATATGACTGGTAAGTTTTTGGAGCTACCTGTCTGTGCAAGCTGGACCAAGCAAGCAAGCCACATGCAAAATTCCAGACCATATATACTTCAAATCTAATGGGCCCAGGATTGAAAAAGAGGGTTATATTTATCCGTAAACAACTCTAAGTACTTTAGTTCTCAAATTATCAACTCAATTGGTAAATATACATGCATCTTAAAATATGTGGACAACTTCCATATATATATTTTGGAGAATACAATTCAACTTAGTTGCCATTATTTTCCTTAACTTTGCAATTTCCACAAGGATTCTGAAAGATTATACTAGGGACATGTGAGGTGTTAATTTCCAGTTAATATTCTTCCTAAATGCAACTTGGCTGTTTGAGGAGTTTTTTCTATGGGTAGCAACAGAAGTGAGGCCTGGGTACACTGAAAGAATACCTGGGTAGAGCCGCAAGGCCTAAAATTCACAGTTATTATAAAAGTGTGAAAGTTGCTTGTCTTTAAGAAGGGAACTGACACTTCATAAACTCATGTGTTTGACTTCTCACTCAAAAATCTTTTTAACTAGCTTTTAAGATATTTAAAGTGGCCAGACAGTGTTTGGCACCTGATTAGTTAGCTATTAGTTCTATTTTTTAAATAGTTTTTGTGGTCTATTAAAGTAGTATTTTATTTGAAAAGCTAATTAGCTACATCATAAAACCCTTACTAAAACACCCTTCAGTGATTAAACTCCTTTGAGTGCACATAACAATACAAAGTACTAGAAGGACAGTGGGCATGAAGATGAATGATAGGTGACCCGGCTTTGCAGAAAGAACCTGGCATTGAGTGATACAATTGGGTTCAAATGCTGGTTATGCTGTGTTCTGGATGTATAATTTCAGGAAGTTTTCTTGGCTTCAGTTTTCTTGAGTATAAAATTAGAAATCTTTTTCTAATTCATTGTGTGGATTAAATGAGACATCACACACAGCCTTGTGTCTGGCATATAACAATGAAACGTAAATGCTAACTACATTGTCAGTGTTATTGTCTTTGATTTTAAGAACTTTTAATCTAATGAGAAAATAAGTATGTGATTAATTATAAAATAAGACAAAACCAAATAAGTGTTGCAATAGAAGTCTACAAAGGTTTGAGGACTGGCAAGGAATGCCCAATTAATTCCAACTCTTCCTAGAAATTTCTTCCTCCAGATAGCCACATGGTTATTCTCTTATGCCAAAGTCTTTGCTCAGATCCCATTTTTATTTGTGATGCCTTCTCTGACAACCCTAATTAAAAACTATACCTACATCTACACTCCCTACCTCCTCCTCTTGATATAGTTTTCTCCATGGCACTAAGCACTAAAATACTATATAACTTATTTATGCTACTTACTGTCTGTCTCCATGAGGATGACGATTTTTGTCTGGATGCTCATTGATGTATGCCCAGCAGCCAGATCGTCCTGGGGGACTGGCAGGTACTGGGTGTTAGGGGAACACAGTGAGCAAAACATGCTTTGGTTCCTGATGTCATGGCACTCATACACCAACTTGGAAGAGAAGCAAAATCTCAACAGTGAGCCAGAGTGTGTATAGAGCGAGTGGGCAGCACAGGAGCACAGGAACTGAGCTGAAGCTGAAGCACAGAGGTGGATGGTGTTTCTGGGGAAAAGGGTGGTGAAAAACTGCACCAGAGATGAGACAGAAGGGATGGAATAGGGAAAAGGCTGAAAGGAATTGAGTTCCATGTGGGGGAGTTTATTCTATAGGTAATAGGGGATATCAAAGGATTTGGGGAAACGGAATCATTCAACCTGAACTTATTTCAGAAGGACCAGTTTGCCAATGCTCAAAAGGTGACTATGTAGGAACCAGACAGCCAGATATGGATGCACTTTCACCTGGAGGCAGATCAGGGTGCATTCTCTGTCCTCTCTCTGTATTCTGCTGTCCCTCTCCTGTCTTTTTTGTTGCCAGGGACTTGATCAATCTATGCTATTCTTTCTCACTGGCTGTCCTCTGCTCTATTGTGATTCTCATCACTGTATGTGTGTTTTAAACTTTTTTATTTTGAAATAAATTAATTAAAAACACTCACAAGAAGTTTAAAAAATAGTACAGAGAGGGCCCATGGACCTTTTCACTCAGCTTCTGCTATCACTGTGAGGTTTTACCCTTCAAAAGATCACAAGGAAAATATTTTATTCTTTGAAACACTAGCTTTGAGAAAAATCTTGACCCAAACAACTCTGAAAGAATCCAACATACATATGTAACCATAGTCTTCCCAATGGTAAAGACAGCAGACAGGTTCCATCCTGGGTGAGCCTCAGGAAGGACATGGAACCCCATTTCTCCTGCTGAGAGCAGAATGACACCAGGAAAGACTTCAAGGAGCAGTGGCTGGGGACTCAGAGGTACATGTGAGAGCTGGCAGAATGAGGAAGAAGCAATAGCTCAAAGTACCCCAGAACTGGTAGTGAGTTGAAGTCTCCCCAGTAAGAACCCACTGCAGCCTCAAACTCAGAAATGGGCATTAGCTCCAGGCAAGGCCATCTAGCTCTGGCCCCCAAAACAGAAAAGGGATCTCTAATGTTCACAGAGTGTGTAGAAACCCTTAATTTATCTTTTAAAAAATTTTTCTCAGTTCTCTAGTGCTACAGACCTCAAGCAATTTTGTGGCAGCAATGGAGGATGGCAGGAAAAAAAACGAGGGAGGCAGAGAAATCCTTTTTAATCACAAGAGTTTTGGTTCCCAGAGGTGAACCCCACAGCTTTCTTCTCTTTCTGGATTCTTATTGCTTAGCTCAGATATAAGCACAGTCGAATCAAGTGTGTAGAAATGTGGGGGTAAACAAAGCTCCAGCTTGCTAGAAGACTGGAAGAGTAGAGTCCCAGGGATCCAGAACTATTGAGGAGATTACAATTAGGCAGGAATTTGGGAAAACAACCCCTTAAAGTTGTTCCTGAATGCTTGGGTTTAACCCTGAGCTGTACATGTATGGATCTGACTATAAATAGATTCCAGAGTCTTTGAGTAGTGAAATATGGGACAGACTCCTGCCTAGGATGCAGACTGGCTACTGGTCAACTAAAGTTGACCTTGGAGTTGCAATTCACCGAAGTCTTGGGGAACCTGGAACTTCTGATCTGAACTCAATTGGGGCAATTGCCTTCTAAAACAAAAATAACATGTACCATAAGTTTAAACAACAGCCACAGTCTCAAAACATAATCTTAATAATGTCAATCCAAATTTACTCATATGCAAAAACAAAACAAAACAAAACAAAACAAAACAAAACAAAACAAAACCCAGAGACATCTCAACAGTAATACTGAAATGAAATTGTTATTGGAATTATTTGAGAAAGACTACAGAGTGGTTATTGTACATGTTTTACAACAGGAGAAAAAATACAGAGCCTCAGAAAATAAATGGAAGATATAAAGAAGAATCAAGTGGAAATGTTAGAAATAAAAAAAAATTGGGGGGCATCTGGGTGGCTCAGTCGGTTAAGTGTCCGACTTCAGCTCAGGTCATGATCTCACAGTTGCATGAGTTTGAGCCCTGCATCAGGCTCTGTGCTGACAGCTCAGAGCCTGGAACCTGCTTCGGATTCTGTGTCTCCTTCTCTCTCTCTGTCCCTCCCCTGCTTGCTCTTGCTCTCTCTCTCTCTCTCTCTCTCTCAAAAATAAATAAATAAACATTAAAAAAAAGAAATAAAAAAAGTTTCAACAACCCAAACAAAATAATTCATTGGATGGGTTCAATAACAGAATAGAGATGACAAAGGAAATAGTAAATATATAAACAGAGCAACAGAAATAATCTAATTGGAATAATAGATGTAAGATTGAGAAAGAAAGTGAATAGAACTGCAGTGAATTGAGAATGGTAGTAAATTCTAACACTCATATCAGCTGAGTCTCAGGAGAAGAGAAAAATGTGGATTAGAAAAATCTTTAAATAGGGGCACCTGGGTGGCTCAGTCGGTTGGGCGTCTGACTTTGGCTCAGGTCATGATCTCACAGCTCCTGAGTTCAAGCCCCGCATCAGGCTCTGTGCTGACAGCTCAGAGCCTGGAGCCTGTTTCAGATTCTGTGTCTCCCTCTCTCTCTGACCCTCCCCCATTCATGCTCTGTCTCTCTCTGTCTCAAAAATAAAACATTTAAAAATTTTTTAAAAAAGAAAAATCTAAATAATGGCTGACAGCCTGCTTTAGTATTAGAAGGCAATCAGTATAATCTATTTTATTAGCAGTTTAAAGAAGGAAAAAACACTGGATCATATCAATTGTGTAGAAAATGCATTTGAAAAAGTTAACATGTACTCACGATAAAACTCTCAGCAAACTATGAACAGAAAAGACTTTCCTCCACCTTATGAAGAACTATCTACAAGAACCTACAGCTATTTTACATAATGATGAAAGACTGATGGGGGACTGCTCCCCCCCTAAGATCAAGAACAAGGCAAGGATGCTCTCTTTCACCATTACCATTCAACCTTTTCCTGGAAGTTCCAGCCAATGCAATAATTCAAGAAAAATAAACAAAAGGCATACATATTTGAAAGGAATAAATAAAACTCCCCCTATTCAGAGATAACATGACTGCCTATGTAGAAAATCCAAAGGATTTTCACATGCATGCACACACACACACACACCCATGCATGAGGGTGTACACATACACATATACCCTAGAACAAATAATTGAATTTATAAAGATTGTAGGATACAAGGGCAACACACAAAAATCGGTTATATTTTTCGATACTAGCAATGAACAATTAGAAACTGAAATTAAAAAAATACCATTTACAGTACCTCAAAAAAAGGCCTATATATAAATCTAACAAACACATATAGGATTTATAGGCTAAAAATTACAAAATGTGGATGAAAGAAAACAAAGAAGTCCTACATAAATGTAAAGTATGGCTATGCTGACTTCATAGAGTGTAAGGCAAAACATAGGATTTACAGATTTAACATAATTCCAATCAAAATCCCAGCAGGAAATTTTATAAACAGACATAAGCTAATGCTCATATTTATATGGAAAGGCAAAGGTAATAGAATAGTTGAAATGCTTTTGAAAAAGAAAAATAAGGTTGGAAGAATCATGCTGATTTTAAGACTCACCACAAAGCTATACTAATCAAGATGGCAAAGTACGGGCAGAAGAATAGACATGTTGATCAATGGGACACAATCAGCATCAAGAAATAGCTTCCCACAGATACATTTAGTTGGTTTTTGACAAATGCACCAAGGCAATTCAACAGAGGAGGAAGGATAAGCATTTCAACAAATGGTGTTGAAACAAATGGACTTCCATATGTATACAAATGAATTCTCGCCCAAATCTCACGTCATACAAAAATCCACTCAAAATGAGTTGGAGACCTAAAGTATAAAACTTTTTTTTTTTTTTTTTTTTTTTTTTTTTTAATTTATTTTTTTTTTTAATATATGAAATTTACTGTCAAATTGGTTTCCATACAACACCCAGTGCTCATCCCAAAAGGTGCCCTCCTCAATACCCATCACCCACCCTGCCCTCCCTCCCACCCCCCATCAACCCTCAGTTTGTTCTCAGTTTTTAACAGTCTCTTATGCTTTGGCTCTCTCCCACTCTAACCTCTTTTTTTTTTTTTTCCCTTCCCCTCCCCCATGGGTTTCTGTTACGTTTCTCAGGATCCACATAAGAGTGAAACCATATGGTATCTGTCTTTCTCTGTATGGCTTATTTCACTTAGCATCACACTCTCCAGTTCCATCCATGTTGCTACAAAAGGCCATATTTCATTTTTTCTCATTGCCACGTAATATTCCATTGTGTATATAAACCACAATTTCTTTATCCATTCATCAGTTGATGGACATTTAGGCTCTTTCCATAATTTGGCTATTGTTGAGAGTGCTGCTATAAACATTGGGGTACAAGTGCCCCTATGCATCAGTACTCCTGTATCCCTTGGATAAATTCCTAGCAGTGCTATTGCTGGGTCATAGGGTAGGTCTATTTTTAATTTTCTGAGGAACCTCCACACTGCTTTCCAGAGCGGCTGCACCAATTTGCATTCCCACCAACAGTGCAAGAGGGTTCCCATTTCTCCACATCCTCTCCAGCATCTATAGTCTCCTGATTTGTTCATTTTGGCCACTCTGACTGGCGTGAGGTGGTATCTGAGTGTGGTTTTGATTTGTATTTCCCTGATGAGGAGCGACGTTGAACATCTTTTCATGTGCCTGTTGGCCATCCAGATGTCTTCTTTAGAGAAGTGTCTATTCATGTTTTCTGCCCATTTCTTCACTGGGTTATTTGTTTTTCGGGTGTGGAGTTTGATGAGCTCTTTATAGATTTTGGATACTAGCCCTTTGTCCGATGTGTCATTTGCAAATATCTTTTCCCATTCCGTTGGTTGCCTTTTAGTTTTGTTGGTTGTTTCCTTTGCTGTGCAGAAGCTTTTTATCTTCATAAGGTCCCAGTAATTCACTTTTGCTTTTAATTCCCTTGCCTTTGGGGATGTGCCGAGTAAGAGATTGCTACGGCTGAGGTCAGAGAGGTCTTTTCCTGCTTTCTCCTCTAAGGTTTTGATGGTTTCCTGTCTCACATTCAGGTCCTTTATCCATTTTGAGTTTATTTTTGTGAATGGTGTGAGAAAGTGGTCTAGTTTCAACCTTCTGCATGTTGCTGTCCAGTTCTCCCAGCACCATTTGTTAAAGAGACTGTCTTTTTTCCATTGGATGTTCTTTCCTGCTTTGTCAAAAATGAGTTGGCCATACGTTTGTGGGTCTAGTTCTGGGGTTTCTATTCGATTCCATTGGTCTATGTGTCTGTTTTTATGCCAATACCATGCTGTCTTGATGATTACAGCTTTGTAGTAGAGGCTAAAGTCTGGGATTGTGATGCCTCCTGCTTTGGTCTTCTTCTTCAAAATTACTTTGGCTATTCGGGGCCTTTTGTGGTTCCATATGAATTTTAGGATGGCTTGTTCTAGTTTCAAGAAGAATGCTGGTGCAATTTTGATTGGGATTGCATTGAATGTGTAGATAGCTTTGGGTAGTATTGACATTTTGACAATATTTATTCTTCCAATCCATGAGCAGGGAATGTCTTTCCATTTCTTTATATCTTCTTCAATTACCTGCATAAGCTTTCTATAGTTTTCAGCATACAGATCTTTTACATCTTTTGTTAGATTTATTCCTAGGTATTTTATGCTTCTTGGTGCAATTGTGAATGGGATTAGTTTCTTTATTTGTCTTTCTGTGGCTTCATTGTTAGTGTATAAGAATGCAACTGATTTCTGTACATTGATTTTGTATCCTGCAACTTTGCTGAATTCATGTATCAGTTCTAGCAGACTTTTGGTGGAGTCTATCGGATTTTCCATGTATAATATCATGTCATCTGCAAAAAGCGAAAGCTTGACTTCATCTTTGCCAATTTGGATGCCTTTGATTTCTTTTTGTTGTCTGATTGCTGATGCTAGAACTTCCAGCACTATATTAAACAACAGCGGTGAGAGTGGGCATCCCTGTCGTGTTCCTGATCTCAGGGAAAAAGCTCTCAGTTTTTCCCCATTGAGGATGATGTTAGCTGTGGGCTTTTCATAAATGGCTTTTATGATCTTTAAGTATGTTCCTTCTATCCCGACTTTCTCAAGGGTTTTTATTAAGAAAGGGTGCTGGATTTTGTCAAAGGCCTTTTCTGCATCGATTGACAGGATCATATGGTTCTTCTCTTTTTTTTTGTTAATGTGATGTATCACGTTGATCGATTTGCGAATGTTGAACCAGCCCTGCATCCCAGGAATGAATCCCACTTGATCATGGTGAATAATCCTTTTTATATGCTGTTGAATTCGATTTGCTAGTATCTTATTGAGAATTTTTGCATCCATATTCATCAGGGATATTGGCCTGTAGTTCTCTTTTTTTACTGGGTCTCTGTCTGGTTTAGGAATCAAAGTAATACTGGCTTCATAGAATGAGTCTGGAAGTTTTCCTTCCCTTTCTATTTCTTGGAATAGCTTGAGAAGGATAGGTATTATCTCTGCTTTAAATGTCTGGTAGAACTCCCCTGGGAAGCCATCTGGTCCTGGACTCTTATTTGTTGGGAGATTTTTGATAACCGATTCAATTTCTTCGCTGGTTATGGGTCTGTTCAAGCTTTCTATTTCCTCCTGATTGAGTTTTGGAAGAGTGTGGGTGTTTAGGAATTTGTCCATTTCTTCCAGGTTGTCCAATTTGTTGGCATATAATTTTTCATAGTATTCCCTGATAATTGTTTGTATCTCTGAGGGATTGGTTGTAATCATTCCATTTTCATTCATGATTTTATCTATTTGGGTCATCTCCCTTTTCTTTTTGAGAAGCCTGGCTAGAGGTTTGTCAATTTTGTTTATTTTTTCAAAAAACCAACTCTTGGTTTCGTTGATCTGCTCTACAGTTTTTTTAGATTCTATATTATTTATTTCTGCTCTGATCTTTATGATTTCTCTTCTTCTGCTGGGTTTAGGCTGCCTTTGCTGTTCTGCTTCTATTTCCTTTAGGTGTGCTGTTAGATTTTGTATTTGGGATTTTTCTTGTTTCTTGAGATAGGCCTGGATTGCAATGTATTTTCCTCTCAGGACTGCCTTCGCTGCATCCCAAAGCGTTTGGATTGTTGTATTTTCATTTTCGTTTGTTTCCATATATTTTTTAATTTCTTCTCTAATTGCCTGGTTGACCCACTCATTCGTTAGTAGGGTGTTCTTTAACCTCCATGCTTTTGGAGGTTTTCCAGACTTTTTCCTGTGGTTGATTTCAAGCTTCATAGCATTGTGGTCTGAAAGTATGCATGGTATAATTTCAATTCTTGTAAACTTATGAAGGGCTGTTTTGTGACCCAGTATATGATCTATCTTGGAGAATGTTCCATGTGCACTCGAGAAGAAAGTATATTCTGTTGCTTTGGGATGCAGAGTTCTAAATATATCTGTCAAGTCCATCTGATCCAATGTATCATTCAGGGCCCTTGTTTCTTTATTGACTGTGTGTCTAGATGATCTATCCATTTCTGTAAGTGGGGTGTTAAAGTCCCCTGCAATGACCACATTCTTATCAATAAGGTTGCTTATGTTTATGAGTAACTGTTTTATATATCTGGGGGCTCCGGTATTTGGCGCATAGACATTTATAATTGTTAGCTCTTCCTGATGGATAGACCCTGTAATTATTATATAATGCCCTTCTTCATCTCTTGTTACAGCCTTTAATTTAAAGTCTAGTTTGTCTGATATAAGTATGGCTACTCCAGCTTTCTTTTGGCTTCCAGTAGCATGATAAATAGTTCTCCATCCCCTCACTCTCAATCTAAAGGTGTCCTCAGATCTCAAATGAGTCTCTTGTAGACAGCAAATAGATGGGTCTTGTTTTTTTATCCATTCTGATACCCTATGTCTTTTGGTTGGTGCATTTAATCCATTTACATTCAGTGTTATTATAGAAAGATACGGGTTTAGAGTCATTGTGATGTCTGTATGTTTTATGCTTGTAGTGATGTCTCTGGTACTTTGTCTCACAGGATCCCCCTTAGGATCTCTTGTAGGGCTGGTTTCGTGGTGACAAATTCCTTCAGTTTTTGTTTGTTTGGGAAGACCTTTATCTCTCCTTCTATTCTAAATGACAGACTTGCTGGATAAAGGATTCTCGGCTGCATATTTTTTCTGTTTAGCACACTGAAGATATCGTGCCAAGCCTTTCTTGCCTGCCAAGTTTCAAAGGAGAGATCAGTCACGAGTCTTATAGGTCTCCCTTTATATGTGAGGGCACGTTTATCCCTTGCTGCTTTCAGAATTTTCTCTTTATCCTTGTATTTTGCCAGTTTCACTATGATATGTCGTGCAGAAGATCGATTCAAGTTACGTCTGAAGGGAGTTCTCTGTGCCTCTTGGATTTCAATGCCTTTTTCCTTCCCCAGTTCAGGGAAGTTCTCAGCTATAATTTCTTCAAGTACCCCTTCAGCACCTTTCCCTCTCTCTTCCTCCTCTGGGATACCAATTATGCGTATATTATTTCTTTTTAGTGTATCACTTAGTTCTCTAATTTTCCCCTCATACTCCTGGATTTTTTTATCTCTCTTTCTTTCAGCTTCCTCTTTCTCCATAACTTTATCTTCTAGTTCACCTATTCTCTCCTCTGCCTCTTCAATCCGAGCCGTCGTGGTTTCCATTTTGTTTTGCATTTCGTTTAAAGCGTTTTTCAGCTCCTCGTGACTGTGCCTTAGTCCCTTGATCTCTGTAGCAAGAGATTCTCTGCTGTCCTGTATACTGTTTTCAAGCCCAGCGATTAATTTTATGACTATTATTCTAAATTCACTTTCTGTTATATTATTTAAATCCTTTTTGATCAGTTCATTAGCTGTTGTTATTTCCTGGAGATTCTTCTGAGGGGAATTCTTCCGTTTGGTCATTTTGGATAGTCCCTGGAGCGGTGAGGACCTGCAGGGCACTTCCCCCGTGCTGTGGTGTATAACTGGAGTTGGTGGGCGGGGCCGCAGTCCGACCTGATGTCTGCCCCCAGCCCACCGCTGGGGCCACAGTCAGACTGGTGTGTGCCTTCTCTTCCCCTCTCCTAGGGGCGGGATTCACTGTGGGGTGGTGTGGCCCGTCTGGTCTACTTGCACACTGCCAGGCTTGTGGTGCTGGGGAGCTGGCGTATTAGCTGGGGTGGTTAGGCAAGGTGCACGGGGGCAGGAGGGGCAGGCTTAGCTCGCTTCTCCTTAGGTGATCCACTTCAGGAGGCGCCCTGTGGCAGCGGGAGGGAGTCAGATCCACTGCCGGAGGTTTGGCTCCGCAGAAGCACAGAGTTGGGTGTTTGCGCAGAGCGAGCAAGTTCCCTGGCAGGAACTGGTTCTCTTTGGGATTTTGGCTGGGGGATGGGCGGGGGAGATGGTGCTGGCGAGCGCCTTTGTTCCCCGCCAAGCTGAGCTCTGCCGTCCGGGGGCTCAGCAGCTCTCCCTCCCTTTGTCCTCCAGCCTTCCCGCTTTCTGAGCAGAGCTGTTAACTTATGACCTCCCAGACGCTAAGTCGCGCTTGCTGTCGGAACACAGTCCGTCCGGCCCCTCCGCTTTTGCCAGCCTGACTCGGGGGCTCTGCTTGGCCGGCGAGCCGCCCCTCCGCCCCGGCTCCCTCCCGCCAGTCCGTGGAGCGCGCACCGCCGCGCCGCCCTTCCTACCCTCTTCCGTGGGCCTCTCGTCTGCGCTTGGCTCCGGAGACTCCGTTCTGCTAATCCTCTGGCGGTTTTCTGGGTTATTTAGGCAGGTATAGGTGGAATCTAAGTGATCAGCAGGACGCGCGGTGAGCCCAGCGTCCTCCTACGCCGCCATCTTCCGGAACTCTAAAATTGTAAATCTCCAGTATAAAACTTTTATAATTTTTTAAAAATGTTTATTTGTTTTTAGAGAAAGAGAGAGGGAGAGAGACAGAGCACGAGCAGAGGAGGAGCAGAGAGAGAGGGAGACACAGAATGGGAAGCAGGCTCCAGGCTCTGAGCTGTCAGCACAGAGCCTGATGCGGGGCTTGAACCCATAGACTGAGAGATGATGACCTGAGCCAAAGTCGGATTCTTAACCGACTGAGCCACCCAGGTGCCCATAAAGTATAAAACTTTTAAGAAACCATCTAGGAGAAAATCTTCATGACTGTCATGCAAAGGCTCTTAGACATGTCACCTGAAATGTCACCTATGCAAGAAAAAAATAAATTGGACTTCGTCAAGATTAAAAACTTTTGCTCTGCAAAGGAAACTGGCAAGAGGATAAAAATTCAAGCGCAGACTGGCGGAGAATATTTGCAAATCTCATCTCTGACAAAGGATGATATTCACGGAATATATACAGAACTCTCAAAATTCCACTGTAAGAAATCAAATAACTCCATTTAGAAATAGGCCAAACAACTGAATGAACACTTCAAAGAGAAGATACAGATAGAAAATAATAACAAAAAACTGAACATCATTGGTCAGTGGGGGAATGAAAACTAAAGTGATAGGGAAATATCCAAACACACCCATGAAAATCATGAAAATAATGATAATGAAAAAAGAAATACCATTGCTGGTGGAAATGCAAAATGGTTCAGCACTCTAGAAAACAGCTCGGCAAGTTCTTTTAAATCTAAACATACAGTTACCATATGAACCAGCAAACCCCACTTCTCTGTGTTCACCCTGGAAAAATTTCAACTATGTTCACAAAAACCCCAGTTCTCAGATGTTTATAGCAGCTCTAGTCATAACTGCCCCAAATGGGAAGCAGCTGAAATGCCCTTGCACAGGTGACTGGAAAGCAAACTGTGGTTCATTTCTAGAATGGGTAGCACTTAGCAATAGAGAGGGACAAACTCCACACACAACTTGGATGAATCTCAAAATAATTATGCTGAGTGAACAGACCCAGTTTCAAAAGATTAGGTTTTATGTGACGCCATTTCTATGGCACTCTTAAAAGAGACAAAGCTAACATGACAGGAAACAGAGCAGTGGCTGCCAGTGGATAGGGAGGGAGAGGGCATGGCCGTCAAACAGAGCAGAAGGGTGGACTGGGGGTGGGGAATGAGGTGATTCTCTCATCTGAGAGTGGTAATAGTAACATAAATCTATGCATGTTGGGGCACTTGGGTGGCTCAGTTGGTTAAGTTTCTGACTCTTGATTTCAGCTCAGGTCATGATATTACATTTTGTGGGTTTGGGCCCCGCATTGTTCTCTGCACTGACAGTGCAGATCTTGCTTGGGGTTTCTCTTTCTCCCTCTCTCTCTGTCCCTCCCTCAGTCTGTTTCTGTCTCTCTCTCAAAGTAAATAAACTTAAAAAAATAAATCTATGCATGTGTTAAAATTCTTAGAATTGCACCCCAAAAGGTCAATTTTTCAGTATTTTCATTTAAAAGATAAAATTAAGGAAGAAAAAAGCTGACAATTCTCATTTTCTATTTAAGGCTGTCTAGATATTAAGCACAATGTCAGTGCCAGTTACCGAGGCTGCAATGTCAAAGGGGATCTTCTCCAACTGTTTTTGTTTGTTTGTTTGTTTTTTCAACTGTTTTTTGAGCCTCTGCTACACACAGGTCACTCTAAGCATTTGACACCACAGCTTCTAATGCGTGTAATCACCCTGGAAGGTGGGTTAGTCTCAATATACAGAAAAAACTGAGGTTAAGGGAAGAAAATAATCTGCCCTATGTGTCACAGGCAGTAAGTGGCTGGATCTGGATTTGGCCCCAGCTCTCGCTGCCAACCTCATTCTGAACCTGCCTCTTTGCACTGCTGCTTACTTCAGAACAACGGAAATGCAGGGAGAGGATGTGACTACTGGGAGCTGAAAATCGCACTTTGATGTATGTATGTCATAAATGTTCAGTAAGCATATTTTATTCTGAACTCTGAGTTTGTCTGACATTCTGGGAGCTTCAGGGAAAGTTAAAAATTGCACTGTTGCTGCTTCCCTATTGCCATTTTCTCA
Source organism: Neofelis nebulosa (assembly GCF_028018385.1). Taxonomy (NCBI): domain Eukaryota; kingdom Metazoa; phylum Chordata; class Mammalia; order Carnivora; family Felidae; genus Neofelis; species Neofelis nebulosa. The sequence continues at coordinate 22,438,162 of NC_080788.1, forward strand.
GAACCCTTGAAGAGCTGGCTTTTAATTTTCACTAGGATTGAGTGGTAACCTCCACCATTCCCACAAATGTAGAGTAATCCACATCGTTTCCTAAGTGAATTAAGGGATGACAGTGATTTATGATACTTAACCAAGTCTTAGCTAATTCCATAAACAGTGGCTTATACATTTGAAGCCAAGGGTAATCATTTAAAAATTCTCTCACGCATTTGTTTGTTCTGAGGAATTATAACAGGCTCTTCCCACCTTTTACCCCACCAAACACACACACACACACACACACACACACACACCACAAAGATTTTCAAAATACACAAAGTAAATCCATTTTAGAGCTTGAGACAGAAATTGCACATTTTTCATGTAACAAATGATATCTACATGTACAGCTTGATGATGAATTCTGCCTTCTTGTGTATGAATTATTACCACTTATTTTACTGGCTGCTAGGTGGTTTTTATTCATCAAAAACTTTGGCCTAAAGTATTTTTGTCTCAGTGAAGATAGAGATGAGAAATGTTCAGGTCTTAGGGTGCCTGTGTGGCTCCGTTGGTTAGGCAACCAACTTCGGCTCAGGTCATGATCTCACAGTTTGTGAGTTTGAGCCCTGTGTTGGGCTCTGTGCTGACAGCTCAGAGCCTGGAGCCTACTTCAGATTCTGTGTCTTCCCCTCTCTCTCCCCTTCCCCTGCTCATGCTCTGTGTCTCTCTGTTTCTCAATAATAAATAAACGTCAAAAATTTTTTAAAAAAGAAATGCTCAGGTCTCCAATAAAATGTTTTCTTGAATGTTCTATGATTTCTGCTCTATGGAATATATTTCTGCTCTATTGAATATAGTTCCTTTATAAAAAGTGATTTCTGATAAATTGATTCAATATCTTTAAGCTTTAATGCAAAGCAAAGCCGAACTAATAATGCCTTTTGCACTATTACTGTAGAATTGAGTAATCTATTCCATACTCAAAATAAAGCCAAGAATAACAAAAATAATTTCATCACCCCCCCCCCACCTTTTTTTAAGAGTCCAGGTACAACCATTGTCAGGCAAGAAAAATCTTCTTATCTTTTGTCACCGGGTTGCAAAGTAGTTAGGGCCAAGAGAGTGGCGTGGGATGAGGAGGCCAGCTTACCTTCCAGCAGGTCTCTGGCCAGACCAGGTTCTGCCCCTGTGGACCGAACAAAGTCTGACAGGACTGCGTCCATATCAAGAGTCATAGGATCATGTAGAAGGGCTGCCCAACACTCAGCCGAGGTGGGGTTTGGAAGCAGGCTAGAAACCATCCATCTGCAAGAAAGAAGAGGGAAGCCACAGTGCTGTAAGTGGGGATGTAAGTGGCAAAAGTGCACGTGAGTGAGAACACACAGAGAATGGAGAGAAGCCATTTCTGCCTGTTTGGGATAACTGCTCCATTCTTCATGTAGGACACTGAATAAAACTCAAATCCAAGTTTCATCCCTCTGAGTGTGCCCTATGAGAGAAGGGGGGCATTATGAACTAAAGTGTTTCTGACCTTATGTTCTGTTACCTCCAATGACAGCTGGTTGAAAAGAAGATAGAGTAGATTCTTTACAAAAAAAATCAAACACCTGGGGCTCCTGGGTGGCTCAGTTGGTTGAGCGTCCAACTCTTTGGCTCAGTTCATGATCTCACAGTCCTCACACTGGGCTCTGCGGTAGCAGCGTGGAGCCTGCTTAGGATTCTCTCTTCCTCTCCCTCTGCCCCTCCCCTACTTGTGCTGTCTGCATCTCTTTCAAAATAAATAAATAAGAACTTAAAAAAAATCAACCCCCTAAGTACACGTTGATTAATCTGGAGTTACTCTTGATTTCCAATCCTCTTCCAAGTTACTCAAACATGTAACACTTCCACAGTGTAACTGTGTCACCCACCATATCCCAATTACAGGCTTTATCAGTGTGCCAACCCACCCCCTCAGCTCTCACCCCCCACTTGGCTCTTCGGAAGGAGTCCACATAATCCAGAGTTGACTGAGATACCAAACTTGCTGAGATGTCTGCTAAGCTATCTGTCATCTCTCCAAGAACCATGACAGTCACAGTAACAGCTGAACAAAATTCATAAGGATGCTAGATTTCCCAGGTAGGATAATCCTGGTTAGAAACGTACAACAGATATCCTGCAGCCTGACCACAAGAGGCACCAGCCAATTGCTGGAGGAAAGCAACCAGCACATGGCATGTGAGGCTCACACTGGTGAACCGGTGCTGGGCCACTGGTGGATACCTGGTCATGGCTGATAAAATGGAAATGTATCCCTGTGTTTGCATACATAAGGGGTGGGCAAGTTATGGCCCATGGGCCACCTGTGACCCCCATCTGTTTTTGTAAATAAAATTGTATTGGAACACAGTCACATCCATTCATTTACATGTTGTCTCTGGTTGCTTTTGCACATGGCTGAGTTGAGCAGTTAACACAGAGACCACAAGGCCCACAAAACTAAAAACATTTACTATCTGGACTATTACAGAAAGTTTGCTGAGACCACTGTAGATGTTATACTGATATAAAAGGCTATGGAAAATTTTACACTGGCATAAAGTAAGCATATAATTAAGTATGCTATTAATTTTACCCATTGTGGGGTGAGTTCAAATCCCATGCTATTGCTGAGTGTCCTTTTCCTTCTTTCCAGATAACCACCACTTGGACGCTCTGCTCTGTAGGCCAGGTTCTCTGACAACTGCTGCTGCTTTGGAGCCAGGCACGCTGGCCTAACCTGAGCCCCAGACCTGCCACTATGGGGAGATGTGACATGCTGTCTAACCTCTTTGATCCTCTTTGTGTATTTGTAAGGGGGAATAAGCTCATCTATGGTTCAAGACTATTAAGATGGGGGATCAGGCAGGGAGATGTGTGACCTCAGAGATGTTCACTGTTTTTACACTATCTTGCACATGGCTCTTAGTTGGGTGGAACTTTTGGTTGGTGTTGCTGGAAAGAAAGAAAACTATTTGACCTGATGTATATGGTACCAATTAGGAGATTGCCTTCTTCCTTCTCTCCACGTACTGGAGCCTTGGCTGGTGGAGCTCCTCTTTTGTCACTTCCACCTGGGGGGCAAATCAGAGAATAAGAGTATGTTATTCTTAATTGCAGACAGAGCTGAAGGCTTTGCTTCTTGTCACATGAGGCTGCATCTGAGACATGGTCAACAGTCTGTGGCCCATTGCTCCCCGACTGGGCCCCACAGGCACCTGCCTACTAGCAACCATCAGCCCCTGCATCCAGGTGGCTTCTGCAAAGGAAGGGGTACCTCAACTTACTTCATTTTAGTAGGTATCCATATTTCAATGAGTATCCCTTTCACAGTACAGAGCTGTTATAAATCCTGCTACCAACACCTAGTTAATACATTTAACCTTAGCTGTTTTTTTATTGTGAAAACATATGTAACATGAAATTTATCATTTTAACCTTTTTGAAGTGCACAGTTCAGTGGCATTACCATTCACAGTGATGTGCAAATATCACCACCATTATCTCTAGAACATTTTCATCTTCCCCTGTACCCATTAAACACGAACTCCCCATTTCTCCCCCATCCCCAGCTTCTGGCAACCACTGTACTACTTCTGTTTCTGAATCTTACAACTCTAGGTATGTCATAAAAGTGGATCCTATAATACTTGTCCTTTTGCGACTGGTTTAGTTTGCTTAAGGGTAATGGCTTCAAGGTTCTTCTGTGTTGTAGCAGGTCAGAATTTCTTTCCTTTTTAAGGCTTGTCTTGGTCTCTTTGGGCTGCTGAAACAAAATACCACAGACTGGATGATGTAAACTAGAGACATTTATTTATCACTGTTCTGGAGGCTGGGAAGTCCAAGATCAAGGTGTTGGCAGAGCCAGTGCCTGGTGAAGGCCCACTTCCTGGCTTGCAGACTGCCTACTTCTTGCCTTCTTGCTGTGTTCTCACAGCAGAACTCACTAGAGAAAATGAACTCTAGTCTCTCTTTCTCACAAGGACACTAATACCATCATGGGGCTCCAACCTCATGACTTCATCTAGACCTCATTACCTCCTGAAGGCCCTGCCTGCTAATATACCACATTGGGGGTTAGGGCTTCAACATATATGAATTTTGAGGGGACACGCAGATGCAGTTCACAAGGCTGAATAATATTCCATTGTATGGATATACCACCTTTTGTGTATCTGTTCATCTGTAGCTGGATGCCTGTGTTGTTTCCACCTTTTGGTCATTGGGAGTAATTCCGTCAAAATATTTTTACGCTCATATAGGTCACCGTGCTGTGACCATGACAAGCTTTTGCTAGTGTTAGAGTGCAGATTTATGCCTACTACCTCCTTCTTTGTACCTTGTCCTCCATGCAGAGATTAAAGAGTGGGTTTAAAATATACTTTTTTTTAAACCACATTCAAATATAACCATTTGCATGAAAAGAAGTTACTCTGCCTATCCCCTGAAGGCTTATTTTTTAAACCTCATACCCCCACCCCACCCCACCCCACCCACTGCCACCAAAGCCTCATATTCAGGCACTGTGATGACAGGGGCAGATGGGCCATGGGGATATAGGCTTCTGGCCACCTTGGCCACCCTCACCCTGTTGCCCCATGCCATCTCTTCAAGTGCACTGCTGAGTCCCTCAACCTACATTTCATGGGCCCATGTACCCATACTGCCTTCTACTATTGGTGTGAAGTTCAGGGGGATCATGCCCTGGCTCTGCAATCCTTCTCATTCCTGTGCATCTTGGCCGTGGGACAGAACTCCTCTGAGGGTCTCACCCTGGGAACAGTGGTGTGCCAAACTGTTCTCACTCTGACTTCGTCTTAGGAGAGGTGGTGCAGCATGGGAATAGAAGGTTGGCCCAGGATTCAGTCTCTTGGTGCCACAGTTGTCCCATCACTACTGCCTGTATGGCCCCAGGTCTTTGACCCCATGAATAAGGACCCTGTCTGTTGTAATATCCCACGGTTGGACTGTCTCAGAAAAGAGAGAAGAGCAGTTTTCCAACTGCTATGTGAAAACTGATAAGAAATGAAACTCAGGTTCCTTCTGCCATCTTAACATGTGTGTGCATCTACCACTCTTTGGCTTCTGAGCAGCCCCATGAGACAGACCATGGTGGGTGAAGTGCACAGCTGAGGGGCAGCACTGTCTCCCTGAGGGCTTCAGAGACCAGTCTTTTTTTTTAAGTATTATTTTTATTTATTTTTGAGAGAGAGATAGAGAGTGAGCAAGGGAGGGGCAGAGAGAGGGGTGGACAGAATCCCAAGCAAGCTCTGTGCTGTCAGCGCAGAGCCCGATGCAGGGCTCAAACTCACGAAGTATGAGATCATCACCTAAGCAGAAATTAAGAGTTGGATGCTTAACCGACTGAGTCACCCAGGTGGCCCCAGAGACGGGTCTTAACAGGCCCTGTGGGGGATGGCCCATTGCCAGCTGGTCACAGACCAGCAGGACAGTGGCAACTGCCTGAACACCAGATTCCTGCCTAGGCATTTTTCTAAAAACCACTTGGTTGAACATCCTCTGCATTGAATAGGTATTTTTATTACTCCTCTTTATGAGTGAGGTGATGGAGGTTTGGAGAAGGGAAGAGCTGGAGCGGGGGGGGAAACACTGCAGAGATGTGCCTGGTTTCCACATGCAGTCCTCTTCCTCTTGCTCCCAGAGTGGTCAGTGGCCATTCACCTTCCTCCCTTCAGGCAGCAAGGCTGGGCTGACCATGGGGTCCAGAGGCCCTTCCCATGCTGATCTCTCTCTCTTACAGCAGCCTGGCCCTGCCTGCCCCTCTTCCAGACCCTGGCCCTCTGCTTCCCAGGCAGGATTCCTTTCCCTTGATTCCCTGAGGTCATACTCCTGGGAGAGCTTCCTGCACACTCACAAGTATGCTCTCTTGCCTGGTTCTTACTGAAAATGTTCCTCACATGGCTCCCTTCAGAGTCCAGCTTCGCTGTGACAAGGCTGTGTGCCTGACCCCTGTCCAACCTCCGAGCTGTGCTCTGTCCCAGCGGGGTCCCCTTAATTCCTGTGACAGTGTAAATAAACTATCATGCCACTCTCCCCCCCCTCAACATACTAGAGGGGACAAAAGCAACTGCCATAGGTCTTTTTAATATCTGCATATTAAATGTGGCTCTCTGCCTCTGTGTCTCTTTGTTTCTGACGTGGGTGCATGCGTGTGTATGCATGCGTGTGTACACACATGTGTGTATACACACACACAGGAACACACGTCAGATGTGGAGGGCTGGGGGAGGAGTTCATCCACTGGTGGAATCACAGGGGCTGATTCTGACGTGGACGGGGTGGTCCTATTCCATACTTTGGGAAATACTGACAAAACTGGAATATTGATAAAATGCACTATCTGCATATTTCATTACACATTAGGCTTGTGTTCGTTATTAAATAGGAAGGTTAATGTGAAGTTTAAATTATAAGCTCCTACTAGCCAAATGAAGCAAAAACCATCCAACTTCCTAGAAAGCACTCCATACATTTATTTAAAAGAACTTTGTTTTGGGGCACCTGGGTGCTCAGTGGTTTAAGCAACTGACTTTGGCTGAGGTCATGATCTCTTGGTTCATGAGTTCAAGCCCTGTTCAGGCTCTGTGCTGACAGCTTAGAGCCTGGAGCCTGCTTAGGATTGGATTCCGTGTTTCCTCTCTCTCTGCCCCTCTCCTGCTTGGCTCTGTCTCCTTCTCTCTCAAAAATAAATAAACATTAAAAAAAATAAAAACACTTTGTTTTGGTTTAGTTAATTAGATATGGGCATGAGTATGCGACTTTGTTCCCTCCCCATCAAGGGGCTGAGTGGGGAAGAACCCTCCTCCTTAGCTCTGCCCCATCCTAAGTGCCCTCCCTGAGGAGGCTGATGGCTGATGGCGGATGCATAACAAACAATGGGGAATGGCTGCTCTATCAGGCATGGCAGGGTTTGGTGGGATTTACAGGAGATTAAGTGAATCACAGTGTCCATGAAAGAGCTCTGTAAACAATTAGGAGCTGTACAGATATTTAAGATCATCCTCTTGTTACTGGGGGTCAGAGCCAGGCCCTCTGGAACAGTGATTCTCAAACAGTGATTCCTCAGAAGGGCAGCAACAGGTTCCCCCTGGGAGCTTGCTACAAATGCCTGTTCTCAGGCCCCACCCCAGGCCTGCTGAATCAGAATCTCTGGGGGTGGGCCCTAACAATTGGTTTGACATGTCCTTAGGGGATTCCATCCTGTGCTGAAGTCCCAGAACCACTGCTCTCAGAGATGTGAATTTAGCTTGCTAATGAGCATTTCTAAAAGAGGCAAAAATAATGATACAGCATTAGAACCAACATGGTGACATTTTTCCCCTTTATAATTGTCTTTTATTTTGTTGATTTCTGCCTTTCCATTTCCCTAACCAAATTTTATTCCCTTCCTTCTTCAGCTGAAATACAGAATTGGTCAGATTTTTAGAACACACACCTCTGATCAATGAACTTCCTGTTCTGCCCACTGGCTCCTGAGACCTCCATCCAGGGCAGCCCCTGATGAGGCTCCCCCTCCTTCCCAGTTGTGCTCACTGTCCTTATTCATCACTTGGAGATGTCCTCTCTGGCCATACTAACCCTGCTGCACAGGCTCACACAGAGCTCCCCTCTCCCTGCACAGCCCAGGCGTGCCTCCAGTACTCTGTTTTGGAATCAGTGTTCATGCTGCATGGGTGTTCCTGACTTCAATACCACATTCTGTCCAGTAATCAAGATGCCTGAATTCATTTATTATTCAAGCAATGAGCATTTATTAAGTTGCTATTACCTTTAGTTACTATTCTAGTGAGTGTGTGAGGCTCAAACACTAGGAACCATGAGCCCTTTGGGCTCCCCCAGGAGCTTCCCAACAAGCAGAGAGATGCACAAACAGGTGCGGGCCGTAGAGACCGCTGGATTTGGGCCATTGTGCAGTGCAGGGATTGGTCTAACTAGAGAGAGGAAGATTTCAGGAAAAAGATGTAGCCAGGATAAAGAGTAAAATTGCATCAGGATCTATTTTTCATTAATTTCATTTCAGTGGAGCCTAAGTAAAGCACGTCTCAATTGGATTTGTCAGCAGATGTTATAACCAGAGACTGGAAGGCAGCAAGATAGGATAGAGACCCAGACTCAGAGATGGAGGTGGAGGCTGGCAGTCTGACCACTGGAGACAGACAGAGGAAGACCTTGGGGAGAATGAGTACCTGAGGGTTATTCTCCACCCCAGAACAGCAAACAAGCTAGTCAATGCCTTGCATGTAATTGTCTGTAATGTCCGTTTATTCCAACAGAGGGCCTGCTGTTTGAGTGCCCGAATCCAGCTTCTTTCTCCTTTAGCCTCTCCAGGCTTCTCAGTGCCTGGCACCCAGCAGGGCCAGGACTAGGGCGAGGAAGGTGAGACACTTGCCACAAAACTTAAGGCGCTGCAAAGATCTTGGAAATCAAGTGCTACATCAAAAAAATCAAACTTGGGGCTCCTGGATGGCTCAGTTGGTTAAGTGCCCAACTTCAGCTCATGTCATAATCTCACGGTTCATGGATTCAAGCCCTGCGTTGTGTTCTGTGCTGACAGCTCAGAGCCCGGAACCTGTTTCCAATTCTGTGTCTCCATCTCTCTCTGCCCCTCCTCCACTCACTTTCTGTGTGTTTCTCTCTCTCAACAATAAACATTAAAAAAAAATCAGGGGCACCTGGGTGGCTCAGTTGGTTAAGCGTCTGACTTCGGGTCAGGTTATGATCTCCTGGTTTGTGGGTTGGAGCCTGGTGTCCAGCTCTGTGCTGACAGCTCAGAGCCTGGAACCTGCTTCGGATTCTGTGTCTCCTTCTGTCTCTGACCCTTCCCTGCTTGCACTCTGTCTCTCTCTCTCAAAAATAAATAATAAACATTAAAAAAATTAAAAAAATCAAACTTAGTGAAAGAATATTCTTGATGAACACATTTTTTTCTTTTTTTTAAATGTTTATTTATTGTTGAGAGAGAGAGAGAGAGGGAGAAAGAATGTAAGTGGGGGAGGGGCAGAAAGAGAGAGGGAGACACAGAATCAGAAGCAGCCTTCAGGCTGAGCTGTCAGCACAGAGCCCAACATGGGGCTTGAACTTATAAACTGCTAGATCATGGCCTGAGCCAAAATTGGAGGCTTAATTCACTAAGCCACCCAGGCACCCCATTGAGCAAAATTTTAAATGAAGGCAGGATCATTATGGCTAACTCTTCCTTTGCCTCAGGCACTGATTTTCAGTTTGAACCAGGATTCAAATAAGGCCCATGGATTGTTAACTGGTTGATAGGTTTTTTTTTTTTTTTTAATTTATAGGTTTTGCCTCCATCTTCTTTTTTCTTCAGTTTGTTGACAAAGCTTGATCAAATCTATTAAAAATAGTTTATATATAGTTTTCTATCTTTTCCTTAATGCTTTGGGATTTTGAGTCTTAATTTAAATTTTTTTTCGTTTCCAGATTATAGAGAAATTCACCCATGTTTTCTTCTACTAATTGAAAGGTTTTATTTTTTATATTTAAAATTCTTTTTTTTAATTAAAAATTTTTTTTGTAAACATTTATTTATTTTTGAGAGAGAGAGATAGAGCACAAGCAGGGGAGCAGAGAGAGCAGGAGACACAGAATCCAAAGCAGAGTCCAAGCTCCAAGCTGTGAGAGCCAGATGCAGGGCTCAAACTCACAGACCGCGAGATCATGACCTGAGCCGAAGTCGGCCACTCAACCAACTGAGCCACCCAGGCACCCCTATATTTAAAATTCTGATGCAGTTGGAGTTGATCCTGGTGTATCAAGTGAGGAATGGATCCAATTTTATCACTTTCCCTATGTCTGTCTAGCTATTCCAACACCGCTTACAGAAAAACCCATCGGTGAGTAAGCACCACTAATTTCAGATGCCTCCCTTATTGTATGTTAAATTTGCATATGCAGTTGGGTCTATTTCTGTATTTTTTGTTAGATATATGCCTAGGTATTCATAAAAGGTATCTTTTTTCCCATTATGTGTGTTAACTGGTTATCATATTAATAAACAAAGCTATTGATTTATGGGTGTTAAATTTTTTAAGTTATTTTCTGTATATATATATATATATATATATGTATGTATATTTTGCTTTTATCTTATTTTTTATTTTTTTAATTTACATCCAAATTAGTTAGCATATAGTGCAACAATGATTTCAGGAGTAGATTCCTTAGTGCCCCTTACCCATTTAGCCCATCCCCCCTCCCACAACCCCTCCAGTAACCGTCAGTTTGTTCTCCATATTTATGAATCTCTTCTGTTTTGTCCCCCTCCCTGTTTTTATATTATTTTTGTTTCCCTTCCCTTATGTTCATCTGTTTTGTCTCTTAAAGTCCTCATATGAGTGAAGTCATATGATTTTTGTCTTTCTCTGACTAATTTCACTTAGCATAATACTCTCCAGTTCCATCCATGTAGTTGCAAATGGCAAGATTTCATTCTTTTTGATTGCCGAGTAATACTCCATTGTATATATATACCACACCTTCTTTATCCATTCATCCATCGATGGACATTGGGCTCTTTCCATACTTTGGCTATTGATAGTGCTGCTATAAACATTGGGGTGCATGTGTCCCTTCGAAATAGCACACCTGTATCCCTTGGATAAATACCTAGTACTGCAATTGCTGGGTCATAGGGTAGTTCTATTTTTAGTTTTTTGAGGAACCTCCATACTGTTTTCCAGAGTGGCTGCACCAGCTTGCATTCCCACCAACAATACAAAAGAGATCCTCTTTCTCTGCATCCTCGCCAACATCTATTGTTGCCTGAGTTGTTAATGTTAGCCATTCTGACAGGTGTAAGGTGGTATCTCATTGTGGTTTTAATTTGTGTTTCTATGGCTGTTAAATTTATATTCTATTTTACAAAATCCTAATGTTTATAGAAATTTTTCCAAAGCTTCTTTTTCTAGTTATACAATCATATCAGATGAAAATAGAGATTGTGTTACCCCCTTAATTTTCAATTCTTAAGCCTTGTTTTCTCTTGCCTGATTGAGTTGACTAACTCAATATAATAGTAAATATTAATAGAAATAATGGGATTTGCTTTACTCCTAAGTTTAGCAGGAATAATTTTGGTATTTCTACATTGAGTAAGATGGTGGCTCCTGGGTTTTGAACTATCTACACATACTCACATGCCCATACATATGTTTAGATAGCATCCATATGCCTTAATCAGTGGTCTTGTCATGAATGGATGTTGACTTTCACTTTCTTTTTTGTTAAGCTCTATTAATATGATAAATTCTATTAATGGACTTAAATATTGAACTTTACTCATATTTCTGGAATAAATCTTTTCTAAAATGTTTATTTGGGGGGGATACAGAGCATGTGTGAGTAGGGGAGGGGCAGGGAGAGAGGGAGAGAGAATCCCAAGCAGGCTCCACACGTACCCTGGAGCCTGACATGGCGCTTGATCTCATGACTGTGAGACCCTGACTTAAACCAAAATTAAGAGTTGGATGCTTAACTGACTGAGCCACCCCAGCACCCCTGTAATAAATCTTTAATAATCCATTGGTATTTCTTTTTTATGTTGCTTTTGATTCAGTTTGCTAATTTTTATTTAAAATTCCTACATTGATATTAATGCATTAGCTTGATACATTTTTTAAAATTTTTATGTGCAATCTCTGTCAGGTATTATAGCCGTTATACACAAAACAAAATTAGAAGCTAATTTTCCTTCTCAATTCTCTTGCAATAACCTAAGTAGCATTGGGGTCATCTGATATTGGAAGATTGAACATTCCCTCTGTTCTTGAGGCTTTTTTGGGATAAACTCTTTTACACCTTCTCTATTTTTTTGATGTTAATAACTCTGTTTAGACTTTCTATCTCTATAGGATTCAATTTTGTTAGACTGTATTTTCCTACAGATTTATCCATTTTATCTTGGGTTTCAAATTTATTTGAATGGAGTTGGACAATGAAAGCCATTCTTCCCATGAGTCTAAATTCTGTCTCTGTCTAAATGAGGAAAATAACTACTACTTGCTCAGTGCCTACAATGACATTGACTGTACTAGATGTTTTATGGGTGAGCTAACTGTAATACAGACAACTTTACAAGGGAAAAAGCTTTGTTCCCTTTTACTGAAGAGCAGACAGCTCAGTGGCAGACTTAGGAGTCTCACACAGATCCACTTTGATCCAAAGGTCACCATTCACCTTCCCTTTATAATAATGGTACAGGGGTCTTCAAATGTTCTCAAGTCAAAACGTCTGGTACCTTTGAAATATATTATGTGTGAAGATGCATGATCAGAAGCAAAACATTTCCTTAGTTGACACTCAATTATACCTTTTAATGATTTTCTCACGGTATGGAAAAATGGAAGAAAAGTCCCTCCTAAAATTTATAAATGAATGAATGAATGAATGAATGAATAAATAAGTATGTACTTATTTTTGAGAGATGAAGAAAAAAGAAGCAGGGGAGAGACAGAGGGAGACAGAAGATCCAAAGCAGGCTCTGTGCTGACTGCAGAGAGCCCGACACAGGGCTCGAGCTCGTGAACCACGAGATCATGACCTGAGCTGAAGTTGGATGCTTAACCAACTGAGCTTCCCAGGTGGCCCTAAAATTTATATTTTTTGGAACAGTAGTGAGTATAGGATATACTGAGGTTTTCTCTTGTGTGCACTGAAATGATATATTCATCAATGAAATATCTGATTCTTCAGAGTTCTTAATACAAGAGCAGATGTACAGCTGTTACCATGTTCAAGGCTTATGATCTCCCAAGATTTATAGACTGTTCTTTCTATGTCACTTCCTGCCTTGAACTCACATTAAAGACTCTAGGCAATTCTTAAAGAATTTACAAGGAATAATAGCCACTAATTTTGACAATAATATTTTCACATGGAAGTTAATTTTTAAGACCATGAGACAAACCCTTATTGTGACTTGTAGAGAGCAGCTCCATCCTTGCAACTGTGTAATGTGCCCACACCCTAGAATGATCACCTTCCAAGGGAACTTGGATGTCAGAGGCATGATCTCATCCCTGCAAATCTGCAGCAGGCTTTCCTGCACAAGTCCAAGCCTCCAGCACTGGAATGCCTGTAAGACTCCCTTGCTTTGCAGGATTTATGTTTTTATTCTCCAGGCTCACAAATCTAGCTGTTACACTGGAATAAAATATGAGTCTGACCAGATCAGTGTGCCAGCAACAGGGTTTAAAAGGATCCGAACAATGCACTAATCGAGTTTATATTTATTAGTAGTAGTAACTATATTACTACTACTAATAAATAATATTAGTAATATAAATTACTAATAAATTAGCATTATATTATAATTAGTATATATTATTACCATTTATTTCATCATTTTATTCAGCTCTCCTTCTGGGAAAAGACATTTTCTATTTTCTATTAACTGTCTATTTTTTAGACAGTTTTCTATTAGGTTAAAAGAGCCTAAAGGGTCAAGCCCTCTCCATGTCCCTCTCCTTGTCATCATGATACAAAAGGAACCCTTTGAACACTGCATGTATGTCCTGAGCTGCTACCTCTGTCTATTTGCCTCCTTTTCTCTCTCAGAGGGCTTCCCTAGAGGGCAGAATTCTTGTTTTATTTGTCTTAATATCACCATAAATTGGAGTATACCAGAATATTAAATCTAAGTTCCTACTCCATTTTGATGGGTAGACATGAAAATAACCATAATTCATCTTTGATTGGGATAAATACTATTTATAAGAAAAATTATTAGAATACTATAGAGGAACAGTTCTCTCTGACCAACAAAATGAAGAAGGCCAAAGGAAGATGAGTTTTTCAAAAGGATTAGGAAGACTGAAAAGACATTTCAAGCTGGATGAGCACCACAAGCAGAGACCAAGAGGCACAAACACATTTGCACATCCAGGGGCAGGAGAGACAGTGGGCACAGAGACTGTACATAAAGGTTAGGGTCAGACCCTGTGGGATGTCTGGATAAGTAGCTGGATTCTAACATGAGGTCAGTGGGAAGCCACCGGAAATTTCTAAGGAGAGAATAGACATTGCTTGAGGAAAACAAAGACACAAAAATTTGGTAACCAAGTGGAAAAATGGATCAAAAGCATATAAAGAAATGGGAAGGTACCCATTCATTTTCTTAGATGTTGCTCAGCTTATATTCATTCCTCTACTGCTGGTAGAACCTTGGTTTATCCTGTAGCAGCAAAGAACCCTTGATTTTCAGAGAAAACTAAATTCCTAGCACCGGGGGATGAATCAAAATGGGTCAAAGCCAGTCATTATTACTCTTTTCCCTTGATCTGGAATTCACCAGTCTTGATGTAGCCATAATGAATGATTCCATCTACTGATGGAAACAGAAGTCAACTGCACTGAGTTTATGAGTTTTTGGGTGGGTTTATGCTTACCTGATAGAAGGGGATAGGCTTAACTGTAACAGTCCCTTCTTACTTTGCCTTTCCTCCTCCTTTCTTAAGCAAGGAAATGATATCTGCAAGTATAACCATCATCCTGGGACTATGAGGTAGAAAGCCAGAGGACAAGACCCAACATGCAAAGATGGTAGAAAGCTTATCCCTGATGGTATCAGAGAACATTTGCCCCAGACCTAGACCACACCTCTGGACTTCCGATTATTTTTCTCATATAAATAGCTATTTGTTTAAGCCAAATAAGTCAAATAATTAAATACTTGTAGCTAAACTTATTAGTTGCTACATGAAGGTAGAATAATTCAGATGTCAGAATTAGAAAAGAAGTAACAGAAAAGAGAAAATCATAGGCCAGTGTTATTTATAAACATATATGTAAAGTTTAAAATAAAAGATTAGCAAATGAATCTGAACTGTAGCAAAAGACATAAAAAGACAAAGAAGGGGCCTGGCGCTGTAGCACCAAGTGTCTTGGATAATGGTGATGAAGGATAGATGGAGACTTAGGTAGAAGGAGAATAGTCTGTGGGAATTTCTGGAGCTGCCATGTGGCCATCCCTGGAACGCCTCACTCCTGACTCACACGAGAGTATGAGTCTTGCTAAACCCCCTATTATTTCTTCTGTTACTAACAGCCAAACATAATTCTAATGCCAATGTGCTATATTAACAAATTCCAGGAGAAAAATTATATGGTTATCTCAAAAGGTGCCAAAAAGTCCACATTCATGCATTATATCAACTCAAAACAAACCACGAATTAACAAAGGGATTTGATCCTGGGAGTGACATCACTAGGATGGTAACATAGGTTATTCTGACTTCACTCCCCTTCTCAAGAAAAACTGACAACTATTCAAGAACAAGACAATACTGAGAGAATCTTAGAATATGGGGGGGCACTTCACCCCCCACCCCCTGCAGCACAGAGAGCAAGAAAGACTGCATTAGAAGGATAAGTGAAGCAGCTCCATGTTAATCACATCGCCTCAGCCCCAGGCCAGTGTAGCACCACTGAGAGGTCTCCCTTTATCTTCTGGTTCCTCCAGTGGGAAAAGAAAACCCAGGGGGGACAGCCAGCTGGCCCAGCATGGGGGTTACTTTGCTGGAGTCCTTACTCTGATCCCACACCACGGGAATTACAAGGGAATCTGTAGGGCTCAAACATTGTGAATCTGACTGTCCCAGAGAAGGGGGAGGAGCTTGCAATCATCAGCAAATGAATCCAAACATATAAAAAGAAATAAAAAGATGAAGATCATGTTGGCAGACTGAGCTCATACCTGCAGTGTTCCAAGCAGTAATCCCAACCAGTGGTTTTGTTCATCTGCAGAACTAAGTTGGGGATGTGTGGAGGGCACACTGACCTTGGAACTCAGCAGGGTGCAGATCTGCCTGATTTGGTTCCTCAAAGGAGGAATTTTGCCAGCCCCAGGGTTTGGTTTGCCCACGCTCAGGCAAGGAGCTGAATCACAGCCCCATGTGTTGTGGAGAGTGTCTTCCAGCCCCATCTGACCAGAAGGGCTGGAAGCTTTGGAAGCTGTGCAGCCCAGCTGTGTTTGAGCCCAGAGGTGAGCAGACAGAGCCGAATGTCCCAGAGCAATGCTCTACCAGGCATTATACACCTGCAGGGGATTCATTCACAGCCAAGGCTGAGGGTAGCTCCTGGCCCTTCCCAACTGGAGTGCCTGTCTGGGAAGTGGAGCCTGGAGCAGCCCCTATCACCCCTCCCATCCAGGCAAAGGAGCTGACACAGCCCCATCCACTGTGGAGAGTGTCTCACAGCCCTATCTGACCAGAAGGGCTGGAGACAACTCCTGGAAGTAATCAAAAGTATGAACTTACAGTTATAAGATAAATAAGTACTAGGGATGTAAGGTACAACAGGATGACTATAGCCAACACTACTGTATCATATACAGGAATATTTTTTTTCCTTTTTTTCTTTCTTTTGTTTTTATCATATCTATCCAAGAAGATGGATGTTAGCTGAACCTATTGTGGTCATCTTTCCACAAAATATGTAAATCATACCATCATGCTATATGCCTCAAATGTATATAGTGATGTATATCAATTATTTCTCAATAAAATTAGAAAAAAAGGGTAATGATCCCCAACTTATAAGACTTGTCCCTACCTAATAATGAAAAGTTTAGAAATAATTCTGTCAAAGTTCAGAACAAAGCCATGACTAAATATTAGAACATATGTGAACATTTTAAATGGCTGGAACAACATCAACATACAAAATCCAATACCTTTTCTACATATCAGCATTAGCCAATTAAGCACTAAAACAAATTTAAAAGATCCATTTTATATTAGCCAACACCAAAAAGAAATTCTTATAGTTAACTAAGGATAACATAACAAAATGAGAGAAACCTTTTTGTTTTTGCTTTTGTTTGCAGAATACGGTCTTTATTGGAGGAGAAAAAGAAAAACAAATGACTATATTTTCAAGATGCCAATCCCCATATTTATAATAAATTCCATGCAATCACAACAGAAGTTTTATGAAAGTTAACAATTTCTAAAACTTAGAAGAACAAAGAAGTAAATTCTAAGATAACTTTGATAAAGACCAAAGTGGTTGCAGAAGTTTGTCCCATGTTGTGTCAAACATAAAAGTACTATGGGGTACCTGGATGGCTCAGGTTAAGCATCTGACTTCAGTTCAGGTCATGATCTCACAGTTTGTGAGTTCAAGCCCCACACTGGGCTCTGTGCTAACAGCTCAGAATCTGGAACCTGCTTTGAATACTGTGTCTCCCTCTTTCTCTGCATTTCCCCTGCTCACACTCTGTCTCTGTCTCTCTCTCTCAAAAAAAGAAATAAACATTAAAAAAAATTTAAGTACTGTGATTAAAGCAGCTTGGTATAGGGGCAGACAGAGTCACATAGACCAATGGGGGAGGGCAGGAAACACAGATATGTCTCCATGTGTGCATGTGTGCATGAGTGTGAGGGAGAGAGAGAAAGAATGAAGAGGAGGAGGAAGTCAAGAGGCAGAGAAAGGGAGGGAGGGAAGAGAAAAGGGAACCAGGAAGAGAATTTGCTATATGATTATGGCAGGTGCTGTTAATTTTTGATCTAATACCCATTCCCCTTGTTAGTTCATAGCTACTTGCTTTTGTTCCTGGCTGCAATGTACTCAGCCCCATATAATCAGTCATGATTGGTCTAAGCCAATCAAGACAATTCTGATTTCTGCTTTACCAGCTTTTCTTGCAGCTGAAAGTATCCAGATAACCAGTTTTTTCCCTCTCCACAAGCCTTAAAATTGTAAAAAGAAATATGCTAGGCTACTTTAAGTGAACATTTTGCTTTTCTAATAAAAGGGGCATGCAGAGAATTCTCCATTCTTCTCACCTTGAAAGGGATGCAAAAGGAAAGCTGTGCCAGCCTGTGATCATGAGGGAAATGTAAAGAGAATTTGAAAGGTGCTGCCCTGACATCACTGAGGAGCCAGCCCAAGGCAAGCACTGACCGCAGACTCTCTGATGAGTGAAAAAAGAAGATATCTAGTTAACTTGTTAACTTGACTGTCATTCGAGGTTGACGGCATGGCTATCTGATAGAATGATAAACAGAGAATCTCCTAAATTTGTGGAAATCCAGTGAGGATGGGACAATACCATAAAATAAGGTAGCAGTACATTTGGAAAAAAAAATTAGGCTTCCCACATTATGCCATTTACCAACAAATTCCACATGAGTAAAATACATACAGATAAGAAATAAAACCATAAGTGCACCAAAGGAAAGTGTAGGTGAGTATGCTTATGACCTTGAGGTAGGAAAGTGAGCTGCAGGACCTGCTTGAGGTTGACCACATCCCATTCCTCTTCCTCAGGGAACACATTTCCAGATTATACTACATGGTCCCCATGCAGCTGTGTGTGGCCATGTGACTACATTCTGGTCAATGGAATGTGACATGGAAGTGATGTGGACCATTTCTAGGACTGGCCCCAACCCCTCCCCACATTGGATCTTTCGCTTCTCTCTTATCTCTCACTTGCTACCTCACTAGAGAGGATTCCGTGGAGAGTCTGAGACCCTGAGTGATGAAGCATGGAAGGCACATGGTATAGTGTGAATCTGGGCTCTCCATGCAGTACATTGGGCTGACATGGCGAGAAATAAAGCTGTATTTGTTTCAAAGCACTGGGATTTGGGGGAATGTTTTTTGTAGCATTTGGCCTGCCCTGACAAATACAGGAACCCTTCTCGAGGCAAAAAGGCCCACAAAAGAAAAATTTGATAAAACTAATAATAGCAAAAATATAAAATCAATAAACAAACTTCCTAATGACAAAAAATACCATAGAAATGTCAAAGTTATATAGTAGAACAGAAGATTTTGAAAATTATATAATAAATAGGGGTTGGCACTCAGAATAGATGATGAAACACTCCAAAATAATTAGATAAAGACACATGGACCAATAGAAAAGCAGCAAGTTAGAATATGCAATTAAAAAGAAACGACCCATCAGCATGTGAAAAGATAATCAACCTTAGTTAACAATGAGGAACTTACAAATAAAAGTATAAAATAACCATGAATGATGCCTATCCACCCCTAAAAAAATTAAGTTTGAAAACAAGATTCCTGGTGAGGTGAATTGGGTAGTTTTTTACACTGCTATAGGTAGTATTTTGGGCTAGTGGTGAGGTCAGTGGAGGGCATTTTTGTTTTCAGTATCTAAATTAAAATTTTTTTTAAGTTTATTTATTTATATTGAGGGAGAGCAAGAGAGTGAGAGAGAGAGAGCAAGTGAGAGAGAGAACAAGCACAAGCGGGGAAGGGGCAGAGAGAAAGAGAGACAGAATCCCAAGCAGGCTCTGTCCTGTTCGCGCAGAGCCAGATGAGCCTTGAACTCATAAACTGTGAGATCATGACCTTGTGTGAGATCAAAAGTCAGATGCTTAACCGACTGAGCCACCCAGGTGCCCCAAGTATCCAATTTTTTTTTTAATGTGCATACTCTGTAACTCTACAATTCTGTCTCTCAGTATCTTCCTTAAAGTCAACCTTGCTCATGTGCATGAAGAAGCATGTGTAAGGGTGTTCCTTGCAGCACAACTAGAAATATAAAAAACAATTGTTTGTTAGTAGGAGGATGGTTCAATCAAGTATGACCCATCTAGAACGTGACCCGTGATATAGGTGTTAATATGGAAATTTCTCTAAGGCATATGAAAATATCCATGTATTATAGTGTGATTTACAAATGCAGAAAGGAAAAAAAATCTCTTGTAGATAAATGTCTGCAGGAGGCACATGTGCTATGACTGTGATGGCCTCTCAGCAGTGTGGGGCTGTGGGACGGAGTTGAGTAGGGTTTTTACTTTTACTTTATGGCTTTCTAAGCTCTTTGCCTGTGTGCTCAGGTAATACACTATATTTATTTATTTTTTTATTTTAGAGAGAGAGGGAGAGCGAGCAAGGGAGGGGCAGAGAGAGAGAGAGAGAGAAAGAGAGAGAGAATCCCAAGCAGGCTCCATGCTGAGCACCCTCAATGCAGGGCTCAATCCCATGACCCTGGGGTCATGACCTGAGCAGAAATCAAGAGTCAGATGCTCAACTGACTGAGCCATCCAGGTGTCCTGAGTAATACACTATATTTTAAACAATGTTTTCCACTGAAGCTATTGAATAAAATATGCCAGACGTGACAGGACCTGAATTAAAACATGGAAGCATAAATGAACAAGAGAAGAACAGAAAGATTTGGTTTGGTTGGACACGTGCTCAGTATTGAGAAGCAAAGGAGATAGTGTGCAGAGCACAGATCTTGGAGAAAGCTAGAGACAATTTTGAATTTCAGCTCTGCCATTCTTTGCAAGTGGGATCTTTGGGAAGTCACTAAACATTTTTGAATCTATTTCCTCATCTATACATGGGGAAGATGCTACATCTTTCTCATAATTTTATAAGGCTTAACAAAAGTTAAAAATCTATCTATCTATCTATCAATCAGATTTCTCTGCCTTGTCATAGCGACTGACACAGAGTCTCAGTGCCTACTAGTTTATCTCCCCACCTTTTTCTTTTCCCATCATTCCTTTATTTCTCCACTTCTATACTCAAATGCTGTTAACTGAGCCCTTGCTCTGTGTTAGGTGCCAAAGATACAATCCAAAATCAGATATGATCTCTGCCTTTGAAGAATATTGAAGTTAGTGGCCTAAAAAAATTAAAGAAGCAGGTACAACATGCAGTGCTTAGTGATATTAGAGAGACAAGATGGCAAAAATTCATTGGCAAGGAAGCTGCCCTCTGCTGGAGTGCAAGAGAGAAAGACAATGACTCTGAGGGAGTTATCCCTCATGAGAAAACCACTGTAGGACTAGGAATTGTGTAGGTTAGGGGTAGAGGGCTGGTCTTTGTGCGGGTGTAGAGTGGGGCAGTGTGGACAGAGCCAAAAAGATAGAGGAAGATGTGTACAAACCTGGAAGACAACAGAGCAAGGACATATTCCAGAAACAAAACTGTAAGTTTACAAAATTCATACAAAAGAGACCAAAGATAACCTAAATAAATGGCAAGATGTACTGTCTGCATGTACTGGATGTACTGTACTGTAAGATAAAGGACAGTTAAAATGTCAATCATTCTCATATTGATCTATGAATTCAATGCAATCTCAATCAACATTGCAGAAGGATTCTGTGTAGACAAGAGCAAGCTGTTTCTAAAATTCATATGAAAAGATAAAGGAGCTAGATTAGCCAAAACAATTTTGAAAAAGAAGACAATGTTTGAGGATTCACACTACCCAATTTAAAATGCATTATAAGCCTACAACTGGTGAAGATAGTAGGAATTGGACAAAGGTTAGACACATAGATCAATGGAATGGAAAATAGACAACAGCTTTTTCACAAAGGTACAAAAGCAATCCAATGCATAAAATACTAACTTCTCAACAAATGGTGCTGAAAAAGTGGAGATCAATATACCAAAAAAAAAAAAAAAAAAAGGAAAAGGAAAGAAAGGAGGAACAAAAAAAGAAACTCAATATATACATCACATAATATATAAAAATTAATTCTAAATGGATTATAAGTCATGTATGCATGTATATTTAAGTGTTCACTTGCTAGTGGGTATATGTACATGCTTGTGTGCATGCATGTCCGTATGAATCTGTTCATGTGTTCAGGAGTGTGTGTGAGTTTCTGTGTGTCAGTGTCTGACTGTATGTTCATATGTTTAATTTGGGTGTGGGAGCACAGACATGCATGTGTGCATGAGTGTGTGCATGTGTATGCAAGTGTATGCACAGTGTGTGTAAGTATAGTGTGTGTCTCTGTGTGTGTTAAGGGTTGAGGTGGGGAAAGCTGTCTGAGACATTTGGAGAGAAGTACCAGTGGGCTGCACATTTACATTTGGAGGTTTTCAGCATACTTATAGTAAGTGAAACAAAGGGAACAGATGCCATAATTCTTTTCTATTAAAAATTATTTAAATTTCGGGGGGGGTTGCTGGGTGGCTCAGTTAAGCATCTGATTCTTGATTTCAGCTCAGGTCGTGTCTCACAGTTTGTGGGTTCCAGGCTTGCATCAGGCTCTGTACTGACCGTGCAGAGCCTGCTTGGGATTCTCTCTCTCCCTCCCTGTCCACCCCTCCTCTGCTCATGCTCAGCCTCTCACTCTCAAAATAAACATGAAAAAAAATTTTTTAGACTTACTTAAATTTCATGGGATTCCTGGGTGGCTCAGTCAGTTATGCGTCAGACTCTTGATTTTGGCTCAGGTCATGATCTCACGGTTTGTGCCCTGCATGGAGCTCTGTACTGACAGCATGGAAACTGCTTGGGATTCTTTCTCCCTCTCTCTTTTCCCCTTCCTCTCTCTCTCTCTTAAAATAAATAAACTTTAAAAAATATTTAAATTTCACAAGCACAGGACAATTTCAGCTTTTGGAGTTTTATTTTTTTATAGGCTCATTATTAGTTGAATATTTATACATGTTAACAACTGATAAAATTCAGTGTGTTTTATCCAAATGTCTGTCTTTCTAAAAACAAACCAAATAAAAAAGGAAAAAAAATAATCCCTATGGATGATATTATCCTGGATGATTGAAAATTTTAAGTAGATGACATCTAGATGAATGGATTTTTACGAACCTACCCAGGTTTCTATAATTAATTACCTGGCAACTTTGTGACCCAACGTGTTAATCTACTAGCTGTTCTTTTTGAGTTACCTAGGTTTTAAACATTAGTCACTATAGAGACACCTGTTTTAGGACATAAATCCACACCGGCATGCAAACTAGGACAATTTACTTCTATTCCCTGGTTCTCATTGCTTCATATTTGAAATGAGGATAGTAGTTCCTATTATACATGGTTGTGGTGATGGTTACATAACACGATGTTGGCTTAGAGTGAGCACCAAAAAAGGGTAGGTATGATTATTATTGTTATTGCCTATTTACTTCTTTGCCAATATGCTCTTTAATAACTTTGAAACCTAATAGAACCCTCTGGAGTACCATTCTTTCAGAAAATTTGCTTCTGGTAGCTTTTGTATCATAGGAAAAGAACTTATAATTATTCAAAAGTTGTTTCTGTACTGAAATCGATGAATACGAAGTTCGACTTTACAGGTTCAGCTATTTGAGTCAAGAAAGAAAATGCCTTTTAAAGCAGAAAATATGTATGTCCACACTCCCCTGAGGAAAGAACGTTGAAACCAATTTCCCTCAAATGTTAAGCATTGATGGGCTGGAGACTAAATGGCAAGCACTGCAGCTCGGGAGGAA
Source organism: Neofelis nebulosa (assembly GCF_028018385.1). NCBI lineage: Eukaryota > Metazoa > Chordata > Mammalia > Carnivora > Felidae > Neofelis > Neofelis nebulosa. Next base: position 22,461,400 of record NC_080788.1, read on the forward strand.
ACAGTCACAGCAAGTCTGAAGCAACGGATTGTCAACCAAAAAATTCTTTTGTCATTGTCATGAATGGAGTTTTTTTTTTTTTTCTGAACTGCACGGTGTCCCCACAAATAAGCTGCCTCTGGGCTCAGCCCTCTCTAATCAATTGTCAGGGATGTAATCACAGCTACCAGAAAAGGGGAGAACAGGATGATGGAACAGGAATCAAGAAAGGAAGATTATTTTAAAGATTGTTAAAGAACAGGGACACGATAGGCAAGAAGGAGGGAGAAGGAAGATGGGAGAAATAGAGAAAGAAATGAAGGAGAGCTCAACTGAGAACAACATGCCCAAGTACAATCAACACTACACATTTCATAGATGCTGTATCAGTTACCTATTACTCTGAAACAAATTACTCCAAAATTTAGTGACTTAACATATTTATTATGTCACAGTTTCTCTGGTCAGGTATCAGGGTATGTATAACTGGGTCATCTGACTCAGAGTCTCTCATAGATTGCAACCAAAATGTTGGCTGGGGCTGCAGTCTTGCATAAAGGCTCCACCAGGGAAGGAACCCCTTCCAGGTTCACTCACGTGATTGTTGGCAGAATCATTTCTCGAAAGTCACTGAACTGAGAATCAATTTCTTGTCACATGGGATTTCCCCTGGTGAAACTGCAAAATGACAGCTTGTATCAGAGCAAGGACATGAGAAGAATCAGTGAGAGCATGTGCATAATGGAGCTTCCAGTCTTTTGTATCCTGATCTTGCAAGTGGCAGCCCATCGTATTTGCTGTACCCTGTTCATTGGGTGCAATTCACTAGGTGCAGCCCCCACACAAGGATGGGGGACAACACAAGGATGTAGATATCAGGAGGCAGGAATGATTGGGAGCCATGTCAGAAGCTTCCTACCACAGACGCCCTTGCAGCATCTATATGAGGGTTCAAGTTCATTGTGCAAGTCAAAAGGCAGCATCTTAATATGGTGCTACATGATCACTGATAATTTGTCAGGAATTTTTTAAAAAAGTTATTTATTATTGAGAGAGAGAGCACGCAAGTAGAGGAGGGACAAAGAGAGAGGGAGAGAGAATCCCAAGCAGGCTCCACACTGTCAGAAAGAAACCTGATGTGGGGCTTAAACTCATGAACTGTGAGATCATGACCTGAGCTGAAATCAAGAGACAGATGCTTTACCAGGTGCCCCATTCATCTTTTTTTTTTTTTTTGGCTAATTGTTGTAGAAAAATTTACTCTAAACTTGAAAA